>NW_028324149.1:0-1440593 GCF_054372755.1 Phalangium opilio
TCTCACTCTCTCTCTCTCTCACTCTCTCTCTCTCTCTCTCTCTCACTCTCTCTCTCTCTCTCTCTCACTCACTCTCTCTCTCACTCTCTCTCTCTCTCACTCACTCTCTCTCTCACTCACTCTCTCTCTCTCTCTCACTCACTCTCTCTCTCACTCACTCACTCTCTCTCTCACTCACTCACTCTCTCTCTCACTCACTCACTCTCTCTCTCACTCACTCACTCACTCTCTCTCTCACTCACTCACTCTCTCTCTCACTCACTCACTCACACTCACTCTCTCTCTCTCACTCTCTCTCATATCCTGTTTCTCACCAAGGAAAGTGCACTGTGTGTCGGGAAAACAAGCAAACCAAAATCGATTGATCGTCACCCCTAATAGATAATTAAATAATTAGGCTACGTCCTAGTCTGAACTGCCGGGGCGGACTTTGGTGTTTACTAGTCCGTAATCTAATTACGTACAATGCCTGAACTAGATTTTCCTTAGAAGTTCATTATTTGAAGTGAATAGACTCCCTTGATGGGCTTAGATTCGTCCGCTTGATACTGGGTCGTAATTTTGGATCACGTGACCCAGCCTTTTAAATTTGGTTATTAGTCTTTTCCGATATTGAGTTGAATTTTGCGCAGTTGAGTCTTACTTTAGAAAAAAATACCGCTTGATTATTTTCGCATTTCATCATTTCGTAACGTAGAAATGGCCTCCTTGGTTTCTTATTTTGATTTCGACTGCAGACAATTTTTTATTTTTTTTTAATTTTTCTATTTCTTGTTATAGACCCAGATTTTCTCCGAATTTTACTATATATTTCCACTTTTCAATTCGGAAGCCTTTTACAGAAATTTTATATCTTTATTTTTCATTTAATCCTTGCAAATTCCGAGAAAATATTTTCGGGGACTTCAATAGCGAAGTCTGGATTTATATATTTAAACATATTTATTCAGAGTTCAGCTCTCGAATAAACCGTTTTCTTGGAAAACCCATTTCTCCAAATTTTCTGAGAATTACTTTGAACGAATAGACTTATTATTCATTTAATCACGAGAGATTTATGCAAAGTTCATTTAAGGTTATTAAGGTATCTATCTATACGTTTGGAAATTAAAATATAGCTCGATTAGTTTAATTAAAATGTAATAATTCTAGCCTCGATGGCGAAGGATTGTAGCTGATAATAACTAAAATATAACTTTCATTAAACACATTTAATTCTTTTAAACTTAGTTTCCATTTAAGATTGTATCAAATAATAATTATAATTATTCATGGCGCACTTACGCTTATCATAAACTTATTTTAATACGGGAAAGGCTAGACTGTGTTAGTTTAGCATTTTAGGTTAGATATTATATGGAATATAAAGAACACTAAGAAAATATTAAAGTTTATTGTATTTTTTGCACTTTACTCGCTGGAGAGTTTCGTTCAAAGATATTTCTTGTACCCGGCATGCATTGCGGCAGTACTTTTCATCATTTTCTTTCTTGACCTTCTTTTCGGTAACCCATCTACTCCGGAATTTGCGAAAGTACTTGGGCGAGTCTCAAAGGGAGACTGAAATAACCCAGTTCAAATATTTAGTATTATATAAACCAACGGTATAACAAAGCTGTCTGTCAATAATATTTACATAAATTTTATTTCATTATCACTTTACTTCGAAGTATGTAACTTTCTCTTTTTCATTTGTTGGCGCTCTCGCGCGCAATTTCTTTTTTAGTTTTTACATAAGAGGAACCCTTTCCCTAAGCCTTGGTCTTGTAATATTAAAACACGAGTGCGCGTGTCCACGTTCTCGCCGCGCTAGCCTAGACTGTTGTATGTTTAATTTCTTCTTTGGCAATTCCGTGGAAAAGTTAATTGATAAATTCTTTATAAAGCGCGTGTTATAAAAAAAGGCGGGAAAACAGAATAAGCTGGGAAAAGAAAAGGCGGGAAAAATTATTCTTTGTTTGTTAATAACTTAATTTCCCGAGAGCTTTTTCTCTTCTAAGGGAAAGGGAAAAATTGCGGGCATTTTTACAATCAGATGAAGATGAAAGATTTTGTAACTTTGACAAGGCATCTTTACTCAAATTATCTACAAAAGTTAATTAAATCAGGGAAGATGGAGGAAGTAGCCGACCGGATGTCTATTGGTTCCATGAAGCGGTTAAACCGGTTACTCCCACTGAACCCAACAATGCATTTTTCCCCCTTCCATTAGCATTAATTGACTCCACCCCTTCTTCTCCCTGAATCAACAAACTATAAATGAAAAATAGCAGTATCCTTACATCGAAACTATAAGTTCCATAAACCGGTTAATATGATTACTTGCACTGAACTCATATCCTTTTCCCGCTAAACGCGAGTACCGTTAGCATTAGCTGACTCCTCTCTAGAGTAACTATAAATTAAGAATGAATAATAATTTAATATTTCATATTTTTCCAAGGCAGGCTTAAAATATATATGATCCTATATACTTTTATTTTGGGCGCTAATTTATTCCCGCCCTTTTTGCCTTCTTCCCGCAATTCCGTTCCACGTGCCCCAAAGGCGTAATCCATATAGAACCCCCCCCCCCTCCAAAATTTTAACAGCCTTACTGAAAGCTTAGAATCGACTACCCAAAAAAAAAAAAAAATAGAAGCAAAGGCCTAGCGTCTAGTACTAAATTTAAAAAAAAGCAATAAATGGCTTAATTTTTCGCAAACAAAAAATACCCGCGCCAAGGAGAGTGAGAGTGAGAGAGAGAGGGTACATTGCTCAATCCAATTACCCAGAAGGTATTTTACCCATGGATCCTCGAATGAACCCCTTTAAAATTTCTCCGATAAAAAAAAAGATGAAGAGTAATTCGTTTTACGTGTAGGAGAAACTTTTTGTGTGTTTTTCCCCCTAAAAATATGGATTCTAAAAGAGGCAAGAGAAAGAGTGATTATTGCGAAGTTGCCACGTTTTTAAGATACAAACGCACGTGTTATAATTGCCACTTCTTACGTTTTTTAACATAATCTCACGATCATCTCGTGAAACGTGCTTGATTTTTTTCTTTTTCTTCAATTTTTTTTCTTTATGATAGGTCCATAACATAACTTTTAATCTTGGTTGAAGACATAGTCTTTTAAATTTCATCTTATCGTATCGAGTATAACAACCGCATTTCTTCCTACCTTCAGTTTGAATTAATCAGATACCGTTAGCGGACGACATGATCTGCAGATTAATTTGGTTGCTTGTAAAATGTAAATCAGTTTAAAATCAATTTAGTTTCCTTAGTTTAAGAACCTTGTTTTTAAAGAAAAGACTTAAGTATTTAGTGTCGTTATAAAGAATGGAAATAAGTAGGGCTATGACATAGTTAAAGGTTTCCCTGTATTTCTTATATAATTGACATTGAAGACTCAAAGATGAGTCAGTAATGATTAAGTTTGAGAGAGAAATTTATAGGGAGTAATTTACATATTTACTCGTGTCCTGATTGTTGTAAGCCCATGTATGAAGAACCATTAGAAAGTAAAGAAGTTGGCTTATAAGCTCCTCAAAGTATTTCCGTGTATCTTTTATAGAACCAGAGCTCTGACGTCTCAAAGTGAAAAGTCAATAATTATTAAGATTCATAGAGTTAGCGTTATTATTTACTAATTTGCATAATAACTCTAACCCCGTTTGTTTTAACCCTAAACATTTAGCATCACTGTTAAGGAAAGAAGTAGGGCTATCACGTATACAAAGGATTTGCCCGTATCTCTTATAAAACCAGAGTTATGTCTCTTCAAAGTCAAAGTAGAGCTTATAAAATGGTGTCTTTTGAAGCTCGTGAAGAATATTAAGCCTAAGTTCCTGTTGTTATACAATAGAGTTAATACCTTTCTTTCCGCGACGAACCTTTATAAATTTTAAACCAATTAAGATCTTTTTATTCAATAACCTTTCAGGCAATACTTAAGCCTTATTGTCTCGTAATATTGAATAGAACCGACTATAGCTTTTGTTCAAGAAACGTTCCAGTAAAAAAAACAAAAAACAAACTTAATGGTTATTTAAACTTTGGTCTCTATAATCTGTGGGGTCCCTAAACGTTCAAAGTACCGTGCCACGTTCTTTTTCTTCAATATAGAGGCTTTAATTTGCATTGTTTTCGGGAGGACCTAGGCCCTTATCTTAAAAATTCTCCATGAAAGAAAGCGTTAGAGGTCCCCTGGCGTAATCTTTTTTTTCTTTCTTTTTCATTCAATCTGGGTTTTTTTACGGTCAGATAAAGATAGCCTTTAGACGCTGTAAGCCTCCATCTTGTGTGTTTTTTGTATGTATACCTTGGAAAAGAATAGTCGTAGCAAGAACTCCTTGTGCATGCATGGCTACGCGCCCAGAAATATAATATAAAATAAGACCACGAAAATGGACGGATTTTATGGGGTGTTGCTTTGAGAGATTTCCCTATCCCTACACATAACCCAACGTTGTCCTAAACAAAATGTCAGCCTTTACCCTTTGCTCCCTGCGTACATCATGAGATAAATACTAAGCTAATCTAACCTAGGCCAAGTTTATCTAAACCAAGTTAACCTACTGGACCCTCCCCAAGATAATTTTCCGTCTTTCAAGTTCCCAGCCTAAACTAACTTTATCTAACAAAGTTTCACCTAACCTAACCTAAGCTAACCTAACTTAACGTAGCATAACCGCATAACCTAACCAAAGCTATCCTAACTTACCTTCACCTAACCTAAGCTAACCTAACTTAACGTAGCATAACCTAACCCAAGCTATCCTAACTTACCTTCACCTAACCTAAGCTAACCTAACTTAACGTAGCATAACCTAACCCAAGCTATCCAAACTTATCTTCACCTAACCTAAGCTAACATAACCTAAGCCAAGCTATCCTAACTTATCGTGACCTAACCTAAGCTAACCTAACCCAAGCTATCCTAACTTATCGTCACCTAACCTAAGCTAACCTAACCCAAGATGTCCTAACTTACCTTCACCTAACCTAAGATAACATAACCTAACCCAAGCTATCCTAACTTACCTTCACCTAACCCTAAGCTAAGCTAACATAACCTAACCCAAGCTGTCCTAACTTACCTTCACCTAACCTAAGCTAACATAACCTAACCCAAGCTATCCTAACTTAACTTCACCTAACCCTAAGCTAACCTAACCCAAGCTATACTAACTTACCTTCACCTAACCTAAGCTAACATAACCTAAGCCAAGCTATCCTAACTTATCGTGACCTAACCTAAGCTAACCTAACCCAAGCTATCCTAACTTATCGTCACCTAACCTAAGCTAACCTAACCCAAGATGTCCTAACTTACCTTCACCTAACCTAAGATAACATAACCTAACCCAAGCTATCCTAACTTACCTTCACCTAACCCTAAGCTAAGCTAACATAACCTAACCCAAGCTGTCCTAACTTACCTTCACCTAACCTAAGCTAACATAACCTAACCCAAGCTATCCTAACTTAACTTCACCTAACCCTAAGCTAACCTAACCCAAGCTATACTAACTTACCTTCACCTAACCTAAGCTAACATAACCTAACCCAAGCTATACTAACTCACCTTCACCTAACCTAAGCTAACATAACCTAACCCAAGCTATACTAACTCACCTTCACCTAACCTAAGCTAACATAACCTAACCAAGCTATCCTAACTTATCGTAACCTAACAAAAAATTAATTTAATTTATCAAGTACATAATTACTAATTGTCCTTAATTCCAAAAACCCAAATAAGACCTATGAATCTATGAAATGCCATCTTCGATTTTGAATCTTGGTAATGAGTTAAAAAAAACCCTTAGATCAGTTGGACTACAGCTCAATTCAATCTTGATCACTGTTCTCAGGTCTTATATAAGTTCTTCGTAACCCATTCACAATCGTAAAAATGTCTTGAGAATCCCTGCGTTTGTCGTACGCGTTAAATCCTGAATCCCTTACGTAACCAAAATTATTAAATAATATCTTACGCAACTTGAAACTTGGAGTCGATAAAGAAATGGTGGTTTTTGAAATGACACAGGGTTTAAGTATCTTGTTTATTTCAACGCGCTATTCAGGTTTTTTTTTTCTTCTTTCGTATTTGTAGCGCGTGGAGACTCGAAAAGAAGCGCTCGTTGATTAGTTTCCTTTGAAAGTTTTTAGACCGTAAAAACGTCTACGGTTGGAAATCAATAAAAACTAATTTAGTAAAGCGTTGTGTGGTATGGGGAGTGAAATTCCCCGCACGTACCGTTCCCTACTAACTCTACAAACTCCCTTAATATTGCATCATAGATGTTAGCTAGGCCTGTAGATTCCCTAACTTAGGTCTATAGGTTAGACTTGTCACGGACTTTGTATTTATAAAAGGGATTAAAAAAGAGAACTTGTATAACAGTTCTACATTTCATTTACTCTGGTGACCTTGAAATTCTAGGAGATACAAAGTGTTTTTCTGATAAGTCCGATGTGAATTAAAGGGTGCACTGTTCTTTGGGTAAAACTGAGTAGAAAAGTGTTAAAGAAAGATCTTTGTTTTTGGTTTGACCACGGACTTTGTATCTCTAAAAATGTTCCGTGCATGCGCTCTAAGCGTTTTTCTTCCAACATCTATATTAGAGCTTTTGAATTTTCAAGTGACCTTGATATACCAGAAAAGAAAAATAGAGATCATATGTTTTTTACGTGGACCTGCAAGGCGTGTCACGTGTGCCTAGCTTTAAATAGTTCTGTCAAATTTCAGGTTACATTTTTGCTCGTGCACTGTTTTCCCTCATTTTAGAGTTTAGAAGATCCATGATTTGAGACGCCACTTTTCAATATATAACTCCATTTTTTTTATACCTTCAAAATTTTCCCTATATCTTTATAATATAGTCATAAACTGTCTTTTCTATTTATTTACTCATGTGACATCGTTCATTTTTGTTTTGTGTTGCTCGCGTGCCGACTCTATTTACTTAAGGAACTTACAAGTATTTTCTATAGTTAGAATCAAGCGGAAAATGTAGCTTTAGAAAATGAATTGGCGGAGTGATACGCAAAGGTAACTCCTATATGTCTGTAGATTAAAATGAAAGAGGTTAGGATATATATATATATATATATATATATATATATATATATATATATATATATATATATATATATATATATATATGCAAAATGGAAATGAAATGTTTGTGCTTGTATGTCTTTATGAAACATCAAATATTGATTATTTTTCTAATTATAATATTCCTATGCGAACTCGTAAACAAAAACATGTTTTCTTTATTAATCAAGTTTTGTATGAAAAGTTAAAGAGACATACTAGAATAATTTATTTTTATTCAAAAGAATATACAGGGTGTTTCTGATAAGTCTAATAATAAATTAAGGGGATGTTCTTTGAGAAATCAATTTTTAGTCGGAAATGTGACTTCTATCTATGACATTTTGTTTGCCATAAGGGACACTGTTTTCGAGTTAAGATTGGATTGAGTGTTTTAGGGATGACCCCTTAATTAAATTAGAAATCATTGTCTTTTGAACAGTTTCTTAATTAAATTTAAGGGGTCATCCGTAAAATACACCATCCAATCTTAACTCAAAAACAGTGTCCCTTAGGGCAAACAAAATGGAGATAGAAGTACAGAACATTTTTGACTCTAAATTGATTTCCCAAAGAACATCCGCCTTAATTTATTATCAGACTCATCAGAAAAACCCTGTATAAATAATTAACTTTCACATAGACTTCTTTAGAGCAGACAGGAAAAACAACTAACAGAATTGTATACCCCACTGACTTAATTCATTTGCTTCACAGAAAGGCCTACACTTCTGATATTAATTATAAACTCTTTTTAATTAAAAAAATAAGAAAAAATTTAGTATAAAATAATCCTCAACTTTAATTATTTTGGCACCAGTATTTTTGTAACCAGAAACTTTATTAAAAAAAATATATATTTTTTCTCTTCAATAATCTAGAATTGTAAGAAAATTGAAAATGAATATCAGAATTCGAAAAAAGTTTTTTTTTTTTGCCTTTTTTTTTGGTTTAATTCAATTTTATGGATCTTAAGGCGCAAGAATGTCTTTGAGAATAATGTCAGACCCCTTTTCCGTATGTCCTTATTATGGAAGTGAATTTACGAATTCGCATTACCATTCAAATCTCTTAGGCAAAGGGGGTTGCTATATCGCTTGCAGCTATAGCTAACTTATAACTCAACCTATCCTATCTAAGTTTACTTAGAGCCTTAACTGTATGCGGGCACGGGGCGTAAGGAGCGAGGCTCAGCTCTCTATCTGCCGAGCACCGTCTGTCGAAACTCGCTGAACCCCGATTTCCATCGAAATAGCACCCAGTTTATAGAAGCTATAAATATAAAAGAAGACTTTTACAGGAAGTACAGATACTGTCCTAGTTCCGGTTGCTTCTATTTCTACTGTAAGAATTAAGTTGGAAGGAAAATTTCGTATACAGGGTGTTATTTTCTTACTCCACGTGTATGACTTTTTCCTTGTTTTATGGGGCCCATGTTCTGGTGACACTTTACTCAGTTAACCCTAAGAACATGCGCATTGGTCATTTAATTTATTTCATACTTATCGGAGTCACCCTTCGGTCATGGAATTCCATATTGGTTTTGATAATTTTCCAAACGTGAACTGATATTTATTAGTTCATATTACCATAAGTTGATAAGATATGCCCCATAAGTATGACACTACCTATATTTGGTAATGCTAGAGACTTACTGTGAGCTAGTTCGAGAACGACGGAAGCGAGAATTGAAGTTCTACACTCGGTGGTTAATTTTGCAGGACTTACATCTTCCTATTTAGTCTGTACTAAGCCTTTGAAAGCAGCGCCTCACCAGGTGTCACTTTACCTCGAATCTATGACCTACGTCACTTCATGACAAGCTCCAGTTTGTAACTAGTGACAAACTCATGGTGGTAATATATCTTATGAACTTACGACGTTAGTAGTCATTTATAAAACCCACAACACTATTTTTCCACTTGAATAAAAGTAAAAATTCAAATTGGTCCATGAAAATGACTTTAATCACGATATCGCCCTGACCTCTGAATTTGGGGTTCACTTTTCATCAACAAAAGCCAAACGAATATACAGTAGTTAATTTTAATAATTTCGTTATAAAGATATTATGGACCAAAGTGACGTGACCCAAAGGGGAGGGGAATTAGATAAATTGTCTGACTTTGGTGGACATTTGTAACTAAATTTAAACGGGATGGATATAGAAATGTCCCTGAAGGTCCTCTTGGTTCTCCCCAATCTAAATAATTCTTAATTGTCAGAGTAAATCCTGTGGTGTATGAACTTAATTCGTATATGTCAATGAGGACGATCAATTACTGCGGGAGCTGGGACGTCTCCCTCTAGGATTTAATTCAAAGCGAGGAGACGCGATGCGATTTAATGGTAGACAATATGGTAAACATTTGTATAAGGGTTTGTAGGATCGCTGTCAAAACGTGAACGGGGCAGCCAGGACCCCCGAATTTGGGCATCACCATCCCTACTCCTGTTAAGTTAAGTATGGGGGTCAGTTTTCAAGGTGGATTATTAAGGGTTAATGTCGAATTTATGTGATGATCCTCTTTAAAATTTATGTCTGAGATAAATTAAGGGGAATGTTCTTTAGAAAGATTTTGAGTCGAACATGTAACTTCTATCTGCATTTTGTTTGCCCTAAGGACCACTGTTTTCATGTTTTGATTAATCACAGTATTTTACGGATGGCCCCTTAAATTTAACAAAGGGGTCATCCCTGAAAAAGTCTTAAAATCATAACTCGAAAACAGTGGCCCTTATGGCAAAATGTGATCGCTTTCCCAAAGAACATCCCCTTAATTTGTGCAATGTCATAAAAATGCCTGTAAAGTCAGCAACGCCGGGTGCTACAAGTAGTAACTACACGTGGTAACTTCCTCAATATTGGTCATGAATTCAAGGGGTTAAACCCTTTTGGGTCCGTATCTCCATATAGAGTAAAGGACCTTTTAGTATTAGGGAAGAAGGTTCGGGAAGCTGTAGCGGCACACAGCCCGTTTGTCGAAATTGGTTTTCTGTCAAGCGTTGCCCCCCCTTCCCCCCCGTGCCACTCTCAATCGATATGGAAATGTTAGTTTCATATTTAAAATCAGCTTCCCCCTCCTTTTCACGCAACCTTGGAATGGGTCGGATGATCGCTTAGTAATCCATTGAAATAATAGCCAAGGTATAACCCTTCTTACATTGCGCCTAACAATGCCCTAGACCCTTCTCTTCCAATTCCCGATTTCGTTTCTACCCTTTTTTTCAGCGCGCGCTTCGTAACATGAATTGATTCAGTTTATTCGTGAATATTGCACGAAATAAATTTTCAAATTAATTAACCAATGTAGAAATTTGGTTTTAATTCAGGATGTACTTTTGGGAAAAACAGCCATATAAGTTATATTTTCGACATAAATTTTATTTCCAATTGAACCCACTGCACTTTGGTCCTACCAACCATCCTCTTTTGGAACACCCTGTATATATTCATGAAATTCTTGAATAAATTCTCAAGTTTCAACTCTTGGTGGTTCGCGCTGACTTTCGATCGGTACTTTCTAGTTTGGAGGTTTTTTATTTATTTTTTTTTTTAGAATTTTTTCTGTTAAAAAGAGAGAAATATTGAGTGCCAAGTGTCAGTAAAAGAAAAATAATGCTACGAGAAATAGAAACCACTTTTTATACTTCTTGGGGAAAAATACACAAGATCTGAAAGTTTCCGTAACATTTATACAAGTGTCCAAACCCTCTGTTTTTACTTTCATACTTTCGTTTATGAACTTCTGATTTGTACAAGTTTGAGGATATTCTTTTTATTTTTTTGCGTAAGGCTATTTGAAGTCCGTTATGGTTTATCAGATGTACTATTTTTTTTTTTGGTCATACACGAACGTGATTGTCGTACTAATCCTGGAAGAAATGTTATATTTCTTTGACGCGATACAGAGGGGATCGCCACTATTATTATATAAGGGGGAACTAAATTAAATGAAAGCAATAAGGCCTAAGTCATGGGGTCTAAGAGTATGATAAGTCCTAACGCGTCATTTGGCTAATAGAATTTTATATCACGATATCATTCGCTCTACAAGACTGGAAAACAAACACAATAGTGAAACGTCAATGCGCATTTTTTCGGATGTATTCGATAGTTTCTCGCATGTTTTATGTTTTATGTTTTATATTTTATATTGCTTTTATTTCTTTCCATTTTATTTTTCTTGAAATATTTTCTTATTTCTATTTTTATCCTTTGCATTTTTTATTTTGTTGCAGCACAATATTTGTTGTTGTTTTCGGTTTTGTTAGACGCGATTGTTCTTGAGAACTTTCTTAATTACCTTTATATGGTTTTGAGCGTCTGCTCCATCAGTAATTGTATCATAAGTTTATCAGTAATATAAGTCTCCAATTATCACTATCATAGACTCAAATTTTTGCTTCCTATGTGGGAGTCGTTCATCCTTATTGAAAATTTTCTATTACATTTTGTAGTAAACGAGTTAGGATTTGAGTGTTTAACGGATGCATGACCCCCTTCCTTATTTAAATTAAGATATCTGTGAATGTAAAACGAAGACTCTGTCCTCTCACGTAGTCTTTCCAAAAATAATGCAAGGTAAAATAATTTGGGTAACAAAGATAAGCAATTTTTGATATTTTATAATCGTGTCTCTATAATGAAAGTTTTTAATATCTGTTACTTCAGTCATTCCTTTTTGTCCACTTATCTTTTACTTTATCTAGCATTTGTCAACAAAGACATTTTTGCTAATTTAATTAAGGGGTCATCCGTAAAACACTATAATCATAAATTAATTTTAGAGTGACCTTTGTGTCAAAATGTCGTAGAACACGTGGACTTATTGGGACGAGCATTTTTATGTACTTAAGCTACCTATGGTTTTCCTTTCGAAACTCAATAAACGCGCGCAAGTGATGAGAAAATAGCCGTGTGTCCAGTAGACACTTATTTCAAGCTATTTATCGAAATTAATCGTTAGGAAAGGAGGAAGCTGGCCGTTAAAGTTAAGTTGCGATCGACATGCGGGCTCGGCTCGGCTCGCCGCTTTGCCCCATTTAGTTTCAAGCTAACGATCTTTCTCTCTCACTCCTCTCTCTCTTTACTTTATACGTAGTTTTCCAAATTACCGTCGCTAGCCTTTATTCTTAATTAATGGCTCTTTTTATTACCACTAAAGTTCGTTCACTTGAAATTTTCCCTCCCAAGGATATTTTAGAATAAACAGCTCGGCCCAAATATTAAACAAGTTTTTATACGTGCCATTATGTTAAGGGATCGAGTGTCTCGAATAAAGTTTGTTTTTAAATGAAGTATTAAAGCCTTGGCTACGTCTTCTTTCTCACGTCCCATCGATGGTATTCACTATGATCATGTGACATTTATTTTTAAAGATAATTATTTAAACGAAGATGGCGTGGTTGTCCGTTAATTATTGTCTCGTGAGTGGTACGTCACACCATTCTACGTCTTGCTCTTCATAGCCATACTGGTAATGGGGTTCATCTTTCTTCTGGCGTTCAAACCAATAGTATCTTAGCTCCGCCCATTACAATTCCTATCATAGGCACCACAGACCGATACTTATAATACGAATTAAAGACTTATGTTATATTATTTTAATTTCTAAATAACTATACAGCAAATGTTAACCTATTTCGCTAGCGCAGTCTTTAATTTATGGCTTATATAATATCACATCTTAGTCCTTAAATTATAATATATATTATATTATATTACTTAACTCGCAATCATTATATCTTATCGTTAGTTAATAGTCGCTCATTTAGGATATAATTTCCAATTTCAATATTATCTATAAATTCCTTATTATCTATATGGATAAATAAGTCTTGGCGCTAAGTCCCCTTCGTCTTTAATTCCCTTTATACGGTGCTTTAATCTCAGTTTTCTTAGCCCCGCCCCTTGCCCCCCCTAACCCTTCTTCCCCCCATGCCTAGATTAATCTATAGCTCGCGCGCTTTATATATAGGTATTGCCGAATTCCCGCTCGCGCTTCGGATCAGCGACTTGGAACTATTATTGCTGCTATGTAGGGTTGCCGGAATCCTCCACGTGCTATAATCTGCTTCTTGTAATAATAATTTCGCCGTATCGATCAAAATCCGAACCTGAAATACGATGAGATTCGACGCGATCTCACCACTTTCCTATATATATACTGATGAGCTGATATAGATCAGGTAGTTTAGAATTTCATTGCTAAAATTAACACAAAATTAATTGGCGCAGAAGCTTTAAGTTTTTCGAGTTTGAAAAAAAGATGTCCTGAGGATCAGTAACTATACGCTAGTCCCCTTGCTGCATGGACACTAGTTTAAGCTTCGTCTCGACACAGACATTAAAGCTGGGAGACAACGTTGTAATTAGGTAACAGACTGGTGGTATCATTTAACCATCTCACTTAGAGTCTAAACATCAGTGTCGTTTCGCTTAAGACTCTCAGAGCTCGAGACAATTTCTCGAATTCCCGCCAAATACACATGCACGCGGGAAGGTTTGACGAGTTCCCGCCTTTTCACCCAACGGCTCATCATAATCGCTTACTTAAAGCTATAGTGCTTATCTTAGTATAAAGTTACTTGTGTCCAACGACACTATTCCCAAGTAGACACTTATAATTGACAACACCGACCGTACGTACTCGGGTTGCAGACGTCTCATTCTCCATTCCAACTAATAAGTAGTTTATCACCCTATCCTTAATTATCTCCAGAGTATGGTTTAGTATTATTATCCGAAAATTTAGTGGTTTACCCCCTACAGCCTTTTAAACAGCTTGATGATGTAATGTTCTTGACAATTTCTTGAAGACAAAAACTACCATGTTTCGTGACTCGATAGAGTAGAGTCGATATGGCCAATTAAATTATTAATTTCTACTACTCTGCAGTAGGAAACCACTATTATATAGTAGAATAATACTAAACGTATTACACCCGCGTTTCACCTGACTTGTGCTTACCTTTCATCACGTTCATGTAAATACGTCTATCTCGTTTAAGCCCAGCAGCAATTCTTGAAATTGAATGAACCCGTCCTATTAATTTTATGTATAAATAGCAAAGGCTTAGCGTTGCTCTTACATCAAAGTGAGAGAGAGGGAGAGAGAGAGAGAGAGAGGGAGGGAGAGCGATAGAGAGAGAGGTGTTTTAGCTTGGAAGTTAATAAACACATCGTTATCTTAATGTAATTAACGTCCTCGTTTGAGGGATGTGCACAAAAACCCCTTTTCAAACTTACTCCGTCAATTTCAACCTCTTATACCGAATGTTAAGAGATTGGATGGTGAAATAAGATCCTTGTAAAGTTGGAAGAAAGGAAGAAATCGCAAATATTGTGCAGTTCTCGTTTACAGAGTCTAGTATTTATTGTTTATCAGAAAGAATAGTATATAGGTGATGTGAGAATGATTCTGTTTTAAAACATTTCTTAACCATACCGTCTATTAATTTAGACTCTTTGAACGTCAACGTGTAACGTAGGAATGTCAAAGACTGCGGAGGGAAGAGAAGGCACCGAGGAATTATGGGTTCGATATTTAACCGTGGGAAATTGATTGTATTCCTATATAAATTGGTAGGGCGGATCCGATGCGATGTTGTTCTACTTGCTAATATCGTTAGCGATTCAATTGAAATTGCCTTTTCCTTACTTTGCCCCTTCTCCCTCCCTCTCTCTCTCTCTCTCTCTCGCCTTCGCCCTCGCCGGTCCGCTGCTTGACCATTTCTCATTCGTCTCTTCGGATCCTTTAAAATATATACGGGGTATTAACGCCGCATCTTCTTGAAGAGAGGCCGCTCTATCGTCCTTAACTGCAATTGCAACCAATACAATTTAAATTTCATTTCAGTTGCTTACGTTTTGCTCGTAATTCGTTATTTATTCATGTAATTTTAGTTTGTCGCTTCTCGGAGCTAAATAGCCGTAACTGCAAATATATTTGATTTTCGAAAATAAATTTATTAACAAGTTTAAAGTGATAGTAGATTTTAATGTGGGATTTCGGTATTTTAGGTGAATATTTCGGGATTTCTAGATTTTTGAGAGAGATTTTAATAGATTTCAAACGAACTGTACGGGATTTTGACAAACGTTCGACCCCCCCGGATTTAATGTGGAATTATATAGGACCGCTGAATTGAAAATAAAAATATTTTTTCCAAAAAAAAAAACAACTCATTTTTACTACGCTTGAATTACAAAAACCACTATTTGATAATTACAAATTGGTTGGAGATAGAAGTTACAAATGAATTTTGAACAGTTGTTAAAATCTTAATAATATACGAAACAATTAATCTACAATTTATAAATAACACTTTTCTTTGGTAAATGTTTTAACACAGGGTTCATACAATTTTTGGAAAACAAATTTCCCTGATATTTCCAGGTTTTTTCCGTATATGGAGTATCCTATGGTGCAAATGTTAACTTAATCAAAAGACATCGTCTCCAAAGTTCAGTGTCAAAATCATAAGTAACATAATAACAATAAGTGAGACGATACCATAAGTTGACGAACATTTTGCTTAATATCTCGGCCCCTAAGTTTTTAGTATGGTTGGATGGGGGACAAATTGGACCATAACATACTCAAAGGACATCCCTCTATCTCTAGTAGAACCCGAGTTACGAGCCTCCAAAGTTTAGTGTAATGCTATTCCTATGGAGGGGGTTGTTTGTTTGATTCAGGCACCAGAGGTGATAGCATTTTTGACATTGGTCGCAAACAATTTGTTTGTGAGACGAAATCATTATTGTTTCTACAACCGGGACAGTACACCAAGCACCCTCTGGTACCTGGATCCAATTTTTGATTCAGGCACCAGAGGTGATAGCATTTTTGACATTGGTCGCAAACAATTTGTTTGTGAGACGAAATCACCATTGTTTCTACAACCCGGACAGTACACCAATCACCCTCTGGTGGTACCTGAATCCAATTTTTGATTCAGGCACCAGAGGTGATAGCATTTTTGACATTGGTCGCAAACAATTTGTTTGTGAGACGAAATCACCATTGTTTCTACAACCCGGACAGTACACCAATCACCCTCTGGTGGTACCTGAATCCAATTTTTGATTCAGGCACCAGAGGTGATAGCATTTTTGACATTGATCGCAAACAATTTGTTTGCGAGACGAAATCACCATTGTTTCTACAACCCGGACAGTACACCAATCACCCTCTGGTGGTACCTGAATCCAATTTTTGATTCAGGCACCAGAGGTGATAGCATTTTTGACATTGGTCGCAAACAATTTGTTTGTGAGACGAAATCACCATTGTTTCTACAACCCGGACAGTACACCAATCACCCTCTGGTGGTACACAATCCAATTTTTGATTCAGGCACCAGAGGTGATAGCATTTTTGCCATTGTCGCAAACAATTTGTTTGTGAGACGAAATCACCATTGTTTCTACAACCGGGACAGTACACCAATCACCCCCTCTGGTACAGAGTCATTTTGTTTATCACCATCGTAGCCCTCTGAAAAACCTATGGAGAAAGCGCCTTCTCTCTTCCGAGCATGTACACCCGTTCCTGCAGCATCCACCCTATGCTCCCATGACATGCCGACTTCCATCCACCCCAGGGATGGGTTGACAAATGACACTCGGTACTGCGGCCGGCGGCAAAGGAGTGGAACTATGGTACACTCCTTAACCCTGCAGGCAAAGGATTCCTTCGTCCAGCAAGGTGGAACTATTGTGCACTCTTTAGTCCTGCCGGCAAAGGTGGACCTATGGAAATCGTAATGGTGTCCAATTTTAGTTGGCTCTTCCGTGTTGTAATTAACCATTATTTTCGATCCAACAACAATGTCATCAAAACAGATCAGAAACAAAAGACTGAGGAAAACTGTTGGCCAATGAAGACCATACGAGACCATACTTTTTTTTTGACTAGGGTAATTAAAACTACAAATGAGGGCCTTCAAAGGTTTGGGGACCATACATAAACCACTTTACTCTGTTAGAGGAGGGATGAGGCTTAAACTTATGATGGTCCGTGATTAGAGATGTGAAATTACCGTGATTTTTAAAAATGGCAATTTACCGGGTAAATTACCGAAAAATTACCAGGGAAATTACCGATTAAAATTTTGAAATTACAAAAATTACCGCGTAATTTATGGTATTTTATGTTTTAACAGGCTTATTACCGCGGTAATTTGCGTAATTTACCGGTAAACTTCCATTCTAAAATTACGGTAAGATATAATTACCGAAAAATTACCGGTAAATTACCGATTAAAATTTTGAAATTACAAAAATTACCGTAATTTATGGTATTTTATGTTTTAACAGGCTTATTACCGCGGTAATTTACGTAATTTACCGGTAAACTTCCATTCTAAAATTACGGTAAGATATAATAATTACCGACTCACATCTCTATCCGTGATAAAGAGGAAAGAAGGGGTGCTACTATTTGGGACGTCACACTTTGGTAAATGCAAGGACTATAGTGGTACTGAGAGGGGGAGGAGCTACGGGGGGGACGTGACGTCAATATGGGTAGTCTAAATTGTAGAGATGGGCCGATACCAGTTTTAACCGATACCGATATCATTCGATACTTGGGAAACCGATATTTTACCCGATCCTTCGAATAAACCGATATTAAACCGATACCGATATATTAACCGATATCAATAATAAAATAGATGCTATAATATATGTTGTAGAGATGGGCCGATACCAGTTTTAACCGATACCGACATCATTCGATACTTGGGAAACCGATATTTTACCCGATCCTTCGAATAAACCGATATTAAACCGATACCGATATATTAACCGATATCAATAATAAAATAGATGCTATAATATATGTTGTAGAGATGGGCCGATACCAGTTTTAACCGATACCGATGCCATATCGGTTAAAGTCAAATAGTACCTTTAAGAGCTGGATATATGAAGGATCCGATGACATCGTTTTTTCTACAGCCTGCACAGTACCATTCACGTCCGGGACAGAGTCCTGTAAATATAATTAATTTAAGCATTATTTAGTGTAATGCTTTTCCTAGGGAGGGCGTTGTTCGTTTACGTTTTGCTTAACTACTCGGCCCCTGTTTGTCGTAGCCCTAAGTTTTTAGTATGGTTAGATGGGGGACAAATTGGACTATAACATACTCAAAGGACATAGAACCAGAGTTACGAGACTCCAAAGTTTATTGTTAAAAATCAAAAGTGGGTTAGCTAAACGAGTGACAGGGTGGGTTGTTCGTTTACGTTTTGCTTAATTACTTGGCCCCTGTTTGTCGTAGCCCTAAGGTTTTAGTATGGTTGGATGGAGGACAAATTGGACTATAACATACTCAAAGGACATCCCCATATCTCAAGTAGAACCTGAGTTACGAGCCTCCAAAGTTTAGTGTGATGCTGTTCCTAAGGCATGTTTTTGAACATTTTGCTTAATTACTCGGCCCCTGTTTGTCGTAGCCCTAAGGTTTAAGTATGGTTGGATGGGGGACAAATTGGACTATAACATACTCAAAGGAAATCCCCGTATCTCTAGTAGAACCAAGCCTCCAAAGTATAATTTTAAACAAAGTGAATTTTCCCAAAAAATAAAAAACAACAATAAAATATATCGGGCAAATATTATTGCTCTTAATTCATCCTTAGTAATTTAAGTAATCAAATAAATTAAAACTTTTTAATTAATAGTTACTTACCAGAGGAGTCGGAAAAATAACCCAATTGGGGAAAAAGAACTGACCATAGTCATAAAAGAAAGACATGTTTAATGCTGACAAACTTTAATCCTAAGTAAAAATGCACACAAACGAGCCAAATATATAAGGCAAAGAAAATCCACGAATTCCACGAAGTATAATTTATATTACTGGTATATATTTTCCCCGGTTTAAAGGAAGTCTGTTTTTAATCAGAAGGAAAAGGAAAAAGGTGGAGGCCCAAGGATACAAGATAAAAAAAAAACGGAACCCTGATAGTACGGCCCCGAGGGGGTCGGACGTTCGCCATTTTAGTGTACAGAATTTTGAGATTTCATGATTTTGACCAAGATTTTAGAAATCTTGAAATCTACTCCAAGATTTTGACCAAGATTTTAGAAATCTTGAAATCTACTCCAAGATTTTGACCAAGATTTTAGAAATCTTGAAATCTACTCCAAGATTTTGACCAAGATTTTAGAAATCTTGAAATCTACTCCAAGATTTTGACCAAGATTTTAGAAATCTTGAAATCTACTCCAAGATTTTGACCAAGATTTTAGAAATCTTGAAATCTACTCCAGGATTTTGACCAAGATTTTAGAAATCTTGAAATCTACTCCAAGATTTTGACCAAGATTTTAGAAATCTTGAAATCTACTCCAAGATTTTGACCAAGATTTTAGAAATCTTGAAATCTACTCCAAGATTTTGACCAAGATTTTAGAAATCTTGAAATCTACTCCAAGATTTTGACCAAGATTTTAGAAATCTTGAAATCTACTCCAAGATTTTGACCAAGATTTTAGAAATCTTGAAATCTACTCCAAGATTTTGACCAAGATTTTAGAAATCTTGAAATCTACTCCAAGATTCTAAGATTTCGGGATTTTAAATGAAGTTTCCAGATTTTGAAGGATATTTCGGGATTTGAAACAAGATTTTCAGATTTTGTTCAGGATTTTCAGATTTTGTTCAGGATTTCGGGATTTTGTTCAGGATTTGGGGATTTTGTTCAGGATTTGGGGATTTTGTTCAGGATTTTCAGATTTTGTTCAGGATTTCGGGATTTTGTTCAGGATTTCGGGATTTTGTTCAGGATTTTCAGATTTTGAAGGAGACTTCGGGATTTTGTTAAGGATTTTCAGATTTTGAAGGAGACTTCGGGATTTTGTTAAGGATTTTCAGATTTTGAAGGAGACTTCGGGATTTTGTTAAGGATTTTCAGATTTTGAAGGAGATTTCGGGATTTTACGTTAAGATTTCGGAATTTCTAGATTTTAATGTGAGATTTCGGGATTTTAGGTGAAGATTTCGGAATTTCTAGATTTTAATGTGAGATTTCGGGATTTTAGGTGAAGATTTCGGGATTTCTAGATTTTAATGTGAGATTTCGGGATTTTTAGATTTTAATGTGAGATTTCGGGATTTTCAGATTTTAATGTGGGATTTCGGGATTTCTAGATTTTTGAGAGAGATTTTAATAGATTTCAAACGAACCGTACGGGGTTTTGACAAACGTGATTAAGTCTGGGAATTTCATATTAATTTTGTAACTTTCTTATGGGAAAACTAACACGAATTAATTTATTTAAAAGTTCATGGTAATATAGTAATTTTTACCCACAACATTCTGACTTTTTTCAACAAACTTTGGTCATGAAAAATCACTTTAGACTGTCAGAAAAAGATGTAAAAGTCAATTCCAAATTTTGGTATGAAAATCTGCGTGTTACGCAACGGTTTATGTAAAAACCGGTAATGAGAGGTAGTAATGAAATGTACAATGGGAACTAGACCAATCAGTGAACAGAGCCAAAATTATTTTTAATTATACTCCCAAGATTCCGTCCTGTATCCTTGCCTTCTTCTTATCACGCGCTATAAGAGGGGAACCTATATAGGAGTTCCATAGCAGGCTGTACTTAGTAATAAGTTCCTGTTGTACCAGAAAGAGAGCGAGAGAGCGAGAGAGAGAGGGAGAGAGGGGGGAGGGAGAGAGAGAAACGGAAACACAGTTGGGCCTTGTAACGTTTAAAAGAGGAAACATTTGCCTTTCGGTAATTAATCATTCATATTAATGGAAAAAGGTAAAGGTTTAAAAAGCGGCCCAAAAATTTCCTCTCTCTCTCTCTCTCTCTCTCTCTCTCTCTCTCTCTCTCTCTCTCTCTCTCTCTCTCTCTCTCTCTCTCTCTCTCTCTCTCTCTCTCTCTCTCTCTCTCTCTCTCTCTCTCTCTCTCTCTCTCTCTCTCTCTCTCTCTCTCTCGAACTAGTTCTCTTTCCAGGCTCACTCTCCTTCCTATACAAATTCTCCGAGTTCTCTGTCTTATACGAAAAACGGGGTAAATCAATTTTCTACGCGTAATATCGACTCTACTAGCTTCAAATCGCGAAGAATTCTTATTCAAGCGTATAGTTCAAACAATATTATACATTTTTTGACTAAAAAAGTTTTCTTTTTATTATTCTTTGGCGTTCCCAAGTGTTAATTTACCCGCTGAAAGGCTGGTAGTGCAATTTGAGTTGGTATGAGTAGTGAGCACCTCTTAATTAGGGTCATCGTCCAATATCAATATTATTATTGGACTAAATTGGTTTACACAGGGGGCCACTGAAATTATAGCTAATGGATAGTGAAGAAATTATTTTTATCCCCTAAAACTAAAAATTCAAAAGCACGTGCAGTTTTCCTCGCGACAAATTTGAAAATACTTTACATTAAGCTTAATTAGTAAACTTGAAACATCTTACGTCTACATGTTTCCCGCTCATATTGCCCTTAACTAACCTAACCTAACTTAAGGGAGAAGTAGAATTAGCTCGCTGCCTTTAAACAAAGTATATTCAATAAATACACGCAAGTAATACTTTGAGAGTTACGATATAATTGCTGTCAGATTTTTGCTTCGGCTAATCAGGGCGTTATGCTTGTATTAGCCTTGGAATTAATATTACCAAGCACAGAGGAGCGATGTACGAATTCCTAGTAAAGAGAGGACCTTAATATTAAGCCATTTGCCACAAGCTCAATCCGAACCCTGCATGGCTTTATTAAAATAAGTTCCAGCCCAACCCCGGATTGTTACGAAGCTTGTATTCCCAACCCCACTTATTGCACCGGATTACGAATTCCAAATTAGAAATTAACTAGAAATAGGCCTAGTTTTTCTAGCTAAATATTAATTAGCGGGAAATCTCCGGATAATGATATGTATTTATCGACTGACTGACAAGATTCGTGAGTGCTGGGACCATACCGCTTTACCTGGGAAGCTGAAACTTCTCCGGCCATCTTGGAAAATGGCTGCCATAATGTATTAAAATCTTCCTTGTGGAGTATCTTTTCAACCATTGACTGGGAATCTGATAGTGATTAGCCCCTCGCAGTTAGGTTGAGCATGAATAATTCAAAAAGAACATAATTAGTATTTCTCGGCAGAGCGCCTCGCTAACTGACCTCTGCTCTATAAAATACAAAGCAGCTGACGCCTTCTTACAAAACATAAAAGGGGGGAAAAAGGCGCTAGTATTGAATTTTGGCGCGAAAGCCTAGCGGGAGGATAGAGGTATTAGTAATGAAGAAAAAATATTTTTATCAAAAATTATATGTAAGCTATACCGGAAGAAGTATAAGTTTTGGCGCGAAAAGTGTCGAGACCACGGTTTGGTTTTAGCGCCAAGTTAGATTGTATAGTTATTTTGTTTTTTAAGTAGGTTGATTTCCAAAATATTTTCATCTGTACCGTGAGATATTTGAGGTCAAAGTTCATGCTTACCCACATGCATAAAGCTTACTTTAAAAACAGCTTAGAAGTTGCAAGTTCCGGATTTGATTGTAAATGGGTTATTTAAATTGTTCTGGCAGATCTTGTTGAAGGTATTTTTTGATTTCCCCGGCCCCTATATAAGAAAGGGCGCTAAGTTTAAAGGCGGGGGAAAAAAGAGGAAGAAGATGCGGAGAAAGTCTTAAGAAAACTCTCTTTTTTTCATCCCCATCTTCCTTCCTGCTCTTGGTATTCTTCCCATCTTAGAGAGAGAGAGAGAGAGAGAGGGGGAAAGAAAAGAGTCTCGATCACCTAGTTTACATACAAAGTTTCTGGAAGACGCTATAGCTGCACGAGAGAATAAACCCCACCACGTGAGGGGAGGGGGTCACCGGCTAAGGAAGGATTCCGGGACAATGATGGTGTATGGTATAGAGTCGCTGGCTCCCTTTCTGTACCGGTTGGGAGTCGATTTCTAACGGGTTCAGCGGTCCAAGGGGAAGGGACTCCTATGCCCGGACGGAAATGAGTTCTCCCCGCTTCGTTGATCGCGATTACACCCGTGAAGAAATTGCTTAAAGCTCGCTCGAAAAGGCTTCCCCGCGTGAAAAAGGTTATTCTTTATATATATGTCTTGTATTGAATGGTATAAGTCATGGTACGTTTAAGAGAAGTTTGCCCCCAACAAAAAAGATGGTAGGCCTATTGCAAAGTTGAACTGTTTTTTCTCGGCCCCCTGTTAAAGTATAACAAAATGTTTTGGGATCGTTGTGTAGGGTATGATTTAGGGTCTATAGACCATTTCAATAATTATGCGCAGAGAAACCAACATTCGGGCGAGGATACAGCCATCTTGAGGTGGATATTCTGACTCGCGCAGTGCTTCTTGGTGCGTGGGAAGTACCCTATATGGTGGGCTCACCGCCCACTCGCCTGGGTGTTTGCTTCACTGTAGGAAATAATGAAATGGTGTATAATTTAACAAAGAATGTCTTAGTGTCTTAAAAAATTTAAAGAATTACGGCTTAAGACGTTGCAGGTTTATGCCGTTTTTTCTGGAGTTGTTATTGGTGGTAAAGGTCAAGAAAATGGTACCATTGTATAGATATGAATCAGTTAAATCAAACCTCGCAAGATTTACGCATATCTTTTAAATTTCCAAAGTAAAATCGTTACAAAGTTGTAAAGGTCAATCAATTTTTCGACCTCTCTTAAAAGTATATACTATATATAAAGAACTTTCAACAAAAATTAAGGTATTCATTGCTTAACCATAATCCCAAAGAATTCCTTCCTATTTAAGCCCAATGGTGTTTCCCCAAAATTAAATTTTTCCGACTTGGTTGGTTTTTAAACGTACCATAACTTAAGAGAGCAACGTCCTTTTAACCCAACCTTCAAATAGTAAATCAATTTTAAAGTAATTAAACGTTATAGAAGGCAGACGGAATAGAGGCTGTTACTTTAGATCGAAAAAGCTTATATCTCAAAAAGGGGAGCTCGTCATTATTTCAAGGTGATTAATCCGGGAGGGTTTAAACTTGGAAATTGCTGACACGGAAAGAAAATTAATTGGAGGGAAAACGGCCTGTATGGAACGCTCGCGCCCCCTTTTATTATTTTTTTCTTTTTTTTTTATCCCCCATCTTAGTTTTTCCTGTTTACTTGGGGCACCGGAAAAAATCTTCAAGTTTAGCCTAATAGCCCCTAAGTTTAGGGATAGGCTTTGAGCTCATTATGGGGTCGTGGCTATTGAGATTACGAGGTCGAAAAGGTCCTTCCTTCAAGTTCCATCTCGAGGGGCTCGTCACTAACTACTACTTCAGATTTGTAAATTAAATTTTCTGATGGGATTATAAATAATGCTTCGTGTTAAAGCGCTCGTAATTCTAAATTAAAACCAAGGCTTAAGGAAAATTAATGTATACTCCTTAAGCCTTAGTTTCATATTTTGAAAATCTATGAAAGTGATTAGTGAATACTGTGTGATGATGAAGAACAGGTTTTGCGGAAAATGCCGTTGTAGCTATAATAAAACGGAAGCTGTATAAACTTAAGAGGAAGGAACTTTGATAATGGGGTAGAGGATAGTTGGGGCCATGCGTGGCTGTTCAAAAATCCCAGCATGCTCTGCATGGTTGGACATCATTAAGTGAGGCCATCTCTCGATAGAAATACTTTATCTTAGTGATGTCACGTGTTAATGAAAGTTCTTATTGCTATAACCAGATGGCACCTAAAGCGTATTTTATGCCCAAACAAAACCTGAGTAAATTTTACGTCTATGCATGGGAAGGGCCCTCTCATGTTCTGCTACTCCAGAATCAAAGTTTTCTAGCTCCTCCAAGGTATAAATATAAACGTGAATGTTTCTCATTATCCTTGTTTTCTTTTTTTTTTATAAATTTCGCCCTCTTTAACAAATATCTAGAGGAATGGATTATACGTTAATATTAATTAAGACTTTCGTTTCAATTTTGAATTCCGCGCGTGTTTAGAGGGCTGGTATATACGTAATGTCACGTGATTAGTGAATACGAATGCGTTTAATTCTCAAGGCGTATGATCGAATTGTTTAAGTTTAACAGCTCGTGACACTCGGAGAAGGAGAAGGCGGCGGCTTCAATTACGGCACCGGAATTAAGATTAGTTTATGTATGTAGGGAATTTGGCGTATTTCACTTCCTCTCCCATCCCCTCCGCGACCCCGACCCCAGCCCCAACCCCCCGACGTTTCCCCATTCCAAATTACCTTTCGATTTTAAGGGGAGTCTGTGTTTATCCTGATTCCTGTTCCTACCCCATCTCATTTGTTCCGGTTGCAAACAGTAACCCCCGTTCCCGTTCCTGGGAGGCTCGCCATCATATTATTCACACTTAGATTGTGAATGCGGCTAAAGTTAGGCAACCTGAGACATTTTAAGTTATAACCTTTCTTTATTAACTCGGAATAGGCGTATATGCGTGTGAATATTAAGTAAACAATTGTTCAGGTTCCACACTTTTGACCGAAATGTTCTGTAGGCTTTAGGCTAATTTAGGTCAAGCTGTCCTTACTTAGAATACCACCCACCCATCCAGTGGGTGTATGTGTGTTTGCGCCAAAAGGTTGGTCAAACTTAACTGTATCGGCGTCAGCCTGCCTATAAATCATTTTATATTTGTACTTACCCAAATTGTAAAGGTGGATATTAATCTTTATATGGGATGTGAAAATTTGGTGAATAACAAAGTCCATACCGACAGCTGTGACGTTATTATCTGTATTGTTTTTTTATGGTATACCAAAGTCACTTGTATTAAAGAAGGTAGGGAAGTAGCTGAGATGTATTCCCCAAATCTCACCCAGGGTTTGTACGGAACCTGGATAAGTCAGGGATTTAAAGTTTTTTTCCCTAAAAAGTCGGGGATAAGTCAGGGATCTCGTTTAGCATATCAAACCATGGTTCGAGCATTGGGCTGCAGGTGTAGTTATGAAGTGGACTTTGGTAAACACATTAAAAGGGTCATGGAATTTGATCAGAGAGGATTTTCAATATGAATATTTCGTTCGAACCCTGGTCACTGCTATACTGGTCCTCTTTCGAAATACAATGTCCATGGCGGCAAGGCTGACTTAGAATCGGATGGTTATTAAGCGACTGCAGCCATAAAATAGCTCGTCCACGCGCGCACCGGACACTCCGGGCTTCGATAATTAGAAAATCTCGACGACTTTAAGACCCCGGGGCGTTTATTTATCTTTCGCGGAATCGGGACAGGGAAAACGCGGATGCGGGAAATCCCCTCCTAGGATCTCCTTCTGTCTCCATCTTTGCTCTCGCGCCTCTCTTTCTCCGTGCGCTGCTGCTGCTGCTGTTCACGTGAGAACGGGATTGAATTTTTCTGGCCTCCAGCCTCTTTAGTCTCCTCTTCCTCATCCTCTTCCTTTTCGACGTCGCTAGCCATACGAAATCAGACCCTTCAGGCGCTGTTGACATTGCCCTTTATTGGAAACACTCGAAAAGGGATAACCCAAACGTTTCCAAAAGTTGCAACTTTTCGAGTTGCTGTTGTGGCAAACTTTGTATACGTATATTTTTAGAGAGAGAATATTTAAAAATATCCCGGATGTACTTTCACCATAAGTGAATCATTTGACATTATAAGTTAAACCTGATAATACTTTCTTGCCCTCATTTCGGGGAATAGATAATTGCTAGCTTGTTTTCCCATGGTTTACTGTTTCTGTCGACGTCACACAGTGCAGGGGCGTTCGGTGCACATACCAATGAGACTGATTACGTGATCGGTTGTCCTCGCTGAACGCCTTCAAGTTCAACGACAGCTCTTTCCTTAGTTAGCTGAAAACACTAAATATTGCTAGTTTTCCGAAAATACGAAACAGTGAAAATTGACCTTGAATGGTTTTACGAGTGACCTATTCTGTCGTCTGCTTGGAATCTTTAGTTACCTTAGCTTAAAACCTCTTAATTATGCATCGTCGCCGCGCTATCTTAAGCCCATAAGGATTTTATTATTTTCCTGGTATTTGAAAATTTTGCGTGTACTATACATTTAATGTCCCTAAACTCCCAAAGATATCTTTATTACTCGATCGTAAACATTTTATATTCTCAGTTAATTATTCATACACACCTTTATATGGGCTTTTTCAATTGAGAACTCGTGCCAGTACCTGGTCTGACTTTAATGCCCTTTTGTCTTTGTAATTTAATTAGGAATTTAGTTTTAATTCAATGGAAATTTATATTCATTGTAAGTTAAGTGAATGTTTTAATTATAATTTAATACATGCCATAGATATTAAATATATGTAAAAATGGTTCAAGGGTTCGTTTGGGAATATTTAACCATAATTATGTTTAATTAAAACAAAATAAAATTTTAAAGTTAAATATATATATATTCTTTTAATTTTAACACTGAGAAAAAATTAAGTGTTTAATTAAATCCTTAACGGCTAATTAATAACTAAAGATATTAATCAGTACTAATTACTTTAGTTGAGAAGTAAAAAAAAATACGGTATTACTTAAAGTAGAAAAAACGAAAATTTAACGTCAATACATTAAAAAAAATATTTCCAATAATTTGAAACTTTGAGTAGTTAATTTTTAATTTAAAATTTCCGATAAACAAGAAGGAAAAATTAATTGGTGTACTTTTTATTAAAATTGAGATTTCGTCTCTTCATTCGAAAAGTTGAAAACTACGGATGATTCAGCGAAATGAAGTGAAAAATTTCTAGTAACTGAAAGAAAAGTTTCAATTTGCTGGAAACTCGAGTTCTCGCACGTTTTTCAAAATCGATTCAAATTTTCTCTCTTTTTAATAATTCTGGGAAAAATAGCGTAATTAAAATTCGTTTTTAATTGACGCGAATTTGCACGAAAAAAGTTCGTTAATTAATTTTAAAGAGTGAATGGGAAAGAGTAATTAAAAATAAATTAAGTTTCAAGGAATACTTTCAATTAATTTTTGTTAGATACCTTTAAGGGACGCTCCATTAAGTTTCACTCTGATGTCTCTTTAAATTATTGACTTAGACCCAAGTATTTAGTACGACCATTGACAGTTAGGCTTATACCAAATCCCGAGGGATTTCCCTTATCTCTTATAAAACCAGAGTTATGACGTTTTCAAAATAGGTAAAGGGATGAAACGATATTACTTTGGTAATTGTTTAATTACCTGATCCCTGATTGTTGTTGTAACCAAGGGTATTAGGTATCATTGGTAAGAGAAGAAGAAGGGCTATATAACACTCGAAGGATTTCAACGTATCTCTTACAGAAACAAGAGTTATGTTGATTCAAGGTAGAGTCCAACTATACTCAAAGTATTTCCCTGAAAGTGTCGTTAATTAGTCTTAAAGTTAGGTTTAAGTTTGAAGTCCCTAACGTTGGATGTAACCTCCTTAGGTTTAATTTACTCCAAGAGATACTTGATACCTTCCAGAAATGTAAAACCCTAGTGTTATCGAAGCTCCTTTTAAGTATTTAATGTTAAGAATGCCTCGCAGCCAGTCTCCTATCAGAAACGAGATACGACCAGCTACAAGGATTTATCTACAAGGCAATGTTTGATTGGTGGAATTTCTCAGATTTCTGATGGTGACTCGCTTTCATAAAGCTGTTTTGAACGGATGGTTGGACGATTCAATATTACGGAGCTAGGCCTTTGATTACGTATGCCGGAAACCAACCAGGTTGGGTATAAGCCTATCGTATCTTTTAGCTTTGTATTTCAAAAGGTTTCGACGCTTGAGGACTTTGTATTATCTTACCATGTACATCCTTCGAAGCAATTTACCCTTCAAAGATTGCGCCGGCGGACTCATTTGAGAAATTCTATGAATTCTCGGTGTGTTTCTCGCGACCATCTTAGTTGCTAGATTCTCGAGCGTGTGATAAGCAAAGGCACATTCGTTAAGCCTTAGTTAGACGATGCCTTTGAATTTTACAATTTACAGATATCTGTTCCAATATTAGGCAATATTAGAATTAGTGGAAATGGAAATTCACCCCCCCCCCTCCTGAGGGTTAGATTTCTACGTCCTGTTTAGGCATAATTTTTGCGTTAAAAATTGATTTTTAATTAAATTAACAGACCTCCTTTTCAAAAAGGGGAGGGGCTTGGTATCGTCTGCTTGTAATAGGGTTAAGACAGATCATTGATTGGGTCTTTGGATTATTCACAATAGGAAACAAGGTGGTCAAACACCTGACTGTTATTATACTTCCGAATTTTGAAAAGGTATTCTGGGATATAAGTTTCCTTTAAATGTCCCCACAATTAAAGTTAGTAGAATATCCCTTTAATTAATTAAAATAAAAATAAAGACTCGTTAATTAAGAAGAATAATTAGTTTTTATTCGTCTCTTTCTTACTAACATTGTTACAATAGAAGATTATTTCCTTTTTTTATTTTTATGGGAAAGGATCAAAATAATCTCTTAAAACAATGATATATATTTATTTTTATAATTAATTTATTTATTTGTTTAATTTTACGGGGATGGAGGTGGAAAAATTAGTGGAAGGAAAAAGGGGGACTTTGTTTATTTACTTGTTTACATAATTATACTTATTTCCTCGTTCATAAACAACGTCAAACCGATCGAAATATTTTTGTTATTATTATTATGTTTTTTTTTTTAATTTTTGTTTCCCAAATTGGGTTAGATCCGCGTCCGCCATTTTTAAATTTATTAATTTTTTTTTCTTTTGTAAAACAGACGGACAGACAAAAATAGGCACGAGGAGAGATCCGAATAATGGTGGTTTATTTATTTATTTGTTGTTATCACAGTTAAGCCCGATATTTTCTCGTTTAATTTAATTTTAATTATTTAACATCATATTTATCAAGTCCATGTGTAAACTGTGAAGGCTTATTTCGTTTAATGTTGAAGAAGTCTTGGTTGTAATAGTTTTAAATCATAGGATAGTAGGATTTGGGCGTTTTAAACCATAGGATAGTAGGATTTGGGCGTTTTAAACCATAGGATAGTAGGATTTGGGCGTTTTAAACCATAGGATAGTAGGATTTGGTAGTTTTAATCCATAGTGTAGTAGGATTTGGAGGTTTCAAATCATATGATAGTAGTTTTAGGGCGTTTTAAAACGGAAAATAATAGGTTTTAGCAGTTTTATTTCAGGAGATAGTAGGTTTGGGAGTTTGAAGTTAGAAGGTTTTTCAAAAAAGATTTTAGTAGGTTTTTGGGAGTTTTAAATCGGAGAACAGTAGGTTTTCAAAGTTTTAAAATTAGAAAACGGAAAGTTTCTTCACATTTTAATCGAAATAAAACTGTAGTTTACATGTCTAGCTTGTCGGAGGCGCGAATCTTATGTTTTGTTGTAGTATGAAATCCGGAGTCTTTTGTTTTTACACCATTTCTCAAAGAAAATAATCTCTCGTAAATATTACATTTTCCTCAACCGCGTAGTCTTCGCTTTAAAAAGATAATCTTAAGTTCGTCTCTTATTTTTCGCGCGCTTTTCTCATTGAACACGTGCGCCTCTCGAGGACGTTACGTAAAACAAAGACTCTGTCGTCACATAATGACGTTACGCTCAGCACCATCACGAGCACCAATAACAGAAAAGGAATAATAGGACGAGGAACCAATCGCGAACTCGAACTCGAGCTGTCTCTCACTACATAAACGTAGTGTTTATAATTTTATTTTGTACGCAAAATCATAGAAAGAAAAATTTAGAAACAAATTAGTGATGATTAAAATCAATGTGAAATTTTTATGAATCGGGGATTTTTTTTTTGTTATAGAAAAATTTAACCACCATATTCTTTTAGCAATTAGAAGCAAAGAAAAATGAAAATAGATTCTTACCTTCTTTGGGAACAGATTCTACGTGAAAATTAGAATTTTGTTGTCTTCCATCAAAGACAAGCTCTTCGTTACTCATGGTATAGAGTCGGGATATGTTGGCGGTACATTTGAGCCTCATGTTACCATCGCGGAATTGTCTGTCCGTCGCCATGAATCTCAGCGTTACTGTTGAGGACTCCAAACCATCCGCGTATAGAGTCGTCGAGTACTCTTTCTCGTATTCGGGACCAGCCTGTTTTAACGTAGAGTTCATAAGTTTGGTTCAACCAGAAAAACCGGTGATATAACAGCTTTTTTCGGTACTTTCGTCTGACTCATATTTGCGACGTATATAAAGTAAATATAAAACCCACCTCGACATCGTTTATGAACCACTTGAGTGTTGCCGCTGGTTTTGATTTGACAGATGAACAATTGACGACTACTTGGTCCCCTATATGATACCTAGGTCGACCCCCAGTAATTTTGGGGCCTTCTGAAGGAACCACTAAAACAAAACGAAATAAGATTAGATACCTTCAAGCTCTACGGGGGCGCAAGGGGTGTAATGAAAGCCCAATATCATGGACTTACTTCGCGGCGTATTATGAGGATCGAAAGGATTTGGTTGGGGGGCAAGCTACCACGAACTATATCTCTAACATTTCTTAAGCGGCTTACACTCCGACCCCTACTTAGGGTGTACCTTTATATTATTAAGCCTGGAAGAATAGTGGGGGTCTTAGGGACAACCCCTTTCTAAATTAATGGGTAATTCTAACCCCTGATCGCGAAAAACAAGAATGTAAGGTAACAAGAGACTTTGAGAATGTCTGTTGAAGGGATAGTGCGTTTAATTTTGATTATCAGAAGGTTTTGATAGCTGAAAATGTTAAAATTTAATAGGTTATATAGTTGGGTTAATTGCTAGTATTTATCTATGTTTCAGAAAGTTGTTCATTTGTTTGAATATGAAAAGCAATTCGTTAATTTCCGAATTTTATTTGCAAAACGGAATTAAGGTGCATTAGAAGTGGTTTGGTGTTCGAGTTCTTCTCAAGGTTGGGTCCGCGAACCCCTAGCCATTAAGCTTGTAACGAACCGCAATATTTTAGCTTTAAGAGTAACCCTTAAATGAGCATTTATTTATTTTTTAAAAGTTGAAAGTATAAAGAAAATAAATTAAATATCTTCTAACCACGTGATTCAGTGAATACATGTTGAATTTAAGTGAAGTTAGCCCGTTTCTCTATAAGAATTAACATAGCTTTAGCAATTGGCACTTCACTAAAATGTGACATGACAACGTTAGATGCATATTCGCCGGGAATCTATTAATAGATACAATGAACCCTATTATTAATATTACCCTTGTAAACTAAGGTCCCTTGGCCCGGTTTTGGTTTCATTCATCGATTGCTCGCGAACAATATAGAGGAACGTGACGCGACGCCTAATTATAGTCTTGGAAGTTTTAATGACTCGAAGGCGGGAAGGCGGAGTAGCTCGTAAAATCGGCTAACTTCGCCCATCAACACGAATCCCCGTTAAAACTTGACGGCACATTGGGAATTATTACAGTACCTTATAGACCTTTTCGATCATACGCATGGACGAAAAAATACCCCGCCTTCTACAAGGGTATTGATTTAGTTTAGTTCGAATTGCCATTTATAAAGGATACGAAAACCCCTGTAGGAATTTTGTGCCGGTTCATTTATGAATACACCCTTTGTTCACCTTTTTCAGTAATTATTTTTTTCCGCTACCAGGAAATTATTACTTATTTTCGGCGAACTCCTAGCTGGCCTCTCTAATTTTTGTTAATTGTTAATCGTTATAAATTTTGTCACCATTTTGAAGCTAGCCCTTAACCCTTGGTCATTAAAGAATTTATATATATAAAAAAATAAATGGTGTTTCAAAAAGAGTGGTACAGTGTGATGCCATTTTACCCTAAGCAAATTATGATTAGAGTATTTAAATTTAATTAAGGGGTCAAATAAAATTCTAACTTAATTAAGGGAATTATAACTTTTTCAGGATGTACGTATAAGGGAAAAAATGTCATAAAACATTTTCGACTCAAAATCGCAAATATAACCCTTTTTTGGAAGATCTTATATTTTTAGTATTTTCTTGGTCGGCCACTAGAGGCGTTGTTGTTCATAGGCGTGGGAATTTTCATGGGTATCAAGCATCTGTTAAGGGTGTTAGATGCCTTTGAGTAATGGAAAAGGATAGGGTGTCAATCAAACGCGGTATTACCGTCAACACCTAGCCTTTTAGTCACCAGTCAGTAAAAATATAGGGACCAAGGCTTAACGGAATAAAGAAATGGAAGCTATAGACTAAGCAATGCGTGAACGTCAAAAATTTGTATCACGAAAAAAGAAAGAAAAAAATAGAGAGATTCAGAAATTGTTGCTTAACCAACCCTTCTTCGTAAGGTTTTTTTATTTTACTTTCAACTAATTTCTTAACCTTTCTATTGAAAAAGGGGTTTTGAACCTTTCATCTTCGTTTATTCCCAACCCATGAAATTTTTAGAAGTCATAAATATTAAACAGAAAATTTGGTTTGGAATTTTCCCGCCAAAAAGAAGTTTCTTTTTTGGCGGGAACTTGCCACAACGAGGAATTTTAGCTTTGAAATTTTAAAATGACGTTAAATGGGTTTATGTTTGACCCACATACTTTCCTTGTTCAATAATGTATCAGTCCAACGAATTTTCTTTTTACTTCTATATAAATTTTAACCGATTTTATGTAAATATAAAAATTTTGGGAAGCCAACTTACAGGGTGATCAAACTCATGCATTTTTCCATAACCCCTGTAGAAATGTTTAACCCGCATTACACTAATGTTATCAGAAAAGCTACCTAAAAGGAGTCATGCTTTTTCTACAGAAGGAAATTAAATAAATTTGATTTAAACTTAAATAATGTTTAAAATTAGGCTTAACATAATGTTTTTAAACACCTACGTGTATTTTAAAATCACCCCTAGTATATACTCTGTACAGAATCTTTGTAAAATTAAATTTATTAAGAAATTAATCGTTCGGTCTTACAATTTTGACACTTAACCTTTATCGAGGTGAAGGTAAACAATGAATTGGTAACGTAGGACCGAAACACCGTAAAATTATAAAAGAGGTAAACACTAAACATACCAAACCCTAAACAAAACGGTTGACGTTAAAATCGTCGCTGCGGGGGTTTTAAAATGTGTTAATTCGCGATAAAGTCTTGTTAATATTCGTACAAAAGATTCAATTATCCCATATAGCGTGTATTAATATACAATGAAAATTCATCATTGATATAAAAGTAGTTCTATACATATGGTAATTATTCTGAAGGAATTTTAAGGAAGTCAAAATTCCCTTACACGCTATTATTAAATTTCCTTATTGATTTTTGACAACTTTTCCTGTTTCCAATTCATTCTTAATTATCCTTAACTTATGACATAGATAAGCTAAGATCCGTGCTCAGACGCTAACCACACTATTTCAACTTTAATGTTACTAAATTCATGTTTAAAAGCTACAGAATTAATATACAGACAAACAGTCGGAATTGCATGGAGTCTTCCTTATTATAATCAGTTTAATAACTAAAAGCATAGACCTTTATTTTTCTTTAAAAATTTGGGTAAAATAGAGTGTGGTGTTAGACCACCTTGTTTTCTTGACGGTATGTGGACTACAAAGACATTAGATATGACTTCAAATAATACAGAATAAATTTGGTGGACTGTTAACACCGGATGTTATTTGTATAAAATTATTATTATCGAATATTCATGGAAGCTATGAAGGTATTCATGTCGATACAGGTCGGGGTGTGTCCTTACACGCGTATATTTTTTCCGCATCTATTTCCTGGAATAAGGCTTAAAGGAAAGAGGGTTTTAGGCTTAGGCCTTTCTGCGGCGCCTACGAATGTCATCCTTATTTGGGGGTCTTCAAGCAAATGGGTCCAGCAGGCTTGTTTGTTTTAGTAGTTATTGGTTCCTCCCATGGGATTAGAACTCCCACGCCCGAATTTTGCTAAAACCTTTAAGAGTTGTTGTAGGAAAAACCTGATAACTTTCTCACGCTTACTTTCAACCCTTTTTCGTACTCATAAGTAAATGTGATTCGCCCCTATAAGTTACTGAATGACATGTTAGTAATTAAAACTTACCATAAACTTCCATTTTCTTTTTAGCATTGACGGTACGGAAAGATGGTGCCTCGGCTGAAACTTCACAACGATAAATACCGGAGCTGTTTATGTCCACGTGTTGAAGATAAACAGAGGTTTTACCGGATTTCTTTAACTGTAAGTAAACAAAAAATATTTATTTATTTATTTTTAATTTTGATGTGTTACGCGCATCCACGTGTTGATTTGGTTTCCCGCCAAACAATAATTTGCGAGGGAATTCTGAAAATCTTTTATTAACTCTGGGGTCCATATTAACATTATAAATCACGTTTCCCGCCAAAATTTCACGCGGGAATGGAATATCTGTGCACGTTCTGGTTTGGTTTCCCGCCAATCAATAATTCGCACGCGAAATATTAAAGTTTAATAATAACTCAAGGGTGTTTGGCGCCACAAATATATTGGAAATATATTGATACATATTTACTCACATCAATATTTACTCCGGGAATGGGCATATATTGACCCGGGGGCCAGTCGTTGGGCACGTATCTGTAGAATTCGATATCGTTCTTGTACCATTTTATGGAATATAAGGTGTCATTCTCCATGTCGAAACTGCAAGTCAATTCGACTGATTCGCCTAAAACGGCCGGTGAGGGGACATCCATCAATATCATACGAACAGCCAACGCTTTTGATATAACTATATGGAAAGAGAAATTATACAAAAATATGGTTTAATACCTTGACCCCTGGTTGATAACCCCTTTCCTTTGACCCATCCACACTCAACTGTAATGTTTCAGTGCACCTCAAGGCTCTATTCCTTCTGGGATCCACTTGGGGGGCGTTCGGGCATACCCTTACTATTGTCAGAGGCAAATAGAAGTAACGGGAAAGTGAACTAATCACTGGGGAGGTTAATGAAAGCCTTTAAATTTTAATTAGTTCCTAGTATGGTTTTGATTTATTTTTTATTGAATATTACTTTTTCTTTTTTAATTTCTCTAAAGACGAAAATGGTTCGGCATTGACTTAGAGAAAACGTGGATCACGTGATTTTCGCCAAACCTCGCCTTACTGTTATTTCACTTTCGGGTTACTTCTATTTGCCTTTGCTATTACAGATGTCCTAGCTTAAGGCTTGAATGAGCCCGGGAAAATTCTTATCGATTTCGGCAGCTAGCAAGCCACTGGTAATTTAGGCCGACTCTTCAAAACCCAAACAATTCATTCGTGAAACTAAATAATAGAAAAGTTAAGCAACTTTTCCATCGTAATACGAATTTCAAATTGATAATATGAACGCATTTAACCATTCTAATAACTCAAATGACAAGAGAAACATTCAAGAGGCCATCTTTGAAAATGGCAACCTATAGTAGTTCCAATTTTCAATATACAGCACTGTCAAGTTGAAAATATTAACCTCTCTACTAACTCTCTCTAGTTGGGTAAGAGAAACACTAATCTGACCTCTTTCTCTTTTGTCTGTATACATTTTCTAACCATCGTGCATGGGCCTTTTGGAAATATCTCTTCACCTATATACAAGCTGATTAAATCTCAAACTCCCCACGACCGAATTAATTCGGAATTTCTATGGTTTTATTTTTCGATTGCTCTAAGGATTGAATAACCCGCCAAGTTGGATGGAGCACCCCAAAATTCCCTTGGTTTATCCCGTTAATTTAGGATGAATTTACAATAAATTTTCGAGATTGAAGATTAAGTTTAACTTTAAACATAAATTGGAAAGTTGTTCATATTCAACCGAATTCAATGAAGAATTTTTCAGTAAGGATCAGTTGATTATGGTTTTAATTAAAGCAATATTTTCATAGGGTTTTTACGGTTGTAAGTCTGCCATAAATAATAGGATCAGTTGAGGGGAAAATGTCACCAGATCATGCGGTCTACAACATTTAGTTGCTAGGATATGGGAAAACCTATGCGATTCTCATAAACTCGTTACTTTCGGAGAGACTAGTTTACCTTCATTTTGGTTTAGATTTGATTGGTTTAAAGTAACCCAATTTCTTCATTTGACCCTTAACATTTTCCAATGACCCCTTTATACAATAAAACTGAATTGTCATCAAAATCAAATCACAAAGCTTATATTTAAATATTGAAAGAAAGATTCGTTCGTAATATTTGCCTTAAATTTGATATTCGTAAACCTCGGTAAAGATAATGAAAGGTCAGTATCGAAATTGACCACAGAGTTTTCATTTGTTCTTTATACTCGGATTATAATAAATATATATTTGAATTTTATTTAATGGCAGAGTAAGTTTTTATGAAAACAAATGGTAGGTTGGTTTCCAAATCAAGTCATTAACTACTTAATGGTTACTGCCATATTTTAACTATATTTTATATTAGTTTATATTTGACCTTTAGATATGTACATTATGTAATCGCAAATTCATTCGTAAATACAATTTTTTTCTATATTTCAAGTATTTATAGATTTTTTTATGACGCTAATACCTGGTTTGTACCGAAACCTCTTTTTTTTGAGAAATATAGTTTTTTAAAATTATAGGTATTATATAATATAGAGATATACGTTAAAATATAGCGAAGTTAACGCTTGACATGCTTTGTAATCACGAACAACTCTGTTCAACGTAAGGATAAAATGAAAAATGCATGTTTGCGCAACGTAACATGTTTTCAAATTTGAACTTACTCTTCCAAATACCCAAATAGTTATTTTATCGACCGGTATTCTGTTTCATATTATTTCTCTTAAGCGATAAAGCCATTTTCAACTATACACCAACGGGCCATTTATGTCAAATATTATGTAAACAACGTGTTTTATGAAAGTCACTCACACAGTAACTTATCTATTAAGGGGTAGTAAATTTCTCTTATATTGTAGAGGTTTCCCCTCCCCCATCCCCCTGAACTGATGATTCATAGTTTTGCTTCTGAAATATCATCCAATTATTATTCTTGCACTCCAAGACAATATATTTGTAGTGGGAAACCTCTAGATAGCACGAAATCCACTGTAGACGGTAGAAAACTACTAAAGTGTTTGCAGAACCAATTGTAGAAAACGCACTACATTTTTGGCAGAAAACCCGCTACATTGTTTGTAGAAAACCGCTACATTGTTTGTAGAAAACCCGCTACATTGTTTGTAGAAAACCGCTACATTGTTTGTAGAAAACCGGTACATTGTTTGTAGAAAACCCGCTACATTGTTTGTAGAAAACCGGTACATTGTTTGTAGAAAACCCGCTACATTGTTTGTAGAAAACCCGCTACATTGTTTGTAGAAAACCCGCTACATTGTTTGTAGAAAACCCGCTACATTGTTTGTAGAAAACCCGCTACATTGTTTGTAGAAAACCCGCTACATTGTTTGTAGAAAACCCGCTACATTGTTTGTAGAAAACCCGCTACATTGTTTGTAGAAAACCCGCTACATTGTTTGCAGAAAACCCACTACATTGTTTGTAGAAAACCCGCTAATTGTTTGTAGAAAACCCACAAATTTTTTTGTAGAAAACCCACTACATTGTTTGTAGAAAATCCACTACATTAATTGAAAATCCACTACATTAATTGTAGAAAACCCACTACATTAATTGTAGAAAACCCACTACATTAATTGTAGAAAACCCACTACATTAATTGTAGAAAACCCACTACATTAATTGTAGAAAACCCACTACATTAATTGTAGAAAACCCACTACATTAATTGTAGAAAACCCACTACATTAATTGTAGAAAACCCACTACATTAATTGTAGAAAACCCACTACATTAATTGTAGAAAACCCACTACATTAATTGTAGAAAACCCACTACATTAATTGTAGAAAACCCACTACATTGTGTGTATAAATCCACTTCATTGTTTGTAGAAAACCCACTACATTGTGTGTATAAATCCACTTCATTGTTTGTAGAAAACCCACTACATTGTGTGTATAAATCCACTTCATTGTTTGTAGGAAACCCACTACATTGTAGAAAAGACACTACATTAATTGTAGAAAATCCACTAAATCTTTTGTAGAAAATCCACTAAATCTTTTGTAGAAACCCCACTACATTGTTTGTGGAAAACCCACTACATTGTTTGTGGAAAACCCACTACATTGTTTGTGGAAAACCCACTACATTGTTTGTGGAAAACCCACTACATTGTTTGTGGAAAACCCACTACATTGTTTGTAGAAAACCCACTACAGCGTAGTGTGACAATCCTTCCCTTGAACAAAATATCTACTCTGCACAATTTATAAAAATAAATTTCCAACTTACCTTCGAAAATGAGCAAAAAGAAAATATTTTCCACGACGATTGAGGATTCCCTGGCGCAGGATGAAATTCCCCTTCTGTTTAACGCAGTTGGCGATAGTCTGCTCACGAGCCCAGATATGGGCCGCGACATTATATGTCCACGCGCTCGCCAAGAACAACCACCTTCACCACCACCGCCGCACCACCCTTATTTCGTTCTCAAAACTCTTCCAACAAATTCGATAACGAAATCCTTTGGGAAAATCTTCGGTCCTGAAGCTCTTGGTGAACGCCAAATCCGGTCTCTCTGACTTTTCCCCTTATTTTACATCTGCGATTAAACGTAAAATTAACGCTTCATTAATTAAGTATCAGATAAATAATTAAGGTTGTAAATTAGGCTTATTTTAAATTTCCTTATCAATTTTAATTTGATTCATCCGTGTGTTTAACAAGGGTTAAATTTATTTTTAGTAGACATCCGTAACTTGTAGTAAAATATACAGGATTTTCTGAAAAGTCTGTCCCAAAAATTAAGGGGGATGTTCTTTGGGCGATCTTGAGTCAAAAATGTTCAATGACGTTTTGCACCTTAAAGGTTGGGGTATTTTTCGGATGACCCCTTAAATTTAATTAAGAAACTTGAAAGGCAAATCTAATTTATTTAAGGGGTCATCCCTAAAACACTAACTTTCTATTACTTCCATATACCTTTGCAGAACGAAATCGTTTTAGCCTGAGTATATAGGCATACGTACTTGTACGGAGGTCGATATTTTCTACAATAACAATCAGCATTAGGAATGTAACTTAAGCCTTGGCCCTATAATAAGTATGTTTATTCTTCCACCCCACCACCACACTCGCGCACTATGCCAACATACACACTTCATTAAAGAGACGTAACTTCCCTGAGCTTGGTTTAAGTCGACGAGTCCCCTCTTCAATTTATTAACATAGGGGTGAGAGAAAAGATAGAGAACACGTACAAAGGGTTCAGGAAAACGGCTTAATTTCTAAAACGAAACAATAAATCGTTGTCTTCAAGTCCTTCTAGGTTAACTCGTGTATATACTTTAAAGTAAAAATGAAAGGAGAATTTTTAAAATATTTTTAAGGGTTGCTTAATATATATATAGAGTCCCCTTGCATTTTTACTTTAATTCCGTTGCCATAGTACTGCATGCAGTAAATGTAGGGGTCTCTTATGGAGCGCTTTCTAGAGAGAATATTGGGCCTTGGTCATACGTATTCCGCTGCAGGATCGCGTGATCTCCTTTCGCTATACATCATTCATTAAATATATATATATATGTTCTACATTCATCATTTATTGTGTAACGGGACTTGCTTTTCGTTACTTGCAATTTTCTATAACTAATTTAGATAATGAAATGGTCCCCTTGGACAAAAATATGAAAAACGCTTAGTTGGATTGCTTTCAAGCATTTCAGGGTTCACCTCCCATATTTTGGGACTGAACAACTCAATCTAGTTTCGTTAGAGATTCAGGGAAATCCTTTAATTCTTCGGGTTACAATAATCGGGGCTCGAGATATTAGCAATTAGGAACAAAATTAGCCACCTCTCACATTATTTTTTTGATATCTCCATTTCAGGACGTCTGAACTCTGTTTTTATTAAAGATCCAGGTATATCCCTTGAGTATTATATAGCCCTACTTATTATCTTCCCAATGATACCATATACTTGGGATTACAACAAGCAGGGCTCGAGAAAATACGCAATGTCCTCAAAACTTATTACTCTTCATAAGATAAACATGTGGTCTTATTTACATGTAGTTACACTTTGAGTTACAACTTTGATTTTATAAAAGATACAGTTAAATCCTATGAGAATGTTATAGCCCTATTTCTGCTCTCTCTAACGATACCTAACACTTGAGGTTCAACCAATCAGGACTCGAGAAATAATCTAATTAACAAAATAAGAAGTTAAAAGGGAATTTCAATCCATCGAGTATAACTAAACGACTCTGCAGTCCTTTGTAAATATAATCAAAACAATTAAAGTTACTATCTGGAATGGAATTTGCAAAGTAAATAAACACTTCCAACTCGTATTATATAAGGTTGAATTAAGGCCAATTTAATCGGGGCTAAAACCGTACCGTACCTTATACGGCTTAATGAGTCCACTATCCCAGACCGAAAAGAAAGTTCTCGTACGTGATTTCCATTCTAAATGATAGGTATTCGAGGTTAGAATTTAATGAAGATTGCGGTTGATACGGACTTAAATTAAGTGTATAAGTATACGATAAAAATGAGGGCGGAAGTAATATATCTATATACGCTTTATTAATACGGCGTTGTAGTTAAAAACGTTTTTCTCACGCCCCCTCCCTTAAAACGAGCTGCGGCGATAATTGTAACCCAAACAAAAGAATTTTTATTATTCGCAACGTCGTCTCCGTGTGACTGACTTGACTGACTGACTATAAAAAACCCGCGAGGTTACATTTAGAATACGGTCTTAATGAGTGCTGCGACGAAATCAAGTTGATTAAAACATACTTTAAAAACCTCGCGTACAATTCAAAGAAAAATGTTCTATAACTTTGGTAATGCGCTTTCATTATTCATAAGATATGTTCCATAAGTTTGTCACTGGTTACAAACCGGAGCTTGTCATGAAGTAAGTGAGGTAGGTCATAGATTCGAGGTAAAGCGACGCGTAGTGAGGCGCTGTCAAAGGCTTAGTACAGACTAAATAGGACTAGATGAACTGCAAAATTAACCGTTCTCTAGCATTACGAAATAGAGGTAGTGTCATGCGTATGGTACATATCTTATGCTATCATCAAATGCAATAGAAATAATGTTCACATATAGTTGCACTGGGGTAGTAGGAAGCCTTCCTTATAGTGTCTAGTATGTTTACAACGTTCTCTCTCCAAGTCTTGATCTCTTACTCTCTAGCTTTTTAGGTCAACCAATCAGCGCTCCATTTTATTTAATATTACCATAACTGACGGGTAATTAATTTGAGGTATTGATCCGGGAGTGTGTGTTAGAAAATAATTATATTTTTGTATCTTGGAAATTTTTATAGTGTTAGATTTTGTGGTTAAAACCTACCTGGCTGGAAAATATAATTCAGTTTACTGGTATTAATACGCCAGTATTACCTTAGCCTTGTACTACTCTTTTTTTCTGAATAATTAGTAGAATTTAATCCATAATAATAGGCAAAAATCACTTGTTCTTGGTAATAACTTTCACACCAACAAACCCCGGGCACCCGAAGAAATTCTTTAGGGTTTAAAAAACACTCGCAAGTTAAACGGTACAAGTATAGTAGTAAAATTCTCAGAGTGGTCGGTGGGACCGTGTCGCCTGACGACTGGGGGTTATTAATCAAAACTGCAAGGGGGAAAAAAGAGGGGGAATACCCCCACGGGTTCTAGCTAAACACGCGATTATCTGGGAGACGCGTCCTCGATATAGACCTACACTATATAACCTTGTCCCTTTTATACACAGACCGAGCCTGAGGTCCATTTTACACTAAAAGGCGAAAAAGTGAACTTTTTTTTGGGAATTTTTACCACGTTATCTATATATATATATACGGTTTAATTACTAGATAAATTGTGTTTTTTTTTTCTTTCATTTTTGCATTAGCCAAATAAGCTAAATTTCAATTTATATTAAGGCTAGAAAAAAAATTATAAATTATCGTAGATCCTCTTAATTAAACCTAAAATTAATTAAATAATTAAGGTTAGTTGTACGTGTTTAATTACTTATTCAAATTACGTGTAGTTAGTTAAGGAAAGATAAACTTTACAAAAAAAAATTATAAAAAAAATTCTCTCACGCCTGGTGGGGTGCTGCTTCGTGAACATAAGTGTATTGCGTGTTAAACATTTTTACAGGGGCTATGGAAAATTACATAGACTTGTTTTCCCTGTAAGCTGGCTTTTCCTAATACTTTATTTTACAAAAAAAATATATGTGAAATATTAGTGAAATACATTTCAATACATTTCGATGTAATTTTATTAATGTAAATCTATTGAAAAAAGGGTTTATCTGAGCATTTAATTCTCTCTTCAAATAGTAATTTCTGAAAATTAATTTTGACCTTGCCTTGAAGATCATAATCTCTTTGCTCGTGGCACGGTTTCTTTAGCGTCCATTTTTTTACCCTCTCCAATCTCATATGAAGAAAGGTTTGCTATCAGATCTACGATTTCGTTTATATAACAAATCCTACACTCTGTAGGAAATCGATAGAGCTCTGTTCCACTTTTCCGTTACGTGTGGCGCTCGTAAATTTTCCATATGTAATTAGTACGAACTTCAATTAATAACCCCTCCCCCTTCGCCCCTTCCCGTATCCCGAAATAATGCGCCTGGAAACGTGGTGGAGAACCAAGGGAGAAGGAGAAAGGGTCAATGAGGGGTCCCGCAACGTAACAAGGTGAAAGATGAAAGCTTGTTATACTATAAGTATTCAACTGTAATTTGCGAGATTTAGAACCGGTATAGGCGTTAGACCAAGTATATTAATACTTGTCCAAAGCCGCTAATTATATAAACGAATATGGTATATGCGTAATGACTTTTCTCCAGTATGTGTTGATTGGTAATAAATTTATGCCTAACGATTCATTCGTAATAACAAGAATGGTGATTTAAATATACCTCCTCCCGTTTATAGTATACGTGACGTGTCGTCTGCTCTCTTATCTTGGCTTTATTCCAATTTTGCGCCGCCTTAAGCCTTTGCGAAACGTGCACGTGATTTTTATTTATTTTTTTGATCAATTAAACTTTCATCGCAGCTTGGAGAAGGAAAGTTTGATTCTTGAGTGAACTTATTGATGCCTCATTTGATCCGGGAATGCGTTAGAAAATAATTATATGTTTGGTTCATGCAAATTATTATCATACATTAGATTTCGTAGTAGTGCAAATCTGAATGGTCGGTTTTTTTACCATTCATACGTAAGTTTTAGCAACACCAGTATGACGGTATTACTTTTTGTTAGCTAAGAGACAATGATTGCGAATCACAAATTCTTCTTTTCCGTACTATCACCTTTCGCTTTAAATCTATTTTCTCCTAAACTACTTTCTATTGATTAATTTAAAAGTCGCGGCGCACATTTGTTTAGATACGAATAAATCGAATTAAGCCTCGGTTCGAGTTAGAAAAATCTTTAAATTCCCGAACAACTGCGGTGGTATAAGATCAATGTAAATCATTAATAAGAACCAAAGTAAAAAGGGGTTACGGTTAGAAAAGAGAAATAGGACTCCTCTAGCTAGTTATACTTGGGAGCCATTTATTATTTCTGTGTTCGGTCGGGTTGCTAGAAACTTACTCTGAGTGCGGTTGCGTGTTATTCCGAAAACGTCCGGCTCTCTTCCTTCTTTCTTTTTTACCCTTTTTTCTCTTTTTTTTTCGGGGGAAAGGACCACTATACAATTCCCTGTATAAGATAAAGAAGAAAAGCTTGGTTGAAGGAAGAAAAAATAGGCTATATACGACCTCTGAATGGTCTAAATTACCCATGGAATGTGGTCTAATTTCTACGGATTCCAGGAAGCAATCTAACCTTGTAAAACCTTACCACCGGTACATTGTTTCGCCCCGGGCTAGATTCTATTTCTAATTGTCGCCAGCTAGCTCTAGTACTGAATGTACTCCTAAAGACTATTGGCTATTTCGCTGTATACAGTGTGTATACCACACCAGATACCAAATTAGAGCAATATCGATTTGATTTAGCCGTGGTATAAGTTCATAAGATATGTTTGGTCATAAGTTTGTTACTGGTTACAAACTGGAGCTTGTAATTTTGAAGTGACGTAGGTCATAGATTCGAGGTAAAGCGACGCCTGGTGAGGCACTTTCAAAGGCTTAGTACAGTCTAAATAGGTCTTTGACTAGCTCGATCTGTAAGTCTCTTGCATTACGAAAATATCTTGTAAACTTTAGGCCATGGTTATAGCGAGTTTGTTGGTAAAGGACCACATGTGGATGGCGTGGTTATAAGTGGTATAGTTTTCTGGTTAGAATACCAGTATGGGGTCTCCTATTTTAAATAGTGTTAATTAGTAAAGGACCCCTTGTGGCGTTTGTGGTTATAATGGATGTATAGTTATAAGAAGGATATTATGGGTAAGATGACCGATATGGGGTCCCCCCCTTTATTGTTTGTTAAAGGACCACATGTGGTGGACGTGTATATAAGGGATAGATAGTTTATAATGTACTTTGGGGACCTGTTTTACCAATACAGGATCCCTGTTGTTAATTATTATTTGTATTGGCCCACATGTGGATAGTGGCCTACCGTTTTTACACTCTGTATGTGGGTTAAAGCTCTTGTACCACCTCAAAACAAAAGGGGAGCATCGGATAAAAATGTACGTTGAAGATAAGATACCATATTCGAGTCTTTCGTGTTAATACGGTCAAGGCGTAAGGAAATCGCGGTTCATTTTTGAATTTGAAGACAAATTTCATTACTTCATTTAACTCGAACACAATACGCTATAACTCATTTACTCCTCTATTGTTCTCAACGATCCCCATTGAGCTAGTAACTAGCAGCATTCTATCTTAAGCCTTGGTCGAGGCTAACTAAGCCTTGGTTTATTATAGTACCGTATTAATGACAACTCAAACCCCCTTATTCTCTATTACTCATTTTGCTTTTTTTGATAATAATACACTCACTCTAGCAACCTCTTCCTTCTATGAACGATATTAATCTAGAGGCTATTCTTTACTCCGGGTCAAAGGTCAACATTGTGACACCAATACAAAGATAGAGAGACGTGGCCTTCTTAGAAGTTTTAACCCATTGATTTTTTTCTTTTTACTTTTTTCCTATACTGGAAAGGAATACCTTTAACAAACAGAATTGACATTTTTCCTATTTATTATTTACTGAGTTGTATTTAATATCTTCAGGCTTAGATTTCTATAAAAATTGCATTATTTACGTTGAATATTTGTTCTTTCCTAGGCTGTAATTCGATTTGTTTGTACATCCATATATATATATTTCTTTCTCTTATTTATTTATTTATTTGATGATACATACGTTACTTGTCAACAAAACTGGGCAAGCATAGGGTTTCGTTTAGTTTCGTATATAATGACTTCTGATATCAGATCTTTATTATAAATAGCCCCAGGAACAAAAAAAGAAGAGAGAATTTACTGGAATAATTCCTGAACGTTGCTCATTTAATCCTACGTAGAAATTTACTACTGTTTTTGCCTTTTAAAGGTAATTAATTTTTAGCTCGGGTTCATTTGAAAGTTTGAAATATCAATTTTACACAAACAATGTAGTACTATATTTATACGAAGTTGTTTTAAAACTTTAATTTTTTAAAATAATTCCACTCGTTAATTTTGCCAATATATAAATACAACCATAAATTATTTTTGCAAATTTAAGTTTTGAAGTGAATTCAACAAAAGTTTAAAGTTTCGCAATCCAATGCAATGCATGCTGGGTCGTCAGGTTCATCATCTATACAACCGCACGCCGCAGACTGTTTTGTGTCTGACAATACTAACTTATACTTTTAAATTTAAATTTTCTAACGCGTCTGTCTACCTTTTAATAGAGAATTATTCCCAGAGGAGTGTATATAAATTTATTTTACAAATAGGGATTTCCCTGTAGAGTTATCCGAAAAAATACAGATCGAGTAGATTTTTAATAGAAAAGTCTCCACTCCCGCTATAATTCTCTTTGTTATCTAATACCTCCGACTGAGAATCGCGCCTCTATGTCTCTCTGAACCAAATTTATCTTCTTATTAAAACGCAGAAATAGAATACGTGTACGTTTCGGTACGCCCTGTTCAAGGTATATTAAGGTGCAAAAAGGTAGTAAGGTCCCCGATCGCCTAATCTTCAAACAGGGAAGACGGTTTCATTTCAGATGGAGTTACTTACATTTGACTCTCGGTTACTTGTCACGCGGTATTGCGATGCATAGGAGACCACTAAGTTACCTATTGCATTTTAGCAGCGGTGAGAGTATTACTATACAGGGTGGAAAAGATCGGATAAACCGATAGTATTATGCGTGCAGGTATAAAATAAATGGTAAACTAATTGAAAGGAAAAGTCAGCTCGCTGATAAGCTACCCGGCGTCTATGTAGACACTTGCACTCACTCGTAATGTGCATGCTTTGGTTTTCTTAGAAACTAATATTTTGTTGCAACTTTCAAATTAAATAAAATTACTTTTAATTAGGGGTTAATCATTAAGTGTAAGTGGTTTAGAATAGGACGTTCTTAACGGGATTAAAGGTTAGGGGTTTGCTACCTTCTCAACTTTGAGAAGAACTTAACAACAAACAACTTTTAATTACCTAGTTTTACTGATGTAATCTGTGCAGTTGGACAGATAAAATTAGGAAATTAACTAAATGCTAAACGTAAAAAACTAACAATTAGGTCTTCAGTTTAGTTTATCTTCCCTCGACATGCAGTAAGGCTATTTTCGACAAAATAGGGTATGGTCTGATCCCTTCCACACTGTCGAACTAGTCGAGAGAGAGAGAATTTGAGAGAACTGACGATTGGAGGCAGAGATGCTTTTAGTCGGACGCCGTAAATATCTCGTGGCCAAAACCATTACTGACGTCTCTAGGGATGTCTACCTAGAGGGGAGCGACCGACCACAAATATTCATCCTAGCCTAGTTCCTTTGGCCAAGGCTTAGCCTAGCTACAAATTTGGATTCTATACCATCCTGGAAAACGGAGGCACACAGACACTCACTTCTGCGTCTTAAGTAAAGTAAATCTCCCCTAAGTTTCTACCTTCGTACGACTAAAAGCGTAAGATGCTAAAAGGGATTGTCTTCTTTCTACTTTGTAAGCTTGGTGCGGACTTAGTATTTTATAAACCCTATAGGGGATCCGAAAACTGGGAGATTTCTTATAATAATATCGGTATGATATGAACGAGCGAGAGGTTTAGATTAGTGCTCTTTTAGAGTATATCAAGGTCATTAATTTTAAATTTAATTTTTTAAATCACTTTTGGGGACGTTAAAAATTAGGATCTGTTATGTTTTTCTGGAATGATCCTGTTTAAAGATCTGAGCTCGCGTCTCAGAAACGTCTTCTTTAGATTACAAAGTCCGTGGTTAAAGTTATTATTTCTAAGATGGTATGGGAAGATTTTAAACTTAGACCTCAATTAAGTTACTTATGTAGATATACCTATATTTCTCCCTGGTGTCTTGGTCTCTTCCTCGCGTTATAAACACCGGAAAAGTGGGTCCTTCTCCTTGGGGTCCTTCCAATATTGCCACCACCCCCGCCCTCTTTGGGTGTTTGTTCCCTCTCATCCCTGCATGGTCCGGATGGACCTAATTTAGGCGATAGGGACAATTTACGTTTCTAGGAATTGATCCGTTTTGACCCTTTTCCGAGAGGCGCTCAGCCAAAAATATATTCCAAATAGAACACCTTTATCTTATTACGAGCATGATTTTTCTCTACTTTTCGAGTCGCTTTGATATGATTGAATATCTTGTATTTATATCATTAAAAATCAACTATAGATCGATTTGTTTGGAAATAATCGTCTAGACATGGAATTTAGATAATGAGAAAAATGGGTGACAATAGGTTTAATTAATTGAATTTATCTTGTTAGCTTTTGTGGAAAAGTATGCTCTAATAGTTCATGACCTTTCAACTACTAATAAATGTAAAACACCCAAAAGGGTCAAGCTAGAATTTACTATTTTTTTTTATTCTGATCAGCATTATCCAATATTTCGTGACCTTTCAATGACCTACAAATAAATGCTTGTAAGATGTAAGGCACAATTAAGTTTGCTAGAATCTATATTAGTTTTTATTCTAAAGAACTTAACGAACTATGTTTCTATATTAATGAAGATATTACTAATTAAGATTGAATTTTCAGGTGCCTACACTTATGAGTTATTCAATAGAATTTTATACTCCAACGCAATATTGGCACGTAGTTTTTTTTATTTATTTTCAATATGCATCTTCAAATATCAAAGCAAATTCTAAAAAGGAACCTTTCCTTTTAAAGGAATGATGTAATCTCAGGCGGGCCATGAAAAAAATCTACGTTATAGTAAAATCCACTCTTAGAAATTCGAAATTTCTTTACTGGAAAACATCTTAAACTAATCCCCTTTTGAAGATTGTGAACTTTTATTATCATGCACTATATCGAATTTTTTTTATCCAGAAAAATAACATTTTGATTTTAAAATAGAATAATATTCCGAAATACGTTTTTTTTTTCATCTTTATATTCCTTACATCGATAACATGTAGATAGATATTATGTAGAAGAAAAAAAATTGGATATATCACTTTTCTTGAATACAATTTCCCAGGGCCCCAAAATGTAATAAACGTTGCGCTTCACTTTCTATTCTTCTTTTTTTTCTTTCCCCCTCGTGATCTAGTATCTATGGTCAGAACTACTTTCCTCTCTCTGGCAAAAATTTGCTTCTTTCCTTGGAGCCAAATAGTTATTGAGAGAGAGAAGCCTAGATTTAGATAGCGAGGCCCAATAGATGGCGCTGTTATATGTATATTTATACGGCCAAGGCCCGAATTCCTCGTTTTTATATCACTTTTGTAGGAATGCCTGAATAAAGAAACCTGTAAGTTCTTACATAAACTTTGGGCGATGGTGTGGACCGAAAATACTGGATCTTATGAGAGTATGAGTTAGTTTAGTTACGATGGATGTACGTGAAGTTGTTAAGCCTTGGTTTTTTTGGAATTAACGATTTGTTCTTTAACTAGTTAAGTGCAAGGGATGTAAAAATGTGCAAGCCGTAGTTCTGTTTTTTTTGTTTTTGTTTAACTGCTCTTGGATTACTAGGAACTGTTTTTCAATGTGAGCTGATGTAAGGGGAAGGACCTACGAAACTTGACGTCAGCATTGTTACTAGCAATAACTAATAGAGTGGTACTGGGAGGGGAGGAGTTATGGGTACGTGACGTCCATTTTGGTAGTCTAAATTGTATGCCCTGAGCTGACGACTTTCAATATGGTCGCCAAAATCGAGGTAAGAGATAGGAGGGTGGGTTCTTGGTAGCAGTCTAAATTGAACTGTTAAATCTTATGATAGCCAAAAGTGCGACAGTATCTTGACCCCTAGTATTGTACTTGCTGATTCTCCGAGTAAATATTAACTATAGCCTTTGAGCAGCTTGGGCGGCAAAACCCATAAATGTAGGACGTTCAAACTTAGGTTAGAATCGACGTCTAAAGTCGTTAGGTCCATGTCCATGTAGCGACGTTTGATCGTTAAACTTTTTTTTTTTCGTTTTCGTTTTCTTTACTATCATTATATTTTTTTCCCCTGACATCTTTTCCGGCGTATAAGCTGCTGGTTCCAGTAACATTCTAGCAAAGCTTAATACGGAAGAAGCTCGCTAGGGGGCAAGCGTAATGGCTAAATAGTTTCGCTATCTAAGACCTTCTGTAACTGAACTATCTGCAGGGTTTAATATAACTCAAGCAAGGAAGCTATAGCTGTAGGATCTCTTTTCCCTTTCCAACAGAAGCCGAGGCTTAACAGAAACACACCACGCGGAGTTTAAGCTCTCTTTAAGCGATTCGACAGAGAACGAATCAAAATGCGAGTATTTGATAGGAACCCGTGTAGCTAAGCCTTTGCAGCGTTTTTATCGACTATTGGTTAATCTTATATCCCCCAAGAGAATTTAGGAAATGAACGTTCCTTGAATTGATAATTTTCCTATTGGTTAATCGTGGTTGTAATATTTACGAACTTATTATTTAGGCCATATTTGCCTTGGAAAAGAAACTCGGGGAGAAGTAGTGCGCATGCGTTTATACGGGGTGTTCAAAAAAAAAAGTGGTTGAACCGGGTCATTTTGAGTCGAAAATGTTTTAAAATTCAACAACAATTGTAAAGCAACCCCTAATCAAGATCCTACTCTCAGAGTCGAGCGTGGAATTAGATAGGATTTCTCATTTACGTAAGCCTTGGCAAATATGAAGGGAAAGAAGAAAGAAAAACAAGATTGCATTATCCATTCAGGAATATATATATGTATATAAAAGGCGGGAAAACCGCCGCGCCCCGCGCTTTTCATTCCAAAGTAAAATTGTTTCGGTCTAAACAAAATTCTTGGAATATTTTCTGACTTCGGACCTAAGCCTTGGTTCATTGGAAAAATGGCGGGAAGCTAGAGTGGGGGAGATTTTCCTGGTCGAAGTTTAAGCGTTTTCCCGATGCTTCAACAGGCATTTTTCAAGAAGGAATAACTTTTAACTCCCAAGGGTGACAGTTGTCCGACTAGAAAGCGAGAGAGAGAGAGAGTGAGAGTGTGTCCCCTTTATAAATAAAAGATAGTCCCTCCTCTGAACTACTTTTCTTTTCCATGCATTTTTACGCTTGGACCCTGGGCCTTTGCTCGGGTTCTTTCGTTCCCCGCCTAGTTTGGCGCCACAGCTAGAGTTGACCTCGATAAACTCTTACATTCCATCAATTTTTAATAGGGGAGGCTTTTGGGAAAACGACGGGGAAAAATTTTCTCGGGCCAAGGCTTAGTACAAAATTCCATCGAGTACATTGCTTGTACTTAAAGTAACCAAACCCTTCCATAACTCGATCTATTACGATATTACTCTGACATTTTTAGAGCCATTATATCGTAAGTTTAAATACGATGATTTAGAACCCATGAATCTTTTAAAACCCTTACGAAAACTGCACGTGATTTCTTTGTCGATATACAAAAAAATATAATATAATAACGGTATGCACTAGGCTTGGCCTAGAAAGAAAAAAAAAATAAGATTAGGTAAATTTTCCAAAATTTAATTTCCGAAATTGCTGTTTAAAGGTAGGCCTAGACGCGCTGGGGGAAGTAAATAATCTATTCCCCTAAGTTCACCGCGTATATTTTGGTTCCAAAAAAAAAAAAAATAAAACCCCCAAATAATTTTTGGTCCTCTTTATATTATTAAGTCAATGATTAATCGAGGTAGTTTAGTGTAGAACTCAATTGGGTTAAGGTTTATCATATGAAAGAAACGAATTTAGGCCTATATCATCAAAGTAAATACCGCCTTTGGAAATTGAATTATTATACATATAACATCGTAACGAGGGACCTATTTCCTCCGGTATTTTATATTAATTTAAATGATTTCCGTGCTCGCAACTTAGTACACTTCTTACTACCCCCGTTAAAGGTATAGAAACACCTCAAAAAAACAGCTCTGCCATCATGACCTACTGTTCACTGGGCCTTGATATCACCAATTGGAGCCTGTAAGAATTTTAAGGACGCTAATTCGTTAAAAAATCGCGTAATTTTGGAAATGAATATGACGTTACAACCTTGGCAATCGACTGGAAGATTTATAGGTTTCATATTGTGTTTGATTTTAGGTTATACTATTCCTTTAACTCTTTAAAAGAAAAGTCGAACGTAAATTGTCATTATACCCTCCGTTTTCAAATTCCAAAAATGTTTTAAAAAAAAGAAAGGAAAAAAGAACAAAAAAATGTCGCTTATTTCCGGTGCAATTGAATTTTGAAAGAAACCAGCTCCGAATAATTCCCTTAATTTGACTGGGGGGGGGGGTCGTAGAAAAGATTCGAGCCCTTCCTGAGTACTCAGTCCCGAGTACAGGTTGAAAAAAGTCATCTTTATTAGTAAAAAGATGAGGGGGAGGTCCGGGATGAGATCAGGGAGGGAGAGGTCATTTTTTTTTATTTTCTCTCCCACTTTTTTGATGAAATGAGTCGAAAATCTCTTTAGTAATAAGAAAAAAAAATATCCCCCCGTTTAACAGTGTATAAATGACAAGTTAGTCCGTCCCACCGCTTCTCGGCCATTTTTTATTGATTAAGAAACTTAATTTCGAGGTTATATCTAGTTCCAACCCGCCAGTAACTTTATAGACGAATTTTTTTTTGGTATTTATCTGGTTGAACTAAGTAGGAGGGGCTTAGAGACTTTACGCGTCACGTGTCTCGCAATGCATCCGCTTCTGGACCCATTCTTATCGATTAAAAACTCATTTTTGGAGCTAAAGGTTATAGTTTCAACCCGCTAGTAACTTCATAGACGAATAAAATTGGTATTTATCTAGTTGAACTAAGAAGAAGGGGCTTAAAAACTTCACAGATCACGTGCCTCGCGATCCATCTGCTTCTGGACAAATTCTTATCGATCAAAAAACTTAATTTCGAAGTTGTAAAGCAGGTTCCAACTCATTAATTAAGTAATACAAAAATTTGTCAAGACATTTGTCCAGTTGAAATAAGTAGGAGTGGCTTATAATTTACGTCACAAAAATAAATTAGGCTTAGGGAAATAAAACACCATGAATAATTGGTATAGATATCTTTAACTGAATTAGTAAGTGAACTATGTCCGTATTTTTGGACAGCCTGAGATTGATGAGCGAGAAGGAAGGTTTGCTAGAGATAACCACCACTCCCTAAAATCCTGAGTTTTAATAAATCAGGATATAGGACAGATGAATTTTCGGGTTTTTAACAATGCTTCTTTTTAAAAGAGTTTATCTCGGCACTCTCTCTCTCTCTCTCTCTCTCTCTCTCTCTCTCTCTCTCTCTCTCTCTCTCTCTCTCTCCTTGATTTACACTTAACTCCGATAGAGTAAAAATACTTTCAATATGTTCATATATAGATTTTTATTCGGGAAAAAACTTTAAGCACAAAAAAAAAAAATAAAAATTAACTTAAAGAAAAATAATATTTCTCAGGAAAATTCCGAATAATAAATGATTCACTTTCTGCTTCGTTTAAAATAGAATTTTCTTTTCTCTCTCTCTCTTTTCCCATCTGCCCTTTGAAACATTTTAGTTTTTTATTCTTTTAGTCGCTTTCGTTCCCACCAGTAAAGAAATTCTCTTTTACCCCCCCCCCTTACTAACATTTTCCTCGAATTTCTCTTTCCTGCATTTTTTTTTCCTTTTTACCCTTTGCTTTTTCCGTTCATTATTTTGCTACCTATTGAACTGTATAATTGAGTTCTTTTTACTGAAAATATTAAACCGGACGCGAGTAAAGGTACCGGGTAAAACAATTGTAGTGTGTGAATACAGCTTTGTTATATTTTTCCTTTGAGAAACCGTAAGCCTTGGTTATGATCCTGAAGATTTTCGAGATATGAGCTAGGCCTAGGTGAAAATCTTGAAGATGTTTAGAATAAATACTAAGCCTTGGCGATCATCATGAAGATATTGGGAGTAAACGCTAGGATTTTGCGATAATCTTGAAGATATTGGGAGTAAACGCTAGGATTTTGCGATAATATTGAAGATATTGGGATTAAATGCTAAACCTTTGCAATAATATTGAAGATATTGGGATTAAATGCTAAACCTTTGCAATAATATTGAAGATATTGGGATGAAATGTAAGGATTTGGAGATAATCCTGAAGATTTTTGGAATAAACGCTAAGACTTGGTAATAATTTAGGAGAATTTTGGAATAATCGCTAAGCCTTTGCCAAAAACATTGGTGTTCGTTGCTTAAAATAAGCGGCTTCGATACTTTAACTTACGCTCTTCTGTCTGTTTTAGTGAAAGTTTGGTATTTCGTATAGGGTAATGTATCTTCCAGAACGATGGTTTTCTTCCATCGTAAGAAGAATGGAGCTAAGGCGAGTTCATGCTGGGGTTTTCGGTCGTTGACGCGTTGCAAACCGAGGCTTAGCACGATGGAAGCTAGGCCTTGGCGTAGGATTTCCCATGGCGCGTGTATTCGCTCGAGAGATGCCGGTGTGAAAAACGATCCCGATCCTCGCGTGAAAAGCTAAGAGAATCCGACTTAAACCCGTGAATAAAAGATGTATTAAAACAATGGGAAAATTCCTAAGATTCGTTATAGGCTAAACCGTATTACTCGGGTCAATAAGAACGTACGATCATCCGAAGTTCGTCTTCATAAATCATGATCAAGGGACTACTAGAGTGAAGAAAGATTATGTACACGGAAGAAAGGCGAATTGGTTAAGGATAACGCGTGATTAGTAGTATATCCCCTTGTGGCAACATTTCAATACATTCACCCGAGATCTGTGGACAAAGCCTTATATATAAAACACTTTGAAAGTGTTGCTCTAGATAAACACTGTTAGTATAAAGAGAATTATAATAAGAGGAGTAAGATCAGGGCGCTCCTATTATAATTATTCTCTAACCAGAAAAATTTCAAAAAAGTTAATGATTTGTAACTAAAATTTACCATCTTAGGTAAGAGATTCGTGGATTGATTTTTATTTAAAGTAACACAAAAATAGGTTAATTACCTACGCAATTAAATTATTAATAATAATAATAATAATAATAAAATGCTTTTTATTGAGGATATCCTTTTAAGATGGAATCTTATTTACAAAAGGGTCCTGGTTAATTTAAAATTTTAAAACTTCAAAAATTTTCAATAGATTTTCTCGTTTAAGAATAAGGTTAATTCTGTTTTAAATTGTCCAATATTGTTCAATTTTTTAACAGCCGTTGGCAAAGAGTTCCAATGTTTGATTCCATTGATTTTAACACTCTTGTTTCTAAATTTAGATTTAAAGTCCTCAACCACAAAGTCAGTTTTTTGGCTTCTAGTGTTATTAAGAGAATTTTGCGCAGGGAATCTTTCCGCAATGTATAGGGGTACCTTTTAGTTTTTAACTTTAAACATCAAAATTAATAAATTTTTAATATAGTTTTGATAGAGTTCATTAAATTGCGCAGTATTTCTTGCTAATGAGGCTGAAGATCTCTTTGGCATTTTCGTTATTAGTCTGGCACAATGGTTTTGCATTATCTGTATTCGTTTTAAGTTAGTACTACAGGCCGTATTATAAAAGATATCGCCATACTCAAAGATAGGTCTAAGAATCGCATTATAGACTAATTTCAAGGTATAAAAATTTAGGTGTGATTGGAGAGGTTTTAAGAGCCATATACGAGTTTGAACTGAAATGCGCTAAAAAAACCGGTTTTGTTTTCTATATTAAACTACTAAATTTAAGATTCGGTTGTAAAATATAGACCTTGGAAACCAAAAATAATATATTATTTATAAAAAAATGGTAATATCCGGTCTCCTTATAGGCTGACTGGAGTATTATTCTTTTTTTTTTAGGATTTTGTTATTGCAAAGGCTTAGGGTCGTAGAATAACGTAATTAAATCAGTAAAATTGGTCTTGCATATTTTGGTGACAGCTCCCTATTTCCGCGAATGTCGTTAATTCTGACAACTCGGAAAGAACAAACGTTTTTCCATCAGGTTTGTTGTATAAAAAAGAAATCCGATAGTGGAAGTACATGGCAGTATATGTACTAATTCAATTAAAGGGAACGAAAACTATATAGGACGAACGATTTTTCCATATAGTTAAATATAGAAATTATTGTAGTTGGAATACTACGAAATGTAGTAGGAATATACGAAATATAGTAGGAATACTACGAAAAGTAGGAGGAATACTACGAAAAGTAGTAGGAATACTACGAAATATAGTAGGAATACTACGAAAAGTAGGAGGAATACTGCGAAAAGTAGTAGGAATACTACGAAAAATAGTAGGAATACTACGAAAAATAGTAGGAATACTACGAAAAATAGTAGGAATACTACGAAAAATAGTAGGGATGCTACGAAAAATAGTAGGGATGCTACGAAATATAGTAGGGATGCTACGAAATATAGTAGGGATGCTACGAAATATAGTAGGGATACTACGAAATATAGTAGGGATACTACGAAATATAGTAGGAATACTACGAAATATGGTAGGAATACTACGAAATATGGTAGGAATACTACGAAATATGGTAGGAATACTACGAAATATAGTAGGAATACTACGAAAAGTAGGAGGAATACTACGAAAAGTAGGAGGAATACTACGAAATATAGTAGGAATACTACGAAAAAGAGTAGGAATACTACAAAAAGTAGGAGAAATACTACGAAATATAGTTGGAATATTTCTGAATTTAGTAGGATCATACAAAGCAGTTATATATGAATAAACTAATTTTGAATTTCGAATTTTTCTTTGTTTACTTACAGATGTATATGAACTTACGACCTCAACCCATGGACGATGGTAAGTTTTAGTGCACCTTGATTTCGTATTTGAATTTAGTATTTTAATATTTAAATTCAGAGAGTGCGTAGAAATAAATTAAGAGAAGACAAATTTTAAATTAACAATTCGTGTTAGAATTAAATCACAGACCTTAATTGCAATTAAGTTCATAGCCCTGTAATTTCTGCTTTCTCAGATCGTATAACAACGCTGAATTTAGTTAAATTAAATATATGCAAATTAATTTAATAATAATATTTAGTAAGTTTGGATTAACGACAACTTTCCCACACTACAGGCTGGATTAGCTATACTCAAACTATTGTAAGAAAAGACTGATCTTCGTAATTTTAAAGAGTAACCTTTTAACATGAATCTCTAAAATTTAATTTAGAAAATTTACCTAATTTTAATAACGTGCTCGCTGTATAATTTTGTTTCGACATAGAAATCACACATTTTCCAATCCCCTTTGGGGTTTTGAGATCCATGGTGCGGAGATCAAATAGCTAACCCACTCGGTATTCCTTTAAAGCTCGTGCTAAAACTACACGAGGGGAAAATCACTCCGTTGTTCAAAATTTTCAGCGTTATCACGTAATGAACTGCCATAACTAAAATGAACTCGATTAAATTTCAAATATTTGAAGTGGCGTTCCCCTCGCTACCAACCACATACCGTAAGGTCTCTCCCGGTAAAGTTAATATTTGTAAATTAACTTCGCAGTTTCTGGCGAGGTTAGGCGTAAAGCTTAGCTAGTATTAGGGAAGGCCTATAACAAGAGCTACGGGATAGTAATTAATTCGAGTGCGCGACAAGCTCCCCTAATTAGCAATTAATTCAAACGCATATCATAAGCACCTACCTACATATAGTAGTACCCATTTCAGTCTGGTTGCTCTTTAGTGCAGTCGGATCAGTTAGCACTATAAGTCTGGGCTGTAGTATCGTTCTCTAAGCCTTTTTACCTCTCCGAGTGACGTATGTCACGGAGAGGTTCTAATTTCGACGTGTCTGTGTGTCTGTCTGTGTGTCTGTCTGTCTGTCTGTTGTTACACCCACGTGACCGCGTTCGCAGTTTGCAAATCGGAGCAAACGTGTTCTCAATTTCCGGAAATTTCGGAAATTGTACTACACTTACAGGCTATTACTCCATTGCCTGTCTAACATCACCAGTCTCTGGTCTTTGTCCATCCCACATGGACACCAGTCTGTACACACTGGCTTCTAATCACCACCCTCTTGTGGTCTTTGTACATCCCACATTTACACCAGTCTGTACACACTGGCTTCTAATCACCACCATCTTCTGGTCTTTGTCCATCCCACATGAACACCAGTCTGTACACCTGGCTTCTAATGAGATCCCCACCATCTTCTAGTCTTTGTCCATCCCACATGGACACCAGTCTGTAAACACTGGTTTCTACACACCACCATCTACTGGTCATTGTTTTTGTCCATCCCACATGGACACCAGTCTGCACACCTGGCTTCTACTCCATCATCATCGTTAAGGTTAAGACATACGCGGCGATCGGCCAGGGTTACGAGAAACGTCCGGCCTCCCTAAGGTGGGGCTTCCACCAAAGGTTCACGCAATTGCGCTGTTCTTATCCATAGCTGCGATTCGAAACCCTTATATACTACCTATTTTAGTAAGGCGAAGCAACCGGAGTATGCTTCATTTCAAACGCCAATATTAGTCAAGTCTCTCAAGAATGTTTAATTGTTCTTTTTTAAAACGATGTAACGTTCAATAAGGCGAATAACTAACGAAAAAAATATTAAATATTAATTATATTTATTTTTATATTTAAGATCATCTCTTTTCTCAATTCAAAATTAATACGGAAAGAGTTATGGAGCAGTCTATTTTTTTGTCTGTGTGTGTCTGTCCGTTGTCACACTAGTGCGCCGAGTTAGCAGTTCGCTTTGTTTTGATGTGTTAAGAAATCCTACAGAACCTTAATATTCACTTTTTCCATAATATAAAGTGAATATGTGGACATCCTTTTCGTAATTACGATGCATTTAGTACTTTTGTAGCTTTAAAGCTCTGTTTCATTTTTATATTCCAAGGATATTTTTTAATATTATTATTTGAAATGGCTGTTTATATATTACTTAAGCTATACTACATCTGTATATAGAATAATCCTTGTTTTAGTTATTTCAAGAAGAAAGCTAAGGCCTGGATTCTGTCGGGTAAATCAAGCTTGATCTGCAATAGGCTTAGTAAACCAAAGAGTAAATAATTGAGACCTGAGGTGGAGTAAACTTTGGGTTTTGATTATCGTGTCTGTAATGAAGGGACATTAACGGTTCAGAGTGAGCCGAAAGTTAAATACACGTTTAAATAATCAGATATAGATTTTATAATAGAAGAAAGCATCATGGTAGCATTAGATCAGTGAAAGGGCTAATCGTTATGGGGTTAGTGGTATGCATCGGAGAATAAAATTTAACATAGAACTTATATATTCTTTGTAAATAATGATTTGAAACCTAGGATTAGCGGATGATTATATATTTTACAATGTAGAGAGAACTATTCAATGACTTAAGCCTCGTTAGACAAAACAAAGGGAAAAAATGTTGCTCTAGTATTTCGATATTGTGTCGTATACTAGTCTTTTCCCCGACTCGGAGAGGTAATATTTTGGTTTTCCCAACTTGTTTAACTATTTAGTCTTAACAGTTGCAATAAGTCTCAAATACTCAGGCTGTTTGATTGATCTTGGTTTTTATTCCTTGCCCGTCAGCCCGTCGGGACGTTTTTTATTACTTTTCACGGGGACATTATCTTCCATAAAGAAGGGTTTTTAAATTTGTGGCCGCCATTTAAAAAGATGGCAACAAATCGAACCCAAAAGACCATTCAGCCCGTCTGTAGGTTAAAGGAAACCAGTGTACTAAATATTTGCGAAATCGGTTGAAACGCGCGGACTTTTGTTGCATAGAGAAGATTTTTAACATTTATAGGCGCCATTTATTAAGATGACGGCGGATTGGAAAAATCTTTCTTAGTACGCGCCTACCTGCAAATTTTCAGCCTTCTAGGGCAAGCGGTTTGGGCTGGGCGTTGATTATCAGTCAGTCAGTCAGAACTTTGATTTATATATAGGTTTACCAACTCTTATCCTTATTTCCACTCCATGCTTAAACATCCTCAATCCTTAGGGCAAAATACCATAGAATAATTTAGACTCAAATTCATCCATTGTACTTTGACTCTAGTATATACCTTTTTTGTATCAACCCAGGTGTACTTGGAAATTGCATCTTCTTTTTTATTTCTTAGAAGCGAGGATCAATCGCATTGAAAACTTTAGTTTGTTTTAATTTAATTTGGTAAAGGGCAATATCACTTAAGTAGGTCGAAGAGTTCAATCCCGAGCTTTTCTTTAGTCTTGGAAACTTTTGGGAGTTTGTATGGAAGGCGGGGAAAAAGGATGTCACGCGCTTCACGCATTAAATATTGATCCCGGGGGTTCGAACCCCGAAAAGAACAGTTTCTCGCACGCACCGACACTAGATACGAGGAGGGAAAATTGCTAGTCCTACACCCAATCGCTTTTAAATTCTTTCTAGAAGTCAAAGCCCATGCATGCGCCAAACCAAAATTGGTGGTATAGAATATTTCACCTGCTTGCACTAGAACCATACACGGGCCTGAGCCCTGACATATCCCTCACCTTCCCGACACTTCACATCTTCAATATCTTGACTATCCGTAGATGGCATGGCTAAGAGACTTAAATGGTTTTGGACTTTGAACAGTCTTAACTCTAGTTTGATAAGAGTTACATGGAAATAATTTACATATTTCATAGAACTATATGTTCCTTTTCCAAGGATACTAAATAATTGTGGTTTCAACAATCAGGGCCCGAGTAATTAAACATTAAACAAATTAGCAAAAGATAACTTTTTCTTCATCAAATTCTCTTACTTTGTTATGTCAGAACTCTCTTTTTATGAGAGAAAATTAACCCCTTTGAATATGTGATAGCCCTATTTCTTCCCTTTTTAACAATACTTAATACTTGGGGCTACGACAATCAAGGCTGGAGTGATTACGCAAATGCATGGCACAAACAAAAAAAAACCTCAAAAGTTGAACCATGTCATCTAAGAGACACTTTACACCGCAGCCTCTATATATAAATTTGGCTCGAGCTCTTTCCCGCAATTTCCGTATTTCCCGCGCGTTTTCCTTCCCGCCATTCTCACGCTCTCTAGAAGGAGATAATTTGGATCTTTTCTTAGACTTAATAGCTTTCCCGCCTTTTCTCAGCATCAAGCCCGCGCGCGCTTTCTTCCCGCCTTTATTTTAAAATCCCGGTTTCAATAAAGAGCGCAAACTAAAGCTATTATGGGACGTTAAAATTATCTTTTAATTTCATCAATTGAGCTTAGAACGGTAAATCCCCCACGTGGTATCATGCACGGAAATTCAATAAATTTCGTGAAGCAAAATTGAGAATTCTATTACGGCAAGTTTGTTCGATTTTTTCTTCTTCTAATATTTATTTCATCACCTTCCACCATCTTGGAAAATGAAGGCTAGAAACTAAGAAAAGTAACCAAACATTTTGACGTATAGATTTTAAGCTTTACCCAAGGCTTAGGGCGCAATGCTGGTATACCTTTCTCTAATATCCCAAAGTTCCATTACAGTTATAATGACTGGTTATAATACTCTTGAACCGAGTATTTTTGTTTTTAATTCCCAGTTGGTTTTAGGAATAATGGCGTGCAGTCAAAAGGTAAAAGTTGAGGACGTAGACCTTAAGGCAAACTGTAAGGTTTTTTAAATATTTAATAAGGCAATAATAATTAATTTAATAGCCTTTAGAATTCTCTGTTTAATTTTTCATAAATGGTATTGCAGGTTTTTCATAAATTTTTAATAATGATCGCCTTTAAGTTATTAAAAATTATATTACGCAATGTTTGCCTTAGACTACCTGCCATTATTATACGAGTTAATAATCGCTGTTGTTCAAGCCACTTAAACACTATAATATAGTTAAAAACATTGCAAATACTTTAACTAAGCGTTAGCTCTTAAAAATAATCTAAAAAATTGAGTTCTGAAGTGGTTATTTACCGGTAACCGTGATCCAAGCTACTTAAATGCTAGAATTTTCATCGCAGCTTTAACTCCGAAATATGCCCACGTTTGAAATATTTTAGCTAAGGCTTAGTTACGCGTAAAAGTAAAAACTGTAGCGATCCGTATTTACCAACCAAAGAGCGGTATTCAGAACCGCGACTCTTTCAACTTCTTTAAAAAAACCGAACGCATTGAAGTGGAAAATTTGTATAAGTCGAAAGCTATACGTCAACATACTTAGTAACACAGAGAAAACTACGGCAATATACAGGGTGTTTCTGATAAGTCTGCATCCATAAATTAAGGGGGATCTTCTTTGGGAAATCAATTTTGAGTCAAAAATGTAATAACTTCTATCGCCTTTTTGATTGCCCCAAGGGACACTGTTTTGAAGATTGAACCGAGTATTTTACGGATGACCCCTTAAATTTAATTACGAAACTGAACAGACAATGATTGGTAATTTAATTAAGGGGTCATCCCTAAAACGCACCATCAAATCATAACTCGAACTTGGGGCAATCAAAATGGATGGAGATAGAAGTTACATTTACGACTCAAAATCGTGTACTCAAAGAAGCATCCCCCTTAATTTAGGTATGCAGACTTATCAGAATCACCCTGTATAGCAAAGTTACTTCGAAACCAATTTGCAAAAAGGGGAACTTCAAGAATTCAGGAATAAATAAAAAGAAAATGTATCGATCACAGGGTCAGGTCAAGGTCAAAGTAAAATTTTTGGATTTAAACTTTTTTTATTTATATAAATATAAATATTTGTGATTTGTGTTGTTGAAGAATGTATCTCAAAAACCCCTTTGAATTTACTAAGAGGGGCTAATCACTCACAGAATTCTAAATTGTGATTATGTAATGCGCGCAATAGGCTGTTAAAAGTCAAAGGTTACGTTTAGTGACTGACCCCTCGGCACTCTTTGATCTCAACGTTAAGTACTAGAATCTCGTTATGAATTTAGGTTTTCCGCCTACGTATTTAAAACTTAAACTTCCTGAGGTATGCACTCGGGTTTGTTACTTTGTTTGTTTGTTTTCTTTTTATGCATAAAAATTCATTAATTTCCTAATTTGATTCGACTAAACAAGATATTTGATAGAGAAGGGATTTGGTTAAATTTCTGAAAATTGAGACTACGAACTTATGTTACGAATGTCTATTCTACCTTTGTTTTCCGATACGAGCGGGCAGGCCCCATTAAAATACACGGGCAAAGACAGGTAACTTAACTAGTACTAAATGTATGCAATACTATTTATCTTTAACTTTGTTAACAGAGTAAACAAACTAAATCTATGTTTGACTAATATAATAAGGCGCTTCGTAGATACGTAATTTTTCTTTGTAAATATATAAACTAGGCTAACTAGATTCCACTTTTCGCTATTTACTGTCTTACACAAAGTTAACAAAAAAGAAATGTCAATCAGGTCAACCACAATTATTTATATCTCTGAGTCGAGTACCTTTATTGTTGGTATTAACTTTCATCAGCAATACATATATCTAATAAGAATAATGCATTGCGTGTATGTACATTTCATTTTCTCAACGTATCGAGAACTGCGGATTTTGTGAGAAGAGTTAGCTAGACTAATCATTATCTATGATGAATTTTACCTCGCCTTGTTACCGACGAATGAAGTCACAGTTAGATAAACGCCATCAGAATTATTATGAGGCGTGATGTCACGTATATTCTCAAGCCCGGCCCACAAAAACCGCATAGAAATTAACAAAGGATATATTGGGGCGCAATGATTCCTTGTAACTGTATGCATTCCTACGCTCGTATTTATATTTAGGACAAGAGTGAAACTATTCGGTTGCGTAGGTCAAAGCCCTCCGGTTTTTAACGATTTTTGTCATAAAGTATCACTTGATTTCGTGTAGTCCAACCCTTTTCCGGTTATGGGTTTATGATGGGGCCATTAATTGTCACTTTGTTTTATAACAGGTGGTCTCCTTGGTACGTAATCTATTAAAAATGTAATACTTCGATCTTTATGAATGTCAACGATGCGTTTGACCACCCCGGCAACTGACATTACGTTATATTTCATTCCATTAAATTTATTGACCGCGACATACGTGAGTGCGGAAGTATTTTTAATTTAGCTCAAACGTTTTAATTAAACTAAAACGATAGCACTCTTAAGTTAATTTAAATTTAGTAAGGTATAATTAAAATTAATTATAAATTTATCTTACCTTCGAATCACAAAATTTAAGAATCTACTAGTACCTAATCGTGATTAGTTTTAATTGTCAATAAGTAATCAGGGAATATGATAACTGTGTTCCCGAACAAGTGACACTCTTAGCGAAACGTTATTTAATTTAAATTTAGTAAGGTATAATTAAATTTCAATATAAAATGTATCTTACCTTAGAATCACAAAATTTAAGAATCTACCAGGACTTAATCGTGATTAGTTTTAAATGTCAATAAGCAATCAAGGGAATATTATAATTGTTTTTCCCGAACAAATGACACTCTTAGCGAAACGTAACTGTACTTTGGTTAAAAACACGAGGATATAGCTCGGAAAATTTCCACGAAACAACCGAACACACGAACTCTTGCTCCGGACTCTTACGTCTTAGTTCAGGATCGCTCCTAACGTTTTAGAAGATCAGCTCGAGTATAGTTCCAGCACAATCCGCTAGGTACCGCTATAGCGTAGAGAAACTGCCCCATTTTTGTATGGGTTAATCGATAAAAATAGACAGATTCATATAAAACCGACATAAGTAACTATAACTCGACTTAGAAAAGGAAAGATCTGAACTTACGTAAGATTTACTTTATTTATGAATTTGGATACCAGCCGGTGCAAGTGTTGTTTTACTCTAGAGCTACTCTGGAGCTACTCCGAGAGCCCCCCGGAATCGGGACTGACACCTATACACCATTTTTTGTAATCTCTAGATTTTTTTTTGTTTCTTTCTTAAAGGAAGTCTTATAAAGGAGGTTAAAACCCATTTTAACCCTAGGAGCTAGGGGCCAACGTTTAGGGTCAGTGTAGGCGTGAGATTAGTGAAGAGACCCAATTAGAAACCTTTAAGGGAACTGTTTCTTCAGTCACCTACCTTCTCCGTACATATAATTTTTTTACCTTAAGATTTTCATGACTAGCTATAATCGTGTAGCCTTTCAGCGTCTTGTAAGGGATCTAAATGTGTATTTTTTGACTTGGTATAATTTTATATGAGAAACCTATAACGAAGACGCTTCTTCTCAATCTTAAACTTCTACTCCTCTTCCTATATTCTCTCTACACTATAGTGTTTGAGTAGCTTAGATGGGAGAGAAATTTAAATAGAAATTTGCCATTTTCGTTGAAATAACGTCATGATATTTTTTCTTCAAACAGTTTTAAAGTTAATACAAAGGTAATTTTATAATATAGTCTCTAAGCGACTTGTAAGGGAGATAAATTAAATGGGATTATTGCCATTTTAGTTTGGTTTAATATATAGTATCTTTAAATTTTTGCTTTGAACGGAAAACTTTTGCAGAATTATCTTTCAATTTTAAGCTTCTACTCCTCTTTGCTATATTCTCTCTGGCCAAAGCTTACGCTTCAGCTCCAATAATTTAATTTAGTTTAATTTAATTAATATTTTTTAATTTCGACACATATTGATTATGTTCTCTTTAATTAATTATATATATATAAAAAAATTATAAGCCTAAATGTCAAGAAGCTCGGTGAAAAATGTTTCGATCGACCTGGCGACAAATATTAAAATTGTCAGCAACATTTTCGTCTGGTTCTGTGACGATTGTACCGTAACTAATTAGGTTCTCGAGTGGCGACGCCGTAGTTGGGTGATCCCAATCTATTTTATCCTCCTACAGACCTAGACGACGTAATGGCAAAACTATTTTTTTGTTTTTTTGTGCAAAGTCTAAAAATTGACATTTTGCTAGCGAATTAACTGGAGCGTTTCTAATTCACTTACTTACGGTTACATTATGTATTAGGTTTTGTATCAGAAATGAATGGAATTTCATTATTTACGAATAATTTTCTCAGGGGAAGCTAACATTTAGGATGAATCAAGTCCATGTATTTTCCCATAGCCCCTGTAGAAATGTTTACCACGCAACACATTAATGTTCGAGGTGAAGCTACCCACTAGGCGAAGAATAGGAAAAAGCAAGTTGTTTTGTTTCAAATTAATTTATTATAAATAATTTTACTACTATTTTAAAAAACATTAATTTTATCTCATATTTTTAACTAACGTTATTTCTATAGCATATAATTAACTAACATTAATTTTATCCCTCATTTATAACTAACATCAATTTTATCCCACATTTTTAACGAACATGATTTGTATCCTTTATTTTTAACTAACATTTTTATCCCATATTTTTAATTATCATATATGTTATCCCATATTTTCAATTATCATCATCCCGATAAATAATATTTTTAATCCATATATATAGCGTTAAAAGTTAATTATTACCACATGTAAAAATAGAGGGATTTATTTAATGTTAGAATTTGGAATTAGTTAGGCTTAGTTGAATAAGAAATTCGCGGTAATTTAAGCCGTGTTAAGAATCGAAAATCCACGATGAAATTGGACCGAATTTTTCCTCTATTTTAAATCCTTTCTGGCGAAACTTTAATCCCTTTTTCCTGGAATAAAAATTGTTTCTCTAAAACCCTTAAAGGGAAATTGAAACACACGAATAAGGAAAGGTCATAATCGACTGCTTATTCGACGCTCAGTAAAACTGAATTTACCAAAAGAAAGTTTACCTTACTTATCACGGAAAATGGCGCCCAGAAATGTAACCGAGAAATCTTCCTGTTATGTCTTAATATTTCAAGCCTTATCAATGCAACGGGTTTTTCTTATCGAAGTTTTATCTATGATATTTCATTATCACTTTAAAACTTGTAATGCTAAGAAACCACCTTTCAACAACAAGAGGAGAAAAAAAACGATCTTCTTCTAATTCTTTTGTCTTTGCGTCCACCTTTGATGCGTACTTATTGTAAACCCGGTTTTTTAGCCATGTATCTTGTATTTATTATAGAGCTGTTAGTTTAGCACTAGGCACGTTGTAGTAGTAGTAAAGCAATTTGGGATTGGACTGTGATTATCAGTTGAAGCATAAGTTTATAAGATACGTTCCATAAGTATGCCACTACCTATACTTCGTAATGCTCGAGCTAGTTCGAGATCGACAAACAAGAATTGAAGTCCTCCATACGCTCGGTGGTTAATTTTGCCATCCATCTAGTCCTATTTAGTCTATACTAAGCCTTTGACAGCGCCACACCAGGCGTCGCTTTACCTCGAATCTATGACCTACGTCACTTCATGACAAGCTTCAGTTTGTAACCAGTGACAAACTTATGGAACATATCTTATGAACTTATGGTTGAAGTCATGCAGTTAGGACTCTTACTTAAATACACACTTATGTTTAATCGAATAATTCAATTTATGGAATTTTCAAACTATAATGAAACTCGAATGCACATTCGACGTGAAACGAACCTGTCCTTAATTCGTGGTTGTCGCTTTTATTTCTCGACGTTGGACACTAATCCTTCTTAATTTCGCGGCGTCAGCTTTAAGATCGAGTTCGTTCATTAATCTCCTCGGCCCTAAGCCGATTTACATCGAAATTCCAGCCCCCCCCCCACCCCCATCTTCCAACAGTCCTTTTTTTCGAACCCTTACGTCTCTTAATAGCAATTCTTTCTTCATTTTCTTATCTTTGCACAAACCCTTTTACTGTCTTAGAAAGGGTACATTTCTCTGTAGAAACTATATTCTTTACGTTGATAAATTTTGCTCCTTGTAAGGTTGAAGGAGGTTCAAAAAGAGAACAAGAGGTTTATTTCTATTGCTAAGTTAAAATGGAAATTTGCATATTGGTAAAATAAATTGTTCTAGTATAGGCGTATACCATCGGTTTTTTTATCACCCTGTGAATTAATTAGAACGCTAGGAAGGAAGTATTTTAAACCGCAGCCAGCGCGTGAATTTATTAGCGTTCATCATGAATATACATGGTGTTCCTAAAAGGTTAGTTAGGACCCAAGTTCTTTGGGGGGTTTCTAGTGGTTTGATATTTTGTTTAGGGTGGTACTTGGGTCAAAATTTCGTACAAGTTACATGCATTTTCGGTTCAAAATTGATTTCCCATAAAACCTACTGTAATCTTAGGAAAAATTAGTATATTCATGTTAAATATGAAAAAACTCATAAGATACTATCGCCCTTGTTTCGTATTATCAGCTAAGGAAGTCGTTTTTCAACAGTAGATGTTGTTTTAATGATTTTAGTTAAGCCTAATTATTTAACTCGATGAAATATTTTCCTGCATGTCGTTACCTGTCTTAAATTTTTGTCTATTTCCATAGAAACGGTAGCTTTTAGGTCTAGATATGTGTTAAGCCTAATTATCCACTTAAGCCTTGGCTATATTAGTTAAGAAATCTATATTTTACCTGTCTTAAATTTCTGTCTGTCTATTGCCATAGAAACAACGAAGAGGTCGATTTTAGGCCTAGATATGTCTTAAGCCTAATCACTCGCCTTGGCCATTTTAGTTTGAAAGTCAAATAAGAGTAGTTTCGTTAACTTATTTGGTGATTATTCACAGCTGTGATACGCTCGTTTGATATTTGGAAGCTAAATTCATTAAATAACAAAATATTTTATCTAAATATGGTTTGAAACGCTAAGCCTAACCAAAAATTTCCAGTATTTACATAATTATACGAAAAAAATCATTTCTACATTAAACCAGAGTGATATTTCATAAATATTCACGGAACTCTATATATACGTGAATGACCTTTAAATTCTGTATGGATGACCCCTACAAAATTCCCGGGCAGAATGCGTAAAATTTTCCAACGTTTTCATAAATATTTTAGTTGACTTTCAAGAATTTCAGGAAATTCTATAAACCAAAGTGCGTGTTGGGAAAATTGCGCCTTGAAACTTAGACCTTTTCTACGGTAACCTCAAGATATTTCTCTCGTAACTTTGATATAACATATTTTATTTTAACGCGTTAGTTGCGCTGGAATTGAGTGAAACAAGTCTAGATAAAACTTTACCATTAATAATTTTAAATGGAAATATAGTAAGACATTTTCCTTAGGAGTAAACTTACTCTATTATAATTGAAAGATTAATAAATAAATAATCATTGAAAGCTACAACAAATCAAAATATTTATTAGTTACATAACCTTTTCAGTATGTTTTTAAGGGTCAATTCTTGACTAGAAAGGTTTAATTTGTTTCGGTTCATACTAGGCTATATTTACTAAAAATAATTCTAACACTTTGTAGCTCGTCTATAAGGTGCACCTTGTTTAAGTGGCCGTGGAAATAGGCATGTTTGATTTCCCATGTTTTTTTGTCATTCAAGTCGGCCGTCTAATTCTGCATCTTTGATTTTGAAAATAGCTTTACCCGGGCATACCCAATTCGATCATGCGCATACAAACGCAAGCTGCAAATGTAGCGCCAGCAGCTAGCGTCTCTGAGCACGTGATCGAATGGGCTATGACTAGGGTATGAATTGAACTTGGCTCGTTGCCGGGAGTGTGGCGCACTCCTGTAAGCCAAGCTTCTGGGCGGCAAAGTTTGAGGGAATACGACACATGTCGGCGATCCTACCCTATAGGTGCCGACTGTCCCGTGTCCGCCGGAGGTGACTTACCCCAATTCCACCTTCCGTCACCTCCCAAGTAAACCTCATTTCCTTCCCTGCTTATACACATACGACCTAACGGCCCCCGTCAGTGCTGGGCCGCGTAGGGTCTCCCGCTCAGTTCTTCCTGGTGCTCAAGGCCTAATAGTGAAATCGGAGTCCCGCACGTGCGCTAAAGGCAAAATTAGGCTTAACTTTTTCAAACTTTAAATGTTTTTCGGGTGAATAATGAAGTATATTGTATTTTGTTAAATTACCGTTTTTATTATGTTCGTGACTATATTTTAAGACTTTAATTCGAGTTGATTAATATGTGAAATAGATTCTAATCGTGGTTACTGCAAAGAAGGAGCTAAGCTTATTGAAAGGAATAACAAGACTCAACAAAGGATAGCACCATAAAGGAATGTCACGGTTAGTCCGAGAATTTTAATTAATAGATTAATTCAAGTTTATCAATTTAAATATAGTCATTATGGTTAGTGCATGACAGGTAGAAGATAAGTTCGTCTTGGTTGTTAGTGTAATTTTAAGTAGATGAAGTCCATGGATCAGGGAGCTGGGCTCAACTTTCACCTTTGACCTCTTGATTCAAAGATAGAGAATTTGAATTTTTGTCTGAGGGGTTTCATGACATTTTGCGTAGGGTTAAATATTCCAAATGTGTGGGGTCAGATTCGCAAGATGGAAAACTTTGACAAAGTCTAGGGTGGTCTAGAAACACCAACCCCACCTTTTAGTTAATTGAAATTCAACACACATAATTAAATAATCACATACAAGTTGAATGTATTCTAATGTTAACGGTTTATTTAACTCATTGGATCTCCAATACATAAAGTTTAAATCAAACTTAACCAAAAATCAAATCAGGCCCAGATGGAGCTAGTTCTAGTTCCAGTTAGGGTCGATATTCAGTTGAAATGTTTTACCCAATTGAGGGCGGTAATGATTCTAGCAGACTCTTGTACGTAAGTTAGTTTGCACATCAAACCGTGTTATTTCTTTGCCCATACAAAGATATAAAATACCGGGATACACGTGCAAGAGATTGAGATTAAGATAAGGATTTCTAAATTAAGGTCATCCTAAATTAAATTTCAGAAGTCTGTGTTCAAAACTAGGAGCGAGGGAGGGAGGGAACATAAAAAATGGGGATCTGTAGTTTTCTGGTATATCAAGGTCACTGGAAATTTATTTCAAAGCTCACCATGGTCAGTTCGCGAGAAATTACTTAATTGCTGGTCGTTTTAAGAACCACAAAGTTCATTAAGCAATATATTTCAGTTTCAAAAACGTTGTAAGTCCAATATTAGATACGATCTTTTCCTCAAACCTGGGTCCCATTCCTTTAATAGTCTTTTTAAACCCTTGGATTTGGGACATTGCAACCTCGAGGGGCTACTCACTCTCGAAATCAGCGAAAATAAAATAGAAATAGAAATTTTTATGAAAGGCCATAATTAAAGACCCTCTTCAAAAGTACCGGGGGGGGGGTGGCGGTCCAATAAGGTCAGGTACTTAATTACCTGTCTTGTTAAGACATAACCACTCCGGTATGTGGACAACAAAGATGGCGGATAAGGGCTTTGGTAAACTGGTAACGTTGAAGCCCTGTGTTGTCTCAAACCGGATGTTCCGTTGTAACCATTTATAAAGCAGACGATAGGGACATCAGCTGATGGCTTTTTTTGGTGGTCTCCCTAGTGATTTGACCCTCGGTTCAACCCGAAACTATCGATTACAAAGTTACACAAAAAAGGGTCACGAAACTCGAATTTAGTTGAGGGAAGAGGGGGGAAGGAAGGTGTAGTTTTCGCTTTTTCTGAGACTGTTAGGGTTTTTTATTCAACGAAACAATTACCGTTGGGAATAAAAAGGGCGCCAATAATTTGTCGGAAAAAAAATAAAGCAAGATTGGGAAGTAAAAAAAAAAAAAAGAAAAAGAAACCCATATAAGAACCTCCGTTTTTTTTTCAACGTTTATAAGCTCGGCTTAATTTGATGTATAAAATTGCACTCAGCTTAATTCTTCTACTGCTTTTTAATATGGTTAATACATCCTTGGGTTTTTATTTAGTTTTTCTTACTTTCTTTTATAAAGAAGACTGTTGGCTGGTTAATTTAGTTTGCTTAAATTCAAAGCTGTTCTTCTCGAATTTAATCCAAAATTGGTACAAACTAGTTTGTTAGGAATATTACGCCATATAAAAGGCAGTTATCAATGTTAGTAATGTTTTTCTGTCCGCCATTTTCCAATATGGCTACCGAATTAAACTAAAATCAGAATTTATACTGGTTTTTGCTATGAGCTATTGTACAAAATTTCAGTCGAATATAGTTTTAAGTTTAAGGCAGTAAATTTTCGATGATGTCAGGTTTAATATTTCTCTCCGCCATTTTCCAAGATGGATCCCGATTAAAACCAAAATTTATACGGGTTTTCTATAAGATATAATGAGATAGTATACAAAATTTCAAAGCGTAATCGCTTTAAATTTAAGACAATTTTCGAGGTTTTTCCCTGATTGTCTATCATTTCTGTGTTTTTATCCGCCATTTTCCAAGATGGACGCAGGTATAATCCAAAATATACAAGTTTTTTCGTTTAAAATGTAATAAACCTGTTTTTCAAAAGTCAAATCGGATGTGTTTGAAATTTACGGAAGTTATTTAGGAAATTGATATAACCCGGAAAATGTGCAGTTGCCGACGAATTGTGTTGATTTTTCGATTTCTGAAATCCATCCATAATTTAGTTGGAACAAGTTAATTTTAAAGCCATCAGTTGATCCTCTAGGGTTCAAACCTTTCTCTCTCTCTGTCGTTGGAAAATAGAGTGCTCGGTTCCGATGAAGGCCCAAATAAATATAATTCCATATTTTCATCCATATATTCCCTAATGAATGAAATCCGGGAAATTGCCAACTGATGGCAGACATACCGACATCTAAGATCCTTCAAATGAGCGACGGCCAAGAGTATAAATTCGTTCGTTCGGGTTAAGTAATAAAGGTTGAATTAGCCATACGTACCGGGGTTACTATAGAAACCGCCTTTGATTCCATTAACTTATTCTCCTTGAACGGGTTATTCATAGTGTTCAAAATTACTCTGTTACTACAGGAAAAGGTGACTCATCATCTTAAACGATACGCAATAATATACCTTCCACTGTATTAACTTAAAGATCACGAACAGTCTGTCAGATATTTATTCATTTTGAATTCCACGTGGAGTTAACGAGAACTCATAACGTCTCGTGCAGCTCCTGTCTATACAATTTTACCTTAAATTGATAGCGAGGACAAAGGCATTCTTTATATGTTAACCTATCTTTTATTTAAAACGGGGAGGCTAGTGTCAATTCAAAGTGAAAAATAAGAAAACTCTTAGTCTTGATATCAAAGCGGAAGGGATACCGAAATTAACATTACTCGCTTGCCTAGCCCGAATAGGAGAAGCCAGAAAATTTCGGACTATATGGTGCGGCTGGAAGAGGTACAAGGTATATTCCTAGTTGGGCTAACTTTTAATTACAGCCAAAGTGTCTAGAAAAGTCGCGCTGCGCTCCTTGGTCCCTAGGGCGTCGTCCTCCTTAATTCCCGCTGGAACAATGTTCACTTTTCCTTGCGTAGAGAGTGTCACGGGGACCCCATCCGCGATAGACAATACAGGTGTAACCTTAATTTAACGCGTCAAGTGTTTTAGTGTATTCATGAACCCGAAAGAATTATAATAATTACTAGTTCCGGGATAAAGGATACTTGTACCAGTGTACGAACTTTTAAGTATCTCCATTTTCCAAGATGGACGACAAAATTTTTGACTCAAAATCGACCAAAGAACATTCCCCCTCAATTTATGGCAGACTTATCATCAGAAACATCGCTATAGACAAGGGCAGGGATAGATTTAATTTTAGAAGTAGGAATGTAGAACAGAGTAATGTAAACGAGCGTCAAAGTCCCGGACCCCCTCCACGGGAAAGAGGGGTATGAAAGAAGAGGCGGGTCATTCAGCGACAGAGGTAAAAAGGTATTACGTATTTTCCACGTCCCCGTCAGCAACGTCATCAAAGCGTATTTAAAGTGAGCCAATAAGATAATTTAAACTTTTCGTTACGTGCTCTATACTGGGCTATGAGTCGGACTGAAGTAAATACTAACCGTTCTCCATTCCTGCTTCTAAAATTAAATCTATCCCTGGCAAGGGCAAATATAAAATAAATAACTGTTATTTTTTATACCTTTGGTATAAATTAATGAAAAAATTAACATAACATTATTATTTATAATAAAGGAATAAATAACAATACCGTGGTCCCTTGCACGCAATTTATCTTCGGGTATCTATTTTAATCGAGGGGCTAATCACTCTCAAAGTCCCACGTACAGTTTACATTACGGATTACTCTGAATCGTATTAGCACTTTCAATGACATGGTTTTTTAAAGACTACGCGTACATAGTCCAGGGTTTTCGTCAAAAGAGACAGCCTTGTGCATCGATCAGTGATTGGCCCCTCGATTTTCATGACGGGGAGGGAGGGACACACACACACACGCATTTGAATTTTTATTACAGTCTCTCTTTTGAAATAAATTGCAACCCTCCAGTTCAAAGTCCTATGGGAGAAATTAAGAAGAGAAAAAAGATTCTAGACGTTTGAACGTGTAGGCCTACGCCATGGTTACTATATACGTACGATACATTTCTGACGTTGACGTACAAGCGGCGAAATAAGGAGAGTACTCGATCACTGAAAAACACCAAAATAAAAAATAATTAACTATAAGAAAAAAAGAATTTAGGGGTGGAACCATTAAGATTAAAATTTTTAATTAGGTACCTTATTATTTCAAGCTAGATACGTTACGCCCTGGTAAATTCGCCCCTGCCCCGTAGTTATTTCGTTCTACCGTGTTGCTTGGGTACTATGACGTCACTCTATTAATTGGTATTCATAGCCAAGGCTTAGTTAATTATACATTTATAAATTTATAAAAATAGTACAGGGTGTTGCTAAAAGGGTAATTATAGGTACAATCAATTTTGTGACGCAAATGTAATTTCAATGTCATTTTGAACAGTTTATAAGTTATGATTGTATCTGTGATTAACGGATGACCCCTTATATTAAATTTGAATTGTCTTTCAGTTTCTTACTTAAATTTCAGGGGTCATCCCTAAATTGCTCCAGTCATAATTTGTTTGGGGTGTCCCTTACTGGACAAAATGTCACAGGAGTTACATTTTCGACTTAAAATCACTTCGGTCCTACCACCGAACACCCTGTATATTTTTTAAATGACATTTAGACAGGAATAGAAATAATGAATATTTTGTAGTAATTATACTCTAAATCGAAACAATGTTTGTAATGTAACTTATTTAATTACAAACGTGATAAAATTACCAATTTTTTTTGTTTGGTAATTTTGTGAAATTTTGGGTAACGTTAGTATTTTTCGTGTCTGAAATGAAATTGAAGAAAATTTAATTAAACAAAGGCCTATTCAGACGATACAATACAACCTTTTGACTCAATTAGATGAGTCAACTTGAGTTGAGTAAACTAGTTGGGTCGTGTGAATTAACAGAAGTTGGACAAGTTGAATTACCAAATTAAAAATTATTCACTGAGCAATTTCTGCTGACTCAATTCTATTTGACGCATCTAGTTGAGTCAAAAGTTCTATCATCTGAAAAGGCCTCAAGTCGTAATCGAAGTAAATATGAACATGAATATTTTCGATTTAATTGTATACTGTTTGAGTGGGTTGGACGCGACCAAATCTGATCCATGCATTCGAAAGTCTAAAAATCGATATTAATTTTATAGCCAAAATCCTCTTTTGAATTGCGAATCCATGACGTAATCTAAGCCGTCCTGTAAAGTATTACACATTGTTTCGTGAAGTTAAACATTAGCGACGGAACATTTCGTACGGGAAGCGAGTAAATCTGGCGGGTTTTGCCAATTTCCGATCCTTCTTGTTTTTCATTTTGACGTGTTCTTCCTCACTCTCGCTCCCTCGTTCTCCCTCTCACCCTCTCCGGATATTAATTTGGCCGTCAGCCGTGTTTTAGCGGCTGAGCCTTAGATTCTTTAGTTTACTATTTCCGTTCTTCTGACCCCATGCATGGTCTGAAGCCTTGGATATACGATCGACGCGTGTAATTTCTAATTTCGTTCAAAGTTTCTGAGATTGAAAAAAAAAGTGTAATTTAAAAAAATTTTGTTATCAAGTAAAAATGAAAACAGGAAACGCGTATAAGATCATGGAATATAAGACTTAGGGTTAAGCGGACGACGTAGGGAAATTTATAAAAATTTTATTGGACGATTTTTCCTGTGGTTGGAATAAAGGAATCTTTCCCTAAGATTGTGATTAGAGTGATTTACCGATGACCCCTGAATAGAATTAGCATTGTCTTTAAAAAAAGTTTGCTTAAATTTAATGGGTCATCCGTAAAACCAATCATGGCAAAATCTTAAAGATAATTTTGAACTCCATGGAACCCTAATGAACTTCACTCCTAGCATTACCCTTTTTTGAAACACCCCGTATAAGATTAAAGTAAATTAATTAATTTAATTGCTCATATCTTCTTTAATATCGACACAAATGTAATTCATTATCAATTATTTTAAATTCTATTTGAAATAAGAAACAAAATATCCTGCATGAAGCAGATGGACCCTTTCCTCTAAATCTACAGTTGAATTTATCCAGGATTCCAGATTCTATTTCCTTATTTCCTTACATTACAAGGAAGATTTTCTTTAATAGTTTATCGGCTTCGTAAGTTCCTTATTTATCGGTAAGGTTTGGAAAATCCCCCCCCCCACCCCATGTGCACTAAACTTTCGGAAATAGAATTTACAACCTAAAATGGGTTGAACTGGAATAAGGTATTTGGGGAAAGGATTTCTCTATTTTTCTCTTTCTTTTTTGGTCGGGCTGAGGTTATAGTGGTCGGAATTGGAAACTGCTCTATAAATTTAAAGTTGTTGCGTTTTCGTCGGTTTCTTCTTGGTTTTCCATTGGTTTTCCTTAGGTTAAGGCTTGAGTTACAGGCTACAGAAGTCTCTAACTTGGGCCTTGGTTCCATGGTGAAACTATCTTCTCTCTCTCTCTCTCTCTCTCAGAGATTTACGATTGGTTACTTCCTTCCAAGTCGATATCTTTATCCGGAATATATTTTAGTAAGGGGTAAGATACTCCGAAGGATATATAGAAATATTTGGGGAATCGCAGTGTGGACGGACGCAAAGACGTTGGTCCACTATAGTCCTTTGAAACATATCAAACCTCTTTGTTGTCCACATACCACCGCATGGTCCGTCTCAAAAGAACAAGGCGGTCAATGTTTTACCCTCGACCTTTGACACCATAGTTGCCCTTCTAATTGGATATAAAAGTATGCATGTATATATTGTTGAAGAGACATATGGTATGTGTATATGTATATAGTATCTCTTCTTGGATATCTAATTAATTAGTTTCTGTTGTTCAGGGCATGTTCAAGCTGCCAGTAAACGTCCAAAGTTAATTTTCCTTAAGATCGTTAGCTTTCTTTAGCCGGGGAACCAACGACATAGCTCGTTACAACAACGTCCAACTTTAGTATTTCTGAAGACCTTGCTATAACTTTAAGGCAGCTCATGGATATTATATAAACCATTATTATTGGGATAGAAAAAACTCTGGCTTAGTAAACCGCGTCAACATAGTAAAAATTTCGTAGGCTAGGTGGGTGAGCCGGGACGATGACCTAAATAAGTATTTATCTGGTATATCAAGGTCACTTTGGAGGATGAGATGGAAGTAAATGAGACTTATTCCCCTACTTAGGCAAATTAATTACAACTTTGCTAGTCCTCTTTTTAAAATACAAAGTCCATTGTACAAGACAAACTTTTGCCAACGCGCGGGAAATCTTTCAACTTAAGGTCTTATATTCATTCTTAGTGACACCCGCCTTTAACCTTTCAGGAAAATCTGCCTTTAGTTTTGCGTCACTAAAGCTTTTGTATCTCTTTTGATACTTTCATAGATACGAGAAAGTAAGATTAAATTAATTATCGTGAAGAATATTGTTTTTATTTCGAGCAAATGGGGCGCTATTACGCATTTTTGATATCTATGGGTAATTTAGAGGTGAAACTTGTTCAGTTCAATATGTAGGGTTGAGGGGGGGGAGTGTGAAAGAGAGAGTGGGCGCTTGCCCCACTTGATATAATTACGCCTTGAGATCGCGTGTCAAAGAAAACGCCGCGAGAGTTTCCCTTGAAGATGATAAGGATAAGAATATTCCTCAATTTTTGGAAGAAAATGTCGTTCAAATTTAGTTTGTTTTATAAGGATGATCGAGTTATTATATTTTATTATTTCCAATGTTCTTCTTGGAATATCCCTTTCGTCTTAGGCCTAATTAGATAGGGTTCGTATAAAGCTGGAGAACCTGGAAATTTCAGGGAAGTAAATTGTTGACTATAAATTCAGATGAAAGTTTTTTTAGTAAAATTCTGGGAAATTAATGAAATTTGTAAGGCCTGATGGGGTTGGTCCAACTAAATATAACCAATCCTGTAAACCACTCACGCCGTTACTAGGTATGCCTTTCACCTGGAAATATCAGGGAAACTTAGGGGGAAAAAACCTGGAAATGTCAAGGAAATTGCATGGTTATGAACGCTGTTGGAATTTAAGGCTTAACAAAACGTGTTTTTAAATTGATTTAAAATCTGTTCTTCTCGTGTCTCGCGCTCCTAATTTTTTTTGTACCCAGAATGCTTTTGGGTGTGGTATTTTCGAGAGATATGATAGGAAGAAGGTGGAGTGGAACGGACACTAAGCTTAAGATTCCATCTCATAAAAGAAAAATAACAAGGGGCATCGGGACAAGAGGAGATTGAGTCTTGGGGGAACTAGCTGTTACGATATACGACGTAGTAAGCTACTCATTTCGCCTCAGGGTTCAGAAGGATGTTAGCTAGGCCTTGGTTTTAGTACAAGCACGGCTTTATGGGCAATGAGACTGCCATTTAGAGTATTAAATCTGGCGTTGGGGTCCGTTTTTATTGCAAAGAAAACAGTCCAGAGGGAGACTTCTTACGCGACGCGGACAGCAACGATAAATTACCCAGGATTCCCGGGAATGCGCGCTTCCGAAGCCTTTAGAACTTAAGCCTTGTCTTCGAGACTGGCCCCTGTCTTGTCGTCTGCTTCAGCTCCTAATTTGAAACTTTATTTTTTTTGTACGCTTTTTAATTTTGATTGATATTCTAAAATATTTTAGTTTTTTTGTTTCGAAAGAGCAGCAAAGTTACCGTGTTCGGTACAACTTTGTTACGTTTCGAACCGCCATTTTAAAATATGGAAGTGGATCAACGGCATTAATTAACTAATAGCATAAATCTCTCCCTTAACGCTATAAAACTCTGATGAGACAATGTCGTAATGTTACGAGTGCAAACCCCATAATTCCGCACTATAGAGTTAAAATTTCTTTACTTAGGACAGACTCGAAGAGCTTAAGTGACTTCATTGTTTTCGTTTTATCAGAGTCTGGCAGCATTGAGGGATAAAAAAGTTACTAGTCTGTTAGAAAGGAAAAAATCGAGGAGGAGAAAAAGAAGAACCAAGGCTTAAGGTTCTCCCATCCACCGTGCTAAGCCTAATCGTTCGTAAAATGGATGGGAGAAAAAGGCAGCGCAAACCATCATTTAGAGTCAAGGGACAGTAATGATTCTTTGGCCTTTGTCTTTCGGGTGTGACTCCCTTTAAACGTAGGGGACAGGGATAAGACCCTACCCCCTGCTACGTTTTGTTTTAGTATAGGCGTTTAATACACTTACCTATATTTACAAATCAAGTTAAGGGTATCGGTGTGGATGTATTTATTAACTGTAATGCCGTTTACTATTGACTGATAGCAATATATCATGGAGAAGTTATTAGGGACACCTAAATGCAATGGGGAAGTCCTTTGAGTATGTTATTGCCCCATTTCTCCCATTTTCAAGGATACTAAATACTTGGAATTACAACATTCAGGTCCAGAGTAATTAAGCAAAATGTTAAAAACATTTTCTTAACATGATGTACTTACTTAACTCTGGTTCTATGAAAGATACATTGTAGTTCAATTTCTCCCCTTTCCCAAGGATACTAAATACTTGGAATTACAACCATAAGTTGGTCCCTTTGTATTGTATTATTTTTACAAAACGCTGGAGGGTTTGTAAGACTCCCTGCACGGGAAACTAATTAGCCTTAGTAATACAAACTAACACTCTTTTCCTTTAGCGAAGACATAAGCGCGGCGGACTTTAGCTTATTGGTCCGGGAGTTAAGGTTTAGCTACAGTTTCCAAATTAGTTGCGAGCGCGTGACAAGTCTTCTATTGGGCAGATAAACTAAACTATATGAGAGGAACACTGGTTTAATTCCAGGGCCGTCAGGATTTTCGTTTGTTTTTCGGGATAGACTATTTCAATTTCTACTCCAATCGCGCGAATTCATCCTTTGGAAATAAGCTCGCTTTTACGCTAAGGTCGAAGTATCCCGTGTCTCCGGTCGAAATACCCCATCGTCTTTCAATCTTCCAAAGTGTTCTAAAATAAACAAAGAAGGCCAAGTACTTTTCCTTTTAAAGAGACTAGCTCTCGCGCAACGCGTAAACAATTAAATATGTTTACTCGCCCACTATTCGACTTTTGGGTTTGGTTTGGTTTTGGCGCGAGAGTTTCGGGATGGGGATTTTTCGTAACCATGACAACGGAGTTCCGTTGAAAAGCGATGAGTGAATGGATGGAAAGGGCCTTTGCCATAATTAATACACTCTTCTTTTATGTTTTGTCTCTATGACACACTCTTCTTGTTGACATTAGGCTTATGTAAACAACCGCGTGAATGCGGGACTTATTACGAGATCTCTTTTAAGACGGGCGCTTTTAGTATAATGGTACTTACATAAGACACGGGGTAAAATTAGAATGCTTTTGAAGTTTATCCTTGAAGTGTCTCGGACCCCAATCCCCAATTTAGTATCATTGTATAGTGGACAATTAGGGCTATAACACCATGTGAAGGGATTTGAATTTGCTTGTATATTGCGAGAGTTCTGACGTTTCTGACCCACGTGGGTTATTAATTTATTTGTGATTTCTTGAAAGTGTTTTATTCTTTACTTCTGATTTAGATATAGGATCAAATATTTGGTACGGGATAATTAGGGTTATCACATTCTCGAGGGTTTTGATGTCCTAAATATATTTTTTGTTTTCTGACCCCGATTTCGTAATTTAGGGTGGTCAAATATTGCAAGGTTGTGTTGTTGTAGTAGACCTAAGCTAAAAAGAAAACTAGGTAATATAGATAACATTGAAAAAGTATAAAATTAGGCCTAATTGGTAAAACACAATGTTGATAAAGAACCATCAAAGTAACAGCAATGGTTTGAATCGCGCACTAAAGACATTTAATCTAAAACATTCAGAATTGCAATAAAATTTGGTTAATCTAACAAATGAAGATTCGCTTTTGAATACAACAGCTAGACTTAGTAAGTAACATATCTTTGATATCTTTGGATAGAGGACAATTAGGGCTATCGCATCCTCAAAGGATTTCCGGTGTGTATTAAATTTGAAGAGTTACGATGCCTCAAATTCAGAGATGGTCACCCCAGAAAAATTAAAAAAAAAAAAAAAAAAACATTTTTTAAATTTTCAGCTTAATTTACTTATCAGAAATTTACTTAAAAAAATTAAAGTAGCTTATAAATCGATATGATTATTACGTCATCACCCAGTCAATATGTAGGTACCCATTTAAATTTTATCTAACTTAATATCAATTTTTTTCACGCTGTAGACCTAATATAACAAGTTGGGAAAACCAAAATATTACCTCTCCGAGTCAAGACGACTACTTACAAACTTATTTACCCAGATATGGAAATGTTTCTTAAGTTAAAATTTATGAAATATTAAAGCAGTATACAAAGCACAGCAAATATACTGTAAATCAGACGACATTTTACATCCAATAATGATATACTTGTACACATTAAAATCATCCGATGGGGGAAAAACGGGAAATGAAGAGATAAAACTTTGGAGGGATATTACCTTTACGTGTTTGTATAGGCCCAATTTTCTACTCCTCAACTGTATGCCCTCTATGTTCAAAGCCATATTCACAACAGGGTTGCATTGTAAACACTATCCTTTCGTTTCATCTCAACGATTTTCTTAGTTTGTCAACATGACTGTTAACGTTACATAACACCAAAGCTTATTTGTGGCTACACACACTGAAAGTAAGTGCGTACCATAAAAAGCATGAAAACACGAAGCTATTATCCGATTACGATCAGACCTTTCACTGGTCTGGGCTGCGTTCAGCAGAGCTCACCAAAAAAAGACAGCGGATTATGGAAATGTTTACCGGTGAGCTCTGTCGTCATAGCTTTTCTCCGGTCATCGGTGTTTTATAAATGACGCTAGCGCAATAAAGCGTGCAAGGTACCAAGGCTTAACAAAAATTTATGATAACATATTTATAGAGATAGATGACAACTTTTATAATTAAAATTAGAAACTAACATATCTCTTAAAATTCTTGCGTGATCAACTGGTTTCACGCCAATTAATTAGCTATAGTCCCATAGAGCTATTTGTATTAATTCCTCCATGGTTTTTTCGCCAAGCTGAGAAATACGCGTTTTACGTCAGGTTATCCAAAGAGCCGACTATTTTCTTTGAAGACCGCGCTAGCTAAGCGTTTAGCACCGTGACGTCAAAATTCAAAAACAAAATCCCGTTATGTAGGATACTGCTAACAGCGTTGGGCTCTGCTGAACGCGGCCCAGATTTCCACCATGATTATAATATCTAAGCCTAAAGAGTACTTAACTTTCGGCTCACTCTGAACCGTTAATGTCTCTGCATTACAGAAACGAAATCCAGACCCAAGCGTTTACTTTTCCGTTCACTAGGCCTATTGACAAATCAAAGTTCATTTGACCAACATAGTAGCGTTGTGCTTGTATTCACTTTAGAAAGGATTATGCTATAAACAGATGTAGTATAGCTTAGGTAATATATAAACATCCATTTTAAATAATAATATTAAAAAAAATCTTTGGAATATCAAAATGAAATAGAGCTTTAAAGCTACAAAGGTACTAAATGCATCATAATTACGAAAAATATTTCCACATATTATCTTTATATTAAGGATAAAGGGAATATTATGGTTCTGTAGGATTTCTTTACACATCAAAACACAAGTTGGGAAAACCAAAATATTACCTCTCCGAGTCTAGAAGAGGACTACTTACAAACTTATTTACCCAGATATGGAAATGTTTCTTTTTTTTTTATGAGCAAATAGTGAAGTTAAAATTTATGAAATATTAAAGCAGTATACAAAGCATAGCAAATATACTGTAAATCAGACGATATTTTACATCCAATAAGGATATACTTGTACACATTAAAATCATCCGATGGGGGAAAAACGGGAAATGAAGAGATAAAACTTTGGGGGGATATTACCTTTACGTGTTTGTAAAGGCCCAATTTTCTACTCCTCAACTGTATACCCTCTATGTTCAAAGCCATATTCACAACAGGGTTGCCATGTAAACACTATCCTCTCGTTTCACCTCTCTCTCTCGTTTGTCAACATGACTGTTAACGTTACATAACACCAAAGCTAATTTGTGGCCACACACACTGAAGGTAAATGGGCACCATAAAAAGCATGAAAACACGAAGCTATAATCCGATTGCGATCAGACCTTTCTCTGATCTGGGCTGCGTTCAGCAGAGCTCACCAAAAAAGACAGCGGATTTGGAAAACGTTTACCTGTGAGCTCTGTCGTCATAGCTTTTCTCCGGTCATCGGTGTTTTAAAAATGACGCTAGCGCAATAAAGCGTGCAAGGTACCAAGGCTTAACAAAAATTGTATGATAACATATTTTAAGAGATAGATAACAACAACTTTTATAATTAAAATTAGAAACTAACATGTCTCTTAAACTTCTCGCGTGATCAACTTGTTTCACGCTAATTAAATAGCTCTAGTCCCATCATAATCAGCAAGAGCTATTTGTATTAATTCCTCCATGCTTTTTTCGCCAAGCTGAGAACTACGCGTTTTACGTCACGTTATCCAAAAACCCGACTATTTTCCTTGAAGACCGTGCTGGCTCAGCGCTGAGCACCGTGACGTCAAAATTCAATAACAAAATCCCGTTCTGTAGGACACTGCTAACAGCGCTGAGCTCTTCTGAACGCGGCCCAGATTTCCACCATGATTATAAAGTCTAAGCCTAATTATTTAAAAGTGTATTTAACTTTCGGCTCACTCTGAACCGTTAATGTCTCTGTATTACAGAAACGAAAACCAAACCCAAGCGTTTACTTTTTGGTTCGATAGGCCTATTGACAAATAAAAGTTCATTTGACCAATATAGATGCGTTCGTCTTGAAATCACTTTAGAAAAAATTATGCTATAAACAGATGTAGTATAGCTTAAGTAATATATAAACATCGATTTCAAATAATAATAATAAAAAATATTCTTGGCATATCAAAATGAAACAGAGCTTTATAGCTACAAAACCACTAAAGGCATCGAAATTACGAAAAATATTTCCATATATTAATTATACATTATGAGAAAACCAAATATTAAGGTTTTGTAGGATTTTTTCCACAAAACAAAGCGAACTGCTAACGCGGTGCACTAACGGACGGACACACACAGACTAAAACATAGGCTAATTTTTAACTCTTTCCGTTTTAATTTTGAGTTGAGAAACTAGATTATCTTAAATATTAAAATAAATATAATTAATATTAAATATTTTCTTCGTTAGTTGTTCGCCTTATTGAGCGTTACATCGCGTTGATAAAGAACAATTAGACATTCTTGAGAGACTTGACTAATATTGGCGTTTGAAATGAAGCATACTCCGGTTGCTTTGCCTTACTCAAATAGGTAGTATATAAGGGTGTCGATCTACAGCTAAAAGCAAGAACAACCGCAATTGCGAAAACCTTTGGTGGTGATCCCACCCTAGGGAGGCTAGACGTTTCTCGTAACCCTAGCTGATCGCCGCGAATGTCTTAAACATTAAACCCAACGATGACGATGGAGTAGAAGCCAGGTGTACAGACTGGTGTCCAAGTGGAATGGACGAAGACCAGAAGATGGTGGTGATTAGAAGCCAGGTGTACAGACTGGTGTCCAAGTGGAATGGACGAAGAGAAGAAGATGGTGGTGATTAGAAGCCAGGTGTACAGACTGGTGTCCAAGTGGAATGGACGAAGACCAGAAGATGGTGGTGATTAGAAGCCAGTATGTACAGACTGGTGTCCAAGTGGAATGGACGAAGACCGGAAGATGGTGGTGATTAGAAGCCAGTATGTACAGACTGGTGTCCAAGTGGAATGGACGAAGACCAGAAGATGGTGGTGATTAGAAGCCAGTATGTACAGACTGGTGTCCAAGTGGAATGGACGAAGACCAGAAGATGGTGGTGATTAGAAGCCAGTATGTACAGACTGGTGTCCAAGTGGAATGGACGAAGACCAGAAGATGGTGGTGATTAGAAGCAAGTATGTACAGACTGGTGTCCGTGTGGGATGGACAAAGATCAGAAGATGGTGGTGTGAGAACTCAAGTAGAGGAGCCATTTCCGTGACTTTTGAAAGCAGTTCGGAAATGGCGAACACGTTTGCTCCGATTTGGAAACTGCGAACGCGGTCACGTGGGGTGTAAGTCAATAACAACAGCCACACACACACACACGTCGAAATTAGAACCTCTCCGTGACATACGTCACTCGGAGAGGTAAAAACCATATTCAGTAGTCAAAATTAAACCTCCACTCTCACTTTAACGAAATTAATCGAAGAAGAAATTAGATATAGTTTCGATAATAATTTGGATCAAAAACGTTAGCCTAACTAACCACTGAGGAGGAGGCGAAACGTATAACTTGATTTTTGAAGGCTCTGTCTGTATTTTTCTATTTAACGGACCCAACCCATCATTCAAATTATGGTGGAAAAATAATACGAGAAGAGAGTAAAAAATTAATTTAGATCAGGTCGGTAATGCTTTTATCGTAATTACGCGTACTTTTTAGCAAATCGGAGGCTTCCCCCCCCCCTAACGCACATACACACATACACATACCCGAATATATATTTTGATGGATAGCGCCGAAACTCCGATCGCTGGTCCTGGCGCGTACGGTAATTAAGTCCGAGTTTCAACCTTTGGTTCCCTAAGCCCATCAAGGATTGACTACAAGAGAGGGGCTATTAATCTAATTGCAATGGGAGTCGCGCACCTACCCTTCCTTCAACCTCCCCCCCCCCCATTCCTTTTTGCCTTACATTACGCGGAAATTTTCATTTTTGTGTGATATTACTACTACTACTACTACTGCTACTGCTTTTGTTGCTGAGATATTCCCAGCTCGTTTGCTTTTTCTTCTTTGTTTTGTTTTTTTTATTTCAAACTGTAAGAATGATTATATTGTTGCCACGATTGTTACTAGCTAACTAATTTCATATTCATTTGTAGAATTATAGAAAGAAGAGTATTTGTACTATTAATGTTTTTGTACTTTTTTTTATACACTGTGTTTCTGATAAGACTGCCTTAAATTAAGGGGGATGTTCTTTGGGCAATTTTGAGACTTAAATGTTCTTTGATATTTGTTTTCGAGTTAGTTTTTGAGTATTTTTATCCTCCTAGCTTCAATTTTACCTAAATATTATTACCACCTATTTTAACATTTATTTATTTATTAGTTATTTTTATTTTGATTAAATTCAGATGGAGTATAATTCTTTGGCGTGAAAACTCTGGCTATTTATACCCTAAGTTTGAACCTTTCCTGTTATAGTTCATAAGTTATTTTCACAAGTTTGTCACTGGTTACAAACTGGAGCTTGTCATGAAGTGACGTAGGTCATAGATTCGAGGTAAAGCAACGCCTGGTGAGGCGCTGTCAAAGACTTAGTAATGCAGACAAAATAGGACTAGATGGAAGGCCTGCAAAATTAACCACCGAGTGTAGTCTGCAATTCTCGCTTCCGTCGTTCTCGAACTAGCTCGAGCTGTAAGTCTCTAGCATTACGAAGTAAAGGTAGAGTCATACTTATGGAACATAGGTTATAAACTTATGATATAAGCCATCTTTACCTTAGTAATTTACTTAGAACTCGTAAAAAAAAGGTGAATAAGCTAAAAAAAGGGCTGATATTATTAAATCCGGATTAATTTTTAATCAACTATGACCCTTATAATCCAATTTCTTCCACGATCGAACTATAGCTTTATTTCTTACGCGTATTGCGTCACTATCCAATATGGCGATGACGTTCCCGGATTATTTATCATTAAATCCGTTTAAACATATTTTTTTTACCTTCTCGGAACATCTTCCCCTTTGAGTGGAGCTTAAGTGTAAGCTTTGAAAGCTTTTCATTGGATAGATGGTGTGTGTGAGTGTGTGTAGCAATTAATTAGGCTCGTCACGTGTGCTTTAATCAAGTTATAGGCGACGACTCTTACTTCATTTGACTAAGTCGAGACCCTGTCGTGGGTGGGTTGAAAAAAGAAGCCGAGGCTTAGGTGATTTAGTCGAGTATTTGGAAGGAAAATCAGCAACGATAATTAATGTACTCGCGGCTTAGCTATACAGGGTGGTTTAGATATTCGAAATTCGATATAGGGTTGTAGTTTCAAAAGTAAATATATATTATAACAAAAAGTAAGTGAAATGGTGTCATGTCATAAGCGTTTCTCCAATTTCCGACCCCCAGAAATAAGCCTATTTACTGTACCCAAGTAAAAATGTTTTTTAATGACGTACGTAGCTAAAACTGTCTGTGATTGAGAAAGAACTCGACTCGCATCGTCTGCTACGTGCAAAAGTTGGAATTGGACACTCTCTGTTACAAAAAATATATATGCTTTTGCTTTTTTTAGAGAATTATGAAAAGTTTTGAATTCCATGTAATCCAATTGGTTTCCAAGGCACCTAAAAGTAAAAAGGTTTTTTATATTTTAAATAATGTACGAAGCTAAAACTGTCTATGATTGAGAAAGAACTCGACTCGCATCGTCTGCTACGTTTATATGGTGGGCAATAACGTACAAAAGTGGGAATGCGACACTTTTTATTATAATACATATATACTTTTGCTGTTTTAGAGGAATGTAAAAAGTTTTGAATTCCATGTAATCCAATGTGTTTCCAAGGCATACTGCTTTCTTGTTAGCTTTTTATTATCCTTTTTCTTTCTCCCCCCCCCCCTTTGGCAACCACCACCATCGTTGAAACCCAAGAGTGCACTCCGATAGGGTTGTTCCTAATTAGAGGTTCCGGTCGGTGTAGTAAAAAGATCGTCTTCTTCGCTATCCCAATTTCTTCGCTCTTCCGTGTATTCTTATTTTCCTTTACTAACAAGTGATTATGATTATTTTTCCCTTGTTTTTTACAAGGTAGGATAATGCCTAATGAAAAATTACTCCTGTTTTGAAATAATCAAACTATTTTAGTATTATATAATGGTACAGGATGTAACACCCTGGAAAGATTAAGGCCCTATTTTTTTTTTTTTTAATTATCAAAGATTTCATGTCCCAAAGTTGATTTGTTTCTCCTATTTTTTTTAAGAACCTTAATAACTCCAGTGCTGTTTGATGTAGATTAAAGTATTTGGTACCATTTGAAAGACCGCAATCTTATCTATCACATCTTCAAAGCGTTTCCAGTTAACCTTAAAATTATTACAGTTACAACGTTTTAAAATTAGTCTGTATTTTGACATACGTGGCACGACATCTGAAAATGAATATTGTTCCCAAAACCGTAATACATCATTTACTAATTCATATAGAGCCAAGTAATTAAGTATATCATTATAGAGACTTTAATGATATGTAAATTTCCAGAGCTATTAAGTCTATTTCGTCTCAAAGTTGGTCTATTTATATTTACCAATTTTTAAAAAAATATTTTCCACCTCTCCTAATTAAATCATTAACAACTTGAGCTAAAAAATTGTATATCGCGTCTTTCGATCTCTGAGAGACACAACCATCCTTGTATGGTCCGGTCCAAGTCTTAGCTATTTTCTTATAAAAACCCAAGTAAGAGAAAGTAAGGAAAGAGAAATAAAAAATAGTGAGAAAGAACGAAGCCTTCTTGGATATTACAATCTGTTCCGGGTCTCATTGTCTCATTGGGATTCAAGAATTTTTCGCTCTTCTCTCTCTCTCTCTCTCTCTCTCTCTCTACAGTGTTGCCAGAAAGATACTACGAAACCTAAGAAGCTTTTGTTCCATTAAACACGCCTGGAGGTGAAAACATTGATGGTGAAGAAGTAGCTACGAAGGTGGAATAAAAAAAACTGAGCTAAGACTTGGGCCATTCCTTAAGTTTTAAGTTAGGAGGGGGGAGGGTTATTAAAAATGCCACTCTAGAGGTTTTTCCTAGGTTGGATTTTTTTTTTTGGAAAATTGTTTGGTCGAAGCGTTTTTGGCGCGAAACGAAAGGGTCCCTTTGGTTTGGTTTCTATATTTTTTTTTCCTTCTCCTTTCCTTCTTACTTTTTTTTTACTTTTTCTTGACTATTCTCCCTCGGGGACAAGGAAATACTTGATGAAAACGAAACATTTTTTGCAACTTCCTTAAGATCGAGGTTTACGTTCGGACTTATGGTTTTTAAAAATTTATAATTAAAAGGGAATATGAAAGCAAATCTAGTTTTTGGGTGAGTTATACTTACCCTAGCTGCTATCGTGGTATACTGGTAAAATGTCTTAACCTATAGAAATGAGATGAAATGTACCAGACGATATTCCATACCTGTTTTAAAGGGAATATGTACGAAGGTTTTAAATGGTTCGCATCCTTCTTAGACTTGAATATTTTGCGAGTTGATTAGTTGTTTGTTTTAGGGGGTCATCCGTAAAGAAATATTTCAACGTTTTCTCTCTTTAAATTGGCAATTTTATTTATGGTTTGCATTTCTATTTATAGATGAATAAGAAGCAATTGCGTCGACTCATGGACTGAATACACGTTAATCATGGGTAAGTCAATTTTTAATTATTTTATTTAATAATTTTTGATTGGGAATCTGTTTATTGATGTAATATCAATATGTTAAGTGTAAAATGAAGGATTATTAATCATGGAGTAGGAATTGCAAGTATATTATTGTATTAAACAGTAACCAAGGACTAACTATTACTAGTTTAAAATTGCTCAGAATTAGTTAAATTAGAAATAATTTTATGTTTTAAAATTCCATATCTAGTATGAACGCGACCCTTATGTTTTTTGAATCCTTGTTCCCTGCGAATTTAACGAACTATACTGTGTTCCTTATTTTCTCTTACCTTATTTCCTTATTTCTCTTCTTGGATTTATTTTTTTCCTTTTTTCATTAAGCCTAATTATTCACAAATTTCGTTATCAACGCAAAATAATTTTAGTACATTATTTTATCGAACTTTATTGGTCTACAAAAGACTAAAAGATCTAAAACAGAAAACCCAAAACCTTTCCCGTATTATTTTGCGACTCCTTTTGCAAAATTCGGGTCACGTTTTTACTTCAGGGAAGAACCCCTGACCAAGGCATAAAAACTGAAACCAAGAATTTTTTTTAAAAAAACTTTGTATTGTAGCGACTGGTACTTTAGGCTTCGTACCTTTTACTTTTTCTGGGCCTGTACCGTCAGATAGCATCACACTCGAGTACTATTGTTTCAAAGCATGCCGCCTGACACCATTGGGAAATACATGTGTGTAGTATACTAGCTTCAAAAACCATTGAAGTTAGCAAACCTTAAATGCCATTGGTACCTATGTCGTGCCCTTTTAGTGTCAGGTGATAATGTTAGTTTTATACGAAGTGTTTTTGTGGTTTGAGGGCATTTTCGGTTGCGTATACATAGTTTTTATTGGAACCATTTACATCAGGAGCCCAGGCTAATTGGCGGACAAAGTACATCACCAAGTAGTCTGGTCTCTTGGTGTAAATGGTATCAATTCTCCTAGTCTGAAAACCATGTATATCAAAAAATATATTCGAATTTATGAGAACTTATCTTAAAAGATATCAATCCGCAAACATTGGTTTGAAAAATCAAGCAAGCACCTATAATTTAAATAAGTAAGCTTAAATTACTATTTGTTTTATTGTACAAGACGTATTCCATTAAGGGTGGCATGAACCCCAAGTACAGAGGGCTCTAGGCTCGATTTCGTGTGCTCTTGAGAGAGGGGGATAAATACACTATATGGGAAAGACAGTCAAGTGTCCACTGGGCCCATCTGAAAGATCCCACGTCCCAGGGATTCGGGGATTGGGTACCCCTCGTGGAAATTTTATTGGTCGATATTATGGAGGACCATCGCACCGTTTTTGCGCGCATTTCAGCTTAAGGCCAACTAGAAAATGAGCTTATAAAAACAACTTTCCTTTATTGTAGAGGTTACGACAAGGAATGCACCTTTTTTTACTGGAACAGGGTTTCAGGGCTTCTTTTTTACGAGGAGACTTCCCAAGAAAAAAAAAAGACTGGTTCGCTAAAAGATAGCCTTTATTCCGGTGGACCTTTTTTTCTCGTAAGATAGCTCTTTAAAGGGTTCTCAAATTTTTGGTGGTCTTGTGGATTGGTTATGATATGTCTGTCCGTCAGTAGATGGTGTCAAAAGGTTTTGTACTTCGTGACGCGATGTCTCTCTTAGTTTTGAGTGGAATTGTTTGAAAATTTATAAAGTGGTTTTTAATATTAGTTAATTTTGGGTGAAAATAGGTTTAATTGTTGATGTGTTTTTCGATGGTGTAAGTTATGTAACTGGGTCTTCCAATGCTTTGAAAGATTTCACATTTGTAAAGGAAACCTTGTGAATTATTATGTTAAATTTTGGTGCAAACCAGTGTAAACTTTGTTATATGCGCCACACTATAACGGGACATCGAAGATTTGGTGCAACTGATTTGAGGTTTTTTGCAGTTCGTTATATGCTTAGAATTTGGGTAGAAATCCGTGTTAATGGCGTGATTTGGGCAGAGTGGCAAAGGGGGTTAGTTGACCAATGGCCTTTAGGGACTTTTTGTTTCATCCATCGATTCTACAAGAGGTCTTTACACAATTAATGGAGTATCCGCTTCATTTCTGGGATTAAGCGACGACCTATCAAGATCCAGGGAATGGAATCAACTCACCCCCGCATTGGCTGCGCTATTTTTCTATCCTAGTATATATATATTCTTAATAACCTTAGCATCTTGCCAAGAAATATTTAACTATATTTTGACTTTTCATTGTTTTGTAACCGAGAAATCAACCTTTTTATCGAATCCCAAGGCTCTAAGAGAGTATAGTCTCAGCTCACTCTTCTCTCTGATCCTATGAAGGAAAAAAGTATCGTAAATAATGAATTCTAAGGGTTTTGTTTGTCGAGTATCGAAGGGGCCCCTATATCCCCTTATCGAATAGGTGAGCTCACTTTTTCCCGCGCTTTTTTTTTGCAGCTAGCGGGAAAAGTGCACGCTTTCTTTTTGGCGCGAACTTAAGGTCAGCATAAAGCTGGATGCTTTCACTCGGTTCGTATCTTTATGAGGTATACAGCGACGATTATTCCAGTGTAAGAATGTTGTAAATACAGGATTAGAAATTAGTTTTATTTCCGATGCTTCTTCCTGTATGTATAAGCTGAGATGTAACCGGTGTTGTTTATCTAAAGTTATTTCGTTAAAATGTACCTATTTTATCCTCTCATTACGAATTGGTTACTTTTTCTTGGGATATTAGCCATTTTCCAAGATGACCGCCAATTAAATCATGCGTATGGATAAGTAGCCAGTTAACTATATATCAGTTAGTATCCAAACATAATGTTGTACAGACACTTTATGCTATCAGAATGTCTTAGTTAAATTTTGCATTCCATTTTTTTAAAGATTTCGCCATACCACATGCGTACGAAAGTTTTTCCTAAAGCTAAATGTTTTCCAGTGTTTCTGGCAATTATTTCATAAATCTTAAAAATATTTCTTTGTTGCTATCCGATACTACTCAATTAAGAGTAACGTTTCAGCTTTCAAGGTAAAACGTAAACTTTTTGGATTGGACGTTGAATTATAAATATAAGTCGATCAATTATAAATTGGAGATACGACGTTTAAGCTCTGACATGTATCATCGCTGAAATGGAATCCCTATTAATGTTGCAAACTAAGTTTCACTTGAATCCCTGAAAGAGGGTGATTCTTGGGAAAAGGCCCGGGTCAACGTAAATTGGCGCGTGTTTTTAGCCTAGAAATATCAATAATTGAAATAGGAAACCGGCGGGGAAACTAACCAAGGCTAAATATCAATCTCTAGTGCCTGGTCCTAGCTATTTTCTTCTCTTTGATTCCCTTTTCCTGGTCTGGAATGGCAGCGCGAATGGCAGTCTGCATTGAGCCCTGACCGCTACGGTTTTCCCTAGACCCTTAAAACTTCTAGCTAGCCCAAAAATTCTCTTCATTATTTTACAAGAGGGCGAAACGACTCATTAACTTTAAATTATATCCACCAAGGCTTAGTACATCGTCTGAATTCTATTCATTTTCTTTTAAAGGCGCCTTTTCTTTGGACTGAAATTAATTCAGCAGTCGCCGTTGTTCTATCGCTATGTATTTTGTAAATGGCAGGACGGTTTGTCACGTGTATACGTAGGGAGTGTAGGACGATGGGGATTGACTGTTCTTAGTCACGTTTTCTTTCCTTAACGAGGGTTTAGTAAGTATCGGACACGGATATGTACACAAAAAGAAATACTTGATTACTTGCTAGAGACGTTCTTTTAACTCTCTCCGCTTTCAACGAAAAGGACTGAACACCTGGTATGAAAAAAGATAAAATATACGTCACGTGCATGCTATTGTTGAACGTATAATCATAGGAATACAGTAAGAAAATTAATGACATTAACCTTGGACGTATATACCAAAGGTTTAATTGGACAAATAATAAATTGTTTATCCGAAATAATACGTTAATCACAACCACAAAGCTTTTTTAACGTATTTCATTGTGTGTCATACTTATGCTTGAAATGTTACTTCTGTCATTGCTTGGTACTAGACCTAGATATTGTTTTTTTAAGGGGCAATTAAAATCTATCGGGGAAAATGACTTCAGATGGTCATGAAAAACTAACAAAGGTCATGAAATTGAAGTTTTGAAAGGGAGAAATTAGTAACAACCCTATAGTCTGTCAAACGAAAGAAGAGCCCTGAGAAATTTGTCCAAATTGGTGTCGCCACCATCGACCCCATAGTACTTTATCAACTTGTTTTTTTTGTCAATAGTCGTCTGTAATATAGTCTGCTATAAACAGATAGGCTTAATCGCAATAGAACCAATACATTTTGCTATATATATTTAATATGTTTATGTTTCATGAATTTTTACGATCATCGAGTATTAAAGAATAAAAAACAAAATTAACGACAAGACACCAGTTTTATCTTTGTTGAACTAGCTTTGCAATATATTTTTATGACATAAGTTAAAGTACTTGTCCATAAGTAGTTCAGCATCAAAGCGTCTTCAGTCCACGTTTTCATCAGAGTCTTCGCTGTCTTCTTGCATATTAATTTTAAGAGGTTCAATTGTGGTTTCGATGATGGGATCTTTTTCCCAATACTCAAGCATTATATTCTCGACGTGCTCTATTGCCCTACGCCAATTCTATGGTGTCACACGTTCAATGGCCCTCAATGTTGCATCTTTGACCGTCGAGCGTTTGAAACCAGAATTCTGCTTCGCAACGTCGTTCTTCACTTGTGCCCATATTAGTTCAATCGGGTTAAACTGGCAATGGTACGGTAGAATCCTCACTACCGTGTGACCTCTACTTTTAGCAACCTCGTCAATTTCGTACTTCAGGGTTCTGGTCTGGACTTGTGACGCTTTATTATTTCATAAAGTTCACGTCGAGAATATAATGCACGAGTATTGGGAAAAAGATTCCATCATCGAAACCACAATTGAACCTCTTAAAATTAATATGCAAGAAGACAGCGAAGACTCTGATGAAGATGTGGACTGAAGACGCTTTGATGCTGAACTACTTACTACTTAGACTTATGGACAAGTACTTTAACTTATGCCATTAAAATATATTGCAATCCTAGTTCAACAAAGATAAAACTGGTGTCTTGTCGTTTATTTTTTTTATATTCTTTAATACTCGATGATCGTAAAAAACCATGAAACATAAACATATTAAATATATATAGCAAAATTTATTGGTTCTATTGCGCTTAAGCCTATCTGTTTATAGCAGACTATATTACAGACGACTATTGACAAAACAAAACAAGTTGATAAATTACTATGGGGTCGATGGTGGCGACACCAATTTGGACAAATTTCTCAGGGCTCTTCTTTCGTTTGACAGACTATAAAAATAATAATAATAATTATAAATACAAGTTCCCTTATTGGTTGATGTTGATTTGTGTTTCCTTGAACTTCCGACGACGTATGGAAAGAACATGGTTCAATAGATTCGATTGATTACACCATTAGGGCTGCCTCAATATGTATCGGTTTTCATTAGGACCTGGTCGTACGTCAGGCCTAACCCAACCTCCTTCTTCCTGGACCAATCCAAGCTGGTACAACAACTTCGAAACTTCTTCTGAGCGTTCGAAGGGGAAAAAAAATTAAGCCTGTAGGTCCCAAGAAGGTTCGTTGGTGTGTGTGGGGGGAGGGGGAGAAGGGGGAAGCACGGTAACAAGCTTGTTAACACGCTTATACTACTAGCTATCAGGGAAGGAAAGAAGAAATTCCGTTATATCCGAGGACACGTTGTCGAGGGCAAGGGGGTTTCGGCGCTGTTAGCCCAACAAACCTCTTCAAAGTGAGGATAGGGGAACTACGAAATTGGGTCAACTTGCACAAGGGTTCCTAATTGGAAATGAGATACTGCTTTTTGAAAAGAGTCTTCCAACTTATACGTTCTGGAAACCTACAACCAATTGGATTTGTTGTATAACTTTTCGCCTACTATAGGCTATACCTACCATCAGCCAGTTTAGGATCATACTGTAATGACAATGCTGAGATTTATTTCATAAATCATAAAATATTATTGGGAATTACAATGATGGTAACACTGAGAGAAAAAAATAAAATTCGTAAGTGAATGTTATGGTTCGGGCATGGGCCAATAAAGCGGAGGATATAACTCTCAAAGGTTTTTCGAGTCTCAGATCATGTTTCTTATAAACCTTTGTAGGGGATGGGAACCTATAAGATATTTTTTAGGTCAAAACCAAAACAACGATATGCACCAGTAAGACTAGGTTTATAGTATATCAAGGTCATTTCAAATTTAATTTCAGCACTAACCTATTGCCTAATTTTTCCATAGCCCTTATCACCTTCACTGGGTATCTTCTTTGATATTGAAATTTAAAATATTGCTACAGATATGACGTATTTCTGCTTTTTTTTCTTAATTTAATGCCACTAGATGTCGCTGCTAGTTTCGATTTTCTCTCTCGTTATATCCCCCCTTTTTGATTAGCCCATGGTTCGGGCCAGCTAGAAAATAGTTGAAAATCGTCTAGAAATATTTGAAGCGTAACGTTACAAAGTAAAAAAGGGTGGGTAGGTTGGTATGGAGTGAGAGTGATTTTTCTGATTTTGTTCTTTTTCTATCTCCTTGGCAAAAGAAGCTTCTCGTTAATTCAATTTGACATTGGCAAACACGCGGCAGATGTCTTCCCGCTTAAGCTAAGTCTCTATGCAATGCATCCCGGGTATAGCCTGTATACGGATTCGGCGCAATGCCTCCATTCAAATGGAAGACCACCCTTGGCCCCCCAAATTTCGCGCGTTCTGTGCGAAGCCTTAATTCCCGGGTCCATTAAGACAGTTGCCTAAGTTTGCTAGGGAGAGAGAGAGAGAGACAAGGGGAGTAATACATTGAACACCTTACCCCCGTATATTTAACATCCAGTATTAATGATAATTATGGGTGATGTGGAAATTCATTTAGGAATTGCTCCGGGACTTCATGAAAGACAAATGCAAATAACAGGAAGTGAGGTTGGTACCGGGAAGGTTTAATTTTAGTGCATATCCAGTATGGTTTACTTACTCTCTCCACGTCTTGATTCTGGTTTTCTTCAGTTTCTTGGGTCGACCAATCAGTGATCGCTCTACTTAATAGTACCTTATCCATGAATAAATTGGAACTTTCGGCCCATTTGAGGCAATGATCTGCGTGGAAATGCGATAGAAAATTTATTGTAGATTATCGTAGGTTTCGTATTGCAATCGTGGTTGGTATATGTAATTCGGTTTGCCCTCGTACTAGTAGTATTCATACGCCAGTTTCTCCCCCAGTATACCGTTGCTAAGGAGAGAAAGATTCACGTTGCCTCCGGACTTTTTTCCGATACACTTCCTGTTAATTATATTTGCATTTGATATAGCCATCTTCCGTCTGCGGTAACGCGCGGTTTTCACCTTCAGTTCAAATAAACGTTAGTGTGAACGTCCCGATATGACTGGACAAAGATGGTACCACTTTACAGTGATTTTAGCATCACCTCTTAGTAGACTTCCACCCACGAGTTTGGGTTCTTCTGGTTTTGTAGGAAAGTAGGGTTAGCTGCTTTACCAAGCGGAATGAACAGTTCCAATTAAAGTAATCGGATTGAGAAGAATATGTTACTTCGTTCCTCTCTTAGAAGTCTCTTCGGTTTTTTTTTTATAAGTCTTCTTCTTCTTAAGCCTTGGCTTTCGTTTTTTGGGTGAGCCTTAATTGTGTAGTTTAGCGGATCTTAATGTGGCGAATGTATATACGTAGCCAGAATCCCCCTCTCCCCCCCCCCAATTTGGGATACACGGTATTCACCTATAGGAAAAGGGAAAATTGCAATTATCGTTCCATCAGTGTTCGTTTACTCGAGCGTTTCATTTAAGAGTGGCTCTTTTTTTTCTTTACTTCTTCTTCTACGTATGCCAAGGCTTACGTAAGGATATTTTATTAGATTTAACTTCTTAATTCTCAATATCGTTAAGCTCAGCCAGAACCATTAATTTACTATTACTTGGTTCGATTATTTGATGTTCTTATTAGGGTTATCAATAAAGATTTGATTAAAGTTACCGTCTTAAGTTACCCACACTTAAAAAACATACTAAATGTCTTTTCAGACGATAAAACTTTTGATTCAACTAGATGCGACAAAAAGAATTGAGTCAGTAAATAAAAATTGGTCAGTGAATAATTTTTAACTTGGTAATTCAACTTGTCCAACTTCTGTTAATTCACACGACCCAACAAGTTTACTCAACTCAAGTTGACTCGTCTAAATGAATTAAAAAGTTGTATCGTCTGAAAAGGCCTTTACAAGTTTTGGATCCCCATCTAAAGGTTCAATTTTTAATTAGTTAGATCTATTTATTTTACTTTTATTAACTCAAGTAGTTGAGACAATTGAAGTTGGTCCTATTTTCAGGTATGAAAAGCCCTTTGATTATATCCAACTATGTTTCGTAATAAGACCTATACGGAATACGTCGTCATTTTTGGTCTTGCAGTTATAGTTTTTTATTTGTTCTCTCATTGTGTCAAGGGTCCTTTTCTTATATGTCTTAGAAGTCCAGCTCTACTCATTCCTTTTTTCATAGTTCGAATCCGAAGAGACTGTATCCAGCAGTGTATATAGTCCTTGCCTCTTGTCTTTGTTGACATAACCACAATGTACAATTTTTTTTGGGGGGGTTTTCGTTTTGGGCAATAGTGCTTTTTTACTTCTTACTCGCCGAGTAACAAATATTCGGTGGTCTGTTTGTTTCCTTTTTGATTTATAGAAAGGTCATGGTGTAAATAATTCAAGGAGGTAATATGTCAGATTGAATAACGTAATAGTTATTGAGGGGTTAGTTCTAGGAATAGAATTAATAAGGTTTTTGTTTCTATTTATTTATTTTATTTGATAAGAATTGATTTGTGTATTTTTACATTTATTGATGATGACGTAACCACGTATCCTAGAAAACCGTATATATGTTTTATTTCTAAATATATATACAGTGTGGAAGAGATATGATCAACTTTTATTTTGCGTGTATCGCGAGACTGCAGATGGTAGAATTCGGTATGGAAAACTGCAGATCTATGAAAATGCGAAGGCGTTTAATTTGAAATAAGTATTGACGATGTACGTTTTTGATTTCTTTTCACCTTCAGTTATCATCTAATTAGTAATTCCAATTAATAATTAAGGTGCTGGTCTTAATTTCTTATTTCTAATTGTACACTCATTTAGTTTTAAAAGGTCTGCAATTTACCATACCGATTTAATATGTCGGCGGTTTCTCGATTTTCAAAAGAATAAAACAAGATCCAATCTCTTCCACACTGTATATAGTAAAATATATCTCTTGGTCCCTTTGGGGTCGACACTGAAGCCAAAATAAATAAATAAATAAATAAAAAAAAGCTATGTTCTCAGAAAAAAAGCTTATTTTTTTTCTTTCTTTCCCTAGATTCTTTATAAAAAATAGCCAATCAGCTTTTGAATCTGATTGACATCGCTTAAAAAGAAACTCCCTACTTGCCATAGTAAAGTCTTTTCAATTTATTTGACGAATATACCCTTGTTTCCGACCATTTTATTGTACCCCTCTTCTAAAGGAATATTTTCTAAGTTATTTATATCAGCCCTAAGATTTCAACCTGCAAACTATCCCAACTTTCTTTTATGCATACAGGGGAGATCCAAAAAGGGTGGTAATGGACAGAAGTCAGGGTTGCCAACAGTACCTGGAAATCCTGGAAAAGTCAGGGAATTTTAAAATGGGTCGAAAAGGTCAGGGAATTATAAAAACTTCAGCAAAGTCAGGGAATTAGATTTTAGTGGGTAAAATTTCTGGGGATAAGTCTTTATTGAAAGAGTCAGGAAAGTTTCTCCTCATCCTCTCTTACCACAGAAAACTCTAGAGCAATCCTTAAAAATGTCTTGAATTGTTTTTATGTGAAGTAAATGCTCTTTAAAAAAATCACTTAGATTGTTATTTATAGTTAAAATGTTTCTTATTCATTTTGGTGCAACAAATATATTGAAAAACTTAATGTAGGTCGAGTTTATTTAATTATAAGCACTTAAACATTGACACTTTCGGCCTAAAAAGGTCAGGGAAAATCTCAGAAAATGGTCAGGGAATTTAGTTCTGAAAATTCCGTGGCAACCCTGGAAGTACAAAGTTGAGTTCTTTGGTAGTACCACTTTTTTTAACACTCTGTGTCTGTCTTCGATGTAACAAAAGTCAAAGAAATTCAAAACTTTCACGTTATTCCCACTTTTCCAGGGGTTTCTATAAGCTCTTGCTTGTCTTGTTGAAATCTCTTTTTCCATATAAATTGGCGCGTGCTTTTGGCGTACAAGCTGTTTTTTTTTTTTCATATATTTTTCTCGTAGTCTAGAATTTGTTTCTAACCAATTCTCTGCTCACTCGCTTTGGAAACAAGGTGTGTGTGTGTGTGTGTGGAAGGGGAAAGGGGTTTGAGAGCTATCCCTAATTAATACCACTCAAAGAAAAGGAAGTATATAAAAAAAAACTACGGGGAAGATACCCCCAGTATCCATATATGCTTACTGTCTTTTTTTAGACAAATAAATATACCATAAAGTCGTTTAACGATGAAATAAAATTTAAAAGATACCTTATTTTTAAATATTGTGCAACTATCTCTTTAAGGAATATCCCCTATCCTTAGGGTATATAATTTTTGTCTGATCCCGTCGTCGAGTATTTCAGACGTTTGACGATTAATATCTTATATTTTAATAGTAAGGAAGTATTTTCTGATATCGTCGTCGAGTATCTTACATGTTTAACTACGAAATAATTTTAAACTTTATATTTAATAATAATTATGAAAGGACTGGTGGAATTTCCTTAACGAATTCCCATTATCCTTAGGACAAAATATTTTTTCCTAAGGTTATCTTCTTTGCCAGATGTTAAACTATGAAGTAATATTAAATATTGAATTTTAAATTGAATATTTTTAATTTTAATCCAAAGGCCTGATAGTAGTACTTCCTTAAGGAATTTTATTTGTCCTTAGGACAAATTATTTAAATATTTTTTTAATCTCACCGGTCAGGTATTTCACACCTGGAATCGTATAGTAATTTTAAATATTAAAAGTTAAGTTAAACATTTTTAATTTCTAACTAAAAAGAACGAGCGTCTGCCATCTAGTGTTTTCCTTAAGGATGTTTATTTGTCCTTATGACATATTATTTTGTCTGATCTCAAGGAAGAAAAAGCGTAGGGGCGTGGGAAGGTAATCTCCCATGGATTTGAGTCGTAAAAGAGAATTCATTTAGTGGGTTTTTACCCTCTTTTTTTTTAGTCTTCCTTTTTCCGGGTGGGGCCAATGGGGGATTTGACCCCTCTCTGTCTTCTGTCAAATGCAGCGTCTCTCACCCCCATCCTGTACACACTGTGTAGGCTATCCGAGTCTTAAGACATAAGGAAAGTTACCTTATATGTACTTGATCCCGAGGAAGAAAAAAAAATAAGAGTTCCAAGGAAAATCAAACTAAATAAATGAGAAAAAAAACGAGGGAAGAAAATTAAACGGGATGCACCGTAATAACCTGGACTTTTTTTTTTGAAGTTAATATACTTAGATATTAACAGTTAATAGAGGCAGGATATTCAACAAATCCGTGTAATGGTGGAACGAGAAAATGGAATTGTATTTATAATTATGGACAGACATAATTTAAGAAAGAGTAAACCACCTTGTTTTTTATGTATTTTTATTAAATCAAGAGGAAAAGTGGCAATTTTTCTTAGGGCGACGAAAATTCCCGCTCACTTTAAAAGTTTAAAGACCGGGGGGTCGATTTATTGGGAAAGATTTACTTATTGCTGTCCATATCGGCGTCTCTTTGCCTTGGTTTATCTCTTATTCGCGAGGCCCTCTGGGAAATTTCAAAAATCTTACTTTCTGTACTAGAACACTATTTACTACCTAGGAAATATATCCCTGAAAATTATACAATGTGTTTTTGATAAGGTTGTTATAAATTAAAGAAAGGGTTATTCTAAATGTTGTAGACCCCGTGTTATTTGGTAATTTCCACTCAGTTTGATACTTTAGTTTATGCGCAGACTTATCAGAAACACCCTGTAATTTTCACAATTAGTTATAAGGCCTTTAATTGGGAAGAAAATGTTTTTCCAAAAAGAATAGCGCCAGCATGCACGTTTTGAATTTTGAAAATTTTCCCGCAAACCATCTTTATCCTCCTCGTTTCTTATCTTCTCTCTCTCTCTCTCTCTCTCCCCCATCTCATTAGCGAGCTATACAACTTTTAATAATTAATTTCTAACGTAGGTATGTGTGTTTCTTCTTTCCATTTTCGGCGGGCCGCCTGTGTGTGTGTAATGACCTTTAGCGAAAGAAATTAAAAACGGGAAATATACAACAATAGCTTCTCATTTAGGGCTCGTTTTCTTCCATTTCAAAGACCAAGGCTTAGGTCATTTATTTTCTTTTTCCAACATTATCGCACCTTTTTCCATGGCTTGGATAAGGTTGTATGGCGCGTTCTAAGCAATTTGGTTCCAGTTTTCATCCCTTTCGACCTCATAAGAGGGCGAATTTACGATGAACTTGTACTGGACGATGCTCTCGGGTTCCAGGGTATCTTACCCTATACCATAAGGAAACTAATTCGGTATTAAGTTTTTGATTTGATTATGGAATTACAGCTCGACGTCGAATGAGCTATTGGTCAGAGGTCACGTGCGAATTATTCTGGACAATTACGTACAAGTTATATTATGAACTTAGTGGGTTATCAGTTCACTTATAGCTAGTTTTACCAATTTTGGACGAAGGTGTTAATGATGATATAGCTCGTTGCAGTTTATACGCTTGCTTAACTTTGCCAGCAACCGAGCTAGAATGGCTTTTAATTGGACGGTCCCTGAATCCCATATAAAAAAGGTGCTAAGCCGGATTTTCCATACGAGTATTGACTATACAGGGTGTTTCTGAAAAGTCCATCACAAATTAAGGGGCGTGTTTATGGGACCAAACTGAGCGGAAAGTACCAAAGAACATGGGGTGTACAACATTTTGTTACGGAGATATGGCCTTCCAAACATTCGCCCCTAAAACAAGGAAATATCCAAAAATGAGGAGTAACACTTAAGACCGACTAACCAGCTTGTTTAAAATTACTAGACAATTTCAATAGCCTTTAATCGAGCAATTGATTTCTACCTTTACTAATCAGAAGCGTATAAATGAGTAGAAGTATGCCTACGGTGGTAATGTAAAATTAATCCCAAGTGACATGATGTTTCAAGATCTTCCCAGCACCAAGTAAAATGGTTCTGATTGAAGGGACTTTTATTAGCACAGCGTAAACAACGTTATTTTCAGGAATTAGTCCAAATGTCCACGGGCGGCATTACAAAAACGAGGCAGTCTTTCGAATGATACTTGGACATGTTGGAAGATCCCTGGCTTGTTCCTGTTATCTCAAACCGTAAAAAGCTACGCAAATCTTCATCATCACGGACAACACTCTTGTACGTTAGGTATGACCTTGAGAAAACCTAAAAGGACATCTCGAATGTATTTGAAAAACCCATCTCCAATTAAGGGGCGTGTTGTTTGTTTCCAACAGAGTAAACTCGCCCAGAGAACAATTACAATGCAGAGCCACGTTTCGGCGTTAATGGCCCACAAAGGTGGTCCCAAAAACAAGAACAAACTTTAATTTGTTTCGTTCAGTAAGTGTTTCATGTGTCATAGATAAAACGCCATGATTAATGCACGAAGAAAATGAATTTATTGACAAGTTTTAACATTTAATTGCAACTAGTTACAAAAATTGTTCAAAGTGTTCACCACCCGCGTTAAGGCACACATTAGCACGTCTTACAAATGATTCCCTTACACGTTGAAAAATGCCTGGAGTTTCGCGAATTGTTTGACAGCCGTGAATTATTCGTCGACGTAGCTCTTCAACATCGGGCACTTCAGTCTGATAAACTAAGTCTTTCAGGTGGCCCCAAAGAAAGAAATCACAAGGGTTCAGATCGGGTGATCGAGCAGGCCACTCCACAGGTCCACCTCGACCTAACCACCGCAAAGGGAAGGTCGCGTTAAGATAATTTCGGACCGCGATGCTGAAATGTGGTGGTGCACCATCGTGCATGAACCACATTCTGTTTACCAAACCTAAGGGTACGTCTTCGAGTAGTTCCGGTAAATCGTCCCGTAAGAACTGCAAGTAAGCCACACCGTTTAACCTGGGCTCTAGGAAATGTGGCCCAATTAAATTGTCACCCACAATACCACACCACACGTTTAAACTGAATTGTACTTGGTGACTTCTAACGCAAGTTGCGTGGGGGTTTAGCTGGGACCATTGATGTTTATTATGTAAGTTAATAATACCATCCCGTGAAAAGTTAGCTTCGTCAGTAACCAACAAATCCCGTGGGAAATCGATATCGTTTACTTTAGCCAGAAACCACTGACAAAACGCCGTGCGTCGTGGGTAGTCCGCTGGATTCAAACCTTGAACTTTTTGAACATGGAAAGGATGAAACCGGTGGCTTCTGAGGATTTTCCACACGAGCGTGTGGTTTACGCCTAATCGGCGACCAACTTGGCGGGTACTTGATTCAGGCTCGTCCTCGAAAATGGTGAGAACTTCGTCTTCTACGGCCTCTGGGATGGCTCTCGCTCTAGGTTGAGGTCCAGCCGGTTGGATTCGTCCATCTTGCCTCAAACGTCTGTCCACAGCCTCGAACGTCAGTCGATTTGGTAGTCGCCTCTGCGGAAATCTTTCCTGATACAAGCGTACAGCTGCAGCGGCATTCCCCTCGGCTAGTCCATACATTAGGTGCATATCCGCATATTCGGCATTTGTGAAGAAAGGCATTGTAACAGACTTCGTTGAATTATGAGTTTAATAAAACAAACACATGTACGTGAAACCTCTTTTATTCCTTTCTTAAAAAACATAGTGCTCTGTTTTAGTGCTCTGTTTTTTAAGAATAGGCGAAGTTCTCACTATTTTCGAGGACGATCCAAAAACAAGCAGCCGCCAATTGGTTTGCTGATTAAGAAAAAACCACACGCAACTTGCGTTAGAATTCACAAAGTACAATTCAGCTTAAACGTGTGGTGTAGTATTGTGGGTGACAATTTAATTGGGCCATATTTCCTAGAGCCCAGGTTAAACGGTGTGGCTTACTTGTAGTTCTTACGGGACGATTTACCAGAACTACTCGAAGACGTACCCTTAGGTTTAATAAACAGAATGTGGTTCATGCACGATGGTGCACCACCACATTTCAGCATCGCGGTCCGAAAACTTGTCAATAACATTTTCTTTGTTCATTAATCATGGCGTTTTATCTATGACACATGAAACACTTACTGAACGAAACAAATTAAAGTTTGTTCTTTTGTTTGGGACCACCTTTGTGGGCCATTAACGCCGAAACGTGGCTCTGCATTGTAATTGTTCTCTGGGCGAGTTTACTCTGTTGGAAACAAACAACACGCCCCTTAATTGGAGATGGGTTTTTCAAATACATTCGAGATGTCCTTTTAGGTTTTCTCAAGGTCATACCTAACGTACAAGAGTGTTGTCCGTGATGATGAAGATTTGCGTAGCTTTTTACGGTTTGAGATAACAGGAACAAGCCAGGGATCTTCCAACATGTCCAAGTATCATTCGAAAGACTGCCTCGTTTTTGTAATGCCGCCCGTGGACATTTGGACTAATTCCTGAAAATAACGTTGTTTACGCTGTGCTAATAAAAGTCCCTTCAATCAGAACCATTTTACTTGGTGCTGGGAAGATCTTGAAACATCATGTCACTTGGGATTAATTTTACATTACCACCGTAGGCATACTTCTACTCATTTATACGCTTCTGATTAGTAAAGGTAGAAATCAATTGTTCGATTAAAGGCTATTGAAATTGTCTAGTAATTTTAAACAAGCTGGTTAGTCGGTCTTAAGTGTTACTCCTCATTTTTGGATATTTCCTTGTTTTAGGGGCGAATGTTTGGAAGGCCATATCTCCGTAACAAAATGTTGTACACCCCATGTTCTTTGGTACTTTCCGCTCAGTTTGGTCCCATAAACACGCCCCTTAATTTGTGATGGACTTTTCAGAAACACCCTGTATACAGACATCGGATACATTTTAAATGTTATTCAGGATTTAGATATTGAAAAGTTAGAAAAAAAACCCGGTTTTTTATCTTTCCAGGTTCCGGAAATTCTAATATATACGGTATACCCATCCCTAGCTTTTAAATATTTCAACGGTTTAACATGGACATTATAAACCCTAGAGGGGACTGGAGAACATTACAAAAATAAACGGTACAATTCAACGATGCGCATTAGCGAGATATTAAGATTAACGTTCTAGTAAATTTTGCAAGGTAATTTTCAGAATTCGCTGTTTAAGGATAGACACGAGGGGACCGGTCTGTATTTTTTATGGTATATCAAGGTCACTTAAAATTATTTAATAGGCCCATTGGGGCGGGGGGTGTAAATGAAGTTGATGTATTACCCTGAGCTCGCTGGGTCGAAAAACTTTACTTCGTTGCTAGTCCTCGTTAGAGTTCTAAAGTCCATGATTTTAGGAGTTAGCTACCCAAGGCCCGAGATACTCGTAGGGCTACTAGTCCCCTAGTCAGTCTTAAGAAAAAGCAAAAAGGAAAAAAAACCCGACCCAACATTTTTCTTCTAGACATACTACGTCTCTTTTAAAGGGAAGGCAACAGGAAAAAGACAAAAAAATAATAGATCTGCCTTGTCGAGAAGGTTTTTTTGCCGATTCTAAGCCAGATTCCTGAAGAGGCATACGGGATACCTTATCCGCGATTATCTCTTTAAATATTCATTCGTTCCATCTTCCCTTTAACTAAGCTGAGATAGACGGGAGCTAGAGCCCCATTCCGATTCATGCAATATTCATAGATTCAGGAGGATACCTGGGTTAACCCAGCGGGAACTCTAAATAATGGTAAATAAATGTAAGGTTTTTATTTATTTTTTTCTTTCTTTTCCCCTTTACCAAGGCTTAGGGTAACCAGTTCTACGTACCCCTTCGCGCAGTGTACTTACCCGTCCCTTACTTAACGCGTATGCTGCTCATTTTCGCAGTTGGCCTTTGATATTGGCAGTCTGTTCCATGTTGTTTGGTTTTTAAAAGATCCAAGAATTTTATTTTTCTATATAGTGTCGTGGATTTTTGGAATTGGAGTTTCAAATATTAATTAGCCTTTAATTCTAAAAATTTAATTGTTGCTGCACGTTCTTAACAGCTTTAAAGAACTCGAAGATAGTCTGCTTACTACGAAGTTTCTCGTGACGTCACACCCTCCCAGCTCTTACCTCGGTTTTGGCGACCATATTGGAAGTCGTCAGTTCAGATCAGTCCGAAAATTTTAGATTACCAATATTGTCGTCATGTTCCCGTATCTCCTCTCCTCTCAGTACCACTCTATAAACCAATTCCAAAGAAACCTTTCCATAGTGTTACTGATATTAACAGCACGCAGTTAAATTTGGAAATTAACCAATTGTGACTATTCATGAAGAACTAACAAGCAAACAAAGATCCTTCAAATGACCAAGGCTTAACTTAATGGAAATAATTAATTGATTCTTTGACATAGGAAGCCACGAATTTCTCAGTTCTTTTGATAAAAGAACTGTTTTTATAGAATCAAAGGTTCAATTACTTCTTCCGCGTATACTGTATATACGTCTTTAGGAAATTGTTTTTAAGGCTTCTACATTGGTTTAGCTTATAGGGAGTTGAAAGCGTCCGAGGCTGCAGCACCCAGGGAATCAAAGACGAGTGCGTGACTTTCCTCAGTTTTGGCTGCGAGACCAAATTAGCTTCGAGAAACAAAACGTCGTTTCAACGGCTTTCACAGCTTCTACAGTCTCGCACCTATGACTATATATAGGTGTATATCGTATTTTTTTTTCTTTTTTCCTTTTTACCTTCTGAAATGTGTGATTGTTGGTTTCCGTGGTCGTTACCCCGCTAATGGCCTACGTCTTCGACCAGTGTTGAGTGGCTAAACCATCGCGCTCCAACTCGCTCGCTTTCCTTGCCTAGATGTGAATCGGTGCAATTATTATATGAATATGCGCAATAAGCCTCGTGCGGTAACTCTTAAGGGGTTCTTGGAGCTGAAGTTAAAAGATCGCGACCTTTTCAAAAGTCAGGGTAGCCAGGTTTTAATAGACCCTAGTTCCAAAACGTCGGGGATACAGTCTGATGTTTCACAGACTTGTTGTCTTAAGAAGAGACATTCCCCCAAAAAATTAGATACGACTTCATATCCAGTATATAAGGACTTTGGGTTGAAGCCCTATCTATGGTCCTTGGGTTGACTTAGTCATAACGGATGTTGCGTCCTAACCCTAAATCAAGCTGTATACTATTCCCCGTTTCCGGTTCCTTAAAGCATCCGGACAATCGCCGGGTAAAGCTTATCTAGTCGTAACTATGTAAACGTAAGTTTTACTTGACCAAAATTCAGGATGAATTAAACGGATTCATGGCAATCCTGTTGGAAAGCTCCGCTGCCTTTGAGAGGTGGGCGGTATTGAACCCTTGTCACGTAACCCATGCAGCTTCGAGATTCTGAACTCGAGGTATGGGTACGAAATAAAAAAAAAACACTTCTAGAGAGGCCCCTCATTTTCTTTGGCGTTGGCCCGACTTCGTACGTCCTGCAGGTGGAAAGAAATACTTGAATATTTTGACCAACTGAACATAACGTCTTTAGATCTTACCAAGGACTTAACGCGCTGGGAATCAATATAGGGGAGGGTCTAATTGATGTCTACTAGTTAGTGTTGACGTCTGTACGTCGCGTTTGATTATCATTATCGTTTGTAAATTCCGTGTAAACCCGACTTCGATCCCGCGTACGCAATATCGCGGCGGTTCTATAAACTACCAATTCAATTATGATTAACGTAGTACGCATGCTCAAAGCGTAGATTAAGATCCTTAAGCCTAATTTGTGCGTATATATATGGTGTTCCCAAAATGGGTGCTAGGAGTCCCGAAGTACAACGGGTTCTATGGCTGATTTTGAGTCAAAAATATACCTTCTATTACATTTTGTCTTCGCTTACAGCGGCCCATGGAGCAAAATCTCATAGAAACCACTTTACTTCGGTCCTAACACGATTTTGGAAAACCCTGTATTAAGGGTTGTTGTATGGAATTTTTAAAACCGAGGCATTTCACTCTCTCTTTAATAATTTCTTTGTAAAAACTTAGGTGTTGCCGACCGTGATTACAAATCTTGATTTTCTCTTTTATAATCTGGATCCTAGACTCCTGAAGAACCTTTTTTTTTTCGCTTTAGTAAATTCCCTTTGCACTAACTTTCTTCTAAGTCTTTATCAAGCTTAACTCCACCCTTAATCATGCAATGCCCGTAGTCTCAATGTTACCTTGCAATAACAGAAGGGAGATCCGAGGATAATCCCTAACTTTGATAGTACTGCAATGTTATAATGATTAAAAGTATATAGTTGACATCTTCATTGCAAGGCGCTCGAGCTTTTCCCGCGCGCGCTCTGGATCCATTAGGGTCACGCGGTTCTGTTCGATACAGCCTCGTTAATGATACCTAACCGAGGATAAGTTATAAAGTTCAAAGTTTAAAAGCCGCCTTTAACTGTATTAATTTACGAAACTCGAACCGTTTAGTTTTTTTTTCACCCATGGTTCTAATTTTGGGTGTAGCCAAATTGTATTTAAATCTATTGTAGGAGGTTTTCCCTGATAAATCTCTTGCACGCTTAAAGATAAGAAATGCTCTGTTAAGCCTAACTCTTATTTTTTTCACTTTATACTGAAGGCTCTCTTTAGAATAGACCTTTTTCAAAAATCCGGGGTAAAATAGAGACTTGTTTTCTTAAGATGAAACACCCTGTATGTTCATTCCAAAGACGTTAGGCATGACTTCTGACTGGTAACTTGTAAGCCTTATCTAAGGTCCTTGATTTCCTGCACATCAAGCGGGCGACACTGCTGGCCCGCTTTCAAAATGGCCTATTGAAAATGTACACTACATTGGTTTGAAATGTGATCTCTGTCCTAAATTAGACCGGCCTTGAAGGGTTCGCTAGAGACCAAAAATAATTTGAAACGTAAACCCAACTAAGGCACTTTGAGGCAATCCAACATTTTCACTCACAAAAGGTTAATACTATATTTGTCAACTTGAATTAACTCTGAAGGTGGTTTTACCAAATTCGCCGGAACAATTACTGGACGGACCCTTTGAAATGGAGAGGCTCGAGTAAAAAAAATAATAATCATTGTAGGTTCGTCTACACTCTCTTGGTCTCCTTTCCTTCACCAAACGAAAGGGGTTTTGACCAACTGGGGTCAGACAGACGATAGGGTTGTATTGTACAAGGAAAGAAAAGCTATGGGGTCCCCGAAAAGGAAAGGAGAAGTCGTTTGCAGTCCCCATACCGCCCTCGAGATGAAATTGCTAGAATCGGAATGTAATGGTATCACGTAAGGCAGTTTTTCTAAAAACGATACTTGCTTGGGCTCAGTTTTCTTTTGGGCGCGAAACACACAGTTCAGAAAGCATAAGGTATTGAACGTCCAAGTCTGCTTCATTAAGCCTCTTCGATGTGAAAATAGGGATAGGCAACCCCGAGTATTGGGGCATAAAGGGGTGTTGACCCATAGCCATCTCTGCGCACTCTCTGGACCCAAACCGCCTAGAGCGCAGGCGCCGAAAAGCGAGATGGAAGGCAATGTTTTACTCCCGTGCCCTTCCCTCTTAGTTACATCGAAAAGGCTCATTTCCTCAATCTTTGTCGCCCAGAATGTTGACTTACAAGGAGTGCATGTGCCACCCTCCCGGGAAATCCAACTACGCTTACTCGAAATATATTTAGGGACGCAGACTTATCAGAATGATAAACTTATGGTTTTTATGGATGATAAAAGAGAGTAAGGGACACTTCTTTCGCGCCATTTTACTGGATTTATTTTACACTTGGTTTTTCTGGCGCATCGCCTATCATAGCGGAGATCTTTCGGCGGCGACCGGAAAGGCCGCCCGCCTCGCTCTAGGAAGATTTAGTCCTAATGCTTGAAATCGATGATTGACGAAAATCCGGGGTCCGAACTTGAAATTGATTTCGGATATATAGGCGACGCGGCGGGCCTAATGACGAAACCTGAAAATCCCCCTCCTTCCCGCAAACACCGTTCGAGAATCGCCAGGCGTCAACCTATAACTAGACTAGTTTACAGTAATATACCGTAATCTATCGTATAATGTATAACTTCTAGGCTTTGACGATTACATAGGGGAGAGAGAGGGAGGGAGATCCAAGGCTTAAGTTAGTGTCAACTCGAATCTAATCCCCCCTTGATCGTGTCTAAGCAACTAGAGCTCGCCTAGGGATTTCAATGACTGACTACACTCGCTATCAAAACAGATCCGATCGTAGTCTATACGAAGCGGAGTCCTGAGTTGTTTCCTGGTTTTTTTTTTTTAATTTTTCGATTCGTCTTCTATCTATTGTTAAGGAAAGTTAATTTAATTGTTTATAGGGTTGCGTTTTAGGTCGCCTAAAATGTTCAGGGAAAGTCGAGAGTTTTTTAATTGTTTTAACAAAGGTTGATGAAGGTTTGGAAATTTTGATTTAGTGGGTTTTGTGTTTTCGAAAATTCAAAATACACAATCTGAACAGTTTACATTTAGAAATAATCTTCTTTAAATTATTTCAAGAAATAGTCAGGGAAAGTCATAGAATTTGAATCTGCAAATTAGTTTCAACTCTGACACGCATGAGATACAATTTAAAATTTTTGATAAATTCTTATTTATACTCGATTCAGTAACGTTTTCGAATCTCCCTCGATAATATTCTATTAATATTATCATCTCGTGATGAGTCGGTTGGTTGTTCTTCTCGACTTAACCTATATATACGCTGTAATATAAAATGCCACGTATCCATTTTGATCACGTCTTGACTAGCATTCAACTCATGGCGATTGGTGGTTTGCGCCGCGCTATAACGGGATCACATCTTATATAAGATAAGCCCCCCTGATTGGTCATCTCTTTCCATCACTAACATCGTAATGACGAAAAGGATTTTCGCTTCAACTAATAGCGGTCCTTTTAACAGTTTAGGTAAGCGATGGGTTCAGAGGTCAATCAATCCGAGAGAGAGCTGGATTTAAACTCGATTAGGCCTATAACGATGGTCAACTTCATCCCATGCAAGCTCTAAACGAATTGAATCGAATTGAACCAGCCTGGGCGAGAGTTAAATTCTTCAAAATGTATATACTGTATAGGCTTAGCTTCTCGCGTCTCCTGTAAATTTATTGAAAATTTGCCCATAGCTTTATTCCTATCGTATTGGGGTCGGTAGAGGCTAGAGGGTCGGTCCGGGGCTGAGGAGTTAAATGTCTCTTTAGGAAATGATGAATTACCCCGTTCCTTTCCTCGCTGGCTCGTTCCGGGGCGCAAATTTTAATTATATCGGACTTTTCCACGAATCGATACCCCAAGCTTTACACAGTGCGAATTTAGACTATTTTTCCCATGAATATGGAAGAATATACACGCATTTCAGCTTCAGAAAATGATCAATGTAGTGATTTAGGCCTGGAATATCTATTTTCAAAACGTGAAATATCAACTTAACGAAGTTGGAGTCACGTTGTTGGCGTGCAGGTTTTTCGGGTTACTTTTTTCAACTCGATGGGTGACCAGTTATTCATGGATATATTGAATGAATTTGGGATCTTTTACTTTAGACATGGTGCGAAAGTGCGTTAGCCAGCTTTTCATTCTCGCTCGTTGAAGCGCGAGCGAAAGGGCATGCGGCAGCCAAGGGTTAGAAGCGCGCGACTAGGGACAAAGTGCCGACTAAGCTCGAATGTTAAAAGCGAAAAGGATGAAGATTGGGCTAACACGGGCGCCCGCCCGGGAAGATGGCTGGAGCAACAATGTTGAAGTTGAACTTATAGCGACCGCTCGGGCAAGGCAAAGGGGTTCCCTCCCTTAAAAGTACTTGCTTGCTTGCCCGGAAGCGCCCCTATTTCGATCCTTTTCTTTAGAACTGTAAAAGGAATTGATAGCAAATATAACCGTGTTCCTTTTGCTTATACATAAAGTCAGAGGTAAAAAACAGTAACTCGAAATGTTGACGTGTGTTTTTGTAACACGATTTTTTCGACAACCGCTTGATGTAAAATCATGTTTTCGGCATTGTTGCATAGAGGACAGTTAGGGTTAAATTACTATGAAGGCGTTCAACCATATCTTTTAAATTGGCTAAGTTACAACGCCCCAAAGTTCACGATAGGTCAATGGTCTTTATGAGGAATTTTATTTTTTTTTCGCGTTAACAATTCACCAAAGTCATTGAAGCCATGTCTAACGTCTTTGTTGACCACATACCGGATGCATGATGGTCAAACACCGACCTATTTTACCCTGGACATTTGAAAAGGGTATATTTTACTAACTCATGTCAAAGTTAGGACCTTTATATTCTAGTTACCCCTTTTCGAATCCAGTAAAGTACCCATTACGATCTTAATAGTCTAGTTACCCTTTTCGAATCCAGTAAAGTACCCATTACGATCTTAATAGTCTAGTTACCCTTTTCAAATCCAGTAAAAGTACCCATTACGACCTTACTGATCTAGTTACCCCTTTTCGAATCCAGTAAAAGTACCCATTACGATCTTAATAGTCTAGTTACCCTTTTCAAATCCAGTAAAAGTACCCATTACGACCTTACTATTCCAGTTATCCTTTTCAAATCCAGTAAAAGTACCCATTACGACCTTAGTAATCCAGTTACCTCTTTGAAATTCCGTAAAAGTACCCATTACGACCTTTTAGCCCTGGATATCGATAGGTTGTCGATCGATCTAGCTCACCTGCTTCGACGATTTTTCATACCTCTCCTACTACGCCCCGAACCTGAAAAGTTTTATTTCCGTTCGCTATATCCAACCGTTGGCGAATTAAAATAGGGGTTACCCTTTTCCTTAAGCCTCGTCCCTCTATATACGGGCAACATTCGGTCAAAATAATAGTACCACTTTAAGATGGTATAGTCGGAACGCTTTTCAAAGTGGTGGAACAAACGTCCTTGGGACTTTTAAATTGAAACTTTTATTCTTTGTCGGAAAGCGAGGCGATGGAAGGTAGGCAAGGTATAAGTGTGGCGCGGGCAACGTAAGGCCCCTTCAGGGCGTAGAATACTTTCCTGTATTGTCCCTCCTTGTTTAAATAGCTTCGAGTCTTGAATATAATGTTTGATCAGCTAATACGAACTATTTTGTTAGACAATACAACCAAGCTTTGATGTTATATCTACTACGCTTGATTTCCTTTTTTTAATTACGTATCGCTAAGATTGAGATTGCAAAATATTTTGTTCACGTGTCGGTTTGAGTTAAGAGTAGTTGGTAATTGGCTATAGTCGCCTTCTTGGAAGACTACCCCATTCTGTGAACTATAACTATAGGTTATGGACCATTTCGATGTAACTAAGAGCCCCATTCTGTAAATTATGGTTATAGACCATTTCTATGTAACAGAGAGGGAAAGACACGGGGGTAAAACTTTACCTTTCATCTCGCATTTTGGCGCCTGCGCTGTAGTCTCTTTGTATCATAAGAGTGCGCAGAGACGGCATTGTATCAACCTCTTGTATGATTCCCCTTTTCTACGACGAAAAGGTTTATTATCGTAGCTAATTTTTTGAAATCCTCAAATAAACCTCATTATTTTGCGGTGCACTTTTGTTCTGGCGCCTATTTTGGAATATGAAAATAGTGTTTTAAAAACATGTATTGAAAAAGGTGGATGGTTTTGAAGGTTGAATTCTTGTATAGTAAAAATTTACCGAGAGGTTAAATCAATCCATCATTTTTGGGTTGTAGGAATTCCGCTCTCCTCACTTATCGGATTTTGAAAGGCCAGAATTGAGGATTCCTGTAAGCTATAGCGTGCATTTTAGTTTTAGCTATATAACCTAACCTTGTAACGTACTACATCGTGGAATCTGTTACAGGCGTAATAGAAATTTGAGATGACTGAAAATCGTTCGAGTCCAAAGTTATAACTTCCTACACGAGGCCCGGCCCCCCAGGTTCTAGGTTACTTCATAAGTTTATGTATAAAAGTATTCGGTATCTAGTTTACACGTATCTCTTAATATTAGTAGAATCCTGGAGGTAAACGCTGTATTTATTCTCGAGGCCAGATGAAAAATGTAGCTCCATGTATTTAGTACCGTTGGATAGAGGAAAATTAGGGCTATCAAGTACTTGAAGAGTTTCTATGTTTCTCTATAATTACGTCAGATTTCTGGCGTCTCAAAGTATTATGTCATATGGATTAGGTTTAGGAGAATAAGCTCTTTTTCTTGATAATTTGATTGATTACTCGAGCCCCATGTTTGAGTTTTGACCAGAGTTCTGACGTCCCAAATTTATACCTTATCTACCAGTATTTGGATTGAAGAACTTAACTTATTTGCATATTTCTCAAGCCCAATTGTTTTCCAAATAACACTGAAGGCGTTCTCGCATTTATAGATGAAGATTTACGCGTGTTTATTAACTTATGATGTAACACTGAAAGGACGATAAATATATTGGAAAGGGAAGTAATTGGTCGGACCTCAGTTTAAGTTAAGATTCGATCTAGGTATAGATTGTAGAATCCTTTAAACAGTACGGCGGATGCTTGCGTGGAAGTCAGCTCCGTAGAGGAGTGAAGGGAGTCAGAAGCCAATCGATCCCGGATATTGATGAAGGAAAGCTTGTTAAATTAGGCATTTCCGCCGGGGCCTCCTCTTTGAACCTTCCCGACAAATCTGTCAACTAGTTAGCCGCGTCGGCCCTCAAGTACATCAAGGTCTCTCTATAGAAAAGCGAGGGGGAGAAAGCCAAAACTTACACTAATGCAAATGCTACACCGGAGTGACGCGGGGATGCTGGGGTTCGTTTCGACGCCATTTACGGCTCGTTAATTGTGTAGCCATCATTTCAAGTTTGAGTTTCGAAGACCAATTCCCTGGGCTTGGTTTAATTTTGATTTGAACCCTAGGGTCAAGCCCTTCCCGTATACTTATAAGGGGGATCTTTTAAATTAAATATCGTACTCCAATAATTTCACTCAATATGTTTAAATTAATATTTAGATATTATATGTTTGTGTTCCTTCCGAGATTTGTGTACTCAAGTATACTTTACTATAACGTAAATGGAATGAACCTTTCCTGGTTTTGGTTCTAATATTTTTTTTGGTTCGAAAGATGGTATTGAATATTTTAACGTACTAAAGTTAATGGGGAATTAAGTTAAGTTATACCAACATTGAGTTCAAGTAGGAGTTGCAACTTTATGGGTTTATTATAAGATTCTCTATTCGGGGAGCTAGGTCAGTTGACCCATCGGATATACTGCCTTGTAGGTGAATACCATTGGACTATAGGAGTAATAATCAAGTGTACTGTAAGGTCCAATGGACATTGCCAGTATTGTTTGCGACCAATCTTTAGGTCTATAGGACAAGCACAACGTAGACAAGCAATTCTAGCAATTACGATGGAGGTTTGCAACTCGCGGACTATGGCTTTCAGTGTTTCCGTTTTTGTATACGTATCTTCTCCATTGTAGTTTGGTAGTTAAGTATAGGGTCATTCTAGTTCTCCGGACAATAACGGTCGGCCTAGATTCTAGATTCCTTTCATGGTATATTGACGGCAATTCCAGCTTTTCTCGTATAACTTTGTAACGTTGGTTATATGATATAAACAAAGGCAAACACGAATAACGGAAAGTTAGGCTGTATAAGGTGTAGAGAGAAAGACACGTGATTCACGTTGACTTTGAAGCAATTGACCTCTGCGGTATTCTAGGGCATAACCAGGTTTGCATTATTAAATCTATGATAATCTTCAATAGCCTAAAAAATTCTAACGCATTCCTCGAATGTTTCAAAACGCAAACACTATTTAGTCTTAGAGAAATTTAAAAATGTAAATTAAGTAGAGCTCTGATTGATTGACTAAAGAAGCTAGAGAGAAAGAAATCAAGATTTGGAGAACGTTGTAAACATAATTCTGGGCACCACATGAAAGGCATTCGTTAACCTCCCCAGTGCCTAATTACTTTCTGTTATCTCTATTTGCATTTGATACAACATATGCTTTGACGACGTAACCCTTGTTCTAGAAATAGCCTTTGAGGAACCGTTAATGAAAAACATGTAATAGAGGAATTCAGTACACGCCGCGCTTAGAGAAGCGGAATTATGACCTACAAAATCGTTTAAGGTCATTCACTGTTGAAGCAAAATAAATATTCGGGTGCTATTTCATTATCAAAATCACGTATCCCATGATTCCCCGCGGTTTTACTGCCTTAACCACCCCCCTCTCTCCAACTCCTCATTCCCCACCTATCTTTACTTGAATCTTGACCACAGGGTCTTAACTCTGTATCGCCAGCTCTTTCCTGCTCGAGGGAATGGACACTCGCGTTAGATATTTGTTCTTGGATTTAGCTCCAAGAAATCTATCGATATTTTCTTTTCGTATATGAAACTTGGCGTCATAAACAGCCGAAAATCGAACTTCCGGTTATCCCAGGAGGGCTTGCTGAGATTACAATTTAAATTCTTCAAAAATGTGGCCAGGACGTCTTCCTATTGGATTGGGGTTGGGAAAGGTTCGGGCTCTGTCTGAAAAGTTTTCCTTTTTAGATTTGTTAAGACACTTTTTTGAAAACCCCATAACAAAGGCTTATGTTTAATTCGCTGTACTATAGCCACGCTGTAAATTTTGGTAAAATTACTCGCGAGTGTTTTCCCCCTCGTATTTCAGGAAAACCTTAGTTGAGCCGAGTTCATCTCGATTTCTGGTCACGTGTGAAAGAGCGTTTTCTGGAAGGTTATCTGGCTCTGAGAACGTTTTCGGTCCTCGTTTTAACGCCTATAATCTGACGATATAAATTGCCTAATTAAGTGTTTTGCGGCGAGTAAGCTAGCTAGCTAGCTGCTTTGCCCCGTCCGGTTTCACCCAAAACTCTAAATGTGTTCTAGTGTACTCTGGAACAGATTCCTCGCCTTAACAACCCTTAAGACATTTTTATTCTGATTTCTCTTTTCTCTCTCTCTCTTCTCTCTACATTTACGCTTCGTTGCATTTGTCTGTGGTTCTGGCACGCTTTTCCTAATAGAGGTTGGGGATAGTGATTAAATCCCTTTGGGGGAAACCCCCGAAACCCCCTTCCACTCGCTCGTGTCAATTACGGAAGTCAGTATGGTAGGCCTTGGACCTTGCTTTAATTGTTAAGTAATTAATTTTGACTTTTTTGAATATTCCATTTGGGATAAAAGACTGATCTATGCGAGATTGGGATGGTCTTGTATACTTAGAAGAACACAAAGCTACCCCCCCCCGTCCCCCAAGAAATTTTTGAAAAATTGCCAACAGCAAAATAGACCTAACTTTAATCACAAACTTTTAACCCAAGTGTCAGCTTGCTGAAAGGCGAGCAAGTGATGATGATACTTTAAAATGAAGTTGATACAATGATTAGTGCTTTAATTACGCTATAAATTACAAGTATGTTTGACAAATTTAATGAAATTTCTTTTTAAATATGATTTTATTAAATTTGGCTGTGGAAAAATTTATTCCAAATATAAAAATGGTAAATCATTTAGGTATCGGCATCTAGCATATATGCTAGTTTAAAATTCAAAGCAATTAAAATGTTAATGTTTCTGGGCTTAAGTAGCGTTTTTGGCACTATAAAATCAACATGTTTGAACGAGCTTCATGCCCCGACTTTTAACCTACTGAGATATTGCGATTGATTTTTACCCTTTACAATGATCACTTGTTTGTCTCGTGCTTAATTATTATACTTTCCAATCTATAATGTACATAAATGTACAGTACATAAAGTTCCTTTACTAAAAGCTGCTGAGGGTTACAATTTAATTCTTTATTCGCGATGGCCGCGTTAATGGAATTGAATCGACGCTACACATTTTTCGAGTACGTAAAACAATGATTGCACTATCACTAATTTAAATACGAGTCTTTCCGTGAACATAAAAGTAAGTAGAAACGACTTTGCTTTTATTCTTCAAGAGTTTGCTTAAGGAAATTTAGCCCCAGGAGTTTTAGCGGGGAAATTTCCCTGGCAATCCACAGAGAATACGGGACAGAATTTGATGTTCAACAAATAATGTAAATTGGTAAAAATTCAATCGAAATCTTTTAACTCTTCCCATAGCCGAAAATGATTTTACTTTAATTGATGTATTTCTAATTATGTATAACAACTAGCTCCTTCCTTGTCTAGTATAGTTTAAGTTCCAATGTATCAAAGACTACATTGTACGTATACGTTTGGTGATAATCCAACTGGCTTCAATGAGATTCGAGGGGCCGTTCACTCGTAGTAGCTGTTGGCAGTGCTAATGATTCTACTCACGTAAGTGATCGGTGTAATTAACCCCTCTCCATAGGATCCTCGGAGGTATCTGCAGACTTTCCTATATACAAAATTAATAAAAATAATTCTAGTTAAGCCTTACCGACGAAAGGATTAAGCTTAATCAAATTAGATTATTATTTAATTATTAGTTTCAGTCCAGGAATATAATTAGAAATAGCTTTACGATTTTTTAACGTATTAGTTTTGAAGCTATTTGCTGACGCGGTAAAGGTGTTTAGTTGCTATTAGTGGAACTAGCTTCTAATAGTAAATTCTTTGTGAATTTTAATCGATTAAAAATATGGATTATTTTCACCGTGCAATGATTAATCGGTTTTATAAAACTAGTTCGACTAAAACAATTTTTCGAAGATAATGCAAATGCTTATCAAATAGACCAAACAAAATTAAGAATAATCTGAAATTTAACATAAAATAGTAATAATTAGAAACAAGAATGAGAATTTTATATTTTATAAGCATTATTAAGTTTGAAATATTTTCAGACTAGATTATTTCCTCTCAGCGATTAATATCGAAATTCCTTAAATTATAATCGATCAGTCAGTTCAATTAATCGATTCGAAACCGGCAGATAACCTTAAAACCTGTATCATACGCCACGTTGTCTAAGTTTAAATTGATCTTGGAGTGGAATACTATAAGCTCATCCAAAGTTGTAATTTTGGCAACTCGACTATAGGGCTGCAGTCTGCAGCTTGCTTCATTTATATTACTCGGTGTTGAGAATTGGCTTTTGTCCTCGTTGAATTCATCGTCGAGCTAGCCTAGAGTTAATCCGATTTAGCTTAGCTGGCGATGGCCTGCCATGGTATAAACGAAGCTCCACTTCACGCGCTGCAGGGGGGGAGGAGGTGGAACCCCTCCGGAGAACCCCCGAATTAGGACCGCCACAAGTCTAATTAAACGTTAGATAGGGGAAACTATACGATATACTGAAGGCGCGCGTCAAGAACTTTGATGACGGAATCAATTAACAATCCGCCCCTGTGTTTCTAGTGCCACTAGTATTACCCCCTAATCCCCGATAATTCTCTTATACGCTCGCCCGTACGTCTACAACTCTTGCACGCCTCGATATTGGCCAAGCCTAATTTTCAATTTACAAGTAGAAGTACTATAGGCCTTTACTAGCTCGAGAAGTATTTTGCAGGAAATTGGTAATTTGGTCTCCATATACCATACGCTGAAAAACGGTATGTTTTTCATATGTCTCTGAATCTCATAGATTGGATAGAATTTTGAGATGTCAGTCATCAATTGGAAAATGGTGGCTAGATATGTTACACCATAAGATCATAAGATATGTTCCTTAAGTTTATCACTGGTTACAAACTGGAGCTTGTCATGAAGTGACGTAGGTCATAGATTCGAGGTAAAGCGACGCCTGGTGAGGCGTTGTCAAAGGCTTAACACAGACTAAATAGGAAAATGGAATGCAAAACTAACCGAGTGTAGTACTTCAATTCTCGCTCGTCGTTCTCGAACTAGCTCGAGCTGTAAGTCTCTAGCATTACGAAGTATAGGTAGTGTCATACTTGTGACTTGTGAAACATATCTTATAAACTTATGGTTACACCTTTAATATTTTGACCTTAGCTTTCTTTACAAATTGTTTTGTAAGTTTGGTAATAATGACTTTAGTTCATTTTGGTTTGTTTCTTCAATTGCCACTGCTAGTTTATTTTTTCTAGACTAGCGTCTAAAATTATCCATTCTGCAAACGAATTATTTAAATTTTTATAAACACCAAATTATTTATATCATTTTTGAAATCAAAATATCTCAAGTCTAAGATGAAACTTTATGAAAGAAAAAAAAAACACTTTGATTTATTTGAGGATCTTTTCCCCGTAATTTGATAAACCGCGTGAAAAGTCGAAACGTTGGCCATTTTAGCCCTGCGAAATTCATGTGCGCGCGGTTCCTTAACGTACTACGCTATTAAAAAATGTATGAGCTGTCACCCACCCATTTCTCAGGGCTGAAAAAAATCAATGCGCGAATATGAGAAAGAATAAAAAAGGGAAGTCCAAGAGCAAAATAAGAAAGATGGAGGGATGAAGGATGTACTCTTGGAAAAGAGGAAGAGGATAGAGAGAGAGGGGGGAGAGGGAGGGAGGGAAAATTTGGTGCTGGATAAACCCCGAGGCACGAAACTCCTCGACTAGCTCTGGTAACTAATGAAGCGCGTTTCTTCGGGTTTTCGTCGCCCAGCCAAAAAGAAAAGATCCCTGTATATATATATCTACTACCAATGGCTAAACTCTTTCCACCGTCTTAAGCGAGACAGACGGACCGGGGATGCTGCATGGGAGAAGGGCCACGACAGAACTACAAGCTAAAGGAGAGAAAAGGTGTGAAAACCCAAACACTAATTTGACAAAGTTTGCCAGCCTCTTCTTTCCCCCAAGGCGAAATTCCCGGATTCCTCTATGCATCCGGATTATATACATCTAAGTCCCTTTGTACAATAGCACGACTTTTGATCATAGGGTCTGTTATTTTAATGTAACTCCGAATATTCCGTAAGGTTTGTTATAATAGGCCTAACGCAATAATAGACCTTAGATAAAAAACCAATGTTAGATAAGGAACGGCTATATAAACTAGGCCCGCAGTGTCGAGGTCACTCTTATCATGTTAGACTAAACTTAAATAAAGTGCTTATGTTTTAAACTACTAGTTGACTGATCTCAATCTACAACATGGTGATAGAGGTGGGATATGACCACACCCTAGCCTGACTACTTGTAAATCGCAACATTCCACAACAAGCACCAATTAAAGCCCTAGCATGACTTCATTTAAGAGTCCCGCCCAGTTCGTACCAGGTGCCAACCCAGCAGCAAGCTGGCGTGAATACAAGGAAGGCTACGAAATCTATGCCATCGCAGCGAAATTAGCCGAGGAGGACATCGCAACACAACGAGCCACATTCTTGCACATCCTAGGACCGGCAGGACGTCGGATTTACAATACTTTGCCTATCATCGAAATAAACGACGCAAGGACAGTAGCGGTAATATTAGCAGCTTTCGATACCTACTATAAACCCTACAAGAACCTTCTCTATCTTCGTTACGTATTCTTTACCACGGTACAACGCGAATCTCAAACATTTGACGACTTCTTCACGGAGTTAAAGACCAAAGCCCAAGACTGCGAGTTGACACCACTCACAGACTCTCTCATTACAACACTCATCGTAGTCGGAATTCGAAATGACACTTTACGAAAGGAGCTCCTCTCCAAGGCAAATCTAACATTGAATGTTGCTGTAGCGGCCTGTCAAGCAGAAGAAACTTCCTCTCTTCACGCAGTAGCCATGAACTCGTCAACACCTCGAACCACATTTCACTCGGAAACGCCGGGCATTGACGCGCTGAAGAGACAAAAATTCCTTAAACAACGGAGTCACGACCATGAAAGAGCTTCCAGACCACGCAGTTACCACTACCAAACCCAACACGGGAGTTCCACGCAGACTCACAACTTCCAGCGGCAAAGGTCACCTCGACATGCCCATTCGCATCGAAATTCCAACCACCCACAAACAGAGTGCCCGAACTGTGGTACGTTTCACGACACACGACCATGCCCTGCCCGTAATGCCAGATGCCTGGGATGCCACGCACGAGGACACTGGAAGATCAAGTGTCGCAGCACTAACGCTCTTGCCGAAACAAGATATGACCACACACAGCGCTACGTAGCAGACACTCCGGACTACGACGCAGAAACCTACCCTATATACGATGATTCGCAAGCTCCAAGTCAAGAATACCTCAACTACAGCTTAACACTCCAGGCAATAACGCTAGAAAATCCGGTCACCACCTGTCAATTAACAGAAACCACGTTGCAACAGTCCCTTCACCGAGAAGACGAAATCTACGACCAGATATATATCTTTGATCGACCCATGACCTTCAAGATAGACACGGGTTCCCAGGTGAACATTATAACCAACAAAATGTACGAAGCCCTGCCGATAAAAGTACCACTACGGAGTCCATCGCACGTCATCACTGCTTATTCCGGTCACACCGTCCCGATCGCCGGTATAATAGACGCACCATGTACATCTTATAAATCATGCATTACGCACCCATTCTACGTCACCACGGAGGAAAGAACCCCAATACTGGGAGCGGCCGCAGCATTTCAACTAGGCCTAATCGAGCACCACCGGAACCACCTTGGACCACCACCACAAGTAATAAACGCTTTAGACACATCGCAAGGGCAATCCAGCAGCGATCGAGAGCCAGCCATCACGCCAGAAGACATCATTCAACAATATCACACGGTATTCGGTAACATAGGAAAAATCCCAGGGAAGCACACCATACAACTAAAGCCAAACGCAACACCTTCAGCTGCGACAGCCCACCGAATTCCTTTCGCCCTTCTAAAACCAGTCAAGGCGGAACTGGATCGAATGCTACAACACGGGGTGATAGTTCCTGTCACGGAGGCAAGCGACTGGGTTCACCCAATGGTGGTTGTTCCCAAAACTGAAGCACCTGAAAATGCACAAGATGTACGAATCTGCATAGACCCACGGCGACTAAACAAGGTCATCAAACGTAATCCGTTTCCCATTCCTACAACGCAGGAAATATTCGCCGAGCTAAGTGGCGCCAAAGTATTCACGGTATTAGACGTTCAAAGTGCATTCTGGCAAATTCAACTCGATGAATATAGCTCAAAGCTTTGCACCTTTGCTACACCGGAAGGTCAATTTCGTTTTAAACGGCTACCGATGGGAATCTCGACTGGATCGGAGATCTGTCAAGCAGTAATGCGTCGCATCTACCCAAAAGCTGAATTTCCGGAAGTTCACATATCGACGGATGACTTCCTTATTGCAACTCCGGATATGGCCACCCACACAGACTCTTTGATACGGATCCTAGACCGAGCCTTGATATCAGGGCTGTCCTTCAGTCGCAAGAAGTTACAACTGGCTGTTTCCAGAACACAATATGTTGGCCACATACTAAGTCCCGACGGAGTCACAGTAGATCCCCACAAAGTGCGGGCCATCACATCTCTACCACCGCCACCAAACAAAGCCGCTCTACAAAGCTTCTTAGGAATGGTGAATTACATCATCAAGTTTATACCCAACGCCAACGAAGACACGGCCCCGCTGAGAGCACTACTGAAGAAGGAAGCTGTATTCAAATGGGAACCAACGCATCAAGTTCATTACGATCGCCTGAAGGACCTAGCATCAACAGCTCCAGTACTTTCGTTCTTTAACCCAGAGAAACAGATCACACTCTCAGTCGATGCAAGCCAGCACGGGGTAGGTGCGGTCCTTTTACAGGACGGACACCCAATTGAATACGCGTCCACGTCGTTCACACCCACGCAAACCAGATATGCACAAATAGAGAAGGAAATGCTGGCCATAGTGTATGCCTGTGAACACTTTCATCACTACGTAACAGGAGCCCGAATAACAGTACAAACAGATCACAACCCATTAATCGGACTGGTACAGAAGCCTCTACACATCATATCGCCACGATTGCAAAGATTATTGATGCGCCTATTTCGGTACCAGATCAACTTAACCTACGTACCTGGAAAACAGCTACTGATAGCCGACATGCTCTCAAGGGCACCCCAGAAAGACACAAAGATAAACACCGATAACCTAGAAGGACCTCATTCCGCTGTGCACGCTATCACCGCGCTTCCGGAACACATCCAAGCCCGGTACCAACAGGCATCACGTAACGATCCTACGATACAATCGGTTATGGAGTTTGCGCATCGAGGCTGGCCTAAACAACACAAGTCTCTTCCATCCGAACTGAAGTCCTTCTGGCAATACCAGGATGAGCTAAGCGTAGACAACGGTCTAGTCTTTCGTGGTACACGTCTGGTCATACCCAAGGCAATGCAGAAGGAAATAATGGGAAAGCTACACGCAACACATCAAGGGATCAATTCCTGCATAGCGAAAGCGAGACTCAACGTATTCTGGCCCAACATCACGCAAGACCTAACCAACTTCATCCGCACCTGTCCAACCTGCGCAAAACGCGAGCGAGCAAACCCACCAATGATAATGGAACCACATCCATTACCAAATTTGCCTTGGGAGACGGCAGGAACGGATCTTTTCAAAATTGGCTCTCGAAACTACATCATACTAGTGGACTACTTTTCACAGTTCATCGAGGCTAAGGAGCTAATAAATACCACCACCCAATCCGTAATAGAATTCTTAAAACCACACTTTGCCAGACACGGCCCACCGCAACGCTTAATTTCCGACAACGGACCACCCTTCAACGCAGCTACGTTCCGAAACTTCATGGACGATTGGGGCGTGAAACACGTCACTTCTTCCCCGTACTATCCTCAATCAAACGGACTCACTGAAAGGAGCATCCAAACCCTGAAAAACTCCATAATCAAAGCCAAGGAGTCCGGGAAAGACTTATCAGACGTACTTCTAGAATATCGTACGACTCCAAAAAGCAATCGACCATCTCCCGCAGAGCTCACCATGGGCCGCAAAATAAGAACGCCACTCACAGTGACCAACAAAGTACTGGAACCAAACTATCCACTACGAAACGAAAGGGCAGCTATCGCCAAACAACAAGAAGACATGGTCACACGATTTAACAAAAAACAAGCATCAACATCAAAACAATTAAAACCGTTCTTACCAGGACAGGCCATCTACTACCAAGCGGGTCAACGGAATTGGATCCCTGCGAGAGTCCTAAACACAGGCCCCGAACCAAGGTCATATCAAATAAAGACAGAAAGGGGTCAAACATTCAGACGTACAAGAGTCCATCTTCGAGAGGATCATAGACAAATCCCTTCATGCTTAAATCAAGCCATTCCGGAACTCCATAGACAAGCAGAGGATACGGATAGCACTCCAAGAGCCATCTCAAAAATAGGGCCCCTAACAGGACGTCAATCGAGGACCAAGTCAATTTCGAGCAACGAAAATCGAGCAACTACATCCCCAAACAGCCAAATACCCGAGGTTCCAAGACCAGCAACGACATTCCAAAAATCCCCTGGATTACCACCTGCGTTCACCAGCCAAATGCGAGAAGCGCCAGGGATAGCAACGACACAACGAAAGGCCACTCTCCAGGAATTGCCTGAGCTACCACCTGCATTCAGACCCAGACGGTCGCCCGAACATCCGGAAGCGGCCATGGCAGTTCAGAAAGCAAACACGAAAAGGAGTGGACCCACAACAAGAAGTGGCAGACCGCTTATACCACCTAAACGATATAGGCCAGAAGATTACAACACCGACTCCAAACAAGTTAAAAAATTCTTATTAACATAATCGCGCTACTATACTATAATATTATAACTACAAAGGCTTAACGTTAAAAAAAAAAATAATAATAATAATAATTTACGTACTACAGTTATTATATTGTAAACTAATTGTTAAGGAAAAGAAAGATGTTATAATAGGCCTAACGCAATAATAGACCTTAGATAAAAAACCAATGTTAGATAAGGAACGGCTATATAAACTAGGCCCGCAGTGTCGAGGTCACTCTTATCATGTTAGACTAAACTTAAATAAAGTGCTTATGTTTTAAACTACTAGTTGACTGATCTCAATCTACAACAAGGTTTAAATAACTTTATAAGGTATCAAAAAACGTTTTAAATGACACATGAAGATGAAGGGTTGAGATTTTATTAAATCAGCCTAGAATAGACTCAAAAATGTTAATTTATCTTACCCAAGCATTAGTTTGCATTGATTTTTAAACAATTTTAAATTGGTTGCCTTCCCTTTTTTTGGTGTTTTTGTAAAAATGCAACAGGCTAAAGTTTCGGTTAAACCGTTCACTTACGTCTGTTTTGAAATTATCAGAATTTGAATTACACAGTATAGAAAAAAATCATCCTTAGGAATTGTTTGGAATTTAAATTAAGTATTTTAAACCTATGAGTTATTTTAAACCAAGATGGTGAAACTCCATTTAACCCCTCATATTTTAGAAATATAATTTCCGTACAATAAGGATTGGATTTCCAAAAAATATACCTGGGAACCTAAAGGTTTGAAGGGTTTACTATGCCCGGGACGAATTCTATAGCATCAGGGACTTGGCTAGCGCCTTAAGCTAAAGAAGCTACCTAAGAGACACGTGATTTTTCCCGATATAGATTGTTAGAGAAGTCTTTAAGAAATCAAAGGAGAACCGTTCCTACTGCATGCTGCATAGCTAGCCTCTTTCTAAATCGATGCTGGGAATCTCCTTTTTTGTTGTAAACGAGCTTACATCATACAGACACCTATCTTGTATAGATACTTTAGAGATCGTTACTGGATTGACTATACCATATCCTCCCACAAAACTCCTTAGTGTAATAGTATTTGCCCCCACGGCGGCGTCACTTTGCGAGTGAAGTAATTTATCTAAGAATATTGTTGTACTATAATATAAACCCTAAATTAGATTTTAAAAATTTTGTAAGGACCGAAAGTTGCTCAAAATGAGATTGAGTTTTTCAAAAAGGAGTTCAGAATAAATCGAAAAGTGTGGTTTACGTTTTATTCTAGAATATAATAGTGAATATCTGAATTAAATAATAAATATGTATTTCCAATATTTTTTATGCCATCCATAAGTGACGTGACAACAATAAGTATGACGTTCGATAAAACTTAAAAGAAACAAAAAATATATTGAACAACCCTTTCCCGTAATTAAAAATCTAATTAAATTTTAGACCTTTAACCCCCCTACTATTTTGACAAACATTCCCTCGTGACCCTGATGATCTAGATGTGTAGTTTGGAAGCAATTTAAAATGATTCAACACATCAAACAATTTAAGAGAGTTACGAAACGGGAAGGAATTAAGCGAACCAACTAAACGTTTGTCCCGACCAAATTCCTCGGGCTACCAAGGCTTAGTACGTACACTAATCCTTCATTTTAGTCCCTTTTAAGAAAGGCTTCGAATCCCTAACAGTCCCAATTAATCAAATGTTGTATACTTCCCCCGCATCACCCTATAAAGGTTGGGGGGGGGAATACTGGAATACTTAAGCCTTGGTGACTCGGGAAGAGAGAGTGGGTTCTAGGTAAACGAAGCAGAATAAATATGATGGATTATTATCAACTCCTTCCCGTTGTTGGCTCTGCGTAGTCTAGTTGAAAGGGGGGATATTTAGGAAACTAACTAATCCACGTCGTGAACAGTTTGTTGTTGTTCATTTGTGTTTAGTATGAATGATAAACAGGCGGTTATAAGCTAGTTGTCCCGACGAGCGATCAACGAAACTCCATGCAGCGTATTAAGAGAGAACGAGTTCGTTCGTTCCTTCGTTTCGCGCTTGAATAATTTAGAAGCTCGTGCACCAATTAAGAGTCGATCAAGATTCTTTCTGTTGCTTAATAGATGAGGTGATTTAAGACTACTCACCTACCAAAAGGAGTTTATTTTAGCCAAAAGCAGCCAATTTTAGTCTGGGTCTAATGTAAAGTGTAGACCTTTAAGTAAGGGTGCGTCATAGCGTCAAGAGCTAACCACGATTTAATCATATTTTAATCGATCACGGTTTAAATACTCTTAACATGATTTAACCTAACTAAAATTAATTCTAATCGGCATCGAAACCTCATGCAGTTTTGAGTCTTCAAAATGGCCAAACATTCTATGGAAAATTGAATCAAATGATAAAATAGTGATCAATGCGATAACATCTTGTTTGAATTTACGCAAACGTCTTACGTCGGGGGAGTTTTCGTGATACTAACCAATAAAACTCTCTAACCATTGTAAGAAAAACATCTGAAAAATAGTGGAATGCATTGAATTGATTTACCACCCCATCGAGTATTTTTCGTGCGGTAGTTGTATTTAGTATAGAGAGGAATGATTGAAGTTGTCTCGAATGGGGTTCGTTTGGCTCGTGAATAATTAGAAGCCAATTAAGAAACGATCAAGATTTTTCTCTAGCCAATAAACTAGCTAGGTCTCTCTCTCTCGCTCTTACCCTTACAAAAATCTTCTTAAGAGTTCTAAAGGAATTTCTTTGGAACCCTACGGAGCCCTTGGGATAATTTTCTAAAGAAACTATTTCCAAAGACTTCCTTGGAATTTCCTAAAGAATTCTTGAGACAAATTTCGAAAGAATGTCTTGGGATTATTTTCTAAAGAAATTCTTTAGGGATTCTAGAGATAAATTTCTTAAGAAGGTCTAGGGATTATTTTGTAAAGAAATTCATTAGAAATTCTAAAGATAAATTTCCAAAGAATGTCGTGGGATTATTTTCTAAAGAAATTCTTTAGGAATTCTAGAGATAAATTTCCAAAGAATGTCTTCGGACTATTTTCTAAAGAAATTCTTTAGGCATTCTAGAGATAAATTTCCAAAGAACTTCTTGGGATTATTTTCCAATGAAATTCTTTAGGAATTCTTGAGATCAATTTCCAAAGAAAGTCTAGGGTTAATTTCCCAAAGAAATTCGTTATGAATTATTGAGATAAATGTCCAATGAAGCTCTAGGGTTTATTTTCCTAAGAAATTCTTTAAGAATTCTAGAGATAAATTTCCAAAGAAGATCTAGGGTTTATTTTCCAATGAAATTCGTTTGGAATTCAAGAGATAAATTTCGAAAGAAGGTCTAGGGTTTATTTTCCAACGAAATTAGTTTAGAATTTTAGAGATGAATTTCAAAGGGCCAGATATATTGCAATTATGCTTTACATATAATTATCTAAACAATATTTTTACCCTAATTGTTTAGCTAAAGTTTTCCCAGATAGACATTAACTTGATGCTTAAGAAAATTAAAAACGTTTCACGAAGGCTTGTCCCGTAGCTATAAGACTCAGCAAGCGCTGAAATGGAATGTTATATTTACCTATTGTTTTCTTTTTCTATCTTTTTTTTGCCTTTAATAATCCGTGAGGTGTTTTTGTAAAGGATGAAATAGATTAAAAGTAAAATAAGAGTAATTAAAATCGTTATGTTTAGATTTACAGGGAATCTAAGCTGTCAGTCGGAATTTTTGCTTAATTCTCTTATGGCATGTTTTATCTTTATTTCGAGCGTAATTAGAGTCCAAAATAAATGTTTTTTAAAAAACATTGTAGAGAAAATTAGGTTAAACGCGTTTCTGATACTCGAAAAACTCTCAGTGAATATACATTATTAAATTTAACAACAACGTCTGTATCTACTGCTTGGCCATTAAAGCCTCCAAAACCCACTTAGTACCCCATACAATTGGACAGGTTTAAAGCTTCCTGCCGTTTACGGATGTTTTTAAGTCGATTAAATGTCTGACTTTATAAGCAATTTCACACTGCATGCGAGAACTTCCCTCGCTATAAGGGGTGTAGTTCAGCATATAAGAACTACACTCCCTGTATTGGGATATGGTTTTCCATGTGAGAACTATCCTCGTTTCAAGTGACTAAATGAATTAACCCATAATCTTCCCTATATATTTCTCAAGAAAATTCCATAGACATTTCCCACGAAAATTCCAAAGACATTTCCCAAGTAAATTCCAAAGACATTTCCCAAGAAAATTCCAAAGATATTTCCCTAGTAAATTCCAAAGACATTTCCCAAGAAAATTCCAAAGATATTTCCCAAGAAAATTCCAAAGATATTTCCCAAGAAAATTCCAAAGATATTTCCCAAGAAAACTCCAAAGATATTTCCCAAGAAAATTCCAAAGATATTTCCCAAGAAAATTCCAAAGATATTTCCAAAGTAATTTCCAAAGAAAAAGGGGCCAATATTCCCCAATTTTCTAAAGAACGCCTTAAGGATTTCCAAAGAAATTTCCCAAGGAATTTTCTTAAGAGTTCTTAAGAAGATTTTTGTAAGGGTAGACTGAACTCCGTCCGTCTCAAAGCCGGGAAGAGGGGACAGGTCTTGTTAAAGAGAAATTCTGGCTTATACTCGAAGCAAGCTCTAGCTAGACCTTTAACAAACACACTGGTAATTTATTTCCACGGGATTCTGATAAATGGCGGGAAATTTTTCTTTTCCCGCGTCTTTTTTTCTCTTCTTCCTTTCCCGCTTTTCTATGTACAAGACCAGAACCAACCCCTTTCGAATGTTTCAAGAGGGGCGCATTAATCACTAGTAAAGGTTCTTTGCTAAACACCTTCTCCCCCTCCCACACGTTTTACCAAAGTTACCAGAAACGTTTATAGCAATTTTAAACCAACGGATATTTAAGGTTTTGGGTTAATTGAATAGATATTATAAAATTGAACTAGTTGTGATTGACGTATTTACGAGAAACCAAGGTATGCTTGCATTGAAGAATTATTTATTTTTGCTAAATTTTTAATTAGCTCTAATATACAAAATCTACCTCTAGACAAGCGTGATACTGTCACGGAAATCCATAAACTTATTATAATATTATGTGTCCTATGATAAGTAAAATAATTGTGAATTAAAGTTAATTAACTCCAAGTAACACAAAAGCACTAAATAATAAATAAATAAATAAATAGAGAAAAACAACTTTAGCTAGATTAGAATTATTTGTAACAAATTTTTTATACGATTAGGAGTTATTTTGAGAAGTAGCTAAGCCTAACTAACTTTTCTCCAATTAAGTTTAATAAAGGATCTAGCCAATTAATTAAACACAATCTACCTAAATATTTACCGAAATCGTTCCATAATAAAAGGCCTAGGGGGTTAATTAGTGAAAACTTTGCTACTACTATTAAGTGGGAGAAGGCTTATTAATTAAAAGAGGTCAATGAAGGTATTAATATTAGGCCTTGGTCTCTACTGAAAGTTATCAGAAGTATATAATTAGAAGTAAGGGAACCTTTTGAAAAGGGGCGGGGCATGGTATCGTCTGCTTGAGATAGGCTTAAGATGGAATATCCCTTTGTTTGAAGCTAAACCAAACATCTCTGGATCCGCAGTAACGTACCAGCATAGATCTTGGTACCAAGGCCTATTTTAGAAAGATGTCAAGCGAAAAATGGTTTTTGTACATATAGCACTGCAGCCTTTTTTTTATATAAGAACCAAGGCTTAGGAAAACAAATACAAATACATGGGTAACGAAACTTCTATAGATGTATGTTTTTGATAGATTCCGCCAAGGAAGCTAGGAAGGACATTGTAAGGGAAAAAAAGAAATAGTTTCGAGTTTAGCAGCTGTAAGTCAATATAACATTGTATGAAAGGTTCGAGAAAAACTTCAAAAGAACTTGTATACTTTTTTCCGGTAGTATAAACCCTTTCCGGTTCCATATATGGCCTGCGATACACCAATAACATAAGGACCTGAATTATAAGCTTGGCGCCAAAAACTTGTAACTCCAAAGTTCTATACCTGGATTAGGTGTCTGATACCCACGACTCCAGGTATTTTGGAGGTTCAATATGTATTAGTCTAGGCTTCCTATATAAGTAAATCCTGCCCTGACTCTATTGTGTTTATTGAGAAAATGGTTAGGTAATATTTAAGTTTATTATAACATTAAATACATTTGTAAGTAAGGTTTAAATTAACCATAAATCCATTCAAATAATATTTGAAGGAGTACGACTCGTAAAGTGGTATGGTTAATTGAAGAAATGGTTATCGTCATGCGCAGGGTCCATTCAAGACATGGTTAGGTGATTTATTTTGCCAATAACGTATATGAAATGCCTACTTGAAAAATTGTAAGTATTATCTAGTTACTCAGTTTTAGCTCTTAGAACTAGGAATTGGAATTTGCCAAAATCACGGTACTTTATATAGTTTTTGTGTGTTGCTCGTGTTTGTTGTACACACTCCGTAATGCACCCCTTTCTTTCGGATCGGTATCCTTCCGCTGTATCGTCCCTCCTTACGCAAACAAACAAAGATATATAGTTCGTTTCAGCTTAAATTTGCAGCACGCTAGAAGCGAAGCTCCTTTGTAAAATTAAACCGTGATCTATACTTAGAACAACGTTGCAAACTCGAACGTTTGATATCGCAAACTCGATTCACGTAATTTTTCGGATCGTTGAACTGGTTGACTTATTCGATTTCAACGGATTTCTATTTTTTTCTTTTTCTTGTTTCTTTTCGTGAGATCGCTTTTTGTTTCTAAGAAAGTAGACTTCAGAGCTCTCGGATTATACCGATATTGCTTATTACTCGCATTTTCTATTTTGCCGAAAGGTTTTGTACAAAATTTCATTCTTCAAAAGTTTTTCATCCAAGTGACTTAGAAGTTGAATTGGAAAAGTTTATATTGATAGCAATTTTTACAGATCTGTTGTAGAACATTTTAACTATAAATGAAGGGGTGGCTCACTAGGTAAGACACGTATTTCGTAATTATTTTTATTGTTTATCAGTGTTTGAAAATAGAAATTAGGTTTCTGGGAATTTTTTGCTTAAAATACAATTGGAGGTTTTGAGATACGTCTGAAAGAATATCGTTTCTTAAACTTGTACTTGCACGGCAAGCTTTGCAGCACGAGTGAACGATAACTTCGATTTTGATGAATTTAAAGCATTTAAGTCGAGATCTTAATGGTTTTCAAATCAAAGCAGCTAGGCGTGTGCCGTCCGTTACCCCGAGGCAATAAAATTTAATGGCATAGCTAAGAGTTTATTTCGGTTTCGCCCTTCGCTCTCTCCCTTGCTGTATATGTACTTCAGTAATAGTTGCCTAGCGTCGCTCGGTTCACTTGCCAATTGCCCGTGCCGGTCAAGTCTTAGTTTAAAGGGAGGATGGAGATCTGTATCTGCAATATTGCGGATACAGATGTTCGAGTCATTTTACCATTTAAAACAATACTGCAGATTGAGAAGAAATGTATTGTTTTATGGGTGCAATATTGCACGTTGAGACTGGCAAACTTTAAATGCGTATAGAGACATACTTTTGCGCCATTTTCCAATGCGGTAGAAAGTGTTTTCACGGATGCAATATTGCAGATTAAATCGTATCCCATAGTAGACATTTAAAACAAAAGCAAATTGCGATTGCGATATCACGATTTGCTTATATCAATTTCAGCTTCGAAAAACTGCAATGAAAATGAATAACACGACGACCTTAGAATTCATATTCTCTGATAAAAATATCAGTTCGCCTTCCCTTCTGGACAACTTTGAAGTATTCCGTTAAGGTATGAAGCCGCGGTTAACTCGAACCTTGACAGAACTCCCTAACTGGGACGGATAATTCCGGGGTCTCTTTTGATTCAATCAGGCTATTTGTAAGCGAGAAACCTCGGCGACAATTAGTCCAACGGAAGGCGCGCGCTCGGCCGCCATTTGGTCATCTAGCGGCTCAAGTACGATTGTATCTAAGCCCCACATATATGTACGAAGCACGGCTACGGACATTTGAAAGACACTAAAAATAGTTTGGGTCGCGTTCAGGCTTTGAAATAAGGTGCTGCATGGCCAAAACTCGGTTAAATGGAACTCCTTGTCGGTTTACCGTGACTCTTGCGCAACACTTTACGGTTCTGGTTTCAATTTAGGGTTTAGTTTACTTCGAGTAACGCGCTTCTGACCAACCTGATCTATCACGGGTTAATAATTATTCTTTCAAATTAGTTAAATATTTAAGTGACATTTCTTTTTAAATTGTTTACATTGATAATCAATTTTTGGCCTATAAAGGTTATACTTAAATTACAGAAGTTATGGAATTAGAATTTGAATTTGAATATTTTGTGGCATTCAGATTTTTGTTTTAATCTATAGCAATATAACTTACGTATATATTTGGTTACTTATGGTATGGGAATATTATACGAAGTTCAATTTTGTACAAAGCGCGCTGGTCTGAGTCTCGCATTTCAATAGCGTTTATATTATCTATACGGGCTTATATGGACCAGCGAGAGTTAAATTAACGAGTTTTGGCGGATTTCTAATACCAAAATTTAAGGTGTGAGCTCGAACACCGTGCCGCGAAAAGGGCGGGAGAAAATTACTTACAAGAGGGAGGAGTTCCCAGCCAAAATGGTCAGCAATTTAACAAATGACCATGCGAGGGACTATAGCCGCTCCACTTTTAAAACCAAAACCACAGTTCTAAAGTTTATACAGACTGGTTTAGCTATTCGAGGGCTAGTATTATTTAGTGGTTTTTCTACTGTACTTGGAGGACGTAGAATTTAGTTTTTGAAAATAAATGCTGACATCTGTGTTCCGTTAAGTATTGTAGCTGCTTGATTTTTTATATTTACGCGAACTGTTATTATGGTTTTTAACTGAAATCCTGGAATTAATTTTATTTTACAGGTTGTTGTTTGACCAAATGACGTCAAAGGTCAACTTGGTGTCATGAGCTGCGACCCCCTTCGATTAAGCTTGTTTATAAAATCATCAGGATGTGAAAATTTACACGTGAGTACCAAATATTGCCTTTACAAAATTTAAGGTTAGAGCGCTGCGTCCCATAGTCCCGTGTCATTTAAGGCTAGAGCGCTGCGTCCCATAGTCCCGTACCATTTAAGGCTAGAGCGCTGCGTCCCATAGTCCCGTACCATTTAAGGCTAGAGCGCTGCGTCCCATAGTCCCGTACCATTTAAGGCTAGAGCGCTGCGTCCCATAGTCCCATACCTTTAAAGGTTAGAGCACTGCTCCCATAGTCCCATACCCTTTTAGAGCAGAACGCCGCTTTCCATACTTGCTTACCCTAATCTAACAATTGGGCCAGATGGGCACAGGCTCAGTGGCTCATATGAAAATCGGGGCCTAGTGGTACTACATTACCCCGGAGACCTGATACCCATATTGTTTATTTATTTTTAAAACTAACACCACTTTGGTGATAGCTAAACCACTTGGTATATTCGTATACTATTACGCCGAAACGCGTTGTGTATTGCGTTAGAATGAAGGATGCAAAATAATTTCCACTTGGAAAAGTTTGGTAGCCCCCTGAACGTTCGGCTTAGAGTCGTCGAGGTTACGAGTTTGTATTCGCCCCATAGTATAGTAGGATTATTTAATAACCGAAGCATACAACAGAAGCAAACGGGAGAAACTACGGATTATGCAAATATTATGTTTTCCCGACCGAAAATAATAAAAATACATATAGACACCTAGAAAATTGCTAAATTTTCTCAATTAAACAGTGAATTTGGTACGAAAATTTAATGGACGCTTTCGACTAACATTAGGCGACTCGTACCGAGTCTGGAAATACTGTCACATATTATCAAAAATAGATTAATTCGCTATTAAAAAAGAATTAACATAAGTTCTAATATTGCGAAACGGCCATAGCCTATAGAATATTAATTAGAGCTCGGCTCGGATAATGTTTCTTATATTCTCTCAGTGGCTTTGACCAAAAAATTATCGGGTGAAATGCAAGGATGCAGTGATGACTTGGGCGTTTTCAATAATTATTTTTGTTTTTAATTAAAAACATGGTCTGTGTCGTGATAAAGATAGCGCTCCCAATTTCAAAAATAATTCCATCTGTGACCTGTGATATTTATAGTCAAAGTTGATCACCTTCTAAGTCACTCATTTGCAATAGTAATTAAATTTCTCGCCCACACTATCCTAATCCTTAAAAAATTCATATCGTATTATAAAAGAAAAATTAAACTAATTGGCTTTTTTATACCAATTTTATATTAAATATAAGATAGTACCTTTTTCAATAATTCCATGAATATTGAATTGGTTTTAATGAAATAGCTACAAGGCGGTTAAACATCTCATTCTACCCCCGACTTTTGAAAAGAGCCACCTATTGGCATTGAAGTTAAATACTATTGGGTTATTTTTGCTAATTCTTACAATGTAACCTACTGTATTAGATTTTTGGGCAAAACGGGAAGCAGTTCTCTTTCGGAATTTGGAAATTTTTCAATAATGAATATGCGTAAGGCGTAAGATTGTAATAAATCAAAGTGCTCGAGGTCCTCTTGTCCCGCGCGCGCCTTTTAAGGGTTTTACCTTTTCCCGCCTTTTCTACATACCTTTTCCCCCATACACTCCTCCTGAAGGAATTCCCGAAATGTATTCAATCTTTTCTCTCGTCCTATATATACACTATATCAAACCGAGCCTTTCGCTGTATAGCTATAGAAAGATTTAAATACGGAGATATTTCACGTCTTTTGATTTTTCTTTTTTTCTCCCGCCTTTCATTCTAGCTTCTTTCCCTTCGTTTTTTGGGATGGCCTTTAAGGATTTGTAATGAAAATCACGTTTGTCCCGTAGCTAGGTATAAAATTCCCTATGAGGTTTGCCGGGTTGCCAATTTTGGCTGGAGTTTATCACATTTGGCGGGATTTTTATTCTATTTGGCGATATAGTTTTTTCTATTTTTTTTTCTTTACAAAATATTTTTGATTTTCAAATAAAAGTAAGTTGTTAGGTTAAATTTTCACATTCTAATTATTTAAATCTACCTACCTATAATCTATTAATATTCTTTGAATTATTAAAACATTTATTGAAATTTCTTCGTAATATGTCCGTATCCGATGTACAATGTTGGGAATAACATTGGGCTATATTGTTAGAAATTGGGCTAGATTTTTTGACAAAAACTGTGAGGAAACCTCTAACTGTTCCCGGTTGTTCGTCTCATCAGTCTAAAACTCGGAGAACTGCCCTTTTCGACGTTCAGGTTGGTCATGGTAAGGCTTAGGATGTAGGCAAAGGCTTAGCGGAGAGAGAGTTAGATTCTCTATTATTCTCCCAGATTTCTTGATAAATGACCCAACGGAAAGGGAGAACCATACCATGCCCAGGAGGGGGGATTGTAAGGGCGGGAATTGGTGTATGGGGTATATCTATAACACCCTCGGTGGGCTCACGGGGGAAAGCCAATCTTCCATTCTTCTTGCGAAATATTTAAGGGGGAACACACATAATTTTATTCAATAGAACAGGCGAAGCAATAACTTTAATGGGGTCGTACCCCCCAAGCACCCTTCCGTAGAAATCTTTGTTACTCATTCAAATTAGCCAAGCCTTTTCGAAAAATGAAAAAAAAAAAGGATACAAGTCTCTGAGTCTGTGCCCGACAAGCTGTAGACACTCTCTTTCTTGACCCCTAGCTCCCCAATTGAATGCTCCCTTGTGCATCGACGCCATGTTGCGGAAACCTAAGATACGTTCTCGGGTCTTATATAGGTTCTGGTCTCTAAAGTAGGAATATGGTCAGAAAGTTCAAAACCGGATGTTTGGAGTAAAAAAAGAGCCGGAAAAGCATAAATAAAGCATAAATCCTTACCTGCTAAGTCACGATAAGCCTTTACCTTCTGTCTTTCTTTTTTTTAAAGTCTTTCAAAGACCAAGGCTTATTGGGCCATAAACCTAACCTCCTGTGTGTCCTCCTATCCTGGATGTTACCCAGCATCATAGACTACCGCCCGAATTCCGTAGCAATCTCACTCTTGAAATGCATCGAAATCCAGGTAGAAAATCAATTATTTCAGTTAAAAATTCAACCTATTCCAAGAATGTTGTAATATTAAACGAATTTTCGTCCGTCGGAAACCCCGTTAACATTTTTACGGTTGTTATTTTCAACACAGGCGCCTTTTATTATGATTCTATACCAAAGTTCGAAGCAGTGAAACTTTTAACAAAGCAATTATTCCAGACCCACTAAAGGGTCACCTTACATCAGGGTCAATATTAAAGAGACCATTTTAGCACCTTTATCTAACTGTGAACTAACATTAACACAAAATATAGCTAAGAAAAGTCACGGATTAGAGAGGTTAAGGGATTTCTCGTAAGGGTTTATAGTTTTAAATAGAGAATTAAACTGAAAATTGCGGCTCTTAACCTATGGAAAATATTTATTGTTATATGATAAAATCTTAAATCATAAAATTTCTAAGGGAAATTCAGTGTAGTTTTAAAATTTATATGGATATTAAAACTAATTTGTATTAATATTAATATAGAAAAATTAATGAAGCCATAGTCGTTCTATATCTGCAGCGATTTCATTTTCCCATAATTCCCTTCATTATCAATTGTTCTATGAAGGATTTAGTTACTACAGACAGAGAAAATTTAACCAAAGGAATAGGAAGTTAGCATATTTTTAGAGAACTACATCCCGTTTTAGGGTTTATTAGCGACTCCTCTTATTGGTTTGTTGTCTTTTGACGTCAGAGTTACTGCATAAATGGAAAAATTTATGATGACTAATCGTAAATAGAAATTGAAACCTCATTAGCGCTGTCTCAAAGTTAAGCTTCTACTCCTTTTGATATATTCTCTATGGTATACAGCGCGATACGACTTAAACACTGATCAGTCGAGCGGAATCTTGTAACTTAAGTTATATAATTGTAATCGGCGGTGTCCTTAACACACAAACGAAAATGTGATAGTGATACAGTGTAAATGTTTATTTCGGGGAAATTTTCCTTGGGGCTCTTATCAGTTCGAGGAACCATGGAGGATAAAAGGAGATGTCGACTGGCTAAGGAAGGAAAGTGTGGATTGCGACCTTAAGGGTTAAAATTGTGAGGATTACTGCGCATGGGCCAAATGTCGACGGTTTACGCTAAGTTGAAAAGTCTTGAACTCTGACGTCGCAAAGTAGAACCATAATATAGGCCTCCATTTGACAAACTTGAAATAAATCCGCAGGGTTTTCTCACGGTATCTCCTCTCAAAAGGAATCCCAAACAACCTACCTCTATATTTTTCAATTATAACTAGAACATGGATCTGACAAACCTTACTGAGTATACGGGATTGGAAAACTGCAGATCGATCTCTTATTTAATTTGTCGATACAAAAATATATAATAACGGAATACACGAGAAAGATATTAAGATTAGCGTTCTAATAGGCATAGATCTCAAGGCAAATTTTACATATTTAATTTCAGAAATCCCTATATTGAGCTAATCACTTTTTTTTCTGGAATACCAAGGTCACTCTAAAATTATTAATTTAAAAGAGTCACTGTTTGTAAAGGTAGGGGGGAGTAAAGAATGTATTCCCCTAAGCTGACTGGTTATGGTCGCGACGTTATTACCTTGCCGGTCCTGACAGAAATACAAAGTCAATGTCTGGAGAAATTCCTTGTAAAGCATACGTGAATTTTACACCATCGGAGGGGGGATGTTATCTTTGACTGGAGACGAATTTTCAGTCCATTTCCGCCTGGTTTAAAAGGACACCCAAAGGCTCCCAAATATCCTTACTGGATGGTTTGTCAATTTTCGGCGACCGGTGCGGTTAATTAAAATTTACTAAATCGCTAAATATCTCTGATAATTTAAAGTCTTACTAAAATGTAAGATTTCAAGGCAGCGTCCTTCAACGGTTTATTCTAAGTTTAAGAGTACCACGTGTTTTGAATAACTCTACGCATTAGGGTAAAACGGAGCGTGCGGGGTTTCTTATCTTAGCACGCAATTAAAAAATACCTCTATTAATTAGTTTCCTAAACATAGCTGGTGTTAAATGAAACTCTAGTTTTATTTTTGTTAAAAATCGCGGCACTGGCAATTATGACGTCATATCTCATATTAGAAGTTGCCACGCCTTTTTCGTTACAGAGTAGCTTAGCTATTTGAATAGTTTTTATGGTTTTAATTCCTATTATGCAGGGTGAAAACCCCTATATTGCAGTAGGGAAATACTACCTTCCTCGAATAGCTAAGCCAAGGCTTATTTTTTGTGGTAGTATAATCTTACAGTCCTTATAAATATGAAAAGCCATTATATAAAAAGTGGTAAAATGCGTTAGGGTGTTTTCGTCCGAGTTTTGACCTTCCATTCCTATATAAATATAGAGTTTAATTATCCTTGTCGGGTGGACGGACATCGTCCAAGCGTAAGACCAACGGTCGAACGAGGCAGCTAGCTAATTGAAAAAAGAGAGAGAAGCGACATTCTTTAATGCAAACCGCGCAACGACTCGCGCCTAATTCGAAATTTTTCCTAAAAAACAAACGGACCATAGGTTTATATCCCGTAAGTCTTCATCCACCATAAGGGACTTAGAAGGTTACGGCCCCCTCGCGGAGACTCGTTCGATAAAGGCTACGAAGCGTGGAATTATGGGAAAGTTTAACATCGGTATCGTTTGTACAAAGAATGAACGATTTTTATACCGAATTTGAGATACAATTCGCGTCTGAAAACTATCCCACAAGGCACTTGTACAATTTTGTACCTCCATAACCCGGGGAATTGTGCATCTTTATCAATATAGATTACTAAAAATAATCCCACAATGCACTTGTACCTAAATGGTGCAAAATTTTATACCACATAACCCGAGGAATTGTGGGTAGCCACTATGTTACGCATCTTTCTTGCGGAAAAACGTGTACAAAAACATCTAGAGTATCTTTCAAGTTCCGCTCGAGAGAAAAATTACTCATGGTTCTAAATTTTCATTTAAGATTAGGCTTAACGACTACACGTTCTCTTTATCTCCGTATTATGTCTTTCCCATATAAGACTCGTGGACTTACGACGGTAGACTTATGCTAGAACGAAAAAACAATTAACTTTTATTATTGTCCCAGTAATTTTTCCAAACAAATAACAGTGGGGGTATGGCCGAGCTTTATTTCCTGGAACAACTAGTTCCTAACATTGCTTGACTAACAAGAGTCCTAAGCCTTTGGACAAGAGCACGTAGAGCCAGCCCGTAAATGTCTTTTTAACCTGTCAGTTAATACCAGGTATATATGCTATATATGTAGATAATAGCCTTTAGTGTCAAGTAACGTTGTCTATTGGCTATAACGGACGTTAAGAGAGGTAAGCCGGAGGGAAGGGAAGGGGGGGGGTTGCCCCTTTTAACAGGTGTAATATGTTGATTGCCTTGGTGCTCGCACCGCTAATTAAATTGATGTCGCGTCGCCAGAATCTTAATCGAGAAAATTCTGCCTTTTATGAATTGCTCCGCTTCACTAGAAAAATTGCCCTTGTTTTTAAAAACATTACGCTTCGCTTGTAATAAGATGAGCATGATATATAGCTTGTAATGCCGCGCTTATCATGGATAGTATAATCCTACTATAATGTAGTAGTTTCATCCTATATACTATAATTAAATTACGGTGACTATGCCTGATGTTTCTTTAGAACTAGAACAACCAGAGCAAATTTGAGATATTGTTGAAGAAGTAGCTAGTAAGGAAAAAAGTCCCCATAAAATCAAGTTTAGTTTCTAAAATAATTTTTTTTTTCCTATATGATCTCTTTACAAACTATATCCAACGTTAGTGAAGCTTACATTTACTAGATCTATTTATTATGTAGTGTCTTAGCAGCTTGTAACGATCGAGAATCAATCGGGGTTCCTTTATTTTTGGGGTGTTTTTCTAAGAGACTCAAATAGTATATCTAGTCTAGTCAGGGATTGAGTTCACCTTTTGCATTTCAAAGGACAGGTGTTAGCTCAATGATAAATGAAGTTAGCTTTTCACAGCCGCTTCGCTGTCTAGGGCAGGCTAAGCCGGATTTTCAAGGATTTGACCTCCTAGCCGATTTTCATTTTACGACCATAAATATAGATTTTGATAAATCCTATCTTCAGGAAAACATTCAATATTTCTTGGGTTTTCATACAATTATTTTATTAATATATCTATGTTTTTATCTGACAGTTTTATGTTTCTTATATTTATGGTTTAATCGTCAGTGAATTAAGAATTTTATGATTTCAAAAAAAAAAATAAATAGATAAGAAAATGAATATTTTTCCAAGATGAGGTTTATTTCCAGTCTTGACCTCTAACCTATTCAGAGTAATGAATCGTCTGCTTCTGTTTAAAAAATGGCTGAGAGGAGTAAAAAACCAATCGTGTATTTTAAATCGGTGGTAAAATTTTTATGTTTAAGTTAGAATTAATTATCGGAATTACCGTAATTAAAATATAGCTTTAACTAACAGTAATTAACGATATAGAGTGTATTTAAACCCAAGTTAAGGTGAGATTGAATTTTATGTATTAACCCGTTCTTCTAATGAAAGCCTGACGACTTATGAAAACAAGAAGGTTAAAAACCACAGGCTGTATTTTGAAAAGGCCTTCATTTATCCAATCTCTATAAACCAAACCACAAAATGCACCCCAATGTCCACAGAAACTACGTTCTCATAAACTACACGCGTTATATAATAATGCGTAGCTGAAAAAGGTTTCAAGTTAGGGAGGTTTTAAGCAGAAACGAGAAAAAAATTCATAGCACAAATGAATTTTGTAGATTAGACTATACATATCCCATAATTTAGGTTTAAGCAAGGTGTTAAAAAATGTTAAAAAGTCTCGCAAGGCGTGAAATTGAATAGGTTTACGAATAGCGCCGTGACTTTTAACCGGCACTATTTTAAAGCGTGTCAAAGTAGGAAATAGAAACCAGGGTCCTTTTGATGAATTACATTTTTTTATCGTCCTCAAACAGTCCCTTCAACGAACGACCCAACCAAATAAAAATGGGGAAAACCCCTCTCCTTCCTCCTCTCCCCCACCCCAACCCGGCTTCCAAAGACTTCTGCTCAGTATAAAAAGGAACGCCAAAGAATATAATGGCTTTTTAACCCTAAATTTTCATTATTTTTTGGAAAGGCTAGGGTAGTTTTAAACCCTTAGGAATTATGCTGGTTTCTCATTCCAGAGGTTGTTCATCTGAACCTTCTTAGACCTGTTATAAGAATACAAAAATGTATGTACCTAGAGTGCGGTTTTTCTCGTCTCACTAAACACGTGATATTAAGTTTATAGCCTTGTAAATACTTGCACGAGGAATTTGAAATTGAAACCAAGGGTTAACGAGCATTAATTTATTCACAAAGCACGCGAGTAGATACAATGTGTTAAGTTTTAGAACTTGAAACAAGGCTTAACAAATTCAGTTTTAAAACTTGAAACAAGGCTTAACGAATTCGGTTTTAAAGTTGAAACCAGGCTTAACAGATTCACGTTTAAAACTTGAAACAAGGCTTAACAAATTCAGTTTTAAAACTTGAAACAAGGCTTAACGAATTCGGTTTTAAAAGTTGAAACCAGGCTTAACAGATTCACGTTTAAAACTTGAAACAAGGCTTAACAAATTCAGCTTTAAAATTTAAAACAAACAAGGCTTAGGAAATATTTTTATCAAGTTCACGTTTGCCTTAGCGGAAACGGACCTTTTCGTAAGTTGCCATGGTAATTTAAAGCTGTATTTTATAAAATAACTAACGTTTCGTCCAACTTGTTCCATTTTTGGTTGGTGGTAGTTACCGGGGCGGGTGGGTGTCGGTTCTATAACCCGATTTTTATTCGGCAAAGGCTTAGAAAATTGCGCGTACTAAAGAAATTTAGCGTTAAAAAAAAGTTTGGGATTCGAGTCAAACCACGTGGAAGAAATTGGTATTCCAAACGGCGCGTCAACCCGTGACCCCTCCGCTAAACCGAACCACCATACCACCGCAAAAAAAAAAATGGTAGACCCGCAGACTTATAGACCAAGGTGGCATGGCTCCCGGCTTGCTAGGCCAAGAACGGAAAGAAATAATAGGCCATAGATTTTAGGGATAGGGTTATATAGCCCGTAGCTGCTAACAATGTATGGGGCGTTTTGCTCCATGAATTTATAGACGACAAACTCACCATGGTTTTTTCCTTTATTTTTTTATTTTTGGTTAAATTTCTTTACTTTTATCGAATAAACAATGAACAGTTTTTGTTTATTTTCTAGTATTTTTATATCAAGGTATTGTGAGTGAAGGAAAATTTAATAATAATGATTAAGATTTCTTCCATCAGATATTACAGTCATTTTTAATTAGAATCAAATAATTATCAAAATTTGTTAGAGAATTATAGAAAGAGTCCCGGATGTAGCCGTCGTTGGCAAGTAGTAATAATGAAGGCCAAAAATCAGGAGATATTTTAATTGAAGTTTGATTAAATTTATCGATTAAATCTTATAACTGAATTTTACTTACCTAATATTTTCCATAAATTAGGGTAAATAAAAGAAATTTTAAATATAAATTAACTTCACACTAACTTTAAATTTAAGGCTATCACACTAAGTCTAAACTGTAAGAAAATAAAATAGCCTGAAGAAAAAAAAAGTTAAAGCGGATAGGTATAATAAAGAATTCAATAAAGGTGTTTTTCCACCACAATGCACTTGGTATTGGTATAAGCGTTGACAAACCTTGCGTTTATTGAATTCTCGGTATGAAATGGACTATTTCGTTTTATCCCTTGGGTTTTGGATAAAACTTTTTCGGCTTTATGTTATCCTTAGCGCGGAATACTTTAGCATAGTTTTCTGGAAACTCCCTGTATATTTCCTTTAGTCTTCCTTAGGTTTTTTTTCTTTCACGGCTTACAAGATTCTCAAACCATTTATCTTCAAGACTCACGGCGCAAAACGGGAGAGAAGAAGAGCGTTGGGCTTTCAACTCTTAAATCTCAAGATTTTCACTTTTATTTTTATATAGAACGATATTTTATATTCGTTGGGAATTCAACTGGTTATAAGCCTAAATAGTTTAAGAGCTCCCTTCTCCCCCATTCTTACCCGTCTATACTTGGTTAAAAACGTAAGGTCGTTTTTGGTTATACTGCTTTTCAATATGGCGCCGCGAGTTCAAACCAAAATCACTTACAATCACTCAGAACTTTTATAGAATGTGATTATTTATTATTTGCATGTTTATGTTCAATTTCAGATTCTGTTCTGGGTTCCGGTAAAATAATTGAAGGATTTATGTCATCCCCTTCCCTTCAATGGTAAACATTGGCTCAGCTGAAGCCACATGATCAACTGGTCCCCGTGAACACCACCATTGTATAATCAGAAATCACCACTTAAACATGAACATGTAAGTTTTTCATATTCACTTTTCTTAAGCCTTCGTTTACAAATGTTGCGTTACGATTAATCTCACGTGACCCGTATTTACCCCCACGTGACAATATGATATGGCGTATAATCCCAAAAACCACTTTAAGGGAACCATTTCGCCCGGAATGTATATACGATAGTTTCACTTAACTATAATCGTAGTACCACTCTCTAGCAATCGTAAGAGATTCTGACCAATCGTAAGGCGATTAAAGAGAGCTAAAGCTGTAGAACACTAGAAGCGGCGGGGTATACCTCAATGGTACTTACTTACTGTAGCCGCGCTTTTTCCTTTTTTCCCCACTCAGAATTTTCCCGCGCGTCTAAAAGTGTTATATAGAAGCCAAGGCTTAAGAGCTAAGGATTGGGGTTCCCTCGTTATTACCAGGGCATTGGCTAAATGCAAAATATATTACCCATTTCGTTCGTAGCTCGCCTTATCCATTATTCGTATATAGGAAACTAGGCTTAACTTCTCTTACTGTTCCGATATATAGAAGGTTATGGCAATTGCCGTGGCTCGTTCGGGCTATTTCTTATATACGACCAAGTGTAGATGGGATAGGGTTGTCTCTCGCAATGCGCGGAGGTAATTTAAATATACAAAAGGGTCTAGATCAATTACAACGCCAACGCTTTTACTTGTTTTCGAAACGACTGTCCATAAGCGATGTCTCGAAATGGTAGGTGTGTTTTCAATCGTTGGTGAATTCTTTTTACCTCGGCTAAGTAATGATCAATTGGAAAAATACTCGCGTGGAGGACTTCATTACGAATGGCACGCGTGCGAAAAAAAACGCGCGCTTTTGAAAGAGAATTATGAAAGCGGGAAGATGCTTTTTCATGGAGTATTTCAATTTAAAACCCAAGCCGTCTCGTGGATACCCATACATTTTGGGAGTGTAATGTGGATAAAGCTCGGGATTAACTGTACGCTTCTCATATTCGTCGAAATGGTCTGTGCTGGAAACTGGGAAGGATCGCCCGGCTTTCACGTCAGATAAAATGAACTCTTTTTCGGGCCTTGGTCTTTTCACGCCCGAGTTGACGTCCTCTCTCTCTCTCTCTCGCTCTCTCCTTCGTACGCACACACATTTCCCGCGTTGCTTCCGAGATAGGTTTTAGTTTTGGTTTGGCGTTCCTTGGCTCTTCTTATCAAGGCAAGAGTGAGACGATCTCTCTTTAATGGCGGGTTGGTTTTAACGACTCATTTAGGGAGGGATGGTGCGGTAGGGATCCACGGAGAACGGGTGAGGGACTCATCGATATGGAATCGAGAGACGTTCCCACCTTTCTTCCCTTTTGCACTTTTTTTGGGGGGAGGGAAGCTGTGTGATTCTCATCCGAGAGAGATAGGTTTCGAATCTCTGCCACGTTTTTTTAGTCCCGCTTCTAAATCAGGATGAGGTTTATGTTCTTGAAACGGTGACGGTAGTTACATAGTTACATTCGCCTGAGGTAGTATGGCGTCCTAAAGTTTGTGTATAATCTGACCCCATGACTCAGGAAGTTTCAAAAGATGAATTGTTTTTAAACCTGATTTACTCTTGGTTTGGTTGATGAAAAGCAAAGTAGTTGGTACCATTGGAAAGAGACCAATTAAGACTATCATTCCTTCGATGTTTCCTGTTGAGATAGAAATGTGGCATCCCTAGATTGTCTACAAATGAACCATTTTCCAAACTGGTTTACTCGAGCCTTGATTGACGCGGCCCTGAGTTCTTGGTACCATTCGATAGTGTAGACGTTGGGCTATGATTCTATTTAGGCGTTTTCCATTATCTTTCAAACTATCCGAGTTATTTAACGTTTAACATAGGAAATAATTTTGTCAATAGTAAAGACTTTCTTATAACGGTACATCCATTTTGTTTTTATCCCCGTTCATCTTGTATGTATAGAGCTATCCATTTTTGTACGCATTCTCAGCGGTGTTAAGTTCAATCATGGATCTCTCAAACCCTAAAAGGGACAAGAAAAAGGGTTAATTTCTTAATTACAAAATAAAGATATATAATAACGGTATGCACCAACGAAGAAATTACGATTAGCGATCTAGTATATCAAGATAATTCTTAATTTAATTTCAAAAATCACTGTTTAAAGCTAAGTAAGTTAGGGGGACATAAATTAGAATCTGTATTGTTTCTGGTATGTGAAGTTTACTCAAAATCAAAGGGCTTCTTCGGGGGAAGTAAATAATGTATTCCCCTGAACAGAGACTCATCAAGTGATAAAATTGATATCTTTGTTAGTCCTCTTAGTGTTTTAGTCCATGGATCGAATCGAAACTGGTACTACAAGTAAGGAGAGTTAAAAATCGGGTATTTTATTATACTTCCCTTAAAGTTTTGTTCCCTGCATTTTTACGAGCGAATCTCATTTTCCTCCTCTCTTAGAACTTCAAACCGTAGCTGTTAATTCTCTATTCAAATTTTATTTTAACACCTCTCCATGTTAAATTTTTCCCACTCCCAAATTACGAACGACATTTGATAGGCGTATATACTTTTAGGGATGGGAACTATTTTTCTACGCCTAATGAAGTATCAATCCGCCTATAGCGTATCAGGTGTTTAGGCTATATTATCAATTAATAGCTATCGAGTAATGACATTTTTAACGATAGGAAATTTTCACATGAATTTTTAATACGAGTTGATTTAATAGTTTTAATTGCGATACTTAAAATAGTAATTACGCGTGCTCTAATGAATTTATACGGCGTCGTTAATCAGAGGCATTTGGAGTCGAAAATGTTCTGCGACGTTTTTCCCTAAACAAATTCTCATCAAAATTATAGTTAAATTAAAACTTGAAAAATACTGCCCATTTCTTTTATAAAGTTTCTTTTAGTTAAGTATAATAATCTTAAATAGAGTATGAACTGAATAAGTAGACATAATTTAAGTAATTTCGTTTTATCATTCGTGGCTCGAAACTTTAAGTTAAAACTTTAAGTGGAGTTTGCGTTACTTTACCTGTCTGAAAGCCTCTTTTAAGTCGCAGACTAAATTTTATTTATACTACTATCTGAAATGTCTTTACATATAAAATAACTTTTGCATTTATAAAATAATATACCAAAATTCCTCGAATTTGTTCGGTTAAGCAAATATACGTACAAATATATTATCGAAATTTGTTGTAAGGAGTTGAATATATAATGAGAGATTCTGGGTATACATTTTAATACGGTCGTCTGAGAATGTAAACATATCCCATTGAGTTCATGAAAACTTTAAAAGGTGAAAGAAACATTATTTTTTTTATTTTTCAATTTTAAACTTACTGAAAAGATTGCTTGCTCTTTTTATCAACTTTTTATTATGTTTCGTTGACAACTTCTAGCTTTGTCGAACCGTAATTATTTATTTAAGTATATCACCTTAATGTTAATCGAGATTTCTTCATGTGAACTTTCTTTTATTTCTTATTAAGAGGTTGAGATTGTATTTTTTCATCAGAGAGAATTATACTTATAGGAGTGTAGTCAATACTTTTTTGGTTTTCATCAGACAGAATTATGCTAATAACAGTTTAAGTTTTCCATCCACGTTTTTGGTTTTGTTTTTCTATTTACATGCAATTTTCATTATTACTCTTCTTTTTATAATTCTTTCTGACGCGGGGGCTAGATATGAAGAAGAATTGATAAATATTAAAATATTGTTGAACCTGATTTTAAAGTTACGAACTCAGGAAATTTAATTACATTTTAAATAATAGATTATTTTTACTACAGTTTGTCACAGTTAACTAAAGATGAATTTGTTCGTTAAAGAATTGGGGCATATTAGAATGTTTTTCTTTTTAATTTGAATAAGTATAACTTCTATATACATGCAAGTAAGTTAACTTCATTGCTTCCTTTAATACAGACAAGAAATTGCAATATTCATAATGTTGCTTCGAATAAACAAATTATCATTTCTATCCTAGACATTTCCTTTAAATATAACATGAACTTTAATTTGGGTCAATATTTACGTTGTTTAAATTTATAAAGGGTTAAATGGAATTCTTGGGTCTTCATTTAAGGGGAACCTTTAAACCAACGAACGAAACGAATTTCTTATATTTTGCACTGGAAACATATACTTTGTTATTCTGAAATGGTCCAGAAAAGTCGTAATGTTTTTTTGTGTTTCAAGCAAATATCTTATTTACTTCTACCCGCCACGTACCCAAATTTAAACAGTGATTTCTAGGCTTATTTTATTTATAATATCTATGAAAATTCGTAGACGTGAAGTAAACGCAATTTCTTTAAACATCTTATAGTGATTAGAAAAGTCAGCCCCAAGAAGAAAAAAGTATCCTGGAAAAAATCATGGTATGAGATTTTTCGGACCAGATTTGGGTGGCTATTTTTTTCTTGCTCGAAACGGCCGGTCATCGATCAGAATATAAGCTTCGTCCACTAAGTTAGGACGAATGCGTCGCAATGTTGTAATCCTAATAGATACCAATACTATATATTTTATAAGTACGAGTCTATATCACTAATTCGGTTTTTCTTAGTGGACAAATAGCTTGGAAAGAAGTAGTACTTCTTCGATTGATCCGGGGGAAGACCATTCCGTTGATAAATCGATTCTCGATTACAAAACATCAGCGCCGCTACGGTACGCTTCGGTACAGTACAAGTACGCGTCAAGGCGTAGACGGTACACCTCTCTCTCTCTCGCTCACTCCGCTAGCGTGGGGGGAAACGCCGGAACGGGCTAATAGTTGTAGGGTAGTAACTTTAAGGAGTAAAAAACACCAAGATGGTTTCCGTATGGACCCCGTCCGAGACATCAAACGATGAACCAAATAAAAACTATACAACTATGATAGGTGAAACAAGTTGAGTTTCAGAAAATATCGAGAACTTAGATGTTATATGATTTTATGGGTATAGTTTAGTACCCAAAATGTACCACCTTCCAAAAAGATGTTGTTTTAAAGATTTCGTATAAGGCATTTATCGCATTTTAGTATTCCGAACTGTGAGACACTACAACTTCATATCATTTCATTGAATAGGCTTGCTTTTAGATTCTCAGAGACCAGCTCTGGTTTGCAAACTTAGGCCAATCAAAAACATTCAGTGCTTCATTGGTCATTTTTTCTGTTTCACGTCGATACACAAGAATACCGAACTTCCGGTAACTTGAGATTCGGTTATTTATACTTTATAAAATTGAATCTAATTACAAGATAACTTGGATGTTAAGATCAAATTAAAATATTTCCAACATTTCTTCAAGTCAGAACTAGATTTTAAAATTTTCAACCGGTATTGCAAGTTCAATCCAATAACCACTGAAACCAAAATAATTTTCATCGGTTACAAAACGGTCCAATGTATACTTAGATAGATTTAGGATTTATCTCCTGGACTCCGCCTATCAGAAGCGCGTTTTACCGTCTGTTTTTTAGGGGGATCCTACCACGAAACTCCGTTTGAGAAACGGAAGTGGGAGAGAGTAGAGAGAGAGAGGGGGTGGGAAAACAGAGGAAACATCTATGGTTTAATGAAATAAAAATTGCCAAGTCGCTTAGCGAAGGCAGTTCGCCTAAGAGTAAAAGAAAATTGATCAGACCGAGGCTTAGTAAAGCGCCATCAACAGGCATGGGATTTTTTTCTTTGTATTTACCCTTGAGAATCATCAATACAAAAACAAGCTGTTTCGAAAATTTCTCTTCACGCACGAATTAGGCCTAACTTTGGGCCTAATCATAAATAGATTCAAGTGGAATGATTTGGGTCACTATGGCATGCTTTAAACTTAGCATACATGAAGGGCTCCAAGCTTGTCTAAGCCAATCAAAGGAGAGAACGTGATTTAGTTTAGGCCCCTGGCCTTGGCAAAAACATCATGAGATTATTACGCATTGCGTTTCCCATTCTTTGACTGATGGCTGAAACTGTTTTGACCAAAAAATCCATAGATGGTCAAATATTTTAGGCCTAATATCGGTTGAAATTCAACTCAAACATTCTAGTGAGTTTCTTTTTTGAACCAAATATTCTATGGGGAACTCTTCTAATTGAAATCCGGTGTCATCCCTCCTTTATTCAATCTAGATAATTAACGTATAACTCAATTAAAAATACGTTTCTAATAGACTTAATGTTAATATATTTAATCAACGACTCGTTCGAAAATATTCGGTTGATGACCAGCCCTTTTTCTAAATGTGGCTTGGTACGAGTTCCGCAGCTTCGTTAAACGCTCATTTGAAAATTAATATAGGAGAAGGGTGGGGGTCCATTAGAGCTTCTCTTTGCAAAAGGGAACCCCGCGGGTGCCCCGTCAATTTAACTTTGGAACGATTAGGGCCTATAATACGGGGGACCCCAACGGTACCTAATTGATACACGGTCAAGGATCTATTAAAGGTCAATTTTACTTATCGTTGACTGGAGTGTTTTAATGGATTTTGGCGCCAAAAGTTCACGCCCTCCCATCTTTATCGTTACGTAACGTTTCCTCACAGTTTTCTCTCTCTCTCTCTCTTTTCAAGAATTACCTTTCATAAAATTAGCTCGTAAAAATATCCAGAGACCAATTAACAATATCAGCGTGGGGTTATATAGTGTCTATAAGGATGACCAACCGAGCTTAACCTCTAATGGACTCAAGATCTAACCGTATTCTTGCACCCAAGAGATTGCCTGTGTATATATGCTTTCTTTAAAGGCAGAGTCACGCGAAATAGAACGTCTTTGAGAAGGAACGGGTAGTATATAGGTGTAGTGTAAGGTTTGAGCTTCAAAATGAGCCCCGGGTCAAGAAAATCGGGTAAAAATTAAGGAAGTTATGAATTTTTAAATTATGCAAGACTTTTTACTTTTTTTAATTAAATTTTTCATTTTGGTTTTCGAAAACGGTTATAATTAAACTTACGTACTTGTGAACCAACTCCAACAATATTGGGTTCATTTTACGGATCGTGCAGGGGGGGGGGTTGAAAATTATGGGAAATCAGGTAATAATTATTGATTCTCCTAGATTAGACCTATCTGCTAAATGAAATATCTCCGAATTATTTTAAAAATTCAAAATATATTCTGAATACATCGATAATTTAAATGGGAGATATCCAACCCCTACATGTTTTCTTGCAAACAAAATTTCCCTTGCACGCTCTGTGTCGTGTGCCACGATTGTCAAATCACGCTTTACATTTCTTTCTGGACATAGGCCTATATAGATTGTACCACAATTCTTCAATATAAATATTTTATGAATTCAGAAAAATTGGTGTCTATGCTAAAACATACAACTTTCTTAGTTTCGAAGCGATTTCGGTGTTTTCGGGTTTATTTCGAGCTTTCAAAGAGGCTCTAAATAAATTTTTGAAACTGTACCTTTAGTTGAAAGGCAGCATCTTCACCTAACCCCTCTTAAGACTTTTTTGGTCGCTTTAGAGCTGAGCAAAGCGGGGCTGAGCGGAGTTTAAGCAGTTTGCTAATCCTTTAGCACTCTTAATCTTTTGAGCTAGCACCAAAACACTCTTCTCCTAAAATCTTTATCTAATAAGAAGTTAAGACAAAGAATAGGGGTTGCTCCAGGTCAATGTAACCGTAGCGTAGCTTCCAAACTTTTATAGTTACGGAGCAAAGTTTATTGTGATAAGATAGGAAAGAGTTAACCCTTAAAATTGTAGAAGTCCTGGATTTCCGGAAACTTAAACTGAAGGATTTTGGGTTTATACAGGAAATTATTTGTGTGCAGGGTGTTTCCACGCATTTAAATCGTCTAAATGTACTTCAAAATGGGAATATTGTTCATTTAAAAAAAATAAATACTGGTGCCGAACCTACAGGGGCAATAGCTATAATGTATTTCCTACGCACCCCTGTAAAACTATTTATCTGCAATACATCTGTGTATGACAATTTTTAAAAATTCGTGTCTTCGTTAGTTATGGACCGATTTTAACGTTATTTGACTCCTTTTGAAACTCAAACTATGTTCTATATGTACGTAATTATATTTAACATTAATTACAACATTAAAAATATTGTTGCCATAGAAAAAATTGTTGAAGAATTTAACATGGTTTCTGATCGCTTAGCTTAAGTTACGGTAAATGAATTTCAAAATTAATTTAATTTTTACTGTCTTGAAATTCAATTCCGAAAACAAAAGCTTTTTCCAATTTTTTTCTAGTTGCATAATTTATTACTTTTGACATGAAGGAAATTCGCTGGAATTTTTTTTTATTTTTATTCAAACGAAACAACGTTTCTCATTTAATTCCCTTTTCGCGTTACCTAATTAAATTTGTGTTTTTAATTTCTTACCAATTACATCTAGTTAACTAACGTAAGACGTTTTTATTGGATAATTTCTTATTACCAGCTCTCGTGGGTCCACTAAAACTAAACTGTGGAGAATTAAGGATTAGTGTGGAATAGGTTTTGGGTAAAACACTGAATCAGCAAAAACATTAATTAATAACCAAAGTAGATTCATTAATTAAGAAGCTCTAACACTTTTGGCGGAAGCCAGAGTAATTTTTTTTAATTTTAAATATAGGTTTTAAAAAAACAAAAATGGTCTTCTATTAATTTAACTTTCCAAGGAAAAAATATAAAGTTTTAAAGCAGTCTAGGCGGGAACACCCAAGGGTTTTCAATATAGCCATAACCCTATGTTTCTCTTGATAAGTATTGGTCTACCTTAATTCCTATATTATAATCACTGTCATAATTAAAGAGACTGTGGCGACATCTACATTGAAAGGTTTCTACTACAAATCGTAACATAATAGATGCATGACCAGCTGTTATTTTCCAATTTGAAGGAATACGAGTAGGTGATGGATTCTGTTTGTGATAAGTGTACCTTCTCTACAATACTTTCGGAGAGTTTTATATGGCTATGATGTAACCTTATTCGTTACGTAGAGGTTACTGCAAAAGCAAGCGACCGCCAGCTGTTGTTACACCCGTCTCTTTCTCTAATTTGCATATTTATAACAGACTATGGACACGAAGGACACAGGTTCATGTCGAACTCTTTAAGAAGGCTATATGAGAAATTCTAGGATACCAATATTAAAGCCTAAATTTTAACTCAACCCTAGCAATTCTCACAAATTCTGTAGACTAGTCTGGTTCTTTTAAAGCGAAAAGCACGTATCTATAATGGAATTTTGATGCGACGGTTAATTGTAAACCAAATTACTAATGAGATAAATATCGATCTAAAAATTCAGGAAGTTGTGCCAGCTATTGTTAATCACCTTACGAGCGTTGCTTGGACCTTGCGTCTGCTTAACATCAGAATAGATCAATTTTTGTCGAATTAGAATTTTTTTAGCCATATATAAACGATGGGGCTATTAGTTTTATTCAGTCGTACGTAGTCGTAGTGGTAGTAGATGTTCTACTCTGCGAACCTAAACTCAAAAGAGTGGGAGGAAAGGGGTGAAATTTGTCCCTTCTTATCACGTGGGATACCATTTGTATATCGAGCTACTATTTTGCGCCCTCTCTCCAACACAAAATGCACTATTTTCAAAAAAAATACTGATTGTGCAACTACAGATGACGCTTTTTCATTCTCATGCACGAGATGGCAGTTCGTAGTTTAGAGTTAGCGGGATCTCTGATTCCGCGTGCCACCTGATAAGCGATAACCAAGTTTTCCCTTTCTCCCGTTGTGGGAGTTAGGATTTATCATTGCCAGTATAAAATTCGCGTACAATTCGTCTCCTTTTCAACTACTCCCCGGAGCCCGGTCCAACAAACCCTTCAAATGACCATCTTTTTTGAATTTGTATTGACCAAAAATTTGTTGAGGGTAAATAAGAGAACAATGAGTTCTAAACAGTTGCGGCCGGCAGCGCGCTTTCAAACTATACAGTATATCCCAACACAATTGTATTGTACATTTGCAGCGGGATGTATATATATATATAACTCTCCAAAAATCGTTCACCAGAGAATGGGGAAAACAAATGCGATTTTTCCATTAAGTCCCTTAATGTTTTTGGCGAGAATTTTTCCCTTAAAGTAACCGCCCGCCCTCTACATCGAAATTGAATTTGGGAAATCGAAATAGAATTCAATATTTTACCATCGTAATATATTGATGACTTATAGAATATAAACTTATGGTAAAACAATAATTATTTAATTATAGTTGATAAACTGCATTTTTCTTTGTTGTATTTATTATATCGTATATTCTTTACGGAATTCTTGGAATTAATTTTCTTTCTCCCTGCTATACAACTGAAATAATTAATATCTCGATATACGGTATCATTTTTGCCATACCTGTTATTATATATCTTATTTGTATACCTTCCATGTCGGTGAGATCAAAGAAGATTACCTGGGATAAGCGAAACGGAACTAATAATCAAGACAGGTTTAGATACCGAAGTTTATAACTTTGAGGTATATTATCGAGATACCGTTTTGAAAGGGTTTGTGAGCCGCCATTTTAAAATATGGCGGAAAGCATACTATAAAGCAAGAAAGAGTTTCAGCTTCCTTTGAGCTGAACCTCGAATCATAGAAGCGTGTATTTCAAATTATGGACTATATACGGATAGATATATAGCTACCATATTTCAATTATTAATCTTGCAACGTTATACCTTATCTTGTATTTACCAAAATATATTGCGAAATGTTATTATTTCTTATTGGAGACCGATGCTTGTTGGTTCGTAAACAGAATCACGTGACTTTTGTCGTCACGAACTATATAGCGTTGCGGCAAAATTAATAAAAATAGTCTCGTTAGGCTGAGGAGCTAAATATCTTAACCTGACTGAAAAGTTACGAAAGAATTTGAAGCATCGGTTCGGGGTCGAATTCTTTTTGATCCCAACGATTTCCAATTTTTGTCCTTGGGGGGAAAAGGTTGGTTGGATATCTAAAGGTCCCCTAGAAAAGTGTCCCTTGGCGAGGGAATTCAAAAATTCTTTGGAGCGTGTAACGCGGCTTTCTCCACCCGAAATGCATGCCTCCATTTTTTTCCCTTCAGAGGGGAAGGTCACTTCGTCCGTTATATCAAGATTGCGAAGACCAATTTTTTTATTAGATCTTTTTACGACATGAAAGTGAAAATTTTAGGCAATTTTTTTCCATGTTATAAATGTCCTACCCCTTGTCCTACAGCCATCCTTGAGGGACCAACGTTGCGTTTCCAACAGAACACCACCATTTGCTCACTCCTGAAAAAAAACTATTTTTTTAGTCCTCTCTCTTTGGATAGGATTTCTTTCACGCTCGTCTATCCGATGAAACCGTTTTCCTTTTATTCTTATACTACAAAGCTTTAAAAACAAGATTGTCAAGGACGTTTGAAACCCCCTCTTGTTCAAAGAGTTGACCCCGCTGTTTCTGATATAAAAATTTGGCAGATTTTAGACATTCTAATAGCTTTCTTGAGCTGGCAGGAAGTGGGAGATGACCCCGAATTATTTCTAGTTTGACTAAAGAGTTGATTTTTAAAATCCAAGAGGTGCGGTACTATATCGTGATCTGTACCGCCTGAAATCCGAAGGGTTTTTCAACTTCTAACCTCTGAGGCATTTTTTTTTCTATGGTTGGTTAGCCCCTTGAACATCTTAAAGCATATCCTAACTGTTATGTTCCATAGAGCCGTTACTTACTATGGTCAGTTAGTCCCACTGAAGTCGAAGAACAGTCTCGTCCCCTGTTCCATGCCGATGAAGTCGAGTCCAGTTAGCGTTAGCTGACTCCTTTCTCTCCATCTCACACGTCGTGACCCTGATATAATAAGTATTATTAAAGTAATAAACCTCGAAACCCACCAACTTTGAGGGAATAAAAATCAAAGCTGTAGAACATTTTTGTATTAAAGGCGTTGAACAAGACCTATAGCGTCGTGGCGTCTTTTTGACATGGTTGCACCCTAGAACAAATGATACGCTCGGTGTCAAGGAGGATGAGGACGGCAGATAGGGATCCTGGACAGAGATGGGTGACTGTTCTTTGACATTTATTAAGCTAAAAATTCTTCTCCTGGTGTGGTGGCTTTATTAGTGGCGCGTTTGTTGATAGCACCAACTTCTTGCTTGTAAAATAGCCGGCCAAGGCTTAGCAACGCCTGTTATTGATTAACATTATCTTCTTGGTGACAAGCCGTCACTTAACTTGGCTTTTTACCGCCTGCCTGCGCTGCTATAAGTTTTCAGCGGCGTATTTCCCTAATAAATTTTACGAACGACCTCTTTTTAGCTTTTAAAGGGGTAACAAAACATCTTTCCTTAAAATACGCCACGTGTCACAATCACTTTAATTTATATAAGTAAGGTTTTAATTTCTTAAGCCTTGCGTCCATTATTTCTTAACGAAGTTTCACTTTCAAGAAAAGATTATTCGCTTAAGTCTGCAATGAATAGCAACGATAATAATTCATTTTTTTCAGCCGATAAGCCTTTATTTTGACTACAAAATACGCTTACATTTCTTGTTTTTTTTTGTTTTGTTTATAAGTCATCAGTTCACAGTTTCATCTATTTATTTTTATTTTTCAAATATTTTTCAACTGAGGGAACATTTTTTTTAGTATTTTTAACTTTTATTTTTTCATATCTTTTTCAACTTGATATAACTTTATTTTTTTTTTGTGGAGGGTATCATATATGTTACTCCCAGTTTTGTAATTTCAGCTATTTTTCCATTTCATTTTTCAGGGGGTATTTGTTACCGTGTTATAACCGAAATAATACAATTACCCGTTTAGCATAGCTGAAACCGTTTTTTTTTCTTGTAAACAATTATTATATGGCCCAGGGGATTTGTTGAGTTTTAATAATCCGGAGATTTGTATTTATTAGGAAGAGGATTTGTTTACTTTTTTTAGTTTTATTTTTTCACTGGTTATAGTTTATCTGTTTTATTTGTAAATTTACACATCAGTTTTTGGTTGTTTTTACGCGACATATTTCAGGTAGGTTATATACGTAATTGGTTGAGCTTGAAACGATCTTTAAAACGCTACAAATCGCGTTCAAATCGAACCAGAATTAAGAAAGTTATAAGCTTTTCAAAATTAGATTTATTTTTCAAAAATCTTTTATTTTTTTAAAAAATCAGTATTGTAATTTTAAAATGATTATAACTTTATAAATTACCATCCGATTTTCTCGTGGTTTCTTTCATTTTGAAGCGCGTTTCATAATCTTTACAACTACGTAGAAATTGCACGTGAAATCGCCTTAACCAATAACATCACGGTTAAATTATAAAGTAACCAACTGAAAAACAAAAACGGTGCTTTGAGTTCAACAGGTTTTTAGACAAGGAGGCACTATTTAAAACGATATAATTTTTTTTTCAATTTGTTTCTTTTTTGTAATATCTCTTTTTGTTTGAGTTATCCAAAAAATTCCAGAAATCGTCCACCATTTTATTATCACAGTCGTTCTATTACGATAATTTTTCTCACGTCGATCTTTTTCAAATTTCCAATTTTTCCAATTTTGAATTTTTCAAAATTCCATCTTTGTTTTGGTTGAAAAAGTCTTGAAACGCGTCACCTCGAGGCCTTGGGTTATATTATGAATTCAATTTTTGTACAGTATTTTTGGTTATTTCTTTTTTTTTAATTCTTTTGGCGCGCGTAACACATGGCCGTGAATTAACATTATATTTTTGTATTTTTTTGGAAGAGAGTCAGTAAGGGTTTTGGGTTTTTGTTTTTATTTTTTTTTATTGACATTTGTTTTAACGGAGGGGCTGTTTATAAAGTTTCGTATCTCTCTTCCTATTAATTAGTTCCATAGACGCGTTAAGAAACATATTACGAGTAGAGTAATTAACCGCGAATTTAAAGCGGTTGCACCGGTTGTTGCGAAGTGAACGCTATCCACACCCGCCGCCGCTCTGTCGCGAGCTGTAAGTGTGGATCCACCGAATGAGAAATTGAGATCGGGAAAAGAGAATAATAAGAAAAAATTAGACGAATATTTAAAATTAAAAATATACATATACTAAATACTTAAACCTCAAGTCAAACTCGGATCGAATAATAAGGTTTTTAAAAATAATTAGTTTTTTAGACTCTAGGGATCGCGAAGGTGACAGAATATAACTAAATATGGGACAAAGTATTTATTTAAGCCTATGTAAATATATTAAATAATTATTTAAAAACATTCAATATTAGACCTAACTTTGCTCCGGAGAATCGTGAAATAGACAAATTTTAGATAAATAATTCCAGAAAAATTCCTTCGGGATTCGATAGCTTTAATTATTTTCTATTTGACGATACCAAATACCAGGACTCCAGCAATTAAAATATATAACAGAATCTACAGACTAGAGTCACCAGACCATATAAATAAATAAATATTCGATAAATTATTCAAATTTAATTTGTTTAACTCGAATAAGGGAAGCGAAAATCCAGTTAAAACTTCCATTAGGTTTCGAATTTTTCAAAATAAAATTAAAAATAATACTAGTGAATGGGGACCGACACTCTTTTTAACCCAATTACACAACTCATTACCATATTTTGGGATTAAATTTCAACACCTCGACTAGTAAAGAAAATTTTCCAGCGCCTAAAGTAAATCTTAACTTAAAAGTACGAAGGACATCGCTTCTTCTACTTCTTCTTCTTGGAGGGGAAAATTAGTAAACCTGCCTTCTCGTTTTCCAATTAATATGCAAATTATTATGGGAGTTAACCCCAAATTACGTTTTAAGACCCCCGCATGCACTAAAATGCGTTGAAACGTAAAATAGCTTATACTTTTATACAATTTTTTAAAGGGATAGTAGCGTATAAATCCTTTGATATATTCATGTCCTATTTGTTTAAGTATATCTATTGATGTTTAAATAATCATTGGTTGGGTGACGTCACGTCTTAAAGAAAACCGTGCATCGTTATGGGGGTCACGCTGGTGATATGACGAGCTACAGATCTTTTAAACCAATCATACGTCAACAAACAACGCCACACAATTATAGAAACCTTAGCAGAACAGTTTTCGTATATTTAAAATTATCAAAGGCTTAAGTCGAACTTTAACGCTACTATCTCTTTAACTACAGAATTTAGCTGTTACAGCGACACTAATTGAAGTTAGCAATTGTCCGCGCTATTTTCCTGCCTTCTTATTCTAAGATACCAGCTACAGTGAACTCTAATTTTGTATCAGGATATGAGGTTAATGTTTTTTCGTGCCCTGTTCGCGCACTCACTCTGCCACATGCCTTCGTCGATCTGGAATCCCGATGTTTGTCGTTTGCCGAGCAAGGCGTGCTCCTCGTCGCTCATGGTGTACAGTCGCGAAATTGTAGCCGTACACTTCAATCTCATGTTACCCCTTCTGAAATGCTTTTCCGTTACCACGAATCTTAGCGTTAGACTCGACGTTTCGAGGCCGTCCGCGTGGAGGGTCGTAGAATACTCTTTTTCGTACTCTGAACCAGCCTGGAATTGAATGAATAACAAAAGGAAAAGTTATCAACTTAGATGATATATACTTTACTTATGAAATGAAAGAGAAATTTCTTTCTAAGACCAACGTGGCTCGGTTTTTCCAACGAAATTCAATTATTTTATGTTAAAAAGTTCCCATTATTTTCTGCAGCTTACCGAGAGGGTAACCACTAACTATTATACATATTTTTTTATTAAAATATTCCCTGGCAAAAGTCATTGAATATAAACAGAATTATCATTGTCTTGTTTACTACGTCAGCGGATTTGTATGTGGAAAATTAACGATGATTAAGAATGAAGTGGAGATAATTTGTCATAAAAATCCGCCATTCATTGTAAATCTCTTGTTTTATGTTCAGAAACCAAGGATGATTGATCACGGAGTGCATGGATTATTTATACATGAAACAAATATCCCTAGAAAGTCAATACAAACTTTCTAGTATAGCGTACTCTTTTCTAAATACGGATCGTGTCTATTGTAGTGAATAACCCCTCGATAGAAACTTGAAACATGGACCGGGGTCACGGTATAGAAATGTACTCGAACGTGTATGTGTACCTTCTTTTGAAAGAAATGTGGGGTGAAAGAAGAAAAAAAGGGGGGGAACGTAGTTATGGGAAGACAGTCGTCAAAGAAGAGTATGGCGGTGGTTCGCAATTACCATTAAAAAGAACGAGTTGACATTAAGGAAGGCCACGAACCGAAAAAATAAAGAAAAATGTTGCTTCGTCCTTTCCTCGGTACACTCTACCCGATGAATAGGTCGCCCACCAGAAGGTGCCGAAAAATCGAACCGAATAGCTTGTGAGTTTTCGCGCCTATTTCCCCCCCCCCACCTCTGAATCAAGTTGAATTGTCAGTGCACGAGGAAAGGATCTTATATCATAGCCACTCTTAATCTCGGGCAGTGCACTATGATGAAATTCTTATATTTGAAGTCAAAATTCCGTAGCCAATACATTGGGGTGAATCAAAATGAATATTATGATTTTTCGCATGCCCAATCGAACCTTGCCCAAAATGTATTTCTTTTCTAAACCGTAGAGGGTGCTAGTTGCCTATTAAAGAAGTTGTCTTAAAGCAACACTCTTCCTCTAGCAGACGACATTTTCAATATTTTCCTTCACCTGTATCCGTTAGTTACCTATGAAAAAGGTTTTCCTAGCAGACGATATTTGCAATATCTTAAATTCCTTCACCCGGAGACAGTGACCACTTAAAGCAGACGAAAAAAGACTATGATTTAGAGTGGCTATGCTCTTACAGCAAGGGATGGCGTAAAAGCTTTTCCACTCGCAGAAATTTGGGCCTGATTCTTATAGTCCTTTTCTTCCTTTCCATCTTTCGTCTTTGGAAAGGCCGTACACCCGAAAACTGTATAGTTTTTTATAGCTTAGTTTTCTTTTCAATGGGTTACATCTTCACTAGTATAGCTCGGGTCCCTTGGATAGCTTCTTTTTTTCTTCTTCTTCTCCTTTCTCCTCGTTTTCTTTCAGACTTTGACTCTAACCTCCTTCAAAAATTGTACACCCGGTGGTTGTATAGAACCCTCCTCCCCCATCCCAAAAAAAGCTAGGGACCGAATAAAACGGGGACTTCTTCTAGCAAGCAATGGGAATAGGGGTCGAAAGGAAAAGGTTATATAAACCTCAAAACCAAGTTGGAGGTTTCTCTCTCTCTCTCTCTAGAACTCTAGATATTTGCTGGCCCTTTATATCTGGAATTCTCTATATATTGAAGGAATAAGCTTTTCTTGTAGAGTGAAAATTGTCGGAGTTAGTTTATATTTTCTATGGGTAGGAGTAATCTACGTCATAACTCTAGTGTAGGAAGTACAACGCGTGAAAACTCTGGACTGTTGATAGCCCTAATATATATCTATACTTATGGGCCTGAATCAACCAGAACTCGAGATATATTTTCTGGTAAATGGCGACTTGATCCTTGAGTTTGTAGCGTCAGAACTCGGACTCAATGGGAAAAACCTTCAGAGTATGATAGCCTTAATTGTCGTCTATTGGTTGATACCTAAATCTTGGGTATAGGTCCATTAGAGCTTGCGAAAATCAGCTTTTAACCAAATATTTAATTTATATCTCTAGCTAGCGACTTGAATTCATTCCAAAGAAATTTTCAAATTTTTTCCCAACTAGGCCTAACTGAAAGAAATGGTTTGTTAGTGTATACTGTCCACCCAACAAGCTAAAAACCTGGAAAAACTTGTCTCGAGGAGTGGAAAACTCCAGGATGTAAAGACGCGATGTGGGTCCTTTTCCAGGAAGCGGGCCACCGTTAAGATTTATTTTCTTATTACTTCCCAAAGTACTGCCACTCCTCTCACCCTGTTTGTACAGCGAAGCTCTAACGACTGAAGCGAATATTTTCTTACAGCTAGAGCCCACATCGCAGCATCCATCCGGATGTTGGTTTTCTTTCTCGCTTCCCCTCTCTCTTTTTTTTTCTTTTTGCTCTTGGGCTTCCCTTTTCTGCCACCATCTTTCCCAGAGATCGCTTGGCTAAGTAGAAAAAGATGAGGCAAACTTGGTTGGGGTGAACGGACAGGTTCCCTAGCTAGTTCCAATGCCTTGGCAAGCGTGCATGCCCGCAATATTGGAAACCGAGGTTAGGTAACGAACGAGATATAGAAGTTCACGACGAGAAAGTGGCAACGTGGCCGATGAGGATGGGGAAAAACTGCGTAGGAGATGCTCTGACGCTAACCTTCTGAGAAAGTACAGTTTTGGGATAATTTTTCAGAAGTGGTGGCTGGAAACTGACTATGTTTTTTAAGATCTCGTGCATGGAACGGTTGGGAAAAATATATGCTTAAGTAAAATATCTCAATTGGCAAATATGAAGAAGCTATTTAAGGGTATTATAGCTTAACTTCTCTACCATTAAATCACGCTAAATTCTTTGGATTACGGTATACAGGCGTCGAGTAACCGCGTTTTGAAACATGAAACGGTTAACCCAACTATAGCAACTTCTTCAAACTTTAGCCAAATCACTTGCTACCTCATTAAGGAAAAAGTGTTGAAGGATGAGCTGAGAGTCTAGCTCTGGAGATTATATTTTTTCCTTCCCTTTGTCTTCCCCCTTCCTCTCTCTCTCTCTCTCCCTCTCTCCCTCTTTCCCTCTCTCCCTCTCTGGGTTCTCTTAGCGCATGAAGCTGATGAGTGATCGTCAATAAACGATTCAGTCGGGCGAGGGCCTTTTCCTCATACCCATTCCTGCTGGACTCAAACCTTCGGTTCCATAACGTAGGCGCAAAACTAGGCCATTGGTAGACCTACTATAGTATATTAAGCCTCGGTCCATTCTTCATATGACATGAACGGTCGGTAACTTTGTTTTCGAGCGCCAACTAATTCACGGAAGTTTTTCTCGGGAAATACCTAATACGTTTTGGTCTATCGAGTTTGGTTTATTTATTTTGTTTTGCGGTTGATGGCATGATTGTATAAACACTTCTTCTAGGGTATTTTGGTACTCTAGGAGAAAGTGGTACAACTGCGGAAACTTGGTACTTAAGCGGAGAAGAAATAGTAAATCGTCTTGGGTAACATTCTTAGAAGAAGAATTGTTTTGGTGCCAAATAGTTTTAATATGAAACTGGAGCTGGCATGCTATGGACGCTTCGTCCAAAGGTACCATAGATGATTTGTAAATAGGTAAATTTTTACTGTTTTGCACCAACTAAGGAAAGAGTAGGACGTGTTGCGGACGGCGTTCAGCAAGGAAAACCGATCACGCGTACCTTTACATAAACATTATCTTTGTTACGTGCACTGAACGTCCCAGTGTAACGTCGACAAAATGCAGTAAATCCAGTACAAAAAGTAAGCATGGGCGAATACTCGAGTAACACGAATAACTCGATCGAATATCGAGACGAATAACCGTCTCGATATTCGATAAGCCCCATTTCGGGTATTCGAACGAATAACGAATAGTGAATTTTACTATTCGGGCCTACTATTCGTTAAATATTCGACTAACTATTCGTTAAATATTCGATTAACTATTCGTTAAATATTCGATTAACTATTCAAGAAAACAAAAATATTAACCCTAAAAATGTTTTAAAAAAGTAATGGTAGTTACACCTTTTAATGTATAAGTTTCTATGGGAAAATAGGCCTGAAGTGCTACTACTCATAGCGCATCTAAATTCTAAATATAATTTAAATTGATTTTAATTAATCCTTCTATTTCTGACTATTCGATAACTATTCGATAAGGGCAATTTTAAGTTAAGCCTAATTATTCGATATTCGGTTCCCAAACAACTATTCGTCTCGGTATTCGATAAGAAAATTTTTCACTATTCGATATTCGTCTCGCCAGTCAAAAACTGGTATTCGCCCATGCTTAACAAAAAGTATAAACTGACGGAAACTAAAAGACTTGATTACTCGTACAGTTCCAATAATCAATATGCTCATTCTAACTTATATTTATGATACGAGCCAAAACTCTAGTATATAATAAATAGCATTTAAATTGAAAAACTGCAGTCAAAGCTTAGAAAAATGGTTCAAGAAAACTAAATATAGACCTATATATTGAAATTGTATGTCTATGAATGGTTTGGTAGGGTCTTGAAACAAGATTTCAATAAGACTCCCGCACCTATTTATTTTTGTTTTTCGTGAGCGGGAAACGCTAGGTATAAACCGTAACCATTTCAGAGAACGCTTCCACAACTAGCTTTAAGAAAATAAAATTCTTGTCCTTCGGAAATGGAATGCGTTTTTCATGTTTGACTTTTTAAGGAAAACGGTTTCCCTCTTTTTTTGGGGGGGGGGGGAAGAATGATGCATTATGGATGCGTTTTATACTCTGGTTTTATTTTGGGTTCTCTCTACGTACCTAGCGGTGACCAAGGCCTATTCCACTTTTGATTCTCGCGTTAGGCCTTTGCTCTAGTCTTAAAGGAAGCCTGAAGAGTTCAAAGTTTATTTTATCGTTGCTTTAGAAGTGAGGCATAGGCTTAACAATTATCATAAGTTTATAAGATTTGTTCCATAAGTATGTCACTACCTATACTTTGTAATGCTAGAGACTTACAGCTCGAGCTAGTTCGAGAACGACAAGCAAGAATTGAAATACTACACTCGGTTAATTTTGCAGGACTTCCATCTTCCTATTTAGTCTGTACTAATCCTTCGACAAGCGTCGCTTTACATTGAATTTATGACCTACATCACTTCATGAAAAGCTCTCAGTAACCTGTGACAAACTTATGGAACACATCTTATGAACTTATTCAATTATGCACTAACAATGAACTTTTCTACTAGTGCACCAATTTACGGTAATTGTTTAAAAATGAACTCGAATCTTTGGTGAAGTAACATTTTTAGTCACATTTTAAGGGGAATAAAAATAATTTCTATGAACTCTTCACGCTCCCTTTAAAAGTGGGGCACCCATGCCATTTCGTTTCACTTTGAGAAGATGGTCCTTTATCTTAAAATCCCCCAGAAGACTAACACACAAAACTCTACGGGGAATTTTTCCAAAACGATTTTTCTTATTCGTTTTTGGAAAAATTGAAAGTTTTTCGTTTTTGGTTGTTTTTTCTTTGCACGCTTCATGTTTTTGCTTCTTTTTCCAACTGTATTCTGATCCTACCTTATTCCAATGTTTGTTTTTCCTTTTTTTGTGCATGCAAACGGCTAGAATATTCTGCAAATGTTTCGATTGTTTTGTGTGTTTAAAATCCATTCCACGTTTAAAGAGAAATTTGAATCGATTAAGTATTATTGATTAAATTTAAGGTTACGAAACTTGTTATTAATTATATTATGTAGGTAATTTATGGTCATTTGGATTTATTTACCTTTGACCCCCTTAAAATCTTTCCACTTAAACAAATTTTATTTATTTTTTTAGATGGTCGGAAAAATTAATCAACAAGAAGATATTTTCTGATTGGCTGAAATAAAAGTTCATACGACGATATGTTCATCGAAATTGTTCCATCCAATCACAACTCAACCCCTCCAGCATAGGGTAAGTCATTCCAGAAAACTATATCGCCCTAGATGTCAACCTTTCATTCAGACAATATCGAACCCTAACACAAAAAATAAAAGAACAAGAAGAAAAAAATCCTACCTATAACAAAACCTCAGTAAAACTATAATAACCACACTGAAGATATAAACTAAGGGGGACCCTTGATAAAGTTTTACTGCACTGCAACAACTCATTCAAAGGAAACTCGATCTCTCCGCAATTACAATTTGGGAACGAAGTCCCATTCAGATGTCGGTGAAGCTTCTTTGCTCGCGTGACAACGACTACGTAAAAGATTCGCGGGTTTAGTTTGAAATTTTTCAGTTTCGTCGGGCGCTATCAAGATGACACCACCTCGTTAGGGCCTTTTCTCTAGTCATAGCTCACTTGATCCTGCCTTTGACGCGTGATCGAGTGTGCTACGTTTTAGCAGACGATTTATGAAAAGTTGTAGGATTTTTGTTGCACTCTTGGCGGTGTTTGGTATTTGTAATTTTGAATTCGGCTATTTTAGTATTCAAAAGTCTTGATTCAAAAAAAATCACCATATCCGCGAGTCGTTTTACGTCGTCTGCTTTCGCGTCTGAACAAGGAACTGAACTACCGAAATGAAATTAACCAACTGGAAGTTAAGATTTTACTCAAGGCTGAATGGACCTTTACGTAAAGAACCATACGTTGTTAAAGAATGTATTGATGATAAACCCCCTAAAGTGTTTTGTGAAGGACCCCTTATATCGAACCTTTGTCCTCGCGAGCGTTATTGCCTGTTCACTTAGATATAAACAATATAATTGAAGGCGGGGGTAGAAGTAAAGATGCTATTACTCGTTTTCATTCTTATACTGTCTTTCTCTGTATTAGATCAGGTTTCCTGAACATAAATCTCGTGTCGTTTGCAGAAGTGCACTCTTGTTCTGTTCCTTTTTCTCCATACACCAAAAACTTTCCTAGCTCATTTTTTTTTGTTATTATTTATTCCTCTCCGCTTTCTTCCTCTCTATTCCTTGTCTAGATGGTTAAGTTCATATTAGAGTAAATTAAATTATTTTAAAGGGATACTTTCTTTTAATTTCATTGCAATAAATCCCTATAAGGTTAATTTATTTCGATAGATAGACAAATAAGGATTCTGAAAATATATATGTTTTTATATTTTAGTTTAATTAATGATTTTTAAATTACGATTAAAAGATCCAAAATGCTCTTGTTTTGCGATCATGAGGGCACCTGGTGACACAGAGCCGAACCACCGAAAAACGTTACTAGTTCGTCTCTACCAATTTCGACTTCATAAGTCTCTAAGGCTCCGTAGTGTTTTTCCTACTGGTAGGGGGATTCATTCTGTGAGCGCAGTATGATACAGATTGACGGGAATTGGTATGGCTGCACACCAAATTCTTCTACTTCAGAAGAACTACCCTCAGATTCGTTTATTATAAATTGTTCCGAATTTTCTGAATCCAAAGAATCAGAGTTCGAACTTTCATCCTCAGATTCAGGACCGGAATGATCAGAAATACTTTCTCGTCTGACATTCTTAAGCATATAAGCAGACGACGATTCACCAGGCAAGCTGACCTAGATTCTCGTTCCTACTACTTTTTACTCCTTAAACGACTGTTTTCATTCCAACTACTACCAACCAATCAGAGGCCGAACTTTACCTACGTAGGTAATGGGTTGAAAATGGTGGCCGATTTTAAATCTGGCGTTCAAAATTTCAATTTTTATTCACGTTTATTTTAATTAATAAATTTTTCTCGCGATTTCTACTGACCCCCATGTTTTTAGGGTTGGTTAATTTATAGAAAACCAATGTTAGTTTGACCAACTCAGATAAATCCGATTCTATCCCTTTAACTTAATCCCGAAATTCAACTAACGAAGTTACGTTATTTCTAGTAATTTAGTTGTAATCTTAAATTGCTTAGGACAACTTTAATTTAAATTAAGTAATTATTATGATTAGAGAGTTGATGCTCCTTTCACGTTTTCAGTCTTTATTAAAGGGAGAGTGAAATGGGCCGGATCACCATACTTTTTTGATTTACATTGATAAAAGGACATTTAATTCTCCCTTTAAAGGGAATAAAACTCTTACTTAATCTAGTATGAACTAGACTTGAAAGTTTTAGCTTTCTTTTCTTAAGTGTCTTGCGTTGCTCCTTTTGTAAAATGCTCCGTATTATGGGTGGAGAATACAGAAAACGATATTCTATAGTAGTATTTCGAAAAAGAAAATTGCGGAAAACGAAAGGAGAACTAGAATTTAGGGTGAACGATCTATTCGCTGATGAATCTTGGGGGGGGGGGGAGGTGGGATGTCTTGGAAATCATCTAAATTTTTCGTAATAAAAAAAATCGGTTTTTATCTGATGGGAAAAGGCATGATTTTTATAGGGAAAGTTTTATCATAGTAAAATGATTGAATTCATGTTTTCAAAATCCTTCGTTTAAATATTTGGACTTGGCAGACTTAATAAGATCATTCCATTCGATCACACTGCCTCTGGCGGCGCTTCTTGGCGAGACAGAAATAACCAAAGTTGGTGGCCACTGGCAGGAACTAATGGAATGGTCTATTGATTTGAGGAATTGTACTTACCGGTTCATCATTAATGAACCACTTGAGGATGGCTGCGGGTTTGGACTTGACCGAGGTGCAATTGAGTGAGACGGTCTCTCCGACCTGGTACCTTTGTCTTCCACCGGCTATTTTCGGTCCTTCCGTTGGTAAAACTGGAATGTTTGGTATACGGACCTAGTAAGGGGAACAGCTCCATCAAAACAACGCCGCCCTGGCTAAGGTCTTTTTCTTCTTCCACATTTTCATTGAAATTTGTTTTTCTTGTTTTTAATTCGTCAATTAGTGATTTTTTAATTGAAACATACTTCCTTCGCGGTCACGTTAACATTTCTTCCCAACTCTGTATTTATTATAGTTACGTGGTTTCATTAATGGGTAGTAACTTGTCTTGGTATTTAGTACGTCGTACAATCAGCACGCGGTCTTAACGCATCGTCCTATGTGGTTGCATAAAGGGGGAGGGGCTTGTTTCAAAAATATAATACGTCATACAATCAGCACGCGTTCTTAAGCATATTCTTATCCGGCTATGATATTTTTATATTTGTGGCGCGTTCTCAGTTGTTGCTTAAAATGGGAGGAGCGTCATACGATGGACCCCCAATCTTTAAAAACATGCTTAACCGGAGATATTTAATATATTCTTATTACACATGCGCAATAACGACCAGAATATGTTTGGATCCAGACACATATATATCTTCATTTCTCTCTAGGGATATTGAAGCTGAATAATCCACCTAAGCCTTTGTAAATTAATTTCCCTCGAGCTAAATACTTCAATTTAAAATAACACCTAGGACAGGAGTTTAATTTCGATGGACTTAACTTCTTTAAGGTAACTTAAATTCGACAAAGATAAAATTGCATCGTAAAGGTGAGAATAAAATTAATTGGTTGAAAGAAGAAGAAGAAGAAGTAGTGCGACTTATATTACTCTCTCTCTCTCTTATCGCTTTTGCAACTTGCAAGTTTCTTTAACTCTGAATTTTAAGAGACCAAGGCTTAGTTCATTCGAAAAGAAAGACTCACTCTCTCTCTTTCTCTTATCTAACTCTAGTTTTAGACTCGACAAATGGTAATTCATTGATAACGTATATTTGGAAAAGCAATTCATGCTTTAAGATACGATATAAATAAATCAAAAGTCAAAATTTAGGTGTTTTTTCTTTAACAAAAATCAATCTTTCTTTTGAACTTCATCCAAAGAATTCTCTATTTGGATTTAATTAAATTTTTCTATATTTTTCGTATTGGATTCTTTGCGAAATTGCTTAAAATGAAAGACTTTGTTTGCAAATTGCACGTGAAAAAAATTATATTTCTATCAGATGTAATTAGGTTGTAGTTTAAATTACATAATATAGCTTATATGGTATTCACGAATGCGCCTAGCTAAACTGAAATGCACCTCATAACGTAATCTGCAATTATTTTTGTTTAGTGTTTATCAGATTCTTGTGCCATTCTGACTTTCTTTTTAGTAACAAAAACAATAACGAAATCAATATTTGACTTACAATCTTATTGCTCATAGTTTCTTTAGTTCCTAACTGTAAGCCTTGAAGCGATTTATATTTTGGCTGGAAAAGGGCAGGTTTTTTTTGATAACTTACAAAGCGACCAAGACCAAGTTATCCCAAAGTTTGCCCAAGGGTATCACCATTAAAGGCTTGGTATTATACCGCTGTACCACCATGCCTTATTTCGAACTAAAGGGGGAAAAAAAACGTGGCTGCACCACAGGCACGAACTTTTTCCCGCCAAAACCTGCCTGACTTTCTTTCTTTTTTATTCTTTTCTTCCTCAACGCGCTGTAACGATAGGCCTAACTCGGGCCTAACGCATTGCGGTAGCTACGTAAGGGTATGAATACTCTGGGCAGGAAAACCGGAAGTTCTTTAGCGACGCGAGTATATCCGGTAATGGAAAGAGAAAAAAAATATAGAAAAAAAAACGAGGAAGTAATTCCAGCTTACATAGTTGTACTCTCGGACGGTACTTGCGCTGGTGATTGGAATCATTTTTGAAATAAGCCTTTGTTTAAAGGGATAGTAGTGTACGGTTCCAATTCGATTGCTAGTAATTAGTTAAATTTGTAATTTAGAAAATATTTCAAAAACGGAAACACGTGGTTGATGACGTACGATCTGATTGGTGGAAAATATTTGCTCTAAGTGTTCAATCGTTCTCTAATATATAATGTCCCTACCAAACATTAGTTAACCCTCAATTAATTTTTAATATCAAACATTCTTTAGGACATTCATAATCAAAGGCTTTCTTATTTTAATTTCGAATTAAATTATTTATACGCTACTAACACTTTAATTAAGCGTGCAATTAATACTCAAGGTTCACGTGACACGATGACCTCTAACTTAAAATTTGAATATCTTGAAAGAAGTTTTCGAAAGGATCAAAGAAATCCGTTATTTTTCACTCGGTATTAACTTTCTTGTAGCCTTCCTAATTAAGGCTAGTGTCGCAAAACCAATTTACAAGTACCTACTCAAATATCGTATCCCTAAATTACTCCGAATTTTTTTTTTTTTTTTTTGGTTTTCATCCATAATTTATTTATAAGTCCGATGTTAATGGACGTTTTTACTCTTTATCGTTTCTAGTTTGGGGCTTTCTTATTTTAAAAATGATTTAGTGGGTGTAAAGTTAATTTGCCTTGTAGCTTTAATCTTGATGAATAAAAAACCCCCCAGGCTAGACAAATTGGCTTCTCTTTCCGTATTAATGCTAGGATAAAAAAACGTATATTATTTTTACTCAGTCGATTATGTTTTTTTATTATTCTGCAAGGGGTGTTAGAATTATTCTTCCAAGGAAAAATGGATGCCTTAAAGGAAAGGTGATACTTGACTTTTTATACATGATGCTTCAAAAAGAGTAGTAGGGCCGAAATATAATGGGTTCTATGGACCATATTGAGTCTAACATTTTCAATGATATTTTGATCTATTGGGCAGCTGTTTTATTTATTATGTTCTATAATAACATTCTAAATAATTTGAGGTAGAAATCCTTCCTTAAAAATTTTGCTAAATTTTAATTATTTTCCTCTTATTTATTCTTATTTCATCTTCCCTTTAAACATTTAAATTTCTCGAGCCATTTTTTTTAATAGCTACTCTCTACCAGACTTTAGTTTAATTGTGTTTTTTGAAAATTCGCAAATTGGGAAGATTTCGTTGAAAAATGAGGCGAAATTTCTCGCCTCATTAACAGAGTCATATGCAGAAAGAAAATCCGCTATTTTATTAGATTTTTTCCTCGCTTGTTTGATAAATGAATTTTCTTTGTTAAGAGACATAGAAAAAAGACTATTGCTACTATTTAACTTATAATTATATACTTATGTTGGATAAGTAGTTCACGTGAAGCGAAGGAAGTATTTATTAGGGGGCGTGGCGTTGTTTTTCCCCCCATTCTATACAGTGGACTGATTGGTATACCATATCCAGGGGTCGCCCTAATCTGTGTTACAAAAATCGCGCGCATATAAAAGAAAAATTAAAAAATTGCGGGAAACTTACCTAGAACGTTCATTTCTTTGGAGGCGTCGGCCGAATCAAAATAAGGCGCGTCCGCTGACACTTCGCACCGGTATTTTCCCGCCGTATTTAAGTCAATATGACGTAAATACACGTAATGCTCGTTTGACCTGGACACCTGGGGGGAAAAGTTTGAAAGAAATATTTAGATATTTAGCAAGTGCATCTTTAAAAGTACGAATATACAGGGTGTTGTTCCTAAAAGTGTGGTAGGAACGTATTTTATGACGTTATTGTTTTACGGATGACCCCTTATTTAAATTAGAATTGTATCTCAGTTTTTTGGTTAAATTAATGGGGTCGTCCGTAAAACACTCTAATCATAACTTGTAAACTGTGGCCCAAATATGATACAAAATGTTTTATTCAAAATTGAATCCACTGTCCTATCAACCTTTTTGTAACACATTTTAAAATAGATTCGTTTATTTTTAAACACGTCAATGCACGACGTTATGAACGTTTGACCTTTACACCCGCTGAAACTTGAGGAAAGTTTAAAAAATAAAAATTAATATTTAGTGATAGTGTTCCTTTAAAAGCAGTTTCATGAATAATTTATTTTCAGAGAGATTCAGTTATTTTTAAACGTGAACGTGAATAAGTTGTAAAAAGTTTTTTTTTCTCCCCGTTAAAATTATAAACGCCTATTTCGAGTCAAAGTAGATCGATGGGGCTTCCTTTTCTGAATGTTAAATTTCGTAGCCACACTAAATCGTGTGGCTTTTTTCATAAATATGGTTTTCTGCTCAAGAAAATAAGGTTTAGAAAAAAAATCATATCCATGATACACCGAGTTTGAAATGACGTAACTTTAGCTGGGAAAAGGTTTCAGGGAAATCCCTTGAGTTTGTAATAGATAACGTTATCATCTTTAAATTGGTATCTGCCGGTACATCAACTATAGCTATAGCTAAAGATAACAAAGTTTTAAATATAATTATTGTTTTTAAGTTTTGAAACGTCCGAATTCTGGAAATTTTAATACTGAGAGAAAACTCATCTAGGGTATAATAGAAATAATTTTCCTCTTTCCAATGGTACCAATTATTTGGTCCAAAAACAATTAGGAATTGAGTAATTAACATTTAAAGAAATTAATTTTTAGACCACCTTTAGTCTGAATATAAGCAAACGGTTTCACAGACTGAGAGGTGAAAATGTACTCTTTCCAATGGTACCAAATACTTGGCCCTAAATCAACCAGAGCCTCAGTAAATAAGGTTTCCAAAATGTCATCTCCTGCGTCACTTATAAAAACGCAACTTCAAATAAAAAGGCGGGAATGATTTTCTATTAAAACTTGTATCATCGTAGTTAACATTTCCGACAGGTCACGTACGACTGTGTCACACCTTATAGCCAATAAGAAAGGGTCCTAATTATATTTCTTCAAATTGGGAGTCGTCCGAAATCGTACAACTTCAACTTGTCAAAAGTTCACCCATTTTTTACCCTGCATGGCTTTTCTATTTAGTTAGTTAAGCCTTGGCCGATTCAAGCGGCAAATCCCCAGAAAAAACACGACGTGGGGATAAAGCTAACCATCAATAGATAGGTTAAGAATGTTCTGGAATTATCTCGAAGTTTAAAATATTCACTAATTCACGACTCGAAAATAGATCTTAATTGATACAGCAAAGGCCTAAGGAAATTAGTGTTCTAAAAACCATGGACTTTAATTCTAAAGAGGACCAGAAAAGTCGTAATTCTTTCAGCAAGCTCGGGAGAAGGGATACTTTTAATTTACTTCCCCTATGTCGCTACCTTTAACCAGTGTTTCAAATTGAATTTAGAATGACCTTGATGTACTAGAATCCTTATCTTAATCTCTCGCTCTCGCGCATTATATCGTCAAAGCACGTGCCCCTCCAGGTTTTGATATCCATTATTCGTGCTTAAACTCTCTTTTCGAAGGACGTGTGGGTTTTTAGCGCTGGTTGAAGTGGTAGCTCGTGCTCAAGCGACTTTCCGTGTCTAGCTTTGACGTATTTTATTGACCGGAAAAAAACAGTGCAACGTTTCACCGAGCGTAAAATTCAACCAGCCACAGCCTATAAATGTACAGTAACAGTCTATTTGAACTTGGAAAAGTACAGCGTGCAACGAGCTATTGCGAAAACCGTTACATAAATAAATTTTTTTTGCTATTTTATTGCCGCTCTGTTTATTTCTTCCAGTTTTAATTTAATTGAAGGAGATTTTTGAAGGCTTTCTTTTGAGCTTGACCTCAATTCTATAGTATACCTTTATTATTAATTTATTTTTTGACTTATCACTTATATTTAAGGTTCAAAATCGGGACAAATTTAAGAAAGATGCGAATTTTTAAGCATTTAGTTTCTATGAATTATTTCATAACATTTTTCAAATTATTTGCCAATTTACTTAAAATATTTATATAGAGAATAATCTGGGCTTCAAAATGAGTTAAAGAACGTCAAAATCGGTTTATAATTAACGAACGTAAAATTTTTCAAATATTGTCATACACCGGAGTATTGCAGGCAAATAGTTTTACAGGGGCTCATAGGAAATACATAATAGTTTTTACCCCTGTAAATTCGGCTTCTTCAATATTTATAAAATATCTTAAATTTCCATTTTAAATTGCATAAAGATGTTCTACAACTATAGTAACCAAAGTAATACACTTTTACGGTTCATTTATTCAAAGAAATACACTATAATTATAATGAGACAGAAACAAAAAAATTTAAAACGTTATTTATTTTGGTGGAGAGAAACGTTAAGGTATCTATACTTTTTTTTTTCCAATTACTAAATCCTAAATTCATTAAAACATCTCGGAGTTATTAATTCTTAACCTCTCTAATTTTTAGTATTTAATGAACCCTCGTGTTTAACGAAGCAAACGTCTTTTCTTGGATCTTAACGGTTCAATAAGAAGTTTCGTGAAAAGGGAGGGAATAAATGAATAAAAACAAAAATACTTTTAAGATCTAAGAAAAAAAAAGGAAAAATTGTTGTAGACCAAAACTGCCGAGTTTTTCAAATAATTAATGAAAATTCCTTAAGGGCAATTTAATTATTATAAGAAATGCGTAGCTTCGTTTGTATTTCTATAAATAACGCTGTGATTATGATTTAATTTAATAATTAACGAAGTTAATCTTAGCGTCACCCGGGTTTGAACCCGTGACCTTCCACGCAGTAACGTGGAGATTACTTTATACTGGCTATATTATAAACCAAGGATGATTGAGAACGGAGTTGATATAAGAAGAGTGTTTTAAAATTGAATAAAGGTATTAGACTCCAGGGAAATCTATAGAATACGCGTATTTCAATTACTACATACTTTAAAAACAAACATATCAAACCCTATTGTTTATTTACCAAATGTTTAGTTAAAATATACGTCCCAAAAACCAATTAAAATATTTATAAACTCCAATAGCTCTTTGCACGTTAGAGTAGAAAATTAACCAACAAAAAGGTGGCTATACTTTGTTATCCTAATTTTTGTTCGCTGACAGCTGGCCTATCGCTTAAAGGAAAAATGTCCCTTCGCAGTTTATACCTTGTATAGAATTTTATCACACTGGTTCGGAGGAATACTTTGGCTAAGCCTTTGCAGCTTTAATTTCGCTTTCTGGTAGAGTGAGTCGCGTGCACTCTTCAAAAATCGATCTGGCAATTAGCTTCTTTTGTTTTCTTAAGCGAATTCCCAGCACAGAGAGTCGCTGGTACCGAGAAGAACGTTATGAAAACGTCCCCGTAATAGACTTTATGAACTTCGCTAAGCCCAGAATCCCTAAATCGATTCCCACCCCGGGTTATTTTTAAACCACGCGTAGGAGAGAGTGAGTGAGAGAGAAAGAGAGAGCGCCCGGCTTAAGGCGAGCCGAGTGCTAGAAGTCAAATTTTTGAAACTCTTAGATATGCCATATTTTTCTTCTAATTTTTCAAACAATGGAAAGCAATTCTTTTAGGCGTTTAACTTATGGAGATGTTTGTTTTTAATCGATTAAAAATATAATAACTGAGACAAAAAATATTTCGTCGCAAACACGGGATTATAGTTTTAAAGGTTAGAGCTACAGAAATTAGTTCTTAATCGATTAAAAATTTAATTGATAAGACTAAACATATTTCGATTAAACTAGTTTGAAAAAGTTTCTGAAGATGTTTTGAAATAACCGGGAGTTTCACCGATTATAACTTACTATATTTCGATTAGATTAGTTTTTTCTGATGAAGATAACTTTTAATCGATTATAACTTTATAAAAACTTAGTTAAGTTACTTCTCTCAAAGTCCAGCTATATTTATGTTAAATTTATTTGTTTCGAAAGAATCTACAGCCTTCTTACAGATAAGTTTATTTTATTATATATATTTATATTTTCCCTAAGCCTAGCTGCAGAAAGAAAAACACTTTAATTAAATTTGACATTATCTCTTGTTGGAGATTTGGAAACTGTCGGGCGCGGCGCTTTCCTGGTGTCGTACAAAAATCAAGGATAGTAAACTGTACTCTTAAAGCAGAGACGAATGGTGGTATGAGGTCATGAATTCGAAATGTCGTCTGGCTCTCTCTCTCTCTTAGGCCTTTGTAGCTGCCGGACCATTACGCTTGATTTTACTAATTAAATGGAGAAGTTTTTGGTCGTCGGGGAGTGTTCTTGCTTGAATGAATACACCATAAGAAAAATGCACCCGATAAGGAAGGGCTATCACCGCCCCTGTACCAACTTACCCATGAATAAAACATACAAATTTTCCGTCCTGATATAATTTTTGTTAAAACCTTTTCGTTAAGCCTTGGTTTTAGGGCCTTTGCGCCCTTTTTTTTCCCTCTCTCCCTCTCTTAAAAGATAAAGATGTTCACGTTCGCGTTTAGGGTTTTCCCGAACAACTGGTATAATTAATTATGGAACTTTTTATGCCTACAAGTTGCTAACATAGAACCAAGCGTATAATAACAATGTGGAGAATTTAAAGATTTATATATATACTTTGTTTACCGTTTATTTACAGTGTAAATAAAATGAACCGCGTTAATGAAGAATGTTTATTTTAGTGAGTTTAATTGTTTTTTGTTTTTTTTTTTAAAGAGGTGTAATGGAAGCTTGGACGTTATTAATAAGGGATATATCATTGGATTGGTAGTTTTTAATGCGATTAAGTTTAATTAGGATTAAATAATAAAGATGGTACTTACGTCGACCCTGATCCCGGGCATCGGTAGATAGTGTGTTGGCGGATAATTGGTCGGTACATATCGGTAGAATTCCGCGTCATTTTTGTACCATTTGACCGCGTAGAGTTTTTGATTTTCCAAATCGAAACTACAAGTTAACTCGACCGACTCTCCCACCACTGTCGGAGAAGGGACGTCTAACATGACTAGGCGAAGAGATGTTCCTAGAGGAAAAACGGGATCAAAAAAGAGAAACCATATTTATTACCAGTAAAGAACCAAAAGGAAAGCGCTAGTTGTCAAAAATATCGAACTCTCAGGGAAAGTATCACGAGATAGAGTGAATCTAGGGTTGCAAAACAACGATAATTAGAACGATATCGATTCTTAATTAAGAAAGTTATGAAAATTTCAGTGAAAATTGTGACATAACTGATTATCACTGACTTGACAGAATCCTATTACAAAGGCTGAGATGTGATTTTGGGTTACAAAATTAAAAATAAAGCTTAATTAAAATCTGTTAAAATTTTAAGAAATTATGAGAATTTTTTTGCAAATTTTGACATCAATAACAGAACCCCAACTCGCCATCGCTTCAAAAATGTTTAAAATTCCGTAACTTTTTTAAAAACAGTCCGATTTGACTAAAATCAATTTCATTTCAAAGCAGGCAACGCGTTGTATATCGTAAGGTAATTATATTTTCCCTTTACGAATTCTTTTACGACTCGTGGGACTTTACCTTTAAATTGAAAAAGTAGAAAATAAGAAAATCAATATTTTTCAATCGGACTCTGCCGACGAGAAAGAGGTTTTTCAGAGATGTGTGTGTGTGGGGAGATGGGGAGAAGGGGGGATCTGAAAATCATTCTGCACGGTTATTTTTCACTCGGTTGGAAACTGAGATTTAAGGGTTCCGAAATCCTATATTACAAAGTACTTCAGCCTACCCATAGTCCTCTTGTATTTATATATAGATTTTTATTATAGTGGCCTGAAACGCTCCAAAACGAAACGTTTTCTGTCACGGTATATGCCACTCCCACTTTCCTACAAACCTTACTTACTATCAAGAGTATATATTCTTCTATTGGAAGATGAAATTAATTTCGTTTTTCTCGACCGCCATTTTATTTTTTATACAAGTGGGTATAACTACTGATGGGTTTACGAGTAAGTTTAGCCGTTGATCACGTGACAGATCTTTGTTTTAATTAATGCCACTCCATTCTTAATCATAAAAAACAACACACATAAAATATTTAAACTGTAGCAGTGAACAATTTGCTGGCACGGAAATTCTCGTGTTTGACCCTTGACCACGCCTTTATTGTAATTAGGTTAATATTTAAAGTTACAAACCAAATCCTGTCACAGTGTTACAAACAGACAGAAAATGCAAAGTCCTTTTTATTCTAGTAATGAACTACTGCTCAAAAAACTTGAAATTGAATCCTTTGAAATATAATCAGACCGTCAGATTCACGCACATTTTGATCGCCATTTTTATTCCAAAATAGCCACCAATTTTAACCAAAATTTACACAGATCTACGATGAAATTTACTAAACGTATATACGAAATTTACGTAAATCTTTTTCGAATGCACGAAAGTAATTAGGGTTTTATTGCGACTTGATATATTCAAGATGAGTCGATATTAACTCACTAATACACTATATATACTCTTGCTACTACAAGGCCAGTATCCCATTCGAGAAACCCTAGGATTTGATGACAGTAACAGATTTTTCACGAGAGAAACGGAGAGAAATTTGGTTTTATACTTTACTTTCGCGGACAAATAAATGGGAAAAACCTGATTTTTTTTTTCAAGGCAGCCATACTGTTGGACGTACGCTTCCATCTTATTTAAGGTCCGTTCGTTCGTCCCTGGATCTGACACTTTTTTCTCCTATAAAAGTCCAAAACTTATAGCTGTATCTAACCAGTCCGGGACTCCTGGCCGGGGTCGCTAACCGGACGTACGTTGGACCTCTTTTTTTTTGTAATAGAAATGACAAACTGAGTACGGATAAAGCTTCAGGATTTCGGCGTGGTTAAGTTTCTCCTTTTTAACCCGTTCAATTTTAGGGTTTATTGGGGTCAGCCTTTACGGCGGGGTGTGTTAAGGATCAAGGAGTTATAGACAGACTTTTTAGGACGTCAGAACTCTGGTAAATTTTTTAACATTCTCTCCATAGGTTTAACCATAAGCATATCAAACCACCCGTAAGCGTGAATTCACAACATGATTACGGGTAATCACCATTGTACAAGGGATCCAGAGAGAAATTTGAGGTTCTACGCCACCTAGAGGGAAAACGAAGCAATTCTCTCCTTCCCAATTCCCCCTACCACCTTATAACCCGGAAATCTAAGCAGTCGTCTGCTTCTGCAATAAATGGCAGCGGTAATCGGTTTAGTACGGGCTTTTAAGACTTAAGTTGTTTAAGATTAGGAACAGCAAATTATCTCGAATTTTTAAAGAAAATGGGAAAAACTCTTAGTGATGAGTGTACACAGTACAACTGGTTTCTTATGAATAGGATAAGTACAAAAGAGAAAAGTGTAGGTTTCCGCATGCCTTTTTTTTTTATTAAAAAATATATGGACCTTGTGGGCTTGGCTTTGCGCCTGCCTCGGGCCCTTCCGCATGCCTTTATTACGCGAACTTCAAAATCCACGTTTTAGCCCCACTAGCAGACGACAATGTTTGTTATGATTACAAGTATTAATAGAGGTAGAGCTTATAATAGGTAAGAATAAGATATATATTAATCCTTGTATTTATTCCCAAGCTTCCGGTAGCATCCCTTGCGCGATTTGAATAAAGTTTCCCTTTTGTGCCACCAGGAAGACTTGTCTCCCGAGTTTTACCTAGACAATGCCTGTGGCTAATTTCCCGACGATTCACGCTTACGGGTAGTTTGATATGCTTATGGTTTAACATGTATTTTTGGAGGTCATAACTCTGGTCAATTTCCTTTCAGAATGTTATAACCACATTTTTTAGCTTTCTAACGATATCAAGTTCTTGAGGTTACAACAATCAGGACCCGAGTAATTAAGCGAATTGTTCATAAACCTATTCTTTCGATAGAGGAAAGGTTTTTATAGATAAAATTGTACCAAGTACTTGGTCCTACATCAACTAGATCTCGAGATAGTAAGATTTTCGCACCACCCGTACCAGCCCAAATTTTTGTCTCTAATTGGAGTACAAAAATTCCAGATTATTTTAGTGGAATGAGGTGAGGTTTTCGATCGTGTCTCGATGAACTTGTTTAAACACTCGTCGCTCGATGCTCGTGCCGCGTATTCGCGTCGGGAAGGAAGACGAAGCCCTTTAGGCTATCCGGGTATTTCCGAGCAATAAAACGCTGGAAAGACGCTTCTAACCAAGCGAGTAGGTTCCGGGTTGGTTTTTATCCAAACGGCTATGCCTAGTTTCCTTCCCGAAGTAGCTTATACACCTCCCCATCCAACCATCCATCCATCCCTTTCCTTATTCTAATACACGGTCGGTATTGAATTTCGATATACTTCTTCCCTTTTCCGAAGAGAACCGGCGACCCCGCAACTCGGACGCGGACCTATAAGAGAAGTGTGTATTTGGTCGAGTCAACTGTTATCACTCGAGCTATACCGCCGCGCTCTCCCAATCTTCCCAAAACGAAACGTAACCGTACGAAACGCGTCCTTTGGATTTAAGGATGGTTTTTCTTCTCTCCAATCTACTGACGCGTGCTCTCGCGCTTCTTCATCTCTATCCATCCTTTGGGGGATTTTCACTATCGACCGTTGCCTGCTTCTCTTTCTTGTAAATACGCCGGTATAGCTACTTTATTGTTTGAAATATGTCTACAGAAAGGAATGTTTGGCGGTATATGAAATTTTTCAGAAAGAGTTACATTCAGAGTGGCTTAGGTATTTGTACTAAATTTGGTCCCTTCTTTAACTCTTTTCTCAGACTAGTATCTTTGGTCAGTATACTTTGGTCTAAAACAACGACGGAGTCCAGTTACTACTAGTGAAGGAGGAGAGAAAATCTGAGGATAAAAAATACACTCGAATATCCAAGCCATACTGTGGTATTCCTAAGGTTATTTGAAGTAGCGAAATAGTCTAGGAATTTTTATTGGATATGAGTTCAGCTTCTCTATTTTGATTGGTCAATATTTGAATTTGAGCTAAGGTATATTGGTTAGTTTCTAAGATGCAATATACTCACTCCATCGTGAAGATACATACAGACAGGAAGGTAAAATCAACAGAGACTTTCGGTAAACTTATGTATAAGATTATTATTATAAGTCTTTCATCGTCAAACTATGCTTTTTTTCGTCAATGAGTTTGTTTCGTTCGTTTTTATATACGTCAATCGCCAGTTAAGTCGATTATGAAAAATTATTCATTGGTCTTAAGCCTTGCCAACACCCTCTAAATATCCCCGCCCTGTTAAAAGTAAGTGTACGAAAAAGGTTTTAAAACTTTCAAAAAGTGAGATTAGAGCTAGCTGTGATGTAAATTGCCGGTAACAACCTATAGAAAAAGTTCAACTTCTAGAACGCCCGCATAGATATAAGAAATACGTAATAGTTTATACTTAAAACTTTCCTATAAAGGGTCATTCTAGAATTGTTTTCTTTTTATCCATTTCAAGAATTACACACTCCTACTACTACTTTTAGTTCTAATATCCATGAACTTAGTAAAAAAAGGGGGGCAGAGACGTGGAAAAAATTTGAATTGCTAACTTTATATATGATGTTGTTCGTTTGAGAATCGGTAATACAGTTTAAGGTAGACAAGGGCAATTTTCTAATCACCTTTCATCAGGGTATTCGTTTTATTTATGTTAATTCAAGCTGTAAACGCGAACAGACTTATGGGTACGTAAAAAGGCTTTTCATGGATTTTGATCAAGCTATATTGATTTTTTTTTACAACCTGGCGATGCTTTGAAAGCCAGGACCCATAGCCTAACTCTTTCACTAATAAGCTGTGAATAATTCTAGGACAACCGTTGCATCTATTACTTGTGTTGAGAGTTACTTTAATACAGAGTGTTCCGAAGTACAGGGGGGTCCACGAAAAATAAATTTTGAGTATAAAATGTTCAATGACATTTGGTCCAATGGTGAGTTATGATTCTGGAGTGTTTTACGGATGACCCGTTAATTATGGGGCATTATCCTTCAGTTTCTAATTTTAAATTAAGGGGTCTTCCCTAAAACACTCCAGAATTATGACTTGTAAATGGTGTCACTTGTCGCTAATTTCATAGCACTTTTTTGACTCAAAATTTGTTGCTCATAGAACCCTCCCACTGTACTTGGGTCCTATAATTACCATTTTGGGAACACCCTGTATTATTGTAATGGCCTCCCCGTTGCCCTAGAAACTCCTTCCGTACGTCTTTCTCTTCTTTAAAGGACGAGCACCCCCTGTCAGCCAAAAGGTGAATTAAAAAGAAAAAGGCTCCTTTAAATTCTAAAGACTTCAATCATTACTACTAACTCGATAGGAAAAATTTGCATCAATTTACAACGGTTTTTAAAATATCTTCGGTGTTTTTTTTTCTAGTGTATACACTTACCATTAAATTGAGTTAAAACCAATCCAATTCTGAAGGTAAATTAGAGTTCAATACATTATTTGAAGGACAAAATTGCTCACTTAGATAAAGTACTAGTTTTATTTATTTTTTGATATAAGTCAGCTAAATTTGCTAAGCCTTTGTTTTTGAATTTTCAAAGATAGAGTAATGGCACGTGATTTAGTGTATAAGGTTGGTTGCGCGTGAGGAATTAAGAACACGCTTTAGTTGTAGAGATACGAGTCTATTATTTTGGTTACACCAAGAAGTGATATCTAGTTTATTAGGGAGAAGGCATAAGATGCCTAAGTATTCGCGCCGTGCCATAGTCCCAGCCCCCCTTTCAAAATACAAGGGGGGACGTAAAAGAAGGCTAGGCTATTTCGCCTCTCCTCAGTCGGAAAATACGTAATTTTCGTTATTCGCGTCGCGCTGACGTGCACAGTTTTCAAGAACCAATGAGATGCTGGTTGTTATTTCGAGGCAGGGATTAACTCCGTTTGGACTGGAGATAAATTGGATGTGGCGAATTTATAGCTTCTCCCTATTAAACTAGATATCACTTCTTGGTTACATCTATAGTGTTTTTCATTTAATTTTCCTTTAAAGGAGTCTAACTTATATGGTGTAGATATATATTGACTTATGTTAGGAAATATGGCGCTGACGGTGTACGTCTAGGGTCATTTATTTCGCGCTTGGTTTCTGGTTTTCTAGACCGTTGGGTTATTCTCCGAATTTTTGTCCGCAATTACGTTCTTACTTCGTAAAATACTCCGTAATGGAGATTCTGAGTGTGTCATTACACTAATAATAGTTCTAGAATCTCGAGTAGTCTGCGCTACGGACGGTATGTATGTTACGCGATGCTCTTAGAGGCAAATTTATGTAAGACTTTAGCTATAATTTCGGGAGATTCTGCATGCGCTGGCAATACACCGCCGCGCCCACATAAGAAACTCTAGACGATAAAATGTTTCAACGTACGTACGCGAAGAACACGTTTAATATTAAGAATTTTCTCAGGAATCTTTTTGTCGCCCCCGTTGCCGTTTGGGAATTAAAGTCTGCTCTGCTGTTACTTGTAGAGAAAAAAATGTGTGTATATATAAAGGACGTGTATGGATATGATTTACATCGAGACGTTTTTTGCACGAGACTCGACTTGAATAAATTTAAACGACAAATATAATCTCAGCTGTATGGCGATTTTTTATTTTTACTTGTGCCATGGTGTCGCGTGGTTTCAAAAGGATTTTGCAGACCAAACAAACACTTATATTTGTTTGTTTCGCAGGATACTATCAATGGAAGAGTAACATCCCTATCAAACTGTGTGTACAATTAGAAATAGGCAATGAAGATGCGCATACGTTTTTTGTAGTTATCAATAACATGTATTATAAAATTAATAGTTATCGATTTTGTAAGGACAGAATTTGTCATATTTTTTTTTCGATAAGTTAGTTTTTGTTGCGACATAGCTCGTGGATCAGTTCTGAGGTGCACTGAGATAAAGTTGGTGTGCACTTTCAAGAGATAACGTAGTTTTTCAATTAATTTAGAGGCGTTAAGTTGATTAGCGGTTAAAGTCGTTGATTGAAATCAATTTTAAATGCTTGGTAAAATAAGGATATGCTTAAATCAACGCTTTTTAATTGTTCTTTTATTTGAAGAAGATCGAGTCACAAATTTCACTTCTTCGCCCATAGTCGTATATGTCGAGTGATAATTGAACTATTCATTCGATTAGTGAAATAAATGCCCATGCACTTTCAGAATATGCCTTCAACTTGCAATCATTAGTTCTCACTTTTTGGTTTGCCTTGATATATACGCGGACGTATTTCCAATTACTAAAATTCGCTAAATAACTCTTCCAGCGTAGAAAACTATAGCCAAGGCTTAAAAAAGGTAGAAGCGCATGCAGTTAAGTAGAGAAGGGGGAGGTGAAATGTAGGGGTTATACCAAACTAATTAGTGTCATTAGTCAAGTCGTGAGAGCGAAAACTATCTAGGGGTTCGGCCCTATTTCCGAAATCTTTCGACTCACTACCTCTACATTCTCTCTCTCTACATAGTATATTGTTCTATACAACTAACTGGTCTAGATATAGTCTTAAGTAGATTTAAATGGGCATGCATTGCTAGGCCTTGGTTTCCTTGGCAAAATGGGTTAAGCCTAGGTCTTTTCCCTGTTCTCCTTCAATCGGATACGCGGAATATATAAAAGGAAAAATGGAAATGCAGACTTTATAGGCAATGATTAACGCAATCTAAGTTTAACACGCGTCTTTCGTTCGTTCAAATTAATTTTGCGAGCCAAGGCTTAAGTATATGTTTCAAATTAGTGAGAGTATACTTTTAACTCTTTTTTTTTACTCTCGCTTTTGAAACTTTAGCGCGCGACGAAGCCGCTTGCTTTTGCAGATATATCCCGTCATTACAGAGAAAATGCGAGGCCGTTTTGATAGATGAAAGCTCGCAAGGAATCTATCTTGTTTTCAACGCGGAATCTCAACCGTTCCCTTCTTAAAGGGGTTGTAGAACCCAAGAATCTAACACTTTGTGACCGTAAATGTCGTTACTAATTATTTTTGACGAAATTGGAATTCTAGCAAGCGAGATAATGGTAATGACGTCGTAGTTGGTGGAGAGCTGGTAGCCAATAGAGGAAATAATTTAGCAATATGCTATGGACTGAAGATTGGGTTTTGGGTTGGAATAGGCTTACCAATCTTTGTGATCTAATCCATGATTTATTCATTGCCAATTTTAGCCTCTGACCCTGGTGTACCAGAACAGGATATGACGTAGGTCAGTTATTGAAAAGTGAAATAAACGAAAGGACTTTAATTGATTCTAAAAATTAAAAAAATACAATATACCAAACAGCCAGATATATTTCAGGAATAACAGTGTTACAGTCCCTTTAACTTAGAGAGGATATGGATAGGATTGGTAGAGAAAGGAAGCGTAGCCATTACCGACTTCTGCAACCCTCCTTCGGTTTTAATGGCCATGTTCACATTATTACTATCTTATCTCTTGGACGTAACGCTTTAGTATAAGGCGGATCAGGCTTGTACGGTTTGAACACGACTTTCTATACGAATCTCAAGATGGTACACAAAAGGTCCCGATGATGGTTCTCCCTTTACGCGCCCGTCATCTAGGTCGGGTTCGGCCGAATGGAATTTCGAATTTGAGAGAGCGAGTACGCTTTATATTCTAGTCGAATCGGACAGAGAATTTCTGCTATATGTATTATGCGACCCTATGACGTTAAGGGGGGGGGGAGAGAATTCTTGGCAAGTTATACCATACTGTATGACGTTAGAGGATAGCGACCTCACAAGGACCAGACCCTATAGGTTTATCATCGTAAGTCTTCAATTGTTTAGTGACCAATTATCAATGAAGCTGTTTAGTTTTACGGATTTTGGATAAACTTCGGGACAATAGGAACATAATTCGTCGCGATAGATCAAATTATCTGTGTTATATTAATTAATGAAGAGCTAGACTTTAAATTAGAGAGTTTAAGGAATTGACCGGAAAAACGTGATTTTTAGCATCAGGCAGTTTTAGTGAAATATATACTTTACAGTTTGAATGGCGCGAGAAAACATGTTTCACTTGCTGTTCAATTTTTCTTTATAATTAAGCTTAACGCGTGTAAGTTCTTAAGAAATTTAAACTTAACGTCATTTTAAACTGGCTGTATTTTGCGAATACGACTCTAGACTTTAAGTTTGCGGTATCCTATGGATTGAAAGAGACTTAGACGATGATAATCTTAAGCTTATAACAAGAAGGAGTAGGGTGGGCCAACGACCTAGTACCATGAAGAGGGGGCAAAGAGAAAGGGACCATCTCTTTTGATAGGAAACTGACAGTATCACCTGCGAAAATCAGTCTTTCCCAGTCGCCCACGCACCACTCCCTATTCCGTTCCCATCACGCGGCGTCCTCTCTCTCTCCTTCGCTCCTTCGCTCTGTGTGCTTCTCCGACTTTGATTTCCTTTTTGTCATTTTACTACTATAGCAATCGAAATTGAGCTCGGGTTGGGTTGCCAGCCGTCCAGGCTTGGTGTGGGGGTGGATCTGATTTGATCTATTGGGGACTGAGGACTCGTAGTCCGACGCTCTTTCAACGACCATGGACGCGTGCTGAGCTATTGTCAGTCGTCTATTACACGAACGAGGATTGAACCCGGATACCCTCGCTCCCCTAAGCGCTATTAGACGTTCCTTAAGCGGAGTAAACCGCTTTGTCACGTCGTAACTCGATCTTTACAACATTTCCAGAGAAATCCCTTTTGTCCTAATTGTCCACTATACAAGTGTGGTATTTCGAGAAGTGGGCGGGTATTCTATTAGGTACATGAGGTCCTATTTCAGTTTGTGTCAAATTCGCGGTTTCTTGTATCATCGTATGCCATAACGTTCAAGATTTTGAAAATAGCTCATCTAAGAAAACTTAATTGTACCTAAGGCTAGAAACAGCAACCTGACCCACTCCATTGAACCTTTCCCAAGCCTCAGCCAATCCTAAGCCTAATCTAACCCTAACTATGACACCATAAACACAAATGAGGGTTCAGGTTGTTCTCTTGTCCCCGTACAAAAGTTCATTTACTACGGAAGCAACGCTTGAACCATGGTGGCGTCTCTTAAGTATTATCGTGGTACTATGAAGATTCTCAGGGGGTTGCTTTCACGTTTTCCCTACTTCTAGTGATTTGGATCTGATGGTACGTAAGCCGAGTGGAGTGAGTGGATTATTCAGGAAGATGATGACATTTTTAATGGGATTTGTGCTCCGTACCTTTTAGGCCTTTGCGTGTATGAGGGACAACAATAGTTTCGTTCTTGTATTCTCTCTCGGAAGAGGTCCGGGGTCAACCCCCCTGACTCTTTGATTTGAAGGAATCATTGGGGGAGATTAGTGTCGTGGTTACATTACGCTACACGAAGAAAGGTCGACTTGGGGTTGCCGGCTTCCCCTACCCTCCCCTAATCTCATTTCGAAATGTAATGGGGTTTTTATATGTATCTATAACTTATCTAGCTAGGTCCAAATCGCCGCTGGGAGCTCGGGATTAGGTTTTTTTACTACTATGAATATCTTGGCATATGTTCTTTGAAGCTAAGCCTAAATTTACATGCCTCTTGTCCTTTAAAACTCGAAACTTTTGCGTCTAATTTTGCTTTAAAGCTAAGACAAAAATATACGTGAGACTTGACCTTTAAGACTGGAACAAAATTTACATGAGACTCGTCCTTTAAGTCTAGGAAAAAATTTACGCCAGGGGAAACCTAGCACTCGGTTCCATTTTAGTAATATATTTAAGAAAAAAAAATTAAATGAGTAATAATTAAATATATAATTATACTATAATAATTATAATTTGCTAAATTTATTAAAATAATTCAAGTGTCTTTTTTAACAGCGTAATTCGAAATTTTCCATTTAATATTTTGTTTCGAAATTTGGCATTTTTAAGTCCGTTTTTTCAGACTTTGACCCCGTCGAGTTTTTTCATTTCCGTTTTTATCCGTTTTGTCGCCCCCCCCTTAAATAATGACTCATTGTAGTCTTCGCTTTCATACTGTGAAAAGAAGCTGCATTCACGTCTGCGCTAATTTTTGCTATAATTAATTGGTAATTACATAAACTAAGCCCTTTAATTATAAAATTAGATTATGAAATTTCCGTGTAATATTTAATGTGTATTAACCCGCAATTAAATCTTTTTAATTTCAGTATTTTTCGAAAAAAAAAGAGCTAAGGCCACCAATGCGGTGGTTTGAATAATAGTGGAATAGACCTCGTTATAGCAACTCGTGGGTATTCGATAATTATATTGGACATTTTTAATTGGTAAGCTAAATATTGCTTTTAATTTAATCTTAATTATGGACCTACCTAAGGGCAATTTATAAGTCTAGAAAACGGAAACCTCAAATTGAACGTAACTAAACCTATTTCAAACCTTACCTAATGTAACGCATCTTAAACACAGTAGGGGTTATAGTACGATGTGAGGTATACCCAAAAGCCAATTTACGCTCGCGCGCCTTGCTTCATTCGAAGTGGTCTATTTCTGGTACCGTAACCCATGCAGGACCCCTCCTGGTATTGGAAAAGATTGAAGGGCTTAGGTTTCCTGCGCCCAAAAATATTTACGATCAGGGGGGTTTAAATCTTACGGCGGATTCTTCGGTAAGGATCTAGCGTTACCTAGAAAAGCCTCTTTTACAACTCTAGAGCTCAAATCCCGTGAGCCTACGGGGGCTCCCACCTGCCCTAGAAACAACCCCTTATCTAGAACCGGTGAACCCATTTCATGTAGCTAAGCCTTGGATATAGGCGAAATACCCAAGCATTATTGGACGGAAGAAGCTTCGAGGGTATACCCTAGCTGCAGTTTCTACTTTGTAAATTCAAAGAAATTTTAAAGCCTATTTTCAGGGAGTTATAGAACAAACAAAAACTATCCATGGTTTAAGTACAGGGTGGAAACCCTCCACCAGTCCAGATCCTTCTTACTATGCGCATTAGCACGGTTTGTAGCGTTGCGATTTTTCAGACTGATAGACTAAGTAACGCTCTATGTTTAGTAATCTTATGCAGGGATAATTTATGCAAGATTTACTGGAGCTGGTTGAGAAACTAAATGAGTAGTCGAAATACCGTTAATAGAGCTTTTTCAAGGTTAAATATAGTCTGGTATGTGCACAATCTAAAGACTTTGGATGATCCACGTACCCAAACCTGGCAGACGATACTGCGCCATGTTTCTACACTGTATATAGTTTTATATCGTCAAACTGTTTTCAATATGTCACGTATAATTAATTATCCATTGAAAGTTTCAAAGCAAAAGAGGCCTAGCCTAAAGGTCTATTTAATTAGGCATTTTTTCATTTTAATTTCTCGTTCACTAGCTCAATTGATTAAACAATTTCAATCGAACTATAGGCCTTTAATGTAAACACGACTTCATTCGCGACAAACTCGTGCATGAATTTTGTCTTTTCACTAAATTAGTACATCTCGTCTATGGCCATTCGGTATAAGAGCGTTAATTTAGTCTTATTTCTCGTTGAATATTACGAGACTCGGCTACCGCTACACTTAACTTCCAACAACCCAGATTGCAGCCAAATATAGGAAGTTAAAGCTACAGAACGCTGCCTAGTCGTCGTGTTTGCGGACGCCTTGCTCGCGGCTTTAGGGTCATTAAGGGTAAGGTAGGGGGAAAAGGTGGAAGGGCAAGAAGGATCTGGCGTAGTTGACACAAGAAAGAAAATTATTTCTGAACACGCGAATATTTCTCTTTTATGTTTTTAAACATAGGTATATGGGTCGGCTTTTTGTCGCGTTTCCCCTGGAAACGGACGCGGAAAAGCAGCCTAGAAATCAAGCAATCTCGGTACGTCAATACGCGACGCGGATATAAATGCGCGTATAGTTGTAGGCGGGGTTCTATATTTGTTTGCACCCTTGGTTTGCTACAGGTGTATATAATGTACAGATATGTCTATAGGCCTATAAGTAAAAGTCCTGATTGATAATCAACGCCCAGCAGCCAAATTACTCTTAAGTTGTATATGTTCCATAAGTATGAGACTTAATATGCTTCGTAATGCTACTGAGAAACTCACAGCTCGAGCTAGTTCGAGAACGACAAGCGATAATTGACTACTCGGTTAGTTTTGCAGTTCATCTTCCTATTTAGTTTGTACTAAGCCGTTGACAGCAGCGCCTCACCAGGCGTCGCTTTACGAGAATCTATGACCTACGTTACTTAATGACAAGCTCCAGTTTGTAAACAGTGACAAACTTATGGGACATACCTTTCCCAATCCGTTATTACATCTTGAAATTATTAAATGGCGTTTATCCAAAAATATACTCTCTACATCTTTCTTAGATTGATTGTATGTTCCATCCGATTTCAGTTATTTATGTTTAGTAACTGGTTCATATTCATACCTCATAGACGGGCTTTATTGTAAATAAACATTTGGGTGTAAATTAACACAACCCCTCCGATTCCATCTTTCAAAATGGACACTAGTAAATAACAAAAATATTCTGCATGAAGATCAGTCCCTTTTCTGTTAGTATACTCGTATTATAAAACTCAATTGTTTTTCAAACAAAGAATATATACGCCCCGTCATAGGCTATATTTAGCCTAAGGCCAAATATTTTCATGCCTCGCGGTTGTATGTTTTTAAACTATTTTTAGTCCTCTGCTATTTTTCTTTTATACAAAGAGGTTTGAACCCGGACCCACCGACCGACCTTTCCACACGAGAGGGGAACTTTTTATCATCTAAATGGTACGGAGATGCTACGTATCAGATGGGATATTTAAGTCTTGGAATAGGAATAGAGAAATTTGACGCATCCTGGCTTAGCTCTTGTAGTAAATAAAGTCCCTCAACCATCTATATATGTCCTTAAAGATGAGGATCGTTTGAAAACAGGAAAGGTAGATGGAAAGGAAAAAAAAACCTTTCGCCTTTTGAATTTTTCATATGAAAATGCGCTTGAATTCGGAGAACATGATTCGTGGGTTTTCAGTTGGGTTCCTTCCTCTTAAGGGTTCTTTTATAGAGGTCATAGTTCAGCTTAGCGCTCGTACTTAGTCACAATATGTTGGTAGCGGCATCTATCAACGCATTACATAACAATTTATGATTTCATCAAATGAAGAAAAGGCCTGTCGACGTTTTTTTTTTTATTAATTTATTACAAATAATTTTTAAGTATTTTTAAAGCCTAACTAAACGAATTACGTAAGAAAATTTATTTCGGAACATAGATGGCACTGTGTACCATCGTCGCAAATGGAGAGAAGTACTTAGACCTAGGAGGATGGAACGAGTTCCATCCTCCTAGCTTAGACTTCCCCTACCGCTTTTCAGAAACTTGTTTCGCTAAAAAGAGACTGTTCCTAAGACCATCACCATAAAAGAACCCTGCTTGCAGAGTTAAGGGGAGCCAACCCCTGTTAAGGAAACGAGTGAAAGGGGGAGGGGGTATAAGGGATGAAGCCTGAAGGAAGAAAATAGTCGTGGACCAAATTTTATATTATTCAAATGGATCTTTTCAAGGTAATGGAACACGTTTCGGAAACACACTATGCCACCTTTGAAGCATCTAGATTCTAGAGGTCATTTCTATGTCTGTTTTCGTATCGTAGGCCTTAACTTATCCATCCATCCATCCACCCACTCTCAAGATGAAAGCTTAAACAATTTGGTCAAAACACGATTGATCTATTTTTCTTTTTAAGTTAAATCATAAGTAAATTAATTCTAATACTAAGTTCCTTCCTAATCATGCATGCAATTCTGTGATTGATTTGGAGGATGAAACGTATAGGTCGTTAATCTCTGCTCACAGTTCCTTGCTTGTGAGAAGTTAAGCTTACTACACATGCGCGCGTTTCCCTCGTGAATAACTTAACTAGATGTCGCTATGATCGTTAGTGGTTGTATTATTTAAACGCGCGAAATTTCACAAATCAAGCCAAGGCTTAAAGAATTTTTCAAATTGAAATGCTGTGGCCAATGGCCCTTGTATTAGCAGAAAGTACGGTCTATCTACACGAATAATTCACACATAAGTCTCAATACAGTTAGTTCCTTACAAAGCATCCATTATAGTGCTGGAACTAAAAAAGAGAAAGGAAATTTAAAAAAAAAACCGCAAGGTTTTGTTGTATTTTGTATTTTGGACGATTCTACTGCTGGTCCATATCAAGTATGGATATACCTCAGTACTTGTAGTGAATTCCGATCTCTCTCAGAATGCTTTCCAAAAGAAAGCTTTCTGGTTATTTTTTTCCTTCTTTAAAGTCTTTCGCCCAACTTGCGATGACCGAAGTGGGGGCTATCGCCCACCCGAGCCATTCTCCCATGCCCCATCAACCTTCTTGAAGTTTCGTTTGAAGTTGGAATATATATTTTTTGATGGAACGAAGGGATATTTGAGGAACTTGCTCGCTTGATTTCAAATAGGTTTAAAGTTGAGGAAGTATTCAAGAACTACTTTTTGGTAGAACCTGTTTTCCTCTGCGGTTCCTTATCCCTTGGTATTTTACTCGGATATTAATATTTATACAGGGTGTTATAAAACGGATGGGAGGACCGATGTACAGTGGGCTCAATGAGATATTATGAGTTCTATGAAATGTTCTATGAAATTTTGACCTATAAGGGCCACCGCTTTCGAGTTATCCTTAAATTTACTTATGAAACTGAAAGGTAATGAAAATTTAATTAGGGGGTCATCCTTAAAACACACCAATCATAACTCGGGGAAACGTGTCGTAGAACATCCTCCTCCCCAAAAAATCAGGGAGAAAATCATGAAATTTTTTCAATTTTAACAAAGTCAATAAAAATTTCTTGCGTTTACGAAAATTCCAAATAATAAATATGCTTTATAACATAAATTGCTGACTTGAAAAGGTCAGTAAAAACATGGAAAAGTCAAGGAATTTGAATCCGAAACGTTTGTGGCATCCTTGATAGGGATGATGGGGAGCCTCCATAAAGAACGCCTCTCTCTCTCTCTCTCTCTCTCTCTCTCTCTCTCTCTCTCTCTCTCTCTCTCTCTCTCTCTCTCTCTCTCTCTCTCTCTCTCTCTCTCTCTCTCTCTCTCTCTCTCTCTCTCTCTCTCTCTCTCTCTCTCTCTCTCTCTCTCTCTCTCTCTCTCCCCTTTTTAAAGCTCTTTGGCAAATTGTATGCCAATATTTTTAACATAATCGGTTTTTTTGCGCGACAAAAGAATCCCTCTACCCCACCTTCATCCCAATCCTTTCTACAGTCTGCCTCATTTTGAATGGACTTGTAAAATACTGTAAAACATCTAGCCAAGGCCCTAATAACTTCTCAAGTCAGAAAAACGTGTAAAAAATGGGAAGAACTCTCTATTGATTTCGGGGCTTTAGAATCAAAGTTGGGCAAGGCTTAAGTAATCACTTTGGGAACCAGAGTAAATTACCTATCGCTATATTGGTTCTATTTCACTGAATATTCCTGTCGGCTTTTTCAGCGTTTTTTTTTATTCAATTTTAGTGAGTGAATAGAAGCGGCAAAAAAATCGCAGCCAAGGCTTAAGGGGGAAATGGAATATATATTTTTTTCAAAGTTGAAGTTCTAGTTGTACGTGGTATATAATTACCTTGATTTATGCGCGAGAAATAGCCTTGTACCTAGTGTAAATTACGGTTGTATAGTTCTTAAACACGAGTTTTTAAGGCTTAACCCTTGTCAAAGGCGGATGTATTGGCACGCGCTTATATTGAAATAAAATAGTCTATTCAATTGGAATTGAGGTTGTTCGGTTTTTCATTTTCAGTTTATTTATATTCTGGCGCGAGGAAAATTGGGCGGGAAAAGCGAAACCCTTTTTACAGGAGTTTTTCTACAAATTGAAATCCTCGATTCCTTTCCAAGAATCCAAAGCTTTATAAAGAAACTGAAAAACCGAATTTTCTACCTTTTGAAGGCATGGTTGTATTTTTTCTATTTCAAATACAACACAAAATTGAAGAAAACATAAATAAGAAATTTGGTTTTTTTTTGGGTTGATGAGATGGTTAATCCGTAGATTAGGCTTACCTTTAGAAATTAGTAACGTCATGATTGCGACTATCGCTGTAGTAATATCATGGCTTTCTCTCATCTCTTGGGGATGTGTGGTTAAGCTATCACTTTCAGATACAACGCTCTGTCTCTCATCGTAAAATCTGCAAAAATAAATAAATATATTGAAATAATTAGTTAGTTATTTGTGATTACTTTTAAGTACTTTGAGAAAATTTTACATGAAATTGAGGAGAATTAGAGCTTGAAAGTAAGACAAATTGGTCCAAATTCGGACCAGAACTAACCAAGTTATATAAAATATTTTAAAACCTATATATAATTGCTACTAAGATATAGCGGAATTTAGGCTTCAAAATGAGACAAATTAGACCCAATTTGGACCATAAATAACGAAGTTATAAAATAATTCCCCAGAAAGCGAAACTTACTTCAAACTAAAAATCAGTGCTTGCAATAATACCTCTACAGAACCATGCAGTTAGTTTGACGTCACATAATCGTTGAAACTAGGGCACGTTGTAGTCATCCAACAAATTTGGTAATTAATCTAGCTCGGAATTTCGGGGTTAAAACAACTAATTATATTTGACAGGATGTTATTTTAAGCAACCCTTCCATTGGCCAAAGATACACTTTTCCCAAAACCCTATTATAAAGTGATAACGGTCAACCTAGTTCTCGTTGCGGACCATTTTTTCAATTTTCTATTTTTTATTACTTTCATCGTAAGTTTACGATGATAAGTCTTCGACACAATTGAGAGAAATCTCGAAATACCAATACGGTCTAACATGACCTTAATGCTGAAGACTTATCTTCATCAACTTATGCTTGTATCCTTTTGAAAACCCTGAAAATTTCAACATCACGAAAATGATGACTTAACTTTTGGTTGTTTTTTTTTTCTCCTGGCCCCAAAAAAATGTTGTGTCAGAGAGTCTCGGAGATATTTTTGGGGCCCCATAGGAGGTGGGACGCGATGCCCCTAACTGAAAATGGCGGGAAGCAAGACCCAGGGTTCTATGACGTAATTATCCTTAGCTATATATCGGGTAAGCTATTTGTCTTGTCAAAACTCAAGGTTGGATGACAAAATCTGAACTTTTTTTTTATTACAATTTTGGTTACCAAAATGTTATAAAAAAACTGAGCAGTCTCTTAGTGCGTGAGTTAGACCTGACATTTCGAAATAAATTTCACTTGATAATCCTCTGGGCTCTGGTTCTGTTAATTTTATAAAAATAACTAACGACAGACTGAAATTAACAAATTATGCATAACCCCGTTCGAGTAAAATGAAATGATTGCGCTGCATTTTCTATATTGAAATAAAATATACCCTTTGACATAGTTACGCAATATATTTACCTTTCATTTATTATTTAGTTTGAGCAACAATGTTACGTTGTTATATGTCCTTCACGAACGTGTACCCTTACCCCTATTTTATAATTCATTCGTGTTATAATGTTCAATTGAATCTAAAGAAGTATATAAAATTCCCTTTAAAGGAATCGCCTTTGATACCTTCCAGCGTATTCCTTATTCATAAGTGAACTTAAATTTATGCTTTGAAAACTTTCCATTCCCGGAGGCATCCGCTAGAAATTCTGAATTGAAAATAATACTTTCCTTAAGTCTTAAGAAGAGAATCTTCAAATGGAAAAGGACCCCTTCGTTCCATTAAATTTTATAAAAATACTAAACTTTTCATAAGTTAACTAACTTTAATATAAGTTACGTATTAAGACAGTCCAACCTAATGGACGGGTTAGCTTCGTAGAGGTTTTCTGGGACATTTTTCCTTGGAACACTAAAAATAAATAAATTTCGCATCTTATAAGCTTAAAAGTTTTCTCTTTGGTTCGAATAACGTTTTTGAGGAAAAGGAAGTTGTATCGCGCTTCAGATGTGAAAGAGGATAATTTTGAAGCCCAAGTTTCCGTGGGTTGTGGGGGGAGGGGTTGTTCTGCCCCCTGCTTTAAGATAAAGTAATAAATAGGTAGCCGTGTGTGAAATTCATATTTCACACTTCAACTAAACTGCAACCCTATTCCCCGCTTGATATAATCAGAAGTATGTCAGATGAAGAAGTGTGAAGTATTCCGTACTTTGTGGTTTTTGTCTGTCGTTTCCCAAGATCGCGTCGGATTTAAACCAAAATTTAAACAGATTTGACTGAAGATGTAATAAACAAATTTCCTAAATTTCATTAAAATTGGTTTAAATTTGGGTAATTTATCGAGTTTTATATGTTCTGTCCACTGCCAAAATTCAAGTAAGTAAAAAAAAATCACTGACAAAAGTTTCAAATCTCTTTAGCTGATGGACTTCGTGATATCTTTATATTCTTTAATACGCGGGAATTTAGCGCGGGCTTTGGGGGTCCAGAGCGTTAAGGCCCACTATAAAAGAGGACGCGTGAATAATCTTCATCCCTTAACTACGTCAAGAAAAGTTAGAGATGATATTTTTTGATATTTTCTTCTAAAACTATATGGCATACTCCCATTCTAGCTCCAATTTCTCTCAACCAAAATGGAAATGGTCATTAAGCCTTGGAGGGGGAGGTGCTAAATTGCCCTGAGATTACTTGAAACGTTTCAAAACTCGGGAAGAAAAAGTTAAAAAGTCTTATATTGGGTTTTTGGCATATCAATTGGATGAAATCTTTCTAACTTTTCCATTCAATTTAAAGTTTATTCAAATCTTTGAAACAAAAATAAAGTTTCGTCTGCTCTTAGAGTGACACCAAGTTTCCCCTTTTCAATCCCCCTTTCAAACATTATTTGAATCATAACTTCGACAATTTTGGCCATATTTGACACACTTTGTAGACACCACGATTAGGTAATTACCGAAATAACAAAATTTAGGCCTAAATTATTCCCAAGATGTGAGCTGTTAATTACGAGACACCAATTTAATTTTGGTTTTTTATAAACCAGCCTCTATTACCCTAGATTTTTTTTTATTTTAGTATAACCCTGAGCTATCACAAGGTAATAATGAAACTTCAAGAAACCCCTTGCACTGGGGGTATTGTGTGTCAGATTCTCTCAGTCGAACGCCTTATTTAGAGTTCATTAGATTCATTCTCCACCACTGGGGAGCGTTATTGTAAAATATGCATGGATTTTCAAGATAATCTTTATACTTCTCGCACGAGCTAAGTTGCGTATTCATGCAAGAAATACGTGACAACGTTCAGACCCTTGATTCTATGACGAAAAAATGGTGAACGTCTCTCCTTGGAGTTCGTTTATTACCTTGTGTTGATATATATATATATAAGAATTTTACGCGCCTCATATCCAGTCTCACGATTTGGATTAACGACGTCCCATCAAGACTGAACCATTTCGTTCACAGTGTAACCCAATCTGTTTCCCTACCACCTAATTAAATCTTCAAACCCCTTACGAAAGGCGGGCTTGAGATACGGACTCATTTCAATAGAAACAGCCCATGGTGTCCTTCCTATCGCTTTTTTATGAAATCGTAAAGGCGCGAATTGCATTGCTTGAACCTTTAAGAATCACGGATTTATATCCGAAAGATCAAATATATTGATGAGAGGAAAAAAATTAAGTTATTGAGTGAAGACTGAGATGAGAGGTCGTTACGATTTTGGGGGTCGGAGGTCGTAATGTCGTTAATGTTGATGACTTGACCGATTTCGAAAATTAATTTGTTTTTAATTAAGACATGGTACGTCAGTGTCGTCTTTGAGCTACCCCGATTTCAAAAATAGATCTGTGACCTGATATATTTCATGTCAAAGGTCATGAGTAGCTACAAATTTCTAAGATGTTCAAACCTCTTTGGCTATATCCCTCCCGGAGTAAATTAAGGTTTATGTTGAAACGATAACGTGTCCAATCTCTGAATTCTGTATAAACTATTTTCCAGTTAACGGATTTTACGCGTATGCTCTAAGTTTAATTGCACGGTGATATTTACACTTCCGCCGATTTTCCCTCTGTGTTTGTTGAAAGATTTTTGGGATGTATAATTCATTCCAATGCGTTACGAGATCTCCCAAAAGCAGCGGAGAAATCATCGTGAACACGCTACCTCTAGGCTAGTTAAGTGATTATGATCATTTCCGGTGACGTAACTTGTACGTCTTAAAGATAAGAACGCGTGCAAGATCTGATATCCTTGAAAGATGATTGAACAAAACAATTTTGAAACTTCTCTCGAATTTATCATGATCTCTTTACAAGAATACTTTATTGTATTTCTCGGTCTTGTCGGGCTAAAATATATTAAATATCCGGGAGAAACGTACTCCATCGTACATAACACAATGAGATCTATACGCCCCTCTTCCCCACTCTCTCTCTGCTATTGGTTAAATTATTCGAACCAATAGTCCGACAATCCTTTTACAACTAACCTTGTATTGTATCAGTCCATATTCGCGGGAAAATTGTGAATGGTGTACTATTTAGCGTATAACACTTTCAGTTACAGTAAACCGAATGTTTTAGCAGATGCCAGCCGTTCGTCCTATTGCGTCGCTTCTCGCGAAAGGAATTATTGTATTTAAGGGGATTTATAACGGTTCTAATCTTTAATGTATATGAACAACACGTGAAATGCATTGTTCTTGCAGAAATATTTTAAAAATGGGATTAGGTCAACGGGGTTGGAACTTACTTGGAGCTGGAGGTTTAACTTTCAAATATAATTTACTAGCTGCGTTCAGTTGGTTGCAAGGACATTAGCATGTACTTGCTAAGAAATATTTTTTAAATCCGACGCCATCTTGAAAAATGGCGACTGGAATTTGTTTGAACTTGGAGAGGAGTAGGTACTCGCTAAGAAAGATGTCAACAATTCGCTTCCATCTTGAAACGCGATAGGACACCATAAAGTACTATTTCTGAACACTACTACCGCATTGAGATCGATCTATCCTCGTAAAACTTGTTGATAGGCCAATTACGCCTTCGGTATAGACGCTATACGTTTTTTTGGTACGGGTTTAAATTGTAATTAATCTTGATTAAGCCTTTGCTACCCAGCCGTAATTTAACTGGAATTTTCTTTTATCTTTTTCCAACAGAGCTGCTGGTTTCTCGGAAAACAAGAGCGATCGAAAGTTCGGGATCATCCGTTCTAACAATTACTAGAGATCTAGCCGCCGTTTTAGCCAGGGCTTCCCTCCCGTATCTCTTTTGTTGGGGTAAGTAATAAGATTTCTAATCTTATACTCTTCCTTCGCATCCCATCATCCTCTACGCTTCTCAAACAATCTATAGAATCCATAAAAGAGGGGAGTAAGATGAACAAGATGGTTCTAGAGTTAGAGTCCAAACCCTTTGAATAATAATACTGAGATTATGTTGTTATTATTATTGTTTTATTTGTTAGTTTCTAAAAGGTTTTTTTAAATTTATTGATAAAATTGGGATGCCTAACTTCAAGGGGAAAAACTCATAATGTGTTTCCTATGGGCCCCTGTAAAACCTTTACCCACAATACACTGGTGTATAATATTATTTAAAAATTCGTTTTCTGAAGTTATTTATCTCGTTGTTTTGAAGTATATATTTCGCTCTATATGCATATATAATTATTTTAAAATTGTTTCGAGTTATTTGACCTTCAGGGTCAAAGAGATTGAATGTTTATAAACTCGTATCTTAGCTTATTTTGAACCGATTTTTTCGTTTTTTGGCTCATTTTGAACCTCCAATCCTGCGCTATATAACATAGGTATACAATACAAAAGCTAAAAGCATAAACCACGAACATAAATATTTTTTATAGTGGAACTAAAATAAAAATTCCATGATAGTCTCCCATAATCTTTTTACTCTTCATAATTTTTATAGATTTTATGAATATACAATGTATCTTAAGATAAGCCAAAGGCCTGGCGTTCATTTTCTCGCGAACCTTAACCCTAATCCTCTTACAATATCTTGAAGAACTCTAGTTTAGTCTTCTGAGTGTATAGAGAGGGGTCGAAGGAAAAGATTAGGACAAGTAGATAGTTGAGCAATTTTTTTTTAAACAAGGAGCTCCCTAAATTACAAATAAATTACTACCTTTTATTCCTTAATTCGTTCTTCAGTTGATTGTACGTGTATTTCACCCTTTTTTTTAACTAAGATGTAATTACATTAGAATCCTGTCTGATTAGAATTGTTTTAGGACGCCAAAACTCTGGTGATCTAATCTGCAAGGAAGAACGCTTCGAGGATTTCATAGTCCTAATTGGGCATTTTCCAATAATTTGGTTCTACATTAAAACAATAGCTTGAAATATTGAGGTTTTGAAAACCAGAGCTCAAAATGGAAAGCTTAAAAGAAATAATTTTTAAACCCGGAAATACAGTCAAACTTAGTAACGTTAATACTCCGCAAATTTAAACGCTGATGTTGAAATATTTTCAGACGATATAGATAAAATTGTCCTCTCCAACGATACCAAATACTTGAGCTTTATCAATCATTGGTTGAGAGGAAAGGGACAAAATATCCAGATCTCGAAATATCTAGGACGGAAAACTTAGTAATATAAAAACGAACTTGAAATATAATATAGAAAAATGGTTATTTTTCACTCTAATGCAATATATCTCTAATTTTCCGCGATCATTCTTCTCTGTATCCAATATAGAGAAAAATTTAGTATATAGCCAGTTTCCCCCTTATTGGATATTTTCCGAGATAGTTTCTTATACTGACTGTATGGGAAAGAAATGTACTGGTATAAATTCTTCAAGCACTCAATACATAAGGGAAGCGAAAACGGGGCGGTGTGTTTTCATCACGACGCGTTAGTCGTTACTCTCTTCGGATTCGATATTAGACGTAAGCTAAGCCTTTGCTCTTTCTAAGCCTTGGTCTCTCTCTATATATATACACAGTATTGAATGTCTGCTTTCCCTTTTCTCGTGCAAGAGGTTGAAGGGTGGCAACGATGCAGCGTGGTACACCGCACGAGCTACAACATTTCTCTTTTTTTCTTCCGTGGACCGGAAGTAGTTTGTATATAGATTGACTCGGAAGGCGATTGGGAGGAACCAATGGGAATTGTGGTTAGAGGCCCGGGAACAGAAAGAAACTTCTTTACAATAGAATACGATAGTATATGTAGGCCCCCTATATATTTAACCATCTTTCTCTTAATAACGACACCAAGCTTGTTGTTACGAATATTCTAGACGAACGGACTTATGGGAAGGGTAAGCATATCCTTGCTGAGGCATTTTTGTTATAGGAGGAACACGTGATGTTGGGCTTTAACAAGACGTTATAGTGTACCAATAGATGAAAGCTTATAAAAAGAAATTCCATAGATTGTGATATTAAAGATGATCAAAAACGTTTTGCGTCATGGGTTCAGTAAGACCCAGATTTTGTTACGTCATCCCAAACCTTCAAACAGTGATTTCTGAAATTAAATTTAGGAAATCTTAATATCCTTGCGCGTGCAACGCATGGTTTTAGGTACCCTCAAAACACCCAGTTTTTCTATCACTTTACTGGATCCATGTTGCAACGTGCTTTAACAGTGTTTACTCATCGTGTCGCGCGCTTTGTTACTTCATTAATATTGGTTAAGCCTGGGTTTAAACGTTGAATTTGTTTCGCGCGCATTAACGATTGAGTCTGGAGAACGTGTAGGTAAATGTTACGTGCACTCGAGACTAAGCAATACCCATATAGGCTTGGAACAATTACCTAAAGCTGGTATCTAAGAGAGGTTAACGTATAACCTTCCCGAATTCATATTTTATCAATCGCTCGATTCTACCCCGCAACACTGGCCGCACTGTCTTTTGCGCAACAATGACCAATGAGGTATTTTTCTCTCGCCGGTAGATGTTGCCGAGCACCTTACTCTCTGCACGCGCTGCTCCGGTAATCTCGTGGAGCTTGTAGAGTATTTTTGTCACGAAAAGCGACGAGGCGAGTTTATAAATACTTGACGATTTCACGTCCTACAAATTATCTGCCATTATTCAATCGATTCGGCGTGGAACTGCACGTACCAAAGGGACGGTTTTCGATTTATTAGCAAACCGCGATAGTTAAGGTAGCGTGATAAGCTCTATTCTGTTTTACGCTTAAGTTTATACTTAAGTAAATAAGTTTAACTGTGTAACGATTTTAACCACAAAGTAGACAATTCTATTCCTCTCGTTAATATTCCTTCTGATGTTTTTGAAGCTCGTTCATTTAGTTGTAATGTTCCGTGCATTTATTGTATTGCCTTCAGGACGTTTTTGTTACTTTTCAACCTGCCATTTTGAAAGATGGCGTCCACCCCATAAAGCCAAAAAATCCTTCTATATGATATGGATATTAACATAATGCTAAATATTAATGATATAAGTACAATCAACATTATTCCATATAAGGAAGGTGAAGGTTACATTTTGGTCCCCATTTTTCAATATGGCTACAGATTCGAAAGAACTTTTCTTAATAAGAGCGAAATAACGTCCCTGCATGCAAAACTAATGTTCAGAAAAGCAATCGAGAGTTTTAACTTATATAGATTAGTCATGAGCTTATGGTTAAAGACCTTGTTCACATTATAAAAATATTTCTCGAGTAGTCCTATCGGGATTGGTTTAGGATATCACCACCACCCTTTGACTATTAACCTAGTTTAGGACTCCCTTGATTTTTACGACGTACCTTGGGTCCTTATCTGTTAAATCAAAGTCATTTCGTTAAGGTAAAGACCCAGAACAGCTGTATTATTATTATTATTAATCCAAAATTGCCTCGGCTATTATTTTACCCGTCTTTCCCTCCCTCCTCTCTCTCTCTCTCTCTCCCTAACGTTGTTAATGTTTGTAGGGACACGGAAATATCATTAAGACTAGGATCGTAGCTCTTAAACAAGAGAATGCCAGTGGTGCGCTCCCGCCTTAACGTTCCCGCAAAATTATAGCTCCGCCATGTTGTAGACCTGTACTATCATTCTTAATTTTGGTTTTTGGGAAGAGACGATACGCCCTATTTAACTTTAAATGATAAGCTAAGAAAAATTAAATGAAATTCTTGTACTATCTAAACTATAGCTCAAAATGTAGTCTATTTAGTGATACTAAATACTCGCGGACCTACATTAACTAGAGCTCCTGTGATTATGATTTTAGAAAAGTATGGTTTTCATCACCTCAGATCTAAACTAATTTTGGTATGTTAACTATAACTCTAGAAATTTAAATGATAAGAAGAAACAGTTATAGCTAGTAATAGATAATATTGTCTTGTATCCAATGGTACTTAATTATTACATGGTCTTGACTTAACCATGACTTGACCAAATTTAGGACGCCATAACTCTGGTAATTTAAATGATAAGAAATAATTAGTCTGATAGATAAAATTCTCCTCTATCCAATGGTACCTATTACAAGGTTGATAAAAATTTAAAATTTTAGAATTAACCGCTATTAGAATATACACCAAATTTAGGATGTCAGAACTATTAGAGGGTGCGGTAGATACAATTCTCCTTTATCCAACGGTACCAAATATTTGAATCAACATCAACGGGAGCTCCAGAAATTAAATTTCTAAAAATATAATGAGTTATTTAAAGAACAATATCCATATTTGAATTATCTATGCCGTTAACATCATGGAGTTACGTTTTACTCAATATACAAATGGTTCCAGATGGCTGAACCAAAAATATCCATCATATTTCATCTCCGGTATTAATCCTCCCCCATTTTGATATTAAAGGTATGACGCAGTCTATTTTATTTCATCCACGTGGCAGCTGGAACCGGGGTGTGTTTACCTTATGTCGCGTCTTCCCTCGCAAACTAACCAATAAAGATAAAAGCTGGCTGAAAGAGATACGGGTAATGACGTTATTCTTTTCCCCCCGTCTTTCCCTGTATTGCTTCAATTTTAACGGATAAGAAAACGAATGCCTTCGGTTCGTTCCGGACTTTTGTCAAACGACTCTCGCTTCTAATCACCATTAGAGGGACCAACCGAGGCTTAGGGATATCCTTAGTCTAGGAGTCAAGGCCCGAATCCGCTCTAGCTACTTTGATGACCAAAATTAGGAAATGGTGGACTTTATAACGGCCCTGGATATCTTTACCCTCTATACCTCTCTTTAAATATAGTGGAGTATATAAAATTGTGATTCGGTGTTCATGTTTAAATTTGTTAAAGTTGTTGATGTGACGTAGAAGTCAGTTTTAATAGCATCAACTAGTTTGTCACTCTCAGTCAGTAACTTGTGATGCAAAACATAAACTTATGCTAAGAATACTTAATTTTTTTGCTTGAATTATTAATTTTTTGAAAGCTTCAAATCCCTTAATTTCTGGGAAATTGGTTGTTTTTATTTTATTATTAGAACTAGCCGTTACCCGCGGCGTCGCTCGCGTGTAATAAGAACTTCCATCTAAAATGATATAAAGAATGGGTAGATTTTACTGATGACTAATATTTTTGTAGCACCCTAGGAGCGAAGGCACTCGGCACAGTCCGTCAGCCCGTCGGGATATTTTTTAATACTTTTCACGCGGGCATTATTCCATAAAAAAGGGTTTTTAAGTTTTTAGCCGCCATTTAAAAGATGGCAACAAATCGAACCCATACCATTCAGCCCGTCTATAGGTTAAAGGAAACCATTGTACTAAATATTTGTGAAATCGGTTGAAACGTGCTGACTTTATTGCATAGAGAATATTTTCTTACATTTCTGGGCGCCATTTTAAAATATGGCGAAAAATCGAACCCGAAAGACCATTCAGCCCGTCTTAAGGTTAAAGCAAACCAGTGTACTAAATATTTGTGAAATCGGTTGAAACGCGCGGACTTTCTTACAAAGAGAAGATTTGCTACATTTCTGGGCGCCATTTATTAAGATGGTGGCGGATTGGAAAAATCTTTCTTAGTACGCGCCTACTACTTATGAGTAACGTTCCTGCAAAGTTTCAGCCTTCTAGGGCAAGCGGTTTGGGCTGGGCGTTGATTATCAGTCAGTCTGTCAGTCAGTCAGTCAGTCAGTCAGTCAGTCAGGACTTTGATTTATATAGATATAGATTAATGCTAAGCCTTTGCGATTGAATTGTAGGGTGTAGCTAGAATGTAGCATGAACAATCAAAGCGTAATGATTTAATTGTCAGTAAAGTAAGATTATCTGTGTAATATTTTTCGGATACTATTGGAATATTTTCGTGAAATATTGAAATATTTTCCCGTGATTTAGAATCAACAATGAACAAAATTTTACTTCAGTTTGATTTCCATGCAATTTTAGGTTCAGGGTTCAAAAAGCACCGTATCTTTTTTATTTATTTTTCAAATAAACAAGTGCTCGTAAAGTAAAAGAATATGTCTCCAAAGAATGCAGGGAAAAATACCAAAGTCTCCCTTATATAAGGAAGGAATAAAAAGAGATATCAGCCGTCCAATAAGCTTGTCTCAAATATAGTGCAGTATAATTTCTGCTATATTTAGAACAATGCGCGCAGTAAAAGGATTGCTGAGTTAAGAGGCCCTAGAACTAGCTTTATTCTCCAGGGTCTGCAAATCACGACCCCGATGTAGCAGCTCTAGCCTTTCGCGAACGAACGAATCTCTCCAAAGCCTCAACCGACTACAAATGGTATTGCCATCGAAGGGGCTGGATACTTTCTTCGAAATTTTAAAACCATAGACGATTTAAAAACGAATTTCAACGAAAATAATAAATGCTCTTAGAGCTTTAAGTGCTATTATCACGAGTTTTAGCCCGAGTTTAGGGTAGAATATTCGTAAGCAAACCAATGGGAAAACTTTACGTTGCTAAGGATAAATTATGGTTTTAAATTGGCATCTCTAACGGAATTATGGGTAAAGGTTTTAGAGTGTTTTAGGTTTTATATTATGAGTGTTTTCAATTCAAGGCCTTTGTCGGAATATTTTAAAGTTAAAGATAATGTAAAGTGTATTTTCGACTACCTTAAAGTTCTAAAAGTTTGGGAATACTTTACAAGTCAGGGAATTTTTAAAATTGTAATTACCCAGCAAAAACTTAATTTTTGCTGGGTAATTTTTTATTGTAATACTAGCTTGAATTAATATATTTTTAAGTTCACTGTACTAGTAATTTTTATCCCCACGACATTCTTGACTTCTCTACAAATAAAACAGGAATTCAAATTTTTCAGGGAAACATGGTGGACTACACTCAGGGAATAATGATATGAAAAAAAAGGGGTGTTAAATTCGAAATATATCAAAAATGTTAATAATGCACTATCCCTTTTAAGTTTTCTTAACAGAAATTTCTTATAATCTTTCGATATTTACTGGAAAGTGTTCCACCTCTTGAATTGATTGTGAAGCTCAAGATAGCTTTTCCTCGGGAAAGGCATTAGTTTTCAATTAGCTTTTCCCAGCCTTCAGGAATTTTGAATGTTTCTAGCCCCCCTCTGGTTCTTTTGCCCCTTTTCTGACTCTCACTCTCATCTAGGGCTACAAAATTTAATAGGTTAATACGATGGGGAGACCTAAGCTCCCATATCTCTCTCTCTCTCTCTCTCTCTCTCTCTCTCTCTCTCTCTCTCTCTCTCTCTCTCTCTCTCTCTCTTCCTTTCATGCTAAGGCCGAGGCTTAACCTTAGGGATGATGTCGCCTCTCTATTCTAGCTCCTCGAATAAAGGACCATCCCCCGTTATCTTCTCAATTTGAAAGCGCAACTGTTTTAAGTTTAAAAGTTACCGATACCTTAATGAGGTACTTGAGAAATGTACTGTTTTAACTAAAACCCTCACTTTTGACAAAAAAGAAAAATCAGGATGCCGAACTCCAGGGGCAAACTTTATAATGTATTTCCTACCGGCCCCTGTAAAGCGTTGTACTTGCAATACACCGGTGTATGACAAATTTTGAAAATTCGTATCTTGGTTAATTATGAACCGATTTTGGCGTTATTAGGCTCATTTTAAAGCGCTATTTATGCTCTATGTTAAGATTTAACTTTATAAATTTGAAAAGATAATGGTGTTAATTTAAATTTGAAAACACCTAATATAGGGTAATTTTCTAAAATCAACAACTAAAATGGAGTTAAGGTGATTTACCCCTAAACCTTTCTAATTATTCTAAAGGACCCTTGAAAGCAAGGAGCCAGCGCTTATATCCGAGCCTCTAAAATTTAAGAGTGTACGATATAATACTAACAAAATGAACACCTGAAATTCTTCCAAAAGGTGTTCTACCCTTTTCGAGGATGTCCGGGGCCACCTTGTAATATCACCACTATACCTATGAGATAAATTATTAGACAGGCACCATTGGACATCCACCTTTCGTTAGGGAACACACCTCTTAGGGACTTTGAGAATATTTATTCTGAAGTACATTCCTTTGAAGTTAAATAGCGCCTAACATAAATAAACACAAATTTATGCGTAAGTTGAGAAACAAAACACTAAGAGCGTTCTTCCATATTCATTAATCACGTGACATAATTCTCTTAATTGTTAAAACGCGCGAGATTTCTAAATTCAGAAACAAAGGCTTAAGGAATATTTTAATTTATTAGCAAACTAAACGTTACAAACAAATTCGTAAAGCGCGTGAATTACAAAATTCAAAAACCAAGGCTTAACAAAGTTTTATTTATATTGAAGCGCAATATTGTTAGTTTGCGTAGGCGTAGGGGTCAACTATAAAGTTTTAGAGCCCAAATCGGAGCATTTACTTCAAGTTAACAGATATCTGATTGTAGACTGGGTGATTCACTTTTGTTTATAGATGGTGATTTATCTTAGAGACCCTTGCTTTTTGGAGGGGATCAGCTATACTAGTTATTGCTTTTACCACGGAGGTTTTCCCACCCATCGCCATTTTAATTAATAATTATTTTCAGTCAAGGAGCGCGCGCGCGAGCCACCTTTTTCCCACACACCCATGCGAGGCTATCTGTTGCGCGACCCCTAAGCCTTTGCAAGGGCGAGATGCCGAGCTGAATAATGAATCAAACGATGTCCGAAAAAGGATACAACATAGCCACCGGCCGGCTTGACAAGGGTTTTGCCAGTGGATACTCTAGTGGCTAACCTAGTGGTCAAAAAAATAACAAGAATACGGTGGTTTTAATCAGTTTAAAAGCTGAAAGAGGATTATAGGTTTAACAACGTAAACAATAAACCACGCTAGACTGCGCGGGAGAGGATGACGTCATCGACGAGTGTCCTTAGCAAACGACAACCAACTGATACGGAAGATAATTGGAGAATTGATAGTCTAATAAGTATTTAGTAGCATCTTGACCGATACAAGCGTCCCCCCGTCGCCTATTTGACTTGATTATGAATATAAGCTGTTAAACAGATATCGCTAGCTCCCACTCCTCCTCGACTCCTGCTTTCTATCGATTTCTCCCCTTATTATAAATATCCGTATTGTATGAAGTGTACATTGAGTTTCATCAGAACCTAAGTACCATACTAACAATAGGTGGGACACTTCCCGTTGTTGTAACGTTAATTTCTTATTTTGAGGTTTGTTCTCATGGGATGTAGATTAAGGTTTTGCGCGAAAATTGGAACATTAGCGACTTAGGAGCGACTCTCAAAGCATCTCTGGTGTTTATATCTACTGGCTTTTCTCATCAGTGATCGCTTATGCGAAGTTTTTGCTCTATTAATAATAATACTCATGATTTAGTGCGTGTAAATAATTAAGGAATATTGGATCGTTGTTGGTTGCTTCAACGAAAGTTACGTTTTATTGGTAAAATATTATCAAGTTGTTTTGGCGAAAATCATGTTTCCAACGAAACACGGTCATTAACGTATAATGGCATACTAATTGTTGTTACTTTACTAGTGTTCAGACTAATATATCGTTCATTTTATACCCAAGGGCACAAATTTCAATATGACAATATATATACATATATTGGACCTACGCGATTTAGCTATTTCAAGAGAGGACGAGTGTTATTGTTATAATAATGGTCCTCCAAGCTCTCTCTCTGCATGATGTGACAACGTTTAGCTTACAAAACATGCTTAGTTAGTTTACCATTCACATGGACAAGGATCGAACCTGGAGGTCTGTATTGTAGTATAACTAGTAGAAAGGTCCTGTTCGGTTAATACAATTTACTCTCGCGTATAAATACGAAAAATTCCTTAAGCCTTGGTTTTAAAATTTTTTAAATTTCGCGTGCTTTAACATTTGGAATAATAATGACACGTGATTAATGTATACTGTACGTGTGTGACTATTTCATTGTTTTAGGGGCCAATCAATGTTTGGGGACTCATATCTCCATGTTGCAGACCTCATGTTCTGGTGACATTTTGACCCATAAGAACGCACCTATCAGAAACACCCTGCTTAGATTAATATTACCTCTACCTCTATTATATATTTACATAGGGGGCCTAGCTAAAATATTATTTTCCTTGTCAAAAACTCAAAAAAATAGAAAAAAGAAATACAAGTTACGTCATCACGAGGAGCGCGCGCTTTTTTTAATAGCTTTCTCCCATTTCCGAGCTCGTGACATGCCTTTGCCATTTTCCCCTTTTTCTGCCAGATATTTCCCGCGCAAATGTATTATTGCTTGGCTTCTCGAGGTTTCGTGCCACATGTCATCAAGTTTACCCGTTCGATGCAAACCGTAAAAATTATCATAAAATCCTTATTCCAGCGTAAGTTTTAAGTTCACTCACGCCTATAGAGTCGAAACTTACTCGTACTACCTTTCGCATGCACCGCGTATTATAAATAAAAATAGCAGGGAGAAATATTCCAAAAGGAGCCGAATGAAAATGGACTTGACTGAAGTAACTCAGTCGGTGCCAGATGTTTTTTGAAAATAGTACATTTTGTGTTGGAGAGGGGATGCAAAATAGTAACTAAATAAACAAACAGTATAACCCACATGACAAGAAGGAACCAATTTAACCCCCTTCGACTCCCTTTCTCCCACTGTTAGAGTCCAATCTCGCGGTGTAGAACACTCCTTTTCTAATGCTCCCTGGTCAACCGCTCTATTGAGTTATTACAAAATCTCATTTGAAAATCGATCCACGCGAAGTGAGCAGTCCCTCGGCTGTATAACTTTAGAGGCGCAACGACATTACAAAACTGAGCGTTTACGGGGCTTGAAGGGAAATTATTAGTTGAAACTGAAACTACAGTATTGCATTTAATCGTAAATACGATGCGCCAAGCTCTTTGGTCGCTACTAAATCTTCCCACTCTTCCCGGATAGAGATAAAAGCTCCATGGACTGTTGAAACGGATATTGTTAAGCGCCATCCATAACTCCTAAACTAATCCCTCTACCACGAATACGCCTACGTCGAGGCAAAGGCTTAACTATATGGAACGTTCTCTCTCTCTCTCGAACTATACCAACCTCTCCTCCTTTATCAATTGTTGACTTCGGCTTGTCTAAATTGATTACAACAACGAGCTGGTTGCGAATATAGTTCTAGATTCCGCAAGGCAGGGACCGTTCCACTTTGACGTAGCCACAATTTCATTGGTTAAAGAATCTCGCGATGAAATATGTTAGAGCGTTTAATCCTTTCATGACAATAAAATCGGTTGATATTTTTAGGTTAGTGTGTTATTGACGCTAATGCTTTTAATAGCGATGACTTGACCCATTGCGATAATTGTTTTGCATTGAATTAAAGCCATGGTATGTGTTGCGAAGCTATAGCAGGACTTGGAAACTGTTTCCATCTGTTTCCTTAGATCCTCGAGGTCAAGGGTTTAAGTTGTTTATAGCTGGCGAAGATACATTTTTCTAGCGCTTTTTTGTTTTAATATAAATAAACTAAATTTTGTAGGGATGTACAACTTTTTATATATCAAATAGAGCTCTACTGGGCAAGCGTAAAGTTCGTAGCGATATTAGTGCATTCGTAATTTTCATGAATCTATCCGCCCCGTCGTTCCAATCCATGATTACTACGTTTAAGCAGATGACACTGTCACGTGACATTCCCCAATCACTACTCCATGAAATAGTAACACTACTACTTCAAAATATAGTTCTTGACACGCCCCTAAACATAAGTTGGTAAAACAATTTGCCCAAAACCCTATTTTTGAAATGATAAACAATAAACGCATTAATTTCTTTTTTCGAGAAAAATGTACCCTAGATTATGTCGTAAGCTACGATTCAATTTAGCTCGGGACATTTTGCAGTTTACTTAGGTACAATTTTACATAAACGATTCCCTTAAATTCGAAACTCACGGTCGAATAACGTCTGAAGTGCATTCATGATATTTCAAACTCCGTTATTTTATTTTTTTTTTTTCGCTTTTGAACGAAAGGACTCCAAAGCGATTTGGGGTCGGTGGAGTGAAGGAACCATACCGTTAATCAGCTGTGTAGGTGAAGAGAGTCTTCCTATATGTCCCACGCATCGATCGTTATAACCCTAACTGAAGTTCTCTACCCCCGTTTCGCGTCATAGTTCAGCGAAGCCCAAAGCCTCCTAGTATGCATTGACAGCGGCAGTGTGGGCTCTGTAACTAATACGTGGTAATGGTGTGGTATTGGTAACTTTTGGAACGGTTTTGTCAAACAAAAAAAAAAAAAAGAAAAGTGGAAGAGGATTCTAGCTTTGTTTTATTTTTATACTCTGGGGCAAAACTCTTAGACGATTCAGTGCACAAACACAATTAAAGTTTAGTTGTAACTATCGTCATTGCTGGGTTGCCACAGGTAAGCGTTAATGCTGGGAAAGTCAGGGAATTTAAAAATGGGTCATAAGATGATATTATGAAAAATTTGATTTTAGTGGGTATGGGGTTACGAAAATTGCAAAGCTGAATGTTACATTGTTTTAAAATATAATTTTGAAATTCAGAGTTAACATGTTCATGAAATAATGTTAATATTAACCACTTTTGTCCGGGGAAACCATGTCAAGGAAATAGTAGGCGAAAATCACCGAATTACAGGGAAATTGGAATAGAAGATTTCTGATATTGCAACGGAGTATAATTAAAACCAGTAAATCAAAACGAAACTATCTTAAAGCATTCCTCATAATCTCATAGATTGGAAGTACCAATTAGGTATTACTACTTTCTCGGCTAAGCCTTGTCCTTGATATCTGGCTAGGACTTGGCCAGATGATTTATAACGTGACTATCATCTTCGCTGGGAGCTCAGAAGTAGGTTAAGCGGCTTTGACGATGTTCATGCTTAATTAGGTCTTAAACTAACAAGGTAGAGAGAGAATCAAGAACAAAGGGTTAGTGTTAGGTAAGCCTTGGCTCACTCGCTTTAATAGAGGGGGGGAGTGCCTATAAAGGTTCATGATCCAGGGGATTTTCATAGTTTATTTAGCTCGCTTCGTTGCTAGTAATAATAAAGAGTAATTGGTCTTGTAATTGTCACATGATATGGGGAACTGTAGTCTATGAATAATTATTTCCCATATTTATTTAGTAACTTAGACTAGTGTTATAAACGTATAAACATTTATTTTACGTCTAGTCTAGTTGAAAAATATTTCATTTTTGGGTTTTGGTTGTTATTTATTTTGTGTAAAGAAGCTACGTAACACATCTCCTATATCTTGTGAGTGACGTGTTTAGCTTAAAGCTAAGCCTCTGTCAACGGAACCACAGCGTGAGATTTAGCCTGTCAAAACCCTAAACATAGACATGATAAATATATTCAAAGTAGATACATCCTCTCGACAGAAAAAATAAAATATTTTTCAGTACCGGGTTTTATTATCTCTCAAACATTAATCTTGACTCTGATATCTTAATGGGACGTCTCTGATTTCGGAGATAGGTATGGCTATTAAGTCTACTTCTTGATGTTTAGACTTATGTATCAAATGGCATGAAAAAACTTAAAAAAGTACTTGTAAATACGGTGTTATTGCAGAGCAGACGCCTTTAGTCACGACATCATATCTAGGGCGTAACTGTTTATTTTCATATCTACTCGCTTAATACGACTAAACATTGTTGTCTGTCTAATTTTTTGCGGGACTGTAATCGCGTTCGGTACTAGATGGACCTTTTGACTGACTTGTTTCTTAACCCGGATCACGCGAAAACCTAGGACAAGTACCGTCCGACTGTTCCTCACGTAGTTGTGGACAAAATGTTCAATTACCAATTCGATGTCAAGCCTACGTAGAGATAAAAGGTTTTTGAAGTAAAAATTTCTATCGGTCTTTCTATTCTATTTATTGCAGGGCTATTTTTACACTGGATTTCGGAGTGACCGGTTGCGCGTTGATATTGACCAGTAGCCATGTCTTTTAGTAGTAACGACGATGTCGCTGCATCTAAATTGCGGAGTGTGGTTTACGAACCACGTGTACTCGATATTGACCAGAACCAGGTGCCAATTTATGAAACCAAATCTGTCCCATACTACGCGGACATCTTCGTACATGACTGGAACCACATGCCAATATATTCACCTTTATCTTTGCCTTACAACGTGAATGACCCTTTCAAGGCTTGTCATGTAAATTTACCATATCCCTTGAATAACCGGATGCCAAGAGACAGTTTTCTACCATCGGTACCTTTACCCCACAATGTGTACGATGCTCATGACTTACACCGAAGGGACTGGTTCCGGGATTATGACATGCCATCTACAAACGCGCTGCTATCGGTACCTATTAATTTGTACGACGTTTTTCTTGACTGCATCCATGAAGAATCAAAAAACCAAGTTTCTCTAAGTGACCTTAATAACGCGATGATCGAGATACATACCAAATACTCACCCCGTGGGCTGCAAAAAGCCAATTCTTTGGACTACAACCGAATCGCTCTGAGGTGTGGCTATGTTTATCTGTATTGCACGTCACATTCTAGAATGGTTCAGCAAGCCTTTGAGGATTTATATACGAGTAAACCAAACTACTTCAACGAATTTCTTAAAAATCAGAAGGACATAGACGAAGAACTTCGCGTATGTTCGATCGGGGGTGGTCCGGGCTCGGACGTCGTTGGAACGCTGCTTTTTTTAAAGCAGTTCGAAATATTTGAAAATGACGGAATGGCGGTGAAAATAAGCCTAGTAGATGGATATGCCGAATGGGCGTCGACTTTCGCGACTATCGTGACCAATTTCAACCAACGCAAATTGTTCCCACCTAGAAATTCCGCCAAAGTATTGTTTCAAGATCTGTTAAAGGAACTAAGTCCGTACGCTAAATTGGCCATTGAACAAGCGAATATAATAACAATGGTGAAGTTCGTCTCTGCCATTTGTGGCGATATTAAAAAAGCTAGAAGACTTCTCAAGGTAAGCAATAACACGCACTCTTTCAGTTTGGGTTTTTGGGATAAAATACGTAACAATTGTTATGTATAACTTGTAGGATATTTTTGATTCGATGTCCGTCGGATCTATTATCCTTATTATTGATAACTCGGGCGGTAGAGCCTTCGACGAAACGCTAAAAATGGCCGAATCTCGCGGACTGTCCCCTATAATTCCGGCAGAGAGATCTTTTCCATTTAAAGTTGATAAATTTTTGGAACCGAACATACAAGTAGCTTTTTTTTAAAAGTTTTTTGTTAACGCGTTGAAGAAATTTACCGTAAAACGTATACGTGAACGTGGGACCATGGACTTTGTAATTCCAGATAAGACTGGTCAACAAAGTGAGCTTATAGGGACTGTCCGCTAATGGATTTATAAAATCCATGGTACGGCATTTTAGACGTTCTCGCGTTAGCGTCAACGAGATTGTCTATAACGCTACACGTTTTGGGTCAATTTCTTGAGACGCCAAGGTCTTATTATGACTTCTCCTCGTCAGTTCCGACAGTTCGAGAAATCCTCTCAACGGACTGTAAAGGTTTCAGTAGTCTTTATGGAAAAAATGTATAATTGTACGGAAAGGGGAGTAAAACGAAGTGATAGTAGCAACAATTCTGTTGTTGAAGAAAATGAAACGAAAAGAGAAACTATTAAGAAAAGAAAACTGGATGAGGATTTTAATAGCTTTAGTCCCTACCGAACCCCGTAAGTACTCGCTTAATTGAACCCTTGTAAGTAGAACAGGGTTATGACAATAACCTGGAAAGGTTAGACGACGGCAACCTGACCATATAGACCATTTCGGAAATTATATACTAAGTAACCAACACACGGGGAGGGGGGGGGCGAGGCCAACATTGGTGTATTCTCCCTCGCGCCAGGAAGCAACGCAAGACGGAGCCAGAGTTCACTAGACGATGGAGGCTAGCCAACTCGCACTACCTCTAACGGTGCTTCTTGGCGATATAGAGAATATTCCAATGGCGGTGTGTTGGTTTCTCTGTAACTTCCGAAATGGTCTATTGAACCTAACCTCTCTTAAGTCTAACACTAATACTATGGGGGTCAAGTTACCGTCTTATCTCGGCCCTGGTGAGGTTTGTTATGTACGTGGTACTTTCATCCGCGTAAAGATCGAAACGAAGTCGTCTGGTTGAAGAAGTGGACGATAAATGTGGGAAAATCGTTTTATCGCGATCACCAAGGCCATCATCCAGAATTAGCAAGGATAAGTCTGAATCGAAAGAACAATCCAGGGTTAGCGATAAAAACTCCGAACCGAACGCTGTTAAGACCTATGACCTAAAGCCACTAAGTTTTAATCCAACTACAAGAAATTATAGTCATGTCTCGCTGGACTTTACAAGTGACGTAAACTGCGATAACTTCTCACTCCTTTCTTCCCCATTCAACTTCAATCCCGAAAACTTCAATTTTGGCCCACAGCCAAACCCCAATGAAGTCTTCCAATTTGGAAGTGCGAACCAATAACTTGATAACCATTGAAGTATGATGTATGATATCATTCTCTAATTTTTTATTACATAAAATCCATGTATTAATTAGTTTTTGTTTTTTTAACCAAATAAGAGTTAAAGTTCAAAGTAAATAAAAGATATGGTTAATTTTAAATAGTATAGTTATTATTAGTGTAACCTCAACTTTGTTCGATACAATCACAAATAAGTCAACAAAAATGTCCTTTTCCTGTGAATTTGAGTTGTTTTCTTTGGAAATAGGGTAAGACGATGAGGAAAAAGAGTAAGAAAAAAATTAGGCTTTTTTGTGTACATTCTCTTATCGTTCGGCTATTTTCCGAACTTGTAGGGTAGAAGAGAGCTAGGTTTCGCCATTTTGAAGGAACGTCTGGATGGTAGGCCTATCTTAGTTGTGATAGGAACGAATTTGGTAGACGCGAATCGACTAGCTATTTTGCGTTCTTCTTCGTAACAGAAACTTCTGGATAGTTTCGCGATATAGACGAACAAAAAATTTAAATTTGAAACACGTTTGAAATTTATATAGATATATTCTCGCAAGAAGTAGGGAGGCTTTGGATTGGTTGAAATAGATACATTACTGGTGATACTCTAGGGTAGATGACCCTTTACTTCCGTTTTCAAAATCAGTGTGTCTATACAGTTTCAATACATTTAGATGGAGTAGTTATATTCCGAACGCGTGTAATCTCATCGCGTGCCTTTCATGGCGTTAAAGTACAAGAAGATTTATCTCACTTTGACTCAAGATTGAAATAGCCCATGTAAGTTCCAAGCTCAATTTGCAGTACGTGTAAAGAAGGAAAGTTTCCAATGGAAATTATACCTTTGCCTTTACGTAAGGTTTCAATTCCAAAGAAGTTTAAGCCATTGTGTTGGATTTACAGCGCTGGTAACTTAGCTTGGGTATCGGATCAAAATGTATTATACGGTATCAATATCGTTCCGACAACTTAAAATGGAAGCGATAGAAAGTGAGATCGCATTGTTAACTTCGAAGTTGGATAAAATATACCTCTTTACGAATCCTCGAATTTTTTTTTATCTAGAGTTCGTATTATCCCACGTAATACATAGAAAGTTATACTATAACATTCCTTCAGTATTCGGAAAAGGAATGTATATTGGTACTGAAGAGGATATGAGCAATTACTGAAGCATGCGCGTATGGTTATACTTATGTTAAATGCAGACTTGTCAGTACAGTATTTTAAAATGTATCTTAACAGAGACACCAAAGGAAATTGATAGCTCGCATATATAATTCCATCTTTCGTAGTGAACCCTTGAATATCCTTTTCAATTGCACCAAATATTTCTAGATATACTATTTCAATATATATTTTAACAGCAATTTACGTGCCAAGGCTTAATACTAAACTAAAGCTTGTGTACAAGTACAAGTAAAAATAAGCTCTCAATCCTCAATGAATACGTCCATGTCTTAAAGTTATTTCAAAGCTAAGGTATTTCTTCTTATTTTGAGTGTTAACTTTAAGAAACAGAACTGGAATGGCTTCAGAGAGAGACGAGTGATCAATCACCATCAGAGATAGAGTTCTTTCAGCCTCCCAAACTCTCGGCTTCTTTTTCAATGTTACTTTCTCCGAAGCGAGCTGATCTGAGATTCGGAGATTCCAAACATTGGCGTGTGTATGTGTGATGTGATCGCAGACTTAAGTGTTAATGTTACTTAACTAGAAAAGTTGGAAGAGTTCAGTTGATAATGGCATGCCAAATATTTGGCAATCAGTTGCATCTTATATTGTTTATCAGATTTTTAAAATTTAAAATAGGTTTTGCGGAATTTGTTTTAACGTTAAAACGCCATTCAAATAAGCAATTTAGTTAGTTTGCTATTATAAATTTTCATGTAGGGTCATAACCTTTGACCTCATACCTCAGAGCATTGGGTTATCTTCGTCACAAAATTTATCGAAATCTGTCTACATTATAGCCTATGACCTCATGATCACTTCTTTTCAATTACAATTAGAATTAGAATTGTGTGTTGCAGACCACTCTTTCAACTTATACAATCTGACTTTGAGGACACGGTAGTATTAATCTACTATAATTTAGTGGTTTCCTACTGAACTAAAGTGAATTGATGACATAACTCTATTCAACAAATCAGTACTATACCGCTTTTTATAAAGCTTGATGAAGTGAGCTTTTAAATCTTTGTGTGGGCAATATCTTAACCCCTTTCATGAAATAATTCATGGCGTATATACGACAGTAATGGCACAGACTTAGAGTCCTTGCCTTTGAATGTACCCTGAATATAACCCGTGGTGCCGCTACTTTGACGTCAATGCACTATAGTAAAGGTACTGCAAGTCAAATAGCTTTCAACTTGAATTAAAAAAAATAAAAAAAGAAGAAACGTTCCAAGGGTCAAAGTTTCTCTTAGCGTATTTTCTTGTTAGAAAATTTCTCTTTAGAGATAAAATTCTATGAAACTAGAATTCTCAAGAGAAAAATTTCTACCGCCGACGTTTTAAGCTTTAAAGGGATAGTTGTATCTCAAATCTATCCCTTCATTTTTTGGAGGTTTAATTTTTTTTCAATTTCAAAAATCTTAAAGAGAAGCTCTCGTATAAATATATCAATAGATCAGTAAAAATCTTTTTGGGAATTATTAGGTTTGTGCGTGCTACTATCACTTTAGAGAAAACCTTTAGGGGGTCGCCTCTTATTTTAAAATTCCGAACATTAATACTAAGTAAATACTGGGAAAATTCATATTTCCATCCAGAGTTATTAAAATTTAAAAATATCTCATCTTTATGAATATTTACGTGAAACTACTTTAAAACCTAAAGGGGTTTTAACATTACGTATTTATACACCTTAGCTTTTTACTACTCTGATGATAATTAATAACTGTTTTAGATGTAGGTCAAAAGTCGTGTTTTCAATGATTTAAAAATAATATTTGCTTAAAGTTAAGTTTTGTTTTTGTTAGCTTTGAATGTATTTTTAAAGTGTGACTTTTTGAAATTCACAGCTCTACTACGCAAAATTCAAATATTAACGTCTCAGTAACGAAAGCCTGAAAGGCATTTTAAATTGTTTAAAGTGTGACCCACTCAATTCGGCGCTCCAGAAACCGATTAGTATGTTCGTTCTCACAGAACGCGTCATTGAAAACTCCAGTATACCCCGCTTAAAACTAGTTTTGTTATCATTACTCTACTTCTCCCTCTTTAATTCCTCCATGCCATGTAACGTACTCCATAGTATTTGAGCAACCACACGTAATATTTGATGGTAAACCAACCCTCTTAATAATTTCTTTTGTTTCAATTCAAATAAACTTTTTTTTTCCACGAAATTCTTTTTATTAAAATTCTCTCTTCTTAACTAGCTAAGCCTTGTCCTTATACCATATCCCTGCGAAACCTTTTTCTTCATAAACTAAAACTTGTAAAGGAATTCTTCATCGTACTTATATAGCTATCTACCCAACCAAAGTTGAAATTTTTGAGGTTCGTTTCTAGCTCTGTCTTCTTCTTTCAAAGAGCTTTTCCTTCCTATTTGGGGGGCGAGGGAAGGCTGTGGCCTTTAGCTAGCGTCATCACGACAGCACGAAGCTCAACCGAAGCCCCGGAAATTTTAAAAATTCATAAACTAGAGAGAAGCTAGCTTTTGACTTCATTTATTATAAATGCGTTCTTTGTTTCTGGCGGGAGTTTTCATCCCCTAATCTCTCACTCTTCCATCGCCTTTCTACTCAAACCCCTTTTATCCAGAACTACTTGCCGGCAGTGTACTTAAATCCAGTACTAAGTTGATTTTCTACTTCCTTACTTCCTCGAATTCAGTAATTATATCCCATCCATCTATACGGGAAAAGGAAATCATTAAATAAAATATTTATTATAAAAAAAATATAAGAGAGAGAAATAGTTCCAACGTTAGATCGAGGCTTAACTAAACTTAAGCCTTGGCATCACGTATTACCAATGTTCCTACGTCACGTTTAGCTTACTTACGTCATATAACTGGATAAAACAGATCCTTTTAAAATAGTTATTGGGTTGGTATTTTTTTTTCTTTTTACTAAGAAAGGTTTACGTGAAAAAATAAGATTTTTTTTTCAAGTCGAGGAGAGTCCCGAAAAGTTAGTTTACTTTAAAAACATATATATAAACCTGTTTTCTTAAGACTCGGTCGGTACCAATCCGTTTTAAAGATTAAAACCATTCCTTTTAAGATAATTTAATTTTTTTCTTCATACATGCATCGGTATGCTTTTATCAAACGCATTTCAAAAATAAGTGTTAAAAAATACATGTTAGAACCGAATCATACTAGAATTATGATATGATATGACAAGTTGAAAATAGGTCAGTTAAATTTTAGCTAATCAAGAGATTAAAGTATATTATTTAATATTTTATGTTTATCTTTGGATTATGTAGAGTAGCATTTAACATTATTGATTTTACCATATTACAAAGCAAATATAAACACTATATAAGCTCTTCCCCCGTTTCTTGTTTACCGACGCGGTAATATCCAAGCCAAGGCTTAGAAGATTTGAAATTAGAAAGCAGTAACATTTTTTATTTTATTTTAATATTTAATTTAAATTAAGTAGTTTTTTCTATTCAAAAGTATTAACGATAGAGATGAGTATTACGTCCGATTATTGGAAAGTAATAAAACGCCTTTTTCTAAGACCAAGTCCTATCCGTAAGCCTCGGCCTCTTATAAATAAAAAATAAGGGGGGCGTTTACCATTTACGGTTGAATTTAATCGCCAGATAAGCTGAATGAAACGTTTTAAGAAGGTTTGCGAGAAATACTAAGCGCTTTCTGGTGTTACGATATAAATGCGGGTGAGCAGTTGTTAATGTTCAAACCATTTCGAAGTACTTTTATTTTATAATAATTCAGTGTCAGATGTGTTTGTTTATTTGTTTTGTTTTTCAATGCAGGGATCATTTAGGGTAGAATTTTCCTTTACGACCTGGGGAAAGAGGGACACGCGGGTGTTTTTCCGAGGTACCTTAGTGCGGAAATGATAAAAGTGTCAAGGCAGGATGAGTAATGGATCGGCGGACTCAACAGGAAACCAAGATTGATGGCATCGTGTCGGTCTAACATTGTCCAGTCGGCATGAAACTTGGCTTGCGCGGTTCGATAGTCGAACCCACATTTCTCCTTTTGGGAAGGAAAACGGTTGTTAGATTGTTACAGTTTCCCTTTGGCATGAACTGTAAACGCGTTTCCCACTTATTTGTCGCCTGGAATGTCCGCCTTCTTCCATAAAAAAAATCAAAGCCAAAAATTATCTCAACGTGACTTCAGTCGGACTGTAAACCTTTCTTGGGTCTAAGGAAGCATTCGTAGTTTTTCTGATGGTAGCGCTGTTCGTTGCTGGCGAAGATTTTCGCAAAGTGCGACCCGATTTACCTCTTATCAATAAGCTACAGAGCTGACTACCGTTATTGGTTATAGTTTTTTATTATTTAGTATAAAGATTCAGTCCTTGTGATACGAGGCTCTGAGAATATGATCTTTACAAGGTTTCTTGTGTCGTCATTATGGTACGCTATTACCAACGATTCTGACCTCTAGGATAACACTGTACGAAAGTAAATGCAAATAAAACACGTGGGTAGGCTTTTGCTTAGATCCGGAGGAGCAATTTTCCACGCAGAAATGAGCCCAAAAACCCTTTTAAAATAATGCAATCTTTAACATGAAAAATTTCCTTGGGTAAGTCAGTTATAGGGGTTCCACCCGGCTTAGTGTATTTGGTGTAAGGTCACATTGGGCCACCTCCCAAAATGTCCGGAAAAAACAAAGTTTTCATTCATCTATTTCGGTTACAGGTTAAAAATCTATTAATTTTCCCCTGAAAAGTTATAAATGATGTTTTATATAGAAAGATAACGGGGACGTTAAGCCTCGGCTCGCTCGGTTGCTTGACTGACTGACCACGAGCTAACCAAGTGACATATTACCTTAAGGTTCGCGTGACCCTAGCCAAGATTTCGTGTGCAAAAACTGTTTAGACCCCGAAAGTAAAAGTTGAAACAGTTTACCAAGAAGGCGGACAATGGGTGGACACGAAAATTTATTAAGGATTCAAACACAACATAGGGGTGGAGACAGTGTCCCCGTAAAGACAGTCAACTAATCATTTCTCCATGTTTGGGCTCGTAACTTTGGAACTTAATGTATACACGCCGTAATATTCTCCTAAGTATGGGTCTGCATTAGGATCCTACAGTATCGGCATTGTTCTACCGTAATTTTTCCCTCCTTGATCGAGATCGATTATGGGTAGGAAGATCTATTTACCTAGATGACCTCTCTTGAAAATTCCTTAAGCCTCGGTTTTGCAGTTTCAAAGTTAGCTCACTTTAAAGAAAGAGAATTTGATAAAATATGCGCGCGCTTTTAACTATTAATAGGGTAACGTCACGTGATTAGAAGATGCGTCCTCCTCATACCAAATACACATTCAACCCATACTTATGGAGAGTAATGTAGGGTTATGATGCCGTTAGAATACCAGAATTAATAAATTAGTTGTGCTTGTGACATGAAGGCATTTTTAGTTAGCGCGACGTTTAGAGTGTATTGAATCCTGAAAGTATATCGACTCGGATACCCTGTTGACAATGTATAAAAATATATTGAGAGAAACGTGGTAAAGCCAATCTAGAGATATCACTTCATCCCTTTATTGAATTACTAAAAGAAAAAATGGTTTCTAGAAACAAGAAAGAAGTTACTCTATTTTTTTTTTCCTTTTGGTCCTCAACTCCCTGAAGCTATAAATTCTTCAGCCCACCCACGGAGGAGATGAGCGTGGGCACTCGCCCCCCCCTTCTCTCTCTCACTCTCTTCCTAACTTGAGCACTTTCGTTTTTCCTCTAGGAATTCATCATTCGTTTCATAAGCGCGCTTTAAAACAGCTTGACATCGGTTGGAAAATGCACTCTTGAAGGATGATGCGCGTCGATGTATTTCAATTTGAAATATAATATACAGTCTCCTCGAATTCTAGCTTAGTAGATTTTTAAGGTGAAAAATTATAACCTAAAGCTTTGTCTGAAGTAACAGACTCGAAAAACTAAATTAGTAAAGATCAATACGTCGTAAACGACACTGGCAATACGTACTAAAATTAAACACTAGCTGCTTTCATTAACCTCTCCGGTGCCTATTTGTATTTAAATTGCTGTTATAATCCAGGGGGTTTACTCTACTATTAGACATGCAAATTCCTTACAATATTCACTTAAAAGTTGTATTAAAGCACTGTATTATTGGGAAGGGGAAAAATTCTAGGAAACCAAAAGCAGCTTCGAAAACGACCTAGGTCAAACCAAAAAGTATTGATTTCAAATTTGTCCTTTCTAACTATTTTTTAAAAAGTGGTGCACCCAAGGAGGAAACTTTTCGGTACGTCGTATACAATTACACTAAAGTTCTGCTTTAGTGATATCGCGTTTTTTATCAATAAGTACATTCTACTGTATATAAGTCGACGCGGGCGTGTTACGTGAGAGTGGGGTCGGGACTGAGCGATTGTAAACTTTGTTACTAAAAAGAGGCAGAACTTTATAAAAAGAAATATAAATATAAAATTTAGTTTTTTTTTACTTTAATATCATTCTTTCTTAAAGGGATAGTGGTACCTAAAAACTGAACACTTAACTATGAGTTAAGTCCTTGAAAATATTTTAAAATTGTGTGTAGCTCAGTTCAGTTGTAGTAATGAAATTAAATGTAAATTTATTAAGCCCTGAATTTAAGTTATACCGGAAGTTCGGTTATGCGGAGGTAGTGGCATCACAGGGGCAGCGGATATTGCAAAATAGCCAATGGGGTAACGTGCTAAAATGATTGTAGGCTTTTATTTGGCCTATAGAATTAACAATACAGTCTTTGAGCTAACTTAAAATCAAGCCTATTTGTTGCCAAATCGAGGCTGGCGATTGGTTAAAATGAGACAAAATTTTACGTTGTATGGTCGTAGTTCGAGAAGATTCTAAAAATAAGTAAGAGACTTAAAGATAAATCTTTTAGAATTAAATACATAAACCAGACAGGCAAGAAATATATATATGTATTTTGGGATTCAGAAGCCAATTTTTAAGATGAAAAGGGATTTCGATTTTCCGTGCCACTACCCCTTTTAATATCGCTCAAGCTCGTGCAGTTGAAGAAAAGATTTCTAGACTTCTTAGCTCGCAACGTAGCGTGGCAAAACGACTTTGAAAAATCGATTTTAAAACGTTATTTTTATTGCTTTTGTGGACTCTTTTAATAAAGTTTTATTTCCTCTTTCCCTTACGTTTCCTTTCCTCAGAAGAAAGTTATTTGCTCAGGAACTGCATGCTGCAACGAACCGGGGATTGAGCTAACCAGGGGTGGCTTGTTTCCTACGATTTTTCGTTGCATGTTTTCCAATCGTATATATATAACCCGCCTCGTGTTTCGTGTATACTTTCACCGTCCACGATGTGCAGTATAGTTTCCTTTTCATCTCATGATACATAAGTTTATTAATACCCTAATAAGTCTGCGTTTAACTAAGGTCTACCGTTGAATGATATCTTCCTAGCTACTTTAGGCACTTCCTGGAATGGGTTAGTATTTTCATACGCGAGTGGTTTCTCCTATTTGCTGTAGAATAACTATTTTCCCAGAATGCTACGCTTCTTGTCTTTTAATAATGTTTACTTCTAACTGATGGACTTTGTTTTTGGCCCAGAAAGTACCTATTTTTCGACCCTAATCTTGTACACTGTACTCTTCCAGTATTATATTTTTTATTTGCTTTGTTATAAAAATTGGAGATTTGGTACACGGGCTCTGTTTTTGCTTCTATTGGTTATACTTTAAAAAAGACCGAGGCTTAGGTTGTTTCTTCCCGCAACTTTTCCAATCTTTTCCCGATTTTGTTTTCCGAAACTGAAACGGGAAAATATAGTTCGAAATATGTCGTTTTCCCCGATACCGACCGACATGTAATCTCTGAAACACAGTGCCTCGCGTGCGTGCTTGAGCTATACCATTTTCCAATTCAAAACCAAGACTTAGATTTGTTCTGTGCTTGTAAATCCTATTAGTTTCGTCCTAGCTCAGTGTAAAATTCATTTTATTTAGCCTAAAATAGTAAAAATGTAAAAATAATACAGAACCGAACTGAACAGACTCGGAATCATTGCTTGAAAGCTCGCGCTGATTCATTCAGTTGCGAGATAATTTTCAGTGTAATTGATAGCCAATGCTTAAGAAATATAATATTTTAAAACATAGAATCCCTATAGTTGAAAATACTTTAATGATAAAACTTATGCATAACGATTTAAATTAACTTTAATCCTAATTACCTTAAGATTTTTTAGGCAAATAATCAAGGGAAAGCAATTATTGCAACTTAATTATTACATACAAAAGGTAATTCAATTTCGTATGAATAGGATTATCTAGATAGAGTTGCCTTTCGACTTTGTTCATCCACGGACAATACCCGTATAAAATAAGCCTTGATTATATTATATAAAGAATATGTCTAGACTGTTTATTAAATTAACCAAGGCCCGATTTCAAAACCAGCCTTTACAATTTGTCGCCAAATTTTAGCTGTAATTGAATTGGGAGGAAATTCTTACGATTAATTTTATCGACCTTTCCAATCGGTTTCGCTAGCGTTAATAATTTCGCCTTGGTTAAACCTAGTCAAAAGGTAACGAAGGAAGGTTCACGCGGTTTAAATCGGTATCGTCTATTTCCCAGGCTCGCTATCAGATTATTGAATCCGTAGTTTACAACCTCTTAAAAATTAGCTTATTTCCCGAGCAAAACGTTAATCTCAACGACTGCGAAACCGTATTAACTTTAACGCAATTTGAATTTGAAAACGACTCGAACGAATCATTTTTACGTCTCACTGATTTTTAACATTGGAGTTTTAGATTTTGAAGTTGAGATTTTAGGCGGAAATTTTAATTAGACCTAGCTCATTTGACGCGAGCGGGACTGGAGATAGGATTAAAATATTGACAGCGTATTGAAGAGAGTTGAGCTTAGCTCGTTAAGATTGCGTTACCGTTGAGATCAGCTATCAGGAGAAATGTGTTCAAATGTAAGTTTATTAATGAGAATTAGGCTTAGCTTGTTGGAATCGATACTATTTGGGTTTATTACAGGAAGAATTAGGCTTACCTCGTTAGGCTTAATAATATTTGGGTTTATTAGGAAGAACTAGGCTTAGCTCTTTAAGTTTGAGAATATTTCTGTTTATTAGGAAGAATATGACTTAAATCTTTATCTTTGAGATTAGTTTGGTTTATTATGAATAATAAGGCTTAGGTCGTTATGTTTAACAATATTTGAGGTTATTAGGAAGAACTTGGCTTAGCTATTTAGACACGATAATATTTGGGCTTATTAATTTTTACCATTGTTTTCGCTGTACACCAACTAAGTCGTTTGAGAATTTATAAATTAAAATTAATAACGGCCCGGCTTAAAATTTATTAACTATGATAACGACATTCTGCTCCTGCCTTTTTATTATCTTATACCAAGTCAAAAGGTCACCCAAAATAATTTATACCGACGCACTCGAGTACCATTATTTATTTGTTAACTTCCACGTATAAACATTTATATATTTGCCAAAGCACTTGGATTTACTTTTGCGGAATATTTTGTTCAAAATAACACGACTGTTTCATCTTTCATCCGTGAATAACTTCACTCGAAACAAATATAATTTCATCTTTTTTCCATCAATCTCCTTTGCTAAACTTTCTTTTCTCCCCCAAAACAAATTACGTTATTTGCAAACCATTTAAAAACGAAACGAAACTGAAAAGACGTCTGAAATCTTTCATAGGAAGAAAAAGAAAACTTTTAACATTATCTGTTTTAGACCTAGAAGTTAGTTAGTTTTTTTTATGAACTCTATAAGGAAAGGAGAAAGGAAGGAAAATAATTTAATAGTACATTGATTTATATCTTTTGATATAAAATAAGATTGTCTTCCTTAAAGGAAAATGAAACTCTCTTTTCTCCCTCTTATTTCCTTCCACAATAGGAAAGTTTAACCCGGTTTCATTTTTCTTTTTAAACCGCAATCCCCCTTCTTTACCACTGACAAGTCGTTCTTTAAAGGGATGGTAGCGTGTAATCGACGTATGAATTTGTAGAAATTAAATAAAGCCTTTGATTGTATTCATTTATTAAGGAAAATAATCTATGTTTGGAGATTTAAATAATTTTAGGTTGAATGATTAAAGATGAATATAAAAGAGACTCTCTTTAGCTGCCATCGAAATTAAACTATACTATCCCTTTAAAAAATGTTCATAATGTACTCTTCAATGTTCCGAAGACTGATATGAAAAAATCTAAGGAAAAAGGAAAAAAATTAAATAACTTGCCAGGCCCCCACTGCGTTTGAAGAAAATACACCGTATATTTCGTCTCTTGATTTTATTTTTCTTAAATTCACGAACTTGCAGCGAGGCATCTATATCGTATCTTCCATTTGTCATTTTCAAGGCAAGCTTTAAAAAGCATCCCTTCTCCTCCTCAGCCCTTCCATCCTATTCTATTCCGTAACGCGACTCTTCTTTTCTGCTCTTGAGCTTCTTTTTCATTCCTCTTCTCTTAACTCACTCCTTATCATAAGTTAATAATTATCCATAACCAATAAGTTAAACATTGAAGATAGATTATTCCGTGAAGAGTTTTTACAATAGCGTTAGTGGCATGGAGTTGTTTGAGTTTTGGTGGTTTGTTAGAAGTTCTTTACTTATTGTTGTTTACTTAAATCAAATGGGACTTGATAGGATGAGAGAACTAAAGGGAGAGACAGGGACGGTTGGAGGTTGAGTTAAGAATATATTAGACATTTATCAACTGTTTCGGTACCCACGGAAAATTGTTCGGTATTATTTAGGGTGGAAACCTTCGCCAGTGTACAGGGTGTTGGGACCGAGTACAGTGTGTTGTTCTTGGGGCGATTTTTGAGTCCAAAATGTTCTATCTAGAGAAATTGAAACCAAATGAAAACGTATTCCGTATTTCTTTAGGCATCTCCTTCTGTTCTCATAACCCCTTGACGCAATCGCATATTGTTGAATGCTTTTGAAGCCCCTAAAAAGAGACGCCATGACTTGACTCACAAATTGCCTGCCAAACTGAGATAGGGGGAGGAATTTTCTAGTAAGTTTAATGAAAATAATCTATATTACAAAACAATAATAGGTAAAATTCCATTTGTAATATTGGCACGAAATAATATTTTTCCGATAATGCGAAAAATCTTTTATAACCAAAAAGAACGAAAAAAAGGAATAATAATCCATAGCTAAGCCTTGGTCTGAAGAAAGTTTTAGGCTTAACGGAGTATGAGGTAATACCGCTCGTATTAACACAAAACAAATCTCCATTAGTCGTCTGTTTTCCCCGTATCCATTTTCCTTTCGTCGTTAAAATGAATGCGAATAGGAAAAAGGGGTGTGGTAATTCGAAAAATATTTGTATTTTACGTTTCCGGAAAGCTATTGGGATTTATTTCAAATATCCTGCCCCTCGGGTCGGGATTGGTAAGTTCCATTTGTATGTCTAAAGGATGTACTCTAGCTTCTCTTTGAAGTTAGTTCTCTCTGTACGCTAGTATAAGACTTCCGCTCGGCTAACTGGAAACTGAATTAATACCTCTTTCGACTTAATTCTCTCTCTCCCTCTCTCTCTCTTTCTCTCGCATTGCTTTTAGTATAAAAACAGGACGGACGAAGATAAAGAGGTTTTAGGATACCACGTGCGTCATATACATTTTTTTATATCAACAAACTTTGGATCGATGTTTTTATACCTTCTAATTACCTTCTTAATCATGGTGGCTTAAATTTGCACTTTCAAGGTATCCTATTTCCCTAATTCTTAATCATCCTTTGTAAATAATGCTGATTGTACGTTTCAACTGCCATATTTGACTTTGTTGCATCAGGTTTTCATATATTTCTTAACTCTTATTGGTCGATTTTAAAGCCAACCATACATATATTTATGTAAAAATATCCAACGATATAAGATTGTCTTTGTGTATTGCCATCATAAGGGAAAGGTTAAAACTCAACCCATAACCTTCTCAGTTTTCGTGCCTTTTCTTTTTTCTTTTTCTTCATTCTTTCTTTCTTTGAGGCATCCCGTAGTCAGGCGCTAGTCTTAACCCGAAATGACGCTCTCGGTAATAGAGCTTGCCGTTAAAGCCATGAAAATGATGAAAGAACCCCCGGACCAAGGCCTAGGACTTCTCTTTTCTCCATAGCTTTAACGCTATATATATATATAAGTTTTTCTTTCTTTTTTATTTTTGGAGCGAGCTCTTTTGATCCCGAGCTATCATCTTTTGGCGCAAATCTACATTAAGAAAAGGGCAAACGCCTTGATGGTATCGTTAAAGAAACATACTTAATGCTTTGGAAGATGATATCGTACTAGAATTCAACCTGTATAATTCTTTCCGGCCCTCCTCTGCCTACGCTCGTGAAATTGCAAACGTCGCTTTCGAAATATTAACACTTACTCTTTTTGTCTAAAACTGGCGTGCAATCTCGGAGATTGTTGACATAAAATTAACTCAAATCTAAAGTACACTTTCCCCTTTCGGCTCTTCTTGTTGTTCATTCTTAATTTATCTTATTTCTAATCAATGTAATTGGAATAAAAGCTTCGGATTACCGTTGGAAACGAAACTACCTACGCTTTTGATAAACATTAGTGAATTCGTAATAGAGAATTAACCGCGGGCTGTATTCATTTACCAGGTACATTTTGGGGCCCATCTTTATACCACCGTACATTTCCGAGAATTCTGAAGGTTTTACGAATAGGTGATGTCATTTATATTGGTGGTAAGCCTGCGAAGACAAAATAAGTCGAATTTTTAGACTATATAGACAGAAAATCCTAAAAGGGGGTGAAAAATACAAAATGAAAATAAGCTTAGCTCTAGAATTTGAGAACGAATTGGGCCATAGTTCTCGGCTGACGTAGCCATTTTTCAACTGTCATCGGTACCTATATAACACGGGACGCAGGTGTTGCAAACGCTGCTAGAGAAATTTCTACTTAGCTAACCATTACATTTCCTAAGTTTTTTGTATCTTTATTGAAAGCCTGGAGATGTGTGTAGGTTTACGTATAATATTTGGGGTAGATATTTTACTGAATGACGTCACATAATCGGTGTTCTGCCGTTTTAAACATATGGATGGTGTAAATAATTTTAATTGTGTAGTAGAATCGTATATTTTGAATACGTCATTAACCTCTAGATATCATTTCAAATCCTTCAAATCCAACGTATATATACTCTTTTAAAAATTATTTGTGATATTCGGTTACGGAATGGTGCCGGAGGTCCTTAACGGATATGAATTATTTAAACGGACTCGAAAACCTTTCGCGGAAGCCATAATCAATCAAATACCATACATAGACTGAGTCGTTGGTTTTAGTTTTGCAGTATACGTAATATCTTCCTGGACGGTCCGTATGTATCTGGGGGAAAAATGGATTTTAAATGGCCTATAATCACTTAGAGTGACTATAAATGGATCAATTCGATGTAATACTACGTTTAATAGCGTCGTCCTACATCGTAAACTCTCAACTTAATGTCTTAAGATTATGACCTAATTACGTGGTTAAGCCTTGGCCCCCCCATCGGTTTATAGTGTTAAGCCTTGGTCAGAACATTTAATAATGTGATTGAATTACCTAACGATAATATACCGTCAATAACTATCTATCAAAAGATTATTTAAAACTGACCTGTGCCTCAAAACCCAAAATGGTGGTCGGAATTCAAAATACCAATTTAGTTAAGCCTTTTTGATCGTTTAATAGGGTTAAGCCTTAGTCAAAACGTTAAATAATGAGATTGCATTATTTAACAATAGTTTGGCGTCAATAAATACCTATAAACGTTATTTAAAATTAACCCCTAGGTGCCCAAAAAAACCCAAAAAAATAAAGAACCGCGTTTAATATGCAAAAACCCAAGGCTTAGAGAATAAGGAGAAAACGATGATACTCGAATCTACATTCCGGTACACGTAGCTTGTTTACAAAGCACTTTAAAATCCGCTACAAATTGGAAAAGGAAAGAAGAGATATAATGCTATATAGATGGGCTGAATCGTTCAGGGACTAGACATAAAACATGTCAAGGTTCAAATGCGAAGAATTCCGCAATCATGAAGATTTTTTTTCTTTTGGTTTTGTCTTTCGAAAGCTTGGGTTTTTTGTCAGCCCTAAATGAATGCTGGGGAGTCAATTATTCGCAAATCGGAGAAACCAGACCGACAAAAAATCGGTATAGAAAATATTTTAACTTTCAAGTGTTGTTAATTCGCCTTCCCCGTAATTACTTATTAGATTATGATTTGTAATTATAGGCGTACATCTTAATTCTACTTATTTCTAGTTTACACCCTTACAGTCTGCATTTTTCAACCGTCAATACTGATATCTCTTTGCGAAGTAATTAGGAGAGAGGTTTTCTTTGATATTGTGAAAGAGTTCCAAAAACTGAAACCAAATCTGCATGGCCAATTCAATTTCTGCCAGAGTCCGTAGTATTTTTGAATGTTTTTATTCGTTGTCCTTCACCCGCGCTTTTTTGGGGGTTCAAAACAATAGAAGTTAGTATAATATAGGTCTACTTCTGATTTCGGTAAATCCTTTAGGGTCCTTTGCCCGAACCAATCTGAATATAGCCTTAGGAAAGCCGTGATAGAGACAATATACCGAGCTATTCAGGCAAGTATAGGGGGACCCATTGTCGACCCTTGGGATTGGAGAGAAGTAAAAAGAAAAGTCTTCGATCGCTTCAGACCCAAAATTCATTCCTGTAGTAGCGATCCCAAAGCGGGTAAAGATCAGCTGCGAGGTACGATTCAAGAAGAGAGAAAAAAAAATTGTTGAGAGACAAGTAGCTAGTTATCTTTTGTTTCCTTATCGATGGAGGGATACGCTATAACCCTATCTAATGTATTTGTTCAGAGCCTTAGACTTCCGTGAAGACTTCGCGAGAATTAACTGGGCGAGCCAGTGTTAACATTCTTTATACGGAGAAGTTATATCGTATTATTGACCATGAGAGAAGAAGGCTGATAAAATTTTGCCTTCCATGATCCATAGAGCTTCTTGGCGCCTGCGTTGTATACTTTCTGGATCATGAGAGTGACCTGAGACAGCGCGCAATGGATCGACCCTATTGTACGTCCCGATACTGAGGATTGTCTACCCCCTATTTTTCATCGAAATCTAGTTTACAATTTTAGTACAAATATTTACCTTTTTGTTTGACGGTCAACTGGTTATGTCCCTATTGTTGTGGTAGGACGCGCCGGACCTCGTAAAACTTTGCCACCTCTTAATATTAGCTTAGGAAAAGGTTTATAACCTGACTCGCCAACTATCGAATTATCATGAACCGATTTTGCTGTGGGAACGAAAGGGTATACCTAATTTTATTTCCCGCCAAAAATGCAATAACACGTGGATAAAGAGCGCCCTTTTTACAACGCGCGGGAATTGTCGCGTTGTACCTACTCTATGCAGCCTGCTTCTTGACGCTATTTTAACCCTAAGGGAAATTGATTCGAAAGGAAAGGAATATAACATTACCAATCCTAAATAAAATTTGGTTCATCCGTAAGTGCCTAAAGCTACGAAACTATAGTTCCTGGATTCCAAAAATATTAAGGGTTACGAAAGGTTAAACATACATATTTCGATTGTACTTCTGATTTCTCTTTGACATTTTCATCAAGAAATTAAAAAGACACGTCGAGACAAACGTGTTCCCGTTAACGATTAAATCATAGAGAATTATTTAACAAGCGGTAAGAGTTATACCTTTATCTTAATTTGCAGCGCGCGTGATTTAAAGAAATAGTGAATACAATCTCCGAGTAAAGTCGCGAACTCCTCTAGTTATAATTCTCGCTTATTTAGTTTAGTAATTTAGAATTTCGGGTGCATGAAGCAACAGATGTTAAGGCGTAACACATTATAATCCTAAAACTACAAGAGCATTTTTCCTCGCGTCAGTTCCGTGCCGTTATTTTTAAAAGAATAATTTTTAAACATATTTGTAATATCCGACAGCTAGCTTAGAGAATAGAGGTTCGCGCGGCTCGACTCGGCCCGTAACACCTCCCGAAGCGTGAAATAATTTCTGGACGTATTTAATTAAAAGATGTACAGCCAAAGGGTGCGGTAGAACTGGTTAGGCTTGGCGTACGTCCTCCACCGCGGACTCTTACGGGTTAATAAAGCCAAAGCTATAAAGCAGAGACACTGCTAGAGATGTTAGTACAGATTAGAAGCGTCTAAGCCTTTGACTCTATCGTATAGAGCATCGCGAAAACGTTAATTCTAGTCGAAATAGAAACAGGACAGCTTACATGGTGCGTTTTTCTGACATGGGTTTTGATACTATACTTCGGTATAGTTTTCATAGATATATAAAATATATACAAGTTTATTCTGGCTGGTAATGGTATAACGTCCAGTTTGTTGGCCTTATCTAACAGGGGACGAGGGGAGGGGGGAGGATTTCCCGCGCCGTATTTTTGGCGTTGTTTCGAAAAGGTATACACGCGACGAGCTGATTTTGCGTGCCACGATGCTTTTAAGGGCAAATCGCCACTAGCTCTTTTCCCGCGCTTTTTTTACCTCTGCGCGCCATTTCTCTTTCCCGCCAAACCCCGTAATAATATGGATCGGACAACATGCAGCAAAGGCTCAATGAAATAATCTATATCTTCCTCACGTGCGACTGATCTTATTCATAAATCACGTGATATAACCATTGTTAAAGCGCGTGCAATTTTCAAAATTCAAAAACCAAGGCTTAACGAGTGTTTCAAATTTTCTATTGGAGCCGTAACGCATTTGTAACGACTAATTGTAGGTGAAGACTTTAGAAATAAGTATATTTGATTGGACTAGATACTTCATTACGCCTTTACGGCTGTGGTATACGTATTCTCGATTCTGAACGGACGCGGGAAAAAGAAAAGCTGACCTCGCGTTCGGGAACTTTGGGGGCATGAACGAGAAATAAGGGAACGCTGCCACCCTAAGTTTTGTTCGTATCCCAAACTTTGATTACAGTCATTTTGTCATACTGAAACATATTATGCTTAATTTTAGGAAATTGTGTCACTGAAATATATACATATATACACGTGTTTTTTTTTCTTACTGTCGCAAAGTCTGCTGGGTAATAACACCGACCTTTGTCGTATATAAAACACCTTTCTGTTATTTAAAATATATTACCATAGGTTAATAATTTAGTATTTTGCAAGGCCCTAACATAAAGCTTAACAAGATCGACAATTATCTGACGTTGTAGCGCCAAAATTTATGTCCTTTCGTGGATAGCTGAAATTTAGTTAAGCCAGGAACCTTTCAACCAGCTACTAAGGTGTAATTTTAATACCTAAGACCTATTTTATTTAAGTGTTTAAACTAATTTCAGTTGACATTGAAAACTAACCTAAACGATGTAAATTAAGACGAAATGATTAACTAATCAATTTAATTTATTAACTATCAAAGCTATCAGAGAGCTGATTGAAACTGAGATCCGAAAATTTTAACCAAGGCTTGTAAATTTTTCTCACGTTAAAAATATGACGTGTTTTAAAGCATTTGCATATCCGGGACTTTTTCAACTAGTTCCTCAAGACCAAACAAACCTGATGATAGTCTGCTATTAATCCTGAAACTAGTGCGAACGGAGTATGAATATAACTCTGACCAGGGGCCAATTTGGGGGAATGGCGGAGGGGGGGGGGGGAAGTCGACAGAGAGGAAAAGTATGTTCTACCTAGAACCCGGGATAGTTTTTTCTTGTGTTTTTGTACGTAATGTTTTTCTCTTGTGAACTATCCTTCTTGGTGAGATGCTCCGATGGTCAGGGACACAGAGTATAGACTATTCCAACGTCACCTTTAACCCGGGTTAAGTTTAGCCGTGTATAACCCTTGACAAAGGCTTAGGTGGTGATTCCTGCCTTGTTCTTTGAAAGGATCCGTATAAAATGGCCTAGTTTCACCTACCATTGTATATAGTTTTTCCTTCTAAATAATATCTGTTTCATCGTAAAGTAACTCCTAAGCTTTAAGAATGTATTTTTTTCTTTTCTTTTTGGAACTGTCCCTATTAAAGAATACGCGGTTATAACGTAACGTACTCCTTGAAAAATGGACATCATACCGTAGCACGCCACAGTTTTAAACCCGAGTTCATGTACAGGGTGTTTTTTATAAGTCTAATACCATAAATTAAAGTGTGTCTAATTTAGGTCGAACTGAGTCATGCAGTCTGCAACATTTAGTAACGGAGATATGGGTTCCCAAACAATGACCCCCTATTTGACCCAAAGAATACACCCTTTCATTAATAACAGACTTATCTGAAACACCCTGTATTTACAGCAATGAAAGAAAGAAGAGTTCTTAAGCCTTGGCTGAATTTATTTTCTTGCCTCGTAAATGCCGTACCGTAAATATGATGGCTTAAAATCTTTCCAACAAGATTCACAAGACATAATATAACCCATAAGGTATTAAATTATGGAACGATGCACTCTGATTGGTTCGTTGTAAATTTTTTTTAAAAAAAATTCTTTATTTTTTTACCTTCAGTTTTTGAAACAGGAAGAATAAATTCAAAACGGAATTATCCTGTCGTGGAAAACCAAGAGGATTTTTCTTTAAATAGCTCATTTATTTTCTTTTATCTAACTTAAGAAGTATATTATTAAATAGAAGTTATCAATTCCCGGGATTTAGCTAAATCAAAGCGAGGGTCACATTTCGCACAATCAGTTGCATTTGTGCATCAAATTTTTAAAATTGAAATTAGATTTTAGGAATTTTTTGCTTGAAATGCAATAGGAACGAGAAATTCCGTTAAATTAAATTTTAAATCAACTACTTACTTCTAAGCTACGCACGACAAAATTGGTATTTTCGCCATTATTACGCTTTAAATAATACCTCTAACCATAGATTTATGTATTATTATTTTTTTAATTTAGCTAACTACCTCACAGCACAAACTAGTCTTTAATTAAAATAATAATTAATGAGATTCGTCAAGTCAGCAGCCTTAGCTATACATTGTCAACCCTGACCCAAATTCGCGCCATAACTTTGAAATTATGCGTTTCCCTTGAGTCTTTACAACTCCTAACCCAAAACTGGAAAGAAAAACTAATTTGTTTAACACTGGAACTGTGTTCTTTTTTTACTATTATTATTATTTATGACAAACGTATGTATAGAGAGCGCGGTTTTTCTAGCAACTTTCATTTATTTATTTGCAAGATAAAGGATCTAGCTGGCTTTACACATTTCTAGCCGCATCTGTCTTACAGGATTAATTCAAATAATGCCATTTATTAACTTGTTTAAAACTTGAGATTAAAATAAATTTAATTTAATTCCTTCTGAAATTAAAATTAAAATTAGTATGTACGTCGGAGTTTCGTTCAAGTGTTAGTAAAGGATTAGTTATTTATTGATTTTAATTATAATTATGCAATTTAAAAAGGTTCGGGTTCTTATTTGTTGATTTAAACACTATAGATATACAAATATAATTTTTCACTAAGCCTTTGTCTTATGGATTATGTAAACCAGCCTTTATTTCATTTCAGTTTTTAGTAACGTTTAGTCCGTTTGATAAAAGTATGCTAACTTCACCTAACCTAACCTCATCTATAACTAACAGTACAGTGTTATTTTGGTGGAATAGTATGTAATATCATGAATATGTATCTTAATGAGAATCAGGAGTAACTTTTACAACGCAAGTACAGCGAGTACATTAATTTTAATTAATTACCCCTTCGCGTCTACTGTTAAACAGTGATTTCTTTCTGAAATTAATTTCGAATACAAATACTAATTCTCTTCAACCCTCTGCGCACCTAACTTTCTAGAACGTTAAAATTAATCTTTGCTAGTGCATTACATATTTATATCGACGTAGAAATTACCCAGATTTCCCAATCCTCGATATGTTTCAAAATCCACCGTAATTTAGTAAAAAAAAAAGAAAAACATGGAGAAATTCTTACCTTTTCAACCAACAATATCTTTACAACTTCCCCGTGTCTATGTCCTTGTACTTCTCCGTGATACGAAGCAACCGTAGCTAGCAATGTTTTTTTTTACACGGCTCCGTATACGCAATTAACCAAGTCTACAAAATCCTTAATGTCGCAAAATGTACCGTTTTTATAAGTTTGCTTTCCTTCCAAACGAAACAATTGCTTTCAAAAATAAAAAGAAGATATTATTGTCGTACGTAATAGCAAAAGAAAGCACCAATTTCAATTCCTGGGGAAAAAAATCCCAATTTGTTGCGGAGTTAATTCAACGTGACTCGCGAGCGCGTTAAGGTGTTGTTCTTTTTTTGTGTGTGTGTCCCGGACTGGTAGTATAGCTAGTGTGACGGCGTTGAACAGTAGTACGTCCGTTCGACAAGGCTTCCCGCGGAAATATGCGGATCTTTGGAGCAAGAGAGTTCGATTTATAATAGTAAAGGGAGACCGAAAAAGCTCGCCACCGTAGAGGGCAGGCGCTCCCTTATAGGAAGTGTGTGACTTTATAGCGTTGACATGGAAACGCTCTGAGACTCCGAGCATCTACTCCGCTCTCTGGCTCTCTCGCCGCTCCGAAAGTACAGCGCGTGCGGTCCTTGGGCGTGCCGTACGACCACCCCCCCCCCACCCTTCCTCTTCTCCACCGCTCTCCCACTCCACTTTTCCATGCAGCGACTGGCCGACCACTGTACGGCCGGCCGGGTCCCTCTAGGGGTGTACCGGTGAAAAAATGTTCATGTAGACTTTGTAGAGGTCCAGTTTGTTTTTTTCTTATTTCTTTTTATGTAGGTACGCTATACACCCATAAGGAAGGGCTGTGGTATGCATAGCTATAAGTAATAAAAATCTATTTCCGGTGTTATATGCTTATTATATAAGAGTCCTTGAATTGATTGCGGGTACCGTAATACGCGGAGGGATTATATATGCAAATTTTCATCTAATTAAACCAAAATTTCTCATATCGATTGAGCTTCATTTGAAATTGGAATACCTATTTTTAATTTCTTTTTTTCAGGCCCTTTGTGGGTTTGTAAAAGAGAGTTCTGGTTTCGTTAATGCACTTTTTATGGACTCGTTATTAGTAAATATAGTTTAATAGTTTCATCATAAAAGACTTGTTGGATTAAATTTAATACCAAAGGCAAATAAAAATAACAAATAATGAAAAAGGACAGGCAGGCCACCTTTGATTATTATTATTTTTCTTTTTTTAGAAAATTTTAATGTTTTTCCATATAAATATTAATTTTTGCGAGTGTCTTTAGCTTTTGGTCACGCTAGGAAGGTGGCACCAATGAATTCAAACCGCCTGTAGAAAGGTACCCCTATTTGACTAGTCAGACAAGGCTTCTCACTATCTAACGCTCATAATGGCCACCTAATAGTCATTGCCCATCTTTCTGGGACCCCTAATAAATCATCTGTTTGGACAGCTTGAACGCGTGGTGGCTTCGCGGGAATACGCGCCAAAAACCAAGCAAAAGCGCGCGAATCTAAAAATGGCCCAGAAAAAGGATATCTTTTCCGCTAGTCTGAGCATTTTTCAAACCGTAACCCTTAATTAGTCATTCCCTAAACACGATCCGTGTTCGCTAGCGAAAGAACAAACGTGAATTTCTGATTAATTTATAGGCGCATAGTAGATATTAAATGGCAAACCACAATAGATGGTTCTATGAAATCGGGTCTCGCGCACCTTACTAATTAAGGCAAGCCATTTTGTTCTTCAAGGGTTAAGAATGTTTATCAGCGATGAATTTAACTATTACGATATTTCTTTAGTTTTTTAATTACGAAACTAGCTCGATTTCTAAAATATTTCCATCTAAGACCCGAGATATTTGAGGTCAAAGGTGGTGACCCCCATATGAAAATGTCTGATAATTATTGAAGCATTATGAGGCGCGCATCTCATTATTAGATAATTATTTTAAATACGTTAATTAAATATCTTCATACAATACAGTGAACATTACTTTGAAGTAATGATAAATACGTATGAAGCATGATTTCACTTTAAAAATTGCGCTCGAGTTATTTATATCAAAGGATGAACTTTTATATCCTCGTTTTGAATATCAAATATTTGTTTATCCCAGGGTAAGCTCCAGTTTATAAGATAACCGCGGGCTATGTTTACCTGTTAGAAACGCGTAGTATATATTTAAAAAATAAATAGAAAAATAAACATATAAATATCGTTACAGTGGAATTTTCATCTCTTTGAATAAGAATGCCTTGTAACTTCCTCATTTTCCTTAAATATATTTCCCCTAAGGATAAAAGCCGACAAGGGAGTGTTTTTGGGATAAAATTTCTCTATGTGCTCTCTTTCATAGCCTCTTTATTCTGGGTATGGCACGCCTGGTTCTAAAACTGAGCTAAAACTCTGTTCATAACGTAAACTGCATGTTTTGTGAAATAAATAATCCATTGCCTTTATGGTTTATCATATTTTAAAATATCTTGAAAAGTAACAGGATTGTACCGGACATCGTCAAAGTTTCGTGAGGAGAGATATTGGAGATGTGGCTATGAAACACCAAAACGAGACACGTGACTCTTCAGTGGAAGTTAGTGAGAGATTTTGGAGATAGCCAATAGGGCCACGTTCTATAGTATGACGTCATTAACTCGGAAATTAACCTGAAATATTCGTTCAAAATATTGTCTGGTATAAACCACCCGATTTTGATAGATTCTTACAAACCAGCCAGGATTAAACAAAACAACTCTAGCGGTAGCACCATATTTAGTGTGGCTATGAAAGGTAACACCTTATACTTCTAGCAACTCTAGCAGCTCAATTTCGCGGATGGTGATGGTAAAAAGCCAGTGATACTGTTACAGTATTTTTCCTTCCACTTTTGGAACATAATAAGGAAATGCTAGTTTAAACTTGAAAGCTGGTTTAATTTCCAAAGGGAATGAGGTACTTGGAGAGCTGCAGAGGCGAGAAAGATCCCAGAAAAGGCGGGAGAAAGCCAGGGTGTTTAGTAATAAAGGCGAGGATTACAACCCGTCTCTTTTCTCCAAGCTCAGAGAGAACTCTAAAAATAGGAGTCGATTAAAAAGTTCTCGTACCTACAATTACGTAAGAAATTGCTTATTGTTTAACTTATTACGAGTTTTAATTTATTTATGTATTCTTACCACTCCTCGTAATATAATTCTCTCTGCTCGCATACTCTCTTGACGCTATTCAAGAGAGATATGAGAAGGTATGGTTACTTAATACCCGAGCTACGTTTACGTAAAGGGACGCAATTACGTACGGCCCTTGATGCCTAGATGCATTTCAATGGTACTTAGAAAGGTCACTGGGTTATTTAGAGTTAATATATTTGCAAATATTCAATTATTAACCGCGATTTTAAAATATTTAAGAAATATTTCGAGTGCCGAATTTACAGGGGCAGTAATCGTAATGCATTTCTTATGAGCCCCTGTAGAACGATTTACCCGCAATACATGGATGTATGACCTTTTTTAAAAATTCATATCTTTGCTAATTATTAACGGATTTCGGCGTTCTTGGGCTCATTTTGAAGCTAAAATTATGCTCTTTGTTAATAATTATACAAAGTTATTTAATTAATATGGGTTTTCTCAAAAAGGTATTTTTTTTAAAAAAACCAATTTTTTTTTCTAATAAAACCTATAAGTTAAACTCGGGAAGTATTTAAAGAGCATAATTATGACGTCATTACTCGTATCCCTTCCTCACAACCTTGATATATCGTCATCAGAACGAATATTTTCGATTTTTTGTACGACTTGTCGAAGTTTGTTTTGAATATATTATTTCGCCCCAGATATATATTTCTATAAATAGTTCAAGCTCTACCACTAAATTTATAAAAAGAAAAAAAATTACAGTATGAAACTTTAAAAATAAACTTAGAACGATTTTGCGTGACGTCAAACGTCTATTTTTAGAAATATCGAGTCGAAAGAAAAAGAAATAGATTACATTCGCTAACTACAATGTCGTTTAAATGGAGACAGAAATGGTCTGAAAAACATTTTTAACTGATGTATTATTTACAGAACTTACTTTTAATTTAGTACAATTATTTTAAACTTTCAAAACCCTGACGCCTATTTTAAATAAACTAGAGAACTCTTATCAATCACTGTCCCTTTAATGGAGACCCAATCATATTTATTCACTTCTTCAGACATAAGGGGCGTTATTATATTTAATTTTCAATCTATAATATAATAATTTAGTTTCGCCTTTAGAGCCTCCAGGAAAGTAACTAAATAGTACCTAATGTAGGATGATATATGCATTAATTCTTCAAAGGTGAAACCAATTTACCAGAGGGTTTATTCCAACTTGTTTTTCCGAGTTTTTAACTTATTATTTTTTCGCTCCGTCTATTTCATTTCGTATTAATGAAGAATACTTCCTGTCTTGTTTGTTAATGAGGTTCACTACTGTCGGAACGCATTTAACGCTATATTATCCTTCACGACCCTCGCTTGCTATTTATTGTTAAACGTACGAACGAAAAGGCTGATCGAATTAGTAGTTAGTCTGCTATTAGAAATTCCGAGTAACAGATAAAAAATCTTATTTCCGGTGAAGTGGTTCGTGGAAATATTACAGGCTGTTTGGTATAGCTATTTATATCATTACTATTACTGATATGTAATAGACGATTAGTGTAGGGAGAATGATACTAAACTCTAGCATGATAATTCAATCAGACTGATTTATTCACGTCACGTGATTTATTTTGTACTGCCTTATAAAACAGATCTATAAATATACGTTAAAATACTCGTGGGTGTAAATAATTTAGACCTTTATTTACAACCAGGCTTAGGTGATTTAGTCGTTAGAATTTTAAATTTATTAAAATGCCCCGGCTCTTCGTCAGTGTTTGACCTTTCCAAGAAAGGTTAACCCTCGTTTGTAGTCCCCAAAATACCGGGAAAAATAGTACAGTAACTAGAATAGATCACGATGCAGTATTTTAGTTTTAACGTTTTTGTAACCCTCGAAATTTATAGCGAATCTGATTTATTTAAATAAGTCGATTTGGGTGGTTTTTTATCTGAATATAAATTTGATACTTGAAAGAATACCTTCATAATATTTGTAGAATTTACTCTTAAGGAATGTCTACATTAATATTATGGTAGAGTTTTATTTTATCTGGCAACCATGTTCAGATATAGGACTCCACCCTTAATTCCCCTGACTTGTTGATAATCAACGCCCAGTGCAAATCGCTTTAAATATGAAGCTGAAATTTTGCATGGACGTTACCAAGTAGTAGATACTATCCGAGAAAGATATTTTCGAATCCTCGGCCATCTTGGAAAATGGCAGCCAGATAGGCTTCACTGCGGACAAAAATTCGTACGGGACCCTTTGCCGCAATTTTTTTTTCTAAAATGGCTAACAATCGAAGAATCATAAGTGATTCGTACTTCCAATTTGTTTCGTTTCTGTTTGGGTTGAGTTTTGGGTTTAATTAAAAAGGTTCCTTTCTTTCTCTTCCTCTTTCTCTCTCTCTCTTCGGTTGGCTATTTTTTCCTTTTTGGATAAAAATCGCTTGGGAAATCTTTGAGGTTTTTCGTTCGCGATAGAATAGAAGGCGGCCGCTCGCGCGCGCCAAAAAGAGCAAAAATAAAATTGTCTACGAATCTTTCGGAGCGCGAAGATTATTTTTTGGACCGCGAAATTCGCAAAAAAAAGAAAGAAAGAAGGAACGACCCCCTCTAAAATTTTTTAAGCTCTGGTAATATTGAGGTTCTTTTAGCTTTTGATTTAATTGTACTTATTCTAATTTGTATTGTGAAGCAGATGGTGATAGAGTATAGAATTCTATTGGATGACGAATGGATTTTTACCGAGTTTGCGTAACAGGTAGGCTCCATTAATATACAATGTGAAACAGGTCAGACAAACACTTATTTTTTGCAGTACTGGCAACGAAAACAGAAGAACCAGACCTATGACACTGCAATTAAAGCTGAAAATAATTTCACGAGTAGACAAATTAAGCTTTTGTCTGATCTGTTTCACCCTGTATACACGTACTTATGAAAAAGAGAACATTACAGCGGCACCTTTTACTTAAGTTTCTAATAAACAATACGTTCTATAAATTTAAAAATAAGTTTCACGTGCTGGGGGGGGTCTATAAGTCGTCTCGCTCACCTTGTTAATTTTTTATTTCTCAATCCGTGAGAGCCATAGAATCGCTGGGTCTTCTATCCATCCCTCGCAGTTGATTACTCCGCATCGGATGGCCAATAATAAAACGTTAAAGAGCTCTTTTGAGGCTCGCCCATTTTTCACATCAAAAGGTGCATTCCCTCTATTTCTTTCCAGGAGGTTTTTTTTTAATATTCCCGGCCGCTTTCTTAGAATAATAAAAAGATCTTAATAATGAAAAGTTTCCAATCCTTCTATGGCTATTCACCTTAAATCTTTTGTATCTTCAACAATTTTCTTAGAATTTTTTTTTTTAAAAATAAAGCGAAAACAATCCGATTTCTTTTTTTCACACCTCGGAGTTTAATCTCATTTTGAGTTTTCTTATGATACCAAGAAGTCATACTTGTAGCGTAGCTATTTCTAGAAACGTTTGGTTACCTTTAGAAAAATGTTGCCAATTAGAGAGTGTTTGGAAAAGATCGACAAACGTTTTTGGTTTGCAATTCGCGGTACTGCTGACGAGAGAATTGGTATGTTAAATTAGAGTGTGTTTGGAAAAGATCGACAAACGTTTTTGGTTTGCAATTCGCGGTACTGTTGACGAGAGAATTGGTATGTTAAATTAAAGACCTATGAAACTCGTATCGTTTAATTGAAAAATAACTAATTAATAATTATTTTGATAGTTTTATTATATCTGTAATTTCCCTTTAGATGATTATTGATGACTATTGGAGGTGAAATCAAAGCTGTATATCTTAATACTTGCTTATTTCTAATTGCAAATTCGATTAGTTTCATATGTCTACGATTTAGTATACTGATTTCTTTTGTCGGCAGTATCGCGAGTTTCAGAGAAATTAAGTGTTGTATCATACTATTTTAGGAGTAGACGCGCCTTACTTCACGACTTTCACATTATAATTCTCTCTGTTTCTAGTCGAAAACTTCGAGTTACTTTACTTCCCGGTGGTGAAATGACATTTATCGGGTAGTTTCATTAGTAATAAAAAATATCGGAGTAGAAAGTAGATCTCGTTTCTGAAAAGATAAAATTGTATGTCCACACCCAAAACTGTCAGAGCTTGCTAGTCTAAGCCGTTAACTCAATGATATATAGAGAGCGTTCTCGATCCCAATGTGTACTCCCGATTAATCGTTTGAAAGCACCTGCTAAATCTAAGAGTCATTTTATTTTTATCCCGACAAACTTTGAGTTGGAGCATGCACGAAAATGGGACGACTTTTCATATATATATTTTTCATTTCTCCGAAGGGAATCCCTAAAACTAGTTCTGTTTACCAAAAAATATTTTATCAAGTGTCGAACAAACATTTATTTTTCTCAAAAGTGGCTCGATGAAATTCTACGAAAATTTGCTAAAATACTCACCAATTTACGAACAACACAATGGTGAAATTTATTTGAAAATCGGTTAATTAGTTTAGGAGAAATTAATTATTTTTAAACGTAGAACAATTTCTAATTTTTCTCGAAAGTGGCTGGATGAAAGTACGAAAATTACACTTTATACGCAACAAATTATGATAAATACTGTGGCATTATAAAATCGGTTAATTAGTTGTGTAGAAATTAATTATTTTAATTGACATTATGGGTGGCGGCTCTGTGGAATTTTTTATTTTGTGTCTCTTTTGTCTCAGCTGTCTCTTTCTAAAATAATAAAAAAGAAAACTTCCATTGGCTTCGCACGCCACTGAACATCTGCTGCTACAAAGAATTAAGGCTTTTTTATATATATAAAAATTCAGTTTTCATCATTTCAGGCTTGTCCTTGAATGAAATTTCTAATTAGATATGTTTCTCTTTCAAAATTAAACCTTGATCCCTAAAAAAACTTATAGTATTTCAAAAATTGAATTTAATTTAACCATAACAGCTAAGGCCCATATTCTAACTTTTGTTATTTTAGTTAGTTCCCAGAATTCTGTTCGACTATAATCTCCTTAGACTTTCATGTAGATGGAGTTAATCCTATCTATAAGAGTTTCAAACCCTGGGAGTGTCATTGGATCTTGGTAATTAAATGGAAACATCTTCCTTTTGTGCCTTGGCGATGACGTTACGATTGGGTCAAAGCTCGTAGAGTGGGAGAGAAGACGGCAGGCACCCAAGACTCGCGGATTAACACGAATCACCAGCTAAAGTGGACTATTGTTCCTTCTCAATCGAGTCTAGGGCATTTGCCACTCCAATTGTGACGCGCCAAATTACCCCTCCAAGCGTTTTAGGGTGCTAGTACGTAGGCGCTAGGTTTGACCCCCTCCCGCGGAGTTCCTCGAGATCCCAGGCCGTTTGCCTTAAGAAATAGAGCTTCCCAAAGGACTTTGGATGGACGGGCGCGAATTATTGGCGAGAAAAGAAAGGTCCATACTCCAAAGACACTTGGAAGTCGTAAATGGAAGGTACATGGAGGAAAGAAGAGTGTTAGGGTCATCCTTAGTAGAATGCATGGCATCATGGACAAGGGCTGAAAAGAAGGTGAAATAACAAGATGAGTCTTACAATAAGAAGTTCTCCACTGTGATTTTGAGTACGGTTAGATGCAGTTTTACTGTTAAACGTTAGCCCTTATATCAATACCTTTTCAATTGAATTAGTCGGGAAATAATGAATATCATAATTAGGTTTGTATGTACAATATTAGATAAAACACTATGGGTCCCTCATGAAAGAAATCACGAAGTAATAGCAAAAAGATCTAGGCTTGTCCTTTCCTTTAACGCCATTAAATTCACGACTGGTCTCGTCCATCAAGCGCGCAAGTACAGGTTTAACTTGATTGTAGCATTGACCACTTGGCATTCTACAGCTAGGCTAACTTCAACACTATCCGTTTTTCAACAACGAAGAGTCGAATACTGTATTTCTTTTCTTTCTTTTCCTCTCCTCTTTTTATATATATCTCTTTTGACGTGGCCGTGTAAAGACTGGATGTTCCGAGCCCGGGTTATAGCTGCCCCACCATCCACTATTATGGCGCCTATTTCTCCCCCCACCTCTCCCGCAACCACCCCCGCTCGGGATATATCCGGAAATTAATGAATGGTTCCAGTTGCCGCTACAAATTAAATTAATGATTCCAAGCTCACGAGGAGGCCTACACTAGCTCCATATTTTATCGAACCCTGGTCGATGTCAGTTAAAAGTATTTAGTATCTTCAAGGTATTTCCCAAAATATTTTAAATAACCAGAGTTTTGACCTCTCAAACCTTAGTATCTGATCCCTGATTACTCGGGATGTGCTTAATGTAACTTAAAGTATTTAATATCATTAGATAAAAAACAATTTGGGCTATAATACCCTGAAAGCATTTCTTCGTATCTTCCAAATAGACAGAGTTATTACTTCCCAAAATTTGTCAAAACGTAACCCTTTGTGAAAATTATGAAATTGTAATTATTTTTTTTTCCAACTTTAGTTTCTCGGGCTCTGTTTGAAGTAGCCTGATGTACTTCTTATTGTTGGATAAGGAGACATTTTGGACTGAAGTGAAGACCCTCTCGTCTTTCGGAGCCCCAAGCTAGTCGAACTGCCCGCTTCTGCCCACGTTATGCCCCAGAAGGGCTATTCCGATCACGTGCCTACCATCAGTAATAATGTCTGAATAGTTATTGATCCGAAATGGGTTTTTTAAGAGCGTACTTTAGTGTAAGGATAAACCCCACATCCACCCTCCCAACATCCAAATACAGCTGTATGTTGGTCTGAATCTGGATGAGGTTTTTGGATCATATTTCCACGACGACGTAGAGCTTTTTTATATATATTTAAAAGCAAAAGATTTGCTATCGTTTCGATTTTCAGCCTACAGAGAATGATAATAAAGAAGAACTCGGCTTTGTTCGAACACGCAACTCTTTTGGTCAAGCAAAAACTGGACGTTACGAGTAAGGGTTAACTGAGTGATCCACTACCCTTTGTTTTAATTCTTTCTGGTAAAATGTAGTGGAAGGGTTACGAAACACCAGGTATATAATGACGTATCTATTTTCTGGCTCAAGGCATGGGCATGGACACAGTTAACTTCGGGTCCTAGGGCAGCATTTTCCAGTATGAGTCGACGGGGTATTGCGGCTCGGTATTTTTAAAGGCGTGTTTTGAAAACGCTGACGTCCGTTGAAAGTAAAAGAGAATCTCGGTATTCCCATAAGATCAGCTGGTCGTAAAACAAATAAGGCTGTCAAGTATTCGACTTTGATAGATGAAGGCGGCCCCCTTCTAATATATTTTCTTCTTGCTTTCATGGACCTTTTCGACCATATTCCCGACCTACTCGATATCCCAACATTAACCGTACTATTTCTTGTATCCTCGTACTTCGCTTGAGTGATATTTTGAAACAGTCTATATTTCCATCGCCTTACTTTAGCTTATGACATAAGTAAAATAATTCCTACCGAAGTTGGTAATATATCTTCCGAAGAACCCATATTAGTACTGAGATTGAAAGGGACTGTAGTCGAGCTTTATTTCCCCCGATTGCTAATCATCACCGATATTGGCAAGCAAACATGGGTTCTTGAATCTTATTATTGCTAAGCCTATTTAGGTTAACATGGCTACCTGAACTATGGATGGACAATAAGTAATCTTTTAAAAAATAGCTTTTCCATTTGTTTTACTGACCAGTGCACTCTCTGACGAAGTTGGAATATCGGTTTCTTTGAGACTTAGAGCTCTGCACGGGTATGTTAGATTTGAAATGACCGCGCCCATGCATCACTGCTGACGTAACCTCCCCCGTTTATTAGACAAATTAGGGCCAATTTTATCTTATTCTTATCTTCACCCACCGATTTGTACCTCGGTTTCCTCTTCCGTCGTTTCTGTAGGTCCAAAAATTTCGATTGAACCTCTTTATACCATGGACTTTGTAATTCAAACCAGGACCAACAAAGAAAGAGTATTTCGCCACCCTAACACCATGGATGCAGAGGATAAGCGGTAAGTTTTTCGATCCCCTACAAGGTTTATAAGATCTATGTTTATACTCAAACGTTCCAAGCAACCTGTTATTTTTCTCAGAGCTATTCTATTTTAGATAATGTTTTCCTCTAATTTTAAGTTTTAAATATCAGAGATTTACCTGACGTTTATGTCAGGTAATATTACGAAGGATTGATTGTTTTGTTGTTTAAATTTGAAGTTGAATCATAGGGAACCGGGGTCATAGATACTGAAAGTATAACTTGACCAAGGCTTAGCGAGAGTTGCAACTTATGTATTGTTGCATGACTTGTGTAATTGAAAATATGTTTTTCAAAACGATCGAGGCAATATGATTTCCATATAAAATAAAATGCGTGATTAGAATTTAGGTTTTTAAAACAAGGCTTAAGAAATACTTCTGATTTCAAATTTTCAATTCAACCTTGACCTAGGCTTACGGAAAATAATAATATATTTAAATTCCGTTATTTTAAACACTACTAAGTCAATTCTTAAGAAACATGTCAAGATATAGTGATTTATGTATTATACAACTTGCCTTAGGCTTAGTAAAAATAAACAATACCCCTAAAATCCATTTAAATTCAGATTTTTAAAACAAAAGTCTGAAGAAATACCTTGAAAAATAATGATATTTCATGGCCTGCTCGAGATAATAGCAGTTCGTGGATTAGTACGACTTAAAGGGGAGTGTCTTAATCGTGTGAAGAACGATTTTTCTTGCGAAAAAAATGGGAATATACTTAGTTGACTGACTATAAAACGTTTCACTAAATTTGAAGACTCCTTCGTCACGTATCTAAACTGTCGCCCATTTTTTTCATACAGTTTCGTACCTCAGAAGTTCGTAACATCGAGGTTAAAACGATATAGTTGTGTTTAAATCAATCATTAAGTGTGGGTCGAAACAGGGAGGCGTATAAATGGAGTCGAATTGGAGACTTTTTTTAGACTGACAACCATAAATCTTAACTCCCTAAGGAAAACTTGGTTTTATTGTTTATCACGTGACAGGCGGCATCAGAGTTCCCGCAAACTCTGCACTACGAACTGCCATCTCGTGAGAATCTTGAAAAGTAAAAAAGTGTCCGTTACGCAATCAATATTTTTTTTTTTTGAAAATAGTATATTTTGCGTTGGATAGAGAGCGCAAAATAGTAGCTCAATATGCAAACAGTAACCCTCGTGAGAAGAAAGAACCAATTATAGCTCCGTTTGACCCCCATTTCTCGGAATCTGGGCTCGCGATGTAGAATATTAAAACGTCTCCTTGTCTAATCCTCCCTGATCGAAATCGACACTTTACTAAAAAAAATCCCTGCATTATACTTCAGATTATGAACTTGTTCTTTTGGTATAATTTCCTAAAGGCACGAATTTGCCATTTGATTTAAAATCTTGGCGACGTGAATAAAATTTTGATAAATTCGATGTACTTTCTTTAACAATATTAAATCGCGGTAATTCGTCCGTTAACTGTTAATTGAGTCAATGCGGGGAAGTATCGATTACGAATTTAGTCTCAGTAGCCTTTAAGCGCATTACGCTTTACTCATTGAACACGCGAGAACACTAAAAAATTTGAATATGTAGGGAAAAAAATAAAGAAATGAAGAACCATTATAGGAATATCGAATTACACGGTTAAGAATCGATTGAATCCCCAGTCTACATTACGAATATGAATTTCATTGTATTAATGATTATTTTTACCTTGTTTTGTTTCTCCCTTGAGAAGAAATAAAGAAAAAAATAATTTAATATATGGAATTGTACCTCTACATTACAGACTCGAATGTGAAAAACAACGAAATTATGTTACAAAGTTTGGGAATAGAAAAGTTCACATACTCATAACGAAATATTTATAACTGTTACCAATCGATTCAAGCCTTATTTACTTAAACCGAAAAAAAAACAATCGTGCACAAATATTCATGGTGTACCGAAGTACAGTCATTTGAGTTGTAAATGTTCTATGAAAATTAGCTATATAATTACCACCGTTTACTAGTTATGATTGATTCAAGTGTTACAGGGATGACCCCTTAATTAACTGATCATGACTTGTTTAGAGTGACTCTTGTTACAAAATGTTGTAAGACATTTTTGACCCAAAATACATTACGAATAATAATAAATCTATTATTTACCATCACCGCGTCTTACTTATTGCCAATACAAAGGAACTGAAATTATTTAAAGTAGACCAAGGCCTAGCAATTTTAATTTAAAAATACAAATCCATTAAGAGAAGACGTACGTTCTGTCCACAATATTTAAGGATACGTTTGGGAAAAACCTTGGTTTTGATTAATGAATCTGTTTTTGCACAAAAATTACTTTTCTCAAAAGTATATATATAACTCGCAATTAATCTTGGAGATGATAGAAACATTATATACCTTTAAAAATACATATTCCGTTGGTTTGAACGAAGTATCCGACCCCCCATTCTTTTTCTGATATAATTTTTGCCAACCGAAATTAATTATGTTTGGTAAGGCCAACCCATGGTGGCAATCTCCTTCAGATTTAGTTGACCGTGTACTCCGAGGACCGCCTGCTCAATCTGGGAAAGGGTAAATTAACATGCAGGGTGCGTTTACGGTCACTAGCTTCTAGGGGTATGGAGTGAGTATTCGTGAGGTAGGTCGTTTATTTTGACCCTTCTTGCCCCCGGGAGTTTCATACCACTCTCTCTCTCTCTACCCGTCCTCTTTTCGAACACCATATATTTCCCGTTGTTTCTACTATTGTGGATTCGTGACAAAATCAAAGCTTTGTGATTTTAATATGGACGCCCTCTTTTAAGTTCACAACACTGATCCGAAAGAGTGCAGTACACTATAGCAATGTTTACGTAAGTTTTATCGTTTCCAGATTCGTGTTTTGTTTTATAGCCGGCTTTGATCTCAAAGTCTGTCAGAAATTCAAATTTGGAGAGTCATAACTTTGATCCGATAAGAGATACAGGAATTTCCGTTGAGCATGTTGTAGCGCTATTTTTACACTTTACAACGATGCTAAAAACTTAGGGTTTACTTAAAACAACCCTTGAAAAATTATCAAACCGTCAATCATTCCTTCTACAAAAGGGCATCATACAAAATAGTTTAAGCGGTCCTATTCCTTTATTATCTTACCGACCAACGTAAGGGTCGACTCGATTTTTAATCACGGTTTTTAGGCGGTTCCTTTTTGGCACCAACGATTACTTAAAATGAACATGTAACAAAAGGGAGGCTTACTACAATTGATAAATTATACTAGCCTGAAATGATAGCAACCCTTATTTACGGGGTGGTACCACGATTTGGGTGCCTCCAAGTCATGGTAGACCCCTTGAGGACCTAACGCGTCACGCTTCACCTCAAAATAACGTATCTCTCGAATCCGTTGTTTCGCGAGCCTTGTAATGGAGATTAATATCTTCATCGTAATGGTTGGGTACCGAAAAAAAAACCGTTGTAATGTTCGATGTTTTTAATTTAGGTTTCGAATATCTCGGAAAATACTTTTCGGTTTACAACTACAACTTCCTAGAATTCCCAGGTAAATATAAAGTCAATATATATAGCAGTTAAGTTTGGTACGATAACCAGAAATGCAAGAACGAGGTATATGTTTCTTGCGTAAACAGTTCAAGGCCCCTTCGTGTTTGTGTATTCGTGTTTTTCGTGGAACTAAAAGCTTTCACGCGACACGTGCGACCCTTTTCTGATACGTTAGGCTTAACTGAGTACTGTGTTAACAAAGGCTTAACTATTATGAAAACATTAAAGGAAATGTAACGATATTTTAGTGAAAGCCATATTTAGTTTTACATCGTATTCCACTTCGGTGTTTACGGTATGGCTAAATTTACCTTCTACGAGTTAGGTTTTTATTACTTCTACTTCGATTATGGGATATTTGAAGCTGTTTTTTATCTGGAACGACTAGTTACCGTCTAACCAAAGGTCACAAAGGGTTAAAACACTGTTTATGGTATTGATTGTTCGTCGTCATCTTTTCTAGTATCGCGACCCAGGTCATTATACCATATAGTCCTGAAACTTTAGATCACTTCCCAGGGTGTGAGTCACAAATGACGATAGAAACTTTAAGCAACACTCGAGACAACACGCGTTAGACCAAGAACTGCGTTGTATTGAAAACGGTTATCGCAGAAGTTGTTGACTTTTATTCTGGGAAGTATAAGACTACTTGTTTTTCAAAATTGTATATAGGATTGCTGTACTGCAAATCGGGCCTCCATCCCATAACGCGAAAAGTACCGCAAGGGGCGCTGTGATCAGAACAAGCTGTCTAACAGAACTGAGTCTTATACTTCAAAGGATAGAAGTAATTAGGTTCTGGTTATACTTAATCTCTCTACATGGGACTCTTTAAATAATATCCTGAGACGGACAGGACAGGACAGGGTAGTAGGGAGGGGGGCGTAGCTTTACAGCTTAGCTCAGCGGGTTCTTAATAGCCCATGGGAAATTCTAATCGATACCTGGAAGACTATACTGTTTCAGAAGGAATTTGGTTAGCCATCTTCTTAGCCTGTACCCCTTTTTGGTTCCTCCGCATCTTCCTCTTGGGCTTTTCAATCTCTTCTTTGTAAAGAATCTCTTCTTCTAGTAACTTCCCCTCCCCCGGCCCGTTTCTCCTGTCCACGAAATAAAGTGCTCGTTAGCTCATTAAGAAAGGACTTAATTAATTTCGCCTCGACTCTTTTAAAACTAACTTAAGGCGGAAGTAAAAATCCCGACATTTTCGGAAGAATTTTTCTATGGACAAAATAAAAACGGTGTCACTGGATATGTCAGCTGTTGTCTACCTTTTGAAACTTCCGATGCCTGGAATATTTATTAAATACTTAGCGAAGAGTCATTAACGTATGAGCGTAATATTGATTAACGATCCATGTTTCTAAATAGGTTTCCTAAAATTCACTTTTTATTCTTTAGTCCTTTCATTGAGGAAAACCGATCATAAATAATTATATATAACACGTTTCCGATAGGCGCGACTGAACAAGTCTTTGTGACGTCGACAATACAGTAAAACCATCATTAAAAACAATCTAGTTGGTGGCCGGACAATTTTAGCAAACACATATTAGGAACTCAGTTGAGTCGTGTACTTGTTAGGAACTTTAGGTATCATTATTAACATATGAAACCGCCGCATCGAGACGGATCTATATAGCTGTCTTTTAATTTAATAGGGTCCCTTGGAGAGACGTCACTGTCTGCCTTTTGAATTCCCCTTGATTGTATTTCCCGTTGGTCGTTGGACCGGAAGTCGCGGTTAGTCGGTTACCCAGTCTTAGTGGTAAACGAATGTCTTGGAAACAGAGTTCTCTAACATTTACCAGAGATTTCCCCGTAAACAAATCATTTAATTGGAACTCCTCTTAATTCATATAGCACCCTAGATAAAATGGTGCGTTCCATATAATCATTTTAAATACCAGCGATGTTCAAATTCCCATGTATCAATTTTAATACAATTGCTTACAACTGAACACGTGAAGTTTAGAAGGAAAACCACTATATTTTAGTAGAATAATATTACTGACCTCAGCTAAATCACTCTACGGTCCTCTTGAGATTATCTTCAAGGTCTCGGGTCAGGCCCAGTATGGATTCAGTATGTCAAACTGAAACGCAAATTGAAGGCGGTGTATAGTCACTTCTTTTTAAAGTTTGCATGACCACTGGTCTTTATCCGGTGGCGGATTCCCTTCACGTTTCGACGGGGCACTCAAGCAAATCTAGTTGAGGGTCGCGCGCGCGCTCGCGATCCAAAGCAGTCAGTGTTCCTGACACGGCGAAACAAGCGCCACTTTAACCCATCTTCCTTTAAGCCGATCCGACGATCTTCCAAGGGGACTTGAGATAGAGCCATGTATTGCTTTCTATAAGGGCGCCATACTTATACCTTCACGGGCTCGTAGCGCGACAAGACTGGTGCTACGACTAAACGTAGTTACACTCTATAAGGACCCCCACAACGACGGAGTGTAGAGAGAGTATCCTGAAATCGAGTGCTTCATGGCCATGGATGAGGATGAGAACTCTACACATTTTAGTGTTATTTCCAGGGCGGTGGTTGTAGGTCTTCGTCACTCTCTTAACCTCACCGAGAGACCTATATGTTAGACCTGAGGGTGTCTTTCCTCTTGTTCCTTTCTCAATTTCTCTCGTCTTTTGGTCAGTTTAGATTTCGCTAGAACTTTGTCACTTTTTAAACCTCTGACAAAAGTAGGGTTTTCAGGAGTAGTGATTCGAACTTTTATGATACAAAACGTGAAATTATTAGGGAAAATAATGGAATTTTCATGATAAGGATTGGGAATTAGATTTCTTTTATTTGTTCCCGCAAGTGAACTTGCACAAAACCTAAATCTGAAAAATTGGTGAAACCAGGAGTTCATAATAACCCCCCTTTGGGGGGGAAGTACGAAACTTGCCATAGAGCTAATGGTAAAAATCGCGAACAACAAGATTTTGTCGTTGCGCATATAAAGGACTAGCCTGTTGATGGACATACAACTTTACAGTAGATTGTAGTAGTATCTATACTCCTTGGTTTTCGTTCCAAAACTTGGCTGGGAGCCTGGGATTTCAGTCGTTAAGAAAAATGGCGAGTATGTGGACGTAGAAACACGATGGAATTCTTATATTAAAGATACTGGGAATCATGTTCATAATAAGGGGGGTTATTATGAACTCCTGGTGAAACGTTGTCGTGAATTTGGAATTTCGCGCGCTTGTATCTATTGGAATTATACGCAATGTCAGTATGTCACGTGATTTTTGAATACATTGTTCGTTAAGCCTTGGTTTCAATTTTAAAATTTTAAGGACTTTAACAATTGTACGTGTAATGTCACGTGATTAGTGAATACGGTCGGGCATGAGGAAGAATATCCAATATGAACTCTTCTACCTTACGTGAAACTTGTAAAGGTTTGTTATTATGGAGTCTGTGTCCTTCTTGTTTTACATTTGGCTCTTACCAAAGGTCCTTAGAGACTACTTGACGAGTGATTCCTTATACGTATCTTTAACCTGGTTTTCAATCTTGTATTTTAGGGGGTTCAAAGTTGACTTGGTATATCTCGATTTTCGGCTGAGTTAGCTAAAGTTTCGTAAAGGCGTTATGCTTAATTACGTACGCAATCTCCTCTCGCTTAAAAGCAAACTAAATTGAAGGTACGTGGAATTCGTGTATCGTAAAATCAGGTCGACTTGTAAGGGTAAAGGCCGAGGCTTAGCAAAATATATCGCTAGATTTTGTTTATTAAACTTTTAAGGATAAGTGCCGGGAAAAGGAACGCTAGGAAATTTCTCCGGATTGAATGTTAAATATAAGAATAAATAAGTTCAACGCAAAGGGATCTGAAATTATTCATAATCTTTAAGCAAAGCGGCTTAGGATCGAATAATTATAAGTAAAGCGGTTTTGGTTAGCGTTGATGATGCTCACTAGCAAGCCCCTCAAAGAGTACAGCAAATTTCCGTATTATAACCGGGGGTCATCCGTAAAGAACTTTAGTTATAAATCAACATGTAGATGTACTTTAATTAATTTCTCCGTATTCCCATAACTTACCCCCAACTTGTAACTTATAAAGCAACTAGGCCTGGATGTTGAAAATTGTCTTTCTTAATTGGCTACGTTTGGGCCTAATCTGAAATTCAATCAGCCATCGCGTCACCTTCATTAATTTCTTTTCCAAACACATTCTTTTTGGGGTGGGGGGAAGATTGTCTTCCGGCGTGTGGAAGGGGAGGGGGGGGATAGTGATAGAGACATGCGAGGGATTCTGGGAAAGAGAGAAAAGAAAGGAGAAGAAAAAATGGTCGCATTATTTCGCTTCATTTCCTGAGTTTCGGAATAATTTTTTTTCGTCTACGAGTGTAGGCATTACTGTTATAATACTGGCAAAAGTCACAGTGTTACTAACTAAACTGAGAAATTTTGTCTCATGGTATTTCATTCCATGTCTGTCTTTCAATTTTTGAATTATTAAATTTTAAATTCTTCGGTGCATTAATAATAAATAGGTATGACGTAGAACCGAATATATAAGCCCCTCCCCTAAGGGTCCTTTAGAGGTTCGGAATTTCCCATAAAATATGTTCTTCTCTATCAAGCTATTTGAATTGTTAGAGAATCGAGGACCAGGGACCGCTTTCATATTTTACCTTAGTTACGTATTCTACTCATAACTTCCTTTAGTCACTATATAGGTCCCTATGGGTCCTCATAGTCCCTTAAAGGGATAGTTGTAACTCAAACCTTAATAGTTAGTTTTATCTCTTACGAAAATTGTATAAACCCTGTATGATCGTAATCAGCACGACTCAATGTATAATATTAAAGAAAATACATGTTTTCAAACGTGTTCGGTTTTAGTTGCAACTATCCATTTAAATCCCCGATTATAGAGAGAGAGAAAAAACGGAGGAATAATACCATTTTGAGACCAAAGAGTAGAGAATAATAACTTGCCGTGAATAAATAAAAGAAATATCAGCCGGGCCACCACTGAAAAAAAGAAATCAGAAGTACAGTGGAAGAAGTGTTCAAATGTTACCAGTACTTCTGATACCACCAATTGTATATAGAATAATTCTAAAAGAGAGAAAAACAAAGAATAAAAAAGGCGGGAAAATTCTTTTCTCTGGTGATTTGAATAGGAATTCTATATACAGTATAAAGGGCTCGGAAAGATTAGCATATTATGCAAATTTATCTTTTCTCTTTCGCTCTCTCATCTCTGTTTCTCACGTACGTTCCGAGACGTTTTTGCAGGTGTCGACGGATCAAGAAAGCGTAAAAAATATTCCGAGTTGACTTTTCACGAAGTCAGTTTTTAGGGATCAGACTCTGAATTCAGGTAAAGGCTGCAAAAGTGTTTTAAAATAAGGAATATACGAAGATAGCTGGCCCCTTCTAGAAAGTGAACGCACGCAGTCATCTTTGGTGAAATATTTGATACCCTATATCTTTCAACAGGGTAGCTTAGTTAATCGGTAGATCGTATAACGTAATTAGAAGTAATTATAGGTCTTTCTAAGATTACAATTAGTAATACGCAAATTAGACACTAATGCTAGAGATTTCCTGAACGCTGGGTAACGTTATATAGTTCGAAACTATCATCTAATAGCTAAACCATGCTGTATCTTTCTTTGTACCAGACGCCTCAAAAAACGGAGTGTATTAAAACATAATGTTAAGCTCTATAGGAAAAATATATATATATATATGTATTTTAGTTCCGAAGTCAGGAAGGAAATAACCAAAAATATCCATTTGTTAAATAAAATGTCAAATTTTTTAGGCAATGATGATTTGACAGGGATGTATATATGTTATAAAGGTACGTTGAAACCGTATTCACGTACTCTATTTACAAGAAATCTTATTAGACTCTCCCTAAGGATGAAATATGGCCTTCAGTATATTTAAACGATTTATAATGGATACAATACGGGCTAAAACGTAATCATCCAGAAAGCTTTTAAGGCCGGTATTTTAGCTAGAAATTGGTCGACCAAGGCTTAGTGAATGAAAAAAAAAATTAATCTATATATGTTTAAAAAATTTTATCTGATGGATATTTTGATCCATAAAACGATATAGATAATTGGGATTTTAACTTAAAACGCCTGTAATTTATGACTTCCTCATCGACGTTATCTCATAAAATAACTTTACCGATTACGATATTGTTTTTCACCTGGATAACAATTAGGTCTAATCATTTTTTACTGGCAGTCTTTCTGGCAGCGCGAAACAACATTTCGCTTAGGCCTAGGAAAAAATAAAATCCACGAGATTACGCTATATTCGCGTTCTGTTCTTTGATTGGCTGAAACTAGTTTTGCCTAGTAAGACCGCATTTAGGAATTGAAGGAAAATGCAGAGGGCCTATTGTTTTTAACCCTAACTTTGAAAATCGATTTAAAAATCAGCGCAAATATTTTGGTGAGATTGTGTATTTTGCCATTACGTAATTTAGGCTTAGATGGATCTATAAAAACATCCCGCGAAAACCAAAAACAAAAGAAATTAACAAAGGCTTAAACTTAGCATCGACAGTCTTGTGTTCTTGTAATAACTTAATTGCATTTAATTTTATTTTAAATTGATTAAATAATCAATTTAGACAAAGGCCTATCCAAGGCTAAGTGCAGATCAAAAAAGAACTAGGGTTCATTTCAAGCCTTGAATGACAAAAGGTAGCAAATGAAGCGTTTGACAAGTGGTGAGGAGGCCAAAAAAGGACCAGAATTTATACGAGTACTTGAGATGAAGCGCCTCGTGCCATGCCCACTAATAAGTTTGTCTTCATACCCACCTTTTTTCCCGCCATTTTTTCCCATGCCAAATTCACTTCTTTTTTTTTTCTATCTCTTCCGTTGCTCGCAATCCTTAACCATGGATCTTATAAACCATATGGGACAAGAAACAGCGCCAACGCAGAATTCACGAGCAAGGAGATCGTTAGGATTCTAGAAAATATAAAGGTTATTTGAAATATAATTTCAGTAGTCGTTGTTTAAAGGTAGATGCGACGATGGGAGTATTAGGCGCTTTCCCCTAAGCTCACTGCAAATGCTCAGGTCGCCAAGAATTACTTCTTTTGCTGGTCCTCTTCAGAATTATAAAGTCCGTGTCTTAACGCCTTTTGGACGAATCGAGCGCGGAAAATTGATTTGCTTTCCAGTCTCATCTATGGTTGGAAATCTCATTCTTCTTTTATTAATAAAAAGTCGATGGTATTAAGGGTACCCAACAGTTTTGGGGGTACACCCAACCCGATTCGATAAATCCGGAGTGGGAAAGTAAATTATAGTCCATGAGCTTAATTTCTGACTGTTTTACTAGGTTGGTTGACTCGCAATTTAAATTCAAATTATCTGGTAGTTATATACATGAAGTTGTATTTGTGTATATTTATAATTTTCTGCCCTTAAATTTTAATTAATTCAATTACAGTTGTGCATATATATATATATAGAGCATAATGTAGGCTTTAAAATGAGCCAAATAACGGTCAAATCGGTCCGTAACTTACGAAGATACGAATTTTAAAAATTATCATACACTTGTGTATTGCGGGTAAATGTTTTACAGGGGCCCGTAGGAAATACATTATATTCTTTGCCCCTTTAAAGTCGTCTTTTGCAATGTTTATAATATAGTATCCATCCGCAGTATAAAAATGATATAAAAAATAGATCTAGAACTAACGAGTTATCTACGCAGGGAAAAAATAACACAGTAAAGCTGTTATAGTACTTCTATAACAACTGAATCACTATAATTTCAACTTTTCATACGCTGTTTCGAACACTGGTATATTGCAATTTTTTTTTTGCAATTTTATGTATCATCGATTTTTCACTTGCTGTTATTTTTTATTATTGAATTACATGCTGTTATATTTTTTCAAGCTGTAGATATGTTCATAAGTCAAATAATTCGTTACAAAGTTCATAAAGAGATAGCGTTTATTTTCGACCATCTCAAGTAGTTTAAAATGCGAAAATGGTACGACAACTAATTTATTTAAATTGTTAATGAAAAATGCTTCTAAAATGGGAAGGCTAGCAGGCTTCTGATTGGTTTAAAAGTTCCGTAGCTCGCGCGTGGGTGACGTCATAACAGTGTCTTTTGTAACGTAGACGTGATGGTCTTCGTGGGAACTTAGTTCAGGAATAATTTATTTATGGTTTTATTGAACCACTTTTTTGTATAGGGCACTCAATAACAAGATTTTGTCATTAATGTAGCATTTTTTCCCAAGGTCTATATAATAGAGCTGGAAATAAAACCGTATTTTAAGTTCATGTAATCTAACACGAAATCGGACTGGCGTGTGTTCAAACTCTTCTCGTATAATGTTACTCGGTTTTCCGCGTCTCTCACGTAAAAATGCTAAAAATAAGGGAAGAGAAGTACCCTGTTACTGTGTATTTTGATTTTGTACCCTTGGAAAAAATACGTGTTTGTGGTTTATTAGTTTGAACTGGACGGGTGGATCCTCTTTATGCAGAAATCTTTTGATTGTCCGGTAGAATACCTTTTTCTTTCTCCAACGCTATCAAATATTTCTGCATACAATTTCCAGAGCTTAAGTTAATCCTACTTCAATTAGAGAGGCAAATATTAATTTTTAAAAATTAGACCACCTTAAGTCGGAATATAGACGAAGTTAAGGCCAGCATAACTTTGGCAAATTAACCGCTAAAATAAAGAAAATACTTTGAGTACGTTATAGATATAAATGCCCTCTATCAAACGGTACTAAAAACCTGTTCCTACGTCAACCAGGGCCGGAGATAATAAGAGTATAATACCAAATTGTCTTGAACCTCTTGTTTTTACTACCTTGGAACTTTAGAAGCAGGTAAATAAATATAGTAACCTCTTTTTTTCGCTAGTCAATAATTTATTCCGTTTAAGAGCAAAATAGAGTTTTAAAAGAAAGGTATACCTGTAAAAGAGAAAGTGCTCCTCCCCTATTTTATAATCCATTCTCTTTCACCTTTTTTGTATACTTTCTCCCCTCCTTTTCTTTATTTGAGTAGGAAAAAAAAAGAATAAAGCAACGAGAACAAAGGGAAAAAAACCGAAAAAAAATGTGATTGTTTGTTTTGTGATAGAACTAAGCTACTTATATCGATCCAAGACAGAAAAAAATGGTGTCAGATTGTCTGCCCCTTTAGGGTTAGGAGGTATTTGACAAGTCTGTAATTAATTTGGTTTTAGTTAGTTAATTGATTGGTAAAGTCTAAAGGAATTTCGCTTTGGGATCTATTTGATCGGATACTTCATGAGGATTATTGTTTACTTATGGCTGTTTACAAATAAAGTGAGTATGAACTATTTAAATAGGGTAATTTGTTAGATCAATTAGAATTCAAAGTGTTTTCAGCTTCATTCTTGTTTGAGCATTTCATGCTCTCTTTAAGGTTCAAACTTTGAAAGTTTAGTTTTACTTATTTTTTAGAGAAATATATTGGTTTGCCTATTCAGATTTAGCTGCCTTATAGCTTTGGTTTTATCCTGGCCAATAAAATAACGAGAGTTTTGCTAGATTTTATTTTGGGTCACGCCAAACGGTTGTTAATATAAATTACATATTTGATGGATTATATTTCATAAAAATATTACTTTGAAAATATTTTTTGGAAATTTACCATATTTTGGCGAAAAAAAGATGCTTTTCAACTCGTAATAAATTAAAGTGTGTTAATATATTTGATAAAATTGTTAAGGATTCGCATAAATCGTAGTTTCGGCTTCAAAACAGAGTCCGAAATGGCCTATATTTTTAATTGTAGTGTTTTGTGAATTAATTGTTCATTACCCTGAAAAGTATTCTAATTAATAATTAGCTAATCTAAGTTTCATATTTATATAGAGCATAATATAAGCTTCAAAATAAGACCAATAACGTCAAAATCGGTCCACAATTAACGTATAGATACGTATTTTATAACATTGTGCACTATTGTATTGCGGGTAAAGGTTTTGCAGGGGCCTATAGGGGGGCTCAAAAATTAATAATGCTATTTTACAATAAGAAACTATTACAATATAATATCCATCCGCCAAATTTTGGAACTTAATATGTCAAACCAAAAACGGTTGGTAAGAACTACTTTCAGCGTTATTCTCAGAAACTTTCTATAGGCGTAGTAACTAGTTTGCAAACTTTCGAAGTGTAAAAAGATGGAGCAATTGTGTTCAACCGCGCGAGATGGTTTGAAAGAAGTAACTGATGAGAGGTGAAAAAAAATCAATCCTTGTCCGAACCATCTGGATTGAGTCCCCTTCAATACCTTACTTCTTTTTAACCGCTAATACTTCCTTGGTCAACCTTTCGTGACCTCATAGGCCTTTGTTGGACTATCGAGTCGGGCTTACAACCCACAAATAAGGTTTAGTTCAGGCTCTAACTCGGAAGTTCAAAAGTAAAATAGACTAAATATACTTTACCATACCACGAAGAACCCATAATAGACCTGGGAACGTTGAATGATAAAATTGGGCTGTCGCCACCATATTGGCGAACATAATGATCCAGTGCGAAACGTACAATAAAATCCATGATGACTATTCATACGTTCTCGAGTCTTACATGCGTTTAAGCTAGTTTCTGGTAACTTATAAACAAGATGATGGGTAACACCGCATTCCTAAGAAATATCCATCAGTTTTATCTGTATTTCTGCTCTAAACGCTCTGAAAGTTTCATCTTTCAAAAAATGTTTAGTATAATTTTATCCGTTATCATTAACGAAGTTACCATTGGCGTGGGAAGAGTTCAAACCCGGTCATTTGACTATTACTAAAAAAGAAAAAAAAATGATGAAATTAGAAATGATTTGAAAACATTCCTTTTGAATTTGAATTTAATTTCGTTTTATTTCTCTCTTTCTCTCTCTCTCGAATTTCATTCCTTAATTTTTAAAGTCGTCTGCAAACACGATGGAATATTTCCTCCACCCATTCCAATTTTTCCGCAATTTCTTATTTCATTTCCAACAGATTTAATAACGATTTTTCTCTAGCGCCCACCCAGCTCGCGCATTCAGTTACTCCCGCGTTTTTTTCCCACGCTTATAAAATTTTCAGAAAAGGCGGGAAATTATCATTTAAGGCGTGGTGTAAATATAATTTCCGAATTAAAGTTTTCATTTCCAATTTATTCTCCGGAACTAATTCCCGATCGTATTCCTCCCAAACCCATTTCCGATCTTAAAGGGACGGTAAGGTAAGGTCAAAGGTTAATAGAAATTGAGCTACACATTGTGTTGGTTAATGAAAGCTAACGCTCTACTTTATTTAATATTATTACCTTATCTTCCTTTTTAATTACTCTAAAGATGAATATAAATTTTTTACGGCTCATTTGAGGCATTTTTCTGGGAATGCGTTAGAAAATAATTATATTTTAGCTTCTTGGAAATTATTATCAAAGATTAGATTTCGTAATTTCGCAACACCCGGCAGTTTGCTCTAGAATGACTACTTCGTACTCGAGTTTCATCGTAGACGGAAGAAATAAACATTGTTGTTTTACCATCACTTTAGACGGGAGCTAGAAACCCGATTTAGTATTTAAAAGATACGGTACTGAGATGAAGAAATATTTGGGCGTAACTCTGCACTCTACGTAAATCTTCAAAGTTTCGCTAGAAGCCCGAAACGGTGCTGGGAAAATCGACAGGTTTTGCATAATTTGGAGCGGAACAGCTCTTCGAAGAAGGGTCGAGCTCTAGTCGGGGTCGGGATTGGGTGATTTTGAATATTATATGAAAAGAGAAGCGGGGGTGGCCGGAGAGAAATCGATACACTTCTTTTTTTAAAAAAGGGACCAATAATTCTACATATATTCTCTCTTTATCAGTCAGTGTATCAAAAACCATATAAAAACATTAACAAGCTGGATAGTCGTAGGTGAATGTTATTTCACACATCGTGGATTTGTATCTTCTGGTGGGTTATATAAGAATGGAAAAGCAGTATTCAATTCTTTACTAGTAGGTGGCACGTTAAGTTCACGGCCATCTTGGAAAATGGAGGTCAAAAATTTACCCGTTGATACACATTTTTATATATATTAGCCCTCTATATAAGAGATGATCAAATCCACGGCCATTTTCCAAAATGGTGGCCTTATAAAGTAGCTAATATATCATGAAGTTATCTATCATAATTCCCTTCTGTCTAATCTCGGGTATTTCGATAATTTGGCAGACTCAAAGTATTTTTGTAACACTATCTATACGGAGACTTATTCGCGTTATAAACTTATGCTTCATAACTTTAATTCCACCCTTGGGAGCTTCTAAAAATGAACACAATAACGTGTAATTTGAAAAAGGGGTATTCATTAAATCCAGAAAAATGTATTACAAAAATCAATATCAAAATACAATCTCGGTGTTATTCTTTGGAAAATGATAAGGAGTATCATTGTCATGTGCAATAATAATAATAACATATTTATGTCAATGGGAAAAATACAGAAATAGGGGGAAATTTTCGACAGCGTTGACATCAATAAAAATAATAACTATGTATGGCTCGGCCTGTCCTATAGAACGCATTATAAGTATATCTCAATCAATTCTGTTCATCAGATTTTGGAAATGGAAAATAGATTTTGGGCCAATTATTTTTACTGAAAATGCATTTGGAACAAGAAATTTGATTTCTTCATATTTAAAAAACTAGTTACTAGGAGGTGTGTGAGAAATTATAGGCTATTATTAGACATTTTCACATGAGGTCATAACCTTTGACCTCGTATGCCTCAGATCACAGATGGAAGGAATATTTAAATCATGATACCTTCGTTAAGACACAAACTATGTCTTTAATTTAAAACAAAAAACTTATGGAAAGCGTTGACATTATGACCTTTAACCCAAAAGATACTACGATCCCTTCCCTAAAATAATAATAACAGCAGGAGCAGATGACAAAGGAGTCTCGGACGCTAGCTTCCATAATGTAGAGGGCAATGGGATCCGCGAACGTCACGGTTATTAACCAAAATCATTACGCCAGTGCCACCTCTCGTAGGAAATTTGAGCTTTATTTTCCAACCAATAGCGTGGCTGCAAAGTCTCGAAAGGAGATCTGGGAAATCGCGTCTGGAGCCTCTCTTTAAAAATACGTATCGTCTGCTTATAATTAGCCTAGGCGTAACGAGTATTAGAGTTAAAAATTGGATTTCAACGGCTTTTTAATCTTTTTTTAAGGCTAAAATTGATAACACTATTAAAAAACTAAAATGTGTTTCAGTTAATTTTTTCTAAATTTCTTCTTGAATTAAATGATAGCTACAAGAGGTTGGGAAAAGAAATCACTCACGATCTTTTAAAGCTCAAAAAGTAAGAGACAGTGATTTCGTTTCCAACCTCTTGTAGCCAAAATACGGAATATTTTGGCCCTAAAACACATATATAACATTGTGTTTCGGCATCTTTTAAAACCTTGCTTTTATCTTTTGAAAACCCGACCCCAATCATTCCAGTGGGCACAAATTGTTAATTAAGCCTTGGCTTACCTGGGGTTCTCTGCTAGTTTGGACTTAATTTGACCCTATTTAGTAGGTTTAAAGTCACAAAATGTAGTCTTATCTTTTATCTTAATACCAACGGTTACAGCTGTTTGAATAAAGTAATTATATTGTGTATATTTATGTCGCGATCGGATAGGACGAACCTCAGTAGCCACCGTTAGTCCGTTATTACAAAAAAATTCCCAGCAGACTTTGGTGCCAGATACAATCCACCAAAAGCATCGTCTGCTATAATGTCTGATAGCGCCTCTATGGCAAACGATACCGCTACAGCTGTGACGTACGCGGGTGCCATTGCCCTCTATATTGTGGAAGCTAGCGTCCGAGACTCCTTTGTCATCTGCTCCTGATAACAGTAATAATAATTGAGAGAAATTCAAGTGGCAGTCCTGTTGAGAAATTATCCATTTAGGCACAGAACGGTTCTGTTTTGTTTTAGATAATTTTTTATTCAAATGCTTTTATTTTCCTAGTACTTCCTCCCTTTGCGAGCGCATTTTAGTTATTTATTACTAGCAGAAATTGTCACCAAGGCTTAGGTAATTTGTGAAATAAAAGGGCTAGATTGAAGTTTTGTAGGGTTATGGTTGGTTCCGTATTACTTCCGCGAGCTGGATTTTGCTGAATGTTATATTAGATTTTTATGTCTCTTACAAAACGTTCTCTTTCTCTCTCTCTCTCTCTTGGTTTCCCACTAGGGGTTGCATTGTAAATATAATAGGATTTTTCCCTAGCTATCATCTTTTATGTCTTGAAATGGCCGGAGCTATTATTGCATAATTTATACGTCTAAGGAGAACCAAGGCTTAGCTATTACACTAACACTATTGAATGTCATTTTCAAAAACAAGGTTTTTTCCCGCTCTTTTACCATTTTTTTCTCTCTCTTTTCTCAAAGGGAGTTGAAAACTTGAAATAGGTACAGTTAGGCTTACCTTGTTTCGCACCTAAGCCTCGGTATGTTTTAGGCAATGTGGGACTGGTGAGCAGGGTGATAAACTAAATGGCCCTTTTTTTCTTTCATTTTTTGTTAAACTTGCAGTCGTGGTAAGATATACCTTGATCTATAAGAAACTCCCTTGAAAAGCTACATTTCGCCCCATTTCTATGTGATTTTTCTTTTTTCGTGAATATTGTTTTTAAACAGCCTTATTCCGAAGGTAACGTTCGGTGGTCAGGTAAGTGGATTTGTATGGAGTGGCTTCGTTCGAAGCGAAGTTAAACGCCAATGAATCTTTTTCATGTAATAATGCTTATAATATTTATTAAAGAGAATATGGGCTACAAAATGATCCAAATTGGATCAAAATCGAAAGGTATGTAAGAAAGTTATTTTGATTTAAAGTGATAACTATAAAAATTTTTAAATAAATTTGATTTAGAATCGAGTTCACAGGTTAAAAGGAATGTAAACCCAGTTGAATTATTTTTATATATAATATTTACATTGAATATTAAAAAGGAAAGTTAGGGCTTCAAAATGAGCCAAATTGCGTCGAATTCTGACTTTAATTAAGAAAGATATTCATATTTAAAGAAACGATATAAATTTGAAAGCGAAATCAATCAGGTACAGACACAATTGAAAACCCAATAAGACTGATTTCTTTAGTTTTGCGGGTGGAGCTAAACTTCAGAATAGTATTAGACAGTGTCTAGGTATAATCTTCCCTCTGTATTTTCTCTTTTTTCCGGTAAGAAAAAGCCCATTACGTGGCATTATAAATAATTCATTGTTAGACCCTGTTTTGTTTTGTTGGATTTTTTCTATCACTTATATTTTGTTGAGGAGCTACAATGCACCTGCATCCTCAGGTAATGCGCCAGTATTAGGCTTAGAAACATCTCGAAAAAATACACAAAGTAAATATTTCGAAATATCTATAACAAAGGCTTATTTTGGAGATCAGTTAATTAAAACGTATGACCTTTCAGTAGACTTAACTTAAGCGTAATTTATAATTAATTCAGTCTACGAATTAAACGTGGGCGATCTAGCTTTTAAAATATTGATTTTCTAAACTCCCATTGGTTCGTTGAAAGACTTTATTCTTCTAAATTTCTTTCCTGCCTCGTTAACCGATTTTTCTTTCGGCCAATTAAACCGATTGCGATGCAATGTTGTCACCCCCTTCCCCTTCTCCCGTTAACCCTCTTTGGGACCCAGAAAGAGAGACACAATTGTAACACAATTTTTTTTGTCTAATTTTTGGAACACAACTAAGCCTTGGCTTCGTGCATGTTGGTTTTCTTGGTATATTTTATAGAAAGCTATTACCGGATCATTCTCCGTTACCCGCGCGTGCAACGGTCGTTCTTTTGGCGCCACTTCCTTTGTTTTAAAAAAATGGCGGGGAATTTTTTAGCGCGTGACAAGGCTTACGGAATTATATATACTTTTTTCTTTAGTTCTAGTTTCAAATTCGCTAGGGAAAATAGGCCTTATACGCGTAAAGTGGTTCACTCCTCGTTTCTTTGGTAGATTCTTAAACCGTGTTCGCGCTTTAAGAGTGAATAGCGAAGGGTAAGTTAGAAACAAGTTGGTTAAGATGTAACTTAAAACCCTTGAGAGATTAATACGTATTTTGGTCATAGGTGAGAATATTTGTGAATGTTTATTATTAATGGAATATTGAGAAACAATTATGTGAAATATTACCACGTTTCAGTTACTTTTAGCAGGAGTTTAAACTGAAATTCTAGCCAGTTCAATAAACCCCGTTGATCATCTGATTTCCCACGGTTTAAAAAATCTAAAAATCAACTGAGGGAAGGTTTCAATTGTATTCAACAGGTTTCCGTGAACAGATTAAGACTAGGGGGCCCTTTTTTGGCTGAAAGTTTTCGCAAACTAATTGTTCGGAAGCTGCCAGCCGCGACGGCGTAAAAACAAACGATGTTAAAACGCGCTTGGACCATTTTTCCAGATGCGACCCCGCGCTAGAGAAATTCGAGCGATAGCCCGTTTTACGCGCCAGAGATCAGAAGTGGGGGTCCCTGTACCATCCTTCAGACTGGGGACCAAAACCGCTATGCTCTTGATTTAATTATTTTCCATGGCCGGTATTATTTAGCGCCAAAGAAAAGGCGGGAGAAATATTTTCCCTCCCTTTTTTTGTGGCAACTTCATCTTATTATTTTTTTTTAACTTCAATGCCATTCTCATCTTTACGCGTATGGTTACCGTTAAAATAACAAGTCACCTATCCAATTAAATTGATTGGAACCATTAAACAGTGTATTTAATGAGGTAATGCTAACTAGTCGAATATCGTATCATGCCTTTAGTAAGGTTAACTTCCATTTTGTTTCCAAGATGGCGGCGGATTTAAATCAAAATTTACTCGTGTTTTCTTTGAGATATATTGAACGTGTTTCCAAAATTTTACTTAAATCGGTGAAATTTACGGAAGTTATTTGAATCACAAAATAATTGTCTTTCTTATATTCGCCATTTTCTAAGATGGCCGCCGAATTAAACCAAAATTTATACGTCTTTTCTTTATGACGTATTGACACAGTATACAAAATTTCAGTCGAATATATTGATATTACGAAACTTATATCTAGGCCCTTGAGGAGTTATATTTTTCTGTCCGTCATATTATAAGATGGATACCAAAATTTGATCGGACGTTTATGGAAAATTTCAGTACAATCTGTTGAAATTCTATAGAAAAATAAAATGGTCCAAAATTGGCGGCATGCATGGATGTTAGAATGAAAATTAGCAAAATTTTGACTTAATTTTCTCATACAAAATGACATTCCAGGATAGAATCCTAGGCAATGACCATTATACTAAATTAAGAACTATAACTAATCCGGTCCAAATATTAGAGCGACCAGACAATGGAATTTCTGGGGAGAAAGAGTCGTATATTACTCAAATTCTTAGCCAAAATATAACGTTAGAACAAAGCGTTAAGCCTTGGGCAAAGTATAATTATATTAAATGGTAGAAAAGAACGGGGGTTGGGCGATATTCTTTCTCTCTTTCGCATGGTGTGTCCTGCCGTATAGCATCGCGCTTGCGCTGGCCTACTTTTCTAATTAAGCCCTAAATTACGCGAAATCCCGAGGACGTCGACAACGACGAGGACTTGGGCCTTTCCCCTCCTGTTTAAACTAGTTAACTCCGTTTTCTTTTTGCATCTCTCGACATAATCCCTGTAATTCTCTAGACGATACAGCTTGGATTCCTGTTTTTCACAACCTAATTTAGAGTTATAACTTCTAATTCTTTTTTACTACATGGACAGTTGATATGTGCAAATCTTTTAGCGCTGCATTGCAGTTATTTCAAAGTGGTTATAGGGTTTTATTTAATAGTTGTAGTATAATACTGTTTTAAATTTTTTAAGTATTCTGGGCTATGAAATTCTATTGGATGATAGTTTTCAATGTTTCTAAAGTAGAAATGTTAAGCCTAACCACTATTTTGAAATAATAAAACAAAATTGAGAATGCCAACTTTACAGGCGCAACAGTATTAATGTATTTCTTACGGGCCCCTGTAGAAAGGTTTACCCGCAATACATTACTGTATCCTTTTTTTAAAAAATTCTTATATTTTTTAATTATAAACCGATTTTAGCGTTGTTGGGCTCATTGTTAAGTTCAAATTACGCTCTATATTAATCTCTATTCGAAATTAATTAATTAATTTAAATTTAAGTTTAAATCAATTCATCCTATTTCAATCTCTCTTTAACTTAATTACTCGTATACTCTTTCAATATTCATTACACTAGTTTGAATAAATAAAAAAAGGAAACATTCTAGTCAGGCCCTTTCGTGGTTTAAGGTTCGTTAATCTCTTGTAGCAGTATAGGAAACTTAACACCATCTGCCCTGCATCTTAAACTCGTCATAGAGGGAGAGAGAGAGAAGTTTCTCGCTATATAGAAAGAAAATGTTTACGCCAGGAAATCATATCTTATTTATACTGTCTTGAACCCAGGCAACTTCAACTTCGTGATGGAGGGGATAGCTTCGTGTCTAAAATAAGAGAGATTGCAAAGGCTTAGCCGCTCTCCGTTTCTTTTCCTTCCTACCCTCTCCAATATTTTTCTTGTATTACTTTTGCGAAATGCACCTGCACCCTAGGCCTTGGTCGACCCTTTTTTTATTACGAGTTGTCTTCCTCCATTCTGTGGTTTGTTCTTTTTTTTATTTTGTTTTGAACAATCTTTAGGGTGAAAAGAAAAAAAAACGCGTCATATCTTAGAGAACGACGTCTTTCGTTCTTTTTTCATCATCGGTCAGTCTAGGAAGTGATGTAGTGTGATTATTTAATTCCCTTATCAATCAAAACGAGCGGGGATTTGGCGTTGAGAGCGGCAGTGGGGCCTTATTTTCAGTAATGGGATCCTGACCCCTTCTTTAAGAGAGACAACTAGGGTCAAAACCCTCGACCCAGTTGACCAAAACATAAGGAAAATGAAATTGGAGTTGATCAGGCTTTAGGTAACTTATACTTGTAGAAAACAACCACAACCAGTAATAAGTGAAAGTTCTGACTGACAATTCCAAGCTATGTCAAAATGGTTTTATCTATCAAAACTGAAACTAGTTTTGCTAGGACGTTACTATCAGAGTCCGTTTGGGAAGATGGCAGACGTTACGGAATAAGTTTCGTACGTTACTTTTGAACAGAGACATACTATCTATAAAGGGCTACATGGTTTTTGGTATTCCATACGCCATATTGGAAAATGGAGGTCGGAAAAGAAAATGAAACGTAATCCTGATGTCTTTACATTTTAACCGATAACTCCGGTTTTACTTGAAGTTAGTAAACTGATTAAGTAACTAACTTTAAAATGATGTATGTTTTATGGTTTAAAACCGTGTCCATCTTGAAAAATAGAGTAAACAAAACATGATGACGGGATATAATCCGTACGTAAATACGTAAAACAAGTACTTTTTACGCTGGAAACGCCGGGAACTTTTGCTACTAGATAAACTCTCATATCGATTTTTTTTCTGCTGCGATAGAGCGGATGCATTATGCCTCGCGGTTGTTGTATTTTTTTTTTTTAAACTTAATTTGTTAATGGCGCAATACCCTGAAACTTTATTCTACACGGGATAAATATTTAGAGAGGTTAGGCCTATTTCTTGTAACAAGATGGTTGCTGGCCTTTTATAAGCAATTTCATTAAATTTTTCCAGATAACGGTGCTTCGTAAATTTTGAAAGCATTTTCCAAAATTAACTTTCTTTCAGAACGGATTTTTATTGAAGTTTAATAGCATTATTTCCTTAACTTCTTAGTCTAAATTGATTTTAAAGCGAGATTAAACGCGTTAAACCTTAATTCTTTAAAACGCGGTTCGTTTATTGAAAAATCCAGCTGCCTTGAAAATTCTATTGATAAATCCTGTTGATGGTAATTTCCCGCAAGTCCGCTTAAAATTGTACTTCCTCAAAAATCATATGGTTTATATCAAGCGTAAGTAGCGGACGTTAAGGCGTAATAACTCGCGTTAAATGTCATAGGATAAAAATTAGGTAGTATACGCGAGTTCTGTAGGCTTCATTTGTGACGTCAGCAACTAGGGTAGACGTCATGGGCCTATCTTTAGCAATGAAGGCCCATTTTTGGTAATGCTTTTACGAGCGACGTAGTACTAGGCCTTCTGATTTAGCTCTATAGTAGAATATTGCCTTGGAAGGAGTAAATAAGACTTGATTCTACTTAGTGTCGACTGTCGAGGTTTAGCCGTTTATAGTATTTAAGAGCCTTAGAGTAGACTGACCAAAAGTTTTATAGAATAAATTTGCTTTTCTATTGGAATTTTCGCTTTCAGGACGCTGAAAAACAGAGAGGGAGTTTTTGGTGCTAGGTGTCTGACTATCGCGTCATAGAGCGATGAGTAATGAATAGCTAGGCCTCTGCTCGAAAAACTTATGATTGATGAGCGGCCTTTTCTAAATTGTCGCTCTCATATGCCCTTCCCCTACCCATCTCTTTCTCTCTCTCTCTCTCGCTGTGCCAGTGAGCTCTCTTTTTCCGTTCCGTGAATGAGAGTAACAGTGTGTGGCAAAAAGGGATTGAAGGCCGACACGTCGTTCGTTCAAAGAGATATCGAGCTCTCTCAGATGCTTCCCGCCTTTTTCTTTATTCTTTAGCGGTTAGGGTAGTGTTAGGCCTAACCCTTTTCGATGGACCCCTTCAGTCTAAATAGATTGATCATCCCTCTAAAAATTTCTCGTGTTCGAATCGCTTAATGGCTGAAAACACACGAGTTCATTCATCCAAGTGATATCCGTGGATTCCTAACCTCATAACCAAACATACCCGTGGTTGCTTTATATGTTCAATAAAAATGAACGGAAAGATAGTTTTTAAATGTAACAAAAGAGACGATACATTAAGCGTAAGATTTGAAACTTTTATATTACAAATTTTGATCTCTGCCTACTGGATGATATTGGGCAATTATAAGTTAAATTAATTAATATTAAAGAACACGGGAGTCGTGAAAACAAGGATTTGAGTTATCCGTCCATAAATTTACCCCAACCCCTAATTAATAAATTTAGTTCTAGGCCTAAGCACACGTATAAAGATCTTATGGTTGTAGTGAGATTATCTGTGTCCATGTACAAACTATTCTGTAATTTTCATTGATCTCTATCTCGAAGATAGTCGTATCGATCAAATCCTTCTCGAACGATTCTATTAGGATAGGACCAATGGGAGGAGGTGCGTGATAAATATAACAACAAGAATTTAATTTTAATGAGGCTTTCAACTTATTATTATTTATATAAACACAAAGCCATATCTAAGTGACCTTGCAATTTACACGCGAAAGTTTTTATCGGACAAAGTTCTGAACCTAGTCTTCACAGTTGCAGGATTGGAAATAAGACAGGTTTACAAGTCCAAAACTAGTTTATTAATTGCTCGGACCAGTTTATTTATTCCAAAACTTAGGGTCACTGGTCCCAAGCTAGGACCACTTAATTAATTATCGTATTTGGAAAAAATAGACGGTGGGACCAGTTTATTAATTCGGGGTTCCATATAAGAATATTTCTAGCTCGCACATTTTCTACCAATTCTACTCCTATGTAGTTAGTTTAAGCGCAACTTTTGAAGATTATTCACAGGAACCCAAAATTAACATTAAGTTCTATGGGAGGAGGTAGCTTTTTTGGCCAGATCCTTTGTCCTATACATCCTAAAACTCTTCTCTATGCCACAAAGTCCGCGCGTTTCAACCGTTTTCGCAAATATTTAGTACACTGGTTTCCTTTAACCTATAGACGGGCTGAATGGTCTTTCGGGTTCGATTTGTGGCCATCTTTTTAAATGGCGGCCACAAATTTAAAAACCCTTCTGTATGGAATAATGGCCGAGTGCCTTCGCTCCTAGGGTGCTACAAAAATATTAGTCATCAGTAAAATCTACCCATTCTTTATATCATTTTGATGGAAGTTCTTATTACATTTCTTATTATTTTTATTATAATTTCAGACGTTCGGTATTAATTCAAACGTTCCTGGCAATTCTGGCGTTACTTCATTCCTTGTCGCCATATTGTTATTTCTTTTTAAGCTATAAATGTTTATGTTTTGAGGCATATCATGTGCAATATACGAGGGGTCCGACTATACAAAAAAAAAAGCGTACGGAATTTCTTCTCGATTTCGTAATTTATTGATTTCTTCAAGGTTTTCGCGAGAAGCGTACTGAATTTCTTGTAAATATCGGACCCCTCGACAATGTATAATTTAATAGTGAGATTGAAGTAGTTTATAGTGTCACCGAGGGGCTAAACACTCGCGCATTCTGGCCTCAGTGTAGAAAAGCGCTACTTGGGAGAGCTAATATATTTAAATCCCTCCACCGGACTGAAACAATGGTTGGGTAGTTATTTTTGTTTATTAATTGGTCTTAGTTCCGAGGTAAGTATTTAGCAACTATGGGTTATCTAAACAAATAATTTGATGCGAAGTTATAACAAAACGACCCAAGGGCTGGGCTCGTAAGAGTAGCCACATCGTACCGTACTTCGACACGCATCCTTTAACAGTGGTCAAACAAGGTACCCGTAAATACCCATTAATTCTAAGCCGATTAAAATTTGTTAATAATAGATATTTTCTTATTATTTTCAGTACCTGGACTCAACACTCGGAAGTTACGCGTTTATAAAAATATTCTTATTTTTTGAATTATTAATCTTTTAATAAAATCTAATGTATCAATGAAATATATTTCAAAATAAAAACTCGCATTAATATTTATAAAAGATTATTTGATAAAATTATTTCTATTTATAAGCTTATAAATTATAGTTATGGCGTCAAGTAATAAAAAGAATAAAAGACTTTAACCAAAGTTATAATGAATAATTACCACATTTTTGAAAAGTATTTTAATTACAAATTGTTATTAAACCCGAATGAATCAAATGGAATATATTTCGAAATAAAATATTGCATTAATATTTATAAGTCTGCCTGATAAATTTATTTTTACTTGTAAGCTTACTAATTATATTTAGTGACTAAGGTATAGAAACTTGCTTCATACCTCTGAATTAGAGTATGATTAAAATGCTTTCCCGACATAGTAGAGCGATGAATCGAATATGTTTACATGACACACTCTTATTAAACACTCAGAATAACTGACTTTATCCAATGAATATTTTGAATAAAGTATCAAAGTTATAATGAATGATTTTATTCGATGTGCATTGGACTGAAGCGTGACATAGCAGCCACTCAAAACTAATGCTGCTAGTGCTGGTTACATAAAAGTGTGTGATAGTGAAGGGATTAATCAAACCCTGTCACGTGACCTGTGACGTCAGATCACGTGACCTAAGACGTCAAATCACGTGACCTAAGACGTCAAATCACGTGACCTAAGACTGCAGATCACGTGACCTATGACGTCATATCCGGTGACGTGCCATGACGTCATGTCCGGTGACGTAGCATGACGTCATGTCCGGTCACGTAGCATGACGTCATGTCCGGTCACGTAGCATGACGTCAAATCCGGTGACGTAGCATGACGTCATATCCGATGACGTAACATGACGTCATATCCGGTGACGTGACATGACGTCATGCCCGGTGACGTAGCATGACGTCATATCCGGTGACGTAGCATGACGCCATATCCGGTGACGTGACATGACGTCATATCCGGTGACGTGGCATGACGTCATATCCGGTGACGTGCCATGACGTTTTATCCGGTGACGTGGCATGACGTCATATCCGGTCACATGCATGACTTCATATCCGATGACGTGTCATGACGTCACATATGACGTCACCGAGGTAATTGACTTGTGACGTCACGACAGATGTTAATGGTAAAAGGTAATGATTGTCCATTCAGTTAGGCCTAGCGTTCATTCATATAGGCCTAGCGTTCATTCATATAGGCCTAGCAGTGTTCAGCTATTTGGATTTCGTGCCCGGGATAGTGCGCAACCGAGTCCGCGCATAGGAGCTTTTAGCGCCCCCCGACGTTGGAAATTTACTTAGTTGGAAGTTACGCGTGAGCCGGTTCATTCGTTGCCTGGAAGCGGTCGAGGAAAGTCGCTTGGAAAAACCTTTCTCGCTCAGCTAATCACTACGGGTCAGCCGGTTCACTCGTTCCCTGGAAGCCGTTCAAGGAGGTCGTGATCCCGCTTCTGAGGTCGATTCTTGATCGTTCCGCCATTTCCCTGATCGTTTTTGCCGAGGAAGACAGCTGAATTCAACGCTCTTCAACTTACTTGGCGGCCATTGCTTCGCCTCGTGGTGCTTTAACAGTCCGTAAGCCTAACCTTTACAATAATCCAAACTCATCTAGCTCCCCTTAAATTATTTATTTTATTTCAAGTATTTAAATTAATTAGGAAGTGTTAAATGTTAGTAATTTTTATTTATTTATTAAAAATCAAGTAACATAAATAAAATTTTACAACGAGATGTTGGACAAGAGAGAATCCCTTAATAATTGGTTTAGGGGCTATAATTTAAAGATATTAAACGGGGGACGTAATTAATTTAGAGATATCGCGACAGATTTTCGGAAATCAAGTCCCGCCGAACAAGAGGACCGTTGCCCTAAGCCTAATTAATAGTTGTCACGTTTAAACTCTAGTTATTTACGGGGTCTATCTGTGGGTATAGTTAAAGGTAAATAAGTAGCAGGGGTTTAACTAAAATTAGTTTAGGGGCTATCATTAATAAATTTAGAGATAATGCGACAGATTTTCGGAAATAAAGTCCCGCCGAACACGAGGATCGGTGCCCTAAGCCTAATTAAGCCTAGTCACATTTAAACTCTAGTTATTTACGGGGTCTATCTGTGGGAATAGTTTAAAATAAATAAATAGCAGGGGTTTAACTAAAATTAGTTTAGGGGCTATCATTAATAAATTTAGAGATAAAGCGACAGATTTTCGAAAATCAAGTCCCGCCCGCAGAGATAGTTTTAAGACACGTGGACGTTTGCCCTAAGCCTATGTTAACCCTTGTCCAATTTCAACTAGAGATTTTATTTGTGGGTTCTACCTATGGGAATGGTTAAAAATTAGCTAAGAAGATATTTTAAATTATTATGCTATTAAAAGGGGCAAGCAATTTAGTTTAAATAAATGTAAAGTTTTCCTAAAATTAATTTAGGGTATATTTTAAATTAATTTCATTATTAAGCTGCGTAATTTAAAATAAATGAATTGAACATTTTCTGAAATTAGTTTAGGGAATGTTTTAAATTATTTTCATTATTAAGTTAGATAATTTAATTTTAAATAAAGGGACGGCTTTCTTAAAACTATTTTCTATACAATTTTGGGAAATAATTAGCTAGCGAGAGTATTTAATTAAGGTGGCAATCGCGGTTATCAAGCCTTTCTTTAATTCGGGGTAGTTGGTCGCCTGTTTTTGTAGCGTGTTTTTTAATTAAGGACACGATTTTCTTAAATTATTTAAATCTAAGATTATTTCGATCTGCCCTAAAATAGGCAATAGTTTAAGATGCGTTATTAATGTTTTAATTTATAGATTCGGCTGATATTCTTGGATTTTTCCGTTGCTTGTCATTCCGAGAATTATCATTCCCGATGACTTCCGCTGTTCTGGACTTGCTACGTATCATTCCTGTGACACGCTTCGTTGGATTCACGTTGCATGATGTCTTCTGGACTTGCTATGTATCATTCCTGATGACACGCTTCGTTGGATTCACGTTACATGTCTTCCGGACTTGCTCTTTCTCTCAGCGCTGACTTAAAGATATGGAGGAAATCATCGAAGCTAGAAGAGACAAAATACATCTTTTTTACTTGCAATATTTTCATGTAACCACTTAACCTAATTTTTTTGCTTGCAAATTTTATTTGTAACTACTTATTATTTTTTTGCGTTCAAACTTTAACTTACAGAACTCTTTAATATTTTTTTGTTCGAAATTTTTGTATACACTTTGGTTTTTTTGTTTATTATTGAATAAATTTTGCCTTAAACCTCGTTCTTTCTTTTCTTGAATTAATTTAGATACTACACTTGGTTTCGATTTTTTTGCCTCTGGACTTAGGGGGATATTTTTGGGCCCCTTTTTAAGCTTTTTACTAAAAAACAAGTGACAAAATACATTAAAAAAGAAATTTTTTACAAAAAAAAATTTTTTTTATGAAAAATTTATTAAAAAATTTATTAAAAAAACAATAAAAAATGCATAAAAAAGGTAAAAAAAACGTTATAAGTAAATCGATTGATTTTTTTGAACCGAGTCTAATAACGAAACTTTAAGCTATACTTACTTAACCACCCCCCACGTAAGCCTTGCGAGCCCAATTTAAATTTAACAAGTCCCTGTTCAACTCGGGAATTATTAAATTTAAACTAAGGCCCGCTGTGGAGCCCCCTAAACCAGGAAACTTCGTCCTTAGCATGGGATTTCCAATGAAAGTCCACTCGATGATTGAAGTCCTCCACTCGATGATATAAGTCCTCCACTCGATGATATAAATCTTCCACTCGATGATATAAATCTTCCACTCGATGATATAAGTCCTCCACTCGATCATATAAGTCCTCCACTCGATGATATAAATCTTCCACTCGATGATATAAATCTTCCACTCGATGATATAAGTCCTCCACTCGATGATATAAGTCCTCCACTCGATGATATAAGTCCTCCACTCGATGATATAAGTCCTCCACTCGAGAGAATGTTCCTGCGCAAGAGAAATTCTTATTATTATTCGGAGAAAATTGTACATGCATAACTTCAAATTAAATTACCTTAATATGAAAATCCACTTGAATATTTTTGCATGATGTAACGTAAAATGTTCGGGCAGAAGACAAATTATTATTATTTGACATAAATTGCACACGCATAACATTAAACTAAATACCTTAGTATGGGGAAGTAAAATAATACCATAAAAACCTAAGCCTTGATTTAAACCCGCTTAAAATCGTGTTTACTTTTAAAGGACAAAGCGTATAAGCAACCTTCTACCTTAAACATAAATCAAAAATTTATTTATATCCTACAAAAGTCCCTCAACGAGTTGCCAAACGCTTTTCCCCTAAAAATATTTATAATTAAAATCATAAACTAGATACCTTAATACCGCAAAGGGAATCTCACCCTAAAAATCCTGATTACGTTCATTATTCTTAAAAGGGAGGGCTAGGACCAGTTTTCACCTATTCCATAATCAAGTAATTTATTTATGTCCTGGCGCAAAAACAAAATCCCTAAAAACAACAGGCAAGCGCTTCCCTTCTAAGAATAAATATAATAAATAATAAACTAAATACCCCAATAATTGCCAACAATGTATGACAGGCTGTCGAAATAGTCTTTTTTGCTAATGAGATTCCCTTTAAACGGATAAAATCAAAGTGTAGACCTGAATTGAGAATGGAATTGTCCTGTTAATATTGCTAAAATTACTATTAATAAGATTTAATTACTTCACTGAGAGCCTAAAATGTCTAAATTGTTTTCCTAGTGAGATTCAGTTTCAACGGATAAAATCAAAGTGTAGAATGGAACTGTAATGGGTTCATTGACCCGATTAATATAGGGTGAATTTTGTCAAATAATAATAATTCATTCTAGAATCCAACATAAATTTCTCCTTTGGAAACAGATGATAGCTATAAAAATAAAATCTGTTCAATTCAAACAATCTAATACAAAATTAAAATCGGCTTAAATGGCACAAGCATTTTGAATAACATTAATTCCACTTTCAAATAAATCATTTAACATAGCTAGAAAGATAAATAATATTACGGTTTAGGGTCAATCTTGAAATATTTATCAAATAAAAAATCACTTTGAATTACTTTTAAACCGACTAAAAGATTGAATTACTTTTAAACCGACTAAAAGATTGAATTACTTTTAAACCGACTAAAAGATTGAATTACTTTTAAACCGACTAAAAGATTGCATTACTTTTAAACCGACTAAAAGATTGAATTACTTTTAAACCGACTAAAAGATTGAATTACTTTTAAACCGACTAAAAGATTGAATTACTTTTAAACCGACTAAAAGATTGAATTACTTTTAAACCGACTAAAAGATTGAATTAGAAAAATTTAATAAAACTAATTTCAAATATTTTGAATAAGTACGACATAAATGTGAATCATGAATACTGTGCGCCATTTTACCGAAACTCCCCAAAAATAAACTTCTAAATTCTATCCATTTCGATATGACTAACTTGTAACTACACAAATGGTGCTGTTACGGTGAAAACAAATGGGCTTGACACCCACAGGGCCGGAAATAAGAAAACTTTAATATAGAATATGTGTCCCCTTCTTTGACTAGAAAATTTAAAGGACCTTCTCCACTAGTGTGTTCAAAAATCCGCGTATCTCTAGTAGAACCACACTTATGAGCCTTCAAAGTTGGGTGTAATTATGGTGGGATTGGGGGGGGCAAATAAAACCATAACACAGTCAAAGGACACACCCATATCTCTAGTAGAACCACAGTTATGAGCCTTCAAAGTTGGGTGTAATTATGGTGGGGGGGGGGAAATAGGACCATAACATAGTCAAAGGTCACACCCATATCTCTAGTAGAAGCACAGTTATGAGTCTTCAAAGTTGGGTGTAATTATGGGGGGGGGGCAAATAGGACCATAACATAGTCAAAGGACACCCTCATATCTCTAGAAGAACCACAGTTATGAGCCTTCAAAGTTGGGTGTAATTATGGTGGGGGGGGAAATAGGACCATAACATAGTCAAAGGTCACACCCATATCTCTAGTAGAAGCACAGTTTTGAGTCTTCAAAGTTGGGTGTAATTATGGGGGGGGGCAAATAGGACCATAACATAGTCAAAAGACACCCTCATATCTCTAGAAGAACCACAGTTATGAGCCTTCAAAGTTGGGTGTAATTATGGTGGGGGGGCAAATAGGACCATAACATAGTCAAAGGACACCCTCATATCTCTAGAAGAACCACAGTTATGAGTTTTCAAAGTTGGGTGTAATTATGATGGGGGGGGGGCAAATAGGACCATAACATAGTCAAAGGTCACACCCATATCTCTAGTAGAAGCACAGTTATGAGTCTTCAAAGTTGGGTGTAATTATGGTGGGATCAGGGCTCTACACAAGGATATTTTTTTAGTAGTCAGCCTGACTAGTGAGCCCCCCTATCCCAATTCTTTTTAGTAGTCACTGACTAGTGAGACGCATGGTTTACGAATATTTGGGACATTTATTTTACTAGTCAAGTTGACTAGTGAACCCCCAGATTTCGATTTATTTTAGTAGTCAAGACATTTTTTTTAGTAGTCAAATGCCTTGACTAGTGCCTTACGTCGAGCCCTGGGTGGGATGGGGGGGGGGCAAATAAGACCATAACATAGTCAAAGGACACCCTCATATCTCTAGTAGAACCAGAGTTATGAACCTCCAAAGCTGGGTGTAATGCTATTCCTATGGAGGGGGGTATGTTTGTTAAAATTCGCTTAATTACTCGACCCCTGTTTGTCTTAATCCCAAGTTTTTAGTATGGTTGGCTGGGGGTCAAATAGGACTATAACGTACTCAGAGAACAAAACCTACTTAACTCCTTTGACTAGAAAATTTATAGGACATTGTGCAAAGATAGTAACGGGTGTTCATGGTTAAGCTATCAAAACTTTGGGAAAATTTATTGGTCAAACTGGCCAGTGACCCCTTAGTTTTTAAAAATATTATGGGACATTTTAAAATGTTACTGGACAATGTGTCCTGTGCTTATATCCGGCCCTGGACACCCATATTTACACCAATAGATTTGTTAATTGAAAACATTTTAGAGAACTACAGTTCTGCCGTTAAAGGTTTTCTACTCGCTTCAGTTAAGGGCAATATACAGCCAATAACCAAAGCAACAAAAGTGCATTAGTTATTTAGAACTATGGAGTTCCAAATAACTACCATTATGTTTGGTAACCAATATATAAAATCAACTAAGGCTATGTTTTCTTCAAACAGACAATGGTCCTAATTAACAAACCTATTTTGCACGTTGAACGATACTTTTTACACCCGTAAAGCTTCATTTCCATTCGGTTGCGATAAAATTTTGGTATTTAATCTATATTAACCCTTATAAATAAAATATTTACCTGGAAAGATCTCTTTAGCCGTACTGAAAGAGGCTATGGCTTCCAGCAAACGCTGCAACACCCCCAAAGACAAAGGCTTAAGCCTTGGTCGTAATTAACAAAGGTATTTTGGCACGGTAAACCATAAATTTTCCACTTGCAACGCTTAATTACCGATTGGTAGCGATAAAACTTTGGTATTTAATCCAAATTAACCCTTAAAATATAAATAAAATCAAAATATTTACCAGCAAACATCGGACAGAAAATCGCAGCATCTAGTTCTCACGGAAAACGACCCCAAAAATAACCTTGAATGAATAGGACCGCTAGATGGCGCTGCTGAAGTTAGGCAGACTTCAAAATATGGCGGGAGCGTGCGTTTCAATTTTATTGTTTCTATTTTCTAATATAATTAATAATTTAGTTAATTATAATTTACTAATGTCTTCTAAACAGCCCAAAACACTTTTCTCCACTTTTAAAAAGTGGTACTGGAGTTTATAGATTCCCATAGCTGGAAAAACCACCCTATAAACATGTTTGTCTAAAAGGTCGAAACCTGAAATCATAGGAATTAGTTTAATTCTTTTACAGAGGACCCAGTTTTACGTTGATCTAGATCAAATAAAAGTTCTGAAATTAAAAGTGTAACATATTCCAAAATCTTTGTTTGTTTTTGGCCTAATTATTCCTGTTCTTAATTAGAAAATTAGTAAAATAAAAAAAGTAATGAAGAAAGAAGATGCTATAGGTTTAGCCGCCCCATAAAGAGGGTGTCCTGTAAGAATAATCGGGTTGCAATACACGTCAAAATGCTATCAGAAATTCCACCTAAAATGCTTCAATCGCGAGAGATGCGAGTCTTCCCTCCAGTAATGACAGTGGTCAAGGTTCGTTTCCCCGACATGTGCGCTGCTAGCTTCAAACGTTACAGCGAAAACGTTCCTTGGTTTCTTGAAGTAAAACTAATTAATTATGGTCTAGACAATCTGGCTGTATAATCTAATACTTTTTAAAAGGCTTGTTTTGGACAAGGAGGATGGGGTTGGGTTTTTTATCTTGGAGACTTGAAAGTACTGAATTTACAATCAGCTGTTCAAAAGTCACTCCCCCAATTGCATGATTGCACCCACTTCTCCAGACTCAGTGACTCCAGTCCTTGAGAGGCTGTGTTGTGACTGTTGTCAAATATAAGAGTAGAAATATATGGTTAAATAAAGTTTCATTATAAGTCACTGGTTAATTTGTCAAGTTTTGACTTTAAAATTATGTCAACCAGTGTAAAGATTGATGTTTTATGGTCTCCTATTGAAACTGACAAGTAATTATTTAAATTGAAACTTTTGTGGCCAAGGCTTAGTGAAAGACCGAGTACTTCTTGGAGTTTAATATGTTTTTGCTAACTTTATTTCCAGATTTTAATGTTCACTATTTCTTAAACTAACCCTTGTCATATTCTTTTAATAGATTCATAACATTTGGCTCTGATCTCCGACTGTATCAAATAGAAGAATGTGATTCCAGGGAATTTAAAGAAACTCCTCAGAGGATATGTAAGTACATAAACATCGCGGTAACTAACCTTAGTTCTTCCATAAACAACCTTCTTAATCAAAACATTAGCGACATCGGACAAAACATCAGCCGTATTACTCTCAGTTAATACTGACAATCAGTATATGAAAGTAAGTTAACTAAAATTAAACCTTTTAAGTGGATAAGTTACGTAATATTAACAATTCTAGTGTGTTTCATGGTGTCCTAAACTTGAAATACCTTTTCTATTGGCAATTGGACAAGCCAATGGAAAGGTCGTTTTGACCAGGTAAAGTTAAATGCTAAAACTTAATTATAAATTAACGAAAGTATTTAATTATTTTATCAATCTTTCTATTCAAGTTTTGGCCATTCTTCCGATAATCAAGAACTTGTTGGCAAAGAATTTGGTGAGTTATTTAATTAGCGGTCTTATTCCTGATCAGCGCCACCTACCCATAGCGGCGACTTTGAGAACTACTGTAATCGGCAAGCCAATCAGGTGTCGCTAAAATCTGGTGACGTCACTGACTGGCACTCTCGGTCTTACCAAAAATGACGTCACCAGATTTTAGCGACATCTGATTGGCTTGCCGCTTACAGTAGTTCTCAAAGTCACCGCTATGGGTAGATGGCGCTGATCAGGAATAAGGCTAATTGATTATACAACTTTAACTTCAATAAAAAATAAACAAAACAATTTTTCATCATAGTCCCTAAACATCCGAGACAATGTAATTGCGTTGCTTGGAATCCTGAAGAAACGAACTTAGTAAGTATTAATTTATGTTAAATTAAATTAAATTTAAATTATAAAATTATTATTGTAATTTTTTCTAGTTAGTTTCTGGGCTTGATAAAAATAGATCAGATCACGCTATATTAGTCTGGGATGTTAATCGACCTCCAGTTCAACCTTACGAACCGCCCGAAAGGCGGCATAGTTCCTTAGGTTATGTTGAAAATGGAGGAACGTATCAAACCCACACTGAATTAGGTTTTTCCGACTCTTGTAACTCGATACAATGGTTTACAAATCAACCCAAAACTCTTGTTAGTGGAATGAATAATAAACATCTAAAATTATTTGATTTGAGAGGTAAAATAATTATAAAACTCAAAAATAACAATTAACAAATTGAAAATAATATTAATTGACATTTTGGAAAATTAAGATTGCTCGAAACCTCAAAATTCAACAAATACAAAGTCTGTTTACGGAGTTTGTGTTGATCCTTTTTTCGAGCATCGTTTAGCTTCGTTCTTTGAGCATCAAGTGACAATTTGGGATATTAGAAACTTTGAGAAGCCAGTGATCACCCTTAACGAATCAAAACCAGTAATTAAAATATCCTGGAGTCCAAAAAGGTTAAATTAATTGCTTAACTTTACAATTTATGATAAAAAGAAAATTTAATTTTTGGTGATGTTTCTATTAAGGCCCAAGTTTTGGGCTTAAATAGTGTAAATGTAATGATTTAGTAAGTTATTTAAGCCTAAATTTTGGCCTAAATAGTTTATTATAATTCCTTTTTTTTGTTTATTAATTTCTGGGCCTCATTACTCATTAGTATTCCTAAGATACTGTATTATATAGGCCAAAAATTTGTTCTAAAATAGCCAACTAGTAGCTATTAAAGCCCAAAATTTAGGCCTAAATAGCTGGTCTCCAAACTTCTAATTTACTATCTGTTTAGGCCCAAAATTGCATGGCTAACATTTTTGGGCCTAATGAGTACTACTTAAGCCCAAAATTTCGGCCTTATGAGTACTATTTACGCCCGAAATTTCGGCCTTATGAGTACTATTTAAACCCGAAATTTCGGCCTTGTGAGTACTATTTAAACCCGAAATTTCGGCCTTGTGAGTACTATTTAAACCCGAAATTTCGGCCTTGTGAGTACTATTTAAGCCCTAAATTTCGGTCTTATGATTACTATTTAAGCCCAAAATTTTGGCCTTATGAGTACTATTTACGCCCGAAATTTCGGCCTTATGAGTACTATTTAAGCCCGAAATTTCGGTCTTATGATTACTATTTAAGCCCAAAATTTTGGCCTTATGAGTACTATTTAAGCCCGAAATTTCGGCCTTATGAGTACTATTTAAACCCGAAATTTCGGCCTTATGAGTACTATTTTAGCCCGAAATTTCGGCCCTATGAGTACTATTCTAGCCCGAAATTTCGGCCCTATGAGTACTATTCTAGCCCGAAATTTCGACCTTATGAGTACTATTTCAGCCCGAAATTTCGGCCTTATGAGTACTATTTTAGCCCGAAATTTGAGCCTTATGAGTACTATTTACGCCCGAAATTTGAGCCTTATGAGTACTATTTCAGCCCGAAATTTCGGCCTTATGAGTACTATTTACGCCCGAAATTTCGGCCTTATGAGTACTATTTTAGCCCGAAATTTGAGCCTTATGAGTATTATTTAAGCCCGAAATTTGAGCCTTATGAGTACTATTTACGCCCGAAATTTGGGCGTTATGAGTACTATTTTAGCCACTTTTTGAATTTTTTACGGAACTTTCAATTAATTTTCAGGAGCAATCTTTTGGGTTCGTTAAGCAAAGATAGTTGTACCTTTAAATTATTTGATATTCAACAAGCGCCATTAAATAGTGATGATATTGAACCGACTGTCGTCGAAAGATCCATAAAACGTGGGATTAAATGAAAGATTTCAATGATTTTATTTCATCCAAACTGTTTGACGTATTTTACTTTATATAGCTCATAATCATCAACCTTTGCTATCATTATCTTGGCATCCTTTCCAAGAAAATCGTCTGCTTACAATCGCCCCTAATAATGTCATTCATGATTATACCGTTTTTGACAGAATTACAATTGTAAGAAGTAATTTAAGCTATCCATAATGTCAATAATGTCATCATTTAATGTATTTAGAATTGGGCTCCGACATCTGAACTTTTATGGACTCATGGAAAAAAACTCTTGCAATGTATCGATAATCGCAACAAACTCTTTGAAACGTTAGAGGATATTTCTGTTAAGATGAAAATCAGAGCTCAAATGGGATATGGACAGAAAATGCAACAATTATGGCATAATGGAGATGTTACAACTGATGATGCTCAATTACATCGTTTATGGATGTGGCTAGATAATATCCTTTACGCCTGTATTTATATTACTACCGCCGGCTTTTAACCACGGAATATTTAAATTACTGCAGTTTTATCCGCAGGAAACTTAAATAACCGCGTATTTTCCCACAGGAAACTTAAATAACCGCTTATTTTTCCACAGGAAACTTAAATAACCGCGTTTTTTCCACAGAAAGCTTAAATTACCGTGATTTTTCTCTCGTAAAACTTAAAATACCGCGATTTTTCCCACGTAAAACTTAAATTACCGTGACTATTTAAACGTAAAATTTAAATAACCGCCATTATTTCCACGTACTTCAATTACCGCCATTATTTCCACGTAAATCTTAAATTACCGCCATTATTTCCACGTAAAATTTAAATAACCGCCATTATTTCCACGTAAAATTTAAATAACCGCCATTATTTCCACGTAAAACTTCAATTACCGCCATTATTTCCACGTAAATCTTAAATTACCGCCATTATTTCCACGTAAAATTTAAATAACCGCCATTATTTCCACGTAAAACTTCAATTACCTCCATTATTTCCACGTAAAACTTAAATTACCGCCATTATTTCCACGTAAAAAAAACTTTTAACGTCTGGCAAATGTTTCCCTTGATCATTAATTACTAGTTAAAAGTTTAAGAGAAGAAGGTCGCCTTAAAGTTGCTAGCAATCGAACTTTAAATGGGGACATCAAATACGAAGGTGTCAGATCAATCATTTGCTCTGATAATCAACATCTCGGAGTTCCATCAACGTGGATGAAAAGTGAGGAAGTTCTTGTACCATGGCAGGGTTTAGAACGTTTAGGGGCACCTAAAGTTCTAGTTTACAAGGCTGAAGATCGGTAGGTTTCATGCAGTAGTGTGCGAGTCCCGTTTTTTTATTCAGTGTCGAACTTAACGAGTGAGTACCCGGTTCGATACTCGAACTTAACGAGTGAGTACCCGGATCGATACTCGAAACTTAACGACGTTCAATTCAACTTTTAAGCGTTTAACAAATGAAACTATAAATTTCAGGGAAAGGGCTTTACAGTTGTGTAGTTGGGGGAATGATATGGATGGAAACACTCTTAGTATTTTACTAGAAAGATTAGAAATGGATCACGAATACGCCAGAGCCGCTGCTATCGCGGTTTTTAATTTAAAACTGCGAAGAGCTATTCAAATTTTGGGGAAAGGAGCGTTAGTTAAACCTGGTACTTTTTTACAAAGAAAAAAACTTAAAAAACGAGACGTGACATTAAAGTTACGTAATCCTTTAGATGGGGATTCAAATTTAAACTATGTCGCAATGGCTCTTTCGGGTTATACCGAAGAAAGGCAGACGTTATGGACCGAAATGTGTCGAAATTTAAAAACGCAGCTAATTAATCCTTACCTTAAGGCCACTTTCGCTTTCTTAACGAGCGACTCTAGCAGTAATTACGAAGAAATCCTTGTACGTTTAATGGTGGTTTAATTTAATTTCAAACTATCTTAGTTAATTAATTACTAAATTAATTATATAGGCGGAAAAAGGTTTAGAAGTTCGTGATCGCGTCGCTTTCGCTTGTATGTTTCTTAATGATTCCAAAGTAAGCGAGCGTTTTAATTAACTTATTATTAATTTCTCGTTATTAATAATTGGGTTTTTGGTTACAATTAAGTTAGCGGAGTTTTTGGATAAATTAACGCGAAAAATGATTGAAACGGGAGATCTAGATGGCATCCTTTTAACGGGTTTAACTCAGGATGGTTTAACGTTACTTCAAAGTTTCGTTGATCGAACTGGAGACGTTCAAACCGCCAGTCTAGTCGTTTTACAAAGTAGTAGCTCAACATTGTGCCAAGATCAGAGATCTGATATGTGGGTCAGTAGTTACAGATTACTATTGGATAGTTGGAAACTTTGGGAACAAAGGTACGTTACGTTACACGCAATCTTTACATTGACAATGTTTTATTCAATTTTTTCCTTTTTTTTTTTTAGAGGAATCTTTGATGGCCAATGGTACAGAGCCAATCCTACTTTATTCCCACCGCAACAAGTTTACGTTCGTTGCAATTATTGCGGGAAATCAATTTCATCTCATTTGCAGCAATTGATGGGTCAAACACCCGGAAGTCGGAACTTTGGTAGGATTAATTTGGGACCATCCCATAAAGGAAAGGTATGGTTAATTTATTTAAATAACGAGTTAAAACGTTTCTCTAATTAATCCGTTTGAAGTTTAAAAATAGGTCAAATTCTTTAATTAATCAGTTAAAACTCTAAAAAATAGGTCAATTTCTTTAATTAATCAGTTAAAACTTAAAAATAGGTCATTCTTTAATTAATCAGTTAAAACTTAAAAATAGGTCATTCTTTAATTAATCAGTTAAAACTTAAAAATAGGTCATTCTTTAATTAATCAGTTAAAACTTAAAAAATAGGTCAAATTCTTTAATTAATCAGTTAAAACTTAAAAAATGGGTCAGATTCTTTAATTAATCTGTTTAAAGTTTAAAAATAGGTCAAATTCTTTAATTAATCCGTTTAAAGTTTAAAAATAGGTCAAATTCTTTAATTAATCCGTTTAAAGTTTAAAAATAGGTCAAATTCTTTAATTAATCCGTTTAAAGTTTAAAAATAGGTCAAATTCTTTAATTAATCCGTTTAAAGTTTAAAAATAGGTCAAATTCTTTAATTAATCCGTTTAAAGTTTAAAAATAGGTCAAATTCTTTAATTAATCCGTTTAAAGTTTAAAAATAGGTCAAATTCTTTAATTAATCGGTTAAAACTTAAAAAATAGGTCAAATTCTTTAATTAATCGGTTAAAACTTAAAAAATAGGTCAAATTCTTTAATTAATCAGTTAAAACTTAAAAAATAGGTCAAATCGTGTCCAGGATGTCGTAAACCTCTACCTAGATGTGCCTTATGCCTAACAAACTTAGGAACTCCGTCTGGAATGTCTTTTAGACAACAAATTGCGCGTGAAACTGAAAATGATAGAGGTAAATTAAGTTTTAATTATTTTTAATTAAATTAAATTAAATTAATTAAAAATTCTTAAAAATTATTTTTAGATATTCAACCAACTTATCAAAAACTTAGTAAATTTAGTGATTGGTTTACTTGGTAAATAATCGTAATTTTGTTTTTAATTTAATTTTAATTGTATTTAAATTTAAATAGGTGCCAAACTTGCAGACACGGAGGACACGCTACGCATATAATTAATTGGTTTAGGTAAAGATAAAGTTTAATAATTAGGTTAATTAATTTTAATTAAGTTAATGATGGATATTTTATTCAGAGATAATTTGGAATGTCCAGTAAGTGGTTGTAATTGTAAATGTATGACCATGGACTCTTCTTCCGCCATAAATAAGTGTTTATTAAGAGTTTAATTGTAATTACTTATAAGTTAATAATTAAGACTTGGAATTTTACAAAATTAAATTGTTTATTTTCAAAAAACATGAATTATTTTTAATTTATTTCTTAATAATGGGATGGATATTTTTCTATCAAGTTGATGGCTTCATTATACAGTTTTTCATCTGTAATTAATTTATGGGATTAGTCATTAATTAACTTAATGACTTTAACTAATTAATTACTTATGGGTTCTGAAGAGGGTAAAGGAGTATATTTTGAGGCAGAAATCGTAGTGTCATTATAGACAACACCTTGAATTTGAAGCATTCCCTCTATATATTCTTGAATCTGTAATGATGTATCATTTTTAATTGATTTAATCAAGAAATTAAGGTAAGTGATTGACTTACAGGGTTTTCTAGCCTAATTGTTATGGTTTTAAGATCAGTTGTTAATATTTTGAAAGCTTTTCCATTCGCTTCCGCCTAAAATTAGACACGTAAATACGTAGTCGTATATTTTAATCCAAGTGTAAACAAAAATTAAAAAGATAAAAGGTAGCCAAGGCTTAATTGTTACCTCCTGAAAAGTTCCTATTACGGTGACATTGCAGCCCTCATATTTACTTAACATACTTCCCAAAACGCGCCGTTTTACGCTTTCATTTACCATTTTGACAAACTAATTAATTGTTTAACTTAAACGTCAAATTTAAATTACTATTCAACAAAGTTGCCTTTTACTCTGTCCGACTCCGTAATGGCAACCCCGTAATGGCAAACACTATTTTACCCCGAAACTATTTTTGCCGAACTTTTGCCGAATTACCCCAAATTCTAAAATAGTAGAAATCTCCCATGCGTCGTCTGCTAAAACATCCTAAATGACTTCTGGCTTCGCCTTCGGCTTTTCGGGTAAATTAGTGACCGTTTCGGCACTTTTCGGCACATAAGAGTGGGGTAAAATATAAAATACGGCCCCCACACTAAAAGTCGCAATTAAATCAAGCAATCATTCAAATCCATTTCAGAAACTAACTAAACTACCCTCTCTCGCCCCAACGACTATTAATTTCAACTTAAAGAAGTTTAATTAACGTAAAATTCGACCAAAAACGTACATTTTTGGGACAAAAATTAAAATAACTTTTAATTAAACTACATAATTAAGATTAAAACTAAGCTATAAGCTGGTAAATCCCCTTTTTTCCCATTTAACACTGAAATTAAATTATATTATCTCTATAATACATTAATATTCAGGAAATTCCAAAGTTTGGGGTAAAATAGGGTTTTTTCGGCAAAATATTATGGGCGTGAAATGAAAAAATATGCCAAGTCTTTGAAGAAGCGCGAAATTCAAAAGTTTGGGGTAAAATAGGGTTTTTTCGGCAAGGATTGAATTTTCAATTAAACATTGATATTAATGTGAATTATTTATTGAATCTCAATTTATAAAATAAATCTACTATGGCCGACCACAATCCAACGTTAATTTTACTTAATTAAGTTTAATTAACGTAAAATTCGACCAAAAACGTACATTTTTGGGACAAAAATTAAAATAACTTTTAATTAAACTACATAATTAAGATTAAAACTAAGCTATAAGGTGGTAAATCCCCTTTTTTCCCATTTAACACTGAAATTAATTGATATTATCTTTATAATACATTAATATTCAGAAAATTCAAAAGTTTGGGGTAAAATAGGGTTTTTTCGGCAAGGATTGAATTTTCAATTAAACATTGATATTAATATGAATTCTTTATTGAATCTCAATTTATAAACTAAGTCTACTCTGCCGAACCACAATTCAACGTTAATTTCAACTTAATTAAGTATAATTAAAGTGAAATTCGACCAAAAACGTACATTTTTGGGACAAAAATTAAAATAACTTTTAATAAAACTACATAATTAAGATTAAACCTAAGCTAGAAGTTGTTAAAGCCCCTTTTTTCATATTTCACTGTTAAATTAATTTATATTATCTTTAAAAAACATTAATAGGCGTGAAATTCAAAAGTTTGGGGTAAAGTAGGGATTGTTCGGCAAAAACTCCACTAAACATTGCAATTTTTTGTGAATTATTTATTGAATCTTAATCAACACCGCCGAACCACAGACAACGTTGATTTCATCTTAATTACGTGTATATAATTAACGTGAAATTAACGCAAATTTTTGGCTAAAAACATAGATAACTATAAATAAACTAACAAATTAAAATTAAAACTACACTTATCTATCACTCAGAAGTACTTTTTTCCACATTGAAAGCGAGAGCCATTGAAATTTAAAGGTTGTACCTATAATAACCCTTTAATACCTATAATAAATTTTTGGTGAGGTTTTAACAATAGCCAATAGTTTCTCGCGCCATATAGACGGAAATCATTTCCTTCGCAAGACTACCAAATTTTTCCACGCTGATAAGACCGACCGATAAATATAAGTCGAAGGAAACGTCGCAGTGGACGGCAACCCTTTTCTTAAAACAGCTTCATTGCCCATTTTTCAGTTTCCTAACTTTTCCTAAGGTAGATATTTTAAAGGTATACTTAAAGGCAAAAATACAAGCGCGTCGGCAAAGCCAAACCCCTATTAAGTTTAAAAAAAATCAAACTCATATTGTAAAGTAATAAAACACTACTAAAACCAAGGTACACCGTTAATATCAACTTAATTAAGTATAATTAATGAGATATTAAAGCAAAAAACACGAATAACTTTTAATGAAACTAAATAATTCATAATATAATTACACGAGTTGTTCGTCCAACCAATTTTTTCATTTAAAACTTAAATAAATTTACATTATCATTGAAAAACATGGAAGGCGCGAATGTTCGGCAAAAGATAATTAGGGAAAAGTATTTATTGAAACTCATTTTATAAGCTAAAACAATACTGCGGAACCACATTTAAGTGTTAATTTCATATTCATTTGGCAAAAATACAACAAGATGGCCCATGGGCTGGGCTCATAATAGTAGCCACATCGTACCGTACTTAACAGGCGTACATAAAATTTATGTGAATAGCGATGGGCTACTTTTAACTCTGCTAAAATGATTACCCGCAATCCATATCTATATCTATATAAATCAAAGTCCTGACTGACTGATAATCAACGCCCAGCCCAAAACCGCTTGCCCCAGAAGGCTGAAAATTTGCAGGAACGTTACTCGTAAGTAGTAGGCGCGTAGTAAGAAATATTTTTCCAATCCGCCGCCATCTTAAAAAATGGCGCCCAGAAATGTAAAAACTTTTCTCCATGCAACAAAGTCTGCGCGTTTCAACCGATTTCAAAAATATTTAGTACATTGGTTTCCTTTAACCTATAGATGGGCTGAATGGTCTTTTGGGTTCGATTTGTTGCCATCGTTTTAAATGGCGGCTAAAAACTTAAAAACCCTTCTTCATATAATAATGTCCGCGTGAAAAGTAAGAAAAAATGTTCCCACGGGCTGACGGGCAACGCCGAGTGCCTTCGCTCCTACGGTGCTTCAAAAAATGATTACCCGTAAGGCCATTCTAAAAACGAGGTTTTAGCTTTAACAATGCTAAACTGATTACACACAAGTATTATAACCCTTAATAGAATAACAGAAAGTGTTAGTGATTATCCCTCGATGATCGAGTTACCTTTAACAGTGCTAAAATGATTACGTACCTAACGTTCAATTAATAAAAATAACATCAGTATATATTTTCTTTTGCCAGGAAATGGACGTTGAGGGTGAATTTTACCTTAAATTTGCTCAGTAAAGCTAAAATTAAGGTTGTAGTGTAGCGCAATTGTGTTAGTTTAATTTATAGTGTATAGTTTAGTTTTCGCCGAACTACCTGAATTTTGGAATTTCGCGCCTTTTCATGAATTTAGATGATAGTGTAAATTTATTGAAGTGCTAAGTGTGAAATAGGCAATTTGAGATTAGACGAACTACTCGTGTAGTTATAATTTTAGTCTTTTACCCTAACTAAAAGTTATCCATGAATTTTACCAGAAAAAGGTTGTTTTCGGTTCATTCTTCTTTAATTACGCCAAATGAATATGAAATTAACACTTAAATGTGGTTCCGCAGTATTGTTTTAGCTTATAAAATGAGTTTCAATAAATACTTTTCCCTAATTATCTTTTGCCGAACATTCGCGCCTTCCATGTTTTTCAATGATAATGTAAATTTATTTAAGTTTTAAATGAAAAAATTGGTTGGACGAACAACTCGTGTAATTATATTATGAATTATTTAGTTTCATTAAAAGTTATTCGTGTTTTTTGCTTTAATATCTCATTAATTATACTTAATTAAGTTGATATTAACGGTGTACCTTGGTTTTAGTAGTGTTTTATTACTTTACAATATGAGTTTGATTTTTTTTAAACTTAATAGGGGTTTGGCTTTGCCGACGCGCTTGTATTTTTGCCTTTAAGTATACCTTTAAAATATCTACCTTAGGAAAAGTTAGGAAACTGAAAAATGGGCAATGAAGCTGTTTTAAGAAAAGGGTTGCCGTCCACTGCGACGTTTCCTTCGACTTATATTTATCGGTCGGTCTTATCAGCGTAGAAAAATTTGGTAGTCTTGCGAAGGAAATGATTTCCGTCTATATGGCGCGAGAAACTATTGGCTATTGTTAAAACCTCACCAAAAATTTATTATAGGTATTAAAGGGTTATTATAGGTACAACCTTTAAATTTCAATGGCTCTCGCTTTCAATGTGGAAAAAAGTACTTCTGAGTGATAGATAAGTGTAGTTTTAATTTTAATTTGTTAGTTTATTTATAGTTATCTATGTTTTTAGCCAAAAATTTGCGTTAATTTCACGTTAATTATATACACGTAATTAAGATGAAATCAACGTTGTCTGTGGTTCGGCGGTGTTGATTAAGATTCAATAAATAATTCACAAAAAATTGCAATGTTTAGTGGAGTTTTTGCCGAACAATCCCTACTTTACCCCAAACTTTTGAATTTCACGCCTATTAATGTTTTTTAAAGATAATATAAATTAATTTAACAGTGAAATATGAAAAAAGGGGCTTTAACAACTTCTAGCTTAGGTTTAATCTTAATTATGTAGTTTTATTAAAAGTTATTTTAATTTTTGTCCCAAAAATGTACGTTTTTGGTCGAATTTCACTTTAATTATACTTAATTAAGTTGAAATTAACGTTGAATTGTGGTTCGGCAGAGTAGACTTAGTTTATAAATTGAGATTCAATAAAGAATTCATATTAATATCAATGTTTAATTGAAAATTCAATCCTTGCCGAAAAAACCCTATTTTACCCCAAACTTTTGAATTTTCTGAATATTAATGTATTATAAAGATAATATCAATTAATTTCAGTGTTAAATGGGAAAAAAGGGGATTTACCACCTTATAGCTTAGTTTTAATCTTAATTATGTAGTTTAATTAAAAGTTATTTTAATTTTTGTCCCAAAAATGTACGTTTTTGGTCGAATTTTACGTTAATTAAACTTAATTAAGTAAAATTAACGTTGGATTGTGGTCGGCCATAGTAGATTTATTTTATAAATTGAGATTCAATAAATAATTCACATTAATATCAATGTTTAATTGAAAATTCAATCCTTGCCGAAAAAACCCTATTTTACCCCAAACTTTTGAATTTCGCGCTTCTTCAAAGACTTGGCATATTTTTTCATTTCACGCCCATAATATTTTGCCGAAAAAACCCTATTTTACCCCAAACTTTGGAATTTCCTGAATATTAATGTATTATAGAGATAATATAATTTAATTTCAGTGTTAAATGGGAAAAAAGGGGATTTACCAGCTTATAGCTTAGTTTTAATCTTAATTATGTAGTTTAATTAAAAGTTATTTTAATTTTTGTCCCAAAAATGTACGTTTTTGGTCGAATTTTACGTTAATTAAACTTCTTTAAGTTGAAATTAATAGTCGTTGGGGCGAGAGAGGGTAGTTTAGTTAGTTTCTGAAATGGATTTGAATGATTGCTTGATTTAATTGCGACTTTTAGTGTGGGGGCCGTATTTTATATTTTACCCCACTCTTATGTGCCGAAAAGTGCCGAAACGGTCACTAATTTACCCGAAAAGCCGAAGGCGAAGCCAGAAGTCATTTAGGATGTTTTAGCAGACGACGCATGGGAGTTTTCTACTATTTTAGAATTCGGGGTAATTCGGCAAAAGTTCGGCAAAAATAATTTCGGGGTAAAATAGTGTTCCCCCTCCGGAATGCGCGGGAAAATATTAGCACTCTTAGCAGACGACACGACCAAGAGTTAGATTCAGATTTCAGATATCGCGCAAAAATTTGTCATTCAATGTTTAAAATTGTTTAATTTTATCGTTCGAGGTAATAAAATTAACGCGATTTCTTACAATTAATTAATTTAAGGCCTATATTACATCTTTAGAATATAAATTGTTAATTTAATGAATGGAGTCATGCTGATCCTACTGTAAATTAAATTTAAACAAGCTAAGCCTTGTAATGGAATATTGCGCAATCGCCGTTAGTCGATGTTTAAAATTGTTTAATTTTATCGTTGATGTAATAAACTTAACGTGATTTCTTACAATTAATTCATTTAAGGCCTATATTACACCTTTAGAATATAAATTAATAATTTATGCAATGGAGTGAAGCTGTAAATTAATATGTAAACAAACTAAGCCTTGGCCTTTTGATTTTTGGATGAATGAAGCCGCGTACACAAAATAATTTTAATTGCATTATTATATTTGATTAGAAATGAACGCAGTGGTGGCATTATGTCACTTCTGCGAACTTCATGGGCCCAGTGTATTGTTTTGTACGCAAGCATTCCATGAACACTTCCCAGTTATTGGACATTCTCCTCAAAACACATCTAACCCGTCACAGAGAGTAAATTCCTCATCACCCAAGAGTAGTAGTAGAAGAGCTTATTATGGACCTCAAGAACTCTCCCTAACATTAGCGCAAACACCCACGTCAACTGAAAGCAGCTCTGAAAATAAAACTTGCGAGGTAAGGCAACAGATTTTTATTAATGGTCTTAATGAATGAACCTCATTAGTTGAGGCATTACACTCTCTTAGGGTTGTAGTTCAATGCCTCCAAATATTAAGCGTTTCTTATGTAATGACCATGAGGCAAAAGTCAGTTATATCAGCAGCCAATACCCGATGCACCCTGAACTCTTCAGTTTGGTTAGACAAGCGTGTGTGAGAAGTTTGAGCTGTGAGGTAACCTTTGGCATCTTGGAAACAATAATGTTAAAGTAAGTGAAACTTATTTGATTCTTGTAGGTTTGTCCTGGACGAGAAGGTCCCATTTATTTTGGTGATAACGAACGAGGACACGTCCTCAGTTACACCTTCTTTATGAAGGACAGTCGCGCTAGAGGTTTCCAACGCTGGTACTCTATAATTATTGTTATGATGGACAAAATATTCCTTTTGAATTCTTGGCCATTCTTGCTTAAACACATTCAAAAACTCGTCTCTGAGTTGCAAGGAAAGGCCTCAAAGGTCTATGAGGTTGAACAGTCTGAATGTTCCCAGAGGATGTTAAGATTGAACTCTGTGACCAGGATGACTCCTGATAACTTCAGGAGACAAAGAGGAAATGCCAAAGCGCGTTCTTTAACAGAGTTAACAGGGGATGACAATGTCTTCCCGTTCATTCATTTATGGTTCACTTGGATACTCAGAGCGGGAGCTTGTAGGATTAGTGAAAGGTTGCTGGAAGGGTTGCCAAGTGAGGATACTGTTGTGGATCTTGAGATGCAAGAAGGTGAGATATAATCAGTGTATAAATAGTTTTCCTCATGACCTTCATCACGTCGCCACGACCTTGACCACTCCCTCATGACCTTGACCACTCCCTCATGACCTTGACCACAACCTCATGACCTTGACGACTTCCCCACGACCTTGCACACTCCCCCACGACCTTGACGACTTCCTCACGACCTTGACGACTTCCCCCACGACCTTGCACACTCCCTCACGACCTTGAACACTTCCTCACGACTTTAAACACTTCCTCACGACTTTAAACGCTTCCTCACGACCTTGAACGCCTCCTCACGACCTTGAACGCCTCCTCACGACCTTGAACGCTTCCCCATGACCTTGTACACTTCTCCATGACCTTGATCAGTTCCTCATGATCTGGAACACTCCCTCGTGATATTGAACACTTCCCCACGACCTTGCACACTCCCCCACGACCTTGCACACTCCCCCACGACCTTGCACACTCCCCCACGACCTTGCACACTCCCCCACGACCTTGCACACTCCTCCACGACCTTGAACACTCCCCCACGACCTTGAACACTCCCCCACGATCTTGAACACTTCCTCACGACCTTGAACACTTCCTCACGATCTTGAACACTTCTTCACGATCTTGAACACTTCCTCACGACCTTGAACACTTCCTCACGACTTTAAACACTCCCTCGTGACCTTACACACTCGCTCATGACCTTGAACACTTTAAGGTCAATTTGCTCAAATTATGTCTAATATTAACAGAAACTGAAGAAGGCTTTATCAAAATTCATACTAAAAAAATCCCCGATGACCTTCATGAATTTAGTAGTGACATTTTACCAAGTACGTCATCAAACGCCTCGGCCCTTTTAAGTCAACTATTAGAACAAAATTCGGAAAAACATATCATAGTTACATCGCTTAAAGAACTGTATCAAGTAAGTACTTGGTTTGGAAAATTAAATAGGAACCACTAATTTTTTATTTTAGGTTATTGGCAGAGAAATGTTCTTGGTTCTATGTTATCATACCATTATTGGAAACCAGATAATTTTTCGAGGTTCCAATAAACGTCTTATAAAATCCATTATCGATTGTTTACAGGTACAAATATACCTTGATCTTGTAGACGAGATCACTTTTAGACCCAAAAATAGGTGAAAAAGTCTCTTCAAAGCTTGTTATAAACAAATTTTAGATCATTTTGCCACGCGGATGTTTCCATCCTGTATATCACTCTGAGTATTACGAAGATTCGTGGAAATGCAACTTCCTGGGATTACCTACTGATGCTAAAATCCCTCCTCATGTCTTATCATCGGAACTACATATTTGCGTTGATGTTAAAGATTCAAATGAAAGTCAGGAGAAATTGACAAGATGGAATTTGAATTTGCATCATTGTACAACATTACCTGATAAACGTACGTGAATATTAATTTTTCCAATAAGCCTTAGTGTAACCATGGATTTATAATAGAAGCTTACGCTTCCTGGATATTCCACTGTAGCCTTCAGTAAGGCATTTTGATTTTAAACACATTTATGTCATAAAATTCCCGCGCGTGGGGACTGGGGGGCTGATGACGTAGAAATTGAGGCAAACTTTTTTCTCTCGACGCGCGTGCACGCGCGCTTTTCTAAAAATTGTTTCGCGCGCGCTATTAAAAGTTAAAACTCAAGCGCGTGAAAAACTTCCACCCCCCTCTGAATTTGCCTCAAATTCTACGTCACAAACGCGCCTGCCAGGCTGGTACTAGCTCGCGCCAGTTCAGATGAGGAATAAATGTTGTGCGCGTTTTAAGGCGAGTGGAATATCCAGGAAGCGTAAGCTTCTATTATAAATCCATGGTGTAACTTAGGCTTATTTGTAAATTGCGGCCAAGGCTTAACGATTTTCGTTGGCAAATTGCAGTGCCTCAAGTTCTGTGTGATATTGAGAGGTTAGTCAGTGATAAAACTTCGTCTGAGAAAGTTCTGGAAGCTTGTGTAGTTACTTTGAAGGAAGTTTGGATGAAGTAAGTTGTTTGTAGCCTAGGACATGGATTTTCATTTTTTGTTAAGCCTTGGCTTTTTTCTTTACTTCCTTTTTTATTTCAGCAAAGTAAAGGTGCTATTTGCATTCTCCCGCGCCGGTCATCATCCAGTCGAAGAAACGCAAAAGCTATTGCATGTTTTGGGAGCTCAAGAACAAGATAAGTTGGTAAGAATTAGGAAAACAAGGCTTAGGGTGAAACTCAACTTACTTATGCTTCGAGAACTAAGGCTTAGGGTGAAACTCAACTTATGTTCGAGAACTAAGGCTTAGGGTGAAACTCAACTTATGCTTCGAGAACTAAGGCTTAGGGTGAAACTCAACTTATGCTTCGAGAACTAAGGCTTAGGGTGAAACTCAACTTATGCTTCGAGAACTAAGGCTTAGGGTGAAACTCAACTTATGTTCGAGAACTAAGGCTTAGGGTGTAACTCAACTTATGCTTCCAGAACTAAGGCTTAGGGTGAAACTCAACTTATGCTTCGAGAACTAAGGCTTAGGGTGTAACTCAACTTATGCTTCCAGAACTAAGGCTTAGGGTGAAACTCAACTTATGCTTCGAGAACTAAGGCTCAGGGTGAAACTCAACTTATGCTTCCAGAACTAAGGCTTAGGTGAAACTCAACTTATGCTTCGAGAACTAAACTACAAGGTTTTAGCATTTAAAAATTAAGGCTTAGGAGTCATGAGAAGGCTTAGAAACTCTTATTAACCAAGAAATAAAAATAAGAGACTAAATAAAATTAAACACAATTTGGAATAATTTATTTTCAGTTCTTAAAATTTTGGATGACTGGTTTGAGTACGCGCTACAAAATGCATGTTCTCTCGACTTCAGTGCAAACGGGGGGAATTGCACCATTTTCCCCCCAGGAATTAACATAATTATTTTAATTTTTTCCTCAAATGAATCTTAATTACACAGTAAAGGTCGTTTAAAAAAAATTATACAAAACAAAATAACAAAAAAAAATTGTTAATTTATTATTATTATTATTGTTGTTGTTTACAGTCAAAACAAATATAATATTTTGTCGTATTTGTGTTTTCTATGGATATTGATCGTGTTCAATTCATTATTACTTAGTAAACTAGGTATAGGTTGTGTGCTGTAAATGATTTTCTATGATCTGGGAGGTTGAGGGACACCCATACCGGGTGGTCCACCCATTCCTCCCGCTACTGCTGCACTGGGACCCAATAATATCTAAAAAGTAAGTGGGAATTTGAATTTCTTTTTTTTTTATTTCTGATGCATGTGCCAAGGCTTAACACTGGATTTTGGACTCTGAAGCAGACGACTCTTCATTGTGATGAAGAGTGACAACTCCTGTGTTAAGCCTTGGCAAATGCATAGGGAATATGGCGGGTTGGGGAATTTTAATTTTTTTTTTATTTCTGATGCATGTTCCAAGGCTTAACGCTCGATTTTGGACTCTGAAGCAGACGACTCTTCATTGTGATGAAGAGTGACAACTCCCGTGTTAAGCCTTGGCAAATGCATAGGGAATATGGTGGATTGGGGAAGGTTGGGTTTCATTACCTGTCTTTGTTGTTGTTTCTGCATTTCATCCATTTGAAGTCTTTCCATTTCAAATATGACTGGAGCCACTAATATGGCTGAAGATGAAAAGAAAATCCAAAGTGCCGCTCGACTAAATCCATATAAAGAACCCATTCCTGATTTAGAGGAACTAACAAGACTGCAGACACCATTTCTGAGGCTTTCAGGGAACATTTCCGTTAACCCTATAAGTCGTTCTGTCAAAGTTTCATCAGGTTCCTGGGGTAGAAAGGATATCTATCGCAGAAAGGATGTTTTGTTTTCATGAAAGAATAAGTGGTCTTACCTCTTCTTCAATCTCAGGTTCGTTAGACTGTTGTAAATTTGGTATTTCTACAAGAGGTTGAGGTTTGATTTCACTACTCTTTGGGGAAGATTCTCTACTTTCTGGGGTACTCATTGCTTCGACTCCGCTGTCTCCCTCATCCGACGGCATGCTATCTTTGAAATAATAGGCAAATTTGTAGAAATTTTCAACATATTTAAATTTGTTTCTGACTGGGCGAATATTGAGTACAATAGACTAATGGCACATCATGTTATATCCCCATAGAGCTTAATATAGTCGAAGGCAGAGGGCTGCCATTACCCTATAATGGGTTTGAGAGATTTCTATAGGAAATTATTGCCGTACTTACAAAAAGGCAGGATATTTGTCAGCTATCACACCAATATAGTTCTTTATACTTAATTTAAACTTAAATTTAATTATTTTTATTGAAATAATTGCAAGAAATTTAAAAGTCTTTCAATGCAAGAACATCGCGGCGAGGAGACGCGGGAGTCGGGACCTTGACATGAATGCTGGCAAGCAGGATTGCCAGATTTGGACATCTTTTTTTCAAGTGTATTTTATTGCAATAAAAGCAGTTTGAGACAGGTTTTGATTTAACTAGGTCTATTTAATTGTCAGATCAACTTTATAACGACGGAATTTAGTTGTTTGGGGTTTTAAATATTTTATGTCCAAATGTTTTCTTACTTATTTACTGGTTATTTCGGGTTTATTTCGGTATTTTTCGTCTGCTTTTCACGTGGACCTCCAAGTTCCAACTCTTAGACCGAGGCTTAGCGTTTATGGGGAAAGATGTCCAACTCTTTGGTTAGAAAATCATTAGAACTGTTTAATAACGATGAATTATCTAAAGGTAGCCCTTGTTTTATTTAAATAATATAAGAAACTAAACTTATTACGTTTATTTATTATCGTTATAGATAGTACTAAATCTAAAATGAAATCTAGAAAGGCTCTAGCATCGGGAAAGACAAAAGAGACTCTAAAGGACCAAAAAGTCAAGTCTAAAATAGGTTTGTATAGTTAAAATAAGCATGTGACGCCGGTGTAAGTGGTATTTTACTCCAAAAATATAAGGATTAACCTTAATATTTAAGATGAATATCGAAGAAAGAGATTAGGAGATCAAACAGAACAAAATATCGCCCTTCTTCTTAAGTTGAGCAAATCTAGCGTTATTCCTAAAGAAATGACGAATAAGGTGATTAAGAGACATCATGAGAAACTCTCAAAAGACTTGGAATTTGATAAGAAAGATTCCAAAAAACCAAAGAGAGAAACATCCTGTTTCTCTGAAGCAGATTTTGCTTGGTTTGAAAAGGAATATCACGTTAAATGAAAGGTTCTTTAACTAATTCTTGTAAATATGTCTCAATCTACTAAAGTATTTCAAATAAATAAGAAACAACACAATTCCACTTTTCAAATGGTTGAATATTTTATTTGTTTTTACAAAAAAAACAACATCTTATATTTAATCTTCCTCTTCCTCCTCTTGGGCTCCGCCACCTTGTCCCTTCTTCATGTTCTTCCTCTTAACACGACCAGGGCGGCCACCACCAAAGGGTGATTTCAATGAGAAATCAATGTGCTTCTCACTGTCTAAACGCACAATGAATGATGGGATGTTAACCACTTGTTTACGAACCCTAAAAGATTAAAAAGAAAAAAAGTTAGACCAAAAAATAGACCTAAAATCAACGCTACTTTTACCTAATATGTCTTTGTCTAATCAACACACGAGCGTGATGAATGCTCTTAGCTAAACCATGCTTGAAAACTTGGGTTTGCAAACGACGTTCCAAGAAATCTTCAATTCTTAGACCCAAAACGTAATCAAGCTTCATACGGTTCTCATCTAATACTCCAATACGTACTAGACGCCTCAAAAGTGCATTACCTGAATGTAAACATATTTTTAGGCCAAAAGTTGTAGGCAAGATTTTGTTAAGCCTAATGATTTTTTTTTTCGGGTTTTTACCTTCGAATAGACGCTTAGGGTCTTTCTCATCCATAGTCAAAAGTTCTCGGGCAGCTTTACGGATTTTGGCCAATGTGTATTTGACCCTCCATACTTCACGTTTGTTTCTTAGACCATATTCTCCGATAAGTTTTAACTCTTGGTCTAAACGTTCCTTTTCAAAAGGACGTCTCGGAGTTACGTAGGTTTTAGAGTGAACGGTTGGAATTCGCGGCATTGTTACTTTCTGTAAATAAATTAATTATTCCTTAATCTAATAATCTTCTTCACAATGAAAATTAAATTTTCCCTAAGCCTTTGCTTTTACGCTATATACTTTAGGCTTAGATTTTCATGCCCATTTTAGAAAATTTATAATCTATCTTTACACTATAATATGCAGCAGCCTTAAACTCCGGTTTAATTCAAAGTTTAATCGTGTTATGAACAACTAATTAATCTAAAATACTATTTTAATTACCTTTCAATTTAGTGCATTGAAGAAAGTACCACGCGGCAACAAGACAGGGACAATTTCCAAAGACCCACAAATTTAGAAAATGGACTGAAAACGTGTCAACGTGACTTTGCAGGGCTACCGGAATCCAGATTTATAATAATAGGGCTGAACATATGCTTTTCAAGAGAGCCGTGGTGCGGGTGTTAGTGAAGAATTTTCAAGGTTGTCTGGCTGTCTGCTTAAAGTTCTCGTGTAATCTAGTATCATTGGATTATTTTAATTTTTACCGAATTTTATTAATTATGAAGACGTAATAATCACAAAGTATGTTCATTTTCATTAAATTGAGTCTTTGTTTATGTCATTAATAAGAGCCAAGTTTAAAAATGAGCATTTTATTGAGAACTACTGTTTAAGGGAAAAATCTACTAAGCCTTTGCTAAAATTGGCGGGCATTTTGAATTGTATTAAACTAAAATTTTTCTTTTTGGTCAGTGGATAATTACGAAAAATGCAAATCAAAAGAGGCGGAAGAAGATACGGGTCCGTTACCCTTCAAAAATTTATCTGAAAACGTCATTAAAGTTCGTGTCAGACGCGGAAGTAAAATGAGAAACATTCTGGGTTTTGCATTAACTTCATTTAAGGTATGTTTCAGTTCCTAAAGTGCTAATTAAAAGACTTTACTAATATTATCAAGACATCACAAGGTTTTTCTTTAAATTATTTCAGTCAGATGATAAGAGACACTTAATATGTAGTGCTATTGGACCAGCTGTCTCAAAATGCATAAGTTGCGCTGAAATTTTAAAAAGAAAGTACAAAGTATGATTCATTTCTTTTACAAACAAGGTTTAGTGATTACTGGGAGCACAATGAATCAAATCCTAGAATTATTAAGCCTATAATAGGGGTACAAAGGCTTAAGTATTTTTATATTTTAGACATTACATCAGATAACCAAAATACGCTCAATCAAGTAAGAATGTTTTAGAATTAGTCCCCATAATCAAGTCTGTAAATATAAATTGACATTTAGATTTGATGAGGTGTGGGAACCAAAAAGCCAACCTGAATTGGATAAATTAAAAATTACGCGTGAAATTCCCAGTATTCATATTTTATTGAGTAAAGATCCACTTCACCCAGAAGAGCCTGGGTAATTATGCATTACATTTATAATTATTGAAAGTACTTAATTTCTTTCTTATTATATATGGCAGTTACCAACCCCCTGGTAAAAACTCTGCTCTTTGGCTAAATAATTTACCAGTAAAACAAGCAGAAAAGGCTAAAGCACCCCCTAAGAAAAACAAAGCTAAAAAAGTTAAGAAAGAACAACCTGTTACAAAAGAATCTAATAAAACTGAGACATAATTACAATTTTTATTTATTTTTATTGGTTGAGCTAGATTTTAGCCTTTTTTAATGAACCAATCAGATAGTAGCCTCGTTTTCAATCAACCAATCAGATATTAGCCTCGTTTTCAATCAACCAATCAGATAGTAGCCTCGTTTTCAGTCAACCAATCAGATATTAGCCTCGTTTTCAATCAACCAATCAGATTTACGCCTCGTTTTTAATGAACCAATCAGATATAAGCCTCGTTTTTAATGAACCAATCAGATTTACGCCTCGTTTTTAATGAACCAATCAGATTTACGCCTCGTTTTTAATCAACCAATCAGATTTACGCCTCGTTTTCAATCAACCAATCAGATATTAGCCTCGTTTTCAATCAACCAATCAGATTTACGCCTCGTTTTCAATCAACCAATCAGATTTACGCCTCGTTTTCAATCAACCAATCAGATATTAGCCTCATTTTCAATCAACCAATCAGATATTAGCCTCATTTTCAATCAACCAATCAGATATTAGCCTCATTTTCAATCAACCAATCAGATATTAGCCTCATTTTCAATCAACCAATCAGATATTAGCCTCATTTTCAATCAACCAATCAGATATTAGCCTCGTTTTCAATCAACCAATCAGATATTAGCCTCGTTTTCAATCAACCAATGAGATTTACGCCTCGTTTTTAATGAACCAATCAGATTTACGAATCGTTTTTAATGAACCAAACACAAGAAAGGAACAAAAAACGCCAATTTATCTTTATTATTAGTTAATAGTTTATTGAGTTAGAAATTAATAAAATTAATAAATTTAATGGTTTTAAAAAAACAAGTTAATTATAAATAAGCGTACAATTAACAGTTAAAGACTAACCTTAACTGACAAAAAAAAAAAAGAAATTCTAAGAATAAATGTTAAAAAAAATTCCTTTGTTGGTAATTTACGGGAACTTCCAGTTTCTAGGGTTTTTACAGTAAATAATTTTGTCCTTTTAAAACTCTTCATCAGAGAGGATATTAATTAATATTTACTGAAACACGTTGAGGGTTTTTGTTGAATTTTTTTTAAGCTTCACTCTCATTGGGGTTTGTTTCATCTTCTAAGATTGGAACAATTAAATTGTCTTTGGACATCAGGTTATATTTTGTCACAAAGACTGTGAAACGACGACACAAATGAGTGTCATGCTATAAGGGAAAAAAGGTTAAAACGTAATTTATATCACGTAACTTAAACAAAAGGGTTACTTCAAATTTATCAAATGTAGAACGATGATGAAAATACGCGTGAGAAAATATCCTGTAAACTCTTCTACACACTGAACCCAATTTAGCCACTGAAGATTCTTTAATGCTGACCCTAAATGGCTTGTTGTTAGTTTTTCTTATAGAAAACAAGCCCTTGTAATTAATTCACCTGCTGGGGAAATATTTATTACTATTGAGGAGACAAGCGGCTCCATCAAGGGTATGTCTTGTATAATCAATAGCCGGACATTCTTTGGGTGTTTTGTGAGCGGCGCATAAGAATATCCATTGTTCCGTGGCTGTCATTTGAGTGCAAGTCTCGGGGTTACATTCATTTTGAAGGTTTACCGCCAATCCATTTAATTCCATACAAAATTGTCTGTGAAAACCATTCTGGCATTGTTTAAAAGGAGCCGCTAATCAATAGGAAATAGTACCTTAAATGTTCATATTTCCAAACTCCTTCATCTTGGCCTTCAGGAGGGGTTAAAATTTCGTCTACATTCATGCAACCTTTACGAATAGTTTGTTGAATGAACTATAATTAAGTGCGTTATGTTTTAATTGCAGTGGCAAACTGTCAAATGCATGCATTGGAAGGAAAATCAAGGTAAATTATACATTTTAAATAATTTTACCTGGTGTACAGCTAGAGTACTATCCATTTCTTCAAATGGTTCTTCGGGCCAGTTGCTGAAATCCTGTTTAATTGGTTTTTTAATTAACATTGGAAAAGTGTTTGTTACTATATTCATTATTCAAATTAGGCCGATGGCCAAGGCTTAGGTATATAAACGTTTATTATTATTTATATTTACCGCGGAACAGGTGCCAGGGCGATTTCGCCTTAAAATACACGAGCTTTCCGCCATCTTCATGATTAACTTTATAATTAATTTTAGTTAAAACTCCCTAATTGTTTGGCCAATTTTCGATACCAAACTCAATCTAGGCCACAGCGGCACAGCCTAGTCACCATCAACAATGGTGTCTCTGGAGCCTGGAGGTGAAGTCTCAATTTTCAGTTGACTTCCTGCAACAACCGGGCTAAGGCACCATAATATGCCCTTGATGGTGCCTTGCAAGCTGGGAAATAGAACACTTCCTCTGGTCCAAAACCAGTTTATTAATTGCTTGGACTAGTTTTTTAATTCAAAAAGTGGGGGTTACTGGTCCTCGGGACCAGTTTATTAATTGCAAATCTATTGGAGAACAAAGGCTGGGACCAGTCCGGAGACCAGTTAATTATTTCGGGGACTAGAAGGGTCACTGGTCCCAAGGACTAGTTTAAAAAATATCCTTATTTCCCAGCCTGGTGCCTTGGCCTTGCATTGTCTGACTGTCTGTCGAGTTGTCTGCTTGTTAAGCACGATGGCGGATGGCTTTAACTACAGTCAAAATCATTTAAATTAATTATTGGTAATAAGAAATGTCCAAACGAAAGATTAACATTAAATTACGATTTATCTTTGTTATTTTCGAAACTGTACCAATTAAATAGCCCAATATAAATATAATTAGCATCCATATTATTGAAAATGCGTGTATGTATTAGGCTCAATTTGAATTTTGAAAATACATGATTTTCAAATAATTAATAATCTAATGAGATTTTTCAGGTAAACTACTTGATGAAATACGTTTCCTTGGGCACGTTGGTGGTGCAAACTACGACGTTAGTGCTAGTTCTGCGTTATTCGCGAACTATTCCTACAACAGGTCCTAGGTATCTCAGTTCAGTTGCTATAGTTGTTTCTGAAGTTTTAAAGATTCTAGCGGCTGTGTTCTTTCTCTTTAAACAAACAAGTATGTAAAATGACTTTTAAGTTCAGAAGTCACACACCGCTGATCAAAAGTTGAGAAGCCAAGTGTTTTTTGAAGATTATTCGCCTCGTGGTTTATGGAGGAACTTGTACACTGAAATTTTTCAAAAAGGAACAGAAACCTTGAGATTGATAATTCCAGCAGGACTTTACACTGTTCAAAATAATTTGTTATTTCTCGCTCTGTCAAATCTCGATGCAGCTACTTATCAAGTAAGATTTAAATCCATCTCTTTAGAAATAGGGCTAAATAAGAATTAGAGTTCATTTCTTAAGCCTTGGCTCAAAATTCCTACAGTCATGCATTCCTTTGTTAGGCTTAACAGGTCGTTCGCCATTCCTTTGTTAGGCTTAACAGGTCGTTCGCCATTCCTTTGTTAGGCTTAACAGGTCGTTCGCCATTCCTTTGTTAGGCTTAACAGGTCGTTCGCCATTCCTTTGTTAGGCTTAACAGGTCGTTCGCCATTCCTTTGTTAGGCTTAACAGGTCGTTCGCCATTCCTTTGTTAGGCTTAACAGGTCGTTCGCCATTCCTTTGTTAGGCTTAACAGGTCGTTCGCCGTTCCTTTGTTAGGCTTAACAGGTCGTTCGCCATTCCTTTGTTAGGCTTAACGGACTCGGTCGCCATTCCTTTGTTAGGCTTAACGGACTCGGTCGCCATTCCTTTGTTAGGCTTAACGGACTCGTTCGCCATTCCTTTGTTAGGCTTAACAGGTCGTTCGCCATTCCTTTGTTAAGGTTAGTCCACACTATAGCTTTTTTTCGCGTCGCAAGCTACGTAACGCTCGCGCGCGCGGTACGTCGCTTCGCTCGGATCGTTTACACTATAGAAATTCGCTAAGGTATACGCCCTCGTTTTGACAAACTTCGCAGCATATCCGAGAGCTTCAATGGCTGAATATTATATCCGGGTTAACTTTAGACCTTAATAAATAATCAAACTGAGAAGGGGGTTAGTCAACAATATTGAATATATAGGGAATCATCATAAAGCTCTTTATATAACTGAAGTTTTGGAATTAAATGATGGTAATTACCAACTCTTTCTCTCTGCAAAAACTTCGCGAACCCATATCCTTCTTCTCGTGCATTTTCTATTAAGGTGATTTATTAATAAAAACGAAAATAATGGTTGATTTCCACTCGTTTACGAGAAACACTAGGCATATTAACCGGAGACATATTTGTTTTCGTGAAAATATCTCGAATACACGGCGTCTGCGCCAACCAGGATACCTCTGATTGGCTGCGAGGCTGCAATCCTTGCGAGCATGGCTTTGGTGCGAATTTCAGTAGTGTAAACGATCCGAGCGAAGCGACGTACCGCGCGCGCGAGCGTTACGTAGCTTGCGACGCGAAAAAAAGCCATAGTGTGGACGGACCTTTAGGCTTAACGGACTCGTTCGCCATTTCTTTGTTAGGCTTAACGGACTCGTTCGCCATTTCTTTGTTAGGCTTAACGGACTCGTTCGCCATTTCTTTGTTAGGCTTAACAGGTCGTTCGCCATTCCTTTGTTAGGCTTAACAGGTCGTTCGCCATTCCTTTGTTAGGCTTAACAATAACGCTAAAATCTGAGTGAACAGTTTGTTAAACTTCTTTTATTATGAAAAATATATTTAGTACATAGTTAAAATAAGCTTAATTCCTTTAAAACATTTCGTTTTAATTGAATTAAGACTCATTTATGAGATGAATATATTTAATTATTATAGGTGACGTATCAACTCAAAATCTTAACAACCGCGTTTTTCTCAGTAACTATGCTTCATAAAAAGCTAGAAATGAACCAATGGCTTTCATTAGTTCTTCTGACTTGCGGGGTTGCCCTAGTGCAATGGCCAGAAGAATCAAGTTCATCATCTAACTCGCCTAAAAATGATTCTTCATACTTAGTGGGCCTTGTCTCGGTTTTAGCAGCTTGCTTGTCAAGTGGTTTCACCGGTGTTTATTTTCAAAAAATCTTACAAAGTTCCGGTCAATCGTTATGGATTAGAACCATACAGTTAGGCTTATTTAGTCTAGTCTTTTGTGGAACTGCAGTTGTGACTCAGGACTTGAAACCGGTGATGGAGAATGGATTATTTCAAGGTTTCAATCAGTTGACGTGGATTGTCATATTCTTACAAGTAAGTCTAATATAATTTTAATCCCATTCCCTACCCTACGCAAATAGCAAAGACCTAGAAATGTTTTCATATTCCTTACTAAGCCTTGGCGCTTAGTTAACCGATTTTTTTTTAATAATTTTTTGCTAGGCCTTTGGCGGAATATGCGTAGCCACTGTTATGAAATACGCTGATAATATCCTAAAAGGATTCGCCACATCAGTTTCCGTCGTTATTTCAACACTGATATCGTATTATTCATCAGACGTCGAATTAACGCGGTAAGACTCATTTTATTTTGTCATTTGACATTAGCTTAGGCGATAGGGAAGTTGAATAGGCCTTGGTTTACGACCAAGGCTTAGTAATATGCGTTTGCTTTATATTTTGGGGTTTTGTCTTAGTGTTTTTGAACTTATGGGGGCTGCTTTTTAGTATGCACCTGAATGCACGAACTACTTTTTTGATCATAGTAATTTAAATAATAGTATACCTACGCGTAGTTTTGGCCTTGGTGCATGCTTTGTATGAATGATATTGGTCGGGGGTCGGGGCTTATGTTACAAACAGGGTGGGAAATAAGGATTTTTTTTAAACTGGACATTAGGCCAGCGACCCCTCTGGCCTGGAATAAATAAACTGGTCCATGACCACTGACCAGGGCGCGTCGTCTGCTAAATTGAAGAAGTGGATAAATAAAATATATTAGCTAATGTCTGGACTCTGGAAACCCTTGAATTTTCTTAGTGGTCCTGTGGACCACTGACCCCCCTCCGATTTAATTTTTAAACTAGTCCAGGCAATTTTTAAACTGGTCATTTGCAATGTGCCACCGCCTTATTTCCCACGCTGGTTACAAACTAGTTTGCTAACAAGAGTAATTATGGCAGCGGTTCTATTCTATAAATCACCTTACGTCACTTGACGTAATTCCCGCTCTCCCGGTTTTTTTTTTTTAAAGGTTCTTTGTATCAGGATCGTTTATCGTGATAGTAGCCACAATTCTTTATGGTCTGAAAAGCAGTCCATCGGCTAAAGTTGACCAGACACAGGGTGATAAAGTCAAAACAAAACCCAATGCCAAATCGTAAAAGAAAAAAAAAAACATTTTACTATAAGAATCAAGAAATTAATATATCTAGTCCACAAACCAGGGAATCTAACCCTAATTAGAATTGTCCCATATAAAATTAAGTTACTAATAAAGATCGTTTTTAATTATTCTTGCAGTGTTGGGTAGGTATAGTTCCCGAGTATTTTTTTGCAGAGAACCTGAACATGGGTAAGCTAGCCTTTTTTTATATGGTGGTATAGTCCGCTACCACAAACTTTCTCGTGACGTCACACCCTCCTATGCCTATCTCTTACCTCGGTTTTGGCGACCATATTGGAAGTCGTCAGCTCAGGCCTTACAATTTAGACTACCAATATTGACGTCACGTCCCCGTAGCTCCTCCCCTCTCAGTACCACTCTTATTGTTAAGTTATGAAAGGGCCAAAGGAGTTTGGCGACTTAAGATTAGATGGCCCCTCCCTTTTCCGCCAAAATGGCGGCGGACTTCATAGAGTGATAACCTGATGTCTAAATGGGTGGCAGGGTGGGGGAGATTTTAACCCTATTTCCCACTCCCCATAAGATGAGGCTTAAGATGGCGCCGCCCCTTTCCGCCAAAATGGCGGCGATCTTTACAGAGTGGAAGGCTAGTGGGGCTCTACACCTACGGAGGTACGAAATGTGGGGGGTATACTACTGGTACCGCGCCTAATTGTCTATGCGGGGTCCAATACATAGTTTACAGGCGTGGAGGATTCATACCATTTGCACAAGGAGACCTGGCAACTTAGAGTGTAAAATAGCAGACGATTTTACACTCTAAGTCGCCTGATCTCCTGGTGTTAATGGTAGGAATCCTCTACGCCTGTTAACTATGTATTGTTGTGTGCAACAGATGTAACAAATGTCAGAGATTTACTAAGAAACGATTTTCTTGCTCTGAAATTTTATTAGAATACCGGTTTAAATGACCATAATACAATCATTCTGGTTCTCACATACTCATACAAAAAAAAAATCACACACGTGACGGTAACATATTTGCGATGAAAAAATGTGTTGTATATTCTATACTCTAGTTTATATAAGGTCCTTCCTTAGCAGTTTAAACGCGTCCAGTTAGACGTCCATTTCTAATGTTGACCAACATAAAACAAATGAAAACTACGTCCTCCTTCATTTTGGGGTCAGTTACTGCCGAATCTCCCAATATTTTAAACGATTTCTCTAAAGCTATTGCCTTTTCGCGTTGTTCAACCGCTTTTGGCGGTTTATAACGTTGTACCACCGTTTTATTCGCGGTTGGGATATTTTCCGAATTGTTGACGTGACAGTTATTATGAGAAACAACATTATTAGGACCTCCTCCTCCTCCTCCCGAACTTTCTGGTAAATTACCACCGGAAGTAAGGGAGGAATTAGGGTTATGAGATTGTTCAGCGCTCATTCCGTAAGCTTCGGAAATGAATGATAATAGGCAATCGGGGGTTAAAATTTTCACACCAGGGTGAATTTTCATTTTTTCGGCGTTTTTTATTTTTTTGGGTTTACTTCCCCCGCGTTGTCTTCCGCTCGTGAATGTTTCCTTAAAACCGGAAATACCGCGGAAGTAGTTCATCATTTCCTTACTGGGTTGCATTTTATAATCTTTCCATTTTTTGGCCATGTAATTTATCCATATTGTTATAACATCAGAAACGCAGTCTTCCGAGACTCCGAACATTCGACTTAGTTCAAATTTGTCCTTGTTTTGTTTGATTTTCATTAAGGTAAGGAAGAATTGGTTTTTAACGCTAATTTCGTCATCAGATCCCAATGTATTTAACTCATAAACTTCGGTACCTATTAGGGATTTATAAGTTGGGTGAAGTCAACATTTTGCTGTTTTTTTTTTCTTACCTAAGGTTTTAAGTGCGTAACAGAATCGTTTGTACGTGTCCAAACCAGTGTAATAGTTAATTCCTTCATTATCCATTGTGAATTTCTCTATTCCGAGATTCGGAAGTTTACTTTGGGGTTCGTTTTCGTAAGCGTTTTGTTGTTGGTCATTTGATTCCTCATCTTCTTCCCCACTTGATTGTTGTTCTTCATCATCCTCCATGTCTTGTTCTTGGTCATCGTTGTTATTGTTTTCTTGAACAATTTCAAATATTTCCGCGCTGTTTTCGTCCACCTCATTATGTAAATCGTGCATAATTTCCTCCTTAAAGAGACTATTATCGTTAGAAAGGACCATCACCTGGTCTTTGGGAATTAAGGAAACCAATGGGGTTGAAGTCTTAATTACATCATTATTCCTTTAAAATGTTTTGCCTAGTTTAATTGGAAAAGGAGGTTATAAATACCACTTTTCTTACATTGGCCATTGTAGGATCGTGGTTATTTAAAAAGGAAAAATCTTCATCCTGAGTTGTGTGAGGTACCAAGGTTTCATTTGGATAACGTTGAGAATTGAGGACATTGGCATTGTGATTTAGGGTGGCCATAGTGTAACTCCCTGGTCCCATTTCATTTGCCAGTTGTCTGTTTTCGGCTGACGTAACCGGTTGGTCTTTCCCAATCCCTAATTTGTCTCGTAATGAATCAAAACAGGGCAAAGGATTGCCTTCCGAGTCAAACCCTTTAACATGCATGTACTTCTCTTCTGAAGCTGTATAGGGATTGTTAAGAAAAAGAGAAAAATCCTTACTATAAACCCCACTAGGTGGCGTTTGGCATTTAACTTATAGGAATTGCAATTATTAACTTATGTTTGTGCTTTAAACACCACCAGGTGGTGTCAGGGGAGAGTAACACTTAGAGGGAAGTCATACTTATGTATCAAATTTTTTTTGACTTAATATGTTTAGTAAGCTGGACTTACGTGGTTTAGGCTTTTTGACTGGTTGACGTTTTTCGGGCATAACTACGAGATTAGAGGGCATAAAAAGTGAAGGTACCGTACCCTTTTTTAGGGTACCGTGGGTGGGAATTGTGCCTAAATCAAGAAAGTGTTATCGTTAATTGTGAACTTTGGGCTTAGTTTCAACCATTTATGTCTGTTAAATCAGGTACACACCATGATAAAATGATTCTGTTATATAGTCAGTGGGTTCAAAATGTTTTCTACAAATCAGGGAACCCGAAGTCGGGCTCCAATTCGCTCTTTTAACGGCTTTAATCCATAATTGCCTGATTTCGGGATTTTTGGGAAAACGGTGACCACCGCGCCCGTTGCAATAAGGAATCGAGCATCTAGTACCCGCCGACATGTTTAATTATTGAAATTAATCGAAAACATATTATTTAATAGCAATAACATCATAAATAGGCCCGGAAATGTCAAAAAGTGACTCTTCAATCATTAGGTAAACATTGATTTGATAAAGCAGACGACGCCTTTTAGGAAGCCTAGGCCTCCAAGAATTTATATAAATTCCAGTACCTAGAATGACATACTTTCTTTAAAAAAAGGGCAGTAAATAAGTAAGCTTTCAGAAATGGCGCGAAATACAAATTACTAAACAAGCAAATTCAACTTCAATTAAGTCAAAATTAGTTTAAACTCCCCGTTTTAAGGTTCATTTACGTTGTAAAATTCTGTTGGAAAAATTACTGATTGTTCACAACACTTTTAACATGAAAAACACATTCTAGGAAGCATTTTAATCTATGTACGTGTGAGAACACCTGTCGGGTTTTCCGGAAATGAAATACAGTTTATAAAATCATATTTCTTTGAAACAGTGTCAGGCGAAAGCCGTGAAATTAAACTCTCAAATGAAGTTAATTTTAGCGTTAGTTACAGTTTTAATGCTTCTGACCCCATTACCCAGCGATAATCTTCGTGATCTCTCGCATATTTATAGCGATATTGTTTTTGAAAAACTATTACCACCATTTTTACATAAAATTAACGTATTGCCCTTTTCCGACGCGGTTAGTAAACCCGTAGACGATAAATGTGTTGACATAATACGTGACACTTTGAAGTCTTTGAAATCGGGGCTCTTAGAAACGAGTAATTACTGTTTATTTCCGTTTTTCTGAAAGTATGCCTTCTATTTATGTTAATGTTAACATTCCCTAGCGTTTGATTCGTTTGGAAAAATTCCAAATTCAATTTTAAAAGGGTCGATACAGTGGCTTGGGGATTACGACTCGTGTTTGAATTCAAATTACTTTTCAGGCGTTCCTAATAACTATTGTATGTTAAATGTAACCTTTAAGAATGTACGTATTTATTATGTCTATGGTTTCAACCACACGGAGTTCCTTTTGTAATTGAAATTGACGTTATTAGCGTTCCAAAATTGAACATCTTGGTTTGTCATTGACATCTGGCATCTGTTTGCCTTCAAACTGTTCACCTTCACCGTTTAACGACATTGCAAATAGTTTTTTAAGTAAGAATTGGTCAACTCTGAAATATGTACCAACTTCGAAACGTCGCGACTCAAGTTCATTAACTAACGATACTAAATAATTGGGCTTTAATCAACTAAAGCTTTTGTAAGGTCAAATGTTCAATTTGACGGTCACGTGGGTTGACGTAAATGAGGATCTGTATTTAATTTTCTGGTATATCAAGGACACTTTAAATTTCGTAATTTTATCCCCCTACTCCAGAGTTGTTTAATAGAAATATAAATGCTAATTTTCAACAAATTTAATGTTAATTAACGTTTATAAATATATATAGATACGTCTTTATTTCAACTTATATTTCCATTGGATGCGCAGTTGGAATTAAAATGTTTGCAAAATACCGAATTAGATTCCGTTTCCATAGCTTGCTTGTAAATATACACTAGCGTAAGTTAATTTTGATAAGTCTTACCTAAGGCATTTGCTTATGACCTATAGATGTGTCATTGCCATATTATTTCTGCTATGTACGTTCGGGACGATATTAGACATACGCAAAGTTTCTAAGAAATCAGACTTCGAAACGAAAGTTGGAGATGTCGAGTCCAAAAATGAGCCTGAAAAAACTTTTAAAACAGTTGTATATGGTATTTATGGTAATTTTTTCTTAATCGAGGGACTAGCTACTAAATCGGGGAGATGTAAGATATTTGCCATTATGTTTAATTACCACAATTTGGAAACTAGCCCGCAAATGAAATATTATAGACGAAGAACCCATTTATGAGTTGAGAACGTATGAATCTTTCATTTTTCTAATCTCTGAACGTTCTTAGCTCTTGTATGGGTTCTGATTAGAACCACGGTAAGATTTGACTGTTATAGGATTCGTCACTAGCTTTTCAATTATGAAAAGTTTGTCGAGTTTGTCTCAAGTTTCGACCAATCAGAATCGGCAACGTGTCAGTTGCTTAGATGGAATCCGGGTTTTGAGTTTTGGTTGGATTGCTTTGGGTCATATCGTCAGCAGAACAATGAGGGTCACCGGTATGATTGTAAAATCGACTTAACATATATTGAATAATTTGGAAGGGTATTGTTATAGGCAATTTATCCGACATTATCGGCAAAAATGATTTATGGCACTTTAAAGCTGTAACCGGCGGCAATTTTGGTGTAGATACTTTTTTCTTGTTGAGGTAAGAGTCGAACTCATTAAGGGTTGAAACTAGTTGATTTAGATTTTAAGTTAGAAAGTTTTTTAAATTGCAATTTATTTTTCGTTTGTTTGTTTCCTTAGTGGTTTTCTTTTGGCGTACTCATTTCTTAAAAATCAAACTTCGGTATCGTGTTTATCAATTTTATTGATGTATTTGTATCGATTCCTAAGGTTAGTTCTTACCGGTATTCATTGGTAAGCTGATATCGATACTGTATAAAAAGGGCTAGGCAACCCTCAGTATCGGGACATAGAAGGGGGTTGATACATTGCCATCCATCTCTGCGCATGCGCGCTCATGATACAAAAAGACTACAGCGCAGGCCCCAAAAAGCCAGATGGAAGGCAAAGTTTTACCCCCTTGTCTTTCCCTTTTAGTTGTATCGAAATGGTCTATTTGATTGCAGTCAGTATATACTATTATCTTTGAAACGGAAATATCTGAAAAAAAAAATACCAAATTGTATAAAATAATATGGCATTTAATTAAGGTTAACCCCGACGTATGGATTTGTATTATTCTTTTACGCTTCAATTTGGAAACATTTTGGCGAAGGTCCATTTTGGAATTTCTCAGTTGACCAAAAAACCGAAATATGTAGAACTACTTGGTGGTATAATTTACTATACGTAACCAATATCTCAAAATTACAAGGCTTTGGGCTGGTAATTACTTTAATTACTAGCGCGTAATAACCTTTTTTAAATCGATGTTTTACGTAACCTAGTGTATGAACTGGTCTTGGTATCTGACAGTCGACACTCAGTTATTTGTGATAAGTCCTGTTTTTTTAGTATTTCTAAAACGGTGCGTTGTTTTTCTGTTTTTTTTTTAAATTATTATTATTCATAAGTCTATTGTGTAAGGTTCCTTATAAGTTTGCGTTGTTTACTGTAGAAAGAATCCACCTCTGGGTTTCGTTATTTTGGGAGTCTTGTGGCTCGTATCGACCACAGCTTCGTTTTGTATTTTTTACAGGGATAATATAAGTATCGTTTATTACAATATTCATTTACATACGGCAATTGACACGCTTGAATTGTAATTTTGCATTTTCTATTTTATAGGTTAATTGTTGTAGTGTGGTTTTATTTACTTATTGTTTTATATAGAGATACGCAAAGGGTTGCTAATATGTACACTATGCCTCACGTTCGATGCGGGCCCTTTCTAGTTGGTTGTCTATTGGCTTTCATTCTACGACGTATAGGAAATAATCCAATCAAAATTAAGAAAGTAAGAAGTTTGGAAAATTGACGTTTTTAAGGTGAAACTGTAGAATATTGAGTTTTTCAAGGAAAAACTATAGAAAATTGAATTTTTATTGAAGAACTATGGAAAATTGAGTGTTTTTAAGGAAAAACTATAGAAAATTGAATTGTTTAAGGAAAAACTATAGAAAATTGAATTGTTTAAGGAAAAACTATAGAAAATTGAATTGTTTAAGGAAAAACTATAGAAAATTGAATTGTTTAAGGAAAAACTATAGAAAATTGAATTGTTTAAGGAAAAACTATAGAAAATTGAATTGTTTAAGGAAAAACTATAGAAAATTAAGTTTTTCAAGGAAAAACTATAGAAAATTGAGTTTTTTTAAGGAAAAATTATAGAAAATTGAGTTTTTTTAAGGAAAAATTATAGAAAATTGAGTTTTTTAAGGAAAAACTATAGAAAATTGAGTTTTTTAAGGAAAAACTATAGAAAATTGAGTTTTTTTAAGGAAAAACTATAGAAAATTGAGTTGTTAAAGGAAAAACGTTTTAATATGTTTATTTCCGCCAAACAATTATACACTTACATCTAAGTATTACAATACATATTTTTTTTTCACAGATATATTTAATTGTGGGTTGGATTATAAGCGCGTTTTTGAGTTTGTCGCTCATCTACGGTATAAACAACAGACACATTGGCCGAACTGGTCAAGCATTGTACAATGCATTGGGACGAACCGCTTGGGGACTGTCCGTGGCTTGGATAATATTTCTATGCTCTTTAGGCTTAGGGGGTAAGCCCTGTTTACACTATTAAGTGATTTAAAATTGAATTATTATATACATTTAGGCAAAATTAACTCGTTCTTATCGTGGAGTTTATGGACTCCTTTAAGTCGTCTGTCGTTTTGCGCGTATTTGTGCCACGTTTTGTTACTAAGTTTTTATTTCCAAAACTTGAGGAACAGCTTTAACTTTACTTTGTTGAGCATTGTGAGTTTGAATCTATTTTTTTTTTATTAGCTAGAGCCATAAATACATTACTAACTACTCAAAAGTTTGCAATGCATAGAACACAAGCGAAACTTTATATATATATACATAATTGTGTTAGAATCTAGTATATTTTATCATTTCAGATTCCATTGTACTGTGGGGTATTGATACTGAGTTTTATGACGTCCCTCGTGCTATTTATACTTGTTGAGTCTCCATTCTCTAGATTACAAGCACGTTTGCGGTAATTAATAATCATGAAATTATAGTTCTAGCGACTTGGACTCGACTCAAACAAAAAATAGAACTGGTAATATAGTATAGTACCCTTTTTTTAATCTACGCTGCTAAAACACTAGAGAATAGAAGTTTTGTGATAATTTTTGAGACTTTACCCGTGACTCAAAGGACAAGTTAATTTTCAACCTATCTTTGTAATTTTATAGATAAATTCCCCTCGATTGTGTTTCTAATTTCATTGCACTATTCTTTCTGTCTTATTAACGCATTATTTCTACTCCTTACCTAATCCTCCTCGATGTTTATCTTTATATTAGACCATTGCTATGAAACCTCGCATTGCGTCATATTACCGTAAATAACAGACGAAACGTTACTAAAAGACAGACAAAAGTCTGTTATATAAACCGTAAAGAAATGGTGTTTAAGTTATAAAAATTAAACTAGTATCGCTTCGTCAGTGAGGACATGGTTTTAACCTTGAAAGTACTTGCGCAAAAAGTATATCTGAACCAAAATCGAGGTGGTAAAGCCTACGGCTAAGATGTAGAAGCCAACGTGAAAGTTCTCGGTTTTCAATTTGACGACGGGTTCTGGAATTTCTGCCATAGATCCGATGCAATGCGCGTATCGAAATTGTTCCACGTCAACGGAGTGAAATGCCAAACCACTTTCAAAGGCGTAATTGCCGCTGTAACGAGTTAAAATTATAGAGTCGTAACGCGAAGAATATATTCTCTCTTACATTTGTCGGATTCGTCTCTTTTCATTGTCGGTTAAGTTCTTGCGTATGGGCAGAGCGGTGTTGAAAACTATTTCTACTGTTGACAAGTGAAATTTGAATCTTGGATCGACGCAAGCCCCAATAACGGGCAGAGTGTCAAAGCAAAAGGGCTCGGGTAGGAAAGCGAGTTGTTCTCCCTCGGCGAATCCGTCTAAACTTCCCCAAAAATCAAGGTCGTCAAAGTCGAAAAATCCTTTGGTCCTTACTATTTGTTCCTTCAGTTTAACAATGTCCGGATCTTGCGAAGTCTGATGAGAGAAAATCAAGAAAAAAAATTGTATTTCGATGAGTTTTTATTATTTGGAAGCCAAACAGTAGCGACACGGGAATTAGATTTCTTTCCTTCTCCTGTGAGTAAATACGGTACTTGGAGAAGAGGACAATAGAGAGATATGAGACAGGCTAAATTTAATCCCTCCACCATAAAGATTCCTCGCGTCGCTTCTATGTTTTCAAACTATTATAATTCTATAATATAATAGCGGTTTCAGTCGAACTGGACATGTGCGAAAAATCCTAAGGGCCAGAGCCAAGGTAGGCTGTTGACGGACGATTCGATAAATATTGGTATGTTTTGGTTTATAAATTTCGCGTCATCGTAATTCAGGTGGATATGGGAAACCACTGAGTGATAGTAAAATTATTCTGTATCTCAAACGTAGATTCGTGTACATTTAAGACGTCTGCGAGAGAGGAGTGTTTGGGCACCAATACTATGGCATTGGGAAAGTAGGTGTTGATGTCCTTAATGTAATCGATTTTGATCTTCTCGGGTGGTACGGTTAGTTGGGAGAGTAAAAGTCCATTGAAACAGGCGCACATCAGAAGACAATAGAAGAACCAACAGCCCTCGATGATTCTGATGGCCCGTGTTGGAGACTTGTAGGCCATATCTTCGAGGAAAATATATTAGCGTTAGATTAATGTAAGTTAAGCTACAATTTTGTCTAGAAATGACTCGCCTTTGACCAGAAAAAGCTGATTGTAATCGAAAATCCGTTCCGAGACGGTTAACGGACGTTTTCTGGCGTTGTTTACTCTTCTATCCAAAAAGTGAACCACCAAAGGAATTATTATCGCGAAACATAGGCAAGTGATCCAGAGCTTTGGAACGAAACGTCGTAGTTAGTACAGATTTGTTTCATCTCCTTGGAATTTATCAGGCACTTTTACTTACTTCTGGGGTGAAAGATCGAAAGATGGCGAAGGTATTGGAGTTCAAATTCTGGTGATGTCCCGTGCTAATAATGACCCAGCGGTCAGCGAAAATTGTATTTGTGTAGTCAATGTACTGGAACGCTGAATAGCTTGGCGCGAATAAACTTAAAACTACATCTCCTTCCTACAAAAACGTTTCTGATCAATTAGATTTCTCTATAGGATAACTCACTGGCATTCTTCCTAACCCCCGTTAACAATTTGCCTAGCATTCCCGTTCCATTGTTAGGCCCGTAAACACTTCCAAGGTTTATGAAACCGTCCACCATAGTGACATTGAACCTAACAGGAGCGGATTATACAATAAGAACTTTGATTGTGCCGCTATTCCTATAACATTTATTATTTGTTTTCAAAAGTAAACATACGGCACTTTCAATCCCTGAACGAGGGCGTTTGCCATGAACTTCAAGTGACCAGATATTTCAAAATCCTTAGCTTCTACATCAATCATAGACCAGTATGGAAACTTTAACGGGAAAATGCAGAAATGATCTTAGTATTTGTCCTCGTTGTGTGTAATACTTATCGCCCTCGGGGCCTGGTTTACCTGGGTAGTAACGATCCTAAACACGTCCATGTCGTCCTGATAGGCAACAGCAACCAAGTACCGACACGAAATGGAGGAAGAGCCCCAATCTAAACCAAGTTTTGTTATGAACTAATGAACACTGGATGTTCATTTAAAATGCGGTGTTTTGTTGAAAACAAATTCGTAAATATCTCCGTTTGTATCTCAAATTACCCGAAACCTCTTAGCTACGTGTGAAAGCCCAGGTGTAAATGATGTCAAACTCATTTTGTTGAGTGCTTTCGGTAATTTTTATGTTAATATTTTGAAGATGATAGTGTTCAAAGTTGGTTTTCAGTGGTTATTGCTTTGAAGACTTTAGTTCCGTATTCATTTTGAATGTTTTTTTCTGAAATTAGCCGAAACATTTTAGCTACTCCATAACGCCCAGGTGCAAAGAACTATTGTTGAGTACTTTTGGCTATTTGTATGGTAATCGTTCAAAACAAAGTGCTTTGAAAACTTTCATTTGGTGTTCATTTTGAGTGGTTAACGCTGCCTTGTCCATTATACACTTGTTTTGAAAGTTACAGAAAGGCTAGTGAAATATAGTTGGTTACCTTATTTTAAGTTTATCTTTATTATTACTGCCAGCAAATGGAATGCTAATTTTTCCAATGAAAGACATGTAAAACATGGAAATTATATGTAGTATTGAACGTTATGCTAAGTTGACTTTCAGCGAGATGTTTATTATACTACATTGATATTACAAGCTACGGAAATCGACCGAGAAGCGTTTATGTTTTTTGTAGGGCCCTTAACAGTTTGACCATTTAGCCTAATTTGCGTATGAAAAGTTAAGTACGAGAGAAACAGGCTCTTGCTTTATTTTTTACATCTTAACGTACAGGCTTAGTAATTAGGATATTTTATTGGGAGTTAAACTTTCAAGGATTAAATGGCGTCTTTTAAGGGTTGATTGGTCGTTGCAATTAAAACTAGGAAATACAGGAACGTTTTTTAAATGCTTTTTATTAATTTCTATTTAATTCCAACAAACAATTTTATATGAACATCAAGTTTTCTCAATTCGCACTTTTTGTTCACAGATATATATTTTTTGTGAGTACACCATATGGTCAAAGCTTTAAGCAACAAATACATTGATAGAACTAGTGAAACGTACAATACACTTTTTGTTTATTAAGTATTGTGATTTTTCAGCTGTTTTATGTTAACTATAACTATAAATACACGATGAAACTGGCCAACATACAGAACAAACATTCTAGTTACAATGTTATTTCCTTTGAAACCTAATTTTTTTTACTATCGTATTGATTAGTATTTAACTTAAAACATTCTCGTACAAACTGTATGTCTGAGCCAAAATCGATAGGGTAAAGCCAACAGCTAAAATGTAGAACCCAACATGAAAGTTGTTGGTTGTTAATTTGTTAACGTCATCTGAGAGATCGTCAGTCTTTCCACGCCAATGTTGATATTGAAAACTTGCCCTATCAAACGAGTAAAATGCCAAACCACTTTCAAAGGCGTAGTTGCAACTGAAAGAAGTGAATGTTTTATCAGGAAACATTAGAGATAACACTGGGAATGCTTCTCTCTTACATTTTTCGGATTTTTCTCTTTACTTTGTTGGTTAAGTTTTTGCGAATGGGCAGAGCGGTGTTGAAAACGATTTCTTCGGCCGATAAGTGGAACTTGTATTTTGGATCTGGATTATCCCCTAGTATGGGTAAAACGTCAACGAAAAAGGCCTTGGGTAGAAAAGCGAATTGTTCTCCCTCCGCGAAACCTTCTACACTTCCGAAAAAATCAAGGTCGTCGAAATTGAAGAAACCATTGGTCCTCACTACCTGCTCCTTAAGTTTCACGATATCCGGATCAGGCGAAGGCTTCAGGGAAGAAACAAAAACCTTTATAGATAAATGAGTTTGATCTCCGAGGAAAAAATAGTAGCGACACTAGAAATCGTTATATCCCAGTAGGACAAGGCCTTACTGTAGTCATGACCCCGAAAAGAGCACATCACAAAGGGATTGTCACAAGCAAATTAGACCATTAAATTATATTAGAATAATATTGCACTATTTGAAGAGAAGTGGTATACATTTAAGGCGTCTGCGAGAGAAGTGGCCTTGGGCACCAATACTTTTTTATTGGGAAAGTAGGTGTTGATGTCCTTAATGGAATCGATTTTGATCTTCGATGGTGGCACAGTAAGTTCTGACAGCAACAGTTCAGTGAAACAGGCGCATATCAGAAGGCAATAGAAGAACCAACAAGCCTCGATTATTCTGATAGCCGGAGTTGAGGAACGGTGGGCCATATCTTCAGGGAAAGACAGCATCGCTAGATTAATGCGAGTTACACCACATTTTAGTTCAAAAATGGCTCACCTTTGACAACCAGTAGCTGGTTGTAATCGAAAATCCGTTCCGACAAAGTTAACGGACGTTCTCTAGCGTTGTTAGCTCGTCTGTCCAAAAGATGAACCACAAATGGAACCAGGAAAGAGAAACTAAAGCAAGTGATCCAGAGCTACAGAAGAACGCATCGAGGTTAGTACAGACTTCTTTGGTTGGGAATAGACACCCAACCATTATTGACTTACTTCTGTGGAAAAACATCGAAAGATGGCCAAGGTATTGGAGTTTAAGTTCTTGTGATGTCCCGTGCTTATAATGGACCACCGATCAGCGAAAATTGTATTTGTGTAGTCAATGTACTGGAACGCCGAATAGCTTGGCGCGAATAAACTTAAAACTACATCTCCTTCCTACAAAAAGGTCTCTAATCAAATAACTCTCTCGAGGATGACCTTATGCTTTTCATACTGACCCCGGTTAACAATTTGCCAAGCATCCCGGTACCGTTGTTTGGCCCGTAAACACTTCCAAGGTTTATGAAACCATCTACCATAGTGACATTGTACCTAACAGTATCGGATTATGCAGTTAATCTTTTTAGTTTTTGGGACGATCCTGTAAGTCTTTCTCAAACCATTGGTTATTTCAGTAGGTTCCGCGAACTTTGCTAAGTTTTTTTTAGATTTCATTAGTAAACTTTGAACATACGGTACTTTCATTCCCTGAAGGAGGGCTTCTGCCATGAACTTCAAATGACCACCAGTTACTGAGAAATCCTCAACATCTATCGTAGACCAATATGGAAACTATAAAGAAAAACCATACGAATGAGCTTGTTTTTTGGTCCTAGTGTGTGTAATACTGTCCCCGAAGTGTTCAGTGTCTAATGGTTTAAAGGGACTGTAAAGAAGGCATCGGCGGGTGGGTTAAAATTATTTGAAATACGTCAGAGGCACGTGACCGACGAGAGGCGTGGTCCAAAGAAGCTTAGTTCGTTTTATTTCGAAAAGTACCACTTCATGGAATTGGCGCTGCAATCTCGCGAAAAACAAGGACTAGATGTCCAGTTCCACTCCATGAGGAGTCTTTGTATCTTGGCATCACGTGATGTCTGTGAGGTATTTCAAATAATTTTTACCCACCCGCCGATGCCTTCTTTGCAGTCCCTTTAAGCTAGCCTGGTCTACCTGTGTTATAACAAGCCTGAACACGTCCATCTTCACCTGATAGCAAACGACTATCAACACGAAATGAAGAAAGATAGTCTGTTGCGGAACCTCAAAGCAATCCCAGTTTTGTTGCGTATTAATGAACAGCAGATGTTGATTTTAAATGCGGTATTTTCTTACGAAATATCCCTGTTTTCATCTGAAATTAGGCAAAAACCTTTTAGCTACTCGGGAAAGTGCCAGGTGTAAATAATGTCGAACGCGCTTCACTGAGTGGTGTTGGTAACTTTATGTCAATATTTCGAAGATGGAAGCGTTGAAAGTGTTTATGTCGTTTTTAGCTTCAATGGTTATGGCTCTGAAGACTTCAGTGTTCATTTTGAATTGTTATCGCTACCCCGTCCATTACATACTGCGCTATAGTTTTGCGCTATAGTTAACTTGAATTACCTTGTTTTATATTTACTTTTATGGTACCATGCCCGCTAATGATATGCTAATTTTTTCCTATGAATGATTCGAAAAATATATGCAAATTTAATATAGTGAATATAGTGTTGGTCATTTTAAATTGCTAAATGGAGTAAACTTTCAAAGCAAAATTAACGGAAGAGCTTATTGTATAGCGTCCTTAACTTTTCTCCCATTAAGTATAATTTGCATATGAAAATGTTAAATTACGAGATTTTTTAGCGACTTAATTTTAAGATTTGTTCGAGAGAAACTTAACGACTTTTGCTTTATTTAATATATATTTAATTCCATCAAACAAATTCACAATTTTTGTTTACACATATCGTCTAAGGTTTAAACAACAAATACATTGGTTATAATGGGGAACAAATTTTACAATACATTACCAAGAACACAACTCTTGTGGATATAAATTGTTAAAAAAATTAGGCAGCATTATGTCATTTTTATCATAGCGCTTATGGATTGGTTTAAGTTATTTGTATTTTGTATTTGTGCCACGTGTGTTTTTAACTCGGAAACATGAGGAACCATTTTTAATTTATTGAGTATTGTGAGTGTCAAGATTTTTTTTAAACTAATAACCATAAATACACGACTTAACTATTCGAGAGTTAATACGTGTCTTTTCTGTTAAACTGGATAATTTTCTTCATAGTATTTAACATTGAATTCTAAAGTACAAACTGTATGTCTGAGCCAAAATCGAAAGGGTAAAGCCAACAGCTAAAATGAAGAAGCCAAAGTGAAAATTCTCAATTTTTAATTGTTTAACGCTTTCTGAGGGATCATCCGTCTTTCCGCGCCAATTATGGTATTGAAAAGTTACCAAGTCATACGAGTAAAATGCCAACCCACTTTCAAAGGCGTAGTTGCCACTAAAAAAAGTAAATGGTTTATCAGGAAACTATGAAAATAACATAGTGAATTCTTCCGTCTCTTACATTTTCCGAATTCTTCTCTTTACTTTGTTGGTTAAGTTTTTGCGTATGGGAAGTGCGGTGTTGAAATCGATTTCTTGAGCTGACAAGTGGAATTTGAATTTTGGGTCTGGATTATCCCCTAAAATGGGCAGAAATTCAACCAAAAAGGTCTTGGGTAGAAAAGCGAGTAGTTCTCCCTCCGCGAAACCTTCTAGAGTTCCAAAGAAATCAAGGTCGTCGAAATTGAAGAAACCATCGGTCCTCGTTATTTGTTCCTTAAGTTTCCTAATGTTCGGATCGGGTGAAGACTGAAGAGAAAAAAAAATCTAACATAAGATTATTAAGAAATATAAGATATCAGACATCCTCGCGTACATTTAAGATATCCGCGAGAGAAGAGTCCTTGGGCACCAACACTTTGACTTTGTCGAAGTAGGTGTTGATGTCCTTAATGGAATCAATTTTTATCTTCTCGGGTGGCACCGTTAACCGGGACAGCAAAAGTCCATTGAGACAGGCGCATATCAGAAGGCAATAGAAGAACCAACAAGCCTCGATTATTTTGATGGCCGGAGTTGGGGACTCGTGGATCATATCTTCAGGAAAATTCAACACCGTTAGTGTAATGCAATTAAGTTTCACCAAATTTTAGTTCAGAAATGGCTCACCTTTGACAACCAGTAGCTGATTGTAATCGAAAATCCGTTCCGACAAGGTTAGAATGCGATCTCTAGCGTTGTTAGCTCGTCTGTCCAAAAGGTGAACCACCAAGGGAATCAGGAAAGAGAAACAAAAACAAGTAATCCAGAGCTACAGAAGAAAACATCGAGGTTATTATTCGTCTTTTGTCTTTTTAATAAATCTCTTATGGACTATAGACCCCGGAAATTCACTTACTTCGACAGTGAAACATCGAAAGATGCTAAAGGTATTAGAGTCTAAGTTCTTATGATGTCCCGTGCTAATAATGACCCACGGATCTGGGAATATTGTATTCGTGTAGTCAATGTACTGGAACGTCGAATAAGTTGGCGTGAATAAGCTTAAAGCTACGTCTCCTTCCTGCAAAAACGTTTCTAATCAATTAGATTTCTCGAGGATAACTCATTGTCTTTCTTCCTAACCCCCGTTAACAATTTGCCAAGCATCCCAGTTCCGTTGTTAGGCCCGTAAACAGTCCCGCGGTTTATGAAACCATCCACCATGGTGACATTGTGCCTAGCAGTAGCGGATTAGTTATATAGAATCTTCCTGAAAAGTCTGCGAGAAATTATAGGGATGGTCCTTTTGGGCCAATTTGAGTCGAAAATGTACTATGACATTTTGCAATCCGGACCACCGTTTCTGTGTTATGATTGTAGTGTTTTACGGATAATCGCACAAAGAACACTTCCATAATTTCTTACAGACGTTTCAGAAACACCCTTTGTAATTTTAGTTTTTAGTTCAGGTAAGTTGGAAAGGTTTTGCGGGCTCTATTATCTTCATAAATTAAATTTTAACGTACGGTACTTTCATTCCCTGAATGAGGGCTTCTGCCATGAACTTTAAATGACCGGTTACTGAAAAATCTACAAGATCTATTGTAGACCAATATGGGGTCTTTAACGGCAAAACATACATAGTTAGCGTATTTTTTTGGCTAATGTAATGGTTTAAGTTAGCCTGGATTACCTGTGTGAAAACTATCCTAAACACGTCCATGTTGTCCTGATAGCAACCTAGCACCGACAACCGACACGAAATAGAGAAAGGTAGTCTATTGCAGGAAATCCAACACCAAACCCAGTTTTGTCAAGAAATAATGGACACCAGATGTTCATTTAAAATGCAGTATTTTGTTAAATGACCCGAAACCTTTAAGCTACTTGGTATAGCAAAGATGAGTGCTTTTGGTAATTTGTATGTTAATAAGTAAAAATGATAGCGTCGAAAGTTTATTTTAGTTTTAATTTATACATTTATTTTGTAAGATACAGTGAGTATTGTCATGAATCTATACAACAACAGGAAGATTCATGGTATTGTGAAATAGTTGCATGGATTACCCGCTATTGTAAATTTACATTAAAGAACCAGGTTTGCAAATGGCATATTATGAACGAAAAACGTAGGGAAAGTGGATGTGATAAACTATAGTTACAGCTAATTCGCAAAAATGTGTTAGAATAAAAACCGCGTACGTTAGTTTTTTGTGATCTAGACAATTTGCACACTAAGTTTAATTTGCATCTGAATATTTCAAAGGATGGCCTATTTTCTGTGATTTTGCATTAGTTGAAGTATAACCCACTTGATCACGCACGCTGGCTGCACGCGCTCTAGAAGCCCGTTCAAACGATTTTTTTTACATGTTAACTCGCGAATGCGGCGCGTGACATAGGTTCGGTCTAAACTTTCAAACCCGTCTGGTTTTAACATGGGCTTCTATGGGAGGGGACCAGTTTTTTCAACGTTTTTGGCCCAAATAGTGCATCCACTGGTTCAAATCTCTTGAATTTTTAATGAGACGTGTATTGAAAGGTTTGATATTATCCTGTAAAATTTAAAGTCTTCAGCTATAATAGTTTTTTTTTATAAAAAATGAAAATCATCACATAGTAGAGAAATTTGAAGATTTAAATCCTTCCGTAAAACACTCAAAACACAACTTGAAAACGATGGCGAGGACAGCAAAATGTCATAGAACATTTTCGACTCAAAATCGTCCATAGTACATCCCCCTTAATTTTTGATAAACATTTCAGAAACACCCTGTATGTTTGGAAGACGAAAAATAAAATATCGTCTGACGTTTGAGGCGTTTAATTGCGTAATTAATTAACAGCCCCCCTTAATTTTTGATAGACATTTCAGAAACAGCCTGTATATTCAACATTAAAATATCAATTAATTTAAATAAAATTGAAAGATTCTGACCTAAAAAACTTTACGGACACGAATGAAAGTGGTAGCAAGACCGTACCCTTAGCAGATAATTAGTCGTTCCACTAATTACGGTGATACGCTTTTTCAAATTAAACCTAACTGGGAAAGAACGTTATCAGTAATTTTCCACAATATCAGTAATTTTCCACAATATCAGTAATTTTCCACAATATCAGTATTTACACGTTATCAGTATTTTTCCACGTTATCAGTAATTTTCCATTTAATTTTAATTCTTTTACTGCTAATTGGGAATTAATTATAATTAATTAGCATACATTGGACCGCTATGGGCAAATAGCATGGGTTCGGTCTAAACTTTCAAACCCGTCTGGTTTTAACATGGGCGTCTATGGGAGGGGACCTTTTTTATCAACGTTTTTGGCCCAAATAGTGAATCCACTGGTTCAAATCTCTTGAATTTATGCAAAATACAAATTTGGTTTGAAACCTGTGAAACCTTTGATATTATGGTATAAAAGTAGTCGCTAAATTATGAACGTAAATAACTTAATAGGTTTCCTTGAAAAAACCATGAGCGAAGCTAAGCCACTCTAAACCACTCTAAACCACTCTAAACCACTCTAAGCCACTCTAAACCACTCTAAGCCACTCTAAACCACTCTAAGCCACTCTAAACCACTCTAAACCTCTCTAGCCACCCTAAGCCACTCTAAACCACTCTAAGCCACTCTTAACCACTCTAAACCACTCTAAACCACTCTAAGCCACTCTAAACCACTCTAAACCACTCTAAACCACTCTAAGCCACTCTAAACCACTCTAGCCACTCTAAGCCACTCTAAACCACTCTAAGCCACTCTAAACCACTCTAAACCACTCTAAGCCACTCTAAACCACTCTAAACCACTCTAACCACTCTAAACCACTCTAAGCCACTCTAAACCACTCTAAGCTAAGCTAAGCTAAGCCACTCTAAACCACTCTAGCCACTCTAAGCTAAGCTAAGCTAAGCTAAGAACAGGCAGTCGAAGACTCCCAGACCCCTATATCCATTTATACTTTATTCCACCATCCCTTGTTAAACATTATGCATGTCAAAAATCCCTGTTAATAACTCAAATGTTAAGAAAATAAAAATTTCAATTGTGGAATGGTTATATAAATCCAAAATGGAAATTTTAAATTATCGTTGTAACTAACTTAATAGGTTTCCTTGAAAAAATCGTGAGTTTCATCAAGTTTGCTTTAAATATCAAATTTATGCAAAATACAAATTTTGTTTGAAACCTGTGAAACCTTTGATATTATGGTATAAAAGTAGTCGCTAAATTATGAACGTAAATAATTGAATAGGTTTCCTTGAAAAAACCATGAGTTTGATCGAGTTTTCTTGTTTTATACTTTTTATGCAAAATACAAATTTGGTATGAAACCTGTGAAACCCTCGATATTATGGTATAAAATTAATCGCTAAATTATGAACGTAAATAACTTAATAGGTTTCCTTGAAAAAACCATGAGTTTCATCAAGTTTGCTTGTTATATAATATTATGCACAATATAAATTTGGTTTGAAACCGTGAAACCCTTGATATTATGGTATAAAATTAATCGCTAATTTATGAACGTAAATAACTTAATAGGTTTCCTTGAAAAAACCATGAGTTTCATCAAGTTTGCTTGTTATATAATATTATGCACAATATAAATTTGGTTTGAAACCGTGAAACCCTTGATATTATGGTATAAAATTAATCGCTAATTTATGAACGTAAATAACTTAATAGGTTTCCTTGAAAAAACCATGAGTTTCATCGAGTTTTTGGTAAATTTATGCAAATTAGTATTCTTGTAGCAAACTTTTGAAATTAGTGGCCTTATGCATGGGGAAGTTTATGCTAATTAGTATATTGGCTGCAAACTATTGAAAATACTGGCTTTAAGCAAGAAAAAGTTTGCAGAATTTATGTAAATTAGTATTTTGGAAGCTAACTTTTGAAAATGGCGGCCTTATGCAAAAAAATTGGTATGCTGCAAACTTACGCAAGTTAGTAGCAGGCTGGGAAATAAGGATATTTTTTAAACTAGTCCTTTGGACCAGTGACCCCCTAGTGTCTGAAATAATTTACTGGTCTCCGGAGTGGTCCCAGCCTTTGCTCTCCAATAGATTTGCAATTAATAAACTGGTCCCGAGGACCAGTAACCCCCACTTCTTGAATTAAAAAACTAGTCCAAGCAATTAATAAACTGGTTTTGGACCAGAGGAAGTGTGCTATTTCCCAGCCTGGTTAGTAGTGTCCCGGCTGACCCACCCCGACCCCGTGACCCATTTTGTGAACGTCGGCTGCTACGTTAAATGTTGAATTGTTGTTGTTGTTGCTTGTGTTTTTGAAAATTTAAAGGGATTTCTGACAAAATTGTAATTTATCGTATAATCAAACCTGTTAAGCTCTAATTACACTTCAGATTAACCAATTGAATCGTTTTTATTACTATTGATACCCAAAATATTAAACTTATCGGGTGGTTTTCGGCGTAAACCTTTACATATTTTGCGTTACACCCAAAGCCAAGGCCCAATGGTGTTACGTGGGAAACTTTCATTGAAATATTTGAAAAATGTCAACAAATACGCGAATTGACGCTGTTAATCGCGGATCTTGCGTTTGCAACTGTATTACTTGTTGTTACTTTACGTTAGCGGCAGTTTTGTTCGCAACTGGCGCGGCAGTTACGGTTCTTTCACTGTGTGGTGATGTTGGTTTTGTAGTAAGTTTGGGCCATTTGTGGCTGATAGGACCCATATTTCTGTGTTCCGGTTTGATGGTAGTCGTCAAAACTACACTCTACGCGAGGAGACAATCCATGGTTGCGCTCCTAACTAGAAGACAACAAGAATTTAACAGTCCAGTCGAAGACATTCCATCTCCAAGGTAAAAAACACTAGTTTTGATTAATGAATAGGGTTCTTAAAATGAATATTTTAGAGATCCAGCGAACTATATTCTACCCCCGAGTTACGATTCTATTGCGGGGGAATGCAGTACTCAAACGACGTCTCACTTGTTGCCTCCAAATATAATGTACAGTGTTGGTATTCCACCACCCAATCACCCACCTCCCTGTTACGAAGAGGCTCTTTATGGCTCCAGTATTGAACCTATTCACTTTCAAGGCATCAAGGGATATACCCTATCAAAGCCAGATGAAACAAAGTAGGTTGTTTTAAAATATTTGTACATTTGATGGCTTTGAGAAGGAATTTTTTTGAGTTAAGACAAATTCTTTCGCCTTACGCAGTGACAATGATGAAAGTACAATGAATTTCAAAGATCAGGAGAGAAGAGGGGCTCCCTGATTGGTCCATTTTATTTAAAAACGCTGCCCAATGGCAATTATTCTCAGATTACTGTTATAAAAAACATGAAAATATATATTATACTGTATAGATTCACTCGGTGCACTTTGCTATCTGGTAGGACTTTAAACATGATCTATCAGCATTTATGAAATCACAGGTGGACAAAGTTTTTGCGTTTTAGGAACCGGTAGGGCTAAATGAAAAGCCTGGATTTAATCTAATTGCTTTAAGCTTTGGTAAGGACACGATGTAATTGAAATCCCAGTGAAAATTAGGGCAAGAAAAAGGTTGTTTAAATAATTCTAAGAATTCTCTTTATTCATTCTTTAAACATTGATCTTCCACAAAAGTCTTATATGGGTGTTTTAACAGGAAATGTGGTGTTAATCGCGGTTATGCTTAATTACTTAATTTTTAACGGGATAACACTGAATTAGTGGAAGTTTTCTTTTAAAATTCTAGTCTTTCCAATCAAATCTATCTTTTTAACTGGAAACGGAACGGGGTGGGCGGGGTCTTAAGAGGGTACGGGTGGGCGGGGTCTTAAGAGGGCACGCACGCAGCGCGAATAATTCTATTCTTACAAAGTGTACCTGTTGTATATTACAATATTTAGTCATGAAAAGATAATCTAGGTCCATTTAAAAATAAATCTATCTGTTCGAAACTTTAAGAATGTATAAAAATGATGCCATTAAATTATTCCGGAGAAATCGCACTGCTTACGAAAATACGCAGCGCAATTCTCCTATATGCCTAGAAATAACTTTATTCTACTACTGATATCATTAGTTTTATGTCTCTACTTTATCCGGCACGTTATGGTGCGCTATCCCCTTCGAGGCTAGTAATTTCTTTATGTCTCTACTTTATCCGGCACGTTATGGTGCGCTATCCCCTTCGAGGCTAGTAATTTCTTTATGTCTCTACTTTATCCGGCACGTTATGGTGCGCTATCCCCTTCGAGGCTAGTAATTTCTTTAGTCGTCTGCTAGTAATTCTGAAGTTATCGCAAAAATTCGTGAGAGCGCGGCTTGGAAGCACATGGTTTGTACTCACTGCTCCGTCGGTCTTCTATCTAAGCGAAATTTAAGTAAGTGTGTGAATTATTAAAAGTACAATCGTGTAAAATAAGAATTATTGAGTTGACAAGTGAACACAGTTGAACAAGTAGAAACCGAAATTCAAAAAGTTAAATTATTGAAAATTGTTATTAAGGCGTGCTACTTAGGTTATGTTTACATTTTTAGACGGCATTTATCGGTTAAAATTAACAAATATAGCGAAAAAGAGTTTTGGCATTAGTATCTTTGAAAGTTGTAAACATATCGTCTTCACATTGCCGATAACCTATTTACATCAAAGTAAAAGACTAGTAGGTGAAAGTATGGAAGAGTCTAGCATAAAGGACGCGACTTTCCCCACAATAAGCATCGATAAAACGCCATACACAGTTGTCACCGAGGGCAAAGCGGAAATATTATTTCCGAGTACACATGATGTATTTTATAATCCAGTCCAAGAATTTAACAGAGATATAAGGTAAGTACATGGATAAAGAATTCGCGTGAGGAAATTTGTTTTCACGCTATAGGATAGGCAACTCCCTGTCTCGAACGACAGCTTATTCTGTATATACTCTGTTACAACATCGGTTGTCAGCACGCGAAAACCTAGGTCTCTATGTAATCTAGCTTTTTGTGTGCTGACAAGAGACGAAAAACTTCACGATTAAAATATCCGCCAGTTTTTTTAGCTTAGTTTCAAGTACGTGTGAAATTGCTACAGCCTACTTTACTACACGTATTTGAAACTAAAGTCTAGAGGTCCGTCCACTCGAGCTGAAAAAAACCGTGGATATTTTAAATTCTGATGTTTTTTGTCTCTTGTCAGCACGCTTAATCCTAAGTTGCATAGAGACCTAACTTTGCGCGTGCTGACAACCGATGTTGTAACAGAGTATATTCAGAATAGGGACTTGGCAGTACTACGTCATGCAACATCAGGCTACCTTCCATTAGTGCTAAAAAACATACCAGGAGGAGGGGCTTATATAGCTTTCATTCTGTTAAAAAAACATACCATAATGGCGCTGGGGGCGGAGTTAAGCCCGAATTGCCAAGTCCCTATTAGACAAAAACGAGTTTTGCTTCACAGTCCTTAAAAAACTGCATTTATTCACAATCCTTGGCGAAACGAGGACACTTTTTCAAACCCAAAAAGGGCCGGAAATTAGAAATTATTATACGTATTGCAGTTTGAAATTAAGTTTAATCGATATGGGAAATTTGGTTTTAATTGCGTAGTTCAAACATTTGTTATGATTAGAAATTTTACAACAAAAACGGGTATAAATGCGGAGTTTCGAGATAATTGGGCTTACATTTTCACGTACGAAATTGTATAGAAAATATTCTCGTAAAAACTTATCCGTGTCAAATAATTAAGGCATGGATTAACTAACCTAGGGATAGTTCGTTCCCCCAGAAAGATAACACATGCATGTTCCAAACGCCCCCTAGCAGCAGCTACTATCCCTAACAGGAAGTTATAAGAAAATTGGACCAAATATCACGTGGTCTATGACGTCAAAATTGAAATACTACCTAAATTGGGCAAAACTATTTATTTTGCCGAGAGATGGCGCTATATCTACATCCTTTTTGGTCCAATAAATTGGGGGAATGAAGAGGGGAATCAAGGAATAATTCGGAACATGTAGTTGGCGATAGAATTACATGGGAAACCCAGTTAGTGAACAATCCCTAGCGTTAGTTAATCCATGATTAAGGCGAACAAATACAAAATGAGCTTTTAGCATTTTAATTTTTCAGGGTGGAACAGATAAGAAGAACACTTATTTAGTACAGGCAAAGGCAGGGCGTTGCGCGCAATATAATAATAATAATAATAATAGTCCGACGTTTATGAATTCCACCATTACGATAAAAATTTATTATTTTTATTAAAAAAAAAAAAAAAAAAAAAATACTATTATTTTCAAAATTCCCGTTAAACTTGTCTCTAACGCGAAGGCCTAAATCATCAACTTCTTATAGGGTTTTACGGTCAACTAACAATATTTCCAAATATATACTCCATGGGGATTCCCCGGTATTCGGAAGGGAAGGGAAGGCGGCACCTTTGAGCTTTGAAGTCTGGGCGCCGGCGCGGTGGGGTTTCCCAGCTGCGAGGCTCTGGCTAAACTTCAAGGATGCCGATTTAACAGTGCAGATACTACATACCAACGGGTTGGGAACGTCCTTCAGGAGGGTTTTCCCCAGGAATGTAGCATTCCCCAGACAGACACTAGAGAGACCGACAATCTGAGAATGCGGAAAAATGGTACCGGAAATGATCGACACAATAGAAGCCGACTATTTTGGGAATGCGGAAAGATTACCACTTTCTTTTTAGCTCCATCCACAATTATATCATGGCTGACTTATAATTTAACGCCCAGAAATTACCTAGGAAGTTGAAATTTCGCAGGGACGTTATTCTTAACTAGTAGATGATCATTAAGAAATATTTTTGTAATCCGCTGCCATCTTGAAAAATGGAGGCCATCCCTACCCTAGTTGCTATTTACGTTAATCGCGCAGTACTTTCAGGGATTTTCTCAATAAGCTGTCGTTCGAGATAGGGAGTTGCCTATCCTATAGCGTGAAAACAATTTTCCTCGGTAGCTCTAAATATAGCTTTCAATATTACGATTAAATGTAATTAACATTATTAAAGCATTGCCGTCATAAAACAATACATAAATTCAGGATGGACGCATAAAAGATTAGAAGAGGGTTTAGTTAAAATTGTTGATAAGCAAGTGAAACGTGAAAAATATGAGAAAGAGGTCAGTTTGAAGAAAGAAAAATTAAGGCGAATTTAAGGCGCGATGCAATTTTATAAATCTTTATTAGGAAGTGGATAAGAAAGTAACGATTTTAGAAGCTTTAGCCGCATCTGGGCTGCGATCCGTTCGTTACGCTAAAGAACTAGGTCTAGAAAACATTTGTATTGTTTGCAACGATATGTCGCGTCAAGCTGTTGAAAGCATTAGACGAAATGCTAAGCATAATAACGTGGAGGACATTGTTAATTGGTCCGAATCAGACGCCTCGTAAGACTATAATTGCAAAGTTTGGGTAAAAAGTAGTTCCAAAAAATGAATATTTTGTCATAGGTTATTGATGTACAAACATAGGAAATTTGGGGAACAGTTCCAAGTAGTTGATATAGATCCTTACGGAACGCCCTCGATATTTTTAGACGCTGCGGTTCAGTGTGTGAAAGACGGCGGTAAGTGGTTAAAGTTAGGCTTATAACCTAGCTAGGCAAAATTATATTTATTTATTTATGGACTATGAAGGTTTGCTGATGGTAACTTGTACCGATATGGCCGTTTTATGTGGAAATAGTAGCGAAACGTGCTATGCAAAGTACGGCTCAGTCTCTTTGAAGTCAAAATGTTGTCACGAAATGGTTGAGTTTCAGCTTTATTACATTTGATTTTGAAGTTGTAACGAGGTTTATATTGATATCAGGCGCTGAGGATAACTTTACAATGCATAGAAAGCCATTGTAATCGCTATGGAAGATATATTATACCATTTCTGTCTTTAAGTGTCGATTTCTACATTAGAATTTTTGTTCAAGTGTGGACAAGCCCACAAGTCGTCAAAAGAAGTGCCAGGTAAGATGAATGTCTTTAGCTCAACAGGCCAAGGCTCGAGTCTCCGCCGAACCCCGAGTCTCCGCCCAACGCCCGCCGAACCCCGAGTCTCCCCCCCAACGCCCTCCGAACCCCGAGTCTCCCCCCAACGCCCTCCGAACCCCGAGTCTCCCCCCAACGCCCTCCGAACCCCGAGTCTCCGCCCAACGCCCTCCGAACCCCGAGTCTCCGCCCAACGCCCGCCGAACCCCGAGTCTCCGCCCAACGCCCGCCGCACCCCGAGTCTCCGCCCAACGCCCGCCGAACCCCGAGTCTCCGCCCAACGCCCGCCGCACCCCGAGTCTCCGCCCAACGCCCGCCGAACCCCGAGTCTCCGCCCAACGCCCGCCGAACCCCGAGTCTCCGCCCAACGCCCGCCGCACCCCGAGTCTCCGCCCAACGCCCGCCGAACCCCGAGTCTCCGCCCAACGCCCGCCGAACCCCGAGTCTCCGCCCAACGCCCGCCGCACCCCGAGTCTCCGCCCAACGCCCGCCGAACCCCGAGTCTCCGCCCAACGCCCGCCGCACCCCGAGTCTCCGCCCAACGCCGGCCGAACCCCGAGTCTCCGCCCAACGCCCGCCGAACCCCGAGTCTCCGCCCAACGCCCGCCGAACCCCGAGTCTCCCCCCAAACACTAAAGCTTAGCTCATCAGCGTGATTTTAATTGCAGTAAGACGTCTATGGTTTATCAATGTTCGGGTTGCGAAACGTTTTACTTGCAACCGTTAGGAGAATGCGAAAAACGCAAAAACGAGCAATATTCATATTCGCCAGCGATCGGACCCCCTGTGACGCAAAAATGCGTTCATTGCGGGAGTACCCATAAGTTAGGGGGACCAATTTGGAGCGGGAATATCCATAATAAACCCTTTGTGGATGATTTAATAAAGACACTGGAATCAGAATCTGAATTGTCGAAATTTAAAACGGGAAGAAGGATATTGGGAATGCTTCATTTGGTTCGGGAGGAATTAGACGATGTACCATTGCATTATGTCCTGGATAGAATGTGCGCGATCGCTCACGTTCAAATGCCAAGTTTGGTACACTTTAATTCGGCCATCTTGAATGCCGGTTATAAAGTCAGTATGAGTCACGCGGCAAAGAATTCTATTAAGACCAACGCGCCATCCGAACTGTTGTGGGATATCGTCAGAAAACTCGTGAGTTTTGGTTTTAAATTGAACAAACTGTAGAAAAACCCTTAATTACCGTTCTTTTACCTTAGTTTGAATCGAGAGAGAAGAAAAGCCAACCGAAAGAAGGTTCAACCGCAAGCAGAATCTTATCTAAATCAATAACGTAAACAATTTAGAAACGTTTATGATACGTTTTAACGGAGATGTCAATGTTCAACTTGTTGTTTTTGTAGTCATGAAATATCTTTCAAGGAACATCCAGATGGAAATCCAAAATCGAGAGAGAAGAATTTACTTCGATTTCAAATTAATCCCGAAAAGTATTGGGGTCCGAAAATGAGATCACAAACGAGGTATTATAGGCCTAGTCTTTAATGGAGTAAGAATTGAATTGCCGAGGTAAGTGACTTGACTTGCGTTTATGTTTTAGTCTGTGGGCTGAGAAACCAATAGAGAAAGCCTTGAGGAAACAAGACAAACGTAAGAAAGTGCAAAACGCCGACACTGAAGACACAAAGTCATTACCGTGTAAAAGATTTAAGAAGGCAAGTTTATAGTTAAGGATTTGTGTCACGTATTAGGGTCTTCGGAACGGTATACGGACTAAATACCCCCAAGACAAAAGAGCCCCGGTTATAATCCCCCCATTTTTTAAAAACGTACAAAATCCACCGGTCATTTCCCCCCATCCAAGTTAAGAGTACAAAATCCCCCCACTATCAAGACAAAATCACCCCACTCTGTAGGCAAAATCCCCCTACGCTCTAGTCAAAATCCCCCTATATTATTTTTTACATTTATTTTCTTCCGAAGAACACAGTTTGGGGGGAATTTGTCCTGGGGCTGGGGGTATTTTGTCTTCGGCATCCATTCGGGGGGAAATTGTTCGGGGGATTTTGTCTCCTACCTGAGGGGATTATGTCCTTTTCTTCTCAAATGGGGGGATTATGTCCTACATTCCATGGGAACAGTTCAGTTAAGCCTTTGTTACCAAGGAATAGTACTAAAAGTTATTATAACTTTAGGGCAAATGTGACTTGGGAGAAGATTGCAAATATTCTCACGAGACAAAGAAAGAAACCTAAAACTGGAAGTTGCTTTTAGTTTTAATGTAAATAAATCACGGTACGTCAGATTTGTTTTTCTAAACTTAGTATGATATTTATTTTTCGCAACAAATAAAGAAACTTTAATTAACAGGTTAATTTACAAATTTAATGAATAATATTTAATATTCCGATTGAGCCGCCTCTAGATTAATAAACTCTGGGGGGGGGGGGGAGATTATTTTTAACGCAGTGTAAAATTTCAGCCTTTGGCAAACAAGTTTAGGGGGCAAATATATTCATTATTCTTGACCATGTGTCATGGACTAGTTTGAAACAAATGCGAAAAAACAATTGGAAAGGTTAAGATTTTAGTTAACATTATTGGCACACACACACACACACACACAGATACAGAAATTTGATCCAGTTGCAACCTTGGAAGGGGCCTTAAAACAAAGGAGCCAAGGCTTAGTGTTATAAGAGCACAGGATTAGTGTTATAAGAGCCAAGGCTTAGTGTTATAAGAGCCAAGGCTTAGTGTTATAAGAGCCAAGGCTTATAGCGTTTTCCTTTGGGTCCTCGCGGAGCGCTCCCAAGGAGCAATAAAAATGGTAGTAGTAGTTTTCAGCTTCGTTAAAGACTGTTTTTGAAGAATAGGATCTCCAAGTTTTATTCCTCCATGGGAGCGCTCCGCGAGGACCCAAAGGAAAACGCTATTAGTGTTATAAGAGCACAGGCTTAGTGTTATAAGAGCACAGGCTTAGTGTTATAAGAGCACAGGCTTAGTGTTATAAGAGCACAGGCTTAGTGTTATAAGAGCACAGGCTTAGTGTTATAAGAGCCAAGGCTTAGGTGTTGGAAAGGCCCCTTTAAAGATTGTAACAGGGTGTATTTTAGGGTACATATTAAACAAATAGAAATACGACGGACGTACTTGGGAGAAATTTCAATTAAGCGTTTTGCGTTAATAGGCATTAATATATATTTTACATTGTACGGTGTTTATTTATTTAGCTATTTATACTGTTTATTCGCGCGTTTGTTAAAAATATTCATCGTAGAATCCCCATGGTGACGCGTCCACTCCAGACTTTACTCATTAAAAAGGTTATGTGACGATATATTCGCTTTGGTATGGAACAAGGCTTAAATTTCATGAGAAATTGGCCAAAGGATTTCATATAATCTGTGCATTTACTTAATGTTAAGGGAGCTTTTTTTTGAGAGATGCTTTTTACCTTTGTAAGGGTGTACAAAGGTAATTAAAGATTGTAGCGAAAAATCTTTGAAAAGGATATATCACAGAGAAGGGGGGACAACCCCCGTTGATGTAGAGAACGTAAGAGAAGCCATCTTTACCAACTCCTTTTACGGAATAATACAATGGCAGGTAATTATGCCTGGAGAACATTCGCCTCTCGTAAAATTGAATAGCCGAGGCGTTAGTCGTCAAGACGTGCAAATAAATTGCCTTACAAGTATTGCCATTTTTCTCTTGGCCTGATGTTAAGTGGGCTATTAAATTATCTAGCAACATTGTCGCTGAAATTGAAATGAAAGTTCAGGTAATGTTAATAAGGTAATGTATTTAATTTAATTTAATACCTATTCCATTTCTCCTATATTCTCTGACGACACCCAAAGTTAATATATAAGCCACTTCGGAACGTTTGGGAAAGTACGAAGCCAATAGGCCTTGATCCTGTGACATTTTTTTTAACAAGGGGATTATAATTTTAATACTATTCTTAAGGGATAGGCCTTGGCTATAACCAACCTCTTTGTTGCATTTTGATTGAGGTTTTATTTCGGAGACTATAAGACCGATTATTCGCGATTTAAAAACAGCAGCCAGGCTAAAGAATTTCGTATTGGAAGTTATCTCCTCGTACCAAGTGTCGGGATACTCTATAGGGAACCATTCGGTGCATAGTCTCTTGATTTCTGGCATATCATCGGGGCAGAGAAAGCGTAACTGGACGTTGGTGTCATTGCAAAGGGGCACCTGAACGCTCATTCAGTCCCTCAAAACCCATTTGATAAATAAAGCAATGCCTGAAGAGTGTAAAATGAAATACGGAATCATTTAAAAGGTTAAGTTGGAAACTGGACTGGTTGCTTGTTGTTGGTAAGAATTGACAAGGCTTAGCTTAGGATATAATTTATCGATGTAAAGTTACAAGTTGCGTACCTTTAGGAGTTTGTTTAGTTTTAGAAGATGTTTTCAAGAATATACAAGTGACTTTTATAAATTATTTACAATTGATATGCTAGAAATTGGGTAAATTTACATTTAGGGGCCGCCAAGCAAACACCCGACCCTCCACTAACGCGCTAACTTACCTAATGGGAATGGGATGGATGGCTAACAGACAAGGAGGACAAAAGGCATAGTAGTTGAAACCTCTCCATCAGTCGTTTCTATTGAAGGGAAACTTTTGAGTCATATTTTTTAGCGCGTGTAACGTTTTTTTAATTAAAAGTATTTTGCGATTTAAACTATGCTTTAAGAAATTAATTAATAACGGCCGTTATCCATTGGCTTTTCAACTGAGTAATTTTCTTGGAGTGAGAACGAAAGTTCTTTTAAAAGCAGCTTAGAAATATATAACTGATGGAACCTTGACTTCTACTAGATAATACTCCCTGTTCACTGTGTGTATTATTCTATTATTCCTTCACCAAAAACCCATTTAAGATCTGAGAATGTTCAAATACAGAATTGTCTCCCCGTTCTCAGGTTAAAGCTTAGTTTCCATCAGCGCGCCACAAAGCACGTCAAATTTAACGCGCTTGAGAGTAGTTTATGGAGGCTTCAACCTTGAAGGAGAGCAGAATTGAGTGGGAAACCCTATACCTGAAACGTTTCCTCTGTACTACAGCTTAGGCACCGAATTCCTCCCAGCATCCTCAGCGTTTACATAGGGTCGTACAGTACGGAATCATAAAGGATTTATATCGTACCAATTTATATTATAATTTTCTCAGCTATTTATATATGTCTTTAAGAGATTATAGCCTAATTTATCCCCAGGGAAGAGTGAAACAGCACTTATAATATAAATTAAATATATTTGAAAATATTCTATTTTCCGGCCACTAGAAGGCGACACTTCTCGGAGCCCATTTTTGGTGCTCAGAGGGAAAGTTTCTAAGGGGCAACGAAGGGACCCGCGCTTTGCTTTAAAATTTGTTAATAACAGAATTTTTTCATTTTTTCTCTTTTTTCAGGATCTGGACGCAACATTCATTCATTTCAATTAATAATTGTATCATCTTAATTTTTTATCTTTAATAAGAACAAATGTAATATACTGATATTGAAATATACGCATTATATTCCAAAATAAAAAATTGCATTAATATTCATAAATCTGGATGGTAAAATCATTTTTATTGATAAGCTTACTAATTTTGTCAGTGGCTGTGGTTTAGAAAAAGGGTCACATACATACAAGTACATCATATCCTCAGAATTAGACCCACTATATTAGAATTATTTAAAGTGCCATCCCAACAGAATAGAGTAGAAATATAGAAACACTAACACGAATTTTATTAATGAAATACAGAGCTAATGAGCTCAACACGTTACAAGTCATGAGCCTATTGACGTCTTCTTCCCAGTGTCAAGCAGAGGAGACGGGGTCGACGCCATTCAGTGATAAAGGAGGGCTTCTCATATCACACGACGCGAGCAAGCTTCAACGAAGTTTACTTTTTGTTTTTATATCTAGGGTCAGTGTGCCTAACTTTGGACAGCTGCAACTTTAGACACTTTTATTATAAAAATCATATTTAATTACTGGATGCATCAAATTGATAATGAAATAGCTCATTTTAAAGCTTAGAATGTGAGGAATTTAGAAAAAAATACTTCAAAGTCGTAGAATAACATCCGACTACGTTACGAGCCAAATTAGCCCACTCCCCAAACTCGTCCATTTAAATTACGGCCAAATTTGACGGGGGTCAACCCTTTGGTCCCGGGAAATAAGGTTTGACGAAAATTAGAGAAATCATACCTGAACAAACTAGAAACCATTCGAAAGAGCAACTTTTTGGCTTCATAATCCGTATTTTAAACACTGTCTTACGCGGGAAATTCGACGAAATATTCAGCTTTTAAAACACCTGGGCAAATTTCCAACTTTGGACACTTTCATGCTGGCCGATTTCTCCGTTTGTTAACACTAATTAACTCGCGATATTAGCCTTTTTTAGAGTTTAAAACAATAAGGGACACGTCCTCAGTTTGTTAAAATTGTTACGCGGCAAACAGCGCGCCAAAATAGGCCTAGGCCCTATATACCTAAAAACCTACATAAGTAGCCCCATATTTAATAAAGTTTGTTTTAAAGAAATTTCTGATTTTTTATAGGCCTATAGGCCTATTTTAGGCATACGTCTAGGTCGGCCTAAGCCTATATTTTAACTTTTGAAATTGTGATTCGCCTAATGCGTGCCCAAGTCACCCTTTTTTCGCTGTCCAAAGTTAGGAAGGGGTGTCCAAAGTTAGGAAGGGGCGTCCAAAGTTACATAGAAGTGTCCAAAGTTGAGCACGAATTCGGCCTTTGGGGAACTCTACTTTGCGAAAAATGTGTTCCATTTAAAAAGTTGAAAACTTGTGAGAATGTGTCTTAAGAATGCTTCTCTCCATTGCTTTTTTAATTTTGAGTCTAACATATAAGCAACGGAAGTTATTCAAGGTTATGCAAAAAGTGTCCAAAGTTATGCATACTGACCCTATATACTTTTGTTTATACTTCATAAATGTACTATAGAATAAATAAATTGTTCGTCGATTTAATGAATCTCATTTTTTATTCCTTTTCTTGTCAATTAAGTAACAGGCATATATAGGATTTTAAAATGGATTGAATAGATTTAAATGGATTGGGAATATGGGTTAATTAGAGGTTCCCGGTAATCACCTTAGCACTGTTAAAGGCAGCGCGTCGAGGGGCTATTCACTAATGAAAATTTTCCTTTATTGCTGATTTTTATTTATGCTTTAAAAAAGGATAGGGATTCATTGGTGATTTAAAATGGATGGGGATTAATGGTTGCGTCTGGATTACGAGTAATTATCGAGGGGCTACTCACTAAAAACTCGTTAGCGATTTTAAACTGGATTGGGATTGTGGGTTATGAACGAATAATTAAGAATTCACACATTTGACGCTAGGGGCGCTGTATACGTAGTTACGTATTTACTGACATCTAAAACATGATAAAATTCTGCTAGACATTCGTGTAAGCAATAGATAGTGCATAAATTGCCGCTAGGGGCGCTGTGTACGTAGTTACGTATTTACTGACATCTAAAACATGATAAAATTCTGCTAGACATTCGTGTAAGCAATATATAGTTCAAAAATTGCCGCTAGGGGCGCTGTATACGTAGTTACGTATTTACTGACATCTAATACATGAAGAAATTTGCCGCTAGGGGCGCTGTATACGTAGTTACGTATTTACTGACATCTAATACATGAAGAAATTTGCCGCTAGGGGCGCTGTTATATAGGCCTAACGGTGTGTTCTCTTATTTGAATTAGCGCCCACGTCACACTTCGAAGCGCCCCCAACGACGGAATTAACTATAAAACTCGGACGCCACTTGTCCAGATTTCTTTTCTCTCTGCGAAGGCGACCAGTCAACATCGTTCCTTGATCAGCTCCTCGTAATCCAGACTTTCGAAGGCAGTATTGGATGGAAAGCCACGTTTTACGCCGATGTTGGGACGTGACTCTGAGCTCTCCGCCATTGGATGTCCATTAGAACGTTGAAATCAACGCGAAAGGTTAAGCCTAGTACGGTATGTGTGAAAGTCTTTCAATAATCCAAAGCCATCCAGCTAGCATTTTATTATTTTATTTAATCCTAGAGTTTAAATTATTTAGGTAGAGTTAATTGTTAGTTAATTATGTTTATTTATTGAAAATTAACTACAATATGAAGAAATTTCCAGACACGAGGTCAGTTAGACAAGGCTTAATTTAGAACATCTTAAATCAAGTACTTGGGCTCATATTAGGGGAAATTAAATTTCTATCTATTTTAAATAACAAACCTCGACTGTTTGCAAATTAGGTCTCATTTAACGGCGCGAAACTATATTGCCTAAAATGAGTAACGTATGGTTTAACGGGGCCAGATTAGGTTGCACTAGGCTAGGCTAAACCTTTTATAAAAATTTATCCGGGCCTGGTACTGATCTCTAAGTTTTTACTTTATGCCGTCGTTTTAATTTAAATTAACGAGGGTATTTTAGAATTATTACGCGTAAATTATAGATTTGAGATTTTAAAATATCATTCGTGGCAGTATTTAATTATTTTAGATAATGAACTACGGTCTATTTAATAAATTATGTGTTTAAATTAATTAGGGTTAACTGTTAATAAGTTATCATTAATTATGGAGATTTAAGTCAATTTAATAATTTTAAAATGAGCCACGAACGCGAAGTTAAGGCTTGATTTTTAATTTATATTTACGGGAATATTTTACGTAGTTTTTTTCTTAAATAATTTTAATCTATGGTATTTTTCCGTGAGTTATTATTTTGTTAGGACCTTAAGTAGCCGTTTAATTCTGATATGGAAATATCTTAAATGGAAATTGCTTAATATTTAGTTCAATTCTTACATTTTATATATGGGAATATGGAAATATCTTAAATGGAAATTGCTTAATATTTAGTTCAATTCTTACATTTTATATATGGGAATATTTTACTTGGTTTTTTTTTCTTAATTATTTTGCTAGGACCTTAAAGTAGCCCTTTAATTCTGATTTGGCTTAATTTTTAGTGTGATTTTTAAATAGGAATATTTTACCAAGTTTTTCTTCCATAATTTACGGAAACAACCATAGATTAAAATTATTTTTTTGTTAGGCCCCTCCAATTCTTATAAATATTTGTTATTAATATATTTTCATTTTTAGACGCCATGATGTTCTTGGATATTCTGTTGCTGGTCATTCGGAGAAATATCCTAGCAGATGATTTCAACCTTTGTCAGAGACGCTCATTCCAGATGACATCTTTCTTGGATTTGCGATACAAGATCTTTTCAACCTGTGGTGGCCATGCAATCCTTCTCTACAAAGATGCGATGAACATCACCAAATCTAGAAAATTCAAATTTTTATTAGAATTATATTTGCAACTACTTAATTTCTTTTTACACGTTCAAACTTCAATTTACGGTACACATTATTCTTTTTTTTGTTGAAAATTTTTGTAAACATCTTATTTTTTTACTTTTTGTTCAATAAATTATGCCTTAAACCACTTTTTTGTTTTCTTAAAAAATTATTTGATTAAGAGGGATGGTTTGAATTTTTTAGCTCTAAACAGATAGCCTATTTTTTGGGGACCCTCTTTTAAGCTTCTTTTATCTTATATAAAAAATGAAAAGCTCACTATTTTAAAAAGGGAAAAAATGGAAAAAATAAGCTTAAATTGGTTAAAAAAGTAAAAAAAAGCCTAAAAAGGGGCCTAAAAATACTACCCCAAGTCCAGACCCTAAAAAATTCAAGCCATCCCCCTTATCGAAACTTTTTAAAGAAAACAAAGAACGTGAGCCAAGGGAAAATTTTTTTATTGAGAAAAAAACAATTGAGGTGTTTACAAAAATTTTCTACGAAAAAATATTTAAAGCGTTCCGTAAATTAGAATTTGACCGCGTAAAATTAAATGGGGTAGGCTAGTTACCAATTAAATTTAAGAATAAAATTAAGTTTGTTGGCGGAAAAACTTCGCGGTCCAATCAGTTTGAAGGCCTTGTGTTTCGCAAATCCAAGAAAGATGTCATCTGGATTGAGGGTCCTTAACATCGGATGAACTTCCAAGTCTACTTGAAAACGTCTCTGAATGACCAGCAACAGCTTATCCAAGAAAATCATTCGCGTCTAAAAATTAAAATAAATTAATTACAAATATTAAGGCAATGCCTAATTTTAAAATAAGTGCTACTTTAAGCCAAACAGAATAATAATTTACCGAAATAATCCCATATATTTAAATAATTAGCTAAGAAATTTTTTTAATAATCTAAGCTAAATTTCTTAAGCCTTGCTCAAATGTCTTAACCTCGTTGTCGTCGTTTATTTAATTTTAATTCAAAATTATTATTTAATCAGGGAGAGCCAATAAGATAATTTAATTTTTTGGTTACGTGTTGAAGGAAGGGGCTATATACTCGGCTATGAGTCGGACTGAAGTAAAGGCCAAACGTTGTGCATTCCGTCTTAAAAAAAATAAATCTATTCCTTATTTAATACACTCAATTTACGTAAATAATAATAATTAACTGCCTGCTTCATTAAAACTACTTAATTTATTAAAACAATAAGCTGTTTAAAAAAGGCTTACATTTACTGCGCATTAACAAGTTTGTTCATTCCAACATGGCCTTGCTGAATCGATTCCAAAGGATCATTCAATGGCGGAAAAGAGCTCTAGAAACTGGATTTATTCCTTGCCGGCGAAAAGAAAAATGGCTGATCGTCGGCGAAAGGCCTGATTTCCAAGAGCTGAGCAGGAAACGATCTTGACTCCACGATGCCAATCAAAGAAACAAATTTCGGTTGGTTACTCCAGAAAAAAGTTTTCTCCCGCAAGATTTACGCCCTCAAGACGTTAAAAGCAGACGACACTAATTGGAGTAATACCGTTTTTCCGTTGGCCAATTCCATGGAGTAATTTTCTTGGAGCGAGAAGATAACTTTCTTTAAAATTCCATAAAATTTGGTGTCTCCTACAATATAGCTCCATACCTTCCATTGTCCTTTTCCATGGAGTAATTTTTATGGAGCGAAAATGAAAGTTTCCCTAAAATTCCATAAAATTTGGTGTTTCCTACAATATTGCTCCATAGCTTCATTTTCCTTTTCCATGGAGTAGTTTCCTTGGAGCGAAAATGAAAATTTCCCTAAAATTCCGTAAAATTTGTCTGTTTCCTGCCGTCTGCCAATATTGCAGACACAATATATTTATGTCGTCTGCTTTTAACGTCTTGAGGGCGTAAATCTTGCGGGAGAGAACTATGTTCTGGAGTAACCGACTGAAATTTCTTTCTTTGATTGGCATCGTGGAGTCAAGATCGTTTCCTGCTCAGCTCTTGGAAATCAGGCCTTTCGCCGACGATCAGCCATTTTTCTTTTCGCCGGCAAGGAATAAATCCAGTTTCTAGAGCTCTTTTCCGCCATTGAATGATCCTTTGGAATCGATTCAGCAAGGCCATGTTGGAATGAACAAACTTGTTAATGCGCAGTAAATGTAAGCCTTTTTTAAACAGCTTATTGTTTTAATAAATTAAGTAGTTTTAATGAAGCAGGCAGTTAATTATTATTATTTACGTAAATTGAGTGTATTAAATAAGGAATAGATTTATTTTTTTTAAGACGGAATGCACAACGTTTGGCCTTTACTTCAGTCCGACTCATAGCCGAGTATATAGCCCCTTCCTTCAACACGTAACCAAAAAATTAAATTATCTTATTGGCTCTCCCTGATTAAATAATAATTTTGAATTAAAATTAAATAAACGACGACAACGAGGTTAAGACATTTGAGCAAGGCTTAAGAAATTTAGCTTAGATTATTAAAAAAATTTCTTAGCTAATTATTTAAATATATGGGATTATTTCGGTAAATTATTATTCTGTTTGGCTTAAAGTAGCACTTATTTTAAAATTAGGCATTGCCTTAATATTTGTAATTAATTTATTTTAATTTTTAGACGCGAATGATTTTCTTGGATAAGCTGTTGCTGGTCATTCAGAGACGTTTTCAAGTAGACTTGGAAGTTCATCCGATGTTAAGGACCCTCAATCCAGATGACATCTTTCTTGGATTTGCGAAACACAAGGCCTTCAAACTGATTGGACCGCGAAGTTTTTCCGCCAACAAACTTAATTTTATTCTTAAATTGAATTGGTAACTAGCCTACCCCATTTAATTTTACGCGGTCAAATTCTAATTTACGGAACGCTTTAAATATTTTTTCGTAGAAAATTTTTGTAAACACCTCAATTGTTTTTTTCTCAATAAAAAATTTTGCCTTGGCTCACGTTCTTTGTTTTCTTTAAAAAGTTTCGATAAGGGGGATGGCTTGAATTTTTTAGGGTCTGGACTTAGGGTAGTATTTTTAGGCCCCTTTTTTTTACTTTTTTAACCAATTTAAGCTTATTTTTTCCATTTTTTCCCTTTTTAAAATAGTGAGCTTTTCATTTTTTATATAAGATAAAAGAAGCTTAAAAGAGGGTCCCCAAAAAATAGGCTATCTGTTTAGAGCTAAAAAATTCAAACCATCCCTCTTAATCAAATAATTTTTTAAGAAAACAAAAAAAGTGGTTTAAGGCATAATTTATTGAACAAAAAGTAAAAAAATAAGATGTTTACAAAAATTTTCAACAAAAAAAAGAATAATGTGTCCCGTAAATTGAAGTTTGAACGTGTAAAAAGAAATTAAGTAGTTGCAAATATAATTCTAATAAAAATTTGAATTTTCTAGATTTGGTGATGTTCATCGCATCTTTGTAGAGAAGGATTGCATGGCCACCACAGGTTGAAAAGATCTTGTATCGCAAATCCAAGAAAGATGTCATCTGGAATGAGCGTCTCTGACAAAGGTTGAAATCATCTGCTAGGATATTTCTCCGAATGACCAGCAACAGAATATCCAAGAACATCATGGCGTCTAAAAATGAAAATATATTAATAACAAATATTTATAAGAATTGGAGGGGCCTAACAAAAAAATAATTTTAATCTATGGTTGTTTCCGTAAATTATGGAAGAAAAACTTGGTAAAATATTCCTATTTAAAAATCACACTAAAAATTAAGCCAAATCAGAATTAAAGGGCTACTTTAAGGTCCTAGCAAAATAATTAAGAAAAAAAAACCAAGTAAAATATTCCCATATATAAAATGTAAGAATTGAACTAAATATTAAGCAATTTCCATTTAGGATATTTCCATATCAGAATTAAACGGCTACTTAAGGTCCTAACAAAATAATAACTCACGGAAAAATACCATAGATTAAAATTATTTAAGAAAAAAACTACGTAAAATATTCCCGTAAATATAAATTAAAAATCAAGCCTTAACTTCGCGTTCGTGGCTCATTTTAAAATTATTAAATTGACTTAAATCTCCATAATTAATGATAACTTATTAACAGTTAACCCTAATTAATTTAAACACATAAATTATTAAATAGACCGTAGTTCATTATCTAAAATAATTAAATACTGCCACGAATGATATTTTAAAATCTCAAATCTATAATTTACGCGTAATAATTCTAAAATACCCTCGTTAATTTAAATTAAAACGACGGCATAAAGTAAAAACTTAGAGATCAGTACCAGGCCCGGATAAATTTTTATAAAAGGTTTAGCCTAGCCTAGTGCAACCTAATCTGGCCCCGTTAAACCATACGTTACTCATTTTAGGCAATATAGTTTCGCGCCGTTAAATGAGACCTAATTTGCAAACAGTCCAGGTTTGTTATTTAAAATAGATAGAAATTTAATTTCCCCTAATATGAGCCCAAGTACTTGATTTAAGATGTTCTAAATTAAGCCTTGTCTAACTGACCTCGTGTCTGGAAATTTCTTCATATTGTAGTTAATTTTCAATAAATAAACATAATTAACTAACAATTAACTCTACCTAAATAATTTAAACTCTAGGATTAAATAAAATAATAAAATGCTAGCTGGATGGCTTTGGATTATTGAAAGACTTTCACACATACCGTACTAGGCTTAACCTTTCGCGTTGATTTCAACGTTCTAATGGACATCCAATGGCGGAGAGCTCAGAGTCACGTCCCAACATCGGCGTAAAACGTGGCTTTCCATCCAATACTGCCTTCGAAAGTCAGGATTACGAGGAGCTGATCAAGGAACGATGTTGACTGGTCGCCTTCGCAGAGAGAAAAGAAATCTGGACAAGTGGCGTCCGAGTTTTATAGTTAATTCCGTCGTTGGGGGCGCTTCGAAGTGTGACGTGGGCGCTAATTCAATTAAGAGAACACACCGTTAGGCCTATATAACAGCGCCCCTAGCGGCAAATTTCTTCATGTATTAGATGTCAGTAAATACGTAACTACGTATACAGCGCCCCTAGCGGCAAATTTCTTCATGTATTAGATGTCAGTAAATACGTAACTACGTATACAGCGCCCCTAGCGGCAATTTTTGAACTATATATTGCTTACACGAATGTCTAGCAGAATTTTATCATGTTTTAGATGTCAGTAAATACGTAACTACGTATACAGCGCCCCTAGCGGCAATTTTTGAACTATATATTGCTTACACGAATGTCTAGCAGAATTTTATCATGTTTTAGATGTCAGTAAATACGTAACTACGTATACAGCGCCCCTAGCGTCAAATGTGTGAATTCTTAATTATTCGTTCATAACCCACAATCCCAATCCAGTTTAAAATCGCTAACGAGTTTTTAGTGAGTAGCCCCTCGATAATTACTCGTAATCCAGACGCAACCATTAATCCCCATCCATTTTAAATCACCAATGAATCCCTATCCTTTTTTAAAGCATAAATAAAAATCAGCAATAAAGGAAAATTTTCATTAGTGAATAGCCCCTCGACGCGCTGCCTTTAACAGTGCTAAGGTGATTACCGGGAACCTCTAATTAACCCATATTCCCAATCCATTTAAATCTATTCAATCCATTTTAAAATCCTATATATGCCTGTTACTTAATTGACAAGAAAAGGAATAAAAAATGAGATTCATTAAATCGACGAACAATTTATTTATTCTTTAGTACATTTATGAAGTATAAACAAAAGTATATAGATATAAAAACAAAAAGTAAACTTCGTTGAAGCTTGCTCGCGTCGTGTGATATGAGAAGCCCTCCTTTATCACTGAATGGCGTCGACCCCGTCTCCTCTGCTTGACACTGGGAAGAAGACGTCAATAGGCTCATGACTTGTAACGTGTTGAGCTCATTAGCTCTGTATTTCATTAATAAAATTCGTGTTAGTGTTTCTATATTTCTACTCTATTCTGTTGGGATGGCACTTTAAATAATTCTAATATAGTGGGTCTAATTCTGAGGATATGATGTACTTGTGTGTATGTGACCCCTTTTCTAAACCACAGCCACTGACAAAATTAGTAAGCTTATCAATAAAAATGATTTTACCATCCAGATTTATGAATATTAATGCAAATTTTTATTTTGGAATATAATGCGTATATTTCAATATCAGTATATTACATTTGTTTTTATTAAAGATAAAAAATTAAGATCATACAATTATTAATTGAAATGAATGAATGTTGCGTCCAGATCCTGAAAAAAGAGAAAAAATAAAAAAAATTCTGTTATTAACAAATTTTAAGCAGCTTAGAAATATCAAGGCCGACCATATATAGTCGGCCTTGGAAATATATAACTTATAAGTACAAAGTTTTCCTACGCTTCCGGAAATTTGGGTTCTTGGATGAAAAACAATGTTTTGGTCTGGAAACAGAAGTATTAGCGTGGATAGGCGTGTGTTCATGATTGTTACTATATCCAGATTCTGAAAATAAAATCAAAATAGTAATTTACCGAAAAAAGGGTGAATCCTAAACAGCGTACGTGTAGCTATAATTTATAGAGATTTTATATAGTATTTACTTTATTTAATATATACGTACTATTTAAGGTGACGCACGAAACACCTGGCCTGGAAATGTACCTCTGAAATAAATTATCTCTTTTTAATTGGCATTGATATTTTCCTCGCGATGTTTTAAACCAAAAATTTATCATAAGCTAGATTCAATTATCTTAACATTGATAAAAGCAATTGAAACCATATCGACACAACTGGCCTTTCCAAAAGTTATGAAATGCCACGAAACAAAGATGTATTTTTCCTCATTTCCTCTTCCCTCGAGGTCCTTTCTTTCAAACAAGTATGGAGACGAAACCCTAACGAATGTTAATATTACGCTTATGGACGAGATGAGTCTAGATATTTGTTAAAATACCACCGTTAGTATCGCAACAACGACAAGTACGCGTTGGCATTTACGCGTCCTTTTTCTCGCGCCAATGAAAACGAAGCTTAACGGCTCCTTAGCTACAGCTATACGTTATCTCACGTTACCTACCAATTAATCACCCAAAAACTACAATAATTTTAATTTATATTACATAAAATGCTTTAAAAACTTTCGTTAAAAGCAAGACTATTACGGTGCACCGTGTCCTACACTCTAGTCTTCATCCCGTTGCCAAGACAACGACGAAGAGAGCTAAGAGAGAGGGAGGAAATCAAGAGAGAGAGAGGGGGGGGTAGAGAGACGCCGGACGGTCGAGTCTCGCAATCCAAACTAGAGGGATAACAGTCGATGACCGGTTGCTGGATGGGAGTAGGCGCTGAATTTCGTCGTGGAGAGGCATCGGTCCTTCTTGAAACTCGAAACGGGTCATGACCGATGATAAAGTTGAGACGGTGTAACCAGCTGGACAGGAGAGAAAATAATATTCGTCAGGAAAAGCACCGAAGAAGAGGAAATCGAAAAGAAGGAGAAAATGGTTAAATATCATTTTCCCATTCCAAATATTTCCATCCTCCACGGCTCGCCACGAATTCCACCGACGGCTTCGACTCGCGAAGTTTCCGTCGTCAGCCCTCATTGGCAACTAATATTAATAGATTGACCCCGTAATAATATAATGTACTTATTCGTCAAAGTTTAATAATTATAATAATATAAAACAAAATACCCAGTTAAAAAGCTAGACAGTTAGAGATTAATCGCGTTAAAAACGTTTTACGGACGGGACTGGTGCGCTCGGCGCCCGGGATGCTGAAACCCAGCGATGCCTTTTGTCAGCGCTTTGTACTACCTTGTTGTTGCCTCTTGGTCGGAATGCTGCTGGTTTGTTTCTCGGGCCGCGTCGCGACTACCTCCACCACCCAGGTTAAAATCGGTAAGTTCATTTCTTTCAAATACCCGCGCTTATGGACAGGAGGAAGATATTACTTCCATAATCACTATAGACAAGTCAAATTCTGTCCCTTTTAATCTTAGTTTGTACTAGATAATTCTAACCTACTCAGCTTCTCGAAAACGACTTAAAACCTTTTCCAAAAGTTACATTGCGTGCCAAATTTCAAAGTTAAGAATTCAGGCTTAATTCATCCGTAGAGAAGCCATTTAGGTACACTGTATTCGTGCTTGTAAATTTTGGTTGCGGGAATTAGAGAAGCCCCTAAAAAATCAATTAAGTATAATTACCAATTCGGTGCATCCACAAATCTCTTTAATTAAAATAACCATGGATAACTAAACAGCAAAAAGGGTTCCCTGATAAGGGGCTAGTATACGTTGATAGTGAAAATACTTCTAATAATTTAGTCATTACAATTCGCAAAGTTCTAAAAAAGCAAGTGCGTTTCAAGACGTTATACGTATTGTGAAATCTATCTGATTAGGAATTTGCAGAATATGTTTTTTTGCATTCTGATTCAAATGGCTGGCACAATAAATTTAGTGTCCGTATTCTTGAAGGATAGAATTTAATTCTTGTAAAACTATGATTAATGACTTTCCCCAAAATAGATAGATGTTATTAAAAATTGTGAGTCTTATCCAGTTTTTCATTATCAATTATCACGATGTAATTTTATGGGAATGGGATTGAACATTTCCTTAATAAGCATCGCGTTGCGTCTTAAGTCTCCTGGCAGATTATATCAAACAAGTTGGGAAAACCAAAATATTACCTCTCCGAGTCAAGAGAAGAACTACTTACAAACTTATTTACCCAGATATGGAAATGTTTCTTCTTTTTTTATGAACAAATACTGAAGTTATAATTTATGAAATATTAAAGCAGTATACAAAGCATAGCAAATATACTGTAAATCAGACGACATTTTACATCCAATAAGGATATACTTGTACACATTAAAATCATCCGATGGGGGAAAAACGGGAAATAAAGAGATAAAACTTTGGAGCGATATTACCTTTACCTGTTTGTAAAGGCCCAATTTGCTACTCCTCAACTGTATATCCTCTATGTTCAAAGCCATATTCACAACAGGGTTGCCATGTAAACACTATCCTCTCGTTTCACCTCAACAATTTTCTTAGTTTGTCTACATGACGATTAACGTTACATAACACCAAAGCTTATTTGTGGCTACACACACTGAAAGTAAACGTGCACCATAAAATCATGATAACACGAAGCTATAATCCGATAACGATCAGACCTTCACTGATCTGGGCTGCGTTCAGCAGAGCTCACCAAAAAAGACAGCGGATTTTGGAAAACGTTTACCGGTGAGATCTGTCGTCATAGCTTTTCTCCGGTCATCGGTGTTTTAAAAATAAGCTAGCGCAATAAAGCGTGCAAGGTACAAAGGCTTAACAAAAATTGTATGATAACATATTTATGGAGATAGATAAGAACAACTTTTATAATTAAACATAGAAACTAACATATCTCTTAAAATTCTCGCGTGATCAACTGGTTTCACGTCAAATGAATAGCTATAGCCCCATCAGAATCAGCAAGAGCTATTTGTATTAATTCCTCCATGTTTTTTTTTCGCCAAGCTGAGAACTACGCGTTTTACGACACGTTATCCAACAACCCGACTAATGTCTTCGGTGACCGTGCTGGCTCAGCGCTGAGCACCGTGACGTCTAAACCAAAATCCCGTTCTGTAGGACACTGCTAACAGCGCTGAGCTCTGCTTAACGCGGCCCAGATTTCCACCATGATTATAAAATCTAAGCCTGATTATTTAAAAGTGTAATTAACTTTCGGCTCACTCTGAACCGTTAATGTCTCTGCATTACAGAAACGAAAACCATGCGTTTACTATTTGGTTCACTAGGCCTATTGACAAATGATAGTTCATTTGACCAATATAGTGGCGTTCTTCTTGAAATCACTTTAGAAAGGATTATGCTATAAACAGATGTAGTATAGCTTACGTAATATATAAACATCGATTTCAAATAATAATATTAAAAAATATTCTTGGGATATCAAAATGAAACAGAGCTTTATAGCTACAAAACCACTAAAGGCATCGAAATTACGAAAAATATTTCCATATATTAATTATACATTATGAGAAAACAAAATTTCAAGGTTTTGTAGGATTTCTTTCCACAAAACAAAGCGAACTGCTAACGCGATGCACTAACGGACGGACATACACAGACTAAAACATAGACTGCTTTTTAACTCTTTCCGTATTAATTTTGAATTGAGAAACAAGATTATCTTAAATATTAAAATAAATATAATTAATATTTAACATTTTCTTCGTTAGTTATTCGCCTTATTGAACGTTACATCGTTTTAAAAAAGAACAATTAAACATTCTTGAGAGACTTGACTAATATTGGCGTTTGAAATGAAGCATACGACGGTTGCTTCCCCTTACTCAAATAGGTAGTATATAAGGGTTTCGAATCGCAGCTATGGATAAGAACAGCGCAATTGCGTGAACCTTTGGTGGAAGCCCCACCTTAGGGAGGCCGGACGTTTCTCGTAACCCTGGCCGATCGCCGCGTATGTCTTAACATTAAGGATGATGATGGAGTAGAAGCCAGGTGTACAGACTGGCGTCCATGTGGGATGGACAAAAACTAAGACCAGAAGATGGTGGTGTAGAAGCCAGGTGTACAGACTGGTGTCCATGTGGGATGGACAATAAGAACAGCGCAATTGCGTGAACCTTTGGTGGAAGCCCCACCATTGGGAGGCCGGACGTTTCTCGTAACCCTGGCCGATCGCCGCGTATGTCTTAACCTTAAGGATGATGATGGAGTTGAAGCCAGTGTGTACAGACTGGTGTCCATGTGGGATGGACAAAAACAAAGACCAGAAGATGGTGGTGTTAGAAGCCAGTGTGTACAGACTGGTGTCCATGTGGGATGGACAAAGACCAGAGGCTGGTGGTGTTAGACAGGCAATGGAGCAATAGCCTGCAAGTGTAATACAATTTCCGAAATTTCCGGAAATTGAGAACACGTTTGCTCCGATTTTCAAACTGCGAACGCGGTCCCCTGGGGTGTAAGTCAATAACAACAGACAGACAGACAGACAGACAGACAGACACACACACAGACACGTCGAAATTAGAACCTCTCCGTGACATACGTCACTCGGAGAGGTAATAAAATCTGCCTTACAAATCGCCATCTGAGTAATTTTCTCGAGTACGTTACTGAGCCTCAAGCGAAACAAGGTGATAAAAACATAATAGGCCCTACCTTTATGGCACTGGTACTATCAACTCCATTTTTAAATTTGTCAGGAACCAAATCCGCCTCAAACATTTAAAACAAACCTGGAGAAACAAAACCACAACCTCTTGGATATATAAAAAACAGTTACAGTATCTTGAAGAACAGATACTATAAAGGGGTCCTATTCAATAAAGTCGAAAAAACATTTAGGCATATGTTTGCATTCGGAGTTTGATTCCCAGAGGAACAAAGTTATATCATATGAACCAAATCAATTCGAGTCTCTTCGTTTTTCTAACTTCTCGCGTTCGAGAGGTCGAATAATAAATCCAGCTCTATGATGATGTTTCCTTTCTAATTTTGTACATGGTGAAATGTTAGCGTTACTTCTGTTACATATCTTTACTCTTTTATGGGATAAAGCGGAGTAATTAACTGTACCGCGTAGCTACTCGGCTCTCGTTATCCTTGTCACTGGACTTTCTAATTACTTCAGACTGTAATGGCAACGAGTCGTCGACAAACGGATGGGTGCCAACCATTTGGGATGGGACGTAATAAAGCCACTACACATCGTATAACGTTATCGTTCGTCTCGCTAATTAGCCCCGTTTAACAAGATAGGGGAAGTATAATTATATTTACCTAGGACCAACGTCTAGAACCATATTCCAAGGGATAATGAATGGTCGAGTGTCGGGTACATTTTATCCGAACTTTGAAACACCTAAATTCTAGTCCAGCCATACTTCCAGACAAAATTCGTGTATATTTTCCAGTAGCAAAGGTTAACATAGTTTTCAGACTACGAGGATTAAATTTACACAAGGAGGCCTGGCTTTTGACTCCACCAAGGAGTCTGGCCTCCTTGAGTAACACCTGAAGCCTATCCTCCTTGTGTTCAAGATGGCGTCGGATAGATACGGACCAAAACATACCTCGCTAACACCCGCCAGATTTAAATAATGACTGATTTGTTGCGTTTCAGTAGAAAACTTAACTAGAAAAGCTTATTTTTCATTTTTATTGTTATGTAAGGAAGAAAAAATGAAAATCTCATTCCGTACGAATGTAAGTTAAGATGCATGAATAGGATACTTCTTTCGAACACAGCTTAAGGCAATACCTTCTCTAGTTTCATATAATCAGACAATTCTCCTAGTTTTACGAGTTTTTTTTTCCTTCTTAACTCCCTCATTGTTTTGGGAAATATGTTGGCAAAGGCAATGCATATAAATCAGAAATATAAGAACGGCTCGAGTTTCTTAGTAAATTTGCGGAAAAGTAATGATAATATTCGTTGGAATTCAGGATTTTACTAGAGAAATACGTGCCATTAAAGAATATTTCAAGAAAAAATCTTTTAATGATTGTATTTTTGTTTGTTTGGAAAAATTCCTTCCATCCTTGTTATTAATGAAAGCAGAAGCTTATAATATATATATGCTCCATAAGTATGACACTACCTTTATTTCGTAAGGCTAGAGACTTACTAGTTCGAGAACGACAAGCGAGAACTGACTACTCACGGTTTTGCAGTTCATCTTCCTATTTAGTCTGTATGTACTAATTAAGCCTTTGATAGCGCCTCACCAGGCGTCGCTTTACGAGAATCTAATCTATGAATTACGTCACTTCATGACAAGCTCCAGTTTGTAACCAGTGACAAACTTATGGAACATATCTTATGAACTTACGTTTACAGTTATTGTTTTAAACCCCAATAACAGTGAGAAGTTTGCTTTGATGTACTCAGGCTTGGAAGGGATTAAAAATTTTGTTATTTACGTTAACTAATTAATCTTTAACTAGATTTGATCGCGTCTTTCAAGGCGTCTCCTTAGTTCGTTTCTCGTATTGCTCGACAAAAGCAATTTGGCAAAAGCCTAGTTACTTTTCCGTCGTGACATTTACAAGGAATCACGGAATAACGTCTAGCATTTCCCATGGTAGAAAACCCCCAAAAGTTTAGAATAAAACAGGAAAAATGGTCATTACTCTGGTTTCCCTCTCGCTTGTCCTTAGCGGTTGAAACCGGATCTCTTTTATGGCCTTTTTCGTCACTTTTAAGGAGGATTGCCGCAATGGACGGACAAAAATCTGGAGTTTTTGGACAAGGGAATAAGTTTTCCAGAGTTTTCTGTCGCCCGGGGAATTCCAAAAGTCGAGAAAAACAGAGAAAAGTGAAGACCGTTAAAAGATGTTTCCAACTGTTTTCCCATAGCCTCTTTAGACACCACATGGCTCTCTCCTCACTCTTTCTAAAATTGTCTCTCTTTAATTTGTAGAGAATGCGTCTATGATTAAAAAGGTTTGCGCAATTAAGTTAACTTAGTTATTAGGTCTGTCTGTAAATCAAACTGGGGTACTTCAAAACTTCAAATACCATTCATACCTCCATAAGTTTATAAGATATGTTCCATAAGTATGACGCTACCTATACTTCGTAATACTAGAGACTTACTGAGATCTAGATCGAGAACGATTACAATCGGTTTTACACGCAGTCCATCTTCCTATTTAGTCTGAACTAAGCCTTTGACAGAGCCTCACCAGGCGTCACTTTACGAGAATCTATGAAGTTTCACGAACGTCACTTCATGAGAAGCTCTCGGTAACCAGTGAAAAACTTATGGAACATCTTATAAACTTATGATACCTCTCACTGGACATTAGGCCAGTAGAGTCCAAGCCTTCAAGCATTTAATTTAAAAACTGGTCCAGTTAATTTTTAAAGTGGACATTTGTTCAGAGGCACCGCCTTATTTTTCAGCCCGATACACTAAGCTTACGGAAATATACCAGAAAAAATACAGTTTCTAATTTCTTTTTAAGTCCCAATCGGCCCAAATTTTAAATAATGATTGCTGAAATTAAATTTACAATCCTAATCGTAATCTCTTGCTTACATATTTTTAAATCGACAAAGAAATCGCCCAGTTTTTCTGTCCCTATATGGTTGTCTTGGTTGATAAGATCCATGGTATAAATTCTTTCATCCTCATTTGAGTGTCATCCAAAGACGTCACGCAAAACATGGGAGCATTCTCCTATGGAAAGAACACTTCGACAAGGAGTTGAATAAAAAAAGTGGGGGTATGAGCACGTACGGGGAAGTCGAAGAGTGGACGGTTGCTCGTAATAATTACGATCGAGTCTTTAGGGAGTTCATTAATTATCGGGTCTGGCTTAAAGACGGTGTCAAGAGCAGCTGCAACCTCGTCAACCTTAATACTTTTAGCTTGTATCGCCCTAATGCTCTCTAAGGGAAAAGAAGACCAACTGAGGTGAATCAAGTTTAACAGAAAAGATGGTTCACCTTCCTTCGCTACAAAATTTCATACTTTAAGATAGCAATGAAATGAAAACAGCGATGACTTCACCGATTACCATAATTATTTTTAATTAAACACTCACCACCTGTGTTCGCGAATTTTAAAATAGTTCAATTGGCTTGAGATGATTCAGGTCAAAGGTCATCCCATACAATATCTAAGGTGAAAACACATTTTTTCGCAAGTACCTGAAAAATAAAAAAATTAAAAACAACACCTGAATTGATATTCCTTTTGTAAGCTTTAACGAAAAAAATTGCCAAAACAAATTTGCAAGCTTCTAAAGAATAAGTAGACGTAGTGTCATACTTACGAAATACATCTTATAAACTTATGGTTGAACGAGTAACCTTACAATAGAACCATTATTTACTACGTTTCTCAACCATTTCATCTAGTAAAGCTTGTTTCGGGCAAGCTACAGTTTTCTTCTCTCATGGGTTTTCCTAATATTGTCCATACACCTTTTAACGAGAGCACGAGCCTTAAGAGCGTCGAATGAAACGAACCAACCAACTAATTACCCGCTATGGAAACGCCAAAAAAAAAAGAAGTAAAGACAATAGCCAATAGGGAACGATATAGGTTCAGTTCACCTTCACAAATACCACGGAGAGCTTTGTTAAATTTTTGTGAGGGCTCAACTTACTTTATTCTTCCTTTCTTTCTTCCTTCAGAGGAGAGAGTCTATAATTGGCAATTTCATTAATTGCCTGGTAGAATTTAATTTTAGTCTATCAGTTACTTTTTCTTTTTTTAGGATTAAACTCAATTTAATTTTCGGTAATTAAAATTTTCTGGTCATTAAGGATAGATCAATTTTTAATTAACGCTAATTTCGTTTGAGAAGAAAATTAGTATATTAATAATTTCTTTTTTTTCTGGCATAATTATGGGTACGTTAATTCAAATTAGAATAAAATTCGAAAGTTAAAAAAACTGGCTTTCTTTGATTTAAAGAGTGAATAAAATTCATACTGATATTAATTTACTCTCTACTACACTTCGAACAGCACTTGATATGCAAAACTCATTTCTCCCATAAGATCACTCGCGAAAATGTTTCAGGCCTAAAAAAAATTACACTGTTCGATGACTTTAAAAATCAAAGATAAGGGTTTTCTTTAAAATGATGTTATAGATTAATTCCAAGATTAAAACGAACTAATCTCATACCTTTTACCGGTGTTTGTTTGTCTCTTAATAGTTTCGCTGTGGATAAAAATTAGATCCTGCAAAGTTTAACTTCTTTTTTTTAATAGGATTTGGCTTTCCTTAACTTTAATCGCAACCTTCAGAATTAAATAGAGAAAGAAAATTAAGGTTCTTTCAGCTTAATACAATGAGAAAGGTCGACTTTAATTTTTAAATAAAGAATATGGCTCGATACGCCCACGGCAGAGTTTCACGTAGGTCCTATCGTGTTTGTTCAGCCATCTTAAGATAAAATTTCCTTCCGGCTTCAATCCAATTACTTTTCTATATTGTATAAAGGTTATAAGTACGAAATTTTTAATTATAGATCGTGGGTGGAATCATAACATAAACCTATCAGTAAACTTATAAGTTCTGATCCAGTTAGAGGCCTTCTTGTAATTAACGCGAATGCTATCTTTAGAAAAAACATGTTCCAGATAAAAATACGAAAGGGATTATGGGAAAGATACGTTGCTACGTACATCGCTGTGATTAGTTGAGCGGGTTAAAACGCGTCCATTATAAAAAAGTAAATGAGCACCTCATGGTGGTGGATTTCTCTAGCCTACTCTATCTCAAGACCTAAATCACAGTAGGCCATGGCCTTATTCCGTCTCGCTTTAGAGGAGTTTAAGGTTTTAAACGAAGATGGCGTAGTAGTCGCTATAATTTTGTCTCCCATGGATATAACTCCGCGGCGGACTCATACTTACGCGTTATATGGTTATAGTTTATCTTATATCCACAAAATGTACGGGGTACCACTTTTATTCTATAATAATTAAACGCGTCCACTAAACTTCTTAGAGGATAGCAGAAAACTTTGGCTAAGATAATAAACTGAAGCCGCGTTTACGCTAAACATTTTGAAACAGTTTTGAACCGTTATGGAAGGGCCTAATCAATTTAAAAGAAAAAAATAGCATTTTCCTTTATGATGAAAAACGATTTCAAAGTGTCTAGTGTAAACGCGCCTTATTTTAAGTGATTAATGAAATTTAACTAACCTCTGGAAGTCGTAATGAATTAATGACAAAGTGTTGTTTGTTATTTTCCCCATAGGCGCTCTCTTTACTGAAGACCAGCGGGACAGTCCCATCGAATTGGCCTTCAGATACGCCATCGTCCGTATTAACAAAGACCGGAGTGTTCTTCCCAACTCCTCACTCAGCTACGACGTACAGTACGTTCCTAGGGACGACAGTTTCCACGCTGCCAAAAGAGGTATCACGAATTCTCTCTAGTTTAGAAAACTCCGAGGAATTCCGAATTCCCACAAAGTTTTCCCAACTTAACTACTATAAAACCAAAAACTCTGTCTAGAACGAACGTGCACGCGTGCATAGCTAGCGAGCTTTAGAAATTGCGGTGGATGAGGGAAAATTTAAAGAGGCGCGGACTACTAGAGGCCATAATGAGAAGCGTACGAATTCATTCAGTGCTCTGGAATTTTCTTAAGGACCAACTAATCCAATCAAGACTCTTCTTAATTAGTTAGGTAACTGGCGGCTGCGAGTCTACCGCTGAACCAAAAAGAGCACTCTAATTTCGAACGAATAAAGATTTAGACAAGCATTCGGAAGACATTCTTTAGGCCTTCATTTAACTTAGTTTTTTTCCCTTTCACTTTACCTATGTAGATTTTCTTACTTACGCGGGGTTTTTTTACAATGAGATAATAAAGAGTTAATTAAGGCGCGGACGTACAACACCGCGTAAGTTAAAGTTTCTATATAATTCGGAGGGCCAATGGGAATTTTAGTTTAAAAGTTTCTTCAAGAAACAACGCACTTAGAAAGTGGTAATCTGGTTCGTGAAATGGGTGGTCCTAGTTCAGAGGGAGGATCGCGAATATTCAGCCCAACACTTGAGGTAGGGAGTTAATATACTCTTGAGAACTAACACAATCACGAGTCAGTACCCGGAAGATGTTTACTCATCACATCATTCACTAATTTCGCGATTTCAAATTAAAGGAAAAAAATCGATGTTAGGTTCTTGGACATTATATTGAACTTTTTTCTCCTCTATTTTATAGCATGCTATCAAATCAGTACCGGTGTGAGTGCCATCTTCGGTCCTCAAGATTCGTTGCTGGGCAACCACATCCAATCCTTGTGCGATGCCTTGGATATTCCTCACATCGAGATGAGGCTAGACTCGGAACCGGAAGTCAAGGAATTTTCCATTAATCTCCATCCGAGTCCTCGACTCCTCGGTAACGCCTTGATGGATCTGATCATGTACCTGAACTGGACGCACGTAGCTGTCATGTACCAAGATGATATGTGTAAGCGCAGATTTCGTCTTTCGTCAACACTGTTTGTTCAAACAAGGGCTTGGGAATCCATCAAGTTCACCATCGTAATATCGTTTCAACCAGCGCGTTGTTTACACTAAGGCTCGCTTCTCCAATTACGCCCTTTCAAAATTCTTCTCTCGGCTTTAGGCTTAACACCCGGTCAACTTAATATATGACAGGGTGAAATTTGAAATTTAAGAAGTCAAGGCCTACGCGTAATTTCCCTCCATTATAACACTGTTAAATGTCAGTCACGAGATTCAAATACGTCAACATCGATTGCTCAGTTCAGGTTCAAAATTAGGATAGGTCCATGGAATTTGAGACGTTAGCGAATTCAATTTCCACGTACGCTTCCTGCTTTTCGTAAGAAATAGTTTTAAAGTAACCTTTGAACAGTCCTAAACCATTTTACAAAACGAATCATGCACAAGCAGAGATAACTTTGAACTGACTCTAAAAGTAAATTTAACCGAATAAAATTTCTCCGGAAAAGGGATCACATATATACACACACTCACTCACATCGTACATCAAAAATTTGAAAACGCGAAATGGACATCACTGAAATCCAGTACAGGCAAGCTAACATATCTTTAAGAAAGAAAAATCGAGTTTTCTCGCATCCGTCCCATTCCCTCATGGCCCATTGCAAATAGATTCAAGCTATCTATAAAATTGTCGCGAATGTTATAGGCTTAGGGTTTTAGAAGGAAAAACGGGAATGAAATAAAGCTTTTCTTATACCGTACGAACCAGAATCGGCACGAACCAAACGCTAAGCCTTGGAATAAACCTTAAAGTCCCCTTCCCCAAGCACAGTCTCCATTGCTATAAAATACGACCTTTTCCGCTCGCGCACGACTTGGAAGTTGGACCTCTTTCAATTTTAAGGAGAAACATAAATTTAATTTCCGATTCTGTTAAGCCTTGGTCCATATACCAAATGTATTGTGAAATACTGAAAATCGGTCAGATGAAAGTTTGAACTCTGTATATATACAGCGCAGATCGAATTCAGTTCGGAATAATGTAGTTTTAACGACATAATAATTTTGGGCAAGAGGCAAGTATGCCTGACCATCCTGACGGAATGTAATGAATTTATGCGTAGAATAAAAGTGGGCCAGACCCGAATTTAACCGTTTAACTTTCATAATTAGGGTTTAGATTATGTACTTCTACACGAAACGATTTAGCGATCTAAATAAAACTAAAAATAATTGAAAATCAAATCATTAATCATGATAAATAATTGATTTTGCAATTAACTAAAGACGGAGTGAAGTACCCCTCGATTTATAAGTCTTAATATATTGATATTCTCACGGATGGAGCGACACTCTCAAGGTTTCCGATAGTTTGAAATAATTAAATCGCGTTCAACTAAATATATATATGACAATTGACGATCTAAGACTTAATTGTAGTTTCGAACTTGCTCCGCGTCAATAATTAATTACCTTCTATGGAGATAATTAGTAAATTGGAATTATTTTATTCCAGCCCTCGTAAACCTGCAGGAACTGGTTAAACCACCCATGCCAAGAAATGTACAGTTTATTTTTCGGAAAACAACAAAGGACACCTTCCACGATATTTTAAAAGACATCAAAAGCAGAGGAATTTATAGCATCATCCTCGATGTCCGCCCAGAAGATTTAGGAACCTTACTCTCTGCCGTAAGTAAACAAAACTAATTACTTTCCAAATGATATTATACTTCGGGAAGGATAAACATCTGGATATATGGAAAGGGGAGGAGCATGGTGTGTCAATCTTAGGCACGGCATGCTTCTTTCCCCCTTTAAAGGGAAATACCTTAATTTGCATAGCTTGATAGTCACGTGAATGTGACGTAGTAGGAAATAGTTGAATGTTCAAAATAGTACATTTATTTTACAAGTTTAACTATTCTAATTAAACAAAATCAGGAAGACTTTATAGGAGTGTTATTAAGAAAGCCAAGCACATATAGCTTCTTCTCGTACGCGCATCTACTTCAGCGCATTTCATTAGAACGCGCCACGTGATCATTGCTCTTGAAGACATGCATTTACGAAATTATAAACACGACTAATACTCTGTCTCTCTCATGCGCAGAATGATGCGCTAAAATTTAGGATTTGGATCTTTCTTTAGAGGTTTTTTTTTAACCTAACCGCTTCTCAAAAGAGGATGCTACATACCTCTCATTAAAATCCTCTATAGAGTCTCTCTGAGCAAATATGCAAATTATCTAACCGCATTCTTTTGAAAACACCGTAATTAACTTCATACTAATTAAATGTCATAATAATTAATTTCATTATAGATTCTTCAAGTTCAAATGAACGACTACAAATATTACTATCATTTTACTACTTTTGTAAGTAACATTTTTTTCATTCCTTTTATCCGTTTTGTAATTAGGGTTAATTGAACCAGCGCCAAAAATTTAACGCGCGCGCAAAAAAAGGCGCCAATAAATCAATTACGTCAATTGACATGAAATTTATACATTGTCTGTTTTTTAAAAATGACATTTTTTTTTGCTAAGAGGAAATTCACTTTCCTCTTTTCACAGTTTTTAGTAAAACCGGGGAAACTATTTTAAATGAAAAAGGTTGGATTGAAAAAGAAGATATGAAAATGGGTTCAATTTTACTTTATAAAAAGTAGAGTGACTCTCAAATTTTTTTACAAAGCCCCCCCTTTTATCGACAATCGATATCTGATCCCATTTTTTTTAGTTCATAAGCTCAGTTTATAGATGACATGGTTGAAGGAATGTTTATACGCTGGAATGTTTTCATTGTTAATAATAATTTACTAGCTTAGCTGCCCGGCGTTTTCTGGACTTTAATGGGAATATTATCTTGTCTATGTAGACACTAAATAAATTACAAATTTCGAATTAACCAGAAAATAATCAAGTATCTCAACAACGTCATCTATTAAACCCTATTTCCTAGAATACCAATGCTTACTTCAAAGAAAGAAAAAAACGTTATATAAGATTTAAACGAGTCCAGTTTCCGTGAAAAGCAAACATAATTATTCGGGGATATATTTTTGCAATACTTCTGAATAGCAAAATTTACATATTTGATAAAAACGACTCTCGTTCGTGATTTTGAATTTAATAATTTGAACAGAACAAATTCCATTCAAAAACTGAGCAAGATACTAATCTTTAATCTAGAACAGTGACGTTTTCGTGTCAAATATAATCCACGCGTAATTTAATCTTAAAAATTCTGGTATCCTGTAACTTATATAAAAAAAAGAACAAAGCAGAGCCAACGTTTGTAATGATTCGTTTCAGTAAATGATGGTAATTTTCCGGGAAATTTGGCTTCTAAATTTTTTTGCCCCCCCTTCACTCTCTTAAAAGTCAAAACCTGAGAGTACACTCACTTGAAATTGGGCCGTATTGCATAGACCTTTAAAAATTCAAACCCTTTCATAATACACTTACCTACAAGGGATGGGACACTACACTGAATTTTAAAAGCGTCTTTGACAAAATTGCGTAACCAATATGCGTTCTCAGAAGACAGGGATTATTTTTCCCATAATTCCTCGCGATGTCAGAGTGGAAATTCGGTGTACAAAAATGTATATTTTGTGCTTTAAGACGTTAGTGATTTTTTTAGTATGTTCCCTATAATGAACGGTTACAGAGTTTAGAAAATTCACCGAAAAACTTTAGCTTATCAGTAGACGCATAAGTTCATAAGATATGTTCCATAATAAGTTTGTCGCTGGTTCCTGAGACTCTGAGAGCTTGCTGACCAGTGCTTTTCCATTTCCGCTGAAGTTAAACAAAATTAAAACAAAGAACGTCTGTTTTTCAATAAATACCTTAAATATTTCTCAATAACATTCTAGTCCAATTATTCGAGTGAAGTGTCCGACACCACTAACTTCAATGTACCATTCAGGAGTAAACGATCTCGTTAAATTTAAAAACACACACTACTAGATAATAGAGAAAGTCAAGGTTTGCCCACTATAAAGCGGCCGGGAAATAGAAAATGGGTGAAAAACAATAGTCGTAAAACTTTGCGCTCATCGATTTCGAACAAAACTCGTTCCTTGACGGAAATGACATAGAGAAGGGCAAGTGGAAGGAGGAAAGGAAGAGGGATAACGGAGAAAGAGAGCCTAGAGACGCGGCAGTGGAGAACAAACGATTCTAGTCTTCTAGAGGAAGCGCTAAAACCCTTTAACGCCCCAGTTCCCCCTACCATGGAAGCCTTTCTCATACTTACGCTTCTATCCTCGCTCCTGAACCTCGAGAGATAGTTCTACAGTCGTAATATCGTACGCATAAAGGAGTTGAAAGCAAAGCTAGTGATGATGTTAATATTAGGTGAAGTTACGTGTTAGAATGAGTAACTCTGAAGCCATATAGCCAACTTTACCCGCACATCAAATGCCAGCCCAGATTCAGCTCTGTTCAGCGAGGATTTATTAAGTGATAGACTTAACAAAAGCAAAGCGACCAATTTAGGTTCAAAGTTCACGTAATTCTGAATATAATCTCAGATAACCTATTTTGTAATAACATTAGATTCACAGAGTCAGTTTGATAGTACAGATACTGTTCAGTTGAGCACTAGATTACATTTTCATTAAGTACCACAAATAATAAAACCCAAGCTAGGAACTTAGGTTCATAGTTCATACGAATACTAATAAAACTTTAAAAAAGATCGTGTGGATCGTCTATGTTAGCCATAATCACTTGACGGTACTGATATCTTATACTGAAAATCAAAGCGAAGTAGACGTTTCAGAGTAAAACAGAGACCCTGTTAGTGCATGAAAGAGCTTGCACGAGAACATAAAGGCAAAGGATGTGCAGGATGTAGTTAGGTTCTGGAGTAGGGAACAGTTTTCCTATATTTGCATTATACCGTATAACATACCAAATAGACTCGCAATCGTACCACACCGTAACGTACCAACCCAGAGCAACCGGGACTACAAGCTAGTTCCTTTTAGAATATCGGGTCGACCTTTATATGCTTTCTTTTCCCTCTTTTATGTCCTGGGAGTTAAGGAGAGAGATCAGTATGACACGAAGAAGAGTCAGCCAGTACTTGTCCCTAAAATCCCTATCCTTGAAACGGATGCGGGACAAATGAAAGGGGAGTGGCACCCACTGACTCGATAAGGGTTTAGGGACACTAGGGACAATTCCTGGAAATAAAGTAATCGAACATATATAAAAAAAGGATCTATAGAAAACGCATCACCGATACCTAACGACGGACGTACGGTGTACCCGATTCTAAGCCTCAGTCACTCATTATTTCATTCTAAGACTACTTTTCTGTATTCCCAACTGAAACCATTGGTTGGAAAGCCTCAGATTTATCGAAGTGAAAATGGAACAGGATCCAATTTTCCGCGTAGACAGTTTTTGGGGTGAATTTCTTTCATTTGGGAGTGGCAAAGAGTAATATTGAAGGATTAATAAATCTTTATTTAAAAATCCTAACTGACCAATTATCAGCGTCCAGCTCAAACCCTCGGCTTTGCCAGTTAAGGAAAATGAAATTTTACAAACCGTAGGCATCTTTGAAAATGGCAAACAGAAATTTGAAAACCGTCTGACATGAAAGCGTCCATACATTTTAAGGTGTATCCTATTTGGTAGTTGTTTAAATTTTAATAACGACTGTAAATTATACTTCAAACTGCCATTCACAATTGGCAATAGGAGCGCAATGTTTTAATATACCCTTTTGATACTTAAGCCTTGGTTTTCTCAAATTGAAACTTATTTTCTTTTGTGTTTTGTTTACAGGATATAGAGTCGTACAGTTTAGAAGATTTTAAGTACAATTTCGTCAACATGACCGCCTATCGAATGGTAGATTCAGAGAACGCGGACGTCAAACAAGTCCTAAAGGACATGGAAAAATTTCAACCCGTGGGACACCCCATACTTAGTAGAGCCAACGTTATTAAGGTGAGTAAGAAAAAGAAAGAAAAAGCAATTTTATCCAAACCCTTCATCCGGATCGTTAAAAAATCGTATAAAACCCTTTTATTCCAATTGATAACGATATCGTTCGGGACGGACTTTGGGGAGGTCGATCACTCTAAAATCTAAGGGGAATGATGGAAAACCCCATGGGGTACAAATCGAAAAACCGAAGACCGAGGCTTAGTGGATAGGGGAGACGCTAGCTGGGTCTATTAGATCCTTATCCGTTTTTATCTCGAACGAAGTGCATTGGGTGGAAGATTTCGTGGCTTTCAAAATAACCCCAATGCGCTATATACCATCCGAATTCCTTTTATCCACCAGGTTCTTTCTTTTAAAATAAACAAGATGGTAGGGCTATTAAACAGTTTCACTTTGAATATTGTATTGACGTGAGTTCAGTTCTTCAGATGAAGCTGAACAAGTTACGAGGGTATAATGAAAACCTTTACTTTATATAAACTAGTTTCGGTTGACAGAATTCCTTGCAAATGAGTCCCAATTGTAACTGGTGGTAAACTTCCAGTTTTTGAATTTAGCGAAACGGTAAATTACATATTGTGAATGTAACTTTTGCGCAAATCAAGGAAGTGGTGAAACTAAAATAAAACATCCCAAGTCCATTCTCAAAATACGTTAGTTTCAAGGGAAGCAGTCATTACCGTTCACTGAAGCGAGACGTACGGTTCCATATATATTGGTTTCAGTGGTATGTATCGAACGTACTATCTGAGAGAGCACAGTTTAGGGTTAGGTTTTGGTGCAGAGAGATAGAAAGGGATCTTTATCTTTTCGTTTTTCAGGACCCTTTCTTTTAAAAAACCATCCATTGTGGACCAAATTTTCCTCCGACAAAAGCTTTCAATCCCTTCATTTGTTTCGCTTCCTTTTTTCTTGGCTTTTGGGTACGGGCTACCATTGGATCAAAAACCTTACAGCTTTGAAATCAACGGCTGTCCGAATGCGATACTTGGGGGAGTTAGGCCTCGGCCTAATGGGTTCCGTATTCTTCTTTGAGGCAAAGGCTTAGCATTTCCGAAAGATAGAATTTCCTTTACGACGAGAGGGCATTTCCGCGAAGTGCTAAGCTTTTACTTGGTACTTGCGTGTAAGAAAAAGGTTCACTGGAAGCAAACATATCTATGGCGTATTATTCCGCTAATCTCGAGGCAGAGCCGCATTGATCCCCGTTTATAGAATTGTCTATTAGGATCATGTATAGGCTTTTAATGGACTCAACAGTAGGGGGTGCACTTACTACAGCCAGTTTGACCAAGGCTTACTCTAACTAAATGCAATGACCTTTGGCCTATTTTACTATAAGAATTCAACTTAAAACATCCTTAAAATGTAGTGCGTAACAAATCGATTTAGCTGTTATTCTTCAAAGCCTAGCGTTAACATAACAGTGACCTTTTGACCCTCAAATAATAATTTGTTATCATAAACATTAATGACCTGCATATAGTTTGGTCCCCAAATAATAATATAACTCAGGTAGACTAAACCTAATATATTAATTACCAATTTTTCGGTTAATCTTGGCGAATTATCTTAATTGTCATTGGCTGACTTTACAGCCAATCAAGATTCAAATAACCTACGGTCATTGGATAGGCTATAATGGTTATTGCTAAAGTTAAATTTTGATCCTAATTGCATAAGCGAAATATGATTAAATTTCCGAGGCTTACCAATTACGCGTTGTTAAGTATTTACCAAACTGTATAATGACTCGAACCTATGTTCCAGAAACACTTATTATCCCGAGGCCTTTATATTATAATTACGGATTAGATAACACTCCGCTAACTGTATTCATTATATTACGTACGTTTAAGGTAATATTAACTAATTTCATAATTTTAAATTGAGATAAAATCGGAAATGGGTTGCCCTCGATTTCTTGGTGTATCTATTCTAGTTTCTCACCACCGTTTTCACTAATCCCATAACATTTCGCGCGTAAATCTCTAGATAAATTTGTTAAAACGAACATAATTTTAAAATTAAAAACAAGGCTTAATATATTTACTAGCGCCGTTACTTTATGAAGTTAAAACAAGATCTATTATTATTTTGAAATATTTCTGGGTGAAGCCACCATACAGGCTGAAACCATCCCATGTATTTTCTACCAGCCCCTGTAAAAATGCGCGAGTGTAATACACCAATGTGTTCAACTGTCAAAATTAATTTGCGACGGCTATAAATATTTGTTTAATAGTTGTAATTATATTAATTTATGCAGAATAAAAAGGCTAATATTTAGACACGTTCGCACTAGAAAAACTTATAAATAGTAAAAAATATAAAATATAGACAGAAAAATAAATAAAATAATCGGCCAATTCAAGGTGCTTAGTAAAAGGGGAACGAAATAACGGGATGAATTGGGTGTCAGCGATGGATCTATGTATCAAGTACGGGCCTAGCTTTCTATTGGTTAATAACTTCGTCTGCTCCAGTGCTAATTGCTTAGTCTACTTGAACATCGCTTAATCATCCATTAGGAGAGAACACCCCATAACCATAGTGCCCTAAACATCCCGCAAATAACCGTTACGGAATTCAAACTATTTGTATTTTACGTGTATTGAAGTTAAAACAATTTCACCTTTAAAATGAATACGTTTTTTTTTCAGTTTGTAGTTTAAAAACCTTGTTATATCTACGAGAAATATTCGTAGCATAAGACGATACTGATTTTCAAAAAAGCGCACGCGTGCAATATTTTTGAATTTCAAAACTATTTCTATTCTCTCTATTCCATTTGACCTAAACACCCTGTATGAGAGCAGTAGGCTCGATTTCACCTGTATTTCCCCTGCATTGTTAAAACCCTCCAATGCGAAAATTCTAAACTTTTTTATATATTTCTTTTTTATTCACCCGATTTGAATTCCAAGCAACTCTTTGAAATTCTTTTCACACCTCCTCGAGGCTAAAAGCAAAAGAGAACTTTGCTCGGGTGCGCTCTAGATATAGTAGCGTAAAAAACGATTTGGGCAATAGAATAGAACCTAAAATGGAATAACCCCTATTCAAAAGTAAATTGGTATACTGTATTTCATGGAATCATCCGTTATTTCTAAGCCTTTGTCCTCTATCATTATACCTACCATAAGTTATCTAAGCCTTGGGCCTTACGTTATCATAAGTTTAAGTGGTCTTGTCTTCGTCGATTAGGTGGAAGGTTGTAGAGTTACAGGATATAGTGCAGACTTAGGTTTACGTACCTGAAACTTATGCTAAGACAAATCTTTCTTTCGCCTTGGAATTAACGTCATCTATTGGATGGCAAATCTCTCTTTTATATAGTGTACTATATTTTAAATTGGTATCATTAGCTGAAGTTATATAGACATGCTTTGTAATTCGTCATTCTAAGTAAGCTAACATTATAAAATAGCATGTCTCCTATAAAGAATGATTCAAACAACATTTTCCTCAATAGATTACATTCATTAGAATATCTGAGTACGTTTAACCTGTCCTTTAAAGTGATAGTAGTGCACAAATAAATAAATAAGTTGGGTATTTTTCGTGTGTTTAAAACTATCAAAACTTTTGGTAGTCGAAATCTACTATCCCTTGAAACATTAGCTTCGTTCGTATTCGAAAAGCTAGACAAATTTAATAGTTCCTCTTACAAAGGAATTACATCAGTTGAACTCCCTTAGCACGAACAATTTTATTAGGGGTAATTTTAACCCTTTTGGGATTGGGAGTACGAACGTACAAGACTACGAGTGAATTTCTATCTAGACCATAATACAAAGAATGAAGGAAGTACGATAATAAAGGATCATAAAATACCTATAGAAATCGCGACGTCTATATATAGTGTCTCGGGAGCTTTGGGTGATTTTCAAAAGGGTTCCTGGAAGGAACTTCTAACCCAGGCAGATATCTGTTGCCAAAAACGTGCTCAGACTACAAGTGGCCTTCAAGTATTACCCGGGAATGAAGAGAGTGAATTCTCAAGGAAGAAGGGTGCTAAGCCTTTGCAGTCTAACTTCTCTGAAGTGTTAGGCCTAAGTCTTTTAATGGATGAAAAACAATTGTTTCCCTAGTCGCGTGATCTCATCCACGGGATTACGAACTAACAGCAGGACGAAGTTATAGATTGTAAGCCGCTTGCTTTTCCCCAAAACTTAAACTTAAAACTCGTTTAGATCAATATGAAGCATAAAGGATTTCGAGTCGCTCATTAACTATAGTCTAGCCGATTTTATAATCAATTTTCTTAATATTTTAGATTACTTTTAAATCCGATAATGCTTGGTTAAGTTTGTCACTCAAACCACTCTCAAATTATCACTAAAAGTACCAGAAAATGTCTCTTTTCAGTTCAGTCATTTGGGACTTTTACTCGCGTTGATATCATAGATATACCCAGAAGTTTAATTACTTAACCAGATTGTGTAATTAACTTAATTATCAATGGAAAGAGGCTAGTGATAAGCGACGAAAATAATAACGCAGGGGAGATTTAAAATTTCGTATTATTTATCTGTTGATATAAGCGCTGAACTTCATCGCCTTAATAAACATACCTAGACAAGTAGGTTATTATACCCTAGAAGCCTAATTCCAACCATGGGGATAGGCCTAAAGGAGCCATGTATAATAGCTAAGCCTCGGTAGCTAAGTGGGGAAAGCAATCTAGCTTATTATTCCGACTTCTTTCTTTGACGTCGAAGCTAGCCCTGAAGGGACTAAACTTTACTATCTCTTTTTGGTTTTGGTATAGACGGAGCCTGCCTTGATGTACGATTCAGTGTACGCGCTGGCGAAAGGACTTCACGCCATGGAGAGGGGAACCTCGTTAAGGCCGGCCAATGTATCTTGCGAAGAGGAAGTCCCTTGGAACGACGGAAGTAGTCTTTTCAACTACATAAATTCCGTAAGCGACGCCTCTCCCCCCTCTCTCTCTCTCTCCTTCTCTTTTAACTCTTTTCCTCGTGTCTCGGTTCACTTTCCAATTGGGAATATATCCAAAGTCTTTCGTCTTAAACAATTCCTCGTCATTCTTTAATATTTCTCATTAACTCTTTGACGAGTGAACCTAACTCTTTGTTTCGAGTAACGAGGTTATATATGGCTTAATTTATTTTGCCTCCCGATGACCAAATCTCTGGCGACGCTTTTGTATTGAGCCCCTCTTCCCCTTTCCCCCTTCCCAAACAACGGACTCCGGTGCAAGCGTTAATCCGTAGCCACCTATTCTATGTCTCCGATAAGACTAGTTACTCTCATATAGCTAGCTAGCTGCCTCGGCTATTATTCACGTTTTGTTTTGTTTCAGGGTAGGCCTAATCTTAGGATAAAGATATCGTAACTCAATTCAATTGCGTTTAAACTATCATGAAGAGAAAAAGTGCATTTTTTTCCATGAGTTCAAGTATTTTAACAGAAAAAAGAAATTTATCCGAAAAGTGGCATTTTTTCAAAATGGCAGTTTAAACGCAATATTATACACCAATTAGGGGAAAGGGGCCCATTTAGATATTGTTGTTAATTTTCTGGCAGCCATTTAAAAAGATGGAGGCCTCGTGCAAATCATGTTCAAAGGGACAAACTATAGTTTTCTTATATATGGTACTATCATAAGTCTATGACTCTTTCCATAAGTATGGTCATAAATTATATGGTATAGCTATGGAGACGTACTATAAAATTCAGTATCTATAACAATTTATATTACTCTATCGATCTATGTAGGTTATTGGGGCCAATACCTCTAAGATGTTTGCTAATATACGTCACATTGGATGGGGTTTAGTTACGTATCGTAAATATTTTAACACCATCCTATAGTTATGGAAGTTATATATTAAACATTCCAAAAGAGGAGGAAGCGTTCCATAAACGTCATAGGCTTTGTAATTGTTTATACACCGACAAACAAAGGGAGCCAGAGACTGACTGTGACCGAGTCTCAACGACTAAGACAATTTCCTTTGAATATATATTTATATGTATATAACATTCTCTCTCGGTTGACGGCTTAATTGGGGACTTTAATAATTAATAGCGTATCAAACAAAAGCGTCGGCCTTTATGGTCTTTAAGTTACGAGGCGTGGTTGAAATTCCTTCCCTTAAATTGTAACACTTGGTAATAATAATAAATGTTATGAGAAAACCGAGATGAAATTTATATAGGTTATTAATAGCGGAGGTATAAGTAACATTGTTCAGCAATAAGTACGCCAATTTGTCCAATGGAATAAATAATGACCTATTCCATTCATACGTTCTCTGGTTGCGTATGGGTTCTTGGCAATTAAGTTAACTTACTGGAACCAAGACGTTAGGCCTATTTTTGTAGTAGACAGAATGGGAACATTTCTCAGTCGCTTCACACTAAGACCTTAAACGTAGATAAATTAACTTATTTGCTCGTGTATTCTTCGATATTGGTAGACATTTTGTTAAAAATTTCAACGAATTTGGTCAAATAAATTTAGTTTTAATATTTCAGGTTGAATTTCGAGGACTAACAGGACGGATTCAATTTAAAGAAGGGAGGAGAAACAATTTAAAACTTGATGTTTTAAAACTTCGACAAGGCAAGATGGAAAAAGTAAATCTTTCTCAATATTCAATTCCCCATCCTTCATCCTTAATCTTTTGAGTGTTACTGCGTGAGCACCGTGGCGTACCATAGGAGGAAGGAATAATACAAACGCTTTTAAAATTAAGGCAAGGCAAGAAATCCTTCAACGGGTAAGGAGACTGCGGACATGGCGCGCTGTAGATTTTTCAAAATCAATTTCAAACCCGCGGGGCCTTATATATTTCCGTTTCTCTTTGGAAGAAACTGACTTTTTTGGGTTTTATTTTTTCCTTCAGACAACTATTTATTTCCATTAAATGCGAGAGAGAAAAAGTTATACCGGCGTTACCTAAGGTTCGAAAGGCAGTATAGAAAGTATCAGAACCCAAAATGTCAAGGAGAGAATCGGTTCCACGATATTAATGTTAGTTTCTTTGGAAGTGAGTGATAAAAAATTGTAATTAAATTTAAAAAGGTTTTAAAGCTTCTATATCCACGAATTCGAGGTTTAAAGTATTGGCAATATTAAAATTAAAGTCCTGATTAGGTACAACTGCTTAACGTCTTGGTGTTATTTTTATAATACGATTTAAAAGAAGAAATTCAAATAATAGAATGTAAAAACTAGGAACGTGGAATATATGAGCCTATGGAAAAAGGCGCGAAGCCGTCTCCTTCCACGTGTTCAATTTTAGCACGTTAGGTTCTCGTAAAATAAAATGAATCTACTTCGTGGACAGTAAAGTTTGCCTTTCATTTACTGAACTAATTTTAAAAGCGCTTCTACGCGCGCTGAAGTGAAAGAGTAAATTTTATCAAGGAGATCGCATTAACACTTGTTAGCGTTGGCAAGAATAGGAAAGGTGCGTGGGTCGATGATATTTTTCTTTTCCATTTTTTCGTGAGCGTATAGATTTTTCGTTTTCTTTTTCTTATAAAACGGGACTTTCCGGTTGGTTGACATCTTGATAGATGCTGGCTCACACTAACACGGTCGTCACGGCGCCGACAAAATGAGCTGCTCTTCTTAACTTAAACGGATTGCTTTTTGACGACATCTTTTAGACTTTCTTTTATTCTACGCTAACCCTTTTTCTTCTTTCTCTCCTTCCTTCTCCCTTTTTTCTCCCATTTCTCGGGGCATGGTCCGCTCTCTCGTCTGTTTTGGCGCGGAAACGTTGCAGGTCGGTGAGTGGTCGACAACCGCGAGACTCAATATAACCGATCACGTCGCATTTCATGAATTCGGAACTACCAATATAACTCTCAGAGTCACAACCATCATTGTAAGTATTTTTCACAAATTTATCTTTGCCTCTCAAAAAAACATAAGTGGATAATATAAGTCTCTTCGTAAGTTTGACACTTGTTACTTGAAACTGGTAGTTGGTCAAAGACTAGAAACGTCTCGCGCATTTTACGTCATCAAAAAATAACATCGGTAACGTTATAAGTTTATTGCAATAAGTCTCTACGTCTCCAGTACGTGTTTACGCTAAAAATGGGACAGTAGTACAAGCAATGGCGGGACGTTGCGTCCACAGTCCTTGCCTTTACCTGTACTATAATGCGTTCCAACTTAGTCAGTCTCGTGCGAACGCTATTACGGTGTCTTTCGAAACGTTAATAGCCGCTGCAAACTAATGATCGCTTAAATTCAGCATAGAAGCAGAAATAGACAAATTCAAACATAAGAAGCGTAGAAACACGGGCCTATGTTTAATAGAAATGCTATAAGGCAATCCCGGATGGAACCTCTTTAAATGCAGAGAAGTTAGGGGATGTCTGTATCTAATATATGACATAATTAACTACGTTGAAAGAAACTCTAGTTTCATCTAATTTAAATATTTTGGTAATTTGGATTTTTTTTTTCTTCAGTCGACTCCGTACGTGATGATGAAACCCGACCAAAATCTAACGACCAACGAACGGTTGGAAGGATTTTGTATCGATCTGTTAAAAACGATTGCCGAAATGTTAGGCTTCAAGTACGAGCTGTACCTAGTGCCTGATAGAAAATTCGGAGCCGAAAACACATCGACGGGCGAATGGAGCGGACTAGTCAAGGAGATTATAGAAAAGGTAAACTAAAAAATTAAAAATATAAACATTTATAAAACTCAAGACACTCTTTGAGTTATCTCCGCAACACGTAGACCTACCACAAAAGGCAAATAGAAACAAGATGGCCCCGGCCATATTACAGTTTTGCTATACCAAATTGTCACACCAAAACTAAGGCGGGAATAATGCCCAGTTGTAAGGGGTCGGAACAATAGTTTTCCAGCTAATAATAGAGCAAAACTAAAAACAGAAAGCTAAGGATAGTTGAATCTCCCCAATATTATACAAGTTTGGGACGAACTAAGGGAAATAAACCTTTTTTTCGGCGCTAAAGAATTTTTAGAGAAATTATTGATTCGTGCCGGCAGAGAAAAACATCTTGCTAGGGGTACTACTAGGTAGCTTTTCTCGAGAGACTTTAGCAAAAACCTCCTCAGAGGCTGCGAGTTAAAGGAAAAAAATAAGTTTAAGAATATAAGAGACGGATAAGAAGAGGATGCTTCCGTATATTTTTCATCCTTCGATCTCCGAAGATACCCCCTAGGCCTTGGGAAGTTTGGGTTAAAGCTTATAGGTACTATTTTTCTTAGGTAGAATATTAAGTACCAACGCCTTGGCATATATAGATTAGAAGACTTTATGTCGATAAGAGAATTTCTTTTAAACTTTTAAAGCTATCGGTATCGGCGTACTCTTTTTAGAAGCATGGAGGTTTGGCAAATGGTTCGGGAAGACGTCATAGAACAGTTTCGACTCAAAATTGCCCATAGAACAACATTCCTCTTAATTTATGGCAGACTTATCAGAAACACCCTGCATTAGCAAGGATATCACAAAAACAGAAATACGCAAGCTAGCACACCCCCAATTTCGAATTTCCGTAGTCCCTGTATCTCAATTATAGGTTTCTTATCAGATTTATTTCGGGGTTAGCGAACAACTAAAGAAATGACTTATCTACACGCGATTTTCCTTATTTTTTTCTCTGCTAAAAAAAAAAGAGGAAGATTAAAGGAAAGCTATCTTGCAGGATTCTTTCTTTAACCAGCTAAGGGTGATGTTTGTCGCTATTTAGAAACAAGGGGTCGGCTAGTTAACCTTATGAATATAATAAAGAATCCTAAACATTGGCTCGTATAAGAATAACTTCCAAATAACATTATGTGAATGAACAGAATTAACCAATTGCAAAATTAACAAGTATCCAACACCTCAGAGTTGCCCTGGTCACCCCGCCAATCGTTTTCGACTTTTCCCACCAACCAAGCGTAGAATTCTCTCTTATATCAAACTTGGTCATTGGTCCATATAAGTAGACCCAAAACCGTATAGTACACTAGTTCTAAAGAACGATAAAAAGTTCTTTTCTTGGTTCTGACGCTCAGTTTCTTTGGGTCTGTTCTATGTATTTCGGATATTTCCCTTATCGCTCGTGAAAAAAAAATAAGACTTACATTTCGCATTGTTGTAAAGATGGACAAATATTTTCCGGGGCAGTTCGTGAAAATCCCACTTTTTAGAAGACGATATGGTTGTGGCTGTTCTAAAGTACAGTGCTTTCTACTGGTGATTTTGAGTCAAAAATGTTCTATGACGTTTAGCCCTAAGGGACACTGTTAAGTTATGATTGACTTGTTTAACTGCATTTTCTCAAATTTTAAAAACAATATAATTGTGAACTTGATCTTTCCACCACTGCGGTTAAAAATACACCTTAACTATTTCATCTATTTACTTAATAACACCGACTCTTTCTACATAACAGTTCTCAAGCGCAATTGACAATATAGTGGAAGCTGTAATGCCTTAAAAAGTATCCTAGCCAGTACCCTTTGAACAGAAAAAAAACGCCGAGCGAAGCCATTCCGTATGAATTATTATTAAGGCATTTTTTCTCCCAGAGATACGAGGGAAGGGGGGGGGGGAGCTTTAACCGAATTTCATGGTATTATCGCTGTTTGGTATTATGGTATAACGCTAAAAAATATAAGACCCCACATCGACGTTTAAAAAGAGTTATAAATATGTATTGTATATGTGTGTATGGGTTTTTATCAGCTAGCAGCAACCTTATCCCACTTTTGGGTTTGGAGCACTGCATCAAACCATATCTTTACAGCTAGCTAAAAACCATCCGGGCTTACGTAGTTTTAAAGGAAATATGATGTTTTGAGACCATAAGTACTTGAAATTTAGTTCTAAGCGTCGGTTAGTTTTTGTAGTTCAGTCAATAACATCTATAATCTGAATAGAGGATGGGAGTTTCTCTATAGCTCCAATCGTAGAATACACATCTAATTTTTTTAACAGTTTTTCTTTTTATGTTCAATGGACCCTTTTTCAAAGGTCATGGGTAAAATAAAGTCTGATGTGTTGATCACCTTGTGGTATGTGGACAACAAAGATATGGCTTTGGTGGACTGGTAGCATTGAAGCTCTATCTACTGTCTTTGTTGACCACATACCAGAGGTTCCGTCTTATCAAAATGCGCTCCCCGTTTTGAAAAAGGGTCTTTCTTTTGAGTTCGGGGAAGGCAGGGAAAACCGGAAGATGTTGGCCTCAACTAGCTAACCCACAATGTATTTATTATGTTGTTGGTAAAATAGGGCTAGGTTTAACGAAGCGATTCTGAAAATGAATCATGTACCTGAAGAAACCTTAGACAGTCTTATATAGTACAGGATCTCGAAATTACTTTTGAAATGAAGGTACGTTTCTAAAAATAATTATGAAAAGAGCGAAGGGACACACTCGTGCGCGACTAATTGGAAAAGTCAGAGGGAGGGAGTATCGGAATAAAAGCACTCCGAAGTTTCCAAGTTGAATATGAAGAATCTTTTAAAGGTTTTTCGTTGTTTTTAAGGAGACTTTGCTGTTTTTCGCGGTTGGTTGAATGTTTATAATTACGTTTTGGTGGTTTTACTTTGCAGAACGCCGATCTGGCCGTGGCTCCAATGACCATCACGTACGCGCGAGAACGCGTGGTAGATTTTACGAAGCCTTTCATGACATTGGGAATCGGTATCTTGTTCAAGCTGCCCAAAAGCATGCCCGTTCGGTTGTTCGCTTTTATGAGCCCGTTGGCAGTGGACATCTGGTTGTACATTTTAGCCGCGTACATACTAGTCTCTTTCACCATGTTCATCGTGGCGCGTTTCAGTCCGTACGAGTGGACGAATCCTCATCCTTGCGTTCGCGACAACGACATCATGGAGAACCAGTTCAGCTTAGCAAACAGCTTCTGGTTCTTGATCGTCACTCTCATGCACCAAGGCTGCGATATCAACCCGAAGGCCACTTCCACGCGCATCATCGGAGCCATGTGGTGGTTCTTTACCCTCATCATGATCTCCTCCTACACGGCCAACTTGGCCGCTTTCTTGACAGTCGAACGCATGATCACCCCCATCGAAAGCGTCGAAGACCTCGCTAAGCAAAACAAAATCGCCTATGGCACGCTCGAAGGAGGCTCCACAATGACGTTCTTCCGGGTAAGACATCTTCAACCACTACTTACATCTCCTCTAAAATTTTACCGCTTCGCTACACCCTACTACGGAAATTCATTTTTCAAGAGGGTTGCGTAAATACATTAAACCAGATAGCTGTAGGGACCTTCGAAATAGCAAACGTCATTAGATAAATTAGTAAACTTTTCATAAAAAGACACAATCAAGCGGCACAAAATAGCGCTTCCTATAGCCAGTTAATTTAAACGGAAATAATTATAGCAAGAAGAGTCGAAAAGAGTACCGCTAAAAACTTGACGCTAACTTTTCCACTCCTCTTATCTCTGTTAAGTGGATTAATTTGCGAACGAAATGCGTGTTCAAAGCTTCCTTCAACCATTAGCAACCTTAAGTCTTGGCTAATTCATTTTTAAAAATTTAAGCCCTATAGAAAAAGCAAAAAGAAATCAATATGGCGGATAAGTTAGGTGGTCTAAAAGCCATAGCGGGTACGTCAATCGAGGTGTAAATTACATCCATTATGGCTTTTAGCGCGGCGCGAAAATCAATTTTGGTCCACTACTACTACCGAAACCACCTTCTTTTTAAAGCTTCCCCCACCCCGGAATGGGGATGATATAAGTAAAGTAGAGGGACTAAGGGTTCTCCCAAGTGGGCTCTCAACTCGCCCGTCTCTAAAAGCCGAGGAGCGAAGGGTTTAGGAGAAACCCGAACCAGTATATGGCTAAAAAACATCGTCGTATATAAGGTTTTAAACTCAAGTCTACACCGTCCTCGCTGTCAAAAACTCCAAAAGGGTAGGGAAGCGACTGCCAGGATAAAATCCGCAGCTGCAGTTTAAATCTCTCTTGGCTCCTACGTCTTATCTCATACTAGTCCATGTTAAAAGTGTCATTTTATCAGATTTTCGAGACTCCTATCACGATGAAAAAAATGTTTCCAGAGGAAAAAGGAGAGGAGGAGGATAAAAAATGTAGCAGATTCTTCTGGACCAACCCAACTCAAAGTAGAAAAAAAGATGCGACAAAATCTGGTAAAATGCTTCAAATCGAAACGTTCCCAGGCACTTAAGCGTTTCGGACTAGTAACTAGCGTACATACCGTTGGAAAAGGGAAAAGTGGACCGAAAAGGGTTGCGCAAGATGCTTGCTAGATAAGGTGGTTGACAAGTAGTAGATAAATAAGGGTGTTCGCCAAACGAGATCGAATTGCGACGTGTCCCGTATCGGCGGTTTTCTCCCTGCTAACAGATTTGCAAGAAACAGAAACCACGCGATAATCTACTATGATATCTATCTTTATCCGTAAACGAACTCACTCGATCACCTAAGAAAAAAATAACTGACCTGTATTACGCATAATAGGGTAGTGGTAATACTGATTTTAAAAATATAATTTAAGTGAACTTAAAAAATATGCATTTTGGTTCATTATATTCTTAACAATCCGAACTACAATGAAGCGGGAAAAGAAGTACATTCCTTTTAAATAGGCTGATATATTGGAAAAAGAGGGAAGAGAGAGAGAGAGAGAGAGGGAGGGAGGGAGCAGCTGTTTGCAAAGTTTCCTACACACACGCGTTTTCTTCTCTATCTTGTCCCGGAAAAAGTACCATTACTAAATATTGTCTTTTCTATAAGTTGAATTTTCCGCTCGCCGTACATCACGCGGTTAGCTCGAGCCGGATAAGCTGAATCTGTCAAATGTCCCGCCTAGGAAAAAAAAAAGAATGACAAATTTGAATCGACAATATTTTCCGTGAATTTAAAAAAAAAGAGTTTCGCGGTGGTTGCTAGGGTTTTCTCGGAGATGGTGAAAAAACGTAAATTAAATTTACCCCCGTTCGTTTCTCTAAGTGGTTTTCCAGATCTGTCTCGAATTTGATTTTTTTTCTCTCTCTCTTATTGTCTTGAAACGATCTGCCTTTCTGAAGTAGATAAATAGAAGTCAGATATTCTCCAGTCGATAATTATTTGGGTTATCTTACGTAATCTCTTTACGACCTCAAAATTAAAATAAAGGCTTAAGAAATGAAGGAGTACACACAGTGCGCAATTACAGGTTCAATTATTAAAGCACGCCAAATTTCAAGGCTTAACAACTTCAAAGAATGGACTTTCTTCTGATTTCCTTTTGCCATTTGTTTTACTTATAGGATTCAAAGATCGAAATTTATCAAAAAATGTGGCGATACATGGAAAGCAGGCCGTCTGTCTTCGTTAGCTCTTACGAGCAAGGGGTAGCTAGGGTATTATCCCAGAATTATGCTTTTCTAATGGAGTCGACAATGTTAGACTTCATGGTGCAACGCGATTGCAACCTTACCCAAGTAGGAGGGTTGTTAGATTCCAAAGGATACGGAATCGCTACGCCTAAAGGTTAGAAAATACTGACCCTCGCCCCTCTCCTATATATACTATCGAGTGGCCTGATATTTATTACGTTCAGGTCAGCTGTGGATTAGTTGAAGTCTTAGTGACCCTGAGACCTTAAGCCTAAAAGGATTTTTTTTAAAGGATAGGCTTTCATTATCTTTGAAATGGATTCTGTAAACCAAAAAAGAAAAAAAAATGATATCTTTCGAGCCCATTTTAATTGCACAGTAAAAGTACGGTAATCTAACTCTCCGCTCTTAATTAGAAACGATCCTTTTATTTCAATCAATCCATCTTCGACCAAGGCTTAAATCAGGTCACCGATTGATTTTTTTTTTTTTTTTTTTTGGTTTGTTGTTTGGTACTCTTCTCTCATTTGGGCGAACGTTTTAGGTTCACCGTGGAGAGACAAACTTTCTCTAACTATCTTAGATCTTCAAGAAAAGGGAGTAATTCAACACTTGTACAACAAATGGTGGAAAAGTCCTGGTTTAACTTGTACCAGAGACGACAAGAGTAAAGACGGGAAAGCCAATGCTTTAGGAGTAGATAATATCGGCGGAGTTTTTGTAGTTTTGCTGTGTGGATTGGCGCTGGCCATCCTAACAGCCATCCTCGAATTCTGCTGGAACTCCAAGCGAAACGCTCAAAGCAATCGGGTAATTGTGAGTGAACGATTATCCTTTCGTCAACCACCGAACCCACAAACCCCATAAATCCACCACCCCCAATTATAAATATAACCGGCGTTTGACGAAACCAGGAGATACGTTGCACACTTACACGACAAATTCTTATTAATTACTAATCTTTCCTTCATTAATTTGATCCTTATTAAAAATACTAAATTATCATTTTAGATTTTAGAGCATGGCATGATTTGAAAATGGAACTTCTATTTTTTGTGGCTGGTGTTGGTTGCGGAGAACAATTTATAGACATTATTACGGAACTATAGTTAAATATAAGTTAACTCTAGTTTGGTACAAAAACATTACATCTGATTCGGCATGCAACGCGAAATGACTGAAGAATCATAAAGAATAATGGAATGAGGAGTGGAAGGAGAAAGCGGTGGCACTTGTTTATCCTTCATAATGTATAAAGGTTGAACAGGCGTACTGTTAAATAATCTCTCCCTCCACTCCTCTCGCTTACTGGTCAAGAGAAGTCTGGATGAAACCGTATCAGGTGAAAGTATCGAGGTTTTCTCGCATTTAATTACATTGACCCCAAACGCTGCATTAGGCTATTGTTGATGGTGTGTAATGTCCCGCATGTTAGTTAGTTTCGGGCGTAACGCGACGAGACTCAGAATTGCTGCATGATAAAACGTAGAATATTATATTTTGCACCACGCAGCAATCTTTATGTTCGGAGATGGCGGAAGAGTTGCGGTTCGCGGCCCGTTGTCGATCATCTCGTCAACGGCCGGCCCTCAGACGACATTGCTCAAAGTGTATCCCGGGCACGACTTACGTTCCCGCCATGGAACTACCGCAGGAGAACGGCATTTTGCAAATGATGGAATTCCGAAAGTCTCCCATCTACGCGGAAAGTGCCGACTCTTAGCCGAAGTTTGACCGAAACTACCCGACGAACGGGAGAGAGTTTTAGACAAGTCGAACTTCGCCAAATGTAGCGACACTCGCGTTAACAATTTTTTAAAACAAAAGTAATAACGAAAGAATAAAAAAAAATTCAAACAAATGAATTAAAAATTTGTTTTTGCGCCGCTGTTTGCGGGTATATTAAAGCGGAGGAAGCGAAGCGTTGCGCGACGTAAACTTTTTATCAATAACGTATAAAACGAGGGACTCGAATAGTTTTTTGCAAATTATAACCAACTAATGTAATTATCAATCGCGTAATTACGCAAAGATAAAAAAGAAAATGGTTGTTAAAATGCATGCCGCAACAAGACGAAAATAGGCCTAAAAGTTGAAATAAATAAATATACTATACGATACACGAGAAATAAGTAAACAAATAAATAAATAAATCTTGATCGAGAAACTAACAAATACCCAAAACAAAAATTAAATAATAAAATATACCCATGTTTCTTTGAAAAAAAAATTACTGTTTTTGGCCATTGTTTAACAAAAATGAAGAAAAAATAACCGAAAGAATAAAATGTTGTTTAAACTAATCATTTATATTTTAATTTAATTTTTAATCCTTTAAGGGGAGGAGTACACCATTTCAGCGAAACTAAGAGGGAAAGACGCCTGCGCAGTAAGCGGGCGCAGAGACGGTAATGAATTAGCCAACATGTATGTCCCGATTCTGAGGGTCTCCTACCGCATTGCGAACATCAAAATGGTCTATTACCTAATTTCCATAGTTTGACACCATATGGCATTGGCACCAATCAAGTGCCTACACTGATAAATAATTTTAGACGCGGCGTTTGAGTATCCCTTAAATAATAAACATCGAATTTTATAAAGGCTGTCTACTCGTACTAGGTCATCAAAATCGAGTTCGTTTTCAAAATGACTGCGGGGCGTTTTTTTTCTTCCCATTCTAATACTCCATTTTTGATGGGTAGTTTTTCTATAAAGCTTTTTCTTTTCCTTTCGTATTGATCTTAAAATTATTTTGAGCAAAGATTCCCAAAGAGTATGAGGGGAGGAGGAGATCTTGATTTTTTTATTCTTCTTTTTTCGTCTCAACTCTGAGATGTGTCTGAGATTTTTCCGATTTATCTTGAAATTCATTTTTTAGAAAACGATGGCGCCCGCTAGTCGAAAACGCGATCGACAAATGAATGAAGAATTGTCATTTCTGCTTCCGATAGCCCTCAACCTAGGAGTATTAAAGCGTATTTCCTACTCAAGGTACAGTCTGTGCTCAAATACAAAATTGTATTACTCGAGCTCTGTTTTAGGTAAGCCCAAGTAATAAAGCTCTGCTCAAACTCGCAACTAAATCGGTTCAGAACTGGTCTGCAAACAATTTCATAAGCCTCGGTTCACTCATACAAAGTTAAAATACCCTGAAAACTCGAAACTAGCCTCCCAAACACGATTATTTATAGTTTCTTGACTAGATGTGTTTTGTTCAGAATTTTGAATCGTTTCCACCCAGTTTCCCTTTGAAGTGTGAACGAGGCTATTGCACCTTTGGACAGGAAACAGTTACATCTTTCATATCACGAAAGGGTTTTGCAAATATCTCTTAAATCATAATAGTTCTGACGCTTTAAAGTAAGAAATTTTCCATTTTGACCACTCTACTCACTCAAAATCATAGAAACATAATTTCTTATACACCTTGGGAAAGGGTTTATATGGTTTATTGCTCTTATATCTGCCACTATTTTCTTTCTATAGGAGATCAAGCAATGTTTTGAAAAGCGCAATTTCACCGTGTCAAAATGTCAATTTTTTTTCTCTGCAATTTCACATCAGTTTTTCTCTCAACTGAAGACTCTACACCATAGTCATTCATCTTCAAAGGTTAAATAGAGTTGAAGCGTGGAAGAATGTAATAACACCATAGTTCACCCTCGCCTTTGATTCAATTCACTTAGATAATGTGAACAAAGAGTAGGGTAACATACTGGAATGATACATCAGATGGTACCGAAAAATAATATATATTTCTTTTACATCTCTTTGGACTAGAGGACTGTGGAGTGTCCATATTAAGTTACAATAATATGTCACGTAAAGTTCAGAGTTAATGATAGGTTTTATACTGAATTATTTACCCTTGACGCGTAAGAAGTTCTTCCCCCTCAGAAGGAAATCTCTCCAGATAACCCGAAAGAGAAGCCATATAAACCTAATCTTCTGTATATAATAGTTAGTAAGGTCTTTTCCAGACAACCAAGCATCAGGGTTGATAAGACATTTCCAAAACCAAGTTTTAAAGGCTACATCTCATAAATTTCCTGGTATGTATTGAATGAATCTTTACAATAAACAGAGTGTTTCGAAGTACCGAAGTGAAGTCCTTGTCTACAAATTGCAATGATGATTTTCGAAAATTATTCAAAATGATTTTTACGGGCGGGATTTCCAGGTTTTTTACGAACCCTTAATTTAGCAAAGGTAGTAACTATATTATCTCCTTACACATCCCCCGCTTTCTCTACAACACTTGTAAAATCCAATTTCTAAGCGCCTTAAATCTCGTACATACAAGTTTATCGTGCGCGAGTTGGACCAATGGAACGCGTGAAATTCATTCATTGAAGTAACAAGATTTTCGTTCATTTCACGCGACGAAATCTTTTGAGCGAATGCCAAACAACAAGGTCAAGAACACAGAGAGAAATCTAGTCAAGAACAATTTATCTCTAGATGGAGCCACGTATAACCTTGAATCCCAAGCATCGGAATTCTGGCTCCATCTAGGGTCGCATCTTGCAGACATTTCAATTATTATATTTAAAGAGTGTTTAGTTTTGGGCAAACTAATTTCAGTTTTACTTCAACAACTAAACATCTAAGAATATAAGAAAGCCGGCTCTTCGGCACCAGTTTGAAATTATAGTTTCGTAGTGTTTCAGACCTTAGATTATCTTCAAGCTCTTTACGCAGATTAAACACCTGCATAAAAGGACCGTATTCGCAGCCCGGACTAATCGAAAGGTTTCATCTTTCTACCTCACAGTCTATTCTATTCCTTCTATAGGATCATCATCTTCTCATGATAGCCAATAGAGTCTGTCTATGTAGAGGTATACACTATGATTGGGATGGTTCAATAGCAGTATCTTTGAGACCTTTCAACACGACATGGTTCAGGATTTACTAGTTTATCTTAAAAATAATTATAGACCTAATTAACTTTATAATAGCAAAAAGGATTATTTTTTTTTGTTACTATAAAATTAAAATTTATATATAAATTGACATTAAATATCACGTGACATCTTTCTTTTATCCGATAACTTTTATAATCAAATATAATTTGTAATGAGAAACAATGAAGGAGAAAGTATTGAGAGAAAACAAGAATTTTCTAACAGACGAAAGAAAATCCAAAATTATTATCTCAAGAAGAAAAAAATTCAGAACAAATTTTCAAGCACATGAAAAAATAATAAAATTTCGAGAGAAGCAAGAAATCAATGAATAACAAATTTTCTTGAGATCTATGCATATATAGTCTAATTTTAAAATATTCTAGTTTGAGAAAAAAAAGAGGGAGGGTTTGATAGAATACAGTGCATCACGATCAAATCATTGCTTTTCCAGGATAAAAAAACTAGATGGAACTCTAGAGGATGTATTTTCCATTAGTGCCGGAAATCAGGGCCCCCCCGAATTTCCCGCGCCATTTTATTAGTTTTCGGCGGAAGAGAGAGTGCTAATGTATTCTTTGCTTATAAATAAGACGAAAGACAACGTGGCGGTAATAATGGAGAAAAAACAATTCAAGATAGAATATATTTCCTCCAAATGAAATAAGTAAGTCCTGTATACAGAGGAGTGCAGTGGGTTTGATGGACGATTTTCAGCCGAAAGTTTTGTTACCCGAATTTTTTTACTACACCCTGTACATAGTTTCTGTTTAGGAAGAGACTTAAATTGCAACAGTAAAATGGCGTTACTGTGAGAGAATCGGTAATTTCTGAGTGTGTTGCCGATGATGGACAACAGAACACTCGATCGAGTTATTTTACACATTAATAAAACTGATTAAAAGTATATTCATTGTAGAATGAAATGATATTCATATAGATTAGATGGTGGAAAACATTTCAGCCCCATTAAATAAGGGAGCTAGCAGACTATTGCTCGTTTCTACTACGATGGTTTTAATGTTAGGGTATAGGGGTCCAGGTTTCTTGCACCAAGCATGAAAGGAAAAAGAAAGCTACTATACTTCTAAAGAAATGGCGAGAAAATCCCGGTTTTATGAGTTGAGCAACGAAAAATAACTTAGGATAGACCGTTATAAAAAGAAGCCTCACAATTTTAAGCTAGTTTTTCCTCGTCTTAGAAACATGGGGTAAGTTTTTGATCCCAGAAACTAGGGCTTTTCGCAAAATGTTTGGAATAAAACTTCCATCTACACATTGCGCCTAATTTGCTAAGCCTTGGTAAGAATATTTCTCGTTTCCTAAGTTAAGCCTTTGTCCAGCTACGGCTCTTAATATATATTTAGAAATAGAACTTTGGGTACAGTATACCACAAGCTTTGTGGACGAATAAACGCGGCTTATTTGACCGGATGTTGACAACTCGGTTAGCATGGACAGAGCCATCCCGAGTTCCTTCCGGAGACTGATTCCCTGGTTTTCCACATCGTAGGACAAAAACTGAATATCGGCTGGCCAAGTGACGAACAATTCCAGTTAGAGCTAGAAGGCAATAACTCCACTGCCTTTTTGTGACAGCCGAAACAAGTTACATTTCAATCGTGAGGTTTTACAAACAGTGATATATAATTCATTATACATCTCTTACAAACTTAATCTCTCCCTTTTAAGGATTATCACGAGTATTTTAATGATTAATTGAAGTGAATCCTTTTGTAGGCAGGGCATTTATCTTTACAAATAAGACTATAAGTTATACGTGAATACGTAAACAGAGCTAGGGAAACCGAGCTAACAGGCTGGCGTGAGTTTTCTGGCCTCCTTGCATGCCTCGAAAGAAAGACCAATTACGGGGTGATCTTTCCTCTTTATCCCAGTTAAGGCTGCGTTTCTCTCCCACGGGAAGAAGAGGGGTACTGTTTTCGCCTTCTAGGGCCGAGTGTGTCGAAGAAAAGAAAAGAGAGGACTCAACTTAATGGGTCTCTACCATTTTCGACGAGTTCTCGATCAAAGATTGCACCCCATATCCCTGTCCCTGAGATCCTTCGGAAAATCATGAGTTTAGGGTGTTCTTTCCGATGCTGAAACAATTGTTTTGTGCAGGAAGAAAACTTGTTCAGTCAGTAGCCATATTGGAAAATGGCGACTGAGATATAATACTAAAACGCCCTGCCATACAGCGTGACATTTTGAATAAACTCTTTCTATTTAGCTTTTGGTTTACTCAAACTTACTATGAAAGACTACGTTCGTTTTTTACTATCTTACACTAAATGTTAAGATTATTTAAGAAAGTAAATTCATTTTTGGTATTGCCTAACAAAGCCAGTGTCGAATATTTTCTAACAATGAAATATCGAAGAATTTTGGCTAGAGGTCCAGATAAATTGACTTGCGCAACTTGTCCAAAGAAAGGCTGGAGCGCGAATATCCCAAGGATGAGGAAAGGTCGTTGGAGAGAGAAAGACAGCCTCGAGGGGCTTCCCTTCCTACGCATCCCACACTCTTCGCAACCCCAATATAAAGGCGCGAAAATCTACCAAGAAACCCAAGAAAAGAAGAATATGTATTGGCGAAAATGAGCTTCAAGAGTTATGCCATGCGCGCGCGCTGTGGATCGCCCGAGGTGGGATTATATTAGAGAGCGAGATCTTTACAGAAAGACAGATCATTCGGTTTTGTTTTGTATATACGTATATAGAGCCTTTGTGTATCGATTTATTAATGTCGTAATAACGGTACTTTTTTCTTATCCGAAATATTTAATTCCATTATATTTATTTCTACGCTTATATCAACAGTAAATAGACAAGATAGAAAGTGAGACAATAGGCTCTTTCTTAATTGCACAAGACAAAATAGAACTCATGACTCCTTTGATGCATTGATCTGGAAATGCCTTAGAAATTATATTTAAAATGAGTTCCGGGAAATTATCATAGATTTCGTAGTGCAAACCTGAAGGGTAAATGTTATTTGGTTTGCCGTCGTACTAAAGCTAGTGTTGATACGCCAATTTTCCCTTCCGCGGTTGGAGTAAATATATTTTTTTCGTTTCAATAATGAATAACTTAATCAATCTTTTCTACACTTAGTGACGCTAATTTGAACTCGATTCGGCGATATATCTTCAAACCGTACCCTAACCTAGTTTGATAAGCTTCCACAAAATCGAAAACCCGGGTTTCTAATTGACTTTTACGAGGTAAATCAGCTGCAGGTAATAGGACTTATTAGAAAGGTCGGACAGTTGCTATTAAATTACAGTTCAAACTTCAAAAATCTCAACCTGGCAGTACAACCAAGCGCAAAGAATCAGTCTCTAGGAAGGAAGTGTTCAATCGGTTGCAGTTAGTCGGAACTAAATTCAACCCAACCTTCTATAGGTATTCATAGCGTTAAGGCTAAGATTCAAGCGTATGGGTTATTTGATTAGCGAGACGTAAGGGCGGACGGTTTCCGAGTCTAATCAATAATTTGACAGCTTTACGTAACGGTTATAATACAAGTTAGGCCTTGGTTTCCAATCGTGAGTAAATAGGCGCGTAGATCTCAATTGAATCGAAAATGCCATAGGGAAACATCAAGCATCGCTTTCGCGCATGCGTTGTTAAATTTATATGATATGGCATTATCAGAAGTACATCACTTAAGTTTTGTAAATTGAAATGTTACGTTAACTTCATGTTAGAGACGTACTGTGAATTCACGTGGCACGCTCCTCGTCAAATTAAATTTTGCGCGAGATTTGATAAAAATTGCACGCGATGTGATTAACAATAGTGACACGAGTTATAAAGCGTGCCACGTAAAATTTGTTAACGAGAAGGCGGGGCGTTACGTGATTGGTCGGAGGTGCAAATTTAAAATTTACTATGAAATCTTTCTAATATGACTAATTTGAATTTTAAAATTATTTCGAGGAATTTCCTGTGTATTTCACTAAACACATTGTTCTTATAATAAGTAGAAGAATCGATAATAAAATCCTTCCTTTAAAAACCGAAATCCCTTAATTAGAAGTGCTCAAGAGAGATTTAGTTTAATAATTTTCGACAACCTGTGCGAAATCTATCACTTCAGTATAATAAACTTCTGTTAACGCAGATTTGTTTTATACGCAATTAAATAAGTTTTGGTTTGCCATATTTGTTTGTGACGACAATATAACGTTCGGACCTCAATATTATTGTTATAAGTTAGACTAAACTGCAGATAATTTTGGGGGACCTAAGGGATTTTGGTTCGAATCTGTTTATAGTGATAGGAACGTCAATGTTATGCAAAGGGATTCCGGCGGATTTCGACATAAGCTACACTTTGATAACCAGGCAGTTGATTCTGCGCTTTTCCTGCCCTTATCCCAATTAAACGGGTTACAGTTCAGTTCCTGACTGTTTAGTCAAGACTAATATCTACTCCACTTAGAGATGCAAGCAACGGGGTTACGCAATTCACGATCAGGAAATTGAACCGGAAATCAGGGGTGGTTAGAGAGTCGTACACGCTTCGAGGAGAATTATAAGAGAGTGATTTATGGGCAGTCAATTGTTCTAAGTTATCAACGCTCGAGTATTAAAAAAAAATCGGAAATTTGTAGGAAAACCATTGTTACATCAGGGCCTTAGTATGAAAGTTTTATTCCCATCTATACTTAACAGCAAAAGCGATCCCCATTAAGTCACTTCATTCAAGTGTTAATGGAAAATATGTTAAGCCTTGGCCAGATTTTTTCCAGTTTTAAAAACTGTATAAATTTAAACTTAACAAAAATCCGTTTTTTAAATCGTCTAATAAATATCTGATAAAACCTTTAAGTTGAACTAAAATAATTAGTTACCCGTTGGACTCCAAGTTGGTTCTTAGCGAACTTCTGTTTGTTTAAAAATAAGTTCACCAATATCGAAATTTTGAAACCAGCATGACCTAATACAACCAACTAAACTTCCGGAATATATGTCGCAAAAAAATGAATCGATATATTTATATACCCATATCAAAAATCTATCTCGCATAATTTTTACATCAGTGTGAATATGTGAATATCTCTCAATTTGAATAACGTCCACGGTATCTTATATGTAAAAAAATGTCTCATTGGATGGAAAATTCAAAAATAGGGCGATAATAGTGACGAATTCTCCGGAATTCCCTGACACAAAGAAATATGAGAGTACCACATCAATATGCAGTCGTCAGATTTTGACCGTTCTAGATGAAAGTCATTCTTCGCGACCCTTTTCTTGGTTGGGTTTCCTAACGTTCCTTGGATTTTACCGCAGTCTCTACGGGGATGGCCCACGACATTCTTCTTGATTAGTACGGCCGCAATTTCCAGGATCTAAGCCTCGGTCGGATTGGGTTCTCCCGTCCCGTGCACCAGCATGGTGAGGTGACACTTTTCCCCAGTAATCTCGTTCGCTTAGTTATATAGGCATCGTACCTTATAAAGCCTTTTAAGCTCCGAGCTCGTGTATCTCCCCTTGGACTTTTATTATAGCTAACACCGTTGGCCAATAACGTACCGAGCCACCCTAAAGTTACCTTTCTTAGTCTAGGAAGGAGAGAATCTCACAGACGAGCGTGTGATAATTTAACAAGTTTTAGTGAAGTATACCAAAGCTAAACGAAGTTGGAATGAGATGAACGAGATCAGCTCTAAATGACAGAAATCTTATCCTCCATTGAACCTAACCCATTCTAACTTAAAGCATCCCTAAGCCAATCCTAACACTTCCATAACCAAACAAAGTCTATACTTAACCCGAACAAAACCTAACTTTAGCTAAACTAATTAACATATCATAAATACAATTGGGAATCAGGTTACTAACTCATCCCCAAGTACCTTCATGAATTCTCAAGACACGGAGAGTTGCATAACCTTTTTTTCAAAGAATAATGATAATAACTCTATTACTTCACCCAAAAATTCATCTTACCAGATTGCCCTGAAGCCAACGACAATCGACGTCGCTAATGTTTCAGAGTCGTGACCGACTTCCAATAAAAGATATTTATGCTCAGAACTTGCCAGAACGCGAGAAAATATAAATCTCGTTGCCAGGATATAAAAACTCGGCTCTCTTATATGGTTAGCGGCATAAGGGGACTCCCATAAAACATATTTTCTCTTATATGGAATACTTTAAGTCTATGATCATAAGTCTTCATTCAGAAAAGAACAAAACATTCTAGTCTTTTTGTTCTTTGCCAGGTAATCTCGTGACACCAAATAAAACCACGTGACACTAGCGCGTTCGTTTGATATAAGACTTTTTGCACAGTTTTTTCTAGTCAGCTCAAAGAAGTGCAGGGTCTGCGCAGCAATGCTAGCTTACATCATAAACTTACGGAGAGGTCATGATTGATTTCGATTAATAGACGAGCACGTCCGTTGTGGCTCCAGATGAGGCGAATGGAATTGGTCCCAATGGTTAACCCAAACGCGGTCGTCCTCTCGGCATTTCGTTCTACGCGTTGAAACCCATCATTGTGTGAATAATTGTAACATGTAAATAGCTTCGTAAATAAACTATTTGACAACAATATACAGAATTGTTTTATATTTCGACTAACGGACTTTGAAAGGAATCGTAGCGAGAATAATAGATAAGGTGTTTGAGGTTAAAAGAAATCCTAAACTTGATAAATGGTCCCTCTAAAATAGGGGTTAGTGCTACCAAAAAGAACGACCTGCGCGATTGAGTGAACATAATGAAAAATGTTGTCGGCTTACCGAGCGACTTCACGCGTGTTAAACCTTGGCTGAGACAGTTTGCGTTGGTGTTATCGCATAAAAAGCTAGCCACGATCAAGGAATATCTCGCTTTAGGATGGACAAGACGGTTTCTTCATCGGAATTTTAGAACAGCAAGTGAGACCAAGCCGTAGAATAAAATACACAGAAACTTTCCACCCCTTGTGTTCTTACTTCTTTGCAAAGGGTTAGTTTCGCGGATGGGGTAATATAGATTTCAAAGTTTTTTTGGAATTTTATTTCCATATATTTTGGAGGTGAAACTAGCCTCTAACTTTAAAAAAAAATATTCACATATTTGACGCGGGGTTGAGATAAAAGCCACTGGATTGAATAAAGAATCGTATGACTTTGGTGCGCCCATATCATATTTTAATCTCCAATTGAACTGCCATGGTCTAGCCTACCATCTGCGCAGAAAACACAAAAATGTCTAATGGAGATCACACCAACACATAAGGCCTGGAATTCGAGGTACTGCCGACGGAAGAAATAGGTATAGAAAACTGCAGACCTCTGAGAACTTAAGCCTTTTTACTTCCAAGTGTTATCCTGTTTGTTTCGAAAATCCTTAATTAAAAAATGAATTATAATTAGACCTAAATGAATCTTGCTCATTTTTAATTGTATATACACCATCCCTTTTACTTCATAGGTCTGGAATTTGCCATACCGATTTCTCTCGTCGTCAGTTGAGCAATTTTCTAACAAAGTAAGTCTTAAGACCGAGGCTTAACTTTTTTAAAACGAAACGAAAAAAATATCCTAAATCTAAAAGATAATTTAAAATTCATAAGCCCACCCCGACATATTGCCTCGCAAAACCTTTTTTGATTAAAATACGCATTATGATAAGAAAAAAGGACTGAGGGAAAAAATGCCTAAGAGATTTCAAAAATCCCTAATAAAACAGCAGTCTATCGATCATTTTGCTGCTGGAAAAGAAGAGAGCTGAACAGAAAAAGAACATCAGAGCCACGATGAAAGAAACTGGGAAAGTTCAATATTTTTTATCTCAGAACTATAACTGGCCTGGAAAAAAATACATTGTCTATATGGCAATTTAAAAAACAGAAGGAAAAAACACGTTATGGGGTCAGAGATTGAAAATGCGCGAAGCTAAAATGTTTGCCGTCAGGTTAAAATTCCTTGTTTGATCTATCTGTAGCAAAAGAATATAGATATAACCAAAACATATGATGTTTATGAAGTCTCGCTTCGTATCTACACGTCTTCACTTATATATATACAGAGTGTTTATGAAAGGGTTGGTTCCATGGGAAAATAAAACAAGTTATAATTTAGAGTGTTTTATGGATGACCCCTTTAAATTCAAGTAAGAAACTGAAAGACAATGCTAATTTAATTAAGGGACCAGCCATAAAACATTCCAATCATAACTTGTTCAGGGTGGCCCTTGGGGCAAAATGTCATGGAAGTTGAAGCTTTTACTCAAAAAAATCCACTGTACTTTGGTCCAACAACCCTTTTTAGAACACACTGTATGATAGAGTTAATTAAAAACCCTAAAGGGATTACACCATATCATAAACTTTAACAACCTTAAGTCCAAACTCAATTTTGAAAGAAAAACGTTTCTAGACGCTTTCTAACCTCATACTAAATGGGTTAAAATTGTGGTATGATCCGCACCTATAATTTATCAGGAAAATCCTGCAGTCGCCGAAAGCAATACCAAAGCAATCCCCTTAAACTCAACCCATCCAAGAAACTAAATATCCATCATTGGAAGTAGTCAGAATTATGGGACAAAACCCTGCCGAAATCAAGGGAACTGTACGTAAGGAACTATTTACTACAAGTACCGTACTTCTGGCTATGAATATAAGAAGGGACCCATACCCTCCACCGTTCGTCGGAAAGGTCTCGGCATTGGAAATTTATTGGAAAGCTTTGCCGGCATCAAAACACGTTATGAAATGAAATGAAAAAGTCTTGATTTATGTGCTAGGGATAAGGCCCAACCGCGAAGGGATTCCAGGGGTGCGAGACAACGGAAGTAGGCTTAACTCGAAGCAAACCCCCAGTTCAGAAACGTACCCTTTCCAGCCATTCCTGGACATTCGAAAGTGTGATTTTAAAAGCTAGAGCTACGTCCAGATTCATTCCAGAACGGCGGTTGTAATTCTTATTTTGCACCAAAACTAAAAATACACGGTGAGTTTATTCTCATCAACTACTTTGAAAACCATTGGTGTTACGATAAAAACATTATAAATTTGATTTAAAATTGTTGAGAATTTAAATTCTTCTGGGTATGCCTAAAACGTTTTCACTTAATAGCCTTGGTTTTGATTTAAAACATTGATCACTGAACGAAGCTAAAATAAAACCAGTGCAGAGAAAACAAAATCCCACACAACAGTTCCTTAAGCTAGACCTAGTGGTCCAAGAGAAGAAAGTCTACTCTGTTGTCGCCTAGCTCGCAACACATCCCGCGGCCATAGAAGTAGCGTGCACGCTTGACCAGTCAAATAATCCCCTGAGAGATAGTTTTATCGACGGTCATTACGGACTAATTAAAAATCAGGAGGGAGTTTAGGAAGCTGGCTTCGATTGGGCAGAAATAGCTAGTGGTCATTTACCCAACAACAAAATGCACTAAAAATAGTGCTACGTGATTGCGGAACGAATTTCTCAATGTTTAAGCGAAAATAACAGTTCTTTTTATAGAGTTTCTATAGGGGGGATATTTTTAGCATAGCGGATATTTTAAATATGTTACCTCATCATTAGAGATGCGAAAAATTTGGCTCAATGTCCAGAGGCAGTCGAAATTAACAACAAGTGTAGGTATGTCGTCTCGTTCTTCCTCGGTAGAGAAAACTTCCAATCCTTTCTATTATTTCTTTGCTAATTAAATATAATCTTTATTACTTGTGGAGATTGCCGGTATGAAAAAAATTTAAATCAACCGTCTACTTTGACGACCCTACAGAATGTACCGCGAAAAAAACATGAACCAGCATAGGTGGCGCTCAATTTACATGGACTAATTATAAAGTAGATAATATATTAATTAAAATAGAGCAATGACACCATTAGCTTAGAGTGGGATATAGACCAATAGCCCAAAATGAAAAACAATACCTTAGATAGTTACAGGTGTTATTTTCAGAAATTGTTTACATTTTTTTTCTATATAGGAACTGCTGATATACGTTCTTGCAGACTGCAATTTGTAAATCTTAAATTGAAAGCAAATACCTTCAGAGTTCAACAAAAGAGTAGAGGGTAGTAGGGTTCTATAGAAGGCGGATATGTGGTGCGTAATACAAAGCTTTCTCCTCCAGTATAAATTATCAGCGCCTGACTGATTATGCCGCCCAGTAGAAGGTAGATTAAAGTCCAGAGAATAAAGCGTTCCAAAGAAATCTCTCTCTCTATACCTCCCATCTTCCATTCTCTAGAGTTTGGAGTAGCGGAAAGCTTTTACCGTTTCCACAATGGCCAGCTCTATAAGGACTTGGAGAAAATAAAAGTGGTGTACCCATTCCATATCGAAGCAATGGAATGGTGAAGAACAGAGTAGCTTCACGAATTTCAGTTTAGGGACATTAAAACATCCTTATTTTTTATTCCAAGATTTTATTAAATTTTTCCTGGTATCCAATAGGATTTTCCGATCCAAGTAACCTGTACTATAGATCCCTATAGATCCATAGAGAATTATCACCGTAACCAAAGGGACTGGCAACCACTAACAGTGCCGGTGCCCAGTAGTAATATTATAGATAGCCTGATGTTTAAGAACTTTACAAGTATACAATTTAAGGAAACCTTCCACTCCTCTAGATATAATTCTCTACTCTATAGCTCTCTATACTTTTCAATTATCCAAGTTTTAAAAACATTATTGTAAGCGAAAGTCTTTCCTTATTCGCCAAGGCCCAAACTAATTCCCACTGAAAAGGAAAAGCAACAATTTTACAGGAAGAGGTCTAGAGAAGGGAAATAAGGTATTTTCAAGTCCTTTCATAAATTTTCCCTTGAATGTCGCACCTGCTGAATGGGCCTATTGTATTAAGTGGGCCTTGTACATTCTCCCAAGGGAAAAATACGAGGATTTCAAACTTCAAGGGAAGAGAATATATTTTTGAGAAAACAACTGTGGCCCGCGTGGATATTAATATTTATGAAAGAGGATAGAACTCTATATTGTATAGAAAAGTAAGAATTATTTGTGGTATGATTTTGAAACAAAACTTTTCTCTGAAAGAAAGGAGTTTGTTTTCAATATAGCAAAGGCTTAGGTTGGGAAAATAAATGATTTTAAAAACAGAAAATTAAGTTAAAGAATTTTTTTCGCTGCTAAATCCTTCTCAAGTATCCAAGGCTTACAGTTAAACGATTTTAAACATATAAATAAACTTTAGATTCTCGCAAACATGATAAATAATGAATTCTTGACCCAAGTACCTGACGAGTCAAGCTATATACTTCACGAAGAACGATGACCATTCCCACGTCCACACTATTGTTTGTAACACAACCACCTAGGCCTTTGCTCTTTGGTTCAAGCATCTTTTAGAAAGAAAATTTATATCTTCTATTACTATGGGATGGAACATACAAATACCGTACTGACCATTACGTTCCCGCTGTTTTTTTTTCTTAGTAACTTTCCAGGGCGAAGGTATATCTAAGGTTATTAATGCCACCATACCACTCTCGCCTTGCCCAATGGGCTCTTACTCGTGGATGGATGTAAAAAAAGAAACATACATAGAAAGTCTTTCTTCTCCTGTAGAATCCTCACCGCAAAAGCGCGCCAAAAAAGAAACTAAAGGACTTCAGTTTACTTGATGGATTGGGGCTTGGTATTTTTTTTTTCTTCTCTTCTCTACATATCGTCCTGGAGTACTACGATCTTTTTCCCTATTGGTTTTTCTATTCTCTTTGTCCTTTGCTCATTGGTTAGCCTAGACTTCTACTTGTATTGAAGTGCCCAACGACAGGAGATGCTACTAGCCATCTGTTTACTGTCTGCTCTGTCCTCTGTCACATCTAAGCCCCAATTCCGTAACAACCTCATTATACTGGACAATCGTTTACCACAAAAAGGTGCCCATAAACAGAAGTAAAATTTATATTTGAACTGAAGAGCTAACGAATCAATGGTATAGGTTTAATTCACTCTATTATTGGAAGGCATCTTGATTAAACTAAACGTACTGAATCTAATTAAAAATAAGGAAATAGTTAAAGAACAATTCCATGTGTGAGACGTCATCAACAATTGTATTCACCAATCATCGCGCTAATTTAATATCACGTCATTTTTCGACTTTCTCTGCAATGTAGATTTTTGAAGTGTAAACAAAATAAATGTAATTCGGTTTGCCTGTGTACTCGTGCTAGTATTCATACGCATGGGCAATAAATACCCATGCTTTTCTTATTTTCATTCACCTTTGAAAACATGCCATCATTAAATAATACTAATTATGCTCTCCAAAAATCCTCACACTGAATATCCTTAACACTTTAATGCGAAAAATACTTCTTGCCTTTTTCTCCTATACTAACATAAGATAAATATTAGAATATTTTACTTTATACAAATCTGTTTAGTTATATACGAAACCATTAGAATAATAGCTATATATACTACCGGGTTCGCAAACGTTGAAAATATCCATTTAATATATCTTTTTAAAAGATTATATTTTAATGGAAAAAAATCCTCTTAGGACGAACTTGGACGAAAAGAGTAAATAAAGAATATTTTTTTTTTGAAAAAACACGTGAGAACTATATTCCATTTCGAAAAGTTTTCCCGAAAGAAAAATCCGGGAAAGTCATTGCAAAAGGCATCGTGCTTTCAACCCCGTAATATTTTTAATTTCCTTCGTAATATATATACCGAACTGAAGTTTTATCCAAGTATATTAATAGTTATTTATGTTCAATTTATAAAAAGTGGCGAGTGTAACATAACTGCTCATATCTACAACTTTAAATCTCAGAAAGCTGAATTCCAAAGGCATATTTTTTGATCTAAAACTCGTTTGAAATATAATTAAAATAATTGTTCATTTGACTATTAGCTGCTCACAAATTAATGGAGGTAGCTTTGAGCTATGTTTGATTTACAGAAAGTCTTTGGAGTACTTTGCATACATCATCAAAATTTTAAATCACCACTCGCTGGCGAATAAAGTTTGAGTATTTCAGCCAGGGCAAAATAGGACACTAGCAAAAAAATCTTTATTTTTGAATTTTTATTTCTTATTTCATCATCTCTTGCCTCTGATTTCTCTGGGTTTCACGTATACTGATATACTGCACCATCTCTTACGTGTTTCTCTACCAACTAGTGTTTAGGCCTTTGCTGCGAAAGGAGAACCTTTTTTGTCTAGATGATAAAGGAAGAAGTAACGCCTCGCCTGAGTCGCGTATAAAGAACGCCTTTTTTTTGTTTTTACGCGTGTTTTTTCGCAGCCGAAAAAACACAAAGCGAGACATTTTCCCGATAAACCAATTGATTTTTTTTCCACCGGTGCTGTACTGCTCTTATATTCATGGAATGGCCAGGAAAAAGGCGCGAGGCACGAAAATACTCAGAAAATAGAGAAATACTAGAATACACTTACAGATATGAAAGGTAAAGTTACTAGTTTGGGAATGATGGAAAACAAAGATGGTTGTAGACAAAACAATAACAATAAAAATAGTTTTACATACATAATTTATCCATAAGTCTATAAATTTACACTGGTTACTGAGAAATAGCCGTGGAGTGACGTAAGTCAGACTTTCGTAATGGAACACCTACCTTTGAGGTGTTGTCAAAGGTGTATAAGGAGAGGTCTGCAAAATATAGTTGCGAATTAACCTCCAAAGGTCAATTCGTTTCTCTTCAATTTACTCTTGGTTACTAAGAGTTTTAAGTATATCAGTTCACTGAGTGACGTAGGTCACAGACTTTCCTAATGGAACACCTGATGAGGTGTTGTCAAAGGTGTATAAGGAGAGGTCTGCAAAATATTGTTGCGTATTAACCTCCAAAGGATATGGTCAATTCCTTTCTCTTCAATTTACTCTTGGTGCAAGACCACCTACTTAGAGTTTAAGTATATCAGTTCACTGCGTCGACACAAGTCTTTCGTGTCTTAGTTTAAGGCATAATTACCACGATACGCCTTAATCACGAATCTGAAAGTCTCTATACATAAGAATTTGCAAACACCACGGAAATTTGTATAGTATATCTTTTAATTGGTAAATCGGTAGTTCAACCGTAACCTAACGGATCTTATCCGCAGGGTTCGGGTTCCTTGACAGTTAAAATCGTTTCTTCCACTCGATTTAAGTCATTGTGAACCGAAAAATCAATGAAGGAAAACTTTAGAAAATAGGCTAAATTCCAATTTCGAGTCCTAACTCGATCACTAGAGGATTTTTAATAGAATTGGAGATAAAAATCTTCATTACGAACAAAATAGAGTACGAAAAGTAATTGAAGTTTTTGGGGCTGCGAGGAAAAATGCGTAAGGGAGGGGGAGAGGTGAGGACGACGGTAAAAAGTAATTAAAGCCTGGTATGTTTTTTTTATGGGATGAGAAAACGCCAAGAATTTTCTTAAATTGAAGATTTTTATCCGACAGATGGGAAATTTGGTTCGGGGAGTCTCGTGAGAAATCATTAAATTACGTAAAAGAGAATTAGAAAAAAGGCCTCCAATACAAGAATGAACGAAAGTCAGCTGCGCCACGTGGGACCTTGCACCAAAAGGAATTTTTTGAAAGGTTAAAGGTGTAGTAAGAGTACAAATCTAACCAATGTTATTTACGTTTTCCAAAGCAGAAAAAGAGTTGAATCTTTTTTTAAAAAAAACCAAAACAACGTGTCAGTTGTTACCTTGATATAATTAAACAAATTAGAAATTTTAACCAGATACCAAAGTACCGGTTTTCGGAGGTTGTGACGTCAAAGGATTTGTAGGAAGAGCTACGATCAAACCGGACATGGCCAATAGAGAAACGTGGCTCTTTAGTAGATTCAAGGTTCTTAATGATAAATTATGTTCAATTTCTTTAAAGTCAATTCTAAATAAAGAAAATAACTCTTGTCCTCTTATCGATGAAGTTACATTGTACCAACTTCAAGAACAGTCCTGAGCTTTAGTGTCTCCAGTGAAGAAATATTTCAAACCAAAATACAATGCACGCGATTGGACGTCACACCTTGACACAATACACCAACCAGTAGTTGGCTTTTAGGCTTAGCGTTAGGCCTTGGCCGACGGTATTGAGTAATATAGAAACCCTGAGACGAGAGCTAGAAGATCCATTCCAATCAAACGACTTACTCATCCCCGAGATTCTTGCCAAGACGTCGAGTATAGCACCTGGGGTGCCAGTCCGGCAAGCCTCTCTGATAGCGTTCGAGCAAAAAAATAGCCGAGGAAAAAAAGAAGAACAAATCCAATGTAACGAGAAAAAGCTGTAGCTACTGGCTGTGGATAGATATGGTTCTTATTCTCGTGGATATGAAAAGAAATAGTAGTGGTTGGGCCACGATCACTGTCAACGAGGCAATAGAGTTGAGTGTACGACCCAAGAGTAATAAACGATATTAGACCAAATCTTTGTCTTTGCCTTTCGGTATATTACCTTTTTGGAAAGTGAACGGAAATGAAGAATGATGGAAAGAGAAAGTGGAAGAAGACCGATCTAATTACTCTCTGCCATTTTTCCTTCCGCTTGCGCGAAGAAAGGAATAAAATCCCTTTCGACCGAATCACGAGGTACAATTTGGCCGGCCATGGGACTTACACCCAAGCAATCGATACTTCTTCATCGGATTAACTAGCTAATATCTACAAGAAAAAGGCCGAACTGAAATGGTATACGCCAACCTAAAACTATCTACAAGCTTTGTCTCTCACAAAATGTGACATATCCGCGTCAAATTCTCACGAAACAAAAGCTAAAGTTAGACAAGGGTAAAGAAATGGTGAAGTCCAAAGTTGGAAAACATCCACAAAATATAACATACGTATCATATTTTCATCAAACAAAAATCTAAATTTTCATGTGTTAATGAACTGGTGAAGCCGGAAGCATTATTTATTCTGTCCACAAAATCAGGCATGTCTGCAATACTTCTACAATATATAGCAATGAAAACTATTTACCATTATGTCTTTTCCTATTTATCTACGCTAATCTGGAATCTTTTTGATGTCTTTTGGGGCGGATAATCTAATAATGCGAAAAAAGGCAGAAACAGAATTCGAGTAATAACTAATATCCTACGGAGTTTCTTTTATCTTACAGGGCACGTGACCCACGCACGTTACCCTTCCATCACGATGTCCTTTTCTTCGGACACGTATACTATCAGCCGCAATTGAAAAAAATAAGGAATTCCCTTTGGGGAAGAATTGGTTTTTCCCACAACCCAAGACGTGACGCGTAATTAGGGTCAATGCGGAGGGGGTGAAGATGCCGACATATATAGAATGCAACGCCAACGAAATAATGTTATTATTCGAACCTGGTCCTCTATCGGGCAAAGGCTTAACATAGTTTTCCCAGGAACGTGGGAGTTACTAGATCACGGGCCACCAAGCTTTCGCTCAATTCAGCTAAAGTTATGGACACGGGAGCCTACTAAGTTCGCGACCGCTGTCCGTAATGCGTTTCCTCCAATTACGGGGCCAAAACGCGGCCGGTTTCGCGCGAAAAGATCCCCAAAAGTGTTAGGCCTTTGCTATATCGCTATACTATAGGAAAGAGATAAGGCTATTTAGCCTCTTTTGTAGTGGCATTATAAGGATTTTGGGAGGAACGCCGCCGGGAGCCTAATGCTAGGCACTCACTCCCGAGAGTCTCGTTAAGCAAGCCCACTCGTCCTACACCGGAAAGAGAAAAAATATCTCTATTGCAATAGCGAGAAGGCTTCCATGATGTTTTAACGTTTAGGGCGGGAAAATCCTTATAGAACTTAATAGGTTTTAAGCATGCAGGCAGACTAAAATTTAGGTAAGTATAGCGATTATCTTTGACATATGGTAATGACCTCATGATGGTAAAAGAATTCGCGTATTTCTCGCATATAATAAAGGCTTTTAAACTAAATAGTTACAATATCTTTTACCTAGAAAATATATTTTATTTTAGTTTTTAAAATGTTTCCGAGTATAACTAGCATTAACTCTTTTTTTTTAAAAAAAAACCCTTAAAATATTTCTTAACTGATCTAAAAATCAAACGATATTTTCAAGTGCACAAGAAAATTATTTTGTTTAAAAACTCGACTAGTTTCGGTCACGTTATTATCAGATGATTGTCCAATAACGTGACCGAAACTAGTCCAGTTTTTAAATAAAATTATTTTCTTATGCACTTAAAAAAATCATTGTTTTTAAAATCAATTAAGTTATCCTGCGCAAGGTGCTACTAATCTTCATTTCAAAGTTAAATAACTTTTTTCCGACTGCATACACCGATGTATTACACTCGCGCATCTTTACAGGGGCTGGTAGAAAATACACGAGACAGTTTCAGCCTGTAAGATGGCTTCACCCGGAAAATTTTAAATCTAGTAAAAAATAATTTAAAATAGGCCTTGGTTTCAATATTTAATTCGTTGCGCTTTAACAAATTTATACCTAATGTCACGTGATTAGAAAGAAGGCGGACAATCATTCTCTTTGACGACTTTTAGGAACTATTAGACCGCCCGTCTCTCTCGGCGTCTTTGTTGCCAAAATTCTAAATTATAATGGTAAGATCTGCCGTAGTGAGTATTATTAATGATAGTACGTTGGAGAACACTTTAAAGAGCGATAGCGAAAAAATGTAAGACGGGTTTTGTATACCATCATCATCATCAATCAAAAAAATACGCCCAAGAAAAATGATGACTCTCTTAGAACTCTAAAAATCTTAACTTCCCAGAGTTAGTGTCACCTTCTTATATAGACAACTTCTTTAGACAACAAAAAATAAAAATTACGCCTCTAGCATTCTCGGCATAACAAGGATCGCCAAGGTACTTAGATAATATATACTTGTATACTTCATTTTCTTCTATAAAGATTGAAAGACAACGTTCGCTAAGTAGATATGACAGATATCTTGACAAGCATTTTTTATCTTAATTAATTTGTTTGTTTTTTTTCTAAATTAAGTATAGCGAAGATTGCATCGTAGGCTAACGATTGCATTTATTGTTTATCAGATTTTGAAAATAGAAATAGAATTTTATAGACAATTTTGATATCGAAACCAGAAGGATCTAGTTTGTTTACCCTTAAAACAAATAGTCTTCTTTTGAGGTGCGAGCGAAAAACGTGTCTTCCTATGGGATGACCGCAACTTTGACCTCAAATAACCTTTCTAAAAGCGTATGGAGAGATAGTGTGATATTATAAAAGAAAAATTACACTCCTTGTGTAAGGAAGGTTACGCTCTTATTGCTTATCTTCCAAAACAGATCTACACGAATGTACGGCTGTAACACGCGGCAGTGAGAAAACATGAAATGTTTTGGTTCGTTTTCATCCATTTCGAGAAGTAGAAAGAGAAAGAGAGAGTAAGTAGACTATTTCGGAAGTGAAGCGTGTTAAAAAATGAACGTTACCGCCTCGCGCCACGAGGAAATCGATCTAAAAGGAACCACCGAGATGTGATGCGGAGGATACCGGAATGTTAGAAGGGGAAAAAAGAAAAGATGGAATAAAAATAGAAAAGAACTTAGTCATTGAGAGAAAAGCTGCATGGAGGAAGAAGTATAGAGGAAGGAATAAAGAAATGAAAAGGCTGAAAGTTTTTTGTTTGCCATGCTACCACCCATATCTCCGCCTTCTCTTCCCTTCCGTTTCCCGTCTTTAAACCCTACAGTAAGCCTTGGTTTTTAGGGTTAATGAACTCATAATATCGTCTACGGAGATAGAGTGGTATGTTCTGAAGTCTAATGCCTCTTTGCACGTGCACAACGATCCCAACAAGGCCTTCATATACTCTTTGGTTTCTTAAACCGGTCAAATATGGTCAGTCCACTGAATTCAACACTACACGTAACGGTTTTTCAAATTTATAAATAACATTGACCAAGGCCTAGTTTGGAAGTTCTCCCAGACTTATATATAAGTTCAAATGTGAAGGTGCAGATTGGTTCCATATACCGGTTAGTGTGGTCAGTTCCACTGAACTGAACTGCTTACACGCTACCATGGGTTTATCCAGATTTATTTAGGGTTCTTAAGTAGACTGGCGAATCTTGTTGATATCCTTCTGCCCATCACATAATAGCAACGAAGCGGATCAAGTTTTTTCTTCTTACTTTTTCATTTTGATGGAAACAAAAGATGTTTATCAAAAGGGTTTTATTTTTTGGGGTTTGTAAAAGCCTCCGATATAATAATAGACTAGTTTTCCGGTAGACATAAGAAAAGGGTTCAAAATAGAAGAGAACGGACGCGGGGAATAAGCCACCATAATATCGACATTTTAATAACAAAGTGGGAAAGGCTTAACGACGGCCCCCGTTTTCCCCCCAAAAACTTCATCTCTAACGGCATCCAAAATCCAAACTCAAATATTTTAGTTCCATAAATCCCTAACAATTGACTTTTTCTTCAATGAAAACGAAAAGAATTTGCTATGAATATTCTAGCGTTCCAATTACAGCTGCTTTAAATAAAAAAATAATAATCAATTTCGTATTTCATTAATATTAAACATCTCAAGTTAAAATCGTGATTATTTATTTATTTAATGTAAAACTTATTTGAAAATTAAAATTGCCTTTATTTTCTTTGTATTCCCTCATATTTTATAGCACGCCTGATTTTAAAACGGTGAAGATGCCACAGTCACGTACAGTCGTAGAACCAAGTCAGGTTTATGGGCAAGTATCCATTTTTTTTTTTCTATTTCATTTTCCGATCCATACTCGCTAAGATTAAAGTTTTCAGAAGCAACAAATTGGAATGAGAATCAATTTCCTGCACAGAAACGCGCCAAAGGTCTATATCGCTGACGCGTACCGCTTTATTTGGGAAAAAAAAAGAGAGGAAATATTCCAAGCTTCATTTCAACATAAGTTCATCGACAATAAGTCTGCAACGTTAGTTATATTTGATGTCTATGTTAAACTGTGGATGTGCATAAATACCACGTATAATTCTCAACTTTAGCCAAATGTACGGATAGTTAGGTCCAGTGGGGAATGGAACTGAACTTCTCCGGAGAATCCCGAGTGGACAGTTTGAAATTTCGCACGCATGCGCAGAGAGAAAAAATACGAATTTCTCTTTACACTCACAAGGTGGGGGATGAGAAGTCACGTGGTTGTCTCTCCTCAACGGCACCAATGCCTAATAATAGGTAACCGCCTTGAAAAACGTTCTCAACAAAGCAATATTTATTTTGAGAGTTTAATGGAAACCTATGCCGGATGGAGACTTACTCTGATATATTTATGATTGAAAACCTTATTTCAATATCTCGAAAAATACCCTTAGGGTGTATTTCCTATTCGAGAGTAAAAACATGTTGTCATTTTCTATAACAGAAATTCTAGGAAAAATGTATGAAGATAAATTTTCTAAGGAAATAATATTCTTTCCCAAGGTTTCTTCTCGTTTCCGTTATTAAAACTCACATTTTGAATTCAAAACGAATTGGACAAATTTGCAAAAAATAGAATTTTTTCCTTCAAGCATTATATATATTTAAAACATATTCAGAAATGATTCGGGGAAATTCATGAGAATCAATCGGATGTCTTCTCAAACAAATCTCCAATTTCAGTGGTATGAAAAATAAAATTTAAGCGAAGTTCCTAACCATTTACGGTAAATAACAATGAACACGGTAAAGAACGGGACGTTGTCAATGACGAACTACCTAACGTTATTGATCATTATTCATGGGCGTTGGATAAAAAAGGCGAAAGTGACGTGAAGGAAAACCAGGATGAAAAATAGAGGAAAGAGAGAGCGAGAGAGTTACCCGACTGTTAAAGATACAGAAAAACCCAATGGCCGCAATATCTCCGGATAAAAATCTATCGACAGATGCGTGTCCTTCTAAGGGAACATGCCGTGAAGAAGAAAGAAGAGATGGGAAAGGCTTTTTGACCATCCATCATCCCCTTGATATAGAGTTTTTATTTTTACAGGTAGACCCAAGCCAGCTACGCGAGAAGAAAGGCGTGAAAAGAGTCGATCCGATACAAAACTGACACATACTGTGGAAGAGATCAAACTGGCCAACCAAGAAAAAAAATTATTTATTGAATTGCAGACCCGTACATTTGGCACGGTGTACAATTAGAAAAAAGGGAAAAAATCGGTATTTATCAATTTATCATCAAGTTTTCTTCAAAACAACGCTTTGTCTTGGCGTATACATTAGACAATTCGAGCCCTCGAGCTTGGTTATTCTGGGTATTTGACTCCAGTTGTGTTATTATTCATAACATCACGCCTCTCATTAGTTTGGAGAACACAGATTTCTTCCTTAGACACGCAGTTATGCGAATTCCGGACTTCATAAAATAGCTGCTCCTATAAGGAAGATATTTTTGAACCTGTTGGAGCCCAAGAATTACTGAACGCAATTCAGATACTAGGTCAGAGATGACCACATCATAACAGATTTGAAATCGTAAGGACATAACTAATAACGCTGAAAGCCCCTATTGAAGTGCATGCGTGTATCAGATTATAGAAAACGATATATATAAAAGCTTAAGTATTGAAAGAGGGGGGGGGCATTGCAACGTCCCTATATTGCCAAAGTCGATGTGTGAAAAGAGGCGGAAGAAAATGTTTTGGTCCATCGAGTGGCCATATATGTCTATAAGAGAGGGTGGAGATATTCCAAAGACATTTTGAGTTATGGCTAGCCAAGTAGGCTTTGACCGCGAATCAATTTGCTTCTCGCAATGGCATTTCTTCGATCACTTTTGCACCCTCGATAGAGGCTGTACTCCATGGAAGAGAACGGTAATATATAACTACGAAGTTATGCCAATGCGAGATTAGGCTTATTCAGACTCCAATTGTAAAGCCTAGGTCAATTAAAGCACAGCATGTCCAGTACAAACGCACGCTTGGGTTGAGGCGTTACAATCCATTTAAAAGCATTGCTGTTAGTAACTTCTAATGAATTTACTTCGGAGTATGTCACGAGGCATCGTGATCGTATCTACCCTCAACCATCTTTTCACGTGAAAAAGTATAAGTTCTGTATGTTTTTTTAAGCCTATAACGCTCCTTTAGGTTAGTTGACCTCACGTGTCGGTAGCAAGACGTGTATAAGAAACATTGAGGCTTCCTGGGTCTTTTTTTCTATTAAAATAACAGCGACCGTTCGGCTGCTGGGGTAATCACTCAAAGGGTGGAGGGCCAAACGCCATGGCAAGTAATTGCGGCTGACAAGACTCGAAACGTGTACACACAAAAAGATAAGTAATCTTTTACTTAGGGATATGTTTAGGATGTACGAATATGGATACAACTTCTTCGAGACAAGTTCTTGATTAATCTAGAAAAAGCCAAGGCTTAAGGGAATTACTCGTTCCTGAAGGGAAAGCGTTCATATCATATAAATTTTAAATTTGTTGAATTATTTAATATATTTAGTGTATAGTTTCTTGGAAAACCAGCTCACTGGGAAAACGGAAGATAAATTGGACAATCTTTGAGAGCCCATATCTACGTAACTGAAAGTTGTAGACCCTGATGTTACACCCTGTATAAACTGATAAAATTTCCATAAGTTTAGAAACTATTTTTTCTTCTCCTTAAAATCCAAAATAAACCCCTCAAAATTCTGAGGGGCACTCGAGTATTTAATAAACTATAGTTCATTAATAAATAACAACAATATATATTTTCTCCCATCCCTTGAAGGGAAGTTCATCTATCAAAGCAACAAACGAAAAAGCTCCAGATAAAAATATTAAAAAAAAAAACTACTATAACGTCTAATTAATTATATACTAGACCTTGGTGTATAGGAGTATGTCAAGAGTGCAGATCCTGCATCATATTACACGTTAATCCTAGCAAATATGCTTATACATACCGTTTAACATAAGAAGGCTTCAAAAACCGACGGAGCCGTGCAAGGCAAAATAAATTTCGGCTAGGATAGAATCGACTAATAAAGACGTATTGAGTTAATTTTGCTAATTAAGTTAATTAACGAGGCTTAAAATTGAGCCAAGCTAAATAATTAGAGTAATTCATTCTCAGTAAATCTGGCGAATGATTGTAGTACAATAAATTAGGTGGTTTCGTCTCATGGTAATTTACCGAAAAAAATCCAGGGCGCGCGCTAGACATATGGCGCGTGATAAATCATTCGTTTTAAATTTAGGCTTAACACAACTTAATTTCAATTTCAATTTATTCTTAACACAAACGTTTTAGCGAAATCAAAGTGCAGCGTTAATTGCTTCAAATAGTTACCACGCATTCCGGCAAAGTTAAATAACAATAAGTCAAACAACTAATCAGAAAAGGCGAAATGATTACCTGTATAATCTGCCGTGTACATTAAAAGATGCAAAAAGGGTACGGCTATAAATGAATAAGATAGAGAAAGAACGTGAGGTAATGGTTGCATTGAACATACTGGCCACTAGAGCATCGATAATCGATGAGAGACTACGACTCAAGAAATGGTTATCATAACCCTATAATGCGTAAGTACGCATCTGTCGAAAGGCCTCGATATTTACAATGAGAGAAAAAATTTGAGACACTGTAACGCCATCTTCGTTTAAATTAAAAGCTTGCCCTTCACATCAGCACGGCCTACTGTGATTGCCTTCCTTGGATTAATAAAAGAGAATATACCAAGAGGAGCAGAAAGTCTAGCCTTTCACAAGGCTTTTGGAGCAACTAGATCCGGTTATTGTTAATTGGCCAAGCAGCGACGCCTTTTATTGGTTAGATTAGGTCGACTGCCTATTTTTGGTGGTGGCAAAAGGTTGATCTCTGGGTTGAACGTTGACGTACAAAAGGTAATTTTTAAGTAGACGACATGGTCACGTGAACAACCGGAACTAGTTTCTCCAAATTCAGAGCCGGTCCCTATTTACAAAGTTTCTGCTCCTCTTGGTATATTCTCTTTGGATTAATCGACTATTACTAAGCAGTAAGTCATCGTGGTTTCTGCTTTGGGTAAATACGCCGCCAGGAAACGCTCACTTTCAAGAAATAAAACGCCTCCAGGTGTCACTCTAGTTCATTTATAAATGACACGTGCTAGGTCTACTAGCAAATATCCTATCGAACTTTACTTACGAAGAGTATGATATTCTTATGTAGTTATCCATCTAGATTCCTTCCCAGTTTTTAGGGTATTTCCCAAACCGTTTTTGATTATAACGATCGCTTTTTGGCGCAGAATGAGAAAGATTACGATACTCTAGCCACCACCACTATAGTGACCCCGCTTTTAAAGGGAAACTTAAAGATGCAAACATGAACTGTAATCTAAAGCAATGAAGAAATGTTTTTCTGCTCAACAACAGTGAGCTTTGGGGAACACTTTGAAACTCCGAGAGACCTTGATATACTGGAATCCTAATCCATGTAATGTTTTTGTATCGACAAAGAAATATTCTACATTCAAGTAGGACTTTGACATTATCGTCTGCTCGAGTAACGGATGAAGCAAATGAAATCAATGGCCTCACCCTTGGCAAAATGCCTAAGGAGAAGAGCCGAGGCCGAAGAAAATTACCATGTTTTATTGTTTCAAATGAAAAAAAAAGCCTAAACTCTAGCGCATTAAGGGAGTCCTTATGAATATTAATTTCAAGGCATATTTTGGGGTGGTTGGAATCATAGCCTAAGTCTGCATTGAATATATATACCAATCAAAATCTAATTTATTGGAGGAAATTTTGCCTAATTTATTTTATTTCTTGGCCATTGATGGATATTTGATGCTATAAGCGGATTTCAATAATCAATATCATCATTTTTAAGACTCGGGGAAAGATTCCTAATTCATCAAGAATAAAAACAAACTGGCCTGTGTGGCAATATAAACACACCCCTTAAACTAGAAACGTGTTCTTTAAGACCAATAGGCCGAACTCTTTTAGATTTAAGTTCTACGTGTTTCTTAGCTTTCCCAAAACGACTGGAATGTTCGATGCTACTAGCATCGCAACCAATTTTTAATTTATTAAGTCATAGTGTGAGAATTGAAGGTTTGAATTTGGTAGCAGACGAAAACTTCGATGCAATTTTTAGGTTCAGAACAATAATCACGAGAACCCATGACCCTTCAAGGTATAAAAACTGCATTTCCACGAAGGCCAGCCAGCATGGAGTATAACCAAACGACAGACCCTAAGAAGGACGGGGTTCAAGATAATTTCTTTTACCCCCATTTCTAATATAAGCAAGTTCCTTTTATTAAGCCTCGGTTATTCTTATATATATATGTTTAATAGGTTTGTCATTAGCTCGTGCGTCCGCCTCGTGACGATGACATCAATTAATCTCGGCCAATGAGTTCTTTCTCCTCGCTCACGTCCAACTTATTCTAACTAATAAGGTTTCCCCTGACGTACGCGTTGGTTTTACGCCTAAGTAGGCGCTCATAGCGTCCCAAAGGTTTCTCACAAGGATTCTTACTTCTAAAGATTAAAGATTCTGACGTTGGGATTAAAATTAGTTCGGGAAACTGTTCCGGAAGAACGAACGTCGTCTTCAAAGCTTAAAGGACAAGTCTAACGCGTTTGTAAGCGATCGCATTGATAAATAAGAATTTCATAGCGTATAAGGTGCAGGGAGATAGATAATTTCATTATTCTTGTCCTTTAAATTTTACTAATGAATTCACATTAATGTTTGGACGGTTTCGAAGCGAAAGGCTCTAAAATAATATATTCCTTATTTTAAAAATTCTGTTAATGAATAAAAAATGAAATAAAAACATTTTAAAGTCATTTACCTTTAAACAGAAAAAAATTCTGGCCTTGCCTTATTATAATAAAAGGCCCTTAAAACACGTAAAATAATCTAGGCCATACGGTTTTTTCCCCGAATACCATCGCGTGTAATATTAATCAAACTAAGTGTTCAAAATTCTTTTTTTTTAAATATAAATGCTTATATTGCAAATCCCAGTAGGGTTATACAGCTATAAACCCATCAAATAAATTATATTTTGCCTGTTTACAAAAATTTCATCAAGGGTGGCAGGCGTGAGAAACACCATTACATTTTCAGGGCAAAATAAGCTGGGAAACTAGGGCTTTGCTAAGCCTTTGCGAGATGCTAAGCTGGGAAAGTCTTTGGGAGTGTAATCAAGAGTAACCTTATTTACGCCATGAATTTTATAACTCGCTAGGGGACGCAATCTTTCCGAATTACCAGCAAGTTTTGCAGCTTCCGGAGTTAAAGAGTCAAGAGGATCAAGGAAAAAAAAAGAAAAGAAATAAAAAGAAACCGAAATCTATTTTTAATGACCGTCCATGTGGATGGGAAAATACCATAGCAAGGCTTAACTCCACTATAGTTTCTTTTCCGCAATTATAAGAGCGAACAACAGAAGTAAATTACCTGAAGTAAAACATACGCCTGCATGCACTCCTCTCGTTACTTATTTGGCAAATAGATTCTCACCTTCGAGGAGGAAAGTGTGAATCAGGAGTGGCAAATTTTATAAGACTAACACGATAGCCACTTCAAATTCATGAACGTAAAATTTACCTATAGGCCAGGTTTTAGATTCGGCTGTAACCGTCTGGCGAAAGGTGGCTACACTCAATGATGCCCAGGCTCGAAAAGCACTCTGGGATTCTTAAAAAGCCTGATGTTACGCTGACAAAGGCCTAGGTTTGAACATAGAGTCATGGTAGTTGGTAGTCCTAAAAGTTATTTCATACTTTAGTTAATTTACTTTTGGTATCACCCCCTAAATACAGGGGAAAAAAACGCAGCCAAGCAAGAAATAAGTTCGCGTTCTGCCCATGGCATTCCCGGCAATCAGAAAAAGTCTAGAAAATGGAGGGCAAGAGAACTTTTTCTCTTTTTTGGTCCAACCTATCTCTTTCCAGTCTAAGTCATTTGGGAATAAGACCCATATTAGAAATAATTCTTTAACGAAGCATCTCATACATCCTACACAAACTCAGCTGGAATTCCAAGATGGAAAACCAAAGACCATTTCTCTCCTTGGAGATTTTAAAAGACTAATTATTCTCTTTTTCGGGGAAACTGTAGCGTGGGTAAAAAGCCAAATATAACTAACGATTTCTTTTACCATCGAGGTGAAAAGGAGATTTTTCGACAGTCCGTCATTTAACCAGCCTTTATTCGTTACTTTTATAAGAATTGTAAAGTTCAACAACTCTGCTATAGAAGGTGTAGGCGTGCATTATTAAAGATAAAATTGCGAGAAAGAGATAAATAGAGAATCAAGGTTTTTCTCGCTCCGTTCCATTTATCTTCTAGGCTTTCACCTCCATCTAAATTGCGTGATGTTCACCCTATTGTTAGCCTAAAAAAAAAAGGTTGCCACACGCGCTAGTCCCACGCAACACTGTAACTCCCGCTCAAGGTTTATACAAGGTAGAATGTTAGAGTTCAGAAACTGAAGACTAAGAACTTTAGACTCAGTGACTCAAAAGTTTTAAACGGATTATTACTCGACCCTTTCTGAGCGCAACAACCTTACCATTATTAACAGAAAACCTTGGGATGTTACGAATAGAAACGCACAACTCAGCCTGGAAAGGAAATAAATTGAAGCTACAGGAGTGCAATACTTAACATATGAATTTCTCGGCAATTCTTATATTTTTTTCCTTTCAAAGGTTTTTTTTTTTGACCAAGTTACTATGGGAATGGGTCAATCTTTTGACCTTTTGTCCTTATCGAACACTATTCAGTATAAGTACAGTAGATAACGCGCAAAAAACACAAGGAAATTCCAAACTGCTCTTAGAGTTTGGCTTGGACGAAATGTTTTACTTTGTTTGTCTCTAAAAACGTAAACAATTTCCCTCCTTTTTCTCCACAATACGCTTTGAGTTTTCCCATATGAATGCGGAAATTTTAAATAAATTCACTATTGTCTTCATAAAAGATAAAGGTTAGGCTAGAATTTGTTAAATAGTTACTAATGAACAATAAAAAAGAATTTAATTAACTTTCTGGAACCTACATTTTAAGCGTAGCTTAAAAACTGCCCAATAGAATTTTATACCACGCAGTGTCGTCTGCTTTTCAAATAGGCCTAAAATGAATACTTAGACTTCAGCAGGTTAAATTAATTTCTCATTTCTTCATTAAATTGCACATAATTCCAATATTAATTGCGCTATTTTGAGTTAAAAAAAAAAACAAATTAACTAAGAACTCTACCTTGGCCCTCCTTTAACTATAAATGTTAACCCTAACGCTTCTAACTTCTACAAACTATAACTCCTTTGGAATGCCTCAATTTTCCGCATCTGAAGCAATCATTCTTACTTCCGCTATAAGTATATATAAACTTTAAACGAAACGTTTGCACTCGGTGCCGGCCATGTTTTCTAACAGCAGTTGATTTATTTTGAAAGATCGTTTTTAAACCTTATCAATAACAGGTGCTACACTTTTGGGGTCCTCTTGGGAGGCGTAGAAAGCTTTCGGATGCTTCCGAAATAAATAAATAAAGAAGAAAACGAAAAAAAAATAAAAATCCGATATAGTTCTCTTTGAGAAAAACCGATTTCTTCTCAAAATGTTTTGTACCGAAATCTATTTCTATTCTTAAGTTTCAACAGATTCGATAAATGGTTTCATTGAAAACCAATAAATTTCATTTTGCAATATTAATTCATCACTCTCTTCAAATAATTTATTTCGATAAACCAATACCACCAAATCATTTAATGACGTAGTACAATCGCTTACGCTATTTGCAAAAGCAAATCGCGAAGGTGGTCCCTCGTTCAACACAGACACCACGCGTTACCTTACGCCGGTCGTTAACCAAAAAAATTAAACCAAAGATACGCCTCGCTTCATTTCAATAAAGATTAAATGTAACTAATTGGAACTTTGAAAATAGAAAAAAAAATCTTTACTCCGATTTCGCAAAGAAATTTTTCAACTCCAAATGATTTTTCCGGGAAATAATTTACAAAGTATCTTCTGATTTCCCCTGTGGTTATCTTTAATCCCCGAGTCAGAAAAAGCGAGCTTATAAATTCGGGTCAATGATCAACTTCAAAAAAACATTCTCTCTACTTTTATCGAGTCTCATTTTCCATTTGAACCATATAGTTTTCCTCAATATCAATCCGAGTTTGCTATACGTAGTAAGCTGGGCGGATTAACACTCTATGTTAAACCAAACTATGATATAAAAGCGTCAGTTCAGTCGTGGAACTGATCTAAAACCAATCGTAACCGGAGCACATAGCGCTTCTAGCTAAATCACTTCTTCTCGATAGATAAACCATCTCGAGATTTAAGGGACCCTATCAACCTCATCTTAAATAAAGTGCCTACAATTTTTCTCCTTATACCCTAGGAGCAAAAAAAAAGGTCAAAATTCTTTCATTTGGTCATTTGACCCCGTTTTAGTTGGTTGAAGTATGGACTTTGTAATTCTAAAGAGGACCAGTGAGATATGTTTCTGCAACACGAGTACAGCTTAGGGCAAAACAATCTAATTTACTTTCCCTCGTGAATCTACCTTTAAGTACTTTGAAATTAATTCATAGTGACCTTGATACACCAGAAAAAACACAGGTCCTTGCGCTTAGTTAATTTTAGGAAAACCTTGATAAATTAGAATTGTAACGATCATCCAGTTTTTCTATTCCCTACAGGGATGGTAAGATCCATGGCTAAGGCCGCTATGAAGTATAGCCAAAGTCCCACTGAACCCCGAGGTGAAAAGAGCTGGGTCATTTCTAAGATGAATTTTTTCTTCATCATCAATTGTCATAATGAAAATCCGGAACAAACGGGGTTATACGGACAAGATGAGTAAGACCTACTAGTTTCACTACAAATGATTGTTGGTCCACAAAAGGACAAATAACAAACTGACAATTAAGTAACTTGGAAGCTAACTTCTGGACTACAGGATCAGTAGGAGAAAGATGATCCTTTTCCACTTGTCCACAGGAAGCCAACATATGGACTACAGATTCAGTAGCGGAAAGATGGTGATGTGATCTTGGATAATGGAGCCAGCATTCAAAATCAGAAATGGAAAAGTTCCAACCTTTGGGAATTTGAATAAAGGTTTCTATCTGAGCAAGAAGAGCTTTACGAAATCAGTCAAGGAAGTAAGCTAACTCTAACAGAAAAGACAGAATAAACAACTACCTACAAAGACTTATTTTCTATTTCTCCAGACTCCTATTTTAAAACCAAGAGCTTGCGGTAGAGAAAAGTAACTTTAAAGGGAAGATGAAACTTCATAAGTTAAGTAAAATCATCCTCTTTGAAAGAGAGTAGCGCTTAATTTAAAAATTTGATAGTTTTAAACAATATGTAAATTGAGTCTCGTTAAATTAAAAATATTTCGAAAATGAAATTTTAAATTGTTCATGATGACGTCGTAACTGTGTCGTTTTTGCTTCAAGACGTCGACTCAAAATTTAATGACCGATTTTAAGGCATCAGAATCCTTGTATGAAACGAGTCATCTTCCCTTTGAAAGAAATCTAGGTCGCAAACGCAAAACTAACATGTATAGACTTAACTAAGGGCAGCCAAGCATTTTGTTTCAAAGGTACGGGTAACGAATAAAATCAAGATATCGCTGTCCCTACTGAATTTTAAAAAGGTTTAAAATTACCTAGATTCTCCAGATCAATTGTTATACCATGCTTTTACTAGAAAACAAACATTGGTAGGGAAAGAAATAATTCAATCATGGATGGTACGATGGTCCACTGGTCCTGGTTAACAATTTAAAGAAGTTTCGAATCTAAACAAAACTTTTCTATTTGTTTAGGTAAACAGAAAAATTTAGACTACTTGCAGGAAATATAGAGGGGACACGGAGAATTCTTATCTTGTCGTCAATGTGATATCAAGTGAAAGAGGTTTGCATCAATAGAGCCTTGTGTGTTCACCTTAATGTCTTAAAACGGTAAATTGATGGGTATGTTAACAACAAAGACATAAGATATGACTACAAAAAATAAGGACTGGAAACGTTGAAGCCTTATCCAACGTCTTTGCCCCCCTCCTTTTGAAAAGGTCGTATTGACGTCCACAACATTATAGAGTGGTACCGAGAGGGGAGGAGCTACGGGGACGTGACGTCAATATTGGTAGTATGACCTGAGCTGACGACTTCTAATATGGTCGCCATAACTGATGTAACAGATATGGTGTGACATCACGAGAATGTTCGTAGTAGCAGACTATATTTTATTATTGACCAAGTAATGTTTCGCTTGGCAAGTGTACCGTCATCACGTCTTTGAACTGAATTCTAAAGGTCGGTACGGCCAATTTGAACAGAGATCTTTTCTTCGGCCGGAGTATACGACTCAATCGCGATCTCAGCGCCCTCGCCTAGTAAAAGCGTTATTGAATTAAAATTTTGAGTAGCGGAAGCACCCGCAAAACTCATGAATATTAATCGGGTTTAGCAACGAAAGAGTTTTCGGGTAGAATTTTCTTCAAAAGGCTGAGAAGATCCTAACAGGAGCGGGGAGATGTGAGAAGAAAAGATAACAGAAGAAGACCAAGAGCGGAAAAGAGAAGAGGGATGAGGCGCTTGCTAACAGAAGTAAATTACTCTTGAAGTAAAGTTCTACACATGAATGTCACGCTTTCAACATGGATGACGCTAAATATGTTTCTTCAAATAATGGGTCTCTGCTTTTGTTTAGATTTTAGATAAATACATTGAAGTAAACAAAAGTTTGAAAAGAATGTTTGGGGAGACCATAGTTTGCCACCATGTTCAACAGATATAATAGAAAAGTGGCGCTAGTTACGTTAGCAAGCCGGTGTAATACCACCACAAGCGTTTTCTCCCTAAATTTTTCATTGCCTTTAAAGCGAGGTTACCATTGAAACTGTTCCGTCAACAACATAAGTTATGTCATGTTCAAGAATCTCTTTCGGGAATCGATAATGGGTGCACTATTTACTTTTAGTCACAGCCTTCTGTTAGTATATAGAAAGTTCCTCCGCTTCAGGAAGAAGCAATTTCCATGCAACGGAGGAAGGCAATCTTAAAGACAAAAATAATTAGACACGATGTTAATTTGGTTGGTCAAACCGTCGAAGCGAGGTACAATCGTTTGTTCGCGCGAAAACCTTGAAAAATAACATAATTTCCTTGGAAATTTAGTGTGCCTAAAAGGACTATAACTATATGTACGTTGACAGGATTTTTAGCTACATTTATATTCAAAGATATACAATCCTCCTTGGTCTGTGGACATGAATGGAGAATGAAAGCGGAGGAGGCGGGCCAGAACAAAATGCTTTTGACACGTTATCCTTTGAATTTAAATTTAAAGTCGGTATAGACTTTATTAAGTTATATTATATTAGCCTTTTGTTTTCAGTCAAATATGGGCGTTGATTGTTTGGAAAAGTTGGTTGTTTACAACTCCTAACATCAGCTGAAACTTTAAAATATTTAACAAAAGAAAAGATATCTTCGCCATACTGTTACAAGGTCCTTAACAATTAACAGCCACTAACTGCATAATTCTAACAAGTCGGAGTTTCGAATTTGTAGAACATACCTGTCCTAAACTTGTTAATACCGAAACAGTTGTTTTCAATTTTCACAAACATAGAGGGTTTTCCCAAAACCGCTCGAAGAATCTACTGTACTTCTGTTCCACAACCCTTTTTGCAACACCTTGCATGTTACGATATCATTTGAGCTTACTTTGAAATCAACTCTAAAACTTCTACTATACGCTTTCAAGCAGAAATATTTAGAATCAAATTGACCTATTTAGGTAACAGAAAGAATACAAAGTCGGGGAATGAAATTTATTCCGAATTTAAAATAAATTGTGCCAACTTTATCCGAACGAATCTTTATTTTGTTTTCTCTAAATCGCAGTCTAGCTTTGTATCTTACGGCGAATTCCATTGAACTGCTCCGAGATCACCCACGGTTTTTCTTTATTTCGTCATCAAATAAGACAAGAAGCGATAACAAAACTCATCATTTCAGGAGCATTTTTATGTTTATGCTTATACAGGGTGTTTGTGAAAGGTCCATCAATAATGAAAGGGCGTATTTATTGGGCCATTTTGAGTCGGAAATGTTCTATGACATTTTTCCGTTCGGGCCACTGTTTTCAAGTTATGATTGGAGTAATTTACGGATGACCCCTTAAATTTAATTAAGAAATTGAAAGACAGCGCTAATTTAATGAAGGGGTCATCCCTAAAATATTCAAATCATAACTCGAAAACCGTGGCTCGGACGGCAAAATGTCATAGAACATTTTCGACTCAAAATGGCCCAATAAATACGCCCTTTCATTATTGATGGACTTTTCACAAACACCCTGTATACTGCGCGATCCGTACTGATCTGTCTTTTAATTCAGATCAGTTCCGAGCTGATCTCGGGCCGAGCACGCGACAAATGGAAGAGGTGATTCAGATCTAACAACGTAACACGCGAAAACCTTTCGGAGCAGTACCCCGAACAGTCCTGTGGAATTTACTATTACTCTTGATCGATATGTTTCTAGAAGTCTATTTTCCATTATTCTTAATCTGGTTCCAATTTAAAAGTAACCAAGCCCCTGTCCTCCTTCTTTAAACCATTCATTCCAATGAAAAGAGAGGCCTTGAGGAAACCAGGACCATGAGGGTACAAACGAGAAAGATGGGTTCCCATTTATCCGAACACGAGGAGAAGAATAAGGCCTTTCCAAGAGGCGGAAATAAAAAATATATATATATATATAAAATTAACGATGGAAGCATCAATTACAAGAGAGTCCCCCGATAGAATAAAAGAACAAAAAATAAGCCTTGGCCCTATCAGTCTGAAACCAGAGACCGTGAACGCTACCGGTACGATTATACTGTTGCGTTTTTTATCGCGAAATATAAATTAGTTCTACGTGGCTGCTATCAATTATCTTGTAATTATTATGACTAATTGCATTTTTGGTTTTTTAGATTAAAACAATTTTTTTTGCGAAATTACATTAAAACTAATTAAAGTTTTGCTAATTTACAATAAAACTAATTAAATTTTTGTTAATTTAGACTAAAACTAATTGAAATTTTGTTAATTTAGACTAAAACTAATCAATTTTTGCTAATTTAGACTAAAACTAATTAATTTTTCCTAATTTAGATTAAATCTAATATATTTTTGCTAATTTAGATTAAAAATAATTAAATTTTTGTTAATTTTGATTAAATCTAATTAAAGTTTAGCTAATTTAGACTAAAACTAATTAGTTTTTGTTAATTTTGATTTAAACCATTTAAATGAAGAGGTGGATCCTTTGCTAAACCAGATCTCATGATCTGACTCACTTTGGAAAAGCTACATTATTTCATATATCTCTATTCAGTTTAATTGCATTTGGCTTCACGACAATTTTAACAATTCCAGCAAAAGAGTTATTAAAATGTTTCAACATTTAATTTTATTTTTATTTTGAAGAAAAGAAACAACACATCACATACTGAGAATATTCGATAGCCGACAGTATATTTCTATATCCTCTTTAAGCCTCTCTTCGGTATTAGATAGCCAAGGCTTAATCTTTTCTGCCCGCCCGGATATAACACAGAAACCCTATAGATAACTGGGTAACACGCCTAGCTTTTTCATTTTCAGTATAAAATCATAGCGAAACCAATTCCAGATGCATTGTAAACCATCAACCCCGGAAAAGAATACACCCCCACTTTGATACTCAGTAAAGACTAAAGTTGTGAAAAACCAAGGCCTAGATAGAGTTCGTTCGTTTCCTTCAGAAGCTCAGCTTTAAGACCTTCTATTGGCGAGAAAGAAAAAGTATTAGCTAGTCTGTGAAGTAAGGGGAAATTTTTCACATCCTTCAAAGCTCTTCTTTCTCTAGGTAATCCGTCTACATCTATACGCTTAACAAGAAAACGGAATCCAGGAATACTACTGGAGCTTGCATCTTTGGGGAGGAAAAAAGGTCAGCTAGTATGGAAGTCTAGAAAAGCCTGTGAATAAACCCCGTTTCTGAAACAGGTCTCCAAAATGTGACCGCAGTGATTTGACCGAAAACAAGGCAGATATGAAAGCAGGTATCTTACAATATCCGTAATTGTTGAAAAAACCAACGAGTATAACTCAAATTCACATACGCAGTTTTAATTTTAAGTATGAAAAAATTCAGCATGCCCTTTGCTATAGGTGCTGTTAGAATGCAACATTTGCTTAACCATCATCAGAGATAGTTTCTCCTTGTCCTAACATTAAATCACGGGAAAGCTATGCCAGTTAATCTCAGCTCTTATATCTCTAATTACTACGACCTACGCCGGAAACAATTACCCTGGAGTACCACCCCTATTAGAGAATTGCATGCTGGGAAATCCTTCACGGAACGGAATTAATAACGTAGCAGCCCTCCCTTCTGCTCGTAGCTACTGAAGGAAAAATTCCAGGGGTATTCCTTACTCTTCGAGAGTGCCCAAAAAGAATAAAGACCATGCACCCCGGCCGGCTCTTCCTCAGTCCAGCAGCCCATTCTATATTATTTCACAAGGCCCAACGTCTTTCAGAAACGTAATAAAGAAGAGGAGAAATTGTGAAAATGAACTTTCTAAGGGAGAATGAATGAAAAAAGTCTTTGAATTTACTTTTCCTTTTTCATTGCGTTCCAAGGCAGGGTTACTCGAGGAAATGGTTAAGGAAGTTCTGCTCTAAAACGTATTTAGAATTAAACGGTCAACCATTTATTTTCTTTTCTCAAATGAACAGAAGTGACGCGAGCGAGTTATATTTTTCAGGATGCGGGACAAAACATATTGGATATCTCAAGAATATTCTAAATTCCTTTTGGACGGAACCCCGCGTCATTTCTATAGCGTTTATCAAGGAATGGTATTAATTATGTACCGCAGCTCCATTCCCCCACCTTTCTATAGTCCCATACTCCATTTAGCAATACCCGAGTATTCGCGTTGTCCCGGTGAATTAAGGCAGTCGTTGAGAAACATTCGTGGAATTTCATTGTTCGCGCCATTACCTTTGTTCCTAATAACAACTCGAACAGAGATTGGTTATATACCTATTAATAGACCTAGACCTAATTCATTGGTCTATATCTTTAAAATATAGTTTCGCTTTCATTAAACTAATCAACGCGAACACGGAGAAATAACTCGTATCAAAAAGATCCCATCCTTATTTCGTAAGGATTCTCAATCGAAGACTAGATGATAAAAATTCAAGAGAGCTATAGCGGAAAGCTCTTGAAAAGCGTTCCAAAAGAAGGAAGAAAAAATTCTTTAGGGAGAGATGAAAAAAGTGAGTAAAAAAATAAGCAAAAACCTAGGAGAGAAATAAGTCCAATAGAGATAGACGGAGGAGAAGAAGAAAAAAAAAGGAGTCATTTTCTTGGTATTTATGGGCTGACGCCTTGATGACACCAACGACTTTGGGTCGGAAGGGAGTGTACGTACCCATCCTCGCGCCTAAAGTTATAGATAAAAGGATCTCGAGTACTCTGGCAGGGCCAATACAACCAGAGCCAGTTAGACAAGCGAGTGATGCTGATATTTTTTAAGGAAGAAGCAATTTGGATAGACAGTCAGTTGCCTCTGGCCACCTAACCATGGACAGGCAACTGAAGATGGAGCTAGTTTGCTTAGAGCAGCGCTGACACTAGCGCTGTGGTGGCATCTCTACCAAACACTAGTAAAATTCCGCGATAAATTGTGGTCTATAGACGCATGTGGGTTTAACACGGCCTAGGTTGTGCATGATTAGGTGCTCTGAATAGCACAACTATAACTACTTCTAAACTTATGTTTTGTAACTCCAACTTCTCATCTTATGTTTTCTTGATGAGGTTATCGCTTCAAACTTCTCCAAACATTGACATAACAGCACGCTCAATAGATTCCGTGCAGATTCAAGCATGGATTATATTGGAGCTTCTATAAGAGGGGGTCCCTTTTTTTATTTGGAAGATCTCGCGTTGGCGTGCTTCATAACCTTAAGATATGTCGGACATTGTTTTGGGCCCTTATCCCTCTAGGGATTCCCGAGTCCATGGTACTTGAAAATGTTCTTATATCAAGCCCAGAGTGTTGAGTTTGCCAGCATTTGCCGCGGAAATAAAAAGGCACATATACACAAACTGAAGAATCTTTAGTGTGGGTTTTCTAGTACACCAGATCCCAGATATTTTCATAGGTTTTTTCTTATTCTTTCACTAGTTCGTTATCTAAAAGGCACACGCTATGATGAGAATAGTTTTCGTGAAAATAAACTCATGGTTTTATGAAGACCATATTGATGAAAAAGACAAAGATAGGTTATTAAGTTAGTCAGCCGCAGAAGCGACTAACAGGGTCTGTTGTTTTTTTTTTAAATATTTCTTAAAGGAATAGTCAGAGATGATTCAATTGTATGTTCCTTTTGATTAGATCATTAGAAGTTGCGTTTTACTGACCTTAAACTTGTTTGCATTCGATTAGTCACTAGGCCTTGGTCTAGAATTAATTTTACCATGCAAACACAGATACCTTCCTCTTCTATATCTAACGCTCAGTCGAAACAGCTTCACCTATGAAGCTGAAATTTTACATTGAGTTTACTATTAAGTAATAGGTACTCTCTAAGAAGGACTTATTAGAATCCGCGGCCATGTTGGAAAATGGCGGACATAATTATAAACCAAGCATTCATTATGTTGATATTGCGTTTAAGAAAAACTTTGCCAACACTTTGTATACTTGTCCACGATAACCTATTGAAGGTCTTAACGATTGTTGCGTTAGAATATGCCGCCATATTTTAAAATGGCGGGCATTTAAGTGGCCTTGCGTCAACGCAGAGCCACTTTGCTACTAGTTTAAACCATTGCACAGTCCACATTAATGACCAGAAACCTTTTATGGCTGTAGTTCAGGTTAATAGACGTTTCAAAAAACCTCCTAAAGTACATTTGATTTTTTTTCTCTTTAACAATCTTAGTTACTGCGGACTGTTAAGGCAATGTACTGTTTGGTTCTTTGTGATTTAGTATGACATTAAAAGTTTTAAAGTACCCAAGGGGAATCGTATTCCTCAAAATTAATCGCTCGTAACGAAGTGACAAACTTTTAACAGTCGTATAGACGTTTTATGACGCTTGAAATTTTAAATTTAAACGGTTGCTAGTCCCTATATAATCTCATTATCTTAATACCTTTATTTATTGTATAGTAGAAATGGTCTATATAGATTAAAAATTATAAATATAATTTATTTTATAAGGAATATTTGCTTGACTGTTTATCAATAACATTTTTAAAAGCATTAAATTAAATTAAATTCCGTTCTATGATGTATTAATGATTAGAGATGTTTTTCATTACGAAGAAGAACATTAAGTTTTTTCGCCGAAAAGATTTAGATTAAAAATGTTTGGTTAGGATATGAAACGTCTTTTCGATTTCCAGGGGAATTCAACATTTTAGGAGTTTGCGCATATAAGGTCACTTCCGAGCTTCCGATTAACGTCAAAGTTACGAGCGGAAGAGAAAAAAGGAAGTAAAAAAAATCGCGTACGAATAGGTCGAAAAGGTTGTATGACCCAAAATATTTTTCCAACTTTTAAACGTATCAAAATTCAGATATAAGACTATGGAATTGTTTTCTCTTTGCTATTTGGTCTGCTTTGTCGCGATCTCACTCATAAATTAGCCAGCACATTCAAGCAAAAATTAACACCCGAAAAACATTGAAGCAACAACACTTGGATGTGGGAGGAGCTCGTATAATGACGTCACGAAGGACCAACGGTGATTCGCTCTCATTGTAAAATTATATCCTTAAAATAATGGAACTGAAGAGAGGAATTCCTCGTGATAACTTCCTTTTTTTGTACTGATTAAGTTGTCGTTTCAAAGAAGTTGAAATTTAAAGCGAGTTACCACGATTTTCCACTAAACTTTGATTCAAAATTTATCACGTCGGCTTTTTATATGTTCCCGAACATTCGATATTTTAAGTAAACTCATAAACAGAGCGCCGGGATCAAAGTGAAAGCGGGCTCTGCATGGCGTTATTTTATTAACGTCGTCGTTTTAAAAGAAATAGGATGGAAGAAGAAGAAGAAAAAGAAAACCCTACCGCTTCAACTTCTGATCTAAGCCTCGGTCATAACGCTATTCAGGGGAGTACCATGGGTACTCTTTTAAGATTTTTTTTCCGCTTTTTTCCCAGCCATATCTTTAAGCATATGGATACGGATGGGGTTTAGCCAACCACCGCCCAGAATGTCAGCTGGAGCTTATGGATTTTCCATAACAAGAAAGAAAGATTGAAGGAAAACTAAAAAGGCCAATCTAAAAACCTAAGCAGAAAATAAACCTTCCTAAAACGGAAGTAGTAAATACAGAGCCCTTTTACCCAAGCGACGATGGGAAATCGAATCCAGTACTTGTATTGAAGATTGAAAGCTTAACTATTTCTGCTTTTTACGTGAAGTATTACCCCGGGGATACATTTTTACAGGATGTTTCGTAATCCAGTTCCATGATGTTTACTCCTAGTTATTGTCTCATGGAAAAATTAATTCAACTAAATATGTATCTATTTAATGAATAAAATTCTGGCTTACTGTCTGATGATCAGATGACGCTTATAAACCCAAACCCATATTACTTACATACACAGGATGCCAAAATTAGTCTCACAGGGATGTTCATTTACTCTTCAGTAGTGAATACACCCTAATAAAGATTTTTTTCAAAATGGCGGACAGAAATGTTACTAAAAATCCGTTGTCCAGTTTTCCTTTATATCCCCGAAATAATAGACATACGAATCTTTGTGACGTCATGCTTCATGACGTGGAATTGAGATTTAAGAACAGTCTAACTGATAATGGTGTCCTAAAAATCAGAGTCGAAATAATAAAAAAAGGCAATATCTCGAAGACAAGGCGTTATCGTCAAATCGTTAAACGTTTTTGACATTTGGCGCAATGGAATCATTTCTTCGTGGATGACCAAAGAAAGTAAGTAAAGAAGTTGAGAAGAAAAGGAAATAAAAATTGAGATGTTCCAATCTCAGGGGACCGCATAGTGGCGTAGCAGGGACCGAGCCTTCACCGGAACGTAAATAAAAAGAAATACAATATAAAAGTCTGTATAGAAAAATTCCGTCATGAACCTATACTACAATGATGGGTCAAACCAGCGCAATTCTTTTTTGCCCAAAAAAAGGGGCGGGGAATGAAGGACATTTTTTACAAGACACGAAAGTTCACTCTCGTAAAGACAGCACGTGAAAAATGGAGGGAGTACAAAGACATCAAATTTAGGATAAATCATTTTCATAATTTTTTTAACTCTTTTGGCATTATGTTTCGTACAAATATTGCTCGAAAGTGTGGCGCTAGTTACCGTCATACGCGTTACCTTGGGAATTTATCGTTCCTAGAGGGTCACAATTTCAAAGCTCTATTGTAAACATACAACCAAACAGTCTAATGTTGGTGTGACAAAAAAAGAGGAAAATTCGCAATGCAAGTACTCGACCCCAGTCACGAATTCACGAATTCAGACGATTTGTTGTAGAACTCGTTAGTAGAGTTTTGTGCCCCTGGGCTAAGGCTTGATTTTCTTGGACCTCGGTTGCTAAAAGCCCCTCCGGGCGAACATAGACAAGGAAATCTGAAAGTACGAAGGCACCCATTGGTTTGTTATAACCCTTTGTCCACCCTGCTCCCATTTTCTGACGTAGTAAATCAAATGGTCAGCTAAGAGATAGATTCTTACATAGGTATATACTGGTCACTATTGATTCAGAGAGGGGGAAAAACGAGGTATATCCGGCGAGCTACGTGTTGTTAAGTACAACTTCCTTCGCGAGGTGACCTTTTCAAAGACACACAGAACGCGCTGTGACGAGCCGAGAAACTAAGACCTCAATTTTTCTATAGTGGAAAAAGAAAATCAGGTTGCAAGACAGAAAAGGAAGGACAAGAGATGGGCAAAGAAAAAAGAAAAGATATCGAAAATAAAAAAATATTTCCCAAAAAGAGAAAGAAGGTTAAAGATCGAGTAGAAGTATCATTTGCCGTTCGAGGACATGATTTTTTTGGTGGCTTTGAAAAGCGTTCAGTATTAGTAAGAATTCTAAATATAAACTCAGTTCTCATATGTGCAATTTCCAATTGCGTAAGTTCAACTTAACTTTACGCAACTCCCTAATGAATTATTCTTCAACGTCGAAAATCCTCGAAACTGGTTACGCTTTTGACAATTTTAATATTTAAAATTGTGTTAGTTCTGAAATCCCAAAGTTTGTCATTATTCTAACCTCGATTAAATTAATAGAACTTCAAATTTTTATGACTTATATTTCCCATTTCCGTCTAATGGATAGAAAGCAATATACCTAAAGGCTAGAACAAGTAATCATGTCATTAGTGTACCTCGTTCATTCTTCTCTTGGCCTTTCTTATATTGCCTCTAGGTTAGTAGACAAACTATATAGTGACGAATTAGCGGAGAAAGCCCGAGCTGTACGTTCTAACCTTATACTCGAACGTATTTGTCAAGTATCAGGGCCTTAAGTAAAGCTACCTTTTATCTGGACAGAGTTTGGCGAACCATTACTCAAGTTGCCAGAGTACGTTGCCGCGGGCTAATTGTACAAGCCAATTTTGTTATCAAGATTTTTGGGTTCTCCCGCGGTATAGATAGGTATATGACCAGATGAGAAACTAGCTAGTGGAACACCCTTTTTTCTTGATTATTCCGAATCCCTTCAATTCTTTTATCCATTTCCGGATGGTAGGATAATTGGCGAGGCATAATTTCCTTCCAAATTAAAGTGGAGCTAGATCAATCTAACGTAACCATAGTTTTTACGTTTTCATTTTACTACGACCAAGTCTATTTTACTCACTTATCGCTGGGTTTAAGAATTTGACAAAACAAAAAACCGGTAACATCTTCGTAATTATGCACTTAAAAAGTTCAAATTTCACGTGTGATATTGAACCTGCTAAGCCTACTTTTAAAAACACACGTGAGATTTGTTTTTCTCGTACCAAAATTGAAAGAGCGTGAGACATTTCGGTGCACGTTTTATTGATCAATTTCTTAAACGTTGCATCGTTCCTCAGCGCGACATTTTATAAAGCTTCTTAAGCCTGGGCTCCTTGCATGAACTGGTAATAAGGTACGGGAGTTAAGTTACTTTTTTAATAGAGTAATTTTCCCGCCAAAGAATCCAGCCGGTAAAGTTTGTGGGGGCATTAGGCTAGGAAGCTTTTATCATCTCGGGGCCACAGCCCTGGGAAACGATGATGGAAAAGTTAATTTCGATAATAAACGGTTCTCCCTAATTTTTCCCCCTTTTCGTTTCGGGCCGTTAAAGTTTCCATAGGTTTGTTTAAAACTGTGAAGGAGAGAAAGACATATACTTCGTACCGACCACCATTAAGGAGGAGTGCGAAGCTCAATGCTTGGACCTTAAAAGAGTAATTGTCCCAACCTCCGCTTCATCGCCTATCTTCTTGGTGAGCTGGGGTTTTCGCAATGGGTCGCTTTATTCTAGTTTATTTCGGCGCCTTGACTCCACTATGGGACGATATCTCCAAAAGCAACCACGCAAGGGGATGAAATGCGCTGGACAAGCAAGTGCTAATGACAGAGATGTCCTAAGAATACCTCGAGGTATTACTATAGTTTGGGGAAGAGGTCCTGTTGTTAGCTCTATCGCACGCGTTACTCGGAGACACAAAGCGAGATGCGGCAAACGGACAAAATGTATTTGACCCAATTAAGCGAGTTCAAAGGACAATGCGCACTTCGCGAGAGATTGACACGAGCATTTATCTCGCTTGTAACGGGTGAAAAGACGAAAGAGTGTCGAGGACGAGATTTTTGCCCATTTGAACGCGAGGAATCCTGTAGTTTCGGGTTAAATTTTTCTCTCTGACCCTTACTAGGGCTGTAGACTCTAGGACGGGCGAAAGTAAGTCGTAAGCGGCTGACCATAACGGGCTACCAACTGTAGTTATCTTCACGGATGGTGGATTCGCAGGACCATAAACACGGGGGTCTACGGCCCTTTCCGTAAAGGTCCCCACTATCTCACTCTAGCTGTCTACCTACCACCCGAAGACCCCGGGCCGGTTAGCGGCCATTAAGCGTGTCTCCTCCTTCATGGACGTGCCAGATAAGAGTCCCTACCTAATGATCCTTACCGATACGTCCACCAAAAGTTCAGTGTTAATGCTTTCCCGTCACCCGAGGGTCCCTTTTCGCCCCGTAACAACACCAGCGCATTCTCGCGGCGGAGTCCGAATGTACGTATTCGCTTGATATCGTTTCCCGATCACGATTCAATAGTAAAGAAACGAAACGGGTCCCTAGAGGGTAAAAACCCCGCGGGATTAACACTACGTAGCCCTAAAAACTCCCCTGGGTCTTTATTCCCCGGGTTTTAGATAAGGAATGACATCGATTTCTTAAGTATTTAAAGCTTAATACGTGCCAATGGATAAAGCAACGTTTCTATTTACAGCAATAGGCAAACTTACTTTTCCAATCGAAAAACGATCTATTTCGCGTGTTGACAAGGGAAAAAACTCAATAATATATCTATTTAATTTTACTGTTATATTTTCTTTTTTAATGCAACTAAAAAATTGGTAATCTAGGCCTATAGGCAAGAAACGACCTCCAATGTAATATTTGTCGCCGTTACACATTCATCGCAATTCATCATATCCTTCACAATTTTCCTTTTTATCGTGTCGCATCAAACCCCACGCGTAAAAAAGGCTTCAAACCATTGAAGGTGGTGGTTCTTTTTCAGCGTGGTATCAAAAGCCTCGCGTACTAGCTCCCGTTTCCTTAAGTTCTTTATCAAAATATGGGCCCGATTAAAGCCTAATCATCATTTACGAGGTTCAGGAAGCGACGATAGGACACTACCATGCAAGGAGTGACGCGAGAGAACCCCGGGAAGAGCTAGAAGGGCGGGCCCGAGGTCCGGATGAAGGAAATTTGAATCACTTTTCTTTAGTTGGAACCACTTTTCCCAGGCAGTCTCCGCTTTTAATAATTATGGCTGCCGTTCGTTGGTGCGTAGCGGACCCCGGAGAAGTTTCTAATTGCTCTAACGAATAACCTCCCTAACTTCCGCCGTCGAATGAAAGAGTAATTAGCGTAGCTCCGGGTTTGCCCTTCAACCCTCCGCGACGAGCTCAAAAATCCCCAACGTTTTATTTTACAGGAAGAGATTTTTAGACGCGTCGTTGTCAAGCCAAAATTAAATTCCCGGGTAATTCTGATTTGATGCGCTGTTAATTTGCCTAAATATTTCACCGCATCATTTAAGATATTGAAAAATAGGCTTAACATTCTAACCCTTGGATAGTGTTTTTTTTTTCATAACGTTTCCTAGTTCCCAATACGACAACGAATTTAATCCCTTTCTAAAAAGCATCATGGGAAATAACGCGGGGAAAGCTAAGCCTAATTGCAAGTACCCTGCCAGGCAAAAGTTAATTAACGGAAAAGAACAAGGAGAGGGAGAGGGAAAAGTCAAGAGCAGGGATTAAGAAAACAATCAAGTGAAAACATTTCTAATTAAGTCTTTGATTCTAGGAAGCCAATTTGTTTATCCGTTTGAAACAACTCGAGCAAAATAGCTATTTTTCTTTCTTTTCTTTAATCAAAGAGTCGAAATAAAATTTGGGTTCCCTTGTAATACAACGATATTTTTCATTAAATAAGCAATTACTTAAACCTATATATACAGTTTGTATTTTAAGAAATGTGAAACCCCCACCGCGCGATTTACAATTTATCTCTAGAAGCTAAACGACTCTGAAAAACTTCAACAACAGATGACGAAAATACTTCATTTCCTAATAACTTTAAGGAAATTCTGAATTTTACCGAGAAAATTGGATTTCCTTAATATTTCATCGTAAGAATCATTCATTTTACTCGAAAAATTAATAGATTTAGAAAAATTAAAAACCTCGTGCCAACAAAATATCACGTGATAGTTCTGAAGCTAACTTCATTCATCTCTCGAGTCTCGAGGGACAATGCAACCTATATAGAAAAGTGACCATGTTTTTGATAAATAGCGCAGGGGGTTTTACGAATGACCCTTTAAATAAATTAGCATTGCCTTTCAGTTTCTTCCTTAAACTCAAGGGACCATCCGTTAAACACTCCAAATACAACAGTCTCCCTTGTGGCAAAATCGCACTATAGCACTCTTTTTGGACCGAAGCTATGACGTCCCAAATCAGATCAGACATACTATGTTCAAGATCAAAATTTTAGAGTAGGTCAAAAATACGCAATGCTTTCTTGAGTATCATGCACAAACGCGCTTCAGCATTGAACCAGCTTTATGAAAAGGTTTACCAAGGGTTGGCGCCTTAATTGTATTTCCATTAGCATATAGGAACCCGCAGAACCGAACCAAGTTTAAGGGTGGGGAAGGAGATTCTAGATTCAGAACCCAAAATCGCGGAAATTCGAAAACTTAAAGTGGTGGCAGACGTAAATATGCTAATTTTCAGAAGGGGTTAGTGAGTTTTCACCACGCGTTTCAACCCATTCCCCTCATTATAATACAATCGATGAAGGAAGAGGTGCGAGGAAATATACACCAATGCGTTTAAAACGCAAAAGGGCTAATGTGGAATTAAAACCCAACTAATTCTGGCTCAGGATACACAAAGAGAGCAAGAGAGAGACAGAGGCTATACGTCCAGACAACAGTATTGACGTGGTAGTCGTAAAAGGTCATGAATTAAAGTACCATAAAACTTTGCACATATGTTAAAACAGTAGTCCTACCATTTGAACTACTGTAACCAAATTATTTTGACTGGGTTTCGTTTGTGCATCTTAAAGGGAGGGAGGTGCAATAAAAATTAAGATAATCTTTTTATCTACTAATTAAAAGACAAATCTGCAATCCCCGAATTGAGATTTCATATAGATCATGGGAAATTTGCACCTCCAACCAATCTCGTAACGACCTGCTGCCTTCTTTTTAACAAAATCCCTGTATCATTCTACAGGGTGTTTGTGAAAAGTCCATCAATAATGAAAGGGCGTATTTATTGGGCCATTTTGAGTCGAAAATGTTCTATGACATTTTGCCGTCCGAGCCACGGTTTTCGAGTTATGATTTGAATATTTTAGGGATGACCCCTTCATTAAATTAGCGCTGTCTTTCAATTTCTTAATTAAATTTAAGGGGTCATCCGTAAATTACTCCAATCATAACTTGAAAACAGTGGCCCGAACGGAAAAATGTCATAGAACATTTTCGACTCAAAATGGCCCAATAAATACGCCCTTTCATTATTGATGGACCTTTCACAAACACCCTGTATACTTCAATTATTAACTTCTGATCAAGGCAGAGAATTTCTAAAATTGAACTAACTACCTGGTGCTAGAAGAGAGAGAGCTCTGAGTTTCCCCTTTTCTATTCTAATTAAGGTTTGCGCAGCTTCTCTTAGCTGTTTACTAAACGCGGGAAACATTTTGTACAGGTCTACTCTTTCTCTCCCTCTCTCTCTCTCTCTCTCTCTCTCTCTCTCTCTCTCTCTCTCTCTCTCTCTCTCTCTACCTATGCCATGTACTTTGCAATTCTTCGTTCTCCAGCGGTAAGGTATATAGACGAAAAGCGCAGTAATTACAAAGAGGAAGATGGCATGTGGAGAGGTTTCACTCGCTCTCTACATTGGAAGAAGGGAACTTTTGCACCCAAGCTCCCTGGATGGATAAAGGAGTTTTAAATGCCAAATTAAGGAAGGCGCCAGGGACCTATCTACGAGCCAGTCTCGCTCCCAAAAGGAAACTAAAAGAGGAGGGAATAAAATTTAGCAGATTGTTTGTATTCTGCTGAGATGAACGGAAAGGACGCGAGTTTTCCAAGGAGTATTTAAAGTTTCACCGGGTAAGTTTTATCTCAAATCTATATGGAGAACTTTAAAACTAAATTCATTTTCTACTATAGTTCTGAGAAGTTCCTGCGTTTTTTGTTTTCAATATCATCTTAAGAAAGACCGGCGCATCTGTTTATGTTTTAGTTACGGTCAAGGTGTTGCCTGGCCGTTAGTGAGCAGAGAGAAAGGCTAGCAGTTCAGTTTGAATCAGTACTTCACTATCGTGGATCACAGAGGGACTGACAACACTGCAATGAAATGGAAGCTGTGTGTGTGTGAGAGAGAGGGAGGGTGGAATTTTCTTCAGCCCCCTTTAATGGAAACTTCTTAATCAAAGTTATTAACTTTAAAAACTTATTTACTAAATATTCTATAGAAATACTGAATTACAGAATTACTGGTTCCACAAGTAAAATAATATTTATATATTCATATATTCTGAGCAATTGTTTCTCAAATCAGCTGCAGTTCAAGATAGCCTACTATAGGCCTACACCTGTTGGCACAGGGTCAAATTGTAACTTGTAAGCCAGTTAATTTACTTATATAATACGGTACGACAAATTCTTTTTTTTTTTCTTTCTTTACAAATGTAAAGAAAATTTAGTCAATAATAAAACTTTTAAATTATTTCGAAATTACAGTGAAAATCCTTACAAAATCTGGCTGATACTAAATTATAAAACCATGCCGTCCTGGTGAAGCATTTAATAGTCTATATGGCCTTAATTCCTTACCAAAGAAGAATAATTAGTTCAAGGTGTTATTAGGTCCAATTTTCTTTAGTTTTCTTTACACGTTCTTTTTCTTTGGGGGATGTTTTTTTTCTTTTTCTTGTGTTATAACAAACTTTGTATAGAGTTGATTGCTTGTTCGGCAAGGTGCTTGGGTTTACCTATATATATGTCGCTACTACATTGGTTTTCTCGGAATTATAGCTAAAGTAAAGAGATCCTTTATAAGTAGACAGTGTTACGCGTTTACTTTTCCAGCCTTCATTTATTATATAGAATGTGAATGGAAATACAGGGAGAATACGTACACCGTAAGAGTGGAATTGGGATTGTTGTTAAATTTAGGTCGAGATCTACAAAAGGAAGAATCTTCTACTCTTTAATACAGATTCCTCTCTGGAGAACTAATTTGTGGACTAGCTCGCTAATAAAATTGGGAGGAAGTTTAAGTACGAGGAAAACGATACAAGATGATTATATGGGTGGAAAGTTTGGGATTGCAGCGTCATCTGGAAATTGCGGTTTGAACTCAAGTTCTATATGAGATACCTTGGTTTCTTGATTTTTCGTATACCAGTTTTGAAATTCCATTCTTTTTTTCGTTACAGTTCTTATAGGCCTAATCTCGAATTTCCCGCATTTATTTACGTCTATTTTCAAATTTCCCTGCTCTTTAGTAAGACTTATTTCCAAATTTCTCCCTAATCTCAAATGTCCATGCTTAATTACGTCTATTTTCAACTTTCATCGCTCTTTAGTAAATCTCGCAGTAACAAATTTCGCAGTATGTTGAGATTTCATTTATAGTTTTTAAACGTAACTAATTTCAAACTCCTATTGAAGAAATAATAGGCCCATTTTGAACGACTTCAGGAAAGTTTCCCTGACATTTTTTATCCCTAATTTGAACCTCCGAAACCTACTGAACTTTTTAAACCCTGACACCTTTCAAAACCCAAATTATTTCACTTCATATGATATCTACTTTCAAAAATCACTAAAATTTGGATATTCCTATCATCTCGCTCTGCAACGATAAGTTCGGGATATATCTATGATCATTGGTCCGTATCTATACACTCAATTCAACTGGGACCTTGGGAATACGAAGAACACCTATCTAACAACAACACGAGTTTGAAATTTCCAATTTAGGCGAGAAATCCGATCCCAAATGTGGCGAAATCGAGTACGATACGAAATAGGAATACGTAATTAGAAATTTGAGCAGAAGATCATAGCCTAGGAAATCACGTCTTCTAGTACCTATACATATATACTGTTTACCACATTCATAGGGAGTTGGATTTGGATTCCACTAGAGAGATATAAGGATAAGATTGAGGTCAGTATAGACTCACTCAGTTTACAATCTTGTATCGTAGCCATTGATTGGTATTTCAATCCCCCGGTTCGAATATCAGCTAAAAGCGACATCTAGATACGGTGGTACCTAAAAAGAAATACTTGTAGTTCAAGTACGGTACTGTTTCAAAGCAATAATTAACTATATTAATAGTAATGGTTGGTTTGTTTCAACACATAACCAAATAAAATGAGAAATAGTTCATTTAAAACGTATTGTAGAATATCTAACCTATCGTATATACATAGTTTTTTAAAAATACTCGAATGGTAAAAATAATATATATAGGTCAATGCTTATATGTAAGAAGATTAAACGTAATTTTTATTTTAAGGGACATCAGAGGTTTAATTTGGACTTTCGCAATGTTTTGATAAATGTTTTAAAATACTTGAAAATATTAAAATTGATTTAAGTACTTATTTAATTTCGTTAATATATAACAGAAACACTCAGTCCATCGTTTGTTATGACGTCATAACGGTCACGTCGATGTGTAACGTGATTATCAACATTTTGTTTGGAGAAGTACAGTGAACTATGCATTTTGTACGTTTAAAGGAGAAGCGTCCCACCAGGCGGTCGTTTCTCTATGTTATTTCCCATAGCCCCTGTAGAAATGTTTAACCCTCAATACAGCTACGTACAAATAAAGCCGACTTTAAGGAGTTTCAATTTTAAATTGAAGTTGCGATAGGTAATTAAGGCTTCGACATAAAAATCGTTAGCTTACTTACATTTAAAAGAAAAGAGCTATAGGGCCTTTTAAAAACTTAAAATTCTTCTAAGAGCTTTAGTAATTAAGGAGGGACGTTTCAGTAAATATATAATCAGCTTAAAATCCTTTAATTACTCCAAATGGGTTAAAACTTAATGAGGGCTTATGTTTTCAAGAGAAATCCTAATAAAGAATTGATGCTTTAAATTTGTTTTTAAAGTTTTCTAAAATGAAGCTCTGGTATTTTTACAGTCAATTAATAAGTAACATAGAAACCACAAGTGCGACATTACACTTAATCAGTTTCTCATACAAATTATTATTTGAAACGGCCCACTGACTCAGTTTTCAATAAAAAATTCTATTCCTATTGGTCGCAAATAAAGAAAAAAAAAAAATCACGCCGTAATTGTCTACACACTCTGTCTCTATTTGGCAAGAACCTTCCTTCAAAATTCCTCCAAACTTCCGACGGAAAACCGTCACAAAACGGAGAAGAGATTTAAGAAGTTGAGTAAAATCTATTCTCCAGAAACAGGCGGGTATTAAAAGCGATTTCCCTACCTCTCCAACAAATCATCTAACAGAGAGTCAAGATATTTCCTTGGAAAAACATCTTAAAGTAAGAGGCGCTAAAACACCAGGGAGAAAAACAGAAAAAGTAGTTTTTTCGCTCTTGGGCTAGTTTCTGTGTGAGTGTTGTTTTTACTTTTGTATTCTTTTTTTTTTCAACTTCATATTATCTATAATAAACAAGATGGAAAGCTAGTAATAAAGGTTTTACTTGAATATTGTTAATTTTCACAATCAATATCAGCTTCAGAAGTGTTTCTGTTGTGTATTGAAATTTCAATTAAAGTACAATCTTTTTTTTGTTAGAATTCTGAAATAACAATATATTTATAATTAAATTTTACGAAAATTTAATTATGGACTCCATTATCTAGGTAGTATTGAAGCAGGAATACTCTATATGGGGAGTCATTGTGAGAGTCAAAATTAATTTAGCTTCCTCCTTCCCTGATTATCATTGTTAACCCTTCAAACACGACCATAAAAGTGTCTTCCTGGTTAAATGCATTATCACATGACAAGCTACCTCTTCCAACACATAACACCGAATAATAGCGTTTTACTTTTACTTCAATGGCCCTTTCACAAAAAAATAGAAGACTCGACTCCAACTATAGAGTCTCCCTGTATTCAAATGGTGGCGTTTACTTCCGAACCGGAAATACGTAAGATTATTTTGAATTTATTTCCGCTCCCATACATCTTCAAAACATAATCCACGATATGGTAAATATAAATTCTTAAAAAGAGTTTTAGGGAAGCCTTTGAGTAACGCCATCTAGGACTTGACACCCACCGTTTTGGGAGAACCTTTCCCAGTAAGGCATCCCCCTAACATCTCTCCCATCTACGAAGGCATCCTCCGGAAAACCTGGAGTCCGAGAGAGAAGTTCGCGATCTGAAGGAGCAGGATCAGCGGGAGCTATCGCGCGTCTCTTGGTACAAGAAGCCCGACCATGTGCGTTAGGACTCGGCTAAATTGTACGTACACCGGGCGCGTGTATTCGCGGTACGGTATCCTTACATTGCCCGGTTAATTGAAAGAAAAGGTACAGAATTTGTTAATCAAAAACATTATAATTAAAAGTGTACGCAAAGTACGGGACACGGGTTGGACCGTCGTTTGGTTTTAGTTCCGAAATATGAGTACCAGGACAATCAGTACCGCCAGGAACGTGATGGGGACATTCTTAGGGAAGATTTTCGGGTATTTGACTGTATTTATATTCATTGTTATGTGGACTAACGCCAATGGGCAACGGACAACAAAGTACTTCAATAAAGTTAAAATCGGTGAGTACATATGTTTCATTTTATACTTAAAAAATAGACACCATATTTTTGTAGAAGTCAAAAAGAGCTTCAAAATTATATCAATAACACGAAAATCGAGCCAGAATCGGAATAATGACAATTTTTATGTAGTGTGACGTAATTTTGACGTAATATATGCAAACCGGCGCGTGATTTTAATGTTGCCAAAGTTGGCTCTCTTCACGGCCTTGACGTCATTAGATGTAATTTATTTTACAAGTTTATGCGTAAGTGTTCAAATAAATTTGAAATCATATAACAATCAACTTATTTTTTCTAATTTGAACATATTAATTAATTGTGAGTCGATTTTAATGTAATTGGGTTAAATTTAACGCTCTCTAAAATGCCCTTAATTGTTAAATTTGTACGAAAAATTATTAGCACTGATATAAAAACAGACCTAAACATATCCAAGGCTAAGAAATAAATTCACAACCATTAAAGGGAATAGGTAGTCTAAATCCATATACTTGATACTCCCTTTAATGAAAAGTTTCTAATTTCCCAAGTGTTTTTGACGTGAGAGGTATAAAAATAAAACATAATTGAAAATGTAAGAAGTTATCAAAGAAACGAATTGGCCTACTTTCTTTTAAAAGAAATAAATAAAGATGTCTTCAAGATCATAAATATGAAAAACTAATTCGGAACATGTGGAGGATGATTTTTTTTAGTCGACGTTTAAAAAGAGGAAGGGGAAATTTAAAATGGAGAAAAGGGTTTAAAAATACGTCGTTCCGCGTCCACAAACTTCATACATAAATCATTTTACGAAAACATAAAAAAAGCTCTTAACGCTAGCCGAAATCGTTAGATACATTTCTTGCTTTCAATTCCCCAATGGTTCACCTACACCCGTGTTCGAACACAATTTGAACCAACGTATCTCCTCTCTCTCTCTCTCTACAGGCTTTTAAAACGAAGCGAGACAAATAAATTGTCACACGGAAGTAGGTAGTCGGATAAGTGTATTGACTAATTGTCAACGCTAAAAAGCCCAATCCAAACTGTATTTTCGAAGGCACGTTAGTCTTTGCTAGTAGGTACTCAGTAAGAAAGACTGTTTTAATCCGCGGCCATCTTGGAAAATGGCAGACCTAAATGTAACTGTCGGATAAAGCTACTTCTTACAAATCAATTTTTAAAAATATCCCAACTTACCAGAGCTTAAGCGTTGGGTCTATCTGTGAAGCAGACGACAGTTGAGTTTTAAATTCTGTTGGATGCCTAGTACCACATGACGGATTTTTCCTTATCCGTTTCACACTAAAGCCCAAGGCTTAGAATCCAGTAAGCTAATTGCTGGTATCTTCTCTATGATATTATATTACAACTCAATTTCGAAGTCTAATGACGTGATGGTTTGAAATCGCAAAGTCTAAAGAAAAACCTGATATTTGATACGTGACAATCACGTGACGTATTTGCGTCTAAATTTTAGCGAATATTGCGAAACAAATTATCATTTGGCATATTTTACTATCTTGTCCCTATGAAAATAAATAGTCTACTATGGTTTTATTCGGTTGAGAGAAAAATAATGTATAGAGTTGGAAGAATAAAGAGGTACGCAATGGGAATGAGGTGTTGAAATCTAGAAGAAGCATTAAGAAAGCGACTCGAGCGTGAAAAGGCATTAAAACAGATCTTAAAGACGAAAAGAACTAAAAATCGTTTGGGTTCCGGGAAATCTTCTTACTTTTCCAATTCTTTTACGATAGTTTTCGTTTTGGTTTCGGGAACCAATTTTAAAAGTATCTTATTTAACGTTATTTTTGTGTGAAATAAAATGAAAAGGAAGAATTGAAACGTAACACCGAGTGTCCCTTGTGGAATAGGTTGACAAAATGGCGACACGTAACGTGCTAAAGGTCGAAACGAATAATTAATTATATGGCTCAATAAAATATTAATTAATATCAGAATTCATTCTTTATTCGGATAACGTACTTTCCATAAAAGCAGGAATTTATTTAATTAAGAGAAGAAGGAATGAATAATTGGTTGAATTAGGTGAACGTCTTAGTCCAGGCCCATCTTTTGTTGTCAAAGGAAAGAAGAGGTGGCCATGTTTTAATCAAGGCAAAGCTGATAGGTATTTTTAGCTAAGTAGAGCCAATATTTACAAATTCTATTCTGCGTTACGACTCTAACCGAATCATGAGAATAAATAAATATCCGATAAATCATAAAATGCAAATTAGAAATTTTCGTTAAGGTGCTCGCTCAAACAGTACACAAGTTTTTCCTCTTTTCTCTCTCATTGGTAGCCCCTCTCTTTATTCAAATCCCATATTTTCCAAAGCATAGTAAGAAAGAAGAAAAAAATCCCCAAAAGGGGTAAGATTCTAGTAGGTATATAAGAGTTCTTGATAAATATTTCAGACGTCGCCATTATGGGTCTATTCCAAGGTCTAGCGAGCGAAAGTAGATCCAAAATGCTATGCGGATTTAGCCAACACATACCCTAATACTGTCCTCTCCCCTCTAACTCTTTTCCTTCTATACAGCTCTTTTCGGCAAAGAATAAGGAAATAATCTCATTTGGCGCTAGGATTTTCGGGCGAGGGGCTTCACGACCGTAACATTTTAAAGGGCTACTTAAACGATCCAAATATTTAGTCTAGTCGTACCGTGGGAAAAAATCTTTTGATAAAATATTAAGATACGTTTATTCTGTCATTAAAAATATGTTGCTAAAACGAGATAGGTCGATACTTGAAATGCATTTTAAGTAACCCTTTTTTGAGAAAAAAAAAACAGAATCGCTTTTCGCGAGTATGTACCAATGTTCTAAGTCTGCCTTAATGTCTTCGTGAAGTAGCTTTAATAAAAGAACAAGACGGTTTAGTCTTAGGTTCTTTTTTCTTAGGCACAATTTTGGTCCCCGTTAAGTAATCCTTAGATTTCAGGACATTCCAGTTCAACCGCACACTCTTTGAAAAATACTGTCTTTAAGCAAGGACTAAGTCATAAGAATTGAACAGCCGCTTCCTTAAGTTAAGGGTATAGTATTATACTTCATATTTTTAATATTTAAACTAAATTACTGCCTGCACTTTATAAAGGGTGGGGTGTTTTTCCACTTTAGCAACTTGTTTATGAGTTAAGAAATGAAATAAACGGTACTTTCAAGAACCTTATAGACCATATAGCGGACGGGAAAACTGCGTTAATACAACACTTGCAAGGCAAGATTAGGATCTAGGCGTTAATTTACAGCCTGTCCCTTTTTATATAAATATACAGTCCATGATACTAGATAACCCAAGGCAGATGTTTGGAATAGCTTTCTCTCTTTCAGTACCGCGTGTTATAAACTGAAAAAAAAAACTTAAACGATAAAAGCCTTATATAGTTTTTCTAGGAAGCTCACGAGCTGTTTATATAAAAAAAGGCCCAACTAAAATATCTCGTGCAGAAATGAGTTTTTAAATTAATAGTACAGTTATGGAAATTAAAGACTTTCATTTTATACGCTAATATTGCCTCCCCCCACTTTAAGGGTATCGAAATAGAAAGTTGATGATATTACCATAGCTATGCCGGTATAGGGGTGACATCAAAGATTCATTAATAAACTCGGTATACTATACTTTATTATTTAGCTAATAGCTAATTTATGAACCTTCGTTCCATTATGACTCTGTTTTAGATCGGTGGTTGAATTAATATCATAAGGCTGTAATATTTTATGTAAGTATAGGTCGAAGGTTGTTTGATACACACACGAGAGGTGTTTCTAGTGATGTATTTCTAGAAAAGGGGTGTCACCTGGTGGCAGAAATTATAGTCTACTGCGATCTCACCTCTACCCAAAGCCCCAAAAATAGAAGGAAATCGTTATAAGCGTTCTGGAAACGTTTCAACGGAGATGGCGCATCATTTATTTTAATTTTGTCGCGCATGGACAATGCCGAGACTATCAGCCCTTACGGGAGACCCATACGTTTGAATTGCAGTGTTATGTTAATAGAGAAAGGAAGACTTTCCATCTTTACATTTGGAATAATTAAATATGATAATTGTATATAAATTTGAATATTTTATAATATGACTGTACAAAGTGACAATTACGTCAGGTTTTCGCTAGAACCAGAGTTTATACCTTACTAGGAAACGTTGCCATTTAATTCTTGCCTGTTTCTCGATTAACCTTGCATTTCAAAAAAAGAAAAGATGATGAAGTCATTCGTGAAATATAAGAGTGATTATCCCCTCGAGATAAAAATGTGACACACTTTTAAAATTTATTATTATCTTCCATTCCATCGCGTTTTAGGTAGTATAGAAAATTCGCTAAGCCTCGGTCAAATAATAAGCTCCTGAATTGAATCGAAAGGACATTTATTGGTGATTTAGGACACCATTAGTCCAATAGCTAACTCCTGGATAGAATTTTTTCCCCAAAAATACGAGAAATCGCATCAAAATGTTACGATTTCAGTTTTTCTATTTTTCTTTCACGCCCTGGTCTTATACCAAACCCTATTTCGTTTGATACTGGAAAGATGACCAAAATAATCTTTCGCAAGATTTATGGTCCTGTTCTTGGGTCTATTGAATAGTCTTTTAGTGTAGCGGAAAAAAAATCCGATTCTAAACATCATTTATGGATATATTCCAACGCGAAAGAAGAAATAAGATAAAAAAAAACCTATCGTAATGTTGTGTTGAGCATAAAATTTCACTTATGGCGAACCGCAAAAAATGGTTTCTTTTCCAACCAAGCAAAAATATATATATATATATATAGGTACAAAAAGAAAATTATTTCTTGGGAATATTATATAGATCTATGGAATAGAGATTTGCAATTTTAATAGACCCTAAAATACTCATTCTTTATATTGGAATTCAGTCCCTTTAAAGCCTGAGAATCTAAATATTCCGATACTAAAAATTGAGGACTTTTATAAATAAATATACAAGGTTTTATAGTGACTTTTGCCAAATATCCGCGTGTAATATTTCACATAAATGTCAGGATTGGTTTATAGTGGATGCAAGAAACATATTGTTGTTCGCGGTAAATATTTGCTGGCACTACGATTTGTTTGTATATTATGATTAATTTTTCATATAGGTTATATTAAATTTAATAGTTTAAAATACCGGCTCTTGGTTTGAAGATATGTAAACTTTCCTTGCTCTAAGCCTAGGAAAAATTCTTAATCAAATTTTGTATCAATTATCTTTTTTTTTGATTTTAATAACAAATCTTAGAATCTCTTTCGTCCAGTATTTACATTTGATATTTGAACTGCGGATGAATTTGAATTTAGGGGTTACGATTCTTTTTTTCTGGTCGTCAATTTTCTTAAATCCGCTTTCACAAAATAAAAAAAGTACTTGAAAAATAAGAAAGATAAATTGCCTAGACGGTGAGTTCAGTCTTCCCCAATTTAAATATTTGATTTTCATGATAGGATACCCAGAGAAAACAAAGAATTTTTTATCATGGTTTTTTTTCGTACATTTAAACTATATATTTCAAAAACGCCAAGGCTTAAAAATCCTTAACCAGGAATTCGTTACGCTTAAGTTAAGGTCAACGAATTTCAAGTTTTGTTTACTTCTAAATGAAATTTCTGGTACTATTTTAAAACCTGATACATTAAAAAATATATTTAAACAAAAAGGCTTAAAAGAGTGTAACTAGAAGTTCGTTAGGCATAAAGCAAGCAAGACCAAGGAATTTCAAAAAGCCATGACTTGGTAAATAAATAATAAAAAAAGGTTCTCTAGTTAAAATGGCTTAGGAAGGCCACCGAATTCCAAGTTTTGTTTACTTTATTTTTACCCAACAATATTCTGGTTTAATAAAGATATAAGCCTTCTCTCGTGTTGATTTGGCGAACCGTGACCATATTAATACAGTGCCCAATAAACAAACTTCTCGAAACACACCAAAGTCAAATATTAGTCTAGCGCTCTCTTGCCGGGCCCCACAACGATCTGAACGAAATCTAAACAAGTTCGACGCTTATCATCAGCCTCCCTTTCGCTTTACGAGGCTAATGACGCGTCTGTGAGTGCTAAGCCTAATCCGGTCCCATCCTACGCATACACGCCAAATGCAGATTGCGGTTTGACCCTGTTTATATAGATTATCTATCGTCTTTGAGTTAAGTTTGGAGGAGTTGAGGATTCTACGTTCTTATTTGTATACCAGAGGTCATTCTTAAAGGTCATGATAACATTATTAGGTCCTCGAATGATCTGAATGGGCTTAGAAGCTAATTTATGCTAATTTGTTTTAATTATTGCTTTTGAATAATTAGAGAAGAAAACGCAATTTAAAGTGTTAGTGACATAATTTCCGTCATCCACAAACTTAATATGCGAAAAAAATGCTTGAAAAATCTAGTTTATTATGATATGTTTACTTTTTTATTTGGTTTCGTAGCAATTTAGAAAATTGCAATCCAAGTATTGTGTTTGGAAAAGGCTTAGTTAAAATTTTGTTTCGTTTGATGACGTAGTAAGGAGAAATTTTCTCTCTAGATATCGCTCACGTGACGCCTGTTAGTGTCGCCGCGCCTTGTTAAGCCTATTTTATTCAGATTCGCGCGGCATTAGTAGACTCGGGAGTCTCGTGCGCTCGCGCTTGTCTTTCCCGCGAGATGCCGTGAGTGACGTATCAAGGAGAAAAACCCGCCAAAAATCTTCTCCGCAAATTTGCTTTTGCCCCAAATTTCAAATGTTTGAAGTGTTTTTTCTGTGTTTTCCCTCAAATTTAAATATTTATCAAGCATATTTTTGGAATCAGAAGAGTTTAAACTCTCAAAAAAGTAAGGTTTTCTTTAGATTTGAGATAATTTTTAAATCACATCGCTATTCCTTTAATATATGAATGTATATTTTCATAAGGTAGGCCTAATCATACAGGTATTCTCCAGTCAATTAACTTAATCACTCTTGTCTTCCATAACAGAAACACATCGTTACAATACTTATTTATGTATTACACTTTTGCACACGAAAAAAGGGAAATATTATAGCATGAGTTGAACAAAAACTCTTATAATATTTGAGAATATTGTCGGCGAGGCATGAAAGAACCAGGAATATCCAAGGAAAACATGAGAAGAATGTACACACTATAGTTTTATTCTAACTTTGAACGTTCTGAGATATTAAATGAGTTCTCACATTGACATTGAACGAATGATAACTCGGGTACTTCATCTACTACCCTTTAATAAACAGAAAGAGGCAAGCTGTGCAACAAACGCAATTAGCAATCCAGCAAGCATTAGGGAAATGGAGAAGAAGCACAAAAGAAAACAACGTTGGGGTTTACAGACAAGACTCTGTTAGAAGAAGACCTAGTCAACCTAATAATTTTATTCACTTCGTGGGATCGCGAAAAATTGTGTAGTACGATTTGAATACCACAGATAATTAAGGAAACCTTCCCAATTCTTGGGTAAACACAGCCCAAAGTCCAACCAATTACAACGTGAAATGTTTTGTCTTGGGGTATTATCATAAGGGGTACGCCGTAAAGGTGGTAAATAGATTCTGCTAAATTTCATGTGTCCCATTGAAAACCCCATATCTCACCTTATTATTTAAAAATAAATAAAATTCTATGACATTTTCCTTTTGGCAAATTACGTTTAAAAATATTTAGTTATTTTAACGAGTAGCCCATAAAAGACCAGAAAACATTTCGGTTTCAATGGCAAGCTCGCTAATATGTCGGTAAACTTCATTAGGTCAGTCAGAACACAGTTCATTCTAATTTCCGCAAACCCTCGACTCCAAGTATAGAAACAGGGGATTTATAATCCTCGGGATTTAACCCCGAATTTTTCTAAAGCTTTATCGATAATAGAAACTTAAGAGAGATATAGAGAAGGGGGAAAACCCCCCAGGGCAATTTCTAATTAAAGTTCCCTAGTCTAAATTATATTACTTTATCAATTTTCACTACACAGCCGTAAAAGTGAAGGCATTCAAGTATGTATAAACCTTTCTCTAAGCCTTGGCTATAGCTAGATAATATCAAATATACGAAAGATAACTCTGTATACCATCATTTGGGACTTAAGCCTTGGTCCAAGGAAAATGTTAAGCCTCACTTGTGACTAAGGCTTTTAATAAATTAATCGTATAATAAGGCTTAGAAGTTCTCTAAGTTAGCCACGCCTCTCTTTCAGTCGTAGATGGTTTACAGGTACCATGCGAAATCTTTTGAAGTTTTGTTTCATCTCAAGCAACAACTAACGACTATCCCCTATAGAGAATCTCATACCTAAGCCTTGCCAGCACAATTACGCTTTGTGCGTTTTATATTTAGTGAACCAACAGTTTCTTCCAATTTCGAAATATGCTAAAAATGAGGTCAGGGGTCAATAGGTTCGTAAGAATACCATCTTTTTTTAACGAAATACGAAAGAATATGGCGGCGGCAGCTAAGAGTCATGTCGACTTTGCAAGAAACGAAATCTTAATATCATTCACGCGAAAAGAAGATAAAGAATTGAACGGAGACGCGCACGAGACGAGGAAAAGAAGAAAGAACACGTGAACCATTTCGAACACAGCGAGAGATACGGAATTACTAGCTTTGTCTAAACAGCCTTTCGCATAATAGTCAAAGGCCGTTCGATTCACCTCGTGAATTTGAATCGAAATGGTCTATGGAAAGAGAAATGATTCAGATACGCAGCGAAGCAGATAGGGACCGTGATGCTATGCATTCTTTTCAGACCGACCGTTACACCCCTTTTCTCTCTCTCTCTCTCTCTCTCTTTTGGTTTCAAAAAGTTCTCCCACTTTAGAGGCGTTCTTTCTTTATGGATTTCAAAACGATTGCCCATTTCATTTCTTTTTTCTCTCCGCAAGAATGCTAAAGGTTATATAAGGGTGTAAGCCCAGAGAAAGGTCATGGAATAGATCATAATGGAAGGAAATTAACTCGAAGGAGAAGCTAGGGTAACAGTTTTAGAAATATGTTAGGTTACCTTCTCCAACTTGATATTTTTAGTAAACTTTAACCGAGAAGTTTTTGAGCTCATTTCTGTATAATAATATCATAAGTTTATAAGATATATTCCATAAGTATGATACTACACATACAAGTTCGTAATGCTAGAGACTTACAGCTCGAGCTAGTTCGAGAACGACAAGCGGGAATTGACTACACTGGGTTAATTTTGCAGCCCATCTTCCTATTTAGTCTGCATTACTAAGCTTTTGACAGCGCCTCACCAAGCTTCGCTTTACGAGAATCTATGACCTACGTCACTTCATGACAAGCTCTCAGTAACCAGTGACAAACTTATGGAACATATGCTTTATGAACTTATGATAATATTTAGTTTGAACCAGCTCACGACTCAAATTATGAAGTTCACGAAAGCTGTAATTTCTTTTTGGGCGGGATTTTCAATTTTGTTAGATATTACTTCTAATATTTTTCTTCTCTCTGAATTTACCTTTTCATAGAGGTTTTTGCGCTTTAGTAAATGACTATAAATCATTCCGTTTGCCTTCCTTTAAAAATTCAGAATTACTCTGGTATGCGCGGAACCTCCTTCACAGATTTCCCTTTCCCAAACCTCAAGAGAATTTATTTAAATATTCGGAAGTTTAATCTTCATCACTTCCGAATTTTTATATATTTTTTATTCTTCTGTATTTCCCTTTCTCACTCACAGAACCGAGATGCTAGATACTCTAGTGTATTTACAGTCTGCTGGAACTCAAATAGCTACAAATCTAAGACAAAACTCGCAGTTAGAAAGTGCCGGAACTAAATATTAATAAACAAAAATAAGGAATATCTACCCTATCGGATTAAGAGAGCCACCGTTTTCAAGTTAAGATTTAGTGTTTAAATTAAATTTATGGGATCCATAAACCATTTAAAATTATTACTTAAAAACGGTGGCCCAGACGGAAAAATGTCATAGAACCTTTTTAACTCAAAATTGCCCAAAGAACATCCCTCTTTAATTCTTACAAGTCTTTCGGAAAAATCCAGTATTTTCCTTTATAATTACCAAGCCCATTCAGCAAAATTACAAGTTTTAATAATTTCTGCATGGATAAACTTTAAAACTCTACCTTGATTAAAGATAGTCAAAGGAAAACCGAATCTCGAAAGTTATTATAGAAACCTCACGACATATTTTCTTATTACCTGGGAGGTTTTCTCTAGAATCGAACGTGATTTTTCTAGAGATCCCGCGAAACGAAAAGCGAACGAGTAATTGGCGGAGAAAAGGCGGATAACACAGTATACGACTGATGTCTGAGGTCAGAAAAAGAAAATTTGAAGAAAAACCTTGTATATTCCCCGGGGCTCAACCCTTTACGAATTACTAGTGACTCTACAGAGAGAAGAAAAAAAATAACTGGAGAAGCACAGAGTAACAAGATGGATTCCAGAACAAGCTTCTATATGGAACCACTCTGAACAGATCGAATATGGCATGATTTTCTACCCATACATTTCTAGTCCCAAAGGAAAAATATCTCAATATAAAAATCTGATTTATCTACATCAGTTCTAATTTACCCGCTTACGAACCGTGCTATGGTAATTTCGCAATAAACTGGAAAATAAAAAAAAATAACTCAGTTAGGCTTAGCTTCTCATAGAAAAAGCATGGTGATTTTGTTATTTTTGAAACTAGATTTACTAAAAATTTACGGTGAAGTTAAGTTATGAAATACTTTTAAATTAATGCGTAACTATCCAATGATTAACTTTTGAAGTTTCAATAAGTATTTTATTTTATTTTTTTAAGTAAGGGAAAAAAGACATATGTTAAGGTTTAGGGTGAATTTAGGCTCTTAGACTTCAGTGGTATCCATATTATTTTACTTGGTACCCTATCTGTGTTAGTTACATTTGAATTTATTTTTCTAACAATGCAAACGAATTTCAGTAGCCGACTGAACTCTATAATGTAGACAGACAGGTGTTTTGATGAGCGTTATCGTAGCGAGAAAATTTTATCCAGTTTCCGGCGGAATCTCTCGCCTACTCAATCTCCAAGTTTAACTCTAGTGGCAAAGTAGATCGCGCCAGGTTAGATCCTTAGGGATTCGGTGGAAAGTATAGGGAAGGACCCAGGCGGAAGTACGCCTTTATCATTTCCTCGGGGAAGGATTTCCAAGCAAATTCCGACTCGCTAGCGGAAGCCAAAATGAGGATTCTAACTCTTCTATATGCCTTGGAGTAAAGAAAAATGGGAGATGAGCTTTAGGAGGATTTTTGCGCACCTGGAACTAAGTTACCTGAAGATAAAAATATAAGGTTGATAAACTAATAAAGTATCGCTTCTATCCAATGAGGTCTACTTAATTAATTGCTCTAAGGTTCTATAAGCCGATCTTCTGAATATTGGCAATGGTATAAACCCATGCAGCTTTTCTGTCTATTTCGCAATATAGCTAACTTTTTGTCTATATTTGATCCAAAGAGACGTGTATTTCAAGAAGTGGGGCAAGGCTTTAGGAACCCAAGGCAAAGAGTTACCTTAGGAAAAATGGATCAAAACACTTTCTCCAATATTCCAATTTTCGACTCACAAGATTTCCAATAATATTCAGAAGATGGGTAAATTTATTTCCAGTTATAAGTAAAGAAAAATACGAATATGTGTAACCGTTACACCTAAAGCGTCTTGAACTCCATCACGCCTATTTTATATTAAAAACTAACGGTGGCTTTTTATTTTACTATAAACATTTATTGTATTCAGGTGTGGTTTAAAATTCTTAACAAATAACCAAGGTTAAACCGAGTGTGGCATTTTTCTTAAATTATTTCACTCCTTTTCTAGAAGGTGGGTTTTGAAGAAAGTTCTAATCAAATGGCTCAGTATTTATCATGAGGGTTCAACGGGTTAGGGTGAGAGCATTATTAAACTATTTTATTATTTTTAACTTAAACTAAGCGAATTATAAACGTTTTACATCGCAAATTGAAGTTTGGTGAATTAATACATGGATGCATTGCGGTCGCGCATATTTACAGGGGCTGGTTGAAAATGCATTAGACAGTTTCAGCCTATAAGATGGCTTCACCCAAAAAGTTTAAAAACATATTTTAAGAGAAATAATAAATGAAATAAAACTATTACTGGGATTCATTGCGGCCTTATTTTATAGTCTGCTATCGCGAATCACGTGTTTTTGCTAAGCCTAATTTAGTTAATTTTATTCACACGTTTCTGATATCTATTAAGTGAACTATAAGACCTTCATATCACCCTAAAATTTCAGGGACTACTTTCAATATACGGAATTTAGTATACAATATCACTCCGTCCTGGCTTAGTATCAACTGACATACGACTACAAAAGCCATCATTCTTTCTGAACCGTTGTAGAACTAAAACTCTATTCAGAATCAGCGAACGAAGAAATTTCCTGTCACAAATCCTCGGACCAGCAAAATGCCAGCGAGACAAGACGAGAGAGAGAGAGAGAGAGAGAGAGGAAGGTGGGTTGGGTATGGGGGAAAGAAAAACGATAAAGCTAGCAGCCAAGGCCTAAGTTACGATATAGCTTCCCAAGAAGAAACCTTATATAGGAAGTTGGGATTAGTGTGTGCGGGCAGACTCCGAAAGCCGGAAATGCCAACGTTTGAGTAGAGGTAGAATGTCCAGAAAACTAGAAGCGACATAACGCCGTCGGAAGTTTCAATGTTCAACAAAGAAAACACTAATGAAGTCCAAGTTCCAGTGGCGATATTTTCATGTTACTCATCACATCTTTAAACAATGTAAAAACCCTAGATTTATTTAGTAATTAGAGTGATGGGAAGCATATACGTAACAGTGTCAGTAGCAAGAAAAAGAAAGTACATTTTGGTCTAAGAAATGTTATTTTCTGACATCTAGTCCATCCGGTTCGTGTTAATGTATAAAAATGGCTTGCCAAGATATCTGGCAGTGAATTACTGTTACAACTAAGCCTTATATACATCCGCGTGTCAGGATGGAAAAGGAAACTGTCGGCCATGAACACTCCTGAAAGGAAACTTCTGACACCTGCCCATTTTTGACTACAACGCTATTCTTATATAATACTACATGTAGCTCCATCAAGTTGCGGCGGCGAAGTTGTAACATTTCTTTTTTTATTCTTCCTTACATTTGTTACTGAAGGAAATGGACGTCTATAAGCTGAAGCATAGACGTATGACTCTCTTCATAAGTATAATTCGAAGGGAGTTAAAGCATCGCCACCTGGTGGTGGATTAAGCAAAGACAAATAATGATAACCTACAGAGATTTATTTTTCTAACGGTAACCCGACTCCACTAAAGAGTAAAAATCACAATAAAACGCCGCCATTTGATTTCTTTTTGAAGAAGAAACGTTTAGACGTTTAAATCCAGAAATAAGCCCTACAGCAGACCATGACTTACGCATTATAGGGTTAGAAATTTACAAGATTTAACGTATCTGTTTTGGAAATGGAAAACGTCATATTATGCACTTTTACTTGTAAATATCGCCTTTTTTCCGAGAAATAAAAATTGTAGCTGGAAATGGTAGGGATTTTCGCTTACTACAAAGATAGGAGAGACCTACGGGCAAAGAAAAAAAATTCAATCCACTAAGCCTTGGTCGAATACTTTTTTACAGAAGGAATAGCAAATAGGAGCACGTACAATTGAAAGGGAAAAAAGATCTCATTAAGTACATTTTGCTGCGGTTTCTACTTTTTCTCCATGGGAAAAACGAAATGAATACCATTTTTAGGAATAGAAAAAAAAATACGCCTGACGCTGTGAACTCTGGGAAGCTAAAAAAACTTCAAGATGACGGGATTAAACAAATTTATCTTTACTGGGAAAGTTATTTTTGTCTTTAATAAAAAACAAATTAATAATAGTTTCAAAACATAACCTAAGAAATAATTTTGAATTTTATTCTTATTATATTGTTAGTAAGTTAACATTTTAACCTTATATTCCCACTGTATCCTGAATTATCCTTGCAATTATTTAAATTATAAATTAAGTATTAATTCTTAATATACATGCAGCTCGAGCTTTATTATTTCCAAATTTGATTCAGCGCGAGCTCGTCAATTATCTATTGCACGTGTATCCGATTATTAAATAGATATTTAAAACCAACCTCTGACCTTTCACTCCTGACACCTATGACCTTTGACCCTCACATTGGTACAAGTTTTACAACGGCAACTACACCAAAACGACGTAAAACCATAAATGAAAGGACTGATTAAATATTAATATTTTCGTAATAATATCGTAATTCAGTGAAAATCCAATTACTCATTTATATGCAAGAGAAAGAGGAAAACTGAAATTTAATTATACAGTGGTTTAGAGTGGATTATATCGCGATGCTGGTATCCGTATACTTCCCCGAATTTTAATTATAAAATTAAATTAAAACCCGAGCCTGCATTTTCAAAACGTTCATTAAGCTGTATAGATAAATTTATGGTTTAACTGCCGTATTATTAAAGATTCTCGGATCAGAAACCATTGAGTTTAAGCTCTAAATTGGGCTTATTTCATTCTTTCACGAATATATACATATAATTATTTAAATAATTCTGTTTTAAAGCAAACAGATTATCGTTTAGTACTGACGGGGACATGAAATAAATTCATATTAGAACAATGAGTAGAAATCGGCCGTATCAACCGTAATAAGGAAAACTCTGGTGCATAAATTTGCAAGGAAACCCAGGCTGCATCTAAACTCTAAAATGATTAAAACCATTCAGGAAAGGGCACGAGCGCTCATCCGTGCTTACCGAAACAATAATTATCAATTTATAATTAAGCCTATATTTTAATATACTACCTACATTCAAAGGGTTTTAAAGCCAGGCAAAGCACGAGGCAAAGAGATTGGATAAGGCATTCCGTTCTGACAGGTAAATTCAACGCACCAAACCTAAACTCCGTTTGTGTTATGTATAATGAAAACCAGATGCCGAAGCTTAGTTTCTATATTACCTTTAAAGGAAACCATTTCCGTGATGATCCACCATTAGCGTATTAACTAAATGAATACATTCAAAAGTTACAGATTTAATGTTGTTGATTTCTCATAATATTAACCAAGGCCTAAATTTTAAAAGTAAAATAAAAAAGAACTTGGAGCTTTGATTAGTCAGTCAGAGAAGCTAGAGAGCAAGAAATGAATCCTTCACTTATTTAGAGTACACTAAAATTAAAGGGTTTCATTAACGTCCCAAGTGACGAATTACTTTCTGTTATTTTCATTTGCATTTGGTGTTAAAAAGAGTTGGTCTAAAACTCCACAAAGAGTTGGAAAGATGGAGCTGATCATAATGGGGTTGACGCTTTGAAAGAAATAGATCAGCGTCCGTATTTCATATTCGAAATGTCGCATCCCTTCCTTGCACAATAGGAAAACAAATTGATAGTAAATTCCTTATTTCCCTCCCAGGTCATCCGTTTAACGCGCCATACAGTTCCAGTTTCCATTTCTGTGGAGATATGGATCTCGCGACAGTGCACGGGAAAGCCCTCTTTGGCGAAATCGGAAGCTCGATTATGGCACCGTAAGCCTTGGCAATAGCATCACGTTGCTATAGAGGGAGCTATAGAGTATAAAAGGACTTTGTCACATTTCACAAACTCCGAAATTCGCCGGTGTCCAACTTTTGTACGCAAGTTAAATTGTTAGCATCTAAAAGGCTTAGGATTTTATTTACATCTAAGCTTTAGTTTGAAGAAGTAGAAAACCTGGTTTGAAATGTAACAAAATACATGTATAAGTGAGGATGGAAAAACTAAGTTTTAGACCTAAACTTGAGTAAGGAAGTTTTTTAAATTCCACAACGTCAGTCTCAAAGCACCTTGCCTTAGTTCTACTCGAAACACATTTTTCCAAGTGCAACCATAAGTTTATTGCGTAAGTTTCCCCTCCAATAAACATACAACTTTCACACAACAATTCTACACCTTCCCAATACTCTAGATATTATGGCATAATTACTATGGCATAATTTCTATGTTAATATTATCCACGAGATACAAGGAGGTACTAGGAAGGCACATTATATAAAACACCATAATCTTATGATACTCCCTACACTTTCAACTTAAAACTTTGGTACAGCTCGGCAACTATACTCTATAGGGTAAGATATGAAAGTCCTACACCAAATAAGATGAACAGGGATTTTGGAAAATCATGAATAAATCATCCTGCCCCAGGTGACTGGGATGCTTCTCATGGATTGCAATCCATCATGATAAAGCCTAAATTTTTATTTCTATTCCTGTTGAGATAAATTTTTTATTTCATTTTTTATCCTCAAGACTGGTGTATTATAAATTACTTTCAAATATACAGTTTGTAAAAGAGTTGTACTGCCGACGGAGAAATTGGTATGCTAAATCGCAGACCTATGAAACTCCCAGGTGTTTTAAGCAATATTTCAAACGTCTGCAATTAATTATTAGATAATAATTGATAACTTCTTGAGGTGAAAACAAAGGCTTAAGAATACAATTACTTATTTCAAAATTTAGACACCTCCAGGTCTCATAAATTTGTCTGTAGTTTAGCATACATATTTATTGCTTCGGCAGTCCTGCAAATTCGTGTAGGTATGATCTCTCCTATACTACGTTTCACGCTTTAGGACATTGGAATTGTTTGGGAATCGATGAAACATGTCATGAATAATAGCTCAAGTCTTCCTCGCGAGCGACTGTATTCACTATAATCCACGTGGCATTATTCGATCAATTGTTGAAGCTCGCTAGGAATTTTTAAATTCAAAAACAAAGGCTTAACGAATACATTCACACAATGGAATAGGATCTTACGATGAATTGATATAGAGCGCGTTATTCAAAATTCAAAACTAGGCTTAAGAGGGTTTTTTCCCTACGAAATGATATTGTTTGTTTCAAACAGAGTGTAATGGAGAATTTCCATACATCTGCAATCTAGTAAACGTGTGTATATGGACCATTTTGGCAACGAAATGTTGTAATATTTTTCAAAATTTATAACCCATATAATAGAAACAATCATGCCATACTGTCGAGGACGGGTTGAAAGTCGTACTGGTACAGAGTTTAGACGTTGTTCTTATAGAACCTATAGATCGCAAACTTAATGACCAAGAAAGAGCTTTACAAAACTTGCCACTGGTTCCAAGGAAACCAAGCACAGCTTTATACTTGGGTTTGAACGAGTGATAATGCTTAATTTAAAAGTCATTCGAGTGGAGTACACCGGTTTTTATTGGATATAAGCTTTAGCTGCCACCTAATTACAGCGACAAGAACTACTTTTTACACATAGCTAGAGATGGCTGCACTCAAAGATGCCCAACCAAGAAAAACATTCCAGGATCTTTAAAAGGCTATTCTACTGCAGAAGCAAACTTAAAACTTTCCTCCTTCAAGATGCCACTTCAACCGAAATCTACAGTAACACCTGCTATAGTTTCTAAAATTTTCCAGGAGGTGGAGGAAAAAGAAGACGGGAAGCTTATGACACCGCTACCTAAAAAGACTAAGGAACGTAGAGTCTGATAGAGGTTCCGCATTAAGTCCAGCTTCTTTCCTCCCACATTTCCATCCTAACTGAATAAAATTTAAAAAAAAGAGAGAAATTCCGAGATTTATGGTTACGGCCGCCAGCGAATCTAAAGTTCTAAATCCATTGTCAACCCAACCGAGTTTAGAAAACGTCTATATATATAGGTCTACTAGAATCTTTTTGGCTCCAAAAAACTACATGCCTTCATTCTCTAACAAGATGGCAATCTACCACCAAAAATAGAACTGAACATAACCTTATAACGAACAAGTATGGGATTGCCGTAGGGGCTTGTAGCGTTCTCTTGTTGTAAAAGTTAACTATCCTAAACTGAAATGATTTGATGCATCGCTAACCGCGTTCCTTTCCTTTGTCGATTCGGTTACGGAAAATGAAAGAGATCAGAGAAGGCGCTACTATGGTTTCTCAATTCAAGAAATCCGACACCAGAAGACGCCACTTCACGAGAAACACTCAGTCACGTGACTCGCCCCTTAATCCTTTAAAGGATGCGTGCAAAAATATCAAGGTTACAACCCATACTTATTGAGAGTATAACGGGTTTATGAATTTCGTAATAGTAGTAACTGGGAAAAAACCACGATGTCAATGCTCTACAAATTGACAAGCATAAGTTAATCAGTGTAAGTAATGCACTAACATTTACCACAAATAAGAATATAATTTCACAGAACCTGGGAACCAATCTTACAAATAATTCGATCCATTATGTCTAAGATCCCAGAATACGGCACTGCGGGATTTCTGAAAAACTACACGCCAAGAAGGTACTTGCTCACTGCGGTTGTCAACTTATTATATTAGAAAAAGAAGATTTCGTTCCAAATACCTCATCTCTATCAACGGTTTTCACTCTAACGTTTAGTTCGAGATAAAAATCACATATTCTCGGTGTCAAAATGATGTCAGAGTTGGAGGAAAGGAGGAAGGGGTAAGGGGCTACTAAACCCCTAAAAAATCGTTTTATTTGGAGCCTGCAGGCCGGCAAGGCTTGACAAAGATCATTACCCCGATTTCCCAAGTTTCATTCAAACCATTTAAAAAAAAAATCTAGGCCTAGCCTGATATAGAATAGGTATTTTTTATAAGGGGGGAAAAATAATAATAATAATAATAATAATAATATAAGCTTTTGTCTATGAAGGGATATCCACACTAAGCCTGTGGCTTGTTTACAGGTGGGTCCCTTTACAGTGCATAGAGGGGTGGTGGCTAGCCCCTATGCCACAGCTAACCTACAGCGCCCTATACTAACTATTACCGTTAACCTCTGCAAGTTTTGATGGAAAGGAGAAACCGGGTAAGACCGCGGAGGAAAACTCCTTTTAACAAGCGGGGAGAGAACTTGCAAACTCTACGCAGAAGGATTTGTTCCCAGATTTTCACCCGGTGCCACAGTTCGGGATCGAACCCGGGATCCTCTTGCTGCGAGGCGAAAGCGCTAACCGCTACGCCACCCCACAAATGAACATGGCGGCTTAGTTTGGGATGAAATATAGTATATTTTATACGTTGAGATAGATAGTGTTCAATCCATTAAATCTGTTCCGTAACGACAAATACAGGGTGTTTCAAAAATAGAGGGTCGTAGTGGATTATCAACTTTAAGACGAAAATGTAATTTTTACGACATTTTGTCACTTTTTTTTTTCTAATTATGATTGGGGTGTTTTATGGATAACCCCTTCGTTAAATTATCTTGCCTTTCAGTGTTTTTATTAAAGGGCATTTAGGTAAAAATGTCATAGAAGTTACAAACTTTACTTTGGTCCTACCACAATCCATTTTTTTAAAAACACCCTGTATCTTGCCTGAACCGGAAAAGACGAGGGGATTAAAAAAATAATAAAGCTAAAATTTAATAGGGTATGGGGATGAAAGCCTGTTAATCTCTTCGTAGATTCATTGAGTCAAGTTTGCAATTGGGTTTTTTGGGAGGAAAGCCGAGATCTTATTAAGATAAAAGAAATTGGTTTTCTTTTAACCGCGTAGTTACGCCGAGAAGAGATACAAAGTATATTTTCAAAATAATTGCAAAAGTTTTTATAACAAATTTTCTAGTTTCAAAACTTACACCATTAAAATTAAACTAAGGAATTTATTTTTACAATTTGCACAGGGTTCAAAAAAAAAAAACCCAGCCCACCTGGTTTTATTGGGTTTTTTGCGGTTTTTATTTTTAGCAGTTGCGTGAATTGAAGAAACTGTCATTCAAAAATATATGCTTAGTAAAAAGAAGTCTTGAATCGTTTCATAGAAATAATAAATATTATTGAAAAATACTTTTGAAGTTGAAGCAATAAATATCTTAAACTTATCTTTATTTAAAAGAAAATTATTCTAACATTCACATTAAACAAAATTGAAGATCTTAGTTATGGGTTTTATTAAGTGGATTTTTTATGATGGTTTTTTTTAATACGAGCCCTGAATTTGTGTGAATTAAATTCACGTACGGTATAAGAATATTCACTTTTGTTAGATTTTCACTGGTAAAATATCTATGCAATTTTTGGGGAAAGCGTATTGATTTTCGAGGATGGAGTGCTTGAAGAGACGTTCTTTTGAACTATAGTTAGACTTGAGTATGGCAGGGACTTTGGGATTGTAGGAAAATAAAATGCCTTGTGTACATTACAGAAACTCTTCTTCGGAGTATATCTGTACGGTTCTTATATTTTTGTGGCCGCGTACTCAAATGTTCAATGAATTTCCACGCAACGTTGCCTTGTTCAGTCCCCCCCCTCCCCCGGGGGAATTTTATTTCGTTTTCTAGTACTTTTAAGCAAGAGTAAATATCTTTAGACAGAATATATATGACTATATAAGAAACTAAAATAATCCCCAGTTGACTGTATTCTTTTACGGAATTCTCTTTCAACTTCCAAAATTTGCTTATTTTTAAATTCACGATATTTTAAAACATACCCAACGAACTTTGATCTAAAGTTAGATAATAAGTATTTATCTATTGAATTAGTAAAATTAAGCAGGCTTGTGATAAATATTCAATTTAATCTAACCTAAATTATAATAAAATATTTTATCGGTTCTTATTGAAGTTTTGATGGCACGAAAACTAAATTTAAATTACATTTTAAACCGAATTTCCTTGAAACTTAGAACTAAGATTATGTTACTTATGGTAACATTTACTTTAATTACGAAATCCCTACACTGTAGTCTACAATTTTTGTTTGCGAATAGATTGAAAATGATGGAAGTTTCATTTCTATTTCGTAATTTTGTTAGTGTAGCCATTTCGCTTGAGTTAAGTCTAATCGCAAAAACTTTGTATTTAAAATAGTTGAATTATTCTTTATACTTTTCGTTTTTGTCTCATTTATCTAGGAGCCATCTTTACGGAAGATCAAAAAGACAGTCCGACGGAGTTGGCTTTCAAATACGCCGTATTTAGGATAAACAAAGACCAAACCGTCCTACCCAATACGACGCTTGTCTACGACATTCAATACGTGCCTAAAGAAGATAGTTTCCACGCGGCCAAAAAAGGTAAAAATTTTCTTTTATCAAAAACTCCCATAAAACTCTCATTTAGGGCCTTGGATCCTTTTTTTTTCTTTCCACACCACATTTATTTTCCAATCGAAACCACGTCACAAAAATGTCACTGTCGTCATTAAGTCTTTAATCTCATTAACCGCGTGAACTGTCCAAGAAAAAAAAACTTCAACTCTTAATTAGATCAAGATCAGGTTTGACAACTCAACCTTCGAAACGCAATTTAAGCAATTCCACTTTCACACTGAGTATCTACGCTTCAAGTAAATAGCTTCTGAAAAAATTATGCAGAAAATAAATTTATCTCATAAAGAAAACTTGGGTTAAAAGAGCGTTTCCAGCCGTGATTTCTTAATTCAATCAATTAAGTAATTTGCAATCAAGCGAAAGGTTGAGGGTAAAGCTCGATCACGGTTTTGATCCCTTTTCCCCCCAAAAGATAAGTCTCGCGAGCGATGGAGAGAGAGAGAAAAAAAAGCTCAAGATCAGAAAATAAAAAAGGATGGAGGGAAAGTTCAGCCTTTGCTCCAATAAGTTTTCCCATTCCAAGATAGGAGATGAGCTTTAGGAAAGAGAAAAAAGGGCACAGAAATTCGTTCGAGGATGAGAGGGGACGAACTAAAAGTTGTCGTCTTCAAATAGATGTTTAGTTCCGTGTCATGGTAAATAATGAAGCGAGAAACGTACACCGGCCCAACTCCCCATCACCGAAAGAGAAAAATCCCCCCTATCTTTTCGTGGGGGAGTAATTTGAACTCTTACTCTTTCCAGCTTCTTTCGTACTCTAGCACCACTCTCATCCGCGAGTAAGGGATTGAATGGAACGATAGGGATTGTGGGATTGAAGAGACGGTGGAAAAGGAAATGAAAAAAAAATAAAAGAAAAGAAATTAAAACAAGGCGATCACGCCAATTTTAAACCTCGCGAAGAACCATGACTTACTATGCAAAATGATTTACAATAACATTCTAAAATCCGTTAGTTGAACCGATTAGAACTGCAGTACATAAAACAACTTCAGAACACGTTTTTAACACAAGTTTGGTTTCTACGAGGGTAGTTACTGTCCCAATTTGCCGATTAAGTTCAGCCTTAAGTTCAAATAACCCGAAATCCTTAGTTTTTCCGAGAGTTTAAGGTCAGAACGAAGTGAAAGCGGCGAGAGAAGGAAGCTAAGATAAGGATCTTTTTCACGGCAGAAGAAAATCGAAAATACCTCCAGTATTCGACTAACAACCTATAGGCATACACTCTAAGCCTTGCCACCCTAGAAAGAATCTTTGTCAAATACGGGAGAATGGAGATAACCATGAAAGGTAGGTGAAGCGTGCTGGCAATCCTGTTCAAGTCGTCCTGTCCAATCAATGGCTAGCCCCTATATTCCTTCGTCTAAACTAGACCTCATAAATGCTAAGCCTAGACCTCAATATCAAATGAGGTGCTTATGTCCAGGGTATTAAGTTATAAATAATCTAGAAACTAAATTGCACTTCCATATCAGGTACGGTTTTAATTAATGCAATATGAATTAATGATACCAGGTCGAAAATTAGGTATTTCAACGGAAATGATCTCGAGGCAAAGATAGATTGCTCATTTGCAGGACGGCAGAGACTCCCAATTAATTAGGGGTTGAGTAAGGTCTCTATGTCATTCCTGCAGTTGGAAGAAGTGAAAATTGGAATAATTGATACGATTAGATAAATCAATTTGACTGAGAGTGGGAGTGTTTACAGTTCACTGATTTTATGATTTGTTTATAAACACGTAAAAACAAAAATAGTATAGATATAGATGCGCAACTCTAATTTGTTCCGAACACTTATCTAATTATGCAGCATGTATTTTATTAAAATAAATCATAGAATTTACCCTGGAAAAGATAATTAACAGAGTGAAAATAACCTACCCAAGACCGTAACCATATCACCTAACCAAACTCGGGAAAAAAAAGCAAAGCATGCTTTAGATCATTTCGGGCTAGTGGTTCCAACTCTTGGCGTGTACGTACCTGGCGCGAATTTTACCGTGTCACCCCTTTACCACGAAAAGAAACTGGCAAATTACCCCTAGTTTTATTCCCTTAATAAGCTACTTTCCATCCACTTTTCTAATGGAAGAGCCCAGCGAAAACCACCATAAAAATGCTGAATTATCGCGCACTCTCTACCCCGATTTCCACCATTCTCCGTATTCACTCGCAATGGGTGAACGCCAACTCTATAACTAATCCTAATAGAGTAACGACCCCTAGAGGGCTGGATGTCAGGCCTAGATTTAGGCTTAGTGAACGAGTCGAGGACAATAAAAGGTTCGTTGAGCAGTTATAGGATAAGGGCTGACTGAAAAATTCCCAAGATAGCGAGCTAAACCACTAATTACCCTTCCCTATACCTCGATCGGAGTTGAACTTTATTATCATTCTTTATGAACCGCGTGCACGGCGCAACCGAGGCTTAATGTCGTTTGAAATTTAAAATAGGGTAACGCGAATAATGAAGGTTGAAAAGGGTCGTGTCTCCTTAGCATCCATGGATAAAAAGTCTGGTGTTGAAGGTTTGTATAAAAAATTAAGTCCAATGTCCTTGATCGGTTTTATAATGAGAGAAAGTTGCTCAAAAAATGTATTTTCAAATTATTACGAGTTATAGCATAAGTTTATAAGGTATGTTCCATAAGCATGACATTACCTATACTTCGTAATGCTAGAGACTTACAGTTCGAGGTAGTTCGAGAACGACGCGAGCGAGAATTGAGTAACTACACTCGGTTAGTTTTGCAGTCAATCTAGTCCTATTTAGTCTGTACTAAGCTTTTCACAGCGCCTCACCAGGCGTCGCTTTACCTCGAATCTGTAATCTACGTCCCTTCCCGACAAGCTCTCAGTAGCCCGTGACAAACTTATGGTTATAAGCGTATTTTGGCCTATATAACAATTGAGGAAATATTAACGGAAGAAGACAATATTTCCACAAGGTACAAGACTATGTCCAACAGAGAAATAGTCTGTAGATGAACCTAAACAGTCCAGTCAGCGCTAACCTTTGCCTGAAGGGATCAATATTAGTTAGAATTTATTATAAGAGAATCGTAGAGAATTTTACGTCGACACCGCCGCGTACTACCTCGTAAATTGTAAAGCATCTCAAATTGAATTCCAGGGGAAAGTGTTTCGTGGTTTAGAATTTATTATTGAATTTACGAGGAAAGTTTACCAGTTTATTGAATGGGCGCGTTAGGTTGGATCGCTCTTGACTGGCCTGTCAACTCGAATCGACTTTGTCTCGCCAAGTTCCTAAATTGGAGGCGAATTATAATAAACATTGAAGCGTACAGCTAAAGAACAGAGGCGTCTCTACAGCCACCTCCCTTCACTTACTATAACCTGACATTTACACGTGATGATGCTAAACGTTTTCGACGTTGGAAAATATGAATTTAAATGAAGCGATAGAATATTAAATTCTAAGGATCTTAACTACGCCTACCTCCGTGAATTTCGATATTAACACTTCCCCACTATCCCTAAGCCTATACTTGGTTGGTTTATGGGTAGGTTAACGCTTTTCAAGACATTGTAAGTCCAGTATAGTGAAGCAACAATTGGTTTTTAGTTTTTAGCGCCATCTATTGATGGCTAAAAACTAATGCATTTATACCGAAGATTTACTACCCCCACTTTTACCCCTTTCACCCCCACTTTTTCCCCCTTTCCCCCCTCTTTTCCCCCCATTTCCCCCTTTTTTTAGTGCCTTTCCCCCCTATATTACCCCCATTTTTCCCCCATTATATCCTATGTTACGGCTGGTTGGGCGTCTTAACCCCGCCTTTTCGCGTTAATTTATTCAAATTTATTCATAATTCATAAATAATGCTCTAAAACGCTAACAGATGGACCTAGGGTAGCTAAGCTTCATATGATTTTATTTCGCAAATTTCCAAATCCCCGACGGGATTCGAACGTCCCAACGTTAACGCTACAGTTCGGAAACCCGGTACGCTAGAACTGCGCCACAGAATGCTTATATAAACCTTTGCTTTCATGAGATATAAGCTGGGATAGAAATCCATCTCGAGTCTAGGCGCGTTTGCGGCGTTTCGCGCTAAGAGAGAGAAATTAAATAATCGCCCACTACCACGTTAATATGACGTTAAGTCGGCCTCAAAGTCACGTCTGAAGCTTAGAGTTCTTTTCCTAAAACCTTATCAGTCTTGAATGTAGAGAGAAACGAATTAGCAGGCAAAGTTCACCATGAGTTAACCAATGATATCGTCTCTTGAAAACTCGTCTGCTACTCTACTTAGTTAAGCGAGCAGTCCACGTTTACAAGTGAGATTAATGATAACTTTATAAATAATGATGTTTAAAATTAACCGATTGAGGAAGTTACAATAGTTCAATATATATTATTCTGTAATTTAATTAAGATTAAAATAAATATATATTCACGAGTGAGATTAATGATCATAATGGTAGATAATGATGTTTCAAGTAAGTTAATTGAGGAATTCACTGTAGATTAATTAATATTATACTTTAATTTAATAAATATTATACTTTAATTTAATTAATATTATACTTTAATTTAATTAAAATTGAGGAAGTTACAATAGTTCAATATATATTATTCTGTAATTTAATTAAGATTAAAATAAATATAAATTCACGAGTGAGATTAATGATAATTATAAATAATGATGTTTCAAGTAAGTTAATTGAGGAATTTACTTTAATTTAATTAATATTATACTTTAATTTAATTAATATTATACTTTAATTTAATTAATATTATACTTTAATTTAATTAATATTATCATGATACTATAGTTTATGATAACTTTACAAATAATGATGTAGTTTAGTTAAGTTTAAAACTAACCGATTGAGGAAGTTACTATAGGGTTGGTACTGGTAATTATGGACACTTTTTGCAAATCTTTGAATAACTTCCGTGGAGCTAACGTTAGACACCAGAAACTTTCAGGATATGAAATATGATTCTTTATACACAATTCGCTGTTTTCAGCTTTTTAACTCTCTTAAATTTTGCACAATATCCTATTTCCCAATCCCCTCGGAGGACCCCAATTGTGAACAATCGCTGGTAAATGTAAACACCCTGACCCTAAATACTGAAGGAGGTAGTGAATGAACACTGGACCCAAATGTGAACAACAATGATAATCAAATGGGAGGAATAAAAAAGGCCCTAGGAAAGGACAGGGTTGCCACAGTACCTGGAAATCCTGGAAAATCTGGGAAAGTCAGGGAATTTAAAAATGGGCCGAAAAGGTCAGGGAAAAGTCAGGGAATTTGATTTAGTGGGTAAAACTTCTGGGAATAAGTCTTTATTGAAAGAGTAATGAAAGTTTCTCCTCATGCTCTCTCAACACAGAAAACTCTAGATTAATCCTTAAAAATGTCTAGAATTGTTTTTGTAAAGTAAATGCTCTCTTAGACTGTTATTTATAGTTAAAATGTTTCTTATTTGTATTGGTGCAACAAATACATGGGAAAATTTAATGTTGAGAGTTTATTTAATTATAACCACTTGAAACGTGCAGTAAACATTCACTTTTTCGGCCTAAAAGGTCAGGGAAAATCTGAGAAAAAGGTCAGGGAATTTGGTTCTGAAAATTCCGTGGCAACCCTGAAGGAGCTACCATTACGTAGGGCCTAAATCCATGCACCTAGATTAAAGTTTACGCAGATGTGATAAGTGATAATAGGATAATATAATTAAAAACAATACCCGAGTCAAAATGTTCAATAATTTGTTGAGAAGTCCTATTTATTTCGATACCTCGCATAACAGCTGTCTCATTTTCTCGCTTTCCCGCCCAATAAGTAGTCGTAGCTACCGCCCTCTTACCGCTAAATTGATAAACTTACTAATGGCGCGAAATTTGAGTCTTTTTTTGGTCAATGATGTATTTTAAAGTTAATATTATAACTTTTACTTTTATTTTTTAGTAAAATAGCTTAAAAAGGATTCTAATTAACCTTGAAACAATTGAATTTTTACCTGGTTTTTTCCAACTCTAAAATCGAATTCCGAATCGAAACCACAGATATTAATATCAATTTTATAGTGAAAAACGTGATCTATCTAACGATTAAAGGTTTGTTATCGTGGGATTATTTTAACTCTTCCTAGAGCTTATTCCCCGATGGTATTGTATTAAGCAACACCTAAAATTGGCATCAACTTAAGTTGATTAGTCCGAGTTGGTGTGTATATAGGTTCGTATCTTTCATCCACGTATTCCTACAATGTTCATACCATTTTTATCGTAATCCTCAATATTCAATCTACAAATAGAGCCCTTTTAAAAGGAATTTAAGCCGCCCAAAAATTAGCTACAAAATGTTAAAGAAAAAATAGAATCGTTCACATTTACCAGTACCGACCCTAGTTTAAAAAATATTATTCTGTAATTTAATTAAGATAAAGTTCTGTAGGTTAAGTTTAAAATGAACCTAATGAGTAAGTTACTGTAGTTTATTACTAGATTGATTTTATTCATAATAGGAATGCTATTTTACAAACAATGAAAAAAAAAACCCGAAATGCTAAATTAGCTGGGGTCATCTTATAATGCATATAGTAATACTAATTCTTGTCACTAGAAGGCGGTAAAAACTATATGACTGGGTCATCTTGTTCTTAGAGGCAAAGAAGCGCGCCATGTTTTAAGTTAAGCTCCCGGCAAAAGGAGGGAGCTAGAAAAAGTATAGGGAAGAAGATAAAGTAGAAAATGCGTTTCGGTTATTACTCCCATAGGATCCCACAAACATTCCTGAGCCTAAAGGCAACCTATAAGGAAAATAGGTCTAAGGATATTAGGAAAGAGGGATGGACAAAGGGTTAGTTGGTTTCCTGCACACAATGCCCATCTTTATCGCCAACAATATTCACTAAATACGGGGCATTTTCAAAGCACAAAAAATTTAAAAATTCAAAAATATTAATGTATTCACAAGCGCGTGGTATTATGAATTATTATTTGTTAGCGCGAGAGTAATTTTAAGACTCTAAAGCATTTAATTCCAACTGTCTGAAGTCCGTAACAACTAGGCCTACTCCTTCCACATCGCGGTTGAAACTATTACCTCCTTCGCATACACGATATAAGATGTGGCTAAAAACCAGTCCGTTGAAAAAAAATATGTTTAATGCAAAAGACAGAATTTTTTTACAAATTCTGATGGAATAAGAAATCAAAACGAATTAAGGTTAGCCTCCAATAAAATCGTATTTATATTAAATAATCCACAACCTATCCTGTTTAATTTAATAAAAGCAATAGTGAGTATTTAAATTTGAATAATTAAAAGCCAGCATTGAATAAACAAGTATAAACAACATCGTTGGTTACGTGAAATATACGAATATAACGCAATGTAATGCTAACACGGCCCTAGGGACAAGGTGGGGCATTCTGAGCTTAGCAAGATATCCGTTGTAAAATTCATTGGACGCACTTTGAACTTATAGAAGTTTCGTATAGCAGAAATAAATCAGTCAATAAGGTCTATAAATAACACAACAAAGCGTTTCCAATTTCGAGAAGTTTCTGCTCGGACTGTAAGTCCGGCCTTTTAAAATAACCAGTGACGTGGAAACGTTCGGACAAAGGTTGACCTTTCCTTAAATGAAGATAATTAAACTGAAGTTGTTCGTTTTCTCAGATTCGTAATCCTTATTCACCTTTATCGCGAGTTTGAACGCGGTTATTGGATAACTTCAAACTAATCAACTTCGGTTTCAATATTTTTAAGACGAAGATTGCATTGCTTCCTAAAAGCCCGGGCTTCGAAGCCAGAGTACCGAGTCTCAAGACCCTATTTTCGATGAAATTCTGTCCTTCCTAAGTATTTTAAGAGGGTTGATCGTCACTAAACCAGGCGGCTGTTCAAAGCCCAATCTTTATAACACTATCTGGAATAGGTAGGGAGGTACCGAGGCTTAGCGGCTATCTATCCATCCACCCACCCAGCCATCCAAGAGAAGAAATCCCAGAGATATAGTTTCTCTATTGATTTTGGGTGTCGCTCCAACTATATTCCTTCTTCCTAGCTATGGATGCTTTCGATTGAATTGACAAAGAAATGGACAAATTGAAAGACGGCTAACTTGGAACGAAAATAACGTCTCTATCGATATAAAACTATAATAGATTTTTCGCTCTCTCGGGTTTACTATAGTCTAGAAACGCCATTGGTTTCGATATAGAACTTTTTTCTCCCCATTTATGGTGGCTTTTAAAGGGACACTGAAACAAAATTAGTCTAAAAGGAACTTCCACGAGAACCCTTCCGAAAGAACGAGAGCTGATTTGACGAGAAAAATTCTAAGAGAAGGAGAGACGATTTCACCAGGAGAGGCGATACCATGAGAATAATTCGAATAGTGGGAGAAATGATTTCACGAGAAGTGGCTGCGATTTCATGAGAATAATTTCACGAGAAGGTGAGGCGATTTCACGAGAATAATTTCAAGAGAACCGCGAGATAACTAAGAAAAGTATCTGGGATTTCTTTTTCTCGAGGGAGCAGCATTTTCCAGTAAAAAAAATTCTAAATAAGCTAAGAATTCCACGACAAGTTGCTGAGGCTTCCACAAGGAAATTCGAAGAGAAGGAGCTATCGAATCCATGAGAAGGATAACAAAGAGAAGAGCGATTTCAAAGTAGGAACTAAACCATTTGACTTTCCCTTAAAAACTCATCTATTTTCGAACGATTGAAGAAACAGTGGATCTTTTTTTCCTTTTTCAGTTTTCCTTCCAGTTTAGTGGATATGACGGTGAAAAATGGGTTGGATTTTTTTTTTTGGCGGGACCCAAAAATAAAAGGTATATGGCTGTCGAGGGTCGCTATTCTATCCACTATAAAACGTTCGTTTATTCCGGTTTACTCACGGTGGAGCGACGTCCGGCAACCTCATTAGAAACTATAATAGAGAACACGACAAGGAAACGTGTAGGCGTTGAGTTAGCGACGACGACGACGCCGAGACCAGCTCCACTCTTTTCTTAAAAGGAAAACAAGACCTCTGTATATATATAAAAGAAAGACAATCTATGAAGCTAGGAAAACAAACCCTATGGAGAATGGATCGTTACTAGAACCTAAAAGTTTGCTTGAAGGAAAGATGCGGCGCGCGGTACTTGGATGATGGTTTGTTATACTGCAAACTCCTTCCGGTCATGGAAGAGAATAATAAATATAACAAACCAAGCAGAAATAAGTCAAGAAGTTTTAATAAACTCTGCCGGAGTGATATCCTTTAATATTATCTAAGTCCAAACCGCTTTACATGCTGGGAACTTATTCTAGTTTTGCGGGGACGTTGTACTACCTCTTAAATGGTATGTACTCATTCATAAATATATTTAAAATTCGTATCCATCTTGGAACATGGCAGGCAAAAATACAAGTATTTCAACTAAGATATTAAGTAGACCATAAGTTTATAAATACGTCTCTACTAAGCCTTTGAGAGCGCCTCTCCAGGAGTCGCTTTACCTTGAATCTATGACCTACTTCAATCACTTCATGACAAGCTCTCATTAACTAGTGAAAAACTTATTGAACATATCTTATGAACTTATGGTAGACGGGCATGGTTTACAAAAATATTCCAGCACCTTAGAAGCCGATCAAAGTTCAATTTTCGTCCAAGAGATATCGCAAATTCTACAGTAGAACGCTGATTGGGCAACCAAGAAAGGTAGAGAAACCGAAATCCTGGTTGGACAGGAGAGTATGATATGCTTTCATTTATCTCCCCACATTGAAACTACTATTTCTATTTACTTTCGCTACAACATACGCGTTAAACTATTTGACCAGTCCAGTTTTCGCCGCGATTTTCTATCGATTTTCCTCAGCTATAAATTGAGAGTCAGTTCCGAGGCAATATTTTTTTTACGATCTTCCTTCATGGGCGCAATCACTCGACTATAGAAACTGTCTTTTATTGCGACACTAAACTGGCCAGGGCAAAGCAAGTATCCCAAACTATATCCATCCCAGAATTTCTCGCGGGACTAACCCGGAGAATCCATTTTTACAGTTGCCTACAAAATAAGGGTTTCTCCTTTTTACCCACAAAGTGCAAGACGGGGTATCTCTGTCCCCAACTCGAAGGAAAATACTTTTCGTTTGCTTAGATAACATGTCCTACGGGAATTGGGAACAACGTGCCTTTGCAACGAAAAGATTGGTTATAGAGAGGTTAGCAAATAGAATTCTATAGAATTTCGTGGGATTGGTTTTGTCGTCTAAGTCTAAGGATATGATGACAATAATGAATTTCTTCGAACAATTAGACATTTATTTACATACAACATAGCTGATAAATGATGAAACACCTTTGTCTGTCTGTCATTAGTAACGCTTGATGAAATGCTAATTTATATCTAATTCATAAATAAACCTTGATATTTTCTTCTGGTAGTGTTCTGGTGTTATGGTCTATTTTATATCTATATAACATCCCAGCAATGCGGCGCAATTTTTCCAAACGATGTTTGTCAAGAAAGCTAGCGGTCTAACCCTAACTGGGTTTGCTCTGGTAAGAGGGAACCCCCGATGTCGAGGCTAAATCAACAAAGCTTCATAGGAAGCTTCTATACACTGAAAACCAAGTCAATACTCCCTGCCAAGTCCTAATAAACAACTATATTGGTCTGCAGTATTTGCAATGAGGTTACTAACCTTAACCCTTTGCGTATTAGACGAAAGATGTCGGCAACTTGTATATGGAAATGTACAAGGATGTATTTGAGTTCACGTAAAGAACGTTCAATAGATAAAAATTCCGAATAGGTTTTCCCAAGAACTTATGAACTCATAAAGCCACCGTTATATTTTTGCCAATATGGCGGCGATTCGTAAGGGAGGTCAAGGCACTACAGCGCAATTCTATATCTGAACGTTCCCAAAATTATATAGGTTCTTGACCTTTCTTAAATGAAATTCTGGAGTGTAATTTGTAATAATGAAATTACATAAGTGACACGTCACGAGTGCGTAAGAAACTTCGCAATGAGAACATTTACTTTATAGTGAAGTCATAGCACTATATAGGACCAAGTTTACGTCAATACACTGGTATAACATAAGCCCCTCCCATTTTTATAAGTATCATCGCATTCCCGGTGTTCTGGATCTTGCCAAACAAAACAAAATAGGTCAGGTTTTATCCTATTGTAACACGATTATGAAATGCATTAGAAATTTGACCATATTTTTCACTGAAGGAAAAGGTTCCTAAGGAAAGTGAACCGTCAAGTTGCAATGTCAAGTTTAAATCGAGTTGGGTTTAAGGAAAAAGGGCGATCAAGACAAATCAGATAAAAAGGACGTCAACGTAAACGTTTTGATTCGGAAAAGCCCCGTATAAAGATATGTGCGAATCGCTTAAGGCGATAAAGGACCCATTACCCCAAAAGATAGCGAGGGGACATTTCAGGGGTGAGAAATACAGATAAACGCCTAAAAAAGACATAAGAAGGAATTTCCACTTTTTCTTTCCTTTTTAAAGCCGTGTGGAACTTAGTGTTTTAGAGGTTATTTACTTCATTGGCATTTCTGAAAAATCTATTCACTCAGTACAAACATGTTCGATGTAACTAAGACGGGGTAAAACTTTGCGCCTGCGCTCAAGACGCTTTGGGTTCAGAGAGGGCTATGGGTCTAACCCCCCCCCCCCCGAAGGGTTGCGTACCCTCTTTTTTACATCGAAGAAGCCTATTGGTGAAATATTTTCACGTTCCCTTCCTTGATTGGTTCAAACTTTGGCCAATGAGACGGCCGATCAGATTTTCGTGCAGATTTTAGGCAGCTTGAAACATTGGTAAAAAAACATGAGCGCAAACGCTTCTCAGCCAATTTCATCTTGCTAAAGAAACAAAATAACACAATTTGAACTCTTCATGCCCCTTTTAAGAAGATGTTTTAAAAACTTGTCACGTAAACTTAACCCCTACTATCAGGTCCTCCGACTTTTAGGTATAAAATGGCAGTAAATTATTAGTCAACTTTTGATTGCGTTAACTTTCCTTGAGTAAGATTGATGCCTCGGGGATGTAACCCCCGAAAGAAAAATTTTCCCTTTTACCGGCCAACATTCCATTCTACTCCCAAAAATTTAACTCGTATTTTATGAAAAGAAGTTGGATCGAAGCTGCATCGCGCGCCGCTTTTTAAAAGCCTTATGTTTTATGCAGTAACTGTCCGGAAAAATTTGCGTAAGAAACCCACTTTCAGGAAAATGTTAGATAGATATTGAAGGAACATTTTTTTTTCTTTTTTCATATCTTTCCCGCCAAAAATATTTTTTTTGGCGCGAAGAGACATTTCCTACCACCGTTATGCAAAAGTGAATTTATAGAATAAAAGAAATAAATTGTCCACCAAATTATCCGAACATTCCGATATAAATGAAATTTGAATATATTATTTAACAAGATCTTTCCCGTCAAATCAAATATCCTGAAAACCAATGGAATATTTCGCTTGTAAGGTTTAAATTGGAGGGGGGGGGTGCTATTGGAATGGGGGGAAGGGGTTAAATCACAGTTGATCGCTATCGTTGTAGCGTAACGATGTCCGTCAATCCGTGAACGTAAATTGCTAGTCATTATGTTTGCATTTTGCCCAAAACCAAACCCAAAAAGTCAAAAGCGCGGTCCTTGTAAGATGGATGAGTTTGGTTGCCCCATTCGTGAGAAGTTTGCCAGCTACAATGATCGATCTTGAGAAAGATGCCTTTATATATAGTCGTCGATATGCCTGTACCATCCACGTTTTTTCTTCCAATTCTACTAATATCATAAACGTGAAAGTTTTGCTTACAAAATCGTACGAAGAAACGAGTCCATTATCGCAGCTCCAACAATTAAAACTCCTAAAGATCACGAGGTCAATTCAATAGATTTGATGCGCAAAAGACCAACCCATGGTTTCATATAGAAAAACCCATATCCGAAATTAATTATTCTAAAATATTGGGAGGGGTTTTCTTAATATCATTAGTATATATTATTATTAAACGAAAAAGTATAAATTTAATTTCATACATTTCATCAGAATGATAACGACCCCTGGGGGCAGGGCGGGGCGTGGCGTTTCCAGAACAACATATTTTGACGTTTAAGAGATCCCTTTACTAGGCTTTTCAATTATCTAAATGGAACAAACGTTGGAGAAAATTACATTTTCCATTATATCTAAAGCACACTCGGCGTGAATGTTAGAAATCCCAATGGACCAAAATGCATGAGGTCCAACGAAAATAGTGACGATAATTTAAAAAGAGAGAGGGCGAGAGAGAGAGAATGTACCGGTAATATATAATTAATGTGATATTTAGATCATCGAGTTTCCTTATAAATTAATCACATTCATCTTTTTTTCACTTTCAAAAATATGTATATGAAACCCATAAATTTTCCACCGAATATCAATTCAGTTGTGACTCTATTCTATACTTCCTTGAAAGAAAAAAACCAATTTCCCGGTCTAAAACCCGATACTAAAGTCTTTTGTTTCGGAAATGAAACATTGTGGAAAAGAAAAGAAAAACTTTTAAAGCGAAAGAAAAATTATTATTTTTTCTCTTTTTTTTTGGAAATTTAATACCAGAGATTTTTCTCGGATTACTAGGTCCTACGATTTTTTTTCCTCTTTCGAGTTTTGGGAAACTTCATACCATCGTGGTGGTACGTGAGGTTGTCAAAGTGTAACATTGCGAAAAGAGAGAACCTCGAAAAATAGCAGTGAAAAAGCCAAAAAAGCGTGAAAAGTATACGTGATTTAAAAAAAAACCCAAACTTTTTCATCTTCCGAAAAAAAAAATATTTTAAAAGATTATAAAATAAACTGATTCATCTCACACCACGGGATCTCTGTGTTAGTAATAATTAATTCACGCTTTCTGGAATTTATTTTAAATCCTTCAAGAAAATAAGTCCAAAAACCAAAGGGCGTTTAAAAGGTTTAAAACCAAAAATATGGTAAATAATGTAGTAATGAAATTTTCTTTAAAAAGTCATGCATAGATTTACGAGGGAGAGAGAGAGTACCGTCGTAAAAAAATAAGGAAAAAAGATATTATTCATCTTCGAAGATACAACATCAAAGACCATTATAGCTTAAAACGCACTCTTAGATATTATCAAAATTCAAAACAAATCCTTATCAAACTCCGTCCTAACTAAGATTACAACTCAATATACCACCACCACCTCAAGCCATTCTTTCCATTCTCATTTTTTTAAAGGTTATTCAGGCGAAGCGCGTTGTATCACGAGTTAATGAAAACGGAAAGTATCGAACTTTTACAATTTAGAAAAGGTAGCCCAAAAATTAGAACTAAACAAAATGGCCGTGAAAGTTAGAAGCAATTCTCCTCCCACATCTCAAAGCATTCCAGTGTCGCTTCTATTATATCATTTTTAGATAAGTAAACAATAATAGCTTCACATTCATTCAGTGCACTATTTTTTTCATTTACTCTTGATACTAGTAACTAGAAGAACAGTACATTATCGGGGGAGGGGGAGGGGGTAGCAGTCAGGGATAAGGGCATAAATTTTGAAAGCAAATTTCCAAAAATTCCTTCAGGCTAAGGCCTTAAAGGAACCTATAGGTGTACCCAAGGGTAGCGTGGCATGCTTGGATCTCTCGATACATTTCTCTTCTCTGTTCTTGTCACTTTCATTGTGCTTACTTGTAATGGATGGATTAAGAGAGAGTCGGGCGAAAAGCGGGTCTTGGAAAAATCGGTCAACCTTTCGACGCGCATCTCTTGAATCTTTATTGACTCTTTAACGGAAGCCTAGAGGTTTTCTATTATTACTAGGGATGTACCATAGTTGACGTTGTCGGAAGGAACTATGTCGGTACTGCGCGTGGCGGCATCATCGCGTGAATCATTATCAAAAGGAGAGGACAACTGAAAGATTTTTCCTTTCTAATATACTTCCTTGTAAACTTCAAACAACATCCCTGATGCCCTGAACTTACTTAGCTTTCGGAATTTTCAAAGAAACAGAAGATAAAAGGAAGATGTTAGTATAAGACTTGGGTAGGCTTAATTATTTAAGTATATGAAAACCCATACTTCCTGAGGAAGCTTACAAGAAAATGTTTTTGTAAGGCTAAGGCTAAGGATTTTTTATTATTATTATTAAATCTAATGAAGAATGAATGATTAAGCGTCTTTGTGCAGGATCATATACTCTCGAACGATTGGGTTAACAGGAGCATATAGTTTCGTTAATTTTTGCGTCACTGGTCTCAAAAAATTATCAGCAAAGGGTATGTCAATCAGGAGATTTTTTAAATATCCCATCATTCTTAGCTACAATGGAAACGTTACCATTCCTACATGCTATATTTTTCAATTTAATTGTTCGAAAGATAATACCCGAAGGGCATGGTATAGAAACATTGGTTAAGGAAAACCGGAAGTTCATTATTCGAAGGTCTTAACCCTATCACGTAGGACCGGACACATTATATGATATTTTAAACAGCACCGGAAATAACTTGAATAAAAGGCATGTTGAATGCTAAGCGGCTCAATAGTACTCAAGACGTTTGTTTATGGTTTACCATACTTCACTAAGCTTTGACAATACTAGACAAGCGCCAGCGAAGATTACAACAAGGGGTATGTTGTAATTTCTTCCTTGGGACAGTTACTTCAAAATGAAGTAGAGCATAGTCGTACAACCAATAGAGGAGTCGCGTGGTTTTAAGAAAGGAACATAAATAGGGATTAACAGAAGACAGAAAGCCTCTTAGTCCATACTTCAGCGGGAGTCCTCAATTCCTAAGAGCTTTTTATTTCGCTTAAGGGAATGAACACTGTCGTCTTCTTTCTCAAAGACAAAGGCTTCAGCTTCACACAACCCTTTGCTAAAGTATTATCTTGTATACCCGAGGGAAAACAAACTTCGATAATTTCTGGGGCGATTTCAGTAAGTTGATAACCTCTAAAAGCCTGAAAACACTAAGAATAAAGAAAAAGAAAAAACGTAGAAAATTGGTTCTGACAATAAGCTACAAACGATAGCGATGGAAGGCGTTGATACTTTCTGAATGTCCCAAACTGGGACACGAATTGGGATACTGAGGAAGGTTTGTCGATCTTGTTCTATTAGATTTAACAAAAGGGCGATACATGGCACTACAACCAACCTCTATCTTCGAACGTTCTCAGATCTAGTGTGGGTTCTTGAATTCGGTATTATTGTTTATGAAAGCGATTTTTGTACACTGGTCATAACAAACAACAAAAAGTCTACCCCTTTTTGTGTTACAGTATCTGTTGTAATCAGATTGAAAACCAGCCAATTACCGAAAACTATCTACACCTAAAAGCACCAGCCCCCTTTTATAGATCCAAGTATTAATAGCTTTTTGGTCGCGTGTTTGGCCCTGACTCCCTGGAGGAGAGCGACATCGAGATGTCAGTAGAAACTAATAAGAATTCTTCTTTCTTATAAGAAAAGGCGGGAAATTCTTCTCGCGCCGATTTCCCGCTGGCAATAGTTTATATACAATGCGCGAGATCTCTTACGATACATATAGAGCTAAGCCTAACGCGAATAGCAAAGGCTTAAGACCTCTAGTATTAAAATAGATTTGGCCGAAGGGAAAATAGCCCGGTTGGTAACGTAATGAAGAGGAATGTCGAGGAATGTAAATAGGACCCGTGTGCCACCCATGAGGAATAGTATACCCCAAGCACGCACGGTCTATGGCCATACCCCATAGGTCATTTAAAGTGATATTTAAATTAATTGATATTTACCCCCATGATGTTAATATTAAAACTCTATAGGTACCACTACGATTTCTGTGTGCCATAAATAAACCTAGTGGCCTCAACTCCTGTTCATCTAATTAAATACAATTAAAGCTTTCCAAAAACGGACGCAAACTTTCAGTAACTCTTACTTATTAGTCCCTAAAAACTTCTACTACTAGTATTAAACCCCCAAATTTTCCATCACTGGTAAACCCAGAGAGTGGCGAACAACAACTTGATAAGGAAGTTGGGATAAAAGTTCTAAATTAAAGACTCATCATTCTAGGGCTAGGCACTACAAAGTACGAGGCTTAGCGACCTTTTTCATCCGTTATCAGGCGATTACGCGGAAATCAGTTAAGGGCGTTCTCGCCCAGCTAATATCATGAGCTACCCACGCAGTACGTGCCATTTAGACCCTAAGCCTCGGTTCTTATAGCCAGCTACCCTGCCGACCTTTATATATTAAGACTTATATACTAATTGTTGAGCGCGATGTTATTATCTTGTAGGGACGGACGTTTTAATTAGCGGTGTAAGCGATGAATCAAGAAGTAAAATGAAGTTTGTTACTTTCCCTTCTCGTTCGCCAAGGCTTAACCAAACTGGACGGCCCGCTTTTTCACCCGGAAAGATAATGCCGCTTAAACTCGAATTAATTTTGGAGGGAAAAGCAAATAAGAATAGTAGGCCTTAATTGCCATGGGTCCGAGGCTTAGCTTAAACTTTTCAGACTATATATAACTGTCACATAAAGGTGCTGAACTTGATAAGCCTTGGTTTACTGTTGTAGCAGAACCTAAATTACCAATTATTCTCCAACTTTTGGGACTATTTAACATTTGCGGATTCATACAGCGTTTGTCTCCATTAATACCGACACCACTCTGGATAAATATGTTTTCAAATTAACTCCTAGTTCATGAAAAATGTAAAGTGTTCGTGATATACGAGCAAAATGCAAGACGGTTAGGCTTAACCGGACACCTCTAGCTATATATTATGATTGCTTTCGGGTCATATTGCTCCGTTTAGCGTTTACGTAAATTTGCTTGTAAAACCTAGCTCGAGGCGTCATAAAAACGGGATCGAACTTAACACCTCCATAACTTTGCGGTAGTTTGAAAAATGACCATTACTTTAAGAGGGTGGGAAGGGTAAAAAAGGTCGGTGGTACTTAAGCCTAACGCCATTTGACCTTTCCTCGGGTTACGGCGATGGTGAATTGATTCGTCGGTTATAGCGTTAGAGTTATAGGATCTGTAGTTTGTTGTAGTGATTCATGATGTTGGTTTTTTTTTAAAAAAAGAAACCTTACAGAAATAAGCTGTATCCCAGTTTATTTATGGTTGTACCCTATCCGTTCTCCGCTACCATTAATATCTGATAATGGAGAAAATGGACTGGTCAGTGTTGCGGGCACTTTATAGCTCTGGCCAAATAGAAACCCAAAATATGTTGGATGGATGTAATGCATGCCTTAGGGTAAACCCGAAAATTTTGAGATTCACAAATGCAGCATTGCAATTTGGGACAGTATGGTCGCAGTAACGTTCGAGTTGCCACAGTAAGATAGATTTAAAATTGCTGTCTTTTCCAGTCGCCATTTTTTCCAAGATGGTTGCCGACACTTAAGAAGTCTTTATCAGTCAAAGCAGTAAAATGTTAAGTCTTTATTTATCTCTGGTATATTCCGGAAAAGAAAGGTTTATTTGGCAGCAGGAAACTTAGCTGAGATTCAATTGACTTATGAAGTTCGTAATAATAGCAGGTCTTCCAATTAACGGTAAACAAGGAGAAAAGTTGTAGGACCTTGTGACCTTCCCGATCCATTAAAAACCTTTTTAATGGACGAACAACTACAACTTCGGAGAGTAGCAATATAGCTTCGTATACCTTCGATAAATTCGGTTAGGTTTAGGGCCTAAAATTCTATGGAAACGTTCGCTAATTTGGGCAAGAACCGATTAATAAGAAGAGAATGTTCCGCCTCATTACTCTTTCAGGCATATAGAGACAAAGCTTTATTACGAAACATTTTACGAACGAGTCTTTAGTTATTAAAAGGAATCTCGCTAGGGATGGAAATTTGTTTTCTCGGACAGTAATCCAGGCGTAATTGTAACTAATAAATCATCTTAGTTTATGAGCGAGTAAACCGCAAGAAAGAAATGTGACCCAGATACTAGCGGAGCAGCCGACTTTTCAAACTTTTCCTCTGTCTTTTTATAGAGTGGTGGTATGACTTACTTAAAGGCATAATAACGTTACTGTGACACAAAGTGATCTTTATTACGACACTATTCTTAATCCACATTATTCCCGATACGTGTGCTAAGGCTTAAAGCCATACTTTTTACTGACAAATGTGGGTCAAAAAGAAGCGTCGTCTGCTTCAGCCGAAAATATTGGAACTTTTATACTGTGAAGCAGATGACGCTTCATTTTGACCCATATTTGTCAAATAAGCCTTGGCACATGCATCGGGAATAAGGTGGGTTATTATTTACAGCATAGAAATTTTGAAAATTCTTTAAGCCTTTTGTCGAATTTTGATTCAAAATTTTTGAAACATATCGTATGTCACGTGTTTAGAAAATATTCTCAAATTCATTAAGCCTTTGTTTTTAAATTATGGAATTTTGAGTAACGTCACGTGATTTGTGAACACATTCCAGCGTAAGGAAGGACACTTTTTTCCCTTCATAAACTAGTTTTTAGCATCAAATATAAAGGGACAATTTAGCCAAATTATTCGCCTAATAATTTGGCTTCCAAAATATAATTTTAAACTTTTCACGACGTCTTCGGAGCCCTATAATGCTCCTAAATTTGGCTCCAAATTTCCTGAGCCGCTGCCAAAAAGGATTTCATATTACAGTCAAGCACCTAAAAGCTGCCCCAGCACTATAAACTCTGACCTCTCTTCGGAGCTACTCTAAAATGTTTCGTCAACTATTAAAACTTTCTCAGGTCGTGACGCTAAGAATCTATCCATATAAGCATAAGTTTATGAGATATGTTCCATAAGTTTGTCACTGGTTGCTGAGAACTTGTAATGAAGTGATGTAGGTGAGACATAAAAGATTCTCGTAAAGCGACGCCTGGTGAGGCATTATCAAAGGCTTAGTAATGCAGACTAAATAGGAAGATGGAAGTCCTGCAAAACTAACCACCGAGTGTAGTACTTCAATTCTCGTTTGTCGTTCTCGAGCTAGCTCGAGCTGTAACTCCCCACCGTTACGAAGTACAGGAAGTGTCATACTTATGTAACATATAAACTTATGATATAAGGATGAAATTAGAAGACTGAGGAAGGCAAAGATGTTGGGAGAAGAATGTTATAACGTTTGGGAGTACACGGAGACCGTTTCAAACTTCTCCCCTCTGCGTTTGTAAGGACCTAATCTATTCTTGAGATTCTGAATCCGTGATTAACGAGCAGTTTGAATACGGAGTGAGATAATTCTCATTAATTACTCAGAGCACGATTTTGTTATCGACTAAAGCAAGCGATTGCGCAGTGCTTGAACACCAAACGGAATTTGCATAATACGTGTGTAAAATTATACAAGCAACTGAACAGATTTTTTCAAAACACTATACTCTTTCTCCATGGATTTAAAATTGCAATTGCATGCAATCAAGGTGCAATAATAATTTTCCACGAAAAAATTATTACTAAGATGTGTTGAGGCGATTACAGAATGTACTATTTTTCCCGTCTTGTAGAGTGAGACCACGGCCAATCAAAAGATTATAGCTATAACAGGTTGACCGTGAAATTCCTTACTTAATGAAACATTCCACCATAAAAAGGGAAAGAAATGTATCTGTGACTGATAGAAAAAAAAATATTTCTTTTTGAGGTGAGTTTCGTCTGCAGCGCTTTGGCTGAGATATTAAGAAGAAGGCTTACAAGGAATTGCAAAAATGTGCTTTAGAATCTCACGGTCAGATCCAGAGAAACTTGTAAACGCAATTAGTGGTAGACTTATGATCTTAAACTTAGGGTTAAATCAATAACCTTTTTTTCTCTAATTACTTCGCATTCAAAACTCGACGACACGTCTTATTTCCTATTCGGAATATTTTTAAATTAATTGCCGCTCTTATCTTACACGGCAAATTCCTTAACAAAGGCGTCATCTCCCCATGATGATAACCCTTGACAAAGAACAATGCCAACTAAATAATGGCTCAATTTTAATAAAAAGAAAAAAAAGGTCATATTACTAAAACTAGAGAACTAAAAATGGAAAAAACTAAAAATATTTCAAATTTCTTTTTTCCTTTTGTTTTAAATTAAATCTTTCTCATTCAAAAATATATTAAAAGCGAGAAAAAAGAAAGAAATCTTTTCTAAACTTCACAATTTTCAAAATTAATTAAAGAATTTCTCGGAAACAAAAGATTCGGGGCTATATTCCAAACAGAATTTTTCAGTTTTCTCCTCTTTCATATCTTCGCAAGTTTCAAGCTTAAAATGAACGGAAATTCAATAGAAAATCAATAGGGAAAATGCCATTTTCAAGGCAGCGACTCTTGGGTATATGTTTAAAGGTTAGGCTAGAAAAATCAATTAAACAAACTCAGCGTGACTCTGAGAGAAAATGTTAATTAGGGAAAACGTTTTCAACGATTCTCAGACAAAGAATCAATATTTTTCCTAAAACTCAATTACGTTTAACGTCGGTAATATCGCGTGGGTTGTGAATAATTTTCAAAGAAGAATCGGGGAAAATTTTTACTGAAGTTAAGGAGGGAAAAAAGGACTCGCACGGCTTAGACATGTACGGTATACCCAAGCAGATGTCAGATTGCTCGGTGAAAAATTCAATTTAGAGAAATTTCTCAAAATTAAAAAAAAGGACAACGGGATTGGAAATTTTTTTCTGCAAATTTTCTGTTTTTGATTTTGAAAATTGCTTTAAGCTGTACTGGAATAAATTTATGAACTTATTAGATTTTCACGTTAATATTATTAAATACACCTTTGGAATAAACTATATTAAAATCAATGCTTATAGCCAAGTTATTGTAAATTAGAAATTCATAGTCCTCTTGCAAAACTAAAAAAAGACTAATTAGCAGAGAAATTAAAAAAAGATCAGTACAGCACCGATTGGTCGACCAATGAAGCTGAAGAGAAGCTAGACTTAGCAGAAGTAAACATCATAGCGGGCACTAAGAAACCTTTCATCCACATTAACGCCTCACTTTGATATTGAAAACGTTTCAAAAATGTTTTTATACGGAACACGATATTGGGAATTTATAAAATAAACTATCTAAGAAAGAAACCTTAAATTGAAATTCTGGGAAAATCTTGATTCTTGAGGAGTAAAGTAAACAAGTTACAAAATTGCGTGGTCTCAGAAGAAAAAAAAACTAAAAATTGTTTCTAATATCAAATATTTTGATCTTTCAAAGAACTTAAGTCTCCACAACAGATCTTATCATTGGAAGAATAAACTAGTTATAAGGATACACATTTTTACCAAACAATATAAGAAATCAGTTCTAGGCTAGAAAAGAAACAAACGGAAACAAATTTATAGTTATCAAAAACAAAATAAAAAACAGAAAAAGAGGAACTGACGTGAATGAAAGCCTCAAATAGTAGTGTATACCCAGTATATTTTACGACCAACTCCAAGGCTTAATCTCTCTCTAGCTTCTTTGCTCGACCAATCAACGCCATACTCACGTGCTCCGTCATCTTTTTAATTTCTGTAAGATGAAAATAGGACTTCGGGCTCATTTGACGAATTTATCTGGGAATGTGTTAGGTATTTAAACACTCCTTGGAGATTATCATAGATTTCGTAGCGCGAACCTGGTGGTTTGTAAATGTAATACACTTTTCCTTCGCACCGTCTCATTGCCTCACTTTCTATTCTCTCTATATATCTTTGCTAAAATCATCCAAAATTTCAAGGTTTCAAAATGCTTAAGATAAAGTCGATATAAAAAATATAAAGAGTGTTCTTAGCCCGTAATAAAAACGATCTAGAAAAGAACAAGAGTTCTAAAGAATAAGTATTCCGGAACGTGACGCGATTTTCCGATTGGAGTACTTTAGTTAAACATTCTGCTTTCCAGCTTCGTTCAAAGCCCACGCTACTCAGTACAACGCTTAATGGGCTTTTACCCATTATATAAACTCGCTGCGTTAAGGTTTTGTTGCAGCTTTAAAATGGATTTGACATAGAAAATGGTTTTGTAAGGTATTTTAAGGATTGCTGGCTGGCTACAGGTGGTTTCAAATTTCGGTTACGACGACTCGAAATGAAAACTAGTAAAAGGCTTATGGCTTGTCTCAAGAGGCAATTGAAAATAGGTCAAGATTCTAGAGTAGTCTTTAAAAAGGTCTACGGATAATGAAGCCAAGTCTTGGCTTATTCGTTTCACCTTTATTCGGAACACATAATGAGAATACGTACCAAGGCTTAGATTTAAAATAAAGGCGTTCACGTTTAAGGGGAAACTTTACAGAAAATCCATCCCACGCATTTTAAATCACTATTATATTTAAACCAAACAGGCGGAAACTAAAGCCTAACAAATCCAAGAGCGTCCCTTAGGAAACTCGCGAACAAACATATAAGCATTTTCTAATGAACCCTGGTCTCTAGGAGGTTCGAAATAGCTATTGTATAGTTTATATTCCGAAATCGTAAACATGGATATTATTGTAAAAGGCGTTTATCGAGTAGAATTTGCATCCGTTAAGACATGGCGCTAGGAACGGAGATTGTTTCTCGGGAGAATTAAAGCTGTAAGGTAGTCAGTCATTCAGCTACAAAATGGAGGGAAATACTGGATGGGATCGTATGGGCTAGTAGCTAGCTAGCTCGGGTAAAGATTAAGGTCAGGGACTGTATATGGTAGGGGTCGAGGAAGCTAGGGAAGCAGGCGGTCAAAGGAAGTCGAACATCTGACGCTAGAAGCACGCGGCGCGGTGAGCCTAATGGTCCAGATAAAAGGGAATGGCCGGAAGCTAAAAGGAAGATCCCGGCTAGCAACGGCGTAAAAAAGAAATATACATTCTTTTTCTATCCGAATTTATATAATTTTCCACAAGGCTGTGTTGTGCGAATTTCTAGGACAACGAAAGCGCCATTTTAACAATTATTTTGTTACGTGGTTGAAACTACCGAGTAGAGCTTTACATTTATTATTTTTTTTAATAGTGGCGTCACCGTTACCCTAGCAAGTCTCATAATGTAACGTGTGGCTGAAGTTTACATGTAATTTAGTTTTCCAGAGTTTAATGTATTGTTTACGAGGGACGAAATGTGGTTGGATAAATGGGTTAATGTTTTTTTCCGTCTTGTTATTTATCCACAAAATATTTTTTTACTTAGAGGTAAATAGAAACAATAAGTTAAAGCGAAAGAAAAGTTATTTTTTCAAGCTTTCTAAGAGGACAAGGATTGAGTTATACGATATTATTCAGCTTCTTAAGGTGCTAAATGGGATATACCCTTATTGCCTAACCTTCCCTAGGTGCTAAAGGATTATAAAAAGCGTCAGAATTTGAGTTCTAAAACTTCAACAACAAATGTAATAAAAAAATTCTGTAGTAAAATAATTTAAAGTAGATCCAAGGTTTGAAAAATTCCTACAGCGCTCATTGAAATTAAATGGGTAAATGAACACGCAAATAATTTTTTCACAGAAATACAATAGTCAACTTAACGGAAAATTTCGATAGTTCTCAGAAAATTCATATTTTTCCTTTGATTTTATTGTAGCTTGCGTTCAAATCAACGGAGGTTCGAGTGCTATATTTGGTCCTCAAGATCCTTTGTTGGCCAATCACATCCAGTCGCTTTGCGACGCTCTAGACATTCCGCACATAGAAATGAGACTAGACATAGAGCCGGACATCAAAGAATTCTCAATCAACCTCCATCCCAGTCCTCAAGTGCTCGGAAGAGCGCTCCTCGACCTCGTGACTTTTCTAAATTGGACAAGAATCGCCGTCTTGTACGAGGACGATGCCGGTAAGAACAAAGAAACAAATAGGCCTAACGAGGGGTAAAACCCTAAGTCCCTAAGGAAAAATCAGTAAAATTAGCCCTATAACATAGAGTTCAACGATTAACTTTAATGAATGTAGTAGAAAATGTAGTTTTTGCCATCGTTGTTGCTTAAGTAAATCATCATTCTAACAGTGAAGTACTTGATAATGTTGCTAACGCTTCTCAGAGATTTCTCTAATTCCCTTTCAACCAAAGACATGATTCGTGTCTTGTCAAAGTTATCCCAAAAAGATTTCCATCTATAGCCGGAAGTATTCGAGGTCATAGGTCAATCCATACAAATTTTATAATAAATTAAAGATGCCATTTGAAAAAGAAGTCGCATTCTTTTAAAACTTCAGTCTTATTTTGTGTTTGACATATTTAACGTATCTTCAACCATCTTGTTGGGGTTTTTTCGTTTTTGCGTCCTCTTTTCCGGCCATGGCATAGCGCTCATTTGTCTTCAAGAGTTAGTACGTCAACCGTTGCCAAAAAACATCCATTTCCTTTTCCGTAAGACGTCCGCGGACAGTTTCAGGGACATTCTTCGTGATGTTAAAGCCAGAGGGATTTACAGCATCATTGTAGATACAAAACCAGATAATCTACCGCGTTTTTTAAGATCGGTAAGTTGAAGGGTGTATTTATATGCAAAAACCCAGACGGGAATAAGTATTTAGAAAAATGTACAGAGTATATAAATTTATCATTAACAGATTCTGCAAGTGCAGATGAATGATTACAAATATTACTACCATTTCATTACGTTCGTAAGTGAATTAAATTAGTTTTCCCTTCCAATCAGTTTCAGAAGATCACTAGACTCTTGAAGTATGAAAGAAGTGCGTAAGAAAAATCAAGCTTATCTATCTGTTTGTGTTGATAATTTGAAAGAGTTTAGCCTACACTTCGTACTTCAAGAATGTCTCGCACACTTCTTTCATTAAATTTTCAAAGAAATTTTATTTACGTATTTATCAATGAAAAATCTTAAGGATATCGAAGTATTCAACCTAGAAGATTTTTTGTACAACTTTGTGAATATCACGGCGTATCGTCTAGTGGATACTTCGAATTCAACTGTACGCCAAGTACTTCGTGACATGGAAAAATTCCAGCCAATAGGACAACACATTTTAAACAAAACTAACGTCATTAAAGTAAGTTAGAGACTAGACGAGATACTTTAGAAATTTCGTTTTTAACCCCACATACCCTATAAATGTAACGTATATAGACGGAACCAGCTTTAATGTACGATTCTGTTCTAACCTACGCTTGGGGACTTCACGGTTTACAACGTAGTTCGGCGCTAAGACCCGTTAATGCCTCGTGCGATGAAGAAGTCCCTTGGAGTGGAGGAAGCAGTCTTTTTAATTTCATCAACTCGGTGAGCTAACTAAAGTATCTCCTGCAAAGTCTTCCACTCTCAGTTTCGCTTCGATGGGTTTTAGGGGGGGGATTGGGGGTGGGGTTTCATCGAATCAGTGAAAGCTTTCTATCGCTAACGAGCTTCCATGGGAGTTTACTCTCGCGCCATTTCATTCAGTATCAAAGGCTTAACTTGCATTATAGAATTTAATTAGATGGGTTTTTTCTTTGAACAGGAAAAAAACCTCCCAATTTAAAATTATTAGTATAGCCTTAAGCTAAATTCTACAGTAACAATTAAATGTATCCAAATTTTGATTGGATCACCCCGAGCTGCTTACACACGTGCTAGATTTTTCCTACATATTGTTTCACGTTGACTAAGGCCTTAGATAAGTCCTGAATAGCCTTACAATACTTTTAAGCAATTAGATTTGTCTGAGGGGCATAAAATTTCTAGAGTACCTGGTGAAGTACTTTTCAAGTGTCTGCCATTAACAATTCATCTTATCGCGTTAATTGCAGCTAAAATTAATTAGATATTTGAAACAACTGTCTCTTAATCCGATTATATCGGAACCAAGTGAGCACTCGAGAGCGTGGCTCACGCTATACTTAATCATGAAGAGCTTTTCTATACTGCATAAGTGACCCTTTTCTATTTGGATATCTTGAAATAAACCAACGTACGTCTTTCTCTTATTACCCCTGGCGGATTTAGGTGGAATTTAACGGACTAACCGGAAAGATTCACTTGAAAGAAGGACGCAGGAGCTCTTTCAAATTAGATTTATTAAAATTAAGACGACAGGAAATGGAAAAAGTAAGAAGATACCTTCGTCTAATTAACCTGGAAAAGGCGGGAACTCGTAGAAAAAAAAAACACAAAAAGGGTTAACGAAAGGAGTGGAAATTTTTACCAGTCAAACATATCAAGTTTCCCCTCCCATAAATAAAAAAAAAATTGTTATTAATTTATACGTAAATAGCGATTAAATCTGAGGATAAAAAAATACGCAAATAATGAAAACTTCTCCTTTTCTTAATCCTCCTTGTAGAGAAACTAATTCCAAATTTGGCGCGCCAAATTAGATTATCTCACCGCCGTCGCGTTCGTTCGTTCGTTTGTCATTTTCCCGCGAGAATTTTACGCATTCCCGCCTTAACTAAAAAGTTTCGGGACAAAGACACGGTACAATGGCGTAACCCAATCCACCAATTTCTGTCGCGACATCTCCCGTTTCAGGTTGGCGAATGGGAAAAGGGTAAAGGTATGAATATCACCAATTACGCCGCTTTCCAGGAGTTTGGAGCCATGAACATATCGCTAAAAGTTACAACCATTGAGGTCAGTTTTCTCGGATAATATTACACATTTTCTTCGTCTAAAATTATTCATACCATGATACTAAAGCAAAGTTGAATATCAGCTTATCCAAGAACCCTTTTACAACCTGAGAATGTATGAATATTCATCTAAATTTTCAATGGAGGAGACGGGTGGGGGGGGGGGTTAAACCCGAGAAGATGGACACGTGACCAATTGTACTAAACCTTCAACGTTCTCACGTCTTACATTGGTTCTTGGCTAATCTCGAAAGTTGCAGAAAAACAATCCAAAACTATGCCATTTTTTTCACTTTCGCATTCCTTAAATTCCAATACGTAATCGGAGCTGGAGAAAAATTCTTTTCATAAGTTTATAATATTGCTCCTTAAGTTTTATACTTATCGTGTGTGTCTCAATGCAATCATTTATGTTCAGTGAGGATTTTAAACTGACATTGTCCATACACCTCTCTAACCTATTTTATCTCTACGATGCCTCTGCTAGCGTTTCAGTCATTTAAAAATAATTAAAACAACCCAATTCAATGTTAAACTTATAGAGTAGTAAATATAATAAACTTAGGACGGTTTTTCAAAGCATGTTTCGATTTTCTTTCCAATGAAAAATATTACACCGGATATTCAATTGAAATTAATCTACGTAAGGAGGGGCTTGAAGTTATACCGCTTCTGAAACTCAGAGATAGCTAGAGAGCCATAAGAAATTGAAAAGGAAAAAAGTGAATAAAAAGCCTAAATTGATTGGAGACCCATATTTTTTGTTTCCTATACGCCGCCGTTCCCCGCCTTTCCAATTTGCCCATCCATTCCCATCCCTGGCTTCTCTTGGGCTTCTTTCATCCCATTCCTCGCGCTTACCCCGTATCCATCTTGAGAGGGAGGCGCAAGAGCGTTTTCCCGAAATGTTTTGCAAGCTTTTGTTTCTTCGGATCAGGTTTTTGGGGGCCCGGGTTATCTATTCCTTAGTATTTGTGTTGCGGTCTCGAGGTCTTGAGATTAGAATGTATGACGAAGAAATTAGATAGCGCTTCGGTTGGAGATTACAGGATACACTTTTTCTCCCTAAAGAAACCAAATAAGCAAGAAATCTTATAGAAAAAAAATATTGTTTGCTTCTAGAGTTATGTTTGATCACCATACGTGGTGTGGTAGCATAAGTTAATTAGCATACATTCATAAGTCTAGAACGTATATAGTGTTGTGTTGCTAGAAATGCTGGTACCATATTCTTACTCAGAAGAGCCCTCGTAATTGTCTAACTAAATTTCTTACTTTTTCGTCTTGTAGACTTATGTTTAAGCAATCTATGTTCCTGAAAAACATAAGATAAAATACACAAGCTATAATATAAGCATGCATGCATGAAACATCGATAATCATTATCTTTGGAGCGGAAAATATGCATTATCTTCTAGTGGGTTTATATTTGTTTTTTCTTTAGTGGAAATAATCGATCTTTTAGCTTTAATCGTAGATAAAAGACTAAAATACTGAATGAATTATTGCTATGTGCACTAAATAAACAGTTACGGTTTCTAATGAGAGATACACTTTTTAAGTGGGATTGAAAACCACATTAATGTTTAGGGTGCACGTGCAGATTAAAAATAACATTTGTTCAAGGGGAACGTGCAGATTAAAAATGACACTTTTTTAAGGCGCACGTGCAGATTAAAAATAACATTTTTTCAAGATGCACGTGCAGATTAAAAATAACATCTCTGCTTAAGGTGCACGTGATTCGACAATAAGAATTAGACGTTATTTATAAAAAGTTAAACAATATACGAAAATTCCCAACATAAGTTTAACTGAATTATCAGCGACCGTCGTGTCGTTTCTTTACTAGAAAATACCTTTCTTTAGCTGCTAATATTTCAATCTATACTAAATTTCTTTTAGCTGTACTTCAGGTTTGAAACAAAGTGCAACCTTCAAGTAGGGTTCACAAAGAGCACTTATATCTCTTTCGAGTATATATGAAAGCGATTTGGTGCTAGTCCTTCGAAATCGGTTTTTCCGGCCCATACAACTCGCATCGAAGAATAATAAATAAAACGACCACAAAATGGGCAGCCAGGACCCGATGTGGGTCAATAGAAACCATTCCAAGCGAAACTTAGTCCCTCCTCCTTTAGAACTAAAAAAAGAGCGCCACGTCCACCAAGTCAGAGCTGTCATTCGGCCATTTGTCCGAACAAAATAAACTCTGACCCGAAAGCCATTCTTCTTAACGATCTTTAAGTTGGTCCTGTAAACCGTACACGACAACTTCTTCTCTCTCTTTTACGAACATTCTTTAACCGTAGTCGGTCAATCAGGTTTGTTACGGAACTAACTCACAACCAGCAGACTAATTTCCGAAGGCGTGTTCGTAGTCATTGAAAAAGAACCTGTTCTCTATACTGGTTGATATACCTCCAATCCGATCCCTCTTCTTAACTAACGTCTTGGTTAAGACAAAAGAGGAAGTAAAGATTTTACAGATAAGGCGGGATTATTAGCAATGGTGAAAAAAGAACTGTGGTTTCATGAATGTGTTCTTTAGTGTCCAGTACGATGTTTACGATGAAATGAAAAATATGGCTTTCTTCTCAACCATCTTTGTCCTTGTCAATATATACCGGGAGTTAGTATGTTTTCGGTTCTTGGTTATCATTTTATTTCGCAGTGCAGACTTGTAAATGTAATTGGGTTTACCAGCGTACTAATGAGAGAAATATCGTGTTCTTAAACGAGTTAAGTTTCGAACCGCAATCAACTGGCATAGTTTTGGTGGTATGGTTTTCAAGTTTTCAGAACTTGAAAACGAGATATCAAGCGTCTCCGCATTGAAGATTCTAATTCAACAGATGTTTTATGTTCCTTTTCAGTCGATTCCTTACGTTATGGTCAAAAATAACTTAACGGGGAACGCGCGATTCGAGGGCTTCTGCATTGACCTGCTGAAAGCCATCGCCGAGTTGTTGAACTTCAACTACGAACTGTACTTGGTCCCGGACAGAAAGTTTGGAGCGGAAAACACAACGACGAGGGAATGGAACGGACTAGTCAGAGAAATAATCGACAAAGTGAGTAATTAAATAGCATCTACATCAAATGACGGACTTTAACTCGGAGCGTGTTAAAGAACGCCGACTTGGCGGTGGCTCCAATGACGATAAACTACGCCCGCGAGAGCGTTATTCATTTCACGAAGCCGTTTATGAACCTGGGCATCGGAATTCTCTTCAAGATCCCAAAGAGCTTGCCAGTTCGTCTGTTTTCTTTCATGAGTCCCTTGGCAGTTGATATCTGGTTGTACATCTTAGCCGCCTATATCCTGGTCAGTTCCACAATGTTCATAGTAGCGCGATTCAGTCCTTACGAATGGAGGAATCCACATCCTTGCGTAAACGAAAATGACGTCGTCGAGAATCAGTTCAGTTTAGCCAATAGCTTTTGGTTCACTATAGTCACGCTGATGCATCAAGGTAAGATGATTTTCTTTTCTTTTCAAACCTTATTGTTCCAATACACCAATCAGTAAGGATAAGATGATTGTAGCGGGTAATAAGAGAACCAGGAAACAAGTAATTAGCTTAGGGGAATAGATTTCTTTGACCTTCTCCCAGTATCGCTGTCAAATTTGGAGTCAGCTTGAAATCCCATAGGAATTACAGATCCAATTCACGTTCTCTAATTTTTAAACAGTGATTTCGGAAAATTAATTTATAATGACCTCGATATACTAGAATTCTAACGATCCCGTGGCTCGTACACTACGTTAATATATATTTTTATATCGAAAAAGAAACCACCCAATTCTCAAATTCCCCTGAAATAGGGTGTTAAAAAATCCGTGTTCGTATTGCTAATGGTACCAAAACCGGGAAGGTAATATACATAGCTTTCAGAATTCAGACTAGGAGGATTGATACCTTTCACACCAGGAAGTCAGGCTGTTTGGTACTGCAATTTGTCCGCCAAGTATAATCTAGCCTCTTGGTGTAAATGGTATCAATCCTCCTATTCCGAAAACTATGTATACCGCAAACCCCGATCCAATAACTCTTGGTCGAATTGCCGCCAAATCTAGAAGGGCAAGATTCAGACTATATCATTTCTCGCTGAGATGTATTTCTCAATCAGTGAATTCCGCATTGCCGCGCTCAAGCTATGACAAAATACCTCGCTGGTTTATTCGGAAGGTATATAAGTCGGTCGTTTGTCATTAAGGTTGCGACGTCAATCCAAAGGCGACGTCCACTAGAATAATCGGAGCCATCTGGTGGTTCTTCACGCTCATCATCATTTCGTCATACACGGCCAACTTGGCAGCCTTCTTGACAGTAGAACGAATGATTACGCCAATCGAGAGCGTCGAAGATCTGGCCGAACAAAACAAAATAGCCTACGGAACCCTAGAAGGAGGCTCCACAATGACTTTCTTTCGGGTACGGTAAATATTAGAGAACAGCCAACCTCCTTTTCGTTCGTTGTTTCTTGTTTGTTGTTCAAAACGTTCGTCTCTCGGGAGTAAGTAGACTTGACAGATGTTTTCAGCAACAATAGAAGCGACTTATTATTTGCGGTGTTATGTGCTTTTATCAGAAATACATAACCATAAAATCATTCTTACAAGTAAATTACTAACCACATTGCTCTCACCAACCTTTTTTTAGTATTAGAATTGAATTATATATCTATTTTTGTAAGATTAGACATATACACTAATAATTTATTAACCTTTAAAATGGCGGAGCGGAAGAGAATATTACTATACAACATTTTCGGCTCAAAATTACCTCCAGAACCAATAAAACACCGTTACTACATACCACTATCTACAAAACTACCCCACATAGTAGTAGTAAAATGCGCTAAGAAATCCGTAGCGATATTTTTGAGGATGTCTTGAGAAATCGATATAGAAAAGATGTGTTTGTAGGTAAATTCCTTAGTTTATGCATTTTCCGGGTTCTATTTTCTTATCGAATTGACACGGTGGATAGCTAACAAACTCCAGAAATAAATAAATAAAATATAAAAACCTTTCCACAACAGTATACTAACGAACAAGGAGCAGAAGCTATAGCTAAGGACGGTGATGTGTTTCCCCCTGTGACGGGCAAAAATAAAAAGTTTCCTTAAACTTTTCTGACACATTTCTAACCACCTTTTTTTAAAAGACAGAGTTTAGAAGTTTATGTCTAGGTCGATACTAAGGCAGTTGACAGAGAAACATTACTCGAAGACGAGCTAAATTCGAATTTAATACGTATTCCCGAATTCGGTCGCATTATATATATCCCATTCCTTGGAAACCTCAATAATATAAAGTGTGGAAGAGGGGATTAGACCGGAAGAAATCAGTATGGTAAATTACGGACCTTTGAAACAAATGAGTGTAAAATTATAAATAAGCATGCACTGTGAACGATTTTAATTTCATTGGTTATAAATTATCATTAAATGAGTAATTACATATTAACAATTAACTAGAAGTTAAAAACTTAGGATGAGTTCGTTTAAATATTGTTAGTTTCTGAGTCTGCAATTTAACATACCTATTTCTTCCATCGGTGGTACTGCGGTTCCCATAAAAAAGAAAAATTGCCCATCTGATCTATTCCACATTATATAAAGAGTAAATCCAGCCGGTCCATTGTACTCTTTCAAAAAAAAAAAATACCGTCTATTCCTTGGCCTTCTATTGAAAGAAGGTTTCCCTGGGTAATTAGGATCACGCATACGCGTAAGAAGCATAGAGAAGGTTAAGACGGATAAAAATAATCTCTTTTAAGTTCATTAACCACCCTTGGAGGATGATGGGAAGTTACGCAAACAAACTATGTCATGAAATTTACTGCGGGGAAGTTAAGTAAAAGGGGTGAAAATAAAAAGTAAGGTGTCCGAAGATAAACTTTAAATGTTTCGGAAAATCGTATGCAAATTTATTGAAAAACATGCAAAAAGCTTTTCGAAGTTAAGCCTTGGCTAGCCCTAGTAGGTTCATTGCTCGAGGCGCAAAACCGTAGATTAAGTTTGCGGCTGAAACTTACATGTTTTTCACATTAGGAAAGAAAAACATACCATCGCCAGCGCGGTCCAGCGCCCTACTGAATTGATAATGAAGTTATATCTTAAGTAGAAGCCCATTATTTGAAGTAATAAAAGTTGAGTGGTATTTCAACTTGAATTAAGTTTAAGTTAGTGACAGCGGGAAACATAAACTGGGAAAGAGGGTCCTGGTTGTAAGTTAGGGATTGTCTGTGATTGGTTGACCTACCCAACCGGAAATAGACTACTTAAAAACCCTTTCGGTCTAAATCAGTCTTCTATTCCAGTACTATTGTCTTTGATGATAGCTTTTGCATGTCTACCAAGTGTTTCAGATGAAACTATCTACCAGGGATTAAGTTATGTACTTCTACACCCAAATTCGCTTTGATTCAAGAACCTCATCATTAACGTGTTTTCCCCGCCTTTTTTCTTCAAGCTCAACCTCTGAATTAAATAACACGTGACCCTATAACCTCTTAACGCTTCGTTTCCTTTAGAAGTTTGAGAAGGAAAAAAATGTTAATCAGGGATAGCGATGATGAGATTCCAACTTAACAATAGGCCTAATGGTCATTAGGCTTAGGAAAGAGATTTAGAACAATGCTCGACGACGTTTTATCGTTCTAAGCTAAAATGTAAAAACTATTAGGGCCTAGATGGAAAAGGATCTTTAGACTTCAAATACGCATGATTTGAACCAAGTAGAGACTTAGATATGTGCATGAGACGCGCGTTCACTGAGCTAACAAGAGACAAGACAAAAAATAAAAATAAATGGCTTGGAAATTGCCGTTCTACATTTTGAATTGAAGTAGGTATAAATAAATTGATTTTTAAAAATATCTTGTTTTATCTAGGATTCCAAAATCGAAACGTACCAAAAAATGTGGCGTTTCATGGAAGGTCGACCTTCCGTCTTTGTTACGTCATACGAGGAAGGAGTTAAAAGAGTCCTAGACGGTAATTACGCGTTTCTAATGGAGTCAACCATGCTGGATTATATGGTGCAAAGAAATTGCAACCTGACCCAAGTGGGCGGTCTACTAGACTCCAAAGGATATGGAATAGCCACTCCAATGGGTAAGATTTATTCCTCCATTTTCATCAACCCCAAGGTAAGACATAACCCCCAGAAAGTTAATTACCGAATCTTCTACGCAATTTTGTAATTAGACACTTAGAACTTTCCAATATTCATAAGTCTATATATACGCTTTACCATTTAAAAAATAAACAAAATTCATGGCTGAATAATTTCTTTAAGAAGGCATAGTTAACAAAATGGGTTGTTTAGTATACAGGACTTAACACGTATCGTTAATTAAAATTATTCAGAGAAAAGGGTGTTAGGAAAATAACTCTCTTTGAAAACTCGTTAATGAAGATATTTTTCACCTAGACACTCTTTCCCCAATTCCATTGTCCCACCACTGTTTTAATTAAATACCTTCGTTAGGAAGTCGCTTTGTCTATTGACATAGATTCAATAGAGCTGATAGGCAGGGGAGATGAAGCCATTAGCCCCTTTATTCCCCCTTTAACCGTATTGCTTCGAAGTCAGTGGATAGAGTCACATTAAGCGTAAAGTAAACATGAACCGCGTTAGCTAATTAAAATACGCGCCACGCATTATGATCTCAACTGGAAGGATATAGATTATTTACCGGTTCTCTGTTCAAGCGATGTTAGTAGTTTTAAGATTTGATTCAAAGATTATTCAAGGGTAAAAGATTTTAAATACCGTTTTCAAATGACGACTCGCGTTCCCAGTTAAAGGATACACGAGAAATAGTTACATATTCGCGTCGTATTTCGTTTCATTTTACCTTTAAAAGGTAACTTCAAAAGGGCCATGCAGGTATTGATTTGTAAATTTCGGTAGCGCGCGGGCCTTTTCCAGGATACGAACAAAGGATGGCGCGTGAAGTTCTGGATCGAAGACTGCTGTGCACTTGGGAGCTGGAAAAGGTGGCCCTGACGAACCCTAATTATTTACAAAAGATTCAAAATCTCTTGGCAAAACAAAACACCCCTATTGGAGAGAGAGATAATTCATTACTTTCCCTCTGTAGACTATATAGTTCCGTACTAAGCCTTAAATTGTTTCCGCTCATCAATATGCAAATTAATACACTCTCGGAATGAAAATTATAACAAATTGTTCTTTAAAAGGATCACTTTATAAAACTCGCTTTCATCTTTGAGATCGTAATTTAATTACGTATTCTCTATAATTACTTATTTACTTTAAGTTTTGTTTATTTTTAATTTTCAACTTCTTCGGAAGAAACAAGATTCGTTTGATTTCTTCCGATACATCCTTAACCATAAGTTCTTAAGATATGTTCATGAGTTTGTCACTGGTTACTGAGTTTGTCATGAAGTGAAAAAGTTGAAACGCCACATATTCTCGTAAAGCGACGCCTGTTGAGGCGCTGTCAAAGGCTTACTACAGACTAAATAGTAAGATGGACTGCAAAATTAACCACTGAGTGTAGTACTTCAATTCGCTTGTCGTTCTCGAACAACCTCGAGCTGTAAGTCTCTAGCATTACGAAGTATAGGTGGTGTCATACTTATGGAATATATCTCACAAACTTATGCTTTAATTTAAACGCAATCTTCTATAATATTCTTCTAGTTCTAATTTTAATTTCTTATTATTTTCCACCTCATCTCCCCTATAGGGTCACCATGGAGGGACCGAATTTCCCTGGCCATTTTGGACCTTCAAGAAAAGGGAGTCATTCAAATGTTATACAACAAATGGTGGAAAAGTCCGGGAGTTTCCTGTACTCGGGACGATAAGGCGAAAGACGGCAAAGCTAATGCTTTAGGAGTGGATAATATAGGTGGCGTATTCGTCGTACTATTATGCGGCCTAGCCATAGCGGTCTTCACGGCAATCATGGAATTTTGTTGGAATTCCAGAAGAAACGCCCAATCAGATCGGGTAAATTATACGATTTCCATTTTTTTAAATTAGTTTTACTCTAAGCTTTGGCGATATTCGAGAGTTACTATGAAATATACGATTTGTAAGTTAATTCATGGCAAGCTCCTAGCTACCCTTGGGGAAATAATTAGCGTATTGAAAACGGTGAATACCCACTTGTTGATCAATAGGATCCAACTTATTTACTAACGTTATTGATTTTACCGAAAGAGGGGGAGATCTTCTATAGTCTAGCTCCTTATTTATCGATTTGCCCCAACTTAAACGGAAGGTGAAATGTAAATATTGACATTCAAACTATTACACGTGGTATTTATAAAATGAAACACCCATATAATATGTCAGAACGTACCAATATCCATACACACGCTTTCACAGGGACGTTGTACGCTTGCCAATGTCAAAAATGCAATAGGAAACCGAAAGATCACGGTGTGCACCACAGTCCTATTCCATCCTTTAAACGTTACGTGTCCTTGTTAAGAAAAAACAATCCTTCGAACGCTACACCGATTTCCTTGGAATTTAAATCAGCTTCCTGTAGGGCCTAACCTTTGGGTCATTTTTACTTTAAATTTCACCATCCCTTTACGATACGATTGGGCAAAATCCCTTCCGCTCCCCCCTCCAAAACTAAATGAGAGCCTTGATAGTAAACCTGGGTTGGAATCCGAGAATTCTATCGGAAAATTGTTGGGGCAAAAGAAAAGGGAAAAAAATCTTTAAATGTGTTGGTTGGCGTATAATGAAGTTAGGAAAAAATTTCTAATGAACGCAGAATCTTATATTTTGTTCCACCCAGCAATCTATCTGTTCAGAGATGGCGGAGGAGCTCCGCTTTGCCGCTCGATGCAGGGCTTCCCGGCAACGACCGGCTCTGAGGAGACATTGCTCAAAATGTATACCAGGCACAACTTACGTTCCAGCGCCCTTGGACATACCGCAGGAAAATGGTATTATGCAAATGATAGAGCTAAGAAAATCCCCGATACATTTCGATTGTTCAGAATCCTAAGACAGAGAGAAGGAGAGACCGAGAGACACAATCGTCTCAACGAAAGAGGTTTATGACAGGGTTCGTAATTACCTACAACATTCCTTCCATTCTCATTCTCAAAGGTTTCCCCCCGTCGATCTCCGTAGTTCTTAATTTGCCTAAACTTTCAGTTTATCGCGTACATACAGGGATAGATGTAATTTTAGAAGCAGGAATAGAGAACGGTTACTATTTACTTCAGTCCACTATAGAGCCCCTCCCACAAAAACGTAACGAAATTTTTAAATTATCTTATTAGCTCACTTAAACTACGTTTTGATGACGTTGCTGACGAAAACGGCGAAAAATACGAAATTCTTTTTTACCTCTGTCGCTATGACCCACCACGTCTTTCACAACCCACCCCTCCCCGTCCCGGGAAAGGGGTCAGGGACTTTGACGCGCGCCCAGATTACTGTTCTCTATTCCTGCTTCTAATATTACATGTACCCCTGGTACATATTAGCCTATATTTAAAATTCACTTATTTTTTTTCCTTTCGGGATTTTCGCCTATTTTTAAAATTGTCCTAATATTCCCTAGTATTTTAACCAATCTTTTCAATCGCCCTACTTTATCCTTGATATGTTAGTCTAATTTAAAAACTGATCTATTTTTTTAAAATTGTTCTGTTATTCCATGACATTTAAGCCTATTTTAAAATTTAACCTATTTTTTCCCATGATATTTTGGTCTATATATATATTTTTTAATTTCCAGTATACTCTAAAACCCGTTTCTAAGTTCCTTCACATTGTACCAAACCTTTATATTTCACCTATTTCCTCGAAATTTTACCCTACATTAAATTTCCCCAAATATAAAATTTTCTATATTTCTTTACAGGTTCTCCAGGTTTTTCCAGGTGATGTACGAACCTTTTAAAATTAAATTCAAATTTCAAAATACCTCGGACCAAATAATCCAGCGACAAAGGAAGATATACAAAAAAACAAATAAAAGCAAAAAACAAATTGTTCACAAAAACTTTAACAGATCTAAATTTTTTTACCCGTCAAGTGTGAATCGGGTTTTATAGAAATGGTTAGGTCACGATATAATTAAAAATAAATGCTTATTCTTCCATGATAGACGTTTCGACAACAAATAAACAAAACAATTTGAAAAATAAACAAGCTAACTGAACTATTTCTCATTAACAAATATCTTGACGACACTAGTTATTAAGTATTCGAAAAAAAAACAGAATATATAACTACATTTTATTTAAGGGGTGATTCTATCTCCTACTTGGCAGCTCATCTAAAATTAAATTTGTGATTAATTTTTTGTCTTAATTGCGCAAATTAAAAATGTAAAAAGAAATTTAATTCGATATTTAATATAAAGCTACCCAGTGCCAACTTTATTAATAAAACTAACCCAGTCTTTGCCTATTTGCGTAAGAAGATCTCAACTGGTATTTTGAACTAATTCACGAAGGTAAATGGGTTTTACTATTTGAAATAATTTTAACCCTTTTACGGCTATAAGATATTTAAAAATTTAAAAGAAAATGAAGTGAAATTGTACAGAAATTAATAAATTATAAATAAATTCGTTAGAATTTATCTGAAATTTGAAGGTTTTCACGTGTAAAAAAACGGTACATTTATAGTACCTAATTTTTATAATATTGGTGCAGTTACCCTAAAGGTAATATTTTGCAAGTCAATAAATTCCTTAATTTATAGGAAACACATTAAAGGTACAGTATATCCCCATGCAGGATACCCAAATTTTTGCAAAATCGTAAACCTCAACAAATGCCATAATTATTTTGAGTAATTCCAATATAGACCCCAGAAAAATTCTCGCAAACGTAGGCCTATATTGTTCAGTGTCTCACCTACATTGACAATTTTCGCCAATTGAGGTCAAAGTTCAAGACCCAGGTATTTAGTATACACCAATTAAGAAAACCTAAAACTTACTGCGAATTCCTATTTTCAGAATCCAGAATCGGCCATGTTCAATTCCTTTCTCTTCTGTGTTCATAAATTTCATGCACAAATTCATCATTATTGGTAAGATCATGTAGGCACATGCACACGGTTATTTTTTTCTTCGGTTTGTAATTAGATTTCAGATCACATTCTGTTAAATTAAACGAGAAACAAATTTGTCAAAAACGAATATTTTTAAAAATTAAAAAAACACAAAAAGTAAAAAATTTAAAAATATCCCAAAAATTATGTCTAAACATGATGAAGGCCCATATTTCAATATTTGCATGTTTTTTTTTCTTTAAAAGAACGCAACAGTATTTATTGTTCCATAATATTTCGTCTGTTGTATATTTGTTTGTTGATAATTTGAAATTCTTACCTCATATTTAAATATTCTACAATATAATATTATCCACAAAACTTAATAAATATCGTGATTCGATTTTACAAAAGAAAAATCGACAAAATTTCAAACTACAAAAAAAAATATTTAAATGATTCAAAACATTTTCCCACCCATAAAGTTCAAAAATGAAAATTAAAATTATTTTCATATATGGTCCTTTTTTTATCGGGTTAATGTTTTTATACCGATAATTTCTTGATTCATCTTCATATTATGGGTTTAAAGGTTTTGATAAATTTTGTTTAGACGATACGATAATACGATTTTGTTGGCACAAAAAAAGGTTTTTGTTTTCCTACACACAATCAATTTTTGACACTTTTTTTTAAATACGTTGTTGGTTTGTTTGTTTGTTTGTTTATCGCGTTGAGTTAATTAATATTTATTTATTTATTTATTTAAATGGATATATATTTAAAGGGTTACTTAAATTATCCAAGAAATGCTTTGTATTAGTCGCGCTATTGTATACCAAATCCAACAGAAATTTGTTTTGTAAATAATAATTAAATTAAAGTTTGACACCAAAACTTAAATTTAAATAACATGGTTTAACTAACAATACAATGTCAAAATTTTAATTTACTAATATAATTGCGGGTTTTTAACAGCTGGGAAAAACCACTTGCAAAATCATAGGTACTAAAGTGAATACGTAATACTACGTCATCCGCTTGTTGGATTTGATATCTGTATATATATATTTTTTAATTAAAAATAGCGCAACTAAAAGAATTATATTTAGATAATTTAAGAACACCTTTTAATATTCGAGATACATTTATCCCTCGTTTAAGTGAGCCTTTTAAACCCCGACGTATACTTAACTAACATCTCGAATATTTGTTTATTTTTATTTTTAATATTAATTATTATGATTTTATATTAATATTTATGGACGGATAATTTGAGTTCCAAAAAGTGTATTAATTATTTTCTCTTCATCACTTAATTAACTCCACTGAACAATCTGGGAAAATTTTTTGGCTGCGCGGTAAGCCAAAGAAATCCAGAGTTGTTTACACGTAGATGTTTGTTGTTGATTAAATTTGTTGTTATTTTTGTGGAACACGAAAATTTGAAGATTTCTTTCGCTTCAAAAAGTTTTTCATTTTGTTATTTTTTTTTTAAATACCTCTCTAATATAATTACGTACAAGTACCTAAAACTTGGCTTTTTAAAGTTTTTTTTTTGTAATAAATAAAAATTTATTAAAAGACGAGAAAAATTCTACGTTGTTTTTTAGGGGGTGGGTGGTTGGGTGTGTTGCGATTTTTGTGGTCATTTTCTATTATTTATTATTAATTTTTTTGAAGTCATGATGATCAGAAAAAATGAATTATTTGGAGCAAAATTTCAAGTTTTGTATTTTTATATATTGTATTTAATATTATTAAGTTGTTATTTTGTTTGTTCAATTTTTTTCCTAGCATTTAAGGCTTAGTTTCCTTTAATTAATTAGCCTTAATTTACACTTTGTATATTTTGTTCATCCCATTTTAGTAGAAATACCGTAGGCCTATGCAATTTAAAAAAGATTGTAATATTATTTTTTTTTTACATTTTGATATCTTTAAACTAAGTTATTAAGATTTAATTATAGTAATTAATAGATAGTAATTATTAATTAGTATATGGAAAAAGGGGGCGGGGCTTATTAACAGGGGGTTGTTGTTTTAATTATAAAATACCTCGAGTGGTTTAGTTTAGTTTAGTTTTATTTGAAAGTGATTGGTTCTGTCGGTTTTAATATATTTATTAATTTAAATATAAAATATTGTTTATTCTGGCATTGGCGTTAATTACTTCCCTAAAATTATTTCAACCATCTTAATTATGTATATTCGTAATTGGTTTCGATTATTTGCAACGTAATTAATTTGTTTCGCAAAGCTGCGTGCTCATGAGTTGGTCAGTAAAAATTAAACCTAAGCTAAAAATACAGTGCATGGTTTTAGAGTTCATACTTCCTTGACTTAATTTGCACAATTACTAAGCGCTTTGGTAATAAAAACCTCGATTTGAGAAAGAGCTTGAATTATTTGAAGGTCACACAAAAAAAATACAGCTTCGACGAGAATTAAAAGCGAGGAGGTTTGAAGCATCGTGCGATGGGGGAAGGGAATTAGAAATATTTCCCCCCAAGAAGTATGTTGGCGTCAGTTTCATTCTATCGGGGGTCGCCAATTTGATTTTGATTTTCCCCCCTCCCCTAGGCCTACTACATAATTTTCTTAAACAGTATCTGTTTAAACAGGAGTAGACCAATATTACAAGGAGGATTAAAGGGGGGGGGTCGGGGCAAGATTTAACTGGAGGCGTTTTAGAACTACTCGATAAAAGCCACGCTTTCAAACCCAAGTCAATTTTAAACTAATCGTAATTCATCCGCCTAGTTTCTAATCATAATTAAAAAATATTACGTTTCCCGCACTCGGAATTATTGCCTTAGTTAAAATTAATGCATATTTAATGATTACAAATTAATTTAAGTTAAAATAATTAAAAATTATGAATGGCTTAAATGAATGGAAATTCAAATTATCCGATGATTCATAAAATGAAGCTCTACGATACCATATTTTAATCTAATTGAATCCACTTTAATTCTATTAATTTCAATTAAATATTGTACTTTTCTACTACCATATTAATAGTTGAATCTAAATAAATCAATATTTCTTTAATACAAATTAAAATGGCTTCCATACGATAATTTAAAACAACACACACGTTGTTAAAGCTAAAACCCGAAGTATACCTTCTCCCACGCGAAGCAAGCGGCAGACATGGTGTATACCCTAAATTTTCCCCGTCGAATTCATCCTCGCTAATCAAGATTTAATTGGCCTTAAATTCTGAAACTCACCTTAAATAAAATATTGAAATTTTACGTTATCCTGTGTCCCTGTGAGTTTAGTTCATCTTTGATCACAAATCCGGTACAAAAACACTAATTGAACGCGATTTAATTACGACTTTAATCTAACCGAAATGTAACACGTCGATCATACAACGCCATTTTCTTCCGTACTAATTGAAGAATAAGGGGGAGTTGTGGTAAAAAGAAAGGAACTAATATGGGCCGCGATTGAAATAATGCTAATTCCCACACACAAAAAATTTAATACCGTTTTTCTATCGTCTGCTAGCAATCTTGTCATCATGGAGCAATACTTTAAAATAGACCTAGCTGCACGATGCAATACACTTTTTAAGAAATATTCATATTCACTCCAGTAAAGTAACTCCATGGAAAATATGAGGGCATCCATCTATTTTCCTCACAATTAAAAGTATTTTAGCTTTTAGATTTACTTTTCACTGAACCATTTTCAATAAGCAATTACGTTAAGTTTTTGGGAATAGTCTTTTTTTAGAACACCAATGTTCTCCAGAAAAAACAATATATAGAATTATAATTGCGCGATAAATTCAAGGCTCCCCTATTCTGTTACAAGTGTATTTCAGTGTGACGTCATCGCGATGTTAGTTAGTTATTTATTAAGTAATTTGTTTTACCTTTAATGTTAAAAATTTCCAGACCCTTTTCGAGAGCTAGTTTGGTTATAATAGAAGGTAGTTTAACGTAATATTATAGAATCTGATTTTTACATTTATATATATACTGTATATAATTGTTGTCTTTTGAAAACACCTCTTTTTTATTTATTTATTTTTTTTTGAGTAAATAGGCCTACGTAGTATCGTCGTCATAATTAACGCGGTTAGTTTTAGTTCATTAGAATTTTAAATTGTTTTACAACCTAAGCCTTTGAACATGCATGTCGCTCCCGAACGTGTAGCTAATTTCTGCGATCCTCATTTAATTTCATATTAATTTCAATTAATTAATTTACATTAAGTTTAATTACACCCCCGAAAGTTGACAACCAATTCGTATCATAAAATTCATCCTTGCCATTTTTTTATATATTACTACTCCAAAGAATGGGAAAAAATGTTTTTGGTAGGTTGACCCAAAATAATTTCTCAAACCTGTTATGAGGTTAAGGTTTTGGGACTCGATATACCTTCATAATCCCATTGGGTAATTAGTAATTATTCTTAAGGTGTTATCCCCCTCCCCCACGTAACCTAAAACGTATAAAATTTGTAGGGTAATTATGAATTTTTTTTCGTTTGTTTCTTTCCATTCTTTGGAGATGATTACCCGTAGTATTAATTACCTATTAATTAAAAGCACCAAGCTTCTTTGGAAATCGTTTATCTTTCGGGGGTGAATTTTAATTACTTAATTATTTGGTTTTTCTAGACCCCATTGATTGAGTGATCTTAAGCTGGTTATACTTATTATTAAATATACCTGTCGAAAATTCTTTCCATATTGTGTAGTAGCGTGATCCTGTGAAGTGGTGGTATAGTAGAACTTTAGTTAGGAGGAGTGTAGCTTCATCTTGCAGAGTGTGCAGTTTTTCAGATATGGTGGGTTTATCAATAATCCGTGGAGAAACTGGGCAGAGTCGAGATACGATAATCGCCGTTGCTGTCCGAATCGACCTTGCGCGCTGGCTTGGTCGAACTTCGACAGGAAAGGGCGAATTTGAGTTCCCGAAACATTTCTTTGCACAGTGGTTCCTTTTCGCGTCATTGAAGTAAAACAAAGGCCATTTGAATTAGAAAATGCGTTTAGATGTATCGTTTGAAAGCAATTCGTATAAGTCTTGGTTCGCGACTTAAAGGATATTTCCCAAGTCGAGCCTGTTGACCTGACCAGTGACATTGCATTGCCATATTGTAGGTGAAGGGGGTTCGTTTGAACCTTACACGAAATGCTTTCAAATTTTTAATTGGTCCGTTTCGGAGGTAATCGTTGATATCGAACATTGGTTAATCCCGTCTTGCTCCTTCCCAAAATTTTTCACAATGAGCTCAAAGAGTATTTTATTAAATTAGGCCTTGTCCCGCTTCGAAACGGACCACAACGTTAAAAACCGACTTGTAGAGAATGTAACCCTTTTTGCGGGTACTGTGCCATACGAAGGTTCAAATAACCGAGATCCTCCGTGAATGGTTAGTTGAACGATAGTGAACGCCAAGTTTGAGGTTGGGTTTGGCACCGAATAATATTGGAGGTTACATTCCCTCGAATGTCGGACGAAAGTAACTCTTCAAGTATAACGCAACACAATTCAAATAAATTTGCAAAAACGCAAATACATTTTCAATACCTAAAACAGTCGCACGAATTAAACTCGTTTTGGAAAGATTTGAACACTAAATTGAAACGCTTTGTCTGATCATGATGACGCCCTGTCATCATGACCTCAAAATGGTGTGACCTTGAAGGTCAATTAGGGTTTGAGTAGGGCTGAAGAATCTTTCCAAATGGAATTAAATTCACGCGCTACGATGGCGAACGTTACTATGGTTAGCCAGACGTTGGACACGTTATTGGACACCTGTTCGGCCTAAATCTACTTGTTTCTCGGACGGATATCTTGCAAAAGGAGTTAAGTTATATACAAACGGATGCTTCGATCAGTGGATGCACGTTCACGACAGCAATTCACAGACTCTACGGTTTTTTTTTCGTTCTTTTTTTTTAATTAACTACTAGACGAGAGATATAGAGAGACGGTTTCGTACTCACACTGTAGATGATAAAAGAGGTCTTACAGCTCTTACTTTATCTTCCGAGGCCCGTTTTCTGGCCTTCCATAGGAATTCCATAATGGCCACGACTATGGCCAGACCGAGACCGCACAAAAGAACAACGAAGACACCGCCCACATTGCCCAGGCCCAACTCGGTAACGATGCTCGAAGTCTTCTTAGAATCGTCCGAGCACTGACCGCCTCCCTTCTTTTGCTTCCACCATTTTTCTTTTAGATCGTGCAAGATCCCGTTCTCTTGAAGCTTCAGAATCGCGCTGGACAAAGGCGTCCGGAACTCAGAATCTAAATCAATCCCAACAACCGTTAAGACATCCGTTACGAACAGGGAGAACAAGTACATGTTAAAAATCGATTCTAGTTTGGGCCTCGTGACCTTCAAGAAAGGCGTGGTGGAAAATATTTTGGCCATCATGACCTTCAAGACTGTATTCAAACTTTAAACTCTTAGGTGGAAGAACTATTTCATTCTATAATAACAGTACTTGTCCTCGGGATACATGGACACTTTGACCAACTTTTCCGAGTAGCTATTCCGTAGGCTTTCGAGTCCAGTAGACCCCCGATCTGCGTTAAATTACAATTTCTTTCGACTCGGTACTCGATACTGGCGGATTCCATTAAAAATGCGTATCCGCCGGCTAATACTCGCTTTTGACCTTCCTCATTGGACTCGGTGAAAACGTCCTTATTCTTTTCCATAAACTTCCACATGCGCATATAAGTCGGGATCTGTGAATCCTGCAAAGAAAAGAAAATAAAAACCCCTTAATTTTTCACTTCTTATTCCATACTACAAAACACTAACTCAACGCGGACAGCCTTCAAAAAACTGCCGCTGCCCTTCCTTTAATGGTTATTGAGTGGAGAGGCGTTGCAATAAGAAATTCGTGGTATTATCTAAGAGGATAAAACACAAGGAGCCTTCCTAAGGGATTTGGGCATCGTGGAAAGAGGACCGTCTAATCTCACCGAAGAGAAAGAGTCTTCATCGCGCATGTCTTAAAAGACAGCGCGTGTCACGTGATCGGTCTAGGAACGTTTTAATTATATAGCAGAGGAAAAAGAACTGGAAATGAAGGTCTTGGATCCGCACTAATTTCCTGTTATCTCTGCATGATTGGTTGTTATTTAGTACTTGCTGTTGCGACGTCACAACCGAAAACGAGATCGCTTTTGATCGCCCTAGCTATTATTCTATCCAGGATGCGCAAACCGAGGCGCTTCGTCCGAAGACTCCTTGCACTTCATTCTTCTCCTAGACATTACATAAGAGGTATAGGAAAGAAGGAGAAAATATTGAAAAGAAAAATCTTTTTTCTTCTTCCATCCCCGCTTTATTTTTTTGTCATACCCTCTTTCTATCTGGCTGTCGTATTTTTGTCTTAAAGCCTAGAGTACCAATCGATTTGGCCACACACTCTTAGCCTATAGGCATTCTCTCTTGAAATTTTGGGTAATATGTCAGCGTGCGCGGCTCCAGACACCACCACTCATTTCCCACTATCAGCCCAATTCATTTTCATCTTATTCTTTTCTATATCCTCCATCTTTTCATCTCCAGCTTCTTCCGCAATTTATTTTTTGTCCTCATCTTTTTAGGACTGGACTGTAGACCTATTTTTGGGGAGTTCACCTAATAGTATTTACATCAAAGCGCGTCAAATTTAGTTTGTTTCCCTCTTTTCTGCATGGGCCTTAGTAGACGTTATCTATAATCTTAATACAATATTTTCTACTTCATTTTATTTTTATTTATTTATTTTTGTTGTTCTTCTGAGAACGGTAAAGTTTTTAGTTATTTTGGGTTGAGCCCGCATCGTAACAGAGTTTAAGATTTGGCCAAAATGAAAGGTATTTTCAGGTTTGGATGGTGCCAGACATATGCAGGTGCTTTTCAAGTTTAAATTTAAATTAGGCTTAACTAGTTAGTACAAGTTGTGCTGAAATTTAAATGTATCGAAATTAAAGTGCCTTAAATTGTTAAGTTTCGAACTTCAAAATTAACATATTGTTCAGTTATATTGGAAACTTCTAAAGATATATTATCATAAGTTCATAAGATATGTTCCATAAGTTGTCACTGGTTACAAACTGGAGCTTGTCATGAAGTGTCGTAGGTCATAGATTCTGGTGAGACGCTGCTGTCAAAGGCTTAGTACATAGACTAAATAGGACCAGATGGACTGCAAAATTAACCACCGAGTATAGTCAAATCTGTTCTCGAACTAGCTTGAGCTATAAGTCTCTGGCATTAATTAGTATAGGTCGCTCGGTATAGGTAGTGGCATACTTATGGACCATATCTTGTAAACTTATGATATTATTAAGTATTTTTATTAACCAGTTGATTCTGAAACCCAGACATACTCTACTCCGTAGATCTTGTTTGTTTCTTAAATTCAATTACATTAAATTCGTTTTCTAAAAGGTTTTCCGAAGCTATTTTCTCTCGATTTCTTGAAGTTTAACGATTCAGACTATACGAGTAAGTCTGGGAACTCATACGACGATCAAAAATTCAACGGATCGATTCCAGATAGTCACGCAAAACGATTTCAAATCGAAGCCCTTTTCATTCTGTATTTCGGCTCCCTAGCTGTACTCCCACCGTAAAATGGATGGTACTCAAAAGCCCCGCACTCTTCCTCTCTTCCACCGTTTTGAGAAATCGTTATATAGCTCTTGCCAAGAACTATTGAGCAAATGTGGTACTGATGGAGTATCAGTTTCGAGTGAGTTAGGCGAAAAGGAACAACTCAAACGGAGGTTGGGGAGTTTCGCCTTACTCTAGTGGCCTGCACGTCATGATGGGCGGGGACAGCCCCTCAAGAGGAAGGCCATGTTGGGTGTTTGAAAAATGACGTAGCTGTCAACAGAAAACGGAGCGATACTATATAGTGTTTGAGAAGCTTGATTTAACCCGATATTCCCATTGGGAAAAAGGTAAACTTTGAGACAAAGTCGCTTAACGATTATACCTCTTTGAAACTCTCGGGTTATTTATTTTGAATATATTTCCGCCTACTTTACCAGCTAACTTAGTATAGGATAAAATAGTACTCACACATTAAACCCAAGAACAGTTCACAATGTACTCTGCATATTTTGAAATAGCTTAAGTTTATTATTGATAAGTAAACGAAATTTCAATCATTTATATTTGAAACAGATAATTACTTCTGCGCAGTCGAAAAATGTGTCTTCGCTATAGATATATGGCGTGACCTTTAACCTCAAATTCATTGGGTCACTAAATTAAATAACGACACAGACCATGTATTTAATTGAAAAAGTATCGAAATTGGTCTAGTCATCGCTGAGAAATAGCGTTTGCAACATTGTAACACCGACCCCAAAATCAGCACACTTGAATTAATTTTGTCTGGGAAACTTTACATCGTGACCTTTTGAACTTTCCTTGAGGGCCTGTAAGTCAGGCATGTCTCGTATTTCGTTCGTAACTAGGTACTATACAACCTATTCCTAAAGGACCTTGGGTAGCTAGTTTATTTCGTGTTTCAAAGTTACGTACTAAAAAGATTGAATTTTTGGTTGTTGGGAACTCGGTTATGCGAGTCTCGAACTACGCGTTGGTTGCTTTACCCTTCTATCTTCAAAGTGCCAAGAATCTTATAAAAAATCATGGAAATTTTGACCCCTTTTAAGATTGGAAGTCTTTTTTCTCGAGAGGAAATTTTCTTGACTTTAAAAAAAAGACGACTAAAAAACTTGGATCTCGTCCCGAAACTTCAACCCGCTTCTTCTTTAGAGGGAAATTTAATTTACAACGACGTCTAGCCAAGGCATACCTATAAAATATTGTACCTTGCAAAACTCGCTCCATAGGCACCAGAATATAAATACCAGACGAAAATATCCTGATCTATTCAAGAGGTTCTTTGTTGTTGATAAACAGAAGTATTAAAATTCCGTACGCGCCTCTTTCAACAACTCAAAATAGTATTTCTGAAAATAGGGAGTAAATAAACTAGTAGTAGGACCGAAGTGCAGTGGGTAATACCACCCTCCGTCGTCAACTATAACTTGTACCGAGGTCAAAAACACTTCTTGTACATCAAGGTTTTTTTTCAAAATAGGCTTATAATGTTGTTGATCGAAGGTTATAACCTGCTCCTTCCTATGACCCTGTCCAAGCTATTCTCTTAGCTAAGCCTTGGTGGTTCGATCAATAGTGACTTCTACATATAGGAGGGAATTCTATACAGTATATTCTTTGTACCAAAAAAGGTATTCTTTCCTATACCGTAATAGTATCTACAGCTTCCTTAGCTTCGATTGAGCAATTACTACTAAATCAACAAACACATCACGTTTATCGGGGTCGACCATTCGCTTCTATTCTAGTATTTTTTTTTTCTTTTTCTTTCTTTTTTTCAAGGAGTTGAAAGAAAGAAACTAAGAAAGAAGGAAGGCGGGAATGAAATGGGACCGTACGAATGTAAGGGTGGTAAAAGGGGAAAGGAAAGGTAGGATGGATATCTTACTTTGAAAAACTGTTCGGTGGAGCCACCTCCTAAGCATCCGTATCGGATTTTTTCTTGTTTGGAAAGATCTTCGGCACTTTCAATGGGGTAGACCGTCTTCTCGACGGTCAAGAAAGCAGCCAAATTGGCGGTGTACGAAGAAATCATGATCAAGGTAAAGAAATACCAGATTCCAGCCACCGTTCTCGTCGACATGGCTCTAAGAAAAAGATACGCGAAGAAAAAAAAGGGGAAAGAAAAACAAAAAAATATTGTTAGCTTCTTTCGCTGCTTCCTTTTAGGTTTGAGAAAGCGGCAAATCGAAGGGGTCAACCGAGATTGGAATGCATAGTTCAACTCTTGACCTTAAACGATATTTCAGCAATGTAAACGGTACAGACCCTTTCGATGCGTTTTAACATAAACATGAATGACAAATAATACTAGTAAAAAAGCGTGCTACGACGTTGAAATTTCGAAATGTCACGTGCTATGCGAAAACGTTAAAGTTCGTTAAGCCTTTGTTTGTGAATTTTCTAATTCCGCGCGCGCTTTAACAATGTCACGTGATTAGTTAGGAAGAACAGGCTTTTAAATATGTAGCAAAAATAGGTATGACGAAGCAAAAAAATTAAACAGCGAGAGATAAAAGAGATAAGAAAGTGCGGTTTGGAACGGGGAGATGTTAATGATTTACTTTGGAGCCAAATCAGAACCCTGTTGCATAAGGGATCCGATGGTGAACCACATGCTGTTCATGAGGTTAAAGTTGTTCTCTAAGACTTGATTTTCCTGTCTGCAAGGATGTGGGTTGTCCCACTCGTAGGGACTCATTCGTCCCACCAGGAAGAGGATGACGCTGACGCCGATGTAGGCGCCAATGACGTAAATCCAAACTTCCATGGAAAAAGGCGACAAGAAAGAGAATAATCTCGTGACTTTCTGCGTCGGCTTTTTGAAGAGAATGCTGATTCCAGTGTTCATGAATGGCATCGTGAAGTCGACGGCCTCTTCCCGAATCGACGTAATAGTTAAATCAGCTATGGCCACGTCGGCTTTCTAATAATCATAGAAAAACAACCCAATAAACCCAAGGCTTACGGTCCTCGAAGACCTTCGTAATATCGTGTGGAAAGCAAATATTGACGGTGACCCAAAGGATAAGGATGGATAAACGCGTTCTTACTCCGCTGACAACTTCTCCAATCATTCCGCTCCAGGTTCCATTAGGCCCCTTTCTTCCGTAGCTCTTATCGTCTACTTCTTTGAAAATATAAGTGAAGCCCAATATCTTGGAGACTTCGTCGATCAGGTCGACGCTGTAGCCTTCGTATCTTTCGTTGCCAATCAGTTTACCGGCTGAATCTCTCAGCATCGTGTAAGGGTCACTCTAAAAGAACAACGTCGATACTTCTAGTTTAATTCACTTCTAAAAAACCCTTGTTAAAATTTAAGAGACCCGCGGCAAAAATTTTCAATCTTACTAAAAAACCCCAGTCATAAAAACAAAAGAATGTTTTCAAAGTTTACCCAAGTTGGAAATTAGTTAGCTCTTTTTATTTGGCGAAAAGAAAAGAGGCGGAGGGAAAACGATTTCGAACTTCTTTGTTTGGTAATTTCTCATTAAAATGCTTTGAGACTTTATCGAGAATACATTACAAGGTTCGTTTTTCTTCGCCTCTCCGTTGAGGATACGCTAATTTTTCCCACTAGGGAACACTGCTCAAATAATGAAGTAGATAAACCCAAAAAATAATAAAAAGAAAAGAAAACCATTTCAAATCCCTTAACGGTTGGTTACTAGCTACTACACAGGATTAGAATTTGTATTTTCTTCCAAACGTCCCGGCCCTAATAGACGAATTCGCAAATTACAAAGGAATAATAGCATAATAGTAGGTTATTTCAGTCACCAAAAGGAACCGCTAGAGGCAGCCCGAGTTGAACTAGATTATATTAAAGCGTTTTAGAAACTAGAAAATTATAGAAATTAATAAAAACTAGACTGTTCCGATAGTGTAAGCCACCTATAGGTAGTTCGAACTGCTATTTTACGAAGTTGGTAACACGAAAAATGGCGGATGAAAAAGGTGTCCAGCCAGCAAGCATCGGACCAATACTTTGTCAGCCCTAAAGAGCGCAAAAAAATAAAAGTATTCTGTGTAGCGCGAGAAAAATCACACGTGCTATTCAATTACAATTTCACATTAGGCTTAACAAGTTAAATTTAAAAACCGTAAAGAAATTAAAATACAAATGTTACTACTCTTTTAAACGGCTCATTGAAAGCGAGGTTCTGAATGTTTTGCCTTAAATTTGGTCCGCGAAGCGGGGACCGAATGAATGAAGCGGCAATAGGCTTTGGAGAGAATGGAATAGGCTTAGTTTTCCGGAGAAACGAGAGAGAATTCTTAGAGAAGAGAGAAATAAGACGAGAAAGAAGGAAAGTCCAGGAAAAAAAAGGGGGAAGAAAATATTCCGGAGGTAAAACTTTTAACGATGGATAAAGGAGCGGAAAATTTACGACGCTTTCCTTTTCCCTTTTTCTCTTTTGTAAGAAGTTAGCTAGCCTCATATTTAAGACTGGCTAGCCAATATAGCTCCCCCTACCCCTCCCCCCATACCCTGGCCACGCTCCTTTTAATAAGGTTGGTGATTTGAAGACGGTATACCCTTACAGGCAAGTGCTAATGATACGTAATAATACGTTTCATCGTTCAAATTCCAAATTTGATTCTAGAAGACGGAAACCTGACCCCAAATTGTATTTATCGTGTGGTATTAGTTTATGCAGGGTTAGGTTAGGTAAAATTGGATTAGGTTGTCGTTCAATGACATTTTGCTGTCCAGGCAACAGTTTCTGAGTTATGATTTAAGTGTTTTAAATTAGAAATCATTGCCTTTCAGTTTCTTAATTAAATTTACGGGGTCATCCGTAAAATACTCTGGACAATCTTAACTCGAAAACAGGGGCCCGTATGACAAAAATGTCTGAATAGAAGTTACATTTCGACTTAAATTGATTTCCCAAAGAACATCCCTCTTAATTTAAGGCAGACTTATCAGAAACACTCTGTATGTTGCTAAATCAAATGAAACCTCCTCACCCATGCACTTCAGGCATAATTTAGCATTAACTCTTGTAGGACTTAGCTACGTAAGGATCGTTAAAACGGGGGCAAAGTCGCGTCAGAATGACTTAGTTCATTCATCTTAGAAGGTAATGGTTAGGATTCCTTCCCCATCTTTATAACTAATACCTTAAGCCTATGTTTCGCTTAGAATTATAAGGAGCGAGCGCTAAAGGAAGCTAGGAGTCAGTCGGTTGCTTTTCTTCCTACAATTTCCAACCAATAGGAGGAAGGGTTTATCCAATGCCATTAAGACCCGACCCAACTGCACGGTGATCAATTCGAGGCGTTAGTCTCTAGTTCATTAACAAAGCCCGAATAAAGCCAACGCGAGAGGAACATTTGCCAAGTATAAAAGATAACTTGAAGATGAAAAATTAATATATACTTGGGGTATTAAGTAATTTATGGAATTTGCTAATTTTAGGCTAAAAGTTGGGCCTGTAATTATTCTAACCTCGCTTGGGGTTTTTTCTTAAAGATTTCCCGTGGTGCATTGCGGTGGTTAGTTATTTTTGAATATTGCGGTTGCAATTTATCTAACACTGCAATTTACTTAAGCACTATAGAAAATTCCATTGCTGCTAATGCAACTGCCTTTAAAATATAAAATAACATTCGTTAGGCCTAAACCCTAATTGTTTTTTCCATTTTAAAATTTCGCAAATTTAACTTTATTTTAATATAACGTGCTTTTTGAATAATCTAATATTGTTTAAGCCTAACTTTCCATTTTAAAATTTCACGAGTTTAACTCTTTTTAATATCATGTGCTTTTTGAATAACCTAATATATTGTTTAAGCCTTTTTAAAGATTGAAATAACATCAAAAACCGATTTTAATTATAAAAATGGAATGAAAATATTTCAAATGGGTATTAGGCGCATAGTACTTCAACCCTTTCACCTTTGCTCCATGGACATAACGTAGACGAAGGCCTTAAGGGTATTGGCTATCTTCTTTATTCGCTATAGTTTCCTTGGAAAAATTGGTCTTTTTCTTATCTCGGGTTGTAAGGAGGATGGAGATGGGTTCCAGCTCTTTCCTTATTGTTTCTATGGTATTCGAGGCGGATATCGGTGGCAAAAACGCTTCCTCTCAATCCATATAGTAAGACCATAAAGGTCATTAGGCGGAAATATTCTTTATGACTTAACTGTCATCGACTCAGATAAATTCCTAACGGTTCCGCCTCGTAAAAAAATAACAATTCACGCTTATCATAAGTTTATGACTAAAAGTTAACTTAATTGCTCGTATTCTTTAATTCTACTTCGAAATAATTTAAATAATTTTATAAGTTTTCACTTCCTTTAATATTAAGTGGAAGTATTTTATTTAAATTTGTTATAATTAGCTGCGCTTCATAATGAGCATTTCGCTTGGTTCTTGGTTATATTGAGAAATTGATCGACAAGGCCTACTATTCGAGAGACTTTATGATCATATTGGCTTCCGAGAAAGCGGAACGTTATATCCTCCCAATGGAATTATGGGTACTAGGGGATCGTCAAATATTTGATCACTGGTCGTAGGTATAGTAGGGTTTTAAGACAGGAGGGGATGCTAGAGTGGCAAGGAAAATGATGCAGCTTCCCCATGATGGAAGGGAATAAAGGTGGGGGCCATAACCTAAACAGGATCAAATCAACGCCTTTAATATAAGCCTTGGTCTCTCTCCCCCCCCCCACCTTCATCAATTCAAGATTAGTGCCACTTTCACGTGCTGCCTGTTATTGGAGTAAATAATCAAGAGTTTGGCGTCACTTCTGTCTGATTATTTCTCCAGTTTCAAGATTGTTTCATTAGAAATAATGGAAACATTCTATAGTGTTTATCAACTCTTGAATACGAGCCAAGGCTTAGGTAAAAATCAAAATTTTCAACCTTTAGCGCATACCTAAATGATTGGATCAAACATGCATGGAAGATATGCCTACGGGTCTATTGATTTTATAGTCTATATTGATTTGGTTTATCTAATGAATGGGAAATCAGTTATTCAGTCGAAATGAATATTGATGCTTTTGAGGTCAAGGGTTAAATGAAAGGTCAAACTTACTAAAGCTGTAGTGACAATTAAGGTCTTGTTTCGAAGCAAAAGCGTGAAATAATCAGCCGTAATGTTGCTTGTAATGTTTAATCCTGATTCTGGATTCCAGGTTCCAATCTGTAGGCGAAAAATAGACATAAGAATCATTGCGTGTACTTTGAGTTTCATTTTAGAATTGTCTATTGCGCCGATTAACACTAAACTTAAACTATGGCCAGTATTGTTATCAATGAAGGTTGTAAATTTGAAACCATTTTGAGTAAAACTACGTCACTTATTACGTCACGAGTGCTTTGCCTATTTGTAATTCGAACTTATACTTACTTTAGTTAGTCCGTTCGAAGTTAGAAACATTAAATCCAAGAAGAAATGTGAACGATATCCTTGCAGGTCAAACATGACGTCGCCAGTTAAACCGCGGATACTAGTCTGGAAAAATTAAATGAAAACAAGAAAGATAAAGTAATTTCAATAAAAATTCGGTAATTAAATAAAATGTCTTCGTCTCTCGTAAGCTAGCTCGCAACATTACGGGGTAAACGAGCGGAAAATTTTCAAATTTGAATGCAAAGAACCCTCGGTCGCTTCTAAGGCGCGGGGTTTGTATAAAATTGTAGCAATTAGTAAAACACTATATGTGGGGTGCTGCAACAGAATCGCGCGACATTTTGACAAATTTTGAATATAATAATAAAAGTTTCTCGTGAAATAGTTCAAACTCCACATGAATATTTTAACTATTTGAAATTGTACTTCACTTAATCTAGATGGATTTTCATCTATATATATGTATATTCATGGCATTACGGAATGCATTCCTTGCTTTATACAATTCATTTAATTAAATAATCTTTCTATATTTGTTAGGGTGCATGCTACGCAAATTTTTGTTTGTATAACAAATATTTGAAATGAGGCGAAAAATTACTCGGGATTTTGAAATCCATCAGTTGTAATTCTCCATTCGAGCGAGCATTTCGCACGTGCAAGAATAGAAAAGGGGCAATTTTAACAACTGGTTAAAGGGAAAGTATAACGGTTCACTAATTCCTATACTAATCTTAGCGGGCAGTAAAGGTTTTTCATTCGCCTCCACCTAATTGGAAAGTGGTAACTTTCGACTCTAAAGTGGCTTAAAACGAGCAAAGCTGTATGAGAACCCTAATTTCCCCAATACCCGCATGCAGCAGTACTCTTTACAATCTCTGAGCCTGTGTTAAAATAAATCAACGAAGTCTTTCCTTTAAACTCTCTATACCTCCCATCCCATCTCGCTTTAAGGCTTAAAATTTTGCCCCCTTTTCTGGACTAACTCTGTCTTAATGTTTCAGTATGAATATTCCTTTAAAGTTTATACAATACTCGGTTGAAACTGTACAAGCGTTTCTTAAGTTATAATTGCGCAAGGAAGCTATCGCATTCTGTACGTGGGATGAACTCTAAGCTATCTCGCTCGTGCCATTCTCAGAAATTAATTAAACTTTGAAATTCGAGAGCAGTCGAGCTACGTTTAGGAGTCAGACAACGAGGGTATGTACGGTGTGTGTAAAGCAAACTTATAATTCTAGGCCCTGATAATTTCGTGAGCTACTCTTGGAAATTTCTTATCATTTTCTTATTGTTGCAGAGACGAGTAACGGTATGAACTAAGTATGTAAAGAATACGCAAATATCTTTGGATCACGAAAGGCTCGGGGCTTATCTACTCCTTTAATTAAGGAAGGGTATAATATGACCTATTTAATCCTTAATTTATAAATGATAGCATCTTCTATTTAGCCCGTAATATAATTCATAACATCCCGAAGAATTTAATTTTAGCGATTAGTTGAATCGGATTTTAGATAAAGCTTAATATAACCTCGGTATATTTTTTTTTTATATCGCAGCCTTTCTCTATAACTATAATCCTTTACAAATAACAAACAACAAGGGATTGAAAATAAAAAGTGTATAAAGATATGTTCAATACTTAACTTAAATCAGGCCTAATTGTGAAGCAGACAACGTTAGGGTATTTTATGACTGGCTAATTTTGCCCCTACTTGTTTTACAAATAGGCCTATATGGGAAATTATTTTCCACTTAATTAATTACTCATCTCTTCATTAATTTAGACACAAAGTTAATATATACTCTTTCGAAAGAAAAAAAAATATATTTAAGCAAGTAATTACCGATTTCATAAAGTTGAGAATGCTGGTTCCATCTGAACCCCTAATTCCGGCATCGCACTGAACCGGGGGAAAGTCGATGGTTCTGCTTTTTTCTAGTTCTTGGATTGCTTTGGCAAACATCTGAACGGCGTCGTATATGAGAGCAGTTTCCGTCTAAACGTTGAAAGAAAATGAAACAAAATGCTTTCTCTTAACAAAAACTCGAGTATTTTCTTTTCAGAAAAAACCAAAAGCCTAAGCCTAAGGGAAAATGAATAATGTTGACTATGGGTAAGTTAAAGTTTACCCCGAGTTTACAAAGCACTAAACGAAATGATGATCTTAACTAAAGAAATGCTGCCAGTAGATCTTTTTCTGAGTCTTATAGGAGTCGGGATAAAAGTCGTTTACTTTTGCAAAAACCAAGTATGGATATCACAAAAATAACACCATAAGTTTATAAGATATGTCCCATAAGCATGACACTACCTATACTTTTTAGACTTACAGCTCGCGCTAGTTCGAGAACGACAAGCAAGTATTGAAGTACTACACTCGGTCGTTAATTTTGCAATATTTAGTCTGTACTAAGCCTTTGACAGCAGCTCCTCACCAGGCGTCGCTTTACCTCGAATCTATGACCTACTTCAATCACTTCATGACAAGCTCGCTCCAGTTTGTAACCAGTGACAAACTTATGATGATAACATATCTTATGAACTTTTGATAACACGTATTACATCATGATATCATACGCATAGTGAAATAGGAATTCACTAGATAATGTTACCCAACACCTTCAATAAACAAATCGAAACGAAAAACCGTTTCAATCTCGCTGGGGTAAAAAGAAAGGCAATAAAACTGAAGCTGGTGTTTCCATCCTGTTTCACCCCGTATGTTTACTCCTATCCTTGGAAGAACGAAAAAAAAATTCGGGCGAAATAGTTGGAATTTTACAAATACTTTTATGAAAAATCGATGGAATGTTCTCTGATGTAAGGAATAAGGAAAACTGTACGAGGGGGGGGGGGTTGGTCAAGAGACACTGCATGGGAAAAGAACGCGCGCCCTGTTCCTAGTTGTCATGGTAGAACCCAATACGATGCTTAGACCGGAAATGAAAGTTTATAGGAAAATGGGGTAAGGAGGAATATAACGGGGAATAGAAAACCCCTTCGGAAATAAAAAGAAATAAAGAACAAGGTGATAAAGACGAATTAAAGGGTTTGGGATTGCAGTAACTATCCATGTCTTTTTTGTTGTTGTTGTTATTTTGTTTGATATGGTAAGTAAGAATAAATTCATTATGGCATATCAGATTCCCAATAACCCTAAATATATTTGTCAGAAATAATTGCAATAGCAATAATTTCAAAACCTTTGAAACTGTATTGCAAGCGTTTTTCCATTACTACTAATTTTGTATTGTAAACTCATTAGGTGATAATTGATAACTAATGATTGAAAAATAAATTGGTTATTTCTTAATTTATGCCCAGTTTCATAGGTCTGTAATTTAGTGTACTTATTTCTTTCGTCGGCAGTACCGCGATTTCATCTCTCTCTAAAAAAAATACGAATTGGCCCGACCCTTCTTACACTGTAACTTGGGACATAACCAGACAACAAATCATTCCTGCCAATCTAATATGCTCATCTCAACAAACCCTAAACACCCAAATATTTCCCAGGGTTTAAAGAAAGAGGAATTTTGGTGTTTCTACTATAGCTAGCGTACTATCTCCTAGGGACACCTTGAGACGCAATTTGCATTCCAATTTCGATCTGGTTTCTCTCCTGTTTCCCGTAGTTTTCCTCTAACTAAAACCCGTACCCTATCTATCGTTTCTCGACCACGGTGCCTCGACTCAACTTTCTCCTCTCTAACCCTATCTTTCTCTTCTCGAATTCTTGGTAATCCTCTTACGAGAGCTTAGATTTCTTCTCTTCCATCAACCCAAGGAGAAGTTATACCTCCACGCTTTCTTTTTTTTTCCTTATTTCCCAGCTTGGATTCTCAACCACTTACTCCTTGAAAAATCAAATTCTGGCCAAGGCCTAGCACGCATCAATCACAAAACTAATCCTGAGGGCGGGAAATAGCTTTTTAATTACTCTATATAGAAACAACGGATCTCCCATGATGCATTGAGTCTTAAAACACGTGTTAGAAGAGGTCGGGGGACGTTAGTTTTAAAATTAGCCAATCTTAGTTCCTTCCTCTTTGTGAGAATGGTTAGGCTTAAGAGATAGACGCTTTTGTTGAACGAGCGAACTTCTTAATCCCGCTCGGTTCAGTGAGCGAAATAAATCTCAATTATAGCACCGCGTTAATGGCGAACGCTTTCTCATATACAGGGTGTTTCTGAAAAGTCCATCACAAATTAAGGGGCGTGTTTATGGGACCAAACTGAGCGGAAAGTACCAAAGAACATGGGGTGTACAACATTTTGTTACGGAGATATGGCCTTCCAAACATTCGCCCCTAAAACAAGGAAGTATCCAAAAATGAGGAGTAACACTTAAGACCGACTAACCAGCTTGTTTAAAATTACTAGACAATTTCAATAGCCTTTAATCGAACAATTGATTTCTACCTTTACTAATCAGAAGCGTATAAATGAGTAGAAGTATGCCTACGGTGGTAATGTAAAATTAATCCCAAGTGACATGATGTTTCAAGATCTTCCCAGCACCAAGTAAAATGGTTCTGATTGAAGGGACTTTTATTAGCACAGCGTAAACAACGTTATTTTCAGGAATTAGTCCAAATGTCCACGGGCGGCATTACAAAAACGAGGCAGTCTTTCGAATGATACTTGGACATGTTGGAAGATCCCTGGCTTGTTCCTGTTATCTCAAACCGTAAAAAGCTACGCAAATCTTCATCATCACGGACAACACTCTTGTACGTTAGGTATGACCTTGAGAAAACCTAAAAGGACATCTCGAATGTATTTGAAAAACCCATCTCCAATTAAGGGGCGTGTTGTTTGTTTCCAACAGAGTAAACTCGCCCAGAGAACAATTACAATGCAGAGCCACGTTTCGGCGTTAATGGCCCACAAAGGTGGTCCCAAAAACAAGAACAAACTTTAATTTGTTTCGTTCAGTAAGTGTTTCATGTGTCATAGATAAAACGCCATGATTAATGCACGAAGAAAATGAATTTATTGACAAGTTTTAACATTTAATTGCAACTAGTTACAAAAATTGTTCAAAGTGTTCACCACCCGCGTTAAGGCACACATTAGCACGTCTTACAAATGATTCCCTTACACGTTGAAAAATGCCTGGAGTTTCGCGAATTGTTTGACAGCCGTGAATTATTCGTCGACGTAGCTCTTCAACATCGGGCACTTCAGTCTGATAAACTAAGTCTTTCAGGTGGCCCCAAAGAAAGAAATCACAAGGGTTCAGATCGGGTGATCGAGCAGGCCACTCCACAGGTCCACCTCGACCTAACCACCGCAAAGGGAAGGTCGCGTTAAGATAATTTCGGACCGCGATGCTGAAATGTGGTGGTGCACCATCGTGCATGAACCACATTCTGTTTACCAAACCTAAGGGTACGTCTTCGAGTAGTTCCGGTAAATCGTCCCGTAAGAACTGCAAGTAAGCCACACCGTTTAACCTGGGCTCTAGGAAATGTGGCCCAATTAAATTGTCACCCACAATACCACACCACACGTTTAAACTGAATTGTACTTGGTGACTTCTAACGCAAGTTGCGTGGGGGTTTAGCTGGGACCATTGATGTTTATTATGTAAGTTAATAATACCATCCCGTGAAAAGTTAGCTTCGTCAGTAACCAACAAATCCCGTGGGAAATCGATATCGTTTACTTTAGCCAGAAACCACTAATTGTAACTAGTTGCAATTAAATGTTAAAACTTGTCAATAAATTCATTTTCTTCGTGCATTAATCATGGCGTTTTATCTATGACACATGAAACACTTACTGAACGAAACAAATTAAAGTTTGTTCTTGTTTTTGGGACCACCTTTGTGGGCCATTAACGCCGAAACGTGGCTCTGCATTGTAATTGTTCTCTGGGCGAGTTTACTCTGTTGGAAACAAACAACACGCCCCTTAATTGGAGATGGGTTTTTCAAATACATTCGAGATGTCCTTTTAGGTTTTCTCAAGGTCATACCTAACGTACAAGAGTGTTGTCCGTGATGATGAAGATTTGCGTAGCTTTTTACGGTTTGAGATAACAGGAACAAGCCAGGGATCTTCCAACATGTCCAAGTATCATTCGAAAGACTGCCTCGTTTTTGTAATGCCGCCCGTGGACATTTGGACTAATTCCTGAAAATAACGTTGTTTACGCTGTGCTAATAAAAGTCCCTTCAATCAGAACCATTTTACTTGGTGCTGGGAAGATCTTGAAACATCATGTCACTTGGGATTAATTTTACATTACCACCGTAGGCATACTTCTACTCATTTATACGCTTCTGATTAGTAAAGGTAGAAATCAATTGTTCGATTAAAGGCTATTGAAATTGTCTAGTAATTTTAAACAAGCTGGTTAGTCGGTCTTAAGTGTTACTCCTCATTTTTGGATATTTCCTTGTTTTAGGGGCGAATGTTTGGAAGGCCATATCTCCGTAACAAAATGTTGTACACCCCATGTTCTTTGGTACTTTCCGCTCAGTTTGGTCCCATAAACACGCCCCTTAATTTGTGATGGACTTTTCAGAAACACCCTGTATATAAAATTTTTCGCTTCAATCTCTTAGAACACCCTGGATGGAAATAATTTGCATAAATCACGCTACTAAAGCTACGGAAGCATCTAAATCTATAGTAATCAAAACCAAGCCCATACCGATATTACCATCTTGAATGAAATTGCACGAAAAAACGTAACAAAACCTAACTTGTCATTTGATTTCTTTAATATTTAAAGTTATTCAATAGATAAGCTTAAAGGAAGGTTTTGGAGTTGTTGCTAGCATAAATTCATAAGATATTTTCCATAAGTTTGTCACTGGTTACAAACTGGAGCTTGTCATGAAGTGACATAGGTCATGGATGCCTAGTGAGGCTCTTTCAAAGTCTTAGATTAGAACAGACTAAATAGGAAGATGGATTGCAAAACCGAGTGTAGGACTTCAATTCTCGTTTGTCGTTCTGCTAGAACTAGCTCGAGCTGTAAGCCTCTAGCATTACGAAGTATTGGTAGTGAACATATCTAATAAACTTATGCTGCTTGTAATGTACAATTTTATAGCTCGCTTACCCTTAGTTTTTTGGTCAAACCCGGTCGCTTGTAGGCTCGAGAGGCGTGTGCGCTGTAATTGGATAGAAAATTTTGCATCTCGATACTGTCTTCGTCAACTAATCTAAACCCGGTGATATTTGTCTTCCCGTATTTAAAGTCTTCAAGATCGATCGTGTGAAGATCCTGAAATTTAAATTTAATTATTTAACTTAATTAACATCGAAAAAAAAGCTTTCATCATGTACTTACCAAAGAGGTGATTAAGTAACTGTGATTTTCGGTCATCATGCCTACTTGCTGAACCTGAAAAAAATAAAAGAGAAAATATGTCAACGCGAGGCGATGGCGGTAACTTGACCCTCCATAGAATTCATACTGTGTTAGGCTTAGGTTAGGTTAAGGTACAGTGTAGGTTTAGGTAAAGTTGAACCTGTTGTCATTTTCCCATTGCTCCTGGTACCCCAATGGCTATAAACCCACCCATAAAACTCTCCATTCTGGAAATAGGCTTATTTTAGGCATTTTTTTTATCCTCTTACGATGGGATGGTATCGTTGAGTTTCATAAACTGTGTCCATTTCCTGAATAAAACCCATTTTGCGATACTATTCCCTCTCCAAAAAGGATAAGTATTAGCAGTAAAAAGGCGGCAACTTCTTCTTGGGTCCCAGGGAAGTTTGGCGCGAAAAAAATAAATAAATAAAACGCCCAAAACTTTGATAAGGCTTAAGAAACTGGGCTCCGGATTTTTATACTTCGTCTTAGATGTATTCCCCGAACAGAGAGTTCGATATGTATATAAATAGACTTTAAAAACAGCCTTAGGTGCGCAGATAGGGAGCAAGAGGGAAAAAAGGTATTTTTTTTATTTTTTTCAAAATCGCAATCCCTGATTCAGAGAGGTGCATGAAAAAAGACATCTAAACGTTTTCACCAACTATTCCCTATTTTTTTTTAAAAAAAGGCTTAAATTTCTTTCTTATATAGCAGACGGATTTTTTCGATCCTAACACAATCAGACCTCGTTACTACCATGTGACTTCATGAAATCAATTGAAAATAGTTTAAAAACAAAGTCGCGCGGTTCTTTTTCGTTACGGATGTGGGATGGGAATTATTAGACATCGTACACATATACTTAATTTGCAATTAAATCAAAATCTCTACTATCTTTTAAACCGTCTATTTGGGCGGATCGAGGTGTACTTAAGGCAAAGTGTATATCGATTGAAGATACAGACAGAAGCTCTGTTAAGTAACTAGCGTCACGATTAGCCTACGTATGTTATAAACCGACAGCAATTAGGTTAGTTAAATAGTGTCTCGTTAGCTACTGTCATCTTTGTAAAGACACTCGGACCTAGATTATACCATGGTTCTAATTAGGGAAAACTCAGTTTGGCAATTACAATTAACGTCTATAATATTTGATACGTTGGTTAAGAGTTAAAAGATAATTTTAACTTACGTGTTTTAGGACGGTGTAAATATTTTCCCGCTTAACGTCGATGACGAAGTTGGATTCAAAAGTGCGTTTGATTTTCCAGAAAAGGTCACGGTAAGGTTCGCCCGGTGTAAACTGATACATATGAATTCTCCAATTATTTTGTTGGGCTTCTTTGAAAAAGTCTTGCAAACGCACAACCCCTTAAAAGAAAATAATTTTAATCAAATTAATTTCTAAATATTAACAAATGTGTGTTAAAATTATCAACTGCATCAAAAACCCTCGCAGTGAACTTATGAACTAAAAACTTTCCGCTATGGTGAACTTAATTTTCCACTCCCTTTTAAAGATTATTGATTTTTCAAATGCAGAGACTCGTAAAATCCCAGACGTAGGAGTTTTAAGCCTGAGCTGCCAAATTCTTAACTTCAGAAGAAAAAAATGGAGCCCCAGACTTAATAGCTCTTGGAATGAGTGGGTTGTATAATAATAATAAGCTGCAAGAAGGGTCCTTAAAAATAACATTATCTTTTACTTATAATATGCCTTCAAAGAAAGATACTCGTTCTAAGAAAAATAATCTTTCTTTGTTAAGTAATTTAAGCTTCTTAATTTCTTTTATACGCTCTACTGCTTTCGTTAATTAGCAATTAGATCACACGTATATACGTACGTAAGATAACTTTATTATTTAATAAAAGTAATTTATTAGATTAATTATATGTATTAGTATATAATTCTCCTCAAGACAGTTTAATCTGATTGTCAAAATTAAAACGTAAAAGTTCGCTGCCCTTTGGCATTTATGGAGAGACTAAAGAGTACGTTTAATTATTGATGGATCGGATCTGTGTTGGACGATAAAGAATTGTGACAATGCCTAATGAATTACTTATTAGGTTATGGAGTAGTTAGTGGGGGCGCCAATCACGTCGACGGAATAGGAACAAATTGTATCTCAGGATCATCTTACCTTCGTGTTCTTCGTAAACGACGCAGAAACTCTTCCAACCCCAGATCTTGACGAGGTCGACGTAAGCCCTGGCAAGAACGGAAGGCCGTGGAAACAAATTGATGGACAAATCATCCCTCTGTAGTTGGAAGTCCCATCGCGTCTCGACGTGAGGTACGTCCAGAGCGTCGCAAATTGACTGGACGTGCATACTCGTCACGTCCGACAATGGCCCGAAGATCCCTGCCACCCCCATCTTCAGCAAGTTACAAACTACAACGATACAACAAAAGAGAGAGAGAGAGAGAGAGAGAGAGAGAGAGAGAGAGAGAAATTTCATAACAATGATCGATCCACAAACAACAACTATACAATCAGAACTCGTTCCAGAAAAATCCTAATTCAACAACAGGGGCTTGAGTTGGAAGCTTTTTCATGATAAAAGTTTAATTAGAGTATAAATTCAAATTCCCTGGACAACCTTTTAAGCACTTTTAATTGTAGAAAGGTCACAACTTGTTGTTGCTAAAAATTATTAGTACTCTTATAGGAATATTACCGAAACAAATAGAATTAACTGTCTTTCATCACTGTTATTTATAAAAAATAGATAGACTTAACTAAGAGCTACCAAATGTTTCAAATTAGACCAAAATCAGATGAGATTTAAAAAAGTTATTAGCAATATTAATATTATAAACTTATCCTATTGAATTTGCCTTACCCTGGAAGGTTGCTTCACCCTGAACATGGATGTGTAGTAATTTAAACATTTCTACAGGGGCCATAGGAATAACATGGGCCGTTTTACCCCTAAATGTCGGCTTTTTCAAAAGACAAAATTATAAAAAAATAAAACTAAATATCGTTTTTTATTCAAAATGCAAAACCCTCGCTGGCGGATAAGAAAATTTTAAGAATAAAATAAATATTATTTTCAAAAGAAGAACCTTTTTAAGATATTAGAATATTCGATAAGGGTATTATACTCAATTCGATATTTTTAATACCATTAAAAATGTTGGTGAAAAAAAGTCGACCACCTCTTTTTTTGACTTAAGTGGATACAAAAAATTTTCCTTTCCCTTTTTATGCTGGTATAACACGGAGCGCATTAGTTTATTCGAAGTGACAGCTAGTCTCGGCCGATAAAGGATGATATAGACCTACTATAAGCTTCATCATAAAACGGTCTTCTCCGATCATTTTCAAAGGGATCTCTCTCACTCTCTCTTTTCATACTAGCCCTCGCTTATAGCAAATCAAAACACAGATTTCTAGCTAGGCTATATCATAGAAATAAAATTTGAATTGGTAATTCGGTTGCTTCACGCTTTTCCTCGGCCCGCTTCCAATCTAACAAGGACGATAGATTTCCAATAGTGGATTGCGTAAGTAAGGGTCTCTCGTGGTAGGGCCTTGTCCATAATTCGAAACGTCTAGAGCTCGGGATAATTTTCATTAACTTCTAAACAGTATCCGGTCCGTTTCTAAATCCTCTAATAGACTGTAAAGGTCTTTTCAGATGACACAACGTTTAGGCTCGTTTAGATTAGTAAACTAGTTAGGTATGTGTTAACAGAAGTTGAACAAGTTCAATCACCAATTGATCACTGACCAATTTTTGAAGACTCAACCTTTTGACCCATCTAGTTGAGTCAAATTTAATAATTAAATAAATAATCCTTTTTTATTCGGAATTTCGGAGTAATTCTACATAGTTGAATTAATAGATTTTTACCATATAGAATTTTCTTTTCTACAACCTTTGAACCCAACTAATTCTATACTGAAGTAAAACGTTTTCTATATAGGTTAAGACTAGTCCTTGGGTAACATTTACCCTTTTTTCGTATTATAGAGAAGTGATAACTTCTCTGGTCACGAGGGAACGGATAAAAACTGACGTTACTCGCGTTATTACCGATGAAAAACGAGGCTACAGTCTCTTGGAACTCTTTTTTTTTCATGGAAAGACAATATCATAACGTTTTCCTAACTGTACGATCCCTCAGGGAGTAGAGCTGGAAATGTGTGTGGCGTGGCCAAAGTATACAAGGTAGCTTCTCTGAAATAACCCTCCTTACTCGTAGTTATAACCTCGTAACAAAGGTCACGAATTTTTGGCCAGAAGCCAATAAAAGAAGTCCAGAGACAAAGGCCTAACTGAAAGGCCTAACTTAATTCCCGATGAAATTTCATATCGAATATTGTTTTAATACTAACACAAACAAAGATGCAACGCCCACCCAAAATGCTTAGCACCAATGCAAAAATAAAAGAAATATTAAGAAATAGCGTAGGTTGAAACAGGGAGATTTTATATGAGGAGAGGCAAGATGTATCTGTAACGTTTCCCTGTAACAACTACGTATTTGCGCATCGTTCTCCTCAGCGAAGAATATGTTATTCGTATTTATAATTTTATCTACAGCGGTCACGTGACGCGTTCTCTCTTCTAACAAAATGCGCAAAAGAGAGAGGGGAGAGAGAGAGAGTGTTTTTGAATTAAAAGGCTTTCCGTAATCTACCTCGTATCAAGAATTAGTGATAGAGCCTTGTCGAATTCCGTTAAGTGTAGCTCGGTCAAGATCCGAACAATTTCCATATATTTATTATGTCTAAAGTGTGCTGTTATTAGCACAAAGGTAACCAGCTTGTTTTAATATTATTTAAGCGTGTTTCCCATTATCTTTATTCTTTACTTTCCATAACCTGTCACACCTAACGTAAAAAAGTAGGTTAGGCTAAGTGTATTTCCTCGGAGAATTTTTATAAGGGCTGCGCATTTTTCGCGGTAAAAAACAGCGTGGGGCGCAGTTCGTTTCCCGCAAATTTCATTACGAGCGCGGTAGCGTAAAAATTGCGCGCTAAAAATGTTAGAGATAGAGCCCGAATGTAGTAAGGTCGTATTATACTGATGGCAAAAAGCCAGCGAAATTACATAACTGGAATACTAAAAAGAAAAAGCAAAAAAATAGGTAAAATAACAAAGGATATTATATAACAGGGTTCATACGGAATTTCGAAAAACGAACAGAGCATTTTCAAAACGGGGGGGGGACGAAGTATCGTCTGCTGATTCGGTATAGGGGGGATCCAAAGACGTTAGAAAGGACTTCTAAATTACCAGTGCATTATAGTCCTATGTTCAAGACAAATTTAAAGTCTTTGTAGCGCATATATCTATTAAAATGTTTTATAAAATTAGCTATTTTTGTAAGAAAAGACCCGCTTCGTTTCCCGCCAGAAAAAAAGGCTTTTACATATAAAATAAATTAAGGTATATTAAAAATTAATTTCCTCTAGTTCGTCTTATCTCCAGCCAATCGAGGTCGTAGATAAAACGTTACAAAAATATTAGGAAAATGGAAATTTAATATATTTTAAAAGGGTGGAAACTCATAGATAAAAGAGGTATATAAGTAAATTTAATCAAAGCTTGCTCTCTGATTGTACCTAACCCAATACGTAGATAATGTCTAATATCTATGGGAGATTCGAAGGGAGAGATAAAATGGGGTACTGTAATTTCATATTAGAATTGGGCCAGTTAAATAGTCTAGCCCCAAAATAGCACATCTCGAGCGAGTTTTAATCTCGTAGGGTTCAGGCTACGCTACAGCAATGCGTCTAGGCCTTAGGATGGAAGATGGTGGAGAAGCGATGGTTAACTCGCGCATGCTCGGAACAGTTTGGTCGTGTTTAGTAAAGATCTACGATCCAGTTTCTATCTAAGCATCGTTCTGGGCCCCCGCGCGTGTTTCTCGAGAATGGGAAAATATTAAAATATATAGGAGGTGTAAATCATTAAGAGAGATTATGTTCAGAATTAAAATTTAGAAAAAAAATTAATTAAGTAATTAAAACTTGTATTTATTCATGGAGAATAATTACGGTTCTGCATTTGTTTGTCTATACGAGTGTTTTGTAAATTGTTGTAAATAAATGAGGTTATAATTAAGGGTGATTAAGTCATTCGTAACATTTAAAAGTAAACAAACAAATATACTTTGTAAGCCAGGCTAACTCTCTAGTTTAGTTTAAATACCGCTCAAATACTACAATGTATGTACTACTTGAGAGTTAAACTCGAAGTAAACAATATAATAACATTTAAAAATAACCCCACTTCAAAAACCCATTTAAATTTGAGATACAGCATTTTAACCCTAACATTCTATACGTTACAATTTTGACTCCCTCTTCTCTTGAATGGATTTTAAAAAGAAGAAGCTTTAGCTACTAGCCTAAGGGGGGAAGGGGAGGGGGTGGCCATTGTGTTACGGACGATTGCCTCTGAAATTTGGAAGATTTCGGACAAAAGAGATGGCGATGGACCATTTTTTTTTTCTTTTTTGCTCTCCCGTATCTCTCCTCTTCCGTTCATCCTACACAGTAAAAAATAGGGGTTTGAAATTGGTTTCAAAATGGTTTACGGAACCATTGAGAGTTTTAATTAAAACCAGTTCTGGTTTACACCATTAAAGTGCTGATCTGAATACAGAACATTTGAATAATAGTATATTTTTATACCAATAACGGAATTTTATAAGGTTGGAATTTAAACCGTTTTGGGTTTAGTTGAAAATGGCCTATCTTAAAACCAGTAACAGTTTCTTGACACGGTATGCATTAAAACCATCTCACGTTTCAAAAAGATACACCATTAATGTGATGATCTAAATATAGAACATTTGAATAATAGTATATTTTTATACCAATAACGGTATTTTATAACGTGGGAACTCAAACCGTTTTGGGTTTAGATGAAAATGGCCTACCTTAAAACCAATAACAGTTTTTTGACACGGTATAGATTAAAACTATCTCTTGTTTCAAAAAGGTCGAACATATAGTTTTTATTATCTGCACGGGAATAAAAAATCTTTATATGGAGAGAAACCAGACGTGATTAGTGTAAAATATAAAAATTTTATTTAAAAATAGCGGTGAGGCGTTTCGATCCGCGGCTCGTAGTTCAGTCCAATGAACATAATTGCATTCACGTTAATATAAATAAAAATGATAATATCATGGAGTTTGCTTATATTTGATTCCATTAAATTCGAAATCGTTATTTCTTAAGCAAATTTCTGTAACCGTTAAATATACAAAGGTTATGTTAAGTATATCATATTTTTCTTAATTTCCCGTAAAGTTGTCTTTGCATATCGGTATTTCCGAATCGGTCTATTTATTCAGTAATTATTTCAATATATATTTTAATGCAAGTTTCTTTTTGTTAACTACTCACAGACTTCGATCTCAGAGTTATATAACTTTGGTTTTCAATCACATATCTGTCTAACAATTCGTAAGAAACTAGGGAATCTGGGTTTATTCTAATCCAATTTTCGGAATTCACAATTGCATAAGCGAATATCTTTCGATTAAATTCAGCCACTTGAAACAAAACACCGCACAACAACAAAGACTTGTTAATACAAAAAATGTGCTTAATTTGTAAAAAAGACTTGATTTCATTTCCCCGAATTTCGTGTTTTAAAAAAGATCCCACGCAAAAGGTCATATTATCATATGTTGCTTTTTTGACAGAGTAAAGGTTATCGGGGCACCCACCAAGAAGTAATTGTACAGCATCAGGCAAGCAATTTTTTTGTAAAAATGATCCCGATGACGTGTCTTGTATTTTGTATTGCCTCTCGGATAAGTTGTTGTAGCACTGAAATAATTGATGCCGCGAAGCTAACGTTTTAGTGATATTTTTGAAGTTTTTGGAAGCGAGAGCAATTTTTTTAAAATAGCTATGTTTTGCCTCAAAGCGAATGCATGACATGGCCCGTAAAGGTCCGTATTTTCTATAAGCGTCAGCATAATGTATCATATAATGGTATTTCGGCGTCATAGATTCAGACCCAAATACATTTGCAACTAATTTTAGAAAATCTTCAATTAATTGTTCAAGAATGTCGAGAAATGACACATGTAGATGAGATGCATATATGAACTCGACAATTTCCCTGAGTTTCAAATACACAAGCCAGTGTTGATCTCCCTCATTTGGCAAGTAGTGAAATAAAATCAAAGGCAGAAGCCTAAACAAACAAAGTAATTCGCTTGCCGACCCTTTAATATGGCCTTTACCACATATAGCATTGTGTATTTGAGTCTCAGGAATGCTTGATTCTGTTTTTCCAAAGGGAAATTTTGAAATATTATTGTTGAATTCGTCCAAGGTCAGGTAATTATTTGAAATCATATGGTTTAAAACTCGTTTCAAAACACTTGGAATAACCCCTTCTAAGATATCGTGCATAGGGTCAGGGGGCAATTGTTGCGTCACGTCAAAGTTATTGATAGTCATTAATGGACTGGTACTCCGTACTCCATATGATGCACGGAAGCTTTTCGATGTACCCATTCCGTCTAAGTGGTACATATGCAGGGCTAGTGTGCGTTCTCGAACTTGGTTCTTATTTGTTTTGATCGAAATTTCTAAATAATCTACCATACAAAATCTACATATTCTACCATTATTGAAATTACAATTAAAACCACCAAGTTTGTGTTGCCCGAGGTTATCTCCAGAGAAAATCGAAATTGTAACGGTGTGATGAACCCCTGTCTTTTCCACAAACAGTCCTTCCTCAGATAAAGCGTTCAAATCATAAATCAGTGGTTTCATTAACTCACGAAAACCGAAACTGTCAAGGTCAACAGATTTAGCCAAAAATACTAAATTTATATCACTTAGCTGGGCTCGGTATTTGCCATCGAGGTTTAAAATCGAAAAGTAACACCCCAAGGTTTTGTGTTTTCCTCTTTTCGAACCCAGGGGGTTAACTAACTCCATTTCGTCGAGATAAATTTGTAAATGTATAGTTTGAATCGAATATTCCGGTTGACTCCCTATTATATTTTTAGCTATGTCACCCTGCAAATAATGTCCAATGCAGTTGGAAGGGATTTTTCCTAATTTCACATGCTTCTTAATCATTTGATTTGAGGAATAAAGTTTCTCAAGAACTTTAATTATTGGAACATACTGAAAAACCTTTTTCTTGGCGTCATCAGCTGTTTCAGAAAATGTGTACTGGATGGGTTCAATCAGACCATATTCATTTTTACACAACGTTGAAATTTTATAGTTTGAGTTCAATGAAACAAAAGTTTCTTTCACTTCCGTACTTTTTGAAAACAAAATATTTTCATCTACGTCAAGTCCTTTTGCTTTTAATTTTTTTGTGACATTTTCCTTCACTGAATCCAAGAGATGTTCACAAAAACCCAGTAAATCGTTAATCATAGATTGAATTACCGTATGTGGCAGATGGTGTGCTTCTTTGTATTTAAGAATAAGCTTCAGAAGTGATTCGCGGATCTCAAGCGGATTTAAATCATTTTCCAGTCCCGTTTCACCATATTCAATTTCCTCATTAACTGGAACGTCGGGAACTTCAGGCTCCACGTTAATCTCCATTTGGACATTATTTTCATTTTCATGATTTTGAGTATCGTTTTGGCTTTTGTAAACTAGTGGATGTTTAATTTTAACGTGACGTCGAAAAGAATCCACTTTTTTGTAACACCTTCCACATCCATCTATCCCACAGACAACGTTAAATTTAGGGTCATTTCCATGAGCATTTTGTAAGTGATTTAATAAGTTAGTAAATGTTTTTGCAAAATATGTACACTTAACACAGCTATAAAATTGGGCACTCATCATAAATTACATTTAGATCGAGCTTGGTAAAATGCTAAACTAAACTACCTTAACGTTCTTTGATATAAGAACTGTGGGGAGAATTGGAAATTTTTCTATATTGACATGATAATCCCTAAAGAGGTATTTTCATGTCACTTGGCCAAAATGCTAGAACATGTAGCTTTGAAATATAACGTCGCGCGTGCGGTCCTTCGAGAAAGGTGACCACTGAAGGGGGCAGGTCGATAAAAGGGCAATCCGGTAAAGGGGTGTGAGGGTGTGACTCGGGTTTTTCTCTTTTCTCAATAGAAGAGGACTCAGAGGAAAGTTTTTTCAATTCGGTTTTCGCTTTTCCCCCCGGGCCCCCAAATACGGTGCCTAATAGGCGCGCCTATACGCGCACATTTCTAGACAAAGTACTGGACAAAGAAGTTTCGCTTGGTGAGGTTAAAGTTTTGAGATGGCTAGTGAAGAAATATTACTGCTTCTAATTTTTGGCGACAAAAAGAAGAAAATATCGTTGAAGAATCCTTCAATTAAAAGTTTTCGAGATAAACTTGAATCAGACGTTTCCTTACAAGAATATAATGGAAATGGTTTTATATACCAGGTAAGTGCCTTTTTTATTAACCTTAACAACTTCAAAGTATTAAATCAAGAATGAAACTTGTATAATCTGGTGTTCAAAATTTATCCCAGTGATTTTCCACTCGGTAGTATAGCAACATGGTGTATAATTCCATTGTTTCAGACTCAGTAATGGCAGTGGCCTGCCTTTCGCTATGTTAGGCTCGATGGGAAGTTAACATGGGTTGCCAACTTGCCATTACTCGATCTGGTCTTAGAATTCAAAGATTGAAATTTTAAACTACTATAATAATATTTAGTTATATAATCTGTAGAATATAGGGAGCGGGCGAACAGTTCTTTCTACGTCATAGCTTATATAGGGTATTTCCCGTACATGTAGAGGCAGAGAGAATTAAGTAGGGAGGGAGCGGAAGCTAGGGCAGAAAAGTGAAAAGTCACGTGATCTGGGTAGAGCGGTTTCCGGTTCATCGCTACTAGAAGCTAGCTCTAGACCGGAAATTAGCCTACCTAGTTACGCCTCCTTAGCTTTAAGAGTACGCGTCATCTCGCTTAGCACTATCAAAGGCTATCCGCTCGTCACTAACGGGGTAGAGAAATTTCCTTCCCTCTTTCCTACCTCTAACTGCACTTCAGGGTTGCCAGTAATTTTTGAGTGCGCCTCAGGCTCAGAAGCTATTTGAACTGAACTGAACTTCATGCCATTCGGCAGAATGTATGTTGTGCTTGAATTGCGCTCACAAAGGACTGGCAACACTTGTCTGCAAACTAAGTACAGTTATTTTCTTTGATCTTGATAATATTAAAAATTTTGAAGGTTTATGATCATGACTTTGACGAGTTCGTGGAGCTTGACAATGAAACGGTATTTGAAAACAAGATGAAGATCAAAGTTGTAACGGTAAGCTTATTTATCCTTGAACCATAATTTTAAAAGATGTTCCATAAGATTGATACTGGTTACTGAGAGCAAGCCGTGTAGTGACGTAAGTCATACGTCATAGGCAGTTCTTTGATTGGTGAAAGGTTCTTGTATAAAGCTACGCCTAGAAGAGGCTCTGTCAAAGGCTTACTAGTACTGACTAGTTGAGTATATGAACTACAAAACCAAATACGGTCTATCCTCCCTCGCGTCGATCATCCTTGAACATAAAAAGAGTATTGAAAATATTCTTCATATAACTGTTTTTAAATTTATCCACACAGAAAAAAAGAGAAAATATGGAAGGAATATGTTCACCTCGAAAGAAAGCTCACCTAATGATAGCAAAGGAAACAGAAAATGAAGGATCAGAAGTAGTAAATGAAGGGTCAGAAGCAGTAAATGAATTATCAGAAGCAGAAAATGAAGTGCCACAAGCAACATGTACTTCATGGTAATATAATATACAACTGTTATTTGTTATTAATCTGAAGTAGTACTTTTAAGTACGTTCTATAGAAATGAATATGAATTATTAATTACAGGATTGTAAATACTCAAAAGGAGAGCGTTGGCACCGGATCACGTACAAATTTTTCACTAACCTACACTTTGCCAGATCTTTCTGAGACATATACGAAGGCAGAGCTTTACGCTGCAATTCCTAAGGAAAATAAAGGCTTGATAAATAGGGAACTTATCAACATTCTTTTTCATGATATCCTTAAAAAATATTCTCTGTAAGTTGAATAACATACTGTTATTGCTCTTTCTTAGCCTATGTATTTATATCGCACAATATATTCATTTTTAAAGGTATCCCCCATCACATATGCTCGTGGCTCAAAAACTAGTTTCTGTATATCCACATTTGAAACAGAATCCTAATGAAACATATGTAAGTAGTCCTTTGTTTCGTGTAGGTATAATGAACCAAGACAATAAAAGTCTAGGATTATGTTTAATTGAATAAGCTTTTTTTTATAGGAGCCGTGGTACAAGCAGCTTCGAGCCAAGTATAAGAACTTTCGTTTCAGTTTGAAAGGAGTTCCGGCAGTTCAAAATGCGAAAAAGAAGTATGGGAAAAGCTCATATAAAATCCACGCTCCTGGAAACCTGACATCAAAGGTGCCATTAATTGCTGAGGCAAATAACCAACAACGACTTGGTCCTCCAACTGATAGCTCTAATAAAGATGAAGATTCAAGTCTAACAATGACACGAAAAAATACAGCTTCGTCAGACTTAGATTCAGTAACATCAAAAACCGCAGAGAAAGATTCTACTTTCTCGACCATCCCTGAGAAAGGTTCTGCATTGCCGAAAACCCCAGACAAACAATCTACCACATCGAAGGCTCTGGATAAAGAATCTTTGAACTTGGGAACATCGGAAATTGGGTCTGAAATTTTGGAAACATGTGATATTGAACGTCTAGCACCTGAAAATGCAGAATCGTTAAACAAAGAACCTGAAGCCTTGATAATTTCACGAAAATCATTTTCACCCGTATCAGGAAAAACAGCAGAACTAACTAGAAAGTCAGCAAACCATTCAAAAGAAATACCATCTCCACCAATTCCAGTAAGTAAAATAAAAATAATTATCTTTACTTAAAGGGTTAGTGTCACCAAAAATCGAAACTCTTAAAATAAAACCATTATAATCCTATCTGATAGAACAGATCTAATTGATTCAGTCCATTATAATATTTTAAGTCTTGTTGAAAAGCCCGTTTTCAAAGCTTGGAAATTTAATTTTTTCCAACTATTCTATCAGTTTAAAGTTACGGTCCCCTGGTGACGTCATGATCAAGAGCGCGCGAGCACGTTCCCCAAACTCTTTATCGGCAGCTTTTTCACTACTTTAATAATTAGGCTTAATAACAAACGGTACCCTTATTGACGTCCCCAGGGGTACAAATGAATTTATTTTTTGTTGAAGTATGTTCAAATGTGCGTTTGTTTTTTCATATTACAAAAAGAATAACTTTCTTTGACTATACTTTACTACTTTAACTTAGGAAAACCAAAACTAGACATTTTTCAATAAACGAGTCACTAACCCTTTAAAGTAAAAACTGGGAAAATTATATATATTTACTTTAAAACTGGGAAAATTATATATATTTACTTTAAAACTGGGAATATTATATATATTTACTTTAAAACTGGGAAAGCTATTTATCTTTACTTAAAAATGAGAAAAACAAATATCTTTACTTATGGAACTGTTATTTAAGGTTTTGGAAGATATGGAAGACGGGATTAGTGTTAAACAACACATTAAATATATGCAGTTAGAAATGCGTAAAAATAATAAAGATTGGGTGGCCATTGACAAAATGATGGATCGGACATACTCTCATAGGCGAGATCTTATTGAAAACCAGTCGTTACAATGCCTTTTAGAAACGTACCCATCACTGTGTAATATTAGACAGGTAATTCGGTGTATTTTTTAGTTAAAACATTATACATAAGAGTAATTACACTTTTTTTTTTCAGATAAATTTGGAATTTCAAAGGGTAACTGGGATTAATATAGAGAAAAGATTAGCAGAGTCCCTCCAATTGTATTCAGGGAAAATTTGGAATTTAAATCAAAAAGAATCTGTTGATTTAAGATCAGTATTAATGGAAGAAGTCGACAGTTTGTCAGACAAGCAATCTCAACAAAGTAAAATATATTTCACTATTAAAATATTAATGAAATTTACAGAGAGAAACCACGCGTAAACTGATTAAATAAAATCATTTCAGTATTTTATTTAATCTGTTTACACGTGGTTTCTCTCTGTGTAAATTTCATTTATATTTTAATCTAAAACTCCCGTGATAAATAATTCTCATTAAAGAGTTTTATAAAATATTTCATTATCGTTACTAATTAAAAAAAACTAAATTTCAATTTAGGTGCCAAAGCTAAATTAAGCCTTATGCTAATACCTGGAATATTAAAGGAATGCCATCAATCGATGTTTTCCAAAAGGAGCGAAGTCTCAAAAGTTCTAGTGTCACAGGGTGCTGTACTTGTATATTCTGGAAACAATATCTTCTGTTCCGAAGAATGGGAGCTGCATGTGGATAGGAAAAGTGTGGCTAGCACCGAGGATTTTTTTTCAGCACTGTGCGCTTATTTTGCAAGCTATTGGGTGTTTAATGTTCATTATCCAATTAATTTGCTAAAAACTTTAACGTTTGTTGAAAATTGTTGTCTGGGCTTAAATGCCACAAAAATTTGCGCCCAAGTAAAACATTTAGCAAAAAAATGCAATAAGTTAACTTAATTAAAACTCTAAACTGGAATTAAATCAAAGTAATTTTGTTCGCAACCAATGAGTACATAATATTTTAAATTAAAAAGAACACAATATTTAAGGGCCTATAATGCATGATTTTAAGTTAATCTTGAGTCAAACCAGCGAGAGAATAGCGCTGAGATACATGTTAACCAATGGGGCTCCGCGCTTTTCTCTCGTTGGTTTGACTATAGCTTATGCAACCTTTAAGGGTTGGGGTAGTAAGGCCTAACCCATTTTAGGCCTAGTATAGTAACCGTTTTAGTCGTGCTATATAAACCATTTTAGGCTTGCTATATAAACCATTTTAGGCTTGATACGCAAACCATTTTAGTCGTGCTATATAAACCATTTTAGGCTTGCTATATAAACCATTTTAGGCTTGATACGCAAACCATTTTAGGCTTGATACGCAAACCATTTTAGGCTTGATACGCAAACCATTTTAGGCTTGATACGCAAACCATTTTAGGCTTGATACGCAAACCATTTTAGGCTTGCCATGCAAACCATTTTAGGCTTGCTATGCAAACCACTTTAGGCTTGCTATGCAAACCATTTTTGGCTTGCTATGCAAACCATTTTAGGCTTGCTATGCAAACCATTTAAGGCCAACTATATTAACCCTTTCTATCCTTATGCCAAACCATAAAGGGTATATTTTTAGAATCATAATGGTATACACTGAACTTAATATTTAGATGGAAGGGTTTACTATCAGTACTTGACGGGTTTTAATTAAAACTGTTTGAAATATGATCAGGCCCGTAATCATCTAAAAAAAGGAGTTTAAAGGTTTATATTTAAACCTAAAACTGTGGTTCTGAAACTCCCCTCAAAAATTATGGTATAAATGCTAACCATTTGATCATCAGAATAGCCCGATACCGGTTTCACATAAGCTAGTTAATGGTTTATATATGTACCAAAATTTCGGTTTCAAACTTTACTCTCGGAAAATAGTGATTTTAAATTAAACCATTATATTTTATTATGGTTTAAAAATGTACACTTTCAGGGTTTTAAATCCGGGAAAAAAGTTTTTATCATTAATGGTTTAAAAGTAGACCACAATTTTTTACTGTGTAAGCGGAGGATCGGTTGGGCTTCCTCTGGCAGCAACAGGGATGTGGGGAACATTATTCTATGGGAATCAGAGAGAATAATTTCGAGGGGTGTTGAAAAACCAGTCGCAGGGTTAAACTTAGGATGCTTGGAGGTTTTTTTTATAAAGCTAGAGAGATACTTCTTCTCATCTGGATATAATTCTCTGGGATGAAGAGGAAAAGAAGCTCAAGAGGAAGAGATGGGAGAAGCCGAAGGGATAATCAATATCGAGGCGTTTTAGGCAAAGGGATCTGGCTCTTAGTATTATAACTTTAGCTCAAAAGCGCGCTCGTCTTTTATCTAACATAAATGTTCAAAACTGTCTTAATTTATGTCTAAGTCAAAATTTGCTCATGGCAATGTTTACTTTGTTGAATAATTAAGGGATAACTACGATTGTTTAAAGCGCAAAGCATCATTCCTAATTGGGATTTAATTGAAGAGGATGCTGTATTAGGGGCTCGAGAAAGTTAATCATAATTAATGCGAACTTGAAGTGCAAGAATTACTCAATTTTCCTTACACCTATGGCGAGAAGATATATCAATTTAATATTCATTAAAAATTAAGCTTAGGATGGGCTATTTTTAAGGAAATTTCCTTACAGGAAATAGAACGTATATCTAGAAAATGCAAGACGGTAACCGGAAAAAATGGGTCTATTCAAGTTTAGTAATAATTTATGGTATTTTTTGTGCATGATTTGAATTGTTTTGCAGATAGAACTCAATTAGTGTTTTACCATCAGGACTAATTAAATGCGTCTTATTTTTAATTGTAAACTAAGTAGAATGCGATTGCAAGACGCAGCTGTGACAGTTTAAGAAAGTTGATTAAAAATAAATGCGCTATTAATTGCATTTTCATGGTCTGAGTTCATTCCGATGTCTCTTTGGGTTCAACCGTTTAGTGTATAAAGTAAAAAAAAACAATGGGCCTTTTTTATTAAGAGTTTGAGATATCTTTACGACGGCCTTCGACAGGGAATACGATACACACGGGGTAAACCCTGATAAAGGTTGGTTTTGAAATTATACGAAAATGGTTCATTATTTTTCTTTGAATGAACGTCTTTAAGCGAAACGCTTTAGGGCATCACCTGGCCGGGTATTGTTCTTCGTAATTAGGTTGGGATCCGCAAATGGAATATGCAAATGGCACTAGTTAATAAGCTCGCGAAAATCGAACAGAGCTAAATTAATAAAAGAAATTATCAAAAGAAGGAAGTCAGTACGTTCCTTCATTTAATAAAGCAAACGTATGCAATTGAGCAAATTAATCAGGGTATTTTTGGGTTATTACTGCTTCCAGTTTAATTACTTCTATTAAGAAACGAGCCGAAGAAATAATAATAAAATATATTAGTGACGAACTTTGCTTTGAACCAAAGGCTTTCTAAGTCTTTAGAATTGGATTTTCTCTGTTGCAGGGAGGAGTAGAAACGGAGCAGTCTTGTCTACAATTAATATGGCTCCTTCTTGTCGCGTGGGCTACTGTTTGCGCCCTCTCCATCACAAAATGTACTATTTTCAAATAAGTTTCGTACTCATTGCTGAACTACAGTCAACGGAACGCACGCTTTATTTTAGTTATAATTATTCTCACGAGAGGGCAATGCTAGTTGGCCGTTTGCCACGTGATAAGCAATAACCAAGTTTTCCCTCCTCTCCTTTTCTACTCCTCCCTGTCTGTTGCAATCGAAAAAGCTTAGTTAAAACGTTAATGAACGTTAAATATTTAAGCTCTTAAGAATAAATATAATATTCGCTAAATTTACGTGACGGTGAAGTCACGTTGAAAAGGTTTCCTTTTGAAATTTTAATAAAATTTTCTAGCATATTTCTCGCGTGGGTGCAATTACTGAAATGAATAAATGTTTATATAAATTTCCCGCCTTATTTTCCACCACAGGCTCGCGCCGAAAGGTCACAACTTTCCCTGGGGCTAATTAGGATAAGCATTTTCATTTCTATAACAGCTCCGCGATCGAGTGCACGAGATCTTTTCAAAAGCTATACAAAATCTATGAAAAGAGCGGGAATGATATATATATATATATATTTTCCCGCGCAAAATTAGAAGATATCACCATGGAAACACGTCCCGAATTTTCACGCCACTTTCCATAGACGTTCATTAATCGAAGTACCGTTAAATTTGTCTCCCATTTTATATTTAAATCTCTCGAAGGTTTAATTTTCTTCATTAGTTCAACGGAAATAGTATGTAGTGTATAACGTAAGAGAATGCTATTACGTTCTTTGCTTTAGCCTTGAAGCTAGGCCATGATGGGAAATTTCAAAGCGTGGAACATCGCTAGCCTGAGGGGGATAACCGAATGAAATGAGGGACGGATCTGGCCCTGGCTAACTTTGGGATGTGGAAGAGGAGAGATGGAGAAAAGAGCCACCCGGAAAAGAAGAAGAGCGAGAGCGAGAGAGAAAATGGAGAGCAAAATCAAGCGACTATCGAGCGGCCGCTCAGTTAAAGTTAAGCGAGAATGTATGGTGGAATGGGAATCAAAATTTGCCAGCATGTGATACGACATATTTTGTGACGAAGTATGCTGACACAGTTAAGACATCATAGTGCATAGGATAAAGGTTAAGGATACTACTCACTATTACCATTGTACGATACTACCTATACTTCGTAATTCTAGAGACTTACAGCTCGAGAACGACAACAAGCGAGAATTGAAGTACTACACTCAGTGGTTAATTTTGCAGGACTTCCATCATCCTATTTAGTCTGTACTAAGCCTTTGACAGCGCCTCACCAGGCCTTCTTCGCTTTACCTCGAATCTATGACCTACGTCACTTCATGACAAGCTCTCAGTTTCCAGTGACAAACTTATCGAACATATCTTATGAAATGGGCAAAGTAATACTGGTGGGTTACTTGGCTCGAAAATTACCATTATCACTCGCTCGCCGATGGAAAAAGGGAGTAGGGGTCGAGCGCTCTGCCAACGCATCGATAAATGAGAGGAAAATGGAAAAGAGGAGAGGAGGAAGAATGAAAAGTCGGAGGAGAGAAGAGAGAGAGAGAGAGATGCCGGGTACGGAGCCAATTGTCAATTACTGTCGGTAGAGGCGCGCGGAGACCACCGCCGCTAGAGACCTCTAGCTTTGTACTGTATGGTCTATACAATATGACTTCTCGAGAATAACTTGGAATGGAAGGGGAGAAAGGGTCTCCAATTGGGATAAAGAAGAAAAAAAAGAGAACAACGTTCGACCGACGAAGAATATACGCCCAACATTCCGCTTTTCAAGACAATTCAACTCAAAGAACTATACGAGGATCAAAAGAAAAAAATACGAATTGGTGAATGGAAATTCTTTACTTGGAGCGAGGTCTTTTATTCCAAGGGAATCTTGGGAAAAGGATAATTTGAGATCTCCAGGAGTATTGTTTGATGTTTTATACTCACGATAAAATTAAACTTAATTGAATTTTATTGAATACAAATTCAAGAAGATAATGTGTTTATCTTTAAGTTTGAAATACACCGATACCGATTGTATTTACAGTGTATTTCTGATAAGTCTGACGTGTTCTTAGAGTCAGACTGTGTGGAAAGTACCAAAGAACATGTAGTCCACATTATTTCGTTACGGAGATATTGAATGCAAGGAAATAATAAAGCATGTCCAGTAAGACATATCAGCCTTCAATGCTCTTTAATCTAAGAACGAAAGGCTATAGTTTTCTGAAAACCAATTTATAGCGCAAAAAAGCTGTTCCATAGTCACATAAACTAAACTAAGGGCATCAAAGCTAGACCATCTTGCCTTCTTTTCCTGCTTTTATATGCAATCATTAAGGGGGCGCAAGTCGTGAAATGATCAATTCCTATCGTTCTCTTTTCCCCATCTCTTGAAAACCCCTTGACAAAGCGATCTCGTCTTTCAGCAGCTGTGTCATTGCTTCGAGCAAAAGGAGCTAGTTCAAGTACACACTCCACTCGTATAGCCAGCAGCAGCAGCCACTCTAGACTTCTGAGAGCGAAAAAGATCAGATCGTATAACGGGGAGCGTGTTGGATTAAGTTGGAACTGCATGAATTAAAGATGTAGGTAGACCTGTGGTATATAAAGGACCTGACGTATTGAAGGACCGAAAAGACTATGGCAATATATTGTTACGAATGGATGGGGGCGAAAAGAATATTGAAGAAGGAAGATAGTGGTCACCCATGGGAGTTACGAATAAAGTTTCTGAAGTTAAACATTATTTCAGACAAAGGAATATTCTCAAGCTCGACTAGAGAATTTAGACTGGAATCGGTTCAGAACTGGTTTGACCAACTATAGCTTTGAAAGCCTCCTCATTACCAATTCGATGCAATTTCGCACTTTGCGACGCTTCTATTAGTCTGTCTGCGAGGAATTCCATTAGTGTTGTCTACTAAGGAAAGTGTAAATATCCTTAAATGGTCTCATCCTTGGTGAAATAAGCCTCAAAATCAGTCTCATCCTTGGTGAAATAACCCTCAAAATCAGTCTCACATTCCAGATGAAATAACCCTTAAAACTAGTCTCATCCCACGTGAAATAACCCTGAAAACTAGACTCATCCCACGTGAAATAACCCTGAAAACTAGACTCATCCCAGGTGAAACTAGGTTTTAACACTATAAGACGTACGTCATGGTGTTCGAACACATTTTGTTATCAATGATTTTCTAATACTACGAATGACTACTTAATAATCTCCCCTCAGAAAACTTTACGGACATGTTACATTACAAGCATCATAGAATGGATAATCTCGAACGCTTTGTTTCCTCACCCTGTAAGCGGTTCAGATATTTTTAGCGAACCATTTTCTACAAACTAACGACGTCTATTACGACAAGCAGAAAGGGTTTGACAACGCAACGCCAGCCCATATCCTGTCGTTTGGTGGAAAACACGGAAAACTCCTAACCCTATTCTTTGTTTTTCTTGAACACCAGACATTTTAAGAAGAAAAAAAATTCAGAATGTTTTAGGCCTTTTCTTGTACCTCATTTATAAAGAGAAAAATAAAATATTCTTTTGGTACCTTAAAAATGTTTTCGTTGCAAAAATAAAAAAAGGACTTCACAAACATTTCTCGGAATTTGCCATTTTTCCGAACAAGAAAATATTTTGTTTTCCAACTACTTTTCTGAGAAACAAGTTTAATAAAGCTAAGGATATTACTGAATTTCCTGTTAAGGGAGTTTGTTAATTAAAGAAAAATGTCTGACCTTTCTTCGTGGCTCGAAAACTATCGTCTTTACTGAGCTTTTCAGGTTGGGCGAGTAGACGAGATTGAGGAAGAATTGACGGATCGGCGTTGATACGATCAACGGCAAGATGGAAGGCGTTCTCTTGTTCGTCATCTTCGCTATCGAAAAGGCCACCTGTCAAAAACAGAACAGAAAATACATTTTATCAGACAAGAAATGTCATAATATTTTAAATATACGAGTGATAAATTTCAATCATTAAATTTATACACTTCAAAGGAAAGGTATGACGCTTATTAGTGAAAATAAACCTGAGGTGGTTGGTCTACCTAAAAAGCTGTTTCCGCCAGTCGACCATTAGAAAATTATACCCTAGGGTCGTCTGCTTTAGACTAAGACCTAACGCGATGATAAGCTAACTTTACATCTCATATTAATATACTCCTCAATATTGTAGACAGAGAAATAGTTCCAATTTGAAAACTGCAAACAGGTGGACTACTTCGATCATCTTTCATCAAACGTTTCAATTATTTCCCTTTAAGTACACCTAAAGCAGGTTCGAAACAGCACCTGCTCATAATCAAAATGGTCCATACTATGATGGAACAATTGCAACTTTAATATACTCCAACTTGACCCGAGCGAATAAGGTGAAACTGAAGAAATTCCCGAGAAGAACTATTCCGCCTTAGCCAAGGCAGTTCTCGCTAGGTTCTGGAAAGAATCCATCAAGCTTTGACGTAAATTCTCTGGCCTTTTGTGTAAGGCCTACTTCTTAGACCCGGTATACTCTGGTACTTAAACATTGGCCCCCAACCGACCCTCTCTCTCTTTCTCGGGGTGGTACATAGAAGCTCCTGTTCAACGCTAAGTCTTAAACAAACAGAACCGTCCAAGCGCGATAGGTATATTAACTCTCCTGGAAAAGCACTTCTTTTAAGAACTAAAACTTGAAGAGCTTTGTAAAATCATTTTGGACGGTTTTCGCGATTGAAGGAACCTCTCCCAAGTTTTCAACTAGTTGTATAGAGGGTTTTAGAAATGAACTTAAGGGGTTTTCGGCTTCAAAATCGTTTGCAAAATGATGATAAGGCTCTAAGTGGTTGTAATTTTCAACCATTATAATCTAGCTCATATTATATGTATATTACAATTTATAAATAGATAAACATATAGACTTAGTTTGTGTATTGAGATGAGACGTATTGCCAAACATAAACTTAGTTTCTGTATTGTGTAAATAAACGTAAAAATAAACACTTTAGGTAAATATTTACGGATTACAAACAACAGGAATATTTATTAACATACTGGGTGTTTCTGATGGGTCTGGTATAAATTAAAGGTAATGTTCTTGGTCAATTTTGAGCCGAAAATGTTCTATGAGATTTTGTCGTCCGGGTCACTGTTTTCAACTTAAGATATGTAATGTAAATAATGAATTGAGTTCAGTGAGTGAATAGATAAAGCAAAACATTACGAAAAAAAAAATCAAAGTCTTTTATCGCATTACTTCAATATATTAGGTTTTCTTTTTATTTATTTTTTATGGAGAATGCGGTGGACGTTTTACAACTTCAATATTTGCAGGAAATGTTTCGAACTTTAGGGAGTATATACCAACAAACGTGCCGATCCTTGAAAAAGCACTTAATACTAAGTATAGTGAATTTAAACTAAAATTCCACTCAAAATAAGTACTAAGCCGAAACGTGCTTGAAGAAAACGAGTCTACGAATTCAATTCCTACCTATTGGGTTGAAACGTAAAATCTTAACGGAAAATAATAAAGAAAAAGGGTCTGATCCTTGCATCGTACGAGATACCGAAGCTATTTTTGACCATTGAAGCTAAATTGGAAGTCCATTTCAAAAGATTAATTCGGTGAAGCCCGGCGTCCTTTTCTAAACTTTGGGGAATTGTGGCTTTTAACTTTGATAAGGATTAAGAAAGAAATTGACATCAAAACTTTACCCAAATATTCCATTCATTTTCTGTAAACTTTGAAAGACCTAAACGTTGACGTGCTAAGCCTAAAGCTCATATTTGGTTTATGAACGCCAGTAAGGAACCAATTAGCGACCGTAACACCACGTGACGCTTGAACTGACAGTGCTTGCTTGTAGGTAATGAGTTTCTAATTACTTTATCAATCTCACAATTTAAATTTACATTTAAAAATAATATAATTTTTGGTAAATTGCTTACACAGTTTTCTTAGATTTCGGTTCCACGTTTTTTCCTAATATAAAATTCCCTTCACATCAAATACTATAATATCGACAACCCTATTGTAATATAACAAAAACCGCGTAGTAACAGTTTGATAAAATTTACCACACAAAAAATTACACCGCGAAACATAACGTGAACCGAATAACTTCCAAAAAGAAAATGAAAATAATTCTTAAATTTTTCAGAAACGATGCAAGCAAAACTTTTTTATGCCCTCCTAAACTCGGAGGAAATGGCTCGTACACTAAATCAAGGTTGCCTCGAGGGTTGTGTAACCGTAACATTATAGAAACTTTGTAATATACAGGGTGTTTCGGAGAAGTCTGGCACAAATTAACAGGCGTGTTCTTCGGGTCAAAAGAAGTCAAAAATGTTCTATGAACTTTTGGGTGAAAGCCCCCCGTTTCAGAGTTATGTACTCTCCAAAGTTGGCCTTAAAACAATGGAATTTTGCCGATATGTGGAACTGGTATTATGCCTTTGGACAAATTGTTTTCTAATTTACCATAAGCTTATGTACGAAGAAATTAACAGCTAGTGAAGTGGTTTAAAGGGCCGCTAACATTATTCGTTCTCGTATTAATAACGTTTTTACAAAAATAATAATCCCAAACAAATTTATTGCACCTTAAACGCCAGTTACTTGTTTAATTAGACTTTTTGTTTTATGTTCCTTCGGTTACAAAACATCAGCATTTACAAAAATTGTTCAAAATGACCTCCTTCAACGTTTAAGCAAACTTGCGCGCGTCTTTTAAACGACTCGCGAACACGTTCGAAGATTCCTGGCGTGTTGCGGATGTTATCACACCCATCAATTATTCTTTGTCTTAAGTCCTGGACATCTCGAACTTCACTACGGTACACCAAGTCTTTCAAATGGCCCCACAGGAAAAAATCACATGGGTTGAGATCCGGCGATCTTGCTGGCCAATCAATAGCCCCGCCTCGACCTATCCACCTCAAAGGGAATTCGACATCAAGATGCTGTCTTACTCGAAGGCTAAAGTGTGGCGGTGCCCCATCGTGCATGAACCACATTCTTTGTCGGAGGTCCAACGGTACGTCTTCGAGAAGGTCTGGTAAATTGTCCTGCAAAAATCTCAAGTATGCCTCCCCATTTAACCTTGGTTGCATAAAAAAGGGTCCAATTAACCAATCGCCTACAATTCCGCACCACACGTTCAAACTAAACTGCACCTGATGTGCCCTTACGCGTGTCGCGTGTGGGTTTCTTTGGCTCCACTCGTGCTGGTTGTGCAAATTAATTACACCGCCACGCGAAAAATTGGCTTCGTCAGAGACCAGCAAAATACGTGGAAAGTCCAAGTCTATTACTTGTGCCAAAAACCACTGGCAGAAAGCTACTCTTCTTGGACAGTCACCTTCGTTTAAAGCTTGTACTTTTTGTAAATGGTATGGGTGGAACTGGTGTCCACGAAGGATTTTCCAAACGAGTACATGATTTACACCTAATTGGCGGCCAATGATCCTGGTGCTGGTTGTAGGATCTTCCTCAAAAATAGTTAGTACATTGTCTTCAATGTCCTCGGGTACAATCTGCGGGCGAACTTCAGGGCCTGACGGTTGTAGCTTACCGGTTTCTCTCAAACGTCTGTCAACAGCACTAAACGTTTGCCGATTCGGAACTTGTCGTTCAGGAAAGTGCTCCTGGTACAAGCGCCGAGCTTCAACCCCATTGCCTTGAGCCAATCCGTACATCAGATGCATATCTGAATACTCTGCATTCGTGAAGTAGACCATTATTTGTTTTAGAGAAGCTACCAAATTCGCATTTAAAAAGTAAAGCACATTAAATTCGATTGACCTTTACTCAAGCTTAAGTAGTGAAATTAAAAAACAAATTAAGCTGCGTTGGATAAAACAATCGGAATGTTTTTTTAAGAATCACAACTACTTAAGCTTGAGTAAAGGAAAATCGAATTTAATGTGCTTTACTTTTTAAATGCGAATTTGGTAGCTTCTCTAAAACAAATAATGGTCTACTTCACGAATGCAGAGTATTCAGATATGCATCTGATGTACGGATTGGCTCAAGGCAATGGGGTTGAAGCTCGGCGCTTGTACCAGGAGCACTTTCCTGAACGACAAGTTCCGAATCGGCAAACGTTTAGTGCTGTTGACAGACGTTTGAGAGAAACCGGTAAGCTACAACCGTCAGGCCCTGAAGTTCGCCCGCAGATTGTACCCGAGGACATTGAAGACAATGTACTAACTATTTTTGAGGAAGATCCTACAACCAGCACCAGGATCATTGGCCGCCAATTAGGTGTAAATCATGTACTCGTTTGGAAAATCCTTCGTGGACACCAGTTCCACCCATACCATTTACAAAAAGTACAAGCTTTAAACGAAGGTGACTGTCCAAGAAGAGTAGCTTTCTGCCAGTGGTTTTTGGCACAAGTAATAGACTTGGACTTTCCACGTATTTTGCTGGTCTCTGACGAAGCCAATTTTTCGCGTGGCGGTGTAATTAATTTGCACAACCAGCACGAGTGGAGCCAAAGAAACCCACACGCGACACGCGTAAGGGCACATCAGGTGCAGTTTAGTTTGAACGTGTGGTGCGGAATTGTAGGCGATTGGTTAATTGGACCCTTTTTTATGCAACCAAGGTTAAATGGGGAGGCATACTTGAGATTTTTGCAGGACAATTTACCAGACCTTCTCGAAGACGTACCGTTGGACCTCCGACAAAGAATGTGGTTCATGCACGATGGGGCACCGCCACACTTTAGCCTTCGAGTAAGACAGCATCTTGATGTCGAATTCCCTTTGAGGTGGATAGGTCGAGGCGGAGCTATTGATTGGCCAGCAAGATCGCCGGATCTCAACCCATGTGATTTTTTCCTGTGGGGCCATTTGAAAGACTTGGTGTACCGTAGTGAAGTTCGAGATGTCCAGGACTTAAGACCAAGAATAATTGATGGGTGTGATAACATCCGCAACACGCCAGGAATCTTCGAACGTGTTCGCGAGTCGTTTAAAAGACGCGCGCAAGTTTGCTTAAACGTTGAAGGAGGTCATTTTGAACAATTTTTGTAAATGCTGATGTTTTGTAACCGAAGGAACATAAAACAAAAAGTCTAATTAAACAAGTAACTGGCGTTTAAGGTGCAATAAATTTGTTTGGGATTAATATTTTTGTAAAAACGTTATTAATACGAGAACGAATAATGTTAGCGGCCCTTTAAACCACTTCACTAGCTGTTAATTTCTTCGTACATAAGCTTATGGTAAATTAGAAAACAATTTGTCCAAAGGCATAATACCAGTTCCACATATCGGCAAAATTCCATTGTTTTAAGGCCAACTTTGGAGAGTACATAACTCTGAAACGGGGGGCTTTCACCCAAAAGTTCATAGAACATTTTTGACTTCTTTTGACCCGAAGAACACGCCTGTTAATTTGTGCCAGACTTCTCCGAAACACCCTGTATATATATTCTGATATGCCTTACAGGGTCGGGTTTGGAAATGACCTGGAAAGAGAAGGTAAAGTGATTTTTCTCCGTCTTGAAGGAGTATTTTTTTTTATTCCAGTGGGTGCTGGGTGACCTTAAGAAATTTGACGAGGTCATATAAAAAAGTAGATCTAGCTCACAGCCATCGTTTTAAAACCATCAAAAGAATGAATGATTAAATCTTTTCGAGATTCACTTGGTGATGTCCTCGCATTTTTAATTTCATTAGGTTATGTTAGGTTAGGAGATCTTAGGTTAGGTTAGGTTAGGTTAGTTTGGTTAGGAGATGTTAGGTTAGGTTAGTTTGGTTAGGAGATGTTAGGTTAGGTTAGGTTAGGTTAGTTTGGTTAGGAGATGTTAGGTTAGGCTAGGCGATGTGATGTTATGTTATGTTAGAATAAGAGATCTTAGGTTATGAATGAATATTTATTAACTTTTCACGTATTTGTGAATCCCTTTTAAGTTATGTCATGTTAGGTTAATAGATCTTAGGTTAGGTTAAGAGATCTTAGGTTAGGTTAGGAGATCTTTGGTTAGGTTCGCCCATTTTAAAAAAAAATATGGCACACCTAGCAGAGAGCATAAAACACTATCAAATATTATTTCACAAACAGCACATGCAACTTCACGGAAATAAATCAATATCACTGTTTTACCCCGTAACATTGAGCACGATGAGGTGATACGAGATGAAGGTGGACTAGCTCTTTTCCTTTTCGAAATCATAAGATTTCTAAGAGTTCATATCCCAACGTAATATCAAGTCTAAAAGATTTCTCACCGCGCCTATGGAACGTGTCTACGTCATGCGTGGCATCAAATTACAGAAAGATGAAGAAGAGGTGATGGGAGAGGATAGCATCCCCGAAATAAAAAGAGGGTAAGACGAGAGAGAGTGAGTGAGAGAGAGAGAGGTACTAGCCCTCTTTTAAATTGCTCCGGCAACCCACCCATTTGCTCCTGAAGATCCCCCGCGCGAAAATCAATTCATCCGAGAAGGAAACATAAAAGAGGAACGTGACAAAGTCGACTCTTTCCAACATTATAAATTTTTTGCTTTTTCCTTTCCCCATTCCGCTAAGGATGCTCTTGAGCCTCTCTCTGGAGCATCCCTCCAATTTTTACTCCACTTTTCTCATAAGTCTAAAGGTATCGTGAAAGGCCTAAAACCTAACGAGGTATCGTATAGTCCTTGCAAGACACGACGTGCTTTATTATCTATAAATAAATGCTTGTGACTGATAACTGTCATCCGCTGCTGAACTTAACTTTTCCAGTGAACTTGTTGGCTAATTTTCTCTACACACCAATATTATCTTGCCAAAGGCAGTCCCTAACCAATCGGAACTCGTTACCAAGGGCGGAGATAAAACCCAGCCTGGACGGGAGGGGGGCTACACCCCTCAACTATGGGAACATCTAGTAGCATTTGTAAGAAACTAGAAGCTTATTTCACATTTCCTTTAAAAAACTACGTGATATAATATATACTTGACTATAAAATCCCCTCGAGTACCATATCCATCGAGTTCTGGGTAGGAACTATATCAGATTCTAAATTATTATTTTTTTTTTATTTCATTCAAGCAGCTTGTTAAGAAAATTACTTTTATATTCATACATAAATACATAGGGATGCTTCAAAAGCTAGCTGATTAAAAAAGTAGATACGTACAAACAAAGTTATTTCTCGTTTTCAAAGTATTTTCCTTCGGCTACCCTTATAATAACGAGTGCAACTCAATTTCCGTCTTGATCTATGTAAACATTGCGTATATCCAAACAAGCTACGAGATGAATTTAATTAAATGGAAAACATTTCAAAAATTTACCGTCGAACTGCGCAAAAAAATATATCGTCTTATCTTTTCGATATAATTAAAGCGTAAGTATATTTCGATAAGTCTCCTTCTAGAAGCTTCGATAAAATTTGTGCCTTAAAGGTCTACTTATGAGATTGCGAGAAAAATGAATTATAAAAGAATAATCTTTTCTGATTCAATAATGCAGATTTCTATGAAGAAAATTAGGACCATATCTCTCCCATGATTCCTTGCCTAGGGATTATTTTGTAACATATTTTTAGCAGCATTTCAAAACATAGCGTTCCCATATGGTGATGCGAATAGCCTGACAATTTTTGACGACTTAAAGAAGATAAACTTATGGTTAGGAGAGCGAAAGATAAAACTGAAATTCTTCCTTTGAAGCACCAAAATGGTTCCACGAATTACTTTCAACCCCCATACATGATTGCTCCTTGGACGTTCGTTCCACATTTAGAACGATTCCCATCCGGAAGTGAAGATATCTACCAAGTTCCGGTTGGGGTTTTGGGGGCGGTAATTAGGCCAAAAATCTAACCCTCACCATTTCCCCGGGGTCTATACCTATAACCTGAGCCTTGGTCTTCGTCACTACTCCCTCGATACACAATCTCCGCTTGTCCTTTTGCTCTTTTACTGGTTCAGCTCCCGTCCGGTGTATACTTTCGTCGCTTCAACCCTCGGGGGAACGTTGAAATTCTAGATTGTCCCAAATTGGACGACGTACGGACATGCAACGAGAATTTTGCAACGATAAAAGATAGGGCTTTTGGCGACGGAGGAATGGAGAAAGGATGTGAAGGCAATTTATCTTTGTTTCGTTTAGACTGCAGAAAAGACTCCATCCTAAAAGAGCGCCTATATTCTTCTTGTAAAGTTGTTTTACGTTTATCCCTTTTGCATCTTTTATATTTTTCAATCCCATTTTAGATATAAATACTTGAAAAAAAATTAAATTAGCCTATACACAATGTAGTTGAATGAAAGGGGTGGAGCTAAAGAACTAAACATTTCCTGGGGACGTCAGTTTATCTCGTGAGCGCGTGAAATTTTATTTTCACGTGCAAGACAATTAAGTCGCGCGCTTCATTTAATGATTCTTTGAATTCCTAATGTATTGTACACGAACTTAGGAAGTAGGTCATCCGCGCATAACAGATCTGTATATCCAGGTAAACATCAATGTATTTCCCTATGGGCCCTAACGCGGTCGCTCCTTCATCCGATGTGAAATACAAATTCTAGGGTTACAATATAACATGTATCAAGTATTGATTTTTCCTGGGGGCCCTAAACATAAGGAGGCTTTTAACGCGGGTAACATAGTGTTCTACAACATCCAGGAGTCAACCGATCTAAGCCCCTGGCTTTTGAAGGCTTTATACGACTATATTATAACGACTTCCTTTCAATGTAGAAACGGTTCCACTTTCATCATAATAACAGCGGTACTTTAAACGCAGTAATAGCAATATCCAGTGGTATCTCTGGAGAAATATAGCACAGGGTGCTACTACTATATATTATAGTGATGCATGGACTAACAAAATTTAGGTTTCTAACGCGATAAAATTTGCTATTGAAGACATTAAAATGAATTGGCCAATAAAGAGACTCTGGCGATTTGAAACATGCCGGAGTGACGTAAAATTTCATGAACGGTAGTATTAATTAGCGAGGGAAGGAAATGAAAATAATTCCGCTGTCGTCGTGTAATGCCTTAAGTTATTTTTATACCCGCATGCTAAGCCTAACTTAGCATAACTTAAAGCAGTTTTCATTGAAACATTTCACGCCTTTTTCACTGAATTTGAAAACTTTCTCGAACGCACATACGTAACAGAAATCTTTCATACTTTGAGCACATGCCTCTATAACAATTGGACAATGTCAGTAATAAAATTTGGCGGACGTTTTCGAGAGTTTTCTATAATCTTTACAAGTAGGCGTTGATGTATTTTACCCTAAACAGCCCATTAAGTAACCATTGAAAAGGTTAGACTCACCAATACGTAAAATGCTCGGTAGGGGAGCCACGGTCGGCATCAAGATCCACAACTGTGAGCAAACCAGGAGGAACCAGAATTTTCCCGGAAAATATCCTCCGGTTCTCGAGAATCTTGAAATTCCCGAGCCGCCCGCATCGTTGGTTGCTCTTCCGTTGGCTAAAACTTGGCGCATCCCTATTGGCCTTCGCACTAACCCTAAACTCTACACTCTTTGACTTTGGGGTCACTCCGCGCTTTCTTCTTCCGTAATCAACATCTTGAATTTCATTCAATGGACTTTAAAAACTTTAAAATCCAAAAATATAAACCGAATTTCCGACGGGGGAGGGGGACCTAAAGGCGAAATATAAAACGAAAATAAACGAAGGACTACGCTATCTAATACAATCGAACATAGTTTAAAAAATTAAGGCGCGCGCGCGCTTCAATTAACGACAAATTTCGATTTCTTTGTATATTTCGATTAACCAAGGCTTAGCGATAGTCCAAAATCGTATATCGTATCTTTCCCAAAAACGAAACAAAGGCTTAACGGGTGATGCTACGACCGAGTTTACGAATTCTTCTCTCGTTTATTTCGGGGCGGTGGCGAACGAAAACGCCTCGTCGCTTCTCTGACTCTACTAAAACGGAGGTAGGGATGCCGGGAAGATGCTGGTTGCGGCGGAGAGAGAGAGATGCCTGTACAACAGGGGGATGAAGATGCTGGGGAACGGAGAGAGAAACTCCTAAATGACATGCGCCGTGGATGGTGAGCGAAGTATGGGATGTACATTGGATGCCGTTCGAGTCACGCTTGGGTTTTTCGTCGAAGGGTGGCGCTGCCAAGCGGAACGACAGCCTAGCTAGGCCAGCTACAATATTCCGTACACAAGCCCATTCCAACACATACGATAGCTAGATAGTTTCTTTCGCCCCAACATTCATAAGGCGAGCCTGTATTCGTGTTAGATATCACCTTCCTGATAGAAGCTCAAGATAAAAGTGATTCCAGTCCGTTACAACCTTGGAATACCTCAATTTGAACAGTATGCAATTTAGGTTTCGATCCCTTCGAGTGTTATACCCACGTATAGATTTTCCATGCACTTCTAGTTGCTATCACACGCTCGCCTGACTAACCCTCCCCGCCTCTTCCAATCCCTGGAAAATCATCTCTCTCCAACGTCGGAGGTTTTAGTGAACGATAAGGTCCGCGGCTACGGAGGAGCAAAAAAGAAAAAAAAAGAAAATACAAGCGGAACGTGGCATTCAGCTAGCCGAAAACAGAAAGAAGAGCGGTGTTACATAAGAGAGGTATGGCGAAAAGGAAAACGTGGAGGAATTAACCAAAGAAGATTTAATCAAACGGTTCAAGAAGATCAATTTAAAGATACGTAACAGTTTCAAACTTTTCACAAATTCTCCTTTAATAATAACACCAAGGAAAAACGAGCCTAAGAAGCCCTTTTAATTTATTTTTGGTTCGGCGGCATCCGCCAAAAAATATTACGTCATTCGATAACGAAATACGTTGCCCCCCTGAACGCTGGCGCTAATGGAAATAATACGCCTCGTTCAAGTCTGGCTGGCTGGCGTTTTTATGTAAAAATACTTACATAATAATATTAGATAAAGCGCGAAGAATTACCAAAATAAGCCGGCGCTTGTATACAGGTAAGCTCTAAAAGATTGGATTAGACAACGCTCTCCATTAATTATGGATAAACATACTCTACTGTTTATACAATGTGTTCCAAGGACCGAAGTACAATTTGGAACTTTAACAAGTTACGATAGCAGTGTTTTACTGATGACCCCTGAACTTTAGTAAAAAACTGAAAGACAATGCTTAGTTTAATTAAGGGGTCATGTCTAAAACACTTCAACCATAACTTTGGCCAAAAATGTCACACAAGTAAATTGATTTCCCATAGAACCATCCCACTGAAAATCGGTCCTACCACTCTTTATGGAATATCACACTGCATACTGTTCCGCTTTTATCATACTTAATTATTTATACATCGGTAAAAGAATAACCGAGGTGACAAAATTTACTGGAAGAAAACCTCCAAAAAATCTGGGTTAGTATATTGAATTTCAGAGAAGGTTGAACATTATTCAAACAAGAGTTGTATGAAGGAATCGATCTACATTGCTAAATAATTTGGTGGTCTAGCCTTTTTTATAAATCGGGAAAATTTGAAAACAAGAAAAATGGGAAAATTTGGGAATGGTAATTTTCGCTATCCGAGAAACTTCAAAGCTAGCTTTAACTTGAATCATTCATGCATAGAAATAAATAAAAACAGCAACAACAACAACAACAGACGGGGAAAATGGGTCAACGATTGAAAAGACATAAATAAGTCTATCCAATATTTTTTCTAGTAGGCCTATAGCCGACTTGGAAATATTCCTTATCTCAAATTTAACTCGATATATTTCTTTGTACGAGAGACAAATACGCGATTAGAATTTAATTTTCCACGTCACAAATAAACAATAGCGAATAAAAGACAAAAAAACTACGGATATTGGGAAGTAATATCAATTTGAAGCTGAGCGGTTTTTGAATCAAATGTGATAATGTCGCTAATGCTGTTTTTTGACAGTTTTCCGTTTTAAATTAAGATGTTCAATTTTAAAAATATTTACATCTGCAGTTTATAATATTTGAGGTCAAAGTTCACCCAAAATGTCTACAGCTAAGACCTTTTCGCAAGCTGCATCTCAGAAGTAATTTTATAAAAAATAATTAAAAAATATTTATTTTTCCTATTGCGTATTACTCCAAAAAAAATTAACGAAAATCAATAAACAATAAATGCAATTGATCACGAAATAATAAACCACGATATGAAATTTTCTTGGCCCATAATATCAAATCGCCCAAAAGCATAATTGCCTTTTAATGTTTTACCGCATAGTAAAGTTTCGGTCAATGAATTAAGGCTTTTTAACTAAAAGAAATTAGTAAAGGGGTGAGCTAAGAAACCTTTAGCTTACACAATAAACCCCTAAGGCAAAAACTTGGGCCTGGAAAATTTTTGAGTTGACATCAGGCTATTTTTCTAAACCACTAGAAGAATGATGATACAAATAGGGGTGTTTTTTTTCTTTACAAAAGAGAGCTGAGGAACCGAAGAAAAGCTCGAGAACGGGTCAGAATCGCTCCCATCGCAATAAACGATTCGTTTTGTCTAGAAAAAAACTTCAAAAGCACGCTGTTTCCCCTTCGAGTATGATAAATAAAGGGAACTAATGGAAAAACTGCGGGAATGGATCAGATCTCTAGACCTACATCCGAGAATTCAATTCATTCTTCCTTGAATATGGTTTGCTTGAAAATGACCATCTTTATTTAAAAATGCCAGAATATTGAATTTTAATTTGAATTAAATAAGGGATATTTAAAAAAAATAAGAGAAATTATTATGACTTAAATACGCGTTCAGTTAAGCCTATTTGGGAAGCAGACTACGGTTGACTATAAAGTTATATTAGACAACTAGTACCACTACCACTTCACAGATATGGTTCTCTTTGAGTTTCAGGAGTTGCCATAAAAATTTAATATTCTTTGGTATGTTGATAACCAGGAGATATTCTTATCCTTACATGTACTTCTCTACTTCATCTAAACTTATTTTTTTATATTTTTTTAGGTTAAATTGATCCTCACATCCGGCGCGATAAATGACCATACATTGTAAGTACTTCCAAAGATAGCTCCAAGCGCGGTTACCAAAACGGTCCATACTTTGAAAAAATAACAATCAAACCAACGCGTTAACCCTAATTATTTCAATAAAAACAAACACCCTTCCATAAGCCTTGGTTAAAATAATGCTGCGAGACTAAATGAGATTAAACGCGAGAAACCAGGCAGAAAAACGTAACGACCAGATCGGTGTCGTCAGGTTTTGATGATCAGAAAACCGGGTATACCCAGCTAACCCGAATGTGGGTCAAACATTGGATACATCAAAATAAATCAAGACGCTCTTACGGAAAGGTTCCTGTTACCAGTTACGGGAGGAGCTAATTAGCGGAGTTGACCTCTCGTCCCTGACCCCTTACGTCTTTTTACGCCCCAGAATTGATCTTATGGAGGGACAAGTATATGTCTATTAAGTTGAGAAGCGTCTGAGGGACAGAAAAACCTTCCAAGACATAACCGGAACGTAATTCATCAAGTCAGTATAGGCTCTCTTGTCCCTTTTTCTTTTCGCTTGAACTTACAACGCGCCGCCTATCAATTTCGTGTTCCCCTGTCCAAAGCAGCCAGTCTTTTAATGCAAGAACCATATTTTAAACGTGCACGAGTATGCCAAAATTGGCCTTCCAAAACTGGATCGACAAAGATAAATTAATTGGTGAATTTAAATAGGTCGAAAAGAATTGAGGAAGAAAAAAAATTCGCTTAAATTAGTTACACCGAGTTCCCTTATCGACAGTTATAGGCATACTTTGTCGTAACATCGGGGAAGTCCTTTGAATATGTCCATTTTCCAACGATACGTAATTATAAACACCAATTTCATTGAAATTTATACAAAACAATAAATAAATTACTATTTTCCTGTAGACCTACAATGATTTCGGTTATGGGTCCATGATGTTTTCCATGTTATTATGAAAGCCTGTAAACACCTATTGGGTTCCTTTCAAACAGGGCTGGAAAAAATGCGTAAATCTGAAAAGAACAATCACTATTCCTTTCTTGAAACCGTGTAAATATTTCACGTATCTCAACTTTTTCAAGGCAGTATGGGGAAAACATGAAAATAAGGAAAAAATAAAATATTTGTATGATAAATTGATGATCGAATTGTACTTGTATGAAAGAACGAAAAAAAAAGTTGAAACAAAAAACATACGTTGAACAAATGAGGACATCGCGTCACTAACATCCGTTAGCCTATTTCCTTCCAACTCTCTCTCTCTCTAAGCTTCCGATCTCGTTATTGGCTCTCCGCTTTTTTTTAATGCTATTAAGTGAGCGCCTGTAATAGGTTTCACCCATCATCGCCTAATACAATAATCCTTACATCATAATCCGCTCAACTAAAGATTTCTACAAAAATGAAGTCCTTCCAGAAGGTTAACAATGACATAGCCTAATGATCTAATATTCGCCGAGACCGACTGTATTCATAATCCACATGTCATTAATTGTTAAAGTGAGCCAAACTTCAAAAACCAAGGCTTAACGATCATTTTATAATATTCACTAATCACGTAATATTACTCTATCAATTATTAAAGCACGCGAGATTTTAAAATTCAAAAGTAGGCTTAACTATATTTTTTTTAAATTGTATTAGCAGCTACGGGCTTTTTTACTGATAACAAAAATTATATTTTGGCAATACGCGGCAAGGCTCAGCGAAACCGCGAATGAGATGAGTTTTATTTTGCGTGATATCTCGATTTCCTTGTGGAAATTCAGTCGATTCGGCGGTTTTCCAGTTGGTTTCCGTTTTCCAATCACCGGCCGGCGGACTGTGGACGGTCCATTTTCGCTGACTTGTTTCCAACACCATCAAACCAATTAAGGGAACTTATCGACAATTTTGTGGGCATACGCGCAACTCATATTTTCTAACGGCTGCGGGGTCAATAAAGGTTCATGGCTGGCTTTATCGACCCCTAAAACTACAACATTACACTGCCGTCTGTTGTTTATAATTTAGTATTTAATAATTTTAAACTAAATTACTTTTTTATTAGTTTTTTTGTGTATTAACAATCCAATAACTCGTAAATGGTGGCCGGTCCTTAGGAAAAAATGTTATAGAACATTTCTGACTCAAAAATGTCTATAAACCCCCTCGTACTTCGGACCTACCACCCCCTTCATGTAACACATTCAATAGTCAATTTCTTACAATTATTATTAGTCTGTTTATGCAATTAATAAATATAAATTATTGTGGTCTATGGTATATTTTAAATGGAATTATTATAATTAAAATTAATTGTTGTATTTAATCAATAAAGTTCGATCAAATCTAACAACTTGAAAGAGGGCGACGTAGTCCGAAATCAAATTGATTTTCGACTTTTATATTTTAATAATAAAAATTCTCTCTGGGATTCAATTAAACTTTAATTGATCATTAGAAAATTATTAACATGAATATAAGTGCGAGAAAACTAGAATACTTCCGCTCTGTACAGATGGCATCACGTTAAAAGATTGGAAAAACAAATAGGAGCAAAGTCATCTTATCCGGAAAAATCAATAAAACTATGGTAGGCTGCGTTACTTCAAAGGTAAATCAAATTCAAGTCAAAAAATACCACAAAGGGGAACTTATTGCGGAGTAACACATTATGTAAACGCCCCTTGTGAAAAAGTAACCCCTCTGGCAACCCTTTTATTCTCCGGATGGAATTTAAACGAATATTAAGAGAAGCTAACCAATTTATAAAGAGAGAAATAGGCCAAACACAAGTTAATAAAGGCAAATACGCCGACAGCCAATCAATAAGAACAGATACTACTGTAGGTATTGTAAATTGCATACTTTAGTCTTGGTATGTTACTTATAATCGAGCACGAAACCCCATCTGTTACAATTTCAGTTTTTTAATTTAAAAGAAGCTATAGGCCTAGTTTTGAAAGTTTTATATTTTTCCTCGGGTAAAATTTAAGTTCTTCAATAGAAAATCATTTTCAAAGGAATAAAAAATTAGTCAGGGTTGAAATGCGTTACAGGTACAAATACAGCGGAGTAATTTATAATGTTAACGGAGGTAGAGTAAAAAAATAGATCGTGCATTCGCATGAAGGGATTGACTCTGTAGTAAAACAAATCGAATTTGTATTTTATCATTTTTTTACTATTCTTTTATTCCAGAGGCGACGCGATTCTTTCCATTTTTATTCTTAAAAAAACCACGATCATAAAATCCTAATAAAACTACCGTAAAATATTCACCCTTTAGAGAAAAGATGAACAGATATTTCTGTAACGACCAAAGAAATTTTATGATTGTCTGACCATTATAAAACCCCTCTGTGTTTTTCCCATGTAAAGTCCATGATTTAAGATAAATCGCTGGGTTTGCGAGTAGTTCCTCATACATAGAGTTACTCTGTATATTTCTAAATACTTCAATATATATACTTCTTGATAAAAATAAACATAATTTCAAAGTTATATTGTACAACTAAAATATTTTTATATTGCCCATCTTTTTAAAAGGGTTAACTATTCTATAAATTTTCGGTTGATGTTTGAGTTAGTGGAGCGTGTTCTCTAACTAAGGACCTCATTTAACGAATTGTAAATGCATTAATTTAATATTAAAATTATATTTTTAAAAATACGTATATCAAGGAAAGACGACTTTTAGGGGAAAACGGGCCCATGTTAATCCTACGGCCCCTGTAGAAATGTTTATACTGCCGCACACCAATGCTCAGGGTGAAGCTACCTAAGAGGGGCAATGCTATTTCAATGGGAGTAACTTCGATTTTAAAATAATTTGCAACTTTCTTAATTCTAGTCCAATTTTGATCAAATTTGCACGATTTTGAAGCCCGTAATCATTATCATCTATACATATCAATAATTACTTTAAAATAAATATTGAAATATAATTAAATTAATTATTAACAGTTCCATAATTAAATCAGATTTCTTTTTAAAATGGAAAAAAGCAAGAGCGGTGATACTCAACAAGTTATGACGTTATCTATTCCCTCTCTCTCTCTCTCTCTCTCTCTCTCTCTCTCTTTCTTTCAAAGCTCTTCCCCTTTAATACATGTAGATACCGTTATTGTTACGCGTGTCAAGGCCTTTAGTTTAAGGAGGAATTTCATCTCCTCAATTGTTTAAATAGCTGCAACTATATAAAAATAGAGCAAATATCTTATTCTTTCCAATCTGAGAGTGCAAACACTTAAAACTTTATAAAACATGAAACTCTTTACGTAAGCTTAAAAATTCCTAGAGTCAATAAAGCCCCGCCAGACTTTTAAAATCCGTCTTTAAAAAAAAAAGATAAAAATTCGTATCCCAATCTGATGCAAATAAGGTTGGTAATAGAAATTTCAAGAGCTACTTAAGTCTCCTTTTAGTCAAAAAGTCTTTCGACTATGATTGATTAGGGTGTAAGCCAAGGCGCCTTGCCAAGTCAGTAGAGTAGCTAATCCAGCGGAAAAATCTTGTTTGCCTTTCCTGTACATAGCTCTTTTATTTTTTTTTTTGAAAAAAAGTCTGCAAAGTTTAAAATTTCTAAGCCTTGGAATTGGTGCCTTAAGGCCTTTAGGCGAACTATTTTCTATCTTATAAGACTTAACAATGCGTCTTCACATTTTTATATTCCCATAACAAACCAATTATAATGAATTCTTACTTTTTCAGAGATGTTTGTCTAAGTGATTACCTAATTTTTCTTTAGCGAAATGTTAGAAAAAATATAATATAATTCCTTTTTCTAAATAAGACTTTCCGCGTGCAATACCTATCTTGGCTATTAAAATATTGATGCCTCAATCTTGCGGAAGCAGTCTTACGGAAGTAGACGATTGATTATCCGTCAAGTGTCAAAAACAGGAGCGTCTTCGCTAGATTCGCGACATAAATGGGGAAGCCGTCTTATCTTCCCTCCTTTCGTTCATATCAAATCATCCGAGCTAATAGAACCAACACGCGGTAAGCCAAGAGACGCGTAAAATATTTACATAATCTTAGTCTTCCTACTACATTAAATGAATTTCGGTGAATACTCGGGACGTGACCTTCTATATGTCCCCTTTCCTCATTCAAGCAATTCTTTGACGTCAGAGGCCGTTTTAATTAAGTATAAGGAACTTTCGGTGAAAGACTTTTGCCGTCCCTCAAGTGCTGCCGGACCTTTTGCAAGCCGATCGAGAGAAGTGAGAGGTTGAAGTTCAATTTGATAAAATAAATTAGTATTCCCAGAATGTCTGACGATAGGTGAGAAGGGATCGTGATATGATTTGAGAATATTGGTGAGAAAGGCATTCAAAATGTTCACTGACTTCCTTAAGGAAACGTTAAGGAGGTTTCTGAATATTCTCTTTAGTTTAGCGTCTTTAATGAAGACTATAGCCTTAGAGTCATTCATTAAGAAGTAATTAAGAAATAAAATTTTATTATAATATAATCAATATCAACACAGAGATAGGACGTTTAAACGCGGCCTTTAGCGACGATGAAGATGGTACGTTTACTACGACATTGATTTTGAGATAGCGAGGGAGCAAATATCGTATCACCATCACTAATTAAAGGTCCGTTCATCAATCATTCTCTTGGATGTCGGTGGTTAAATACGAGGGAGTAAGATTGTCTTTCCAAGGTTCCAAACTCGAGCGAAGATGCGCCTCTATACATACCCAAAGGACACCTCTCTCTACTCTGTCTTATAAGGTCGGTTTACTCGGTTTAGCGACAAGCCAACGAGGACAGCCCGCGTCATTAGCTCGAGAAGGGCCCCCGTGGACCCATGCCCATCCACGAAGAGTTAATGTTTAGTTACTAAGAAGTAGCTAATACCTCAGAGTGCAATCAATTGATCATAAATTTATATATACAGACGAAATTTGAAGTTAGTAGTGAATGTCTCTTAATTGGGGCGGTCTTCCAAAATGGCGACCATCATACGTACGAAAATGAAGTTATAAGACTAAAGTTAAATGTAATACTTCTGAATAAGATGCTAACTTCGCCTAATATTTATCTTTATCACTTGATTGTCTATAGGTAAAAGTACACTTAAAACACAGTACAACGTACTCATGGTCAGAGTTAAGCGAGCGTGTTTAAACTTTGAAACGATAATCCCGGTTGCACTCTCGAGGTTGATGGGGCTCGCGGAGACATTTGGACATCTTTCTACATGCATGCGCGTCATGCATAGGCTATTAAACGGTGTAGTCGTAAGAACCTCACTTGTCGCTACTAGAATGGATAATTCACGTACTTAAACTTACATTTAATTAATTGTTTAAATCGGATAAATCGATTAAGTACGTTATCCTTAATATTGGAACGACTTGTTAAATAGACCTATAACTCCAAATAAGATGAGGCAAGAAAAGCCAGATCAAATATTAACAGAAATAATGGACAATTGTTAAATACGGACTGACTTTAGAGGGTCACTTGTATCTTTCGATATGGACAGCAACTTTAAAGTAAATTCCTAAAAGGTTAAGAGGTAGATTTAACCCGAGGGGGTAATCACTCTCAGATTATCTGTACACCGATTACGATTTAAGACTTAGTACAGGTACAGTCCCCTGTACACTAACTACGATGAGTGAAGGGTCGATGTAACAGGTGCGCATTTTTTTATAACTTCCTAAGTATGGTAATTTCCTGCGAATCAAAAATTCGTTGGAAAAGAGCGACAGCAGTCTCTTGTATTCATTCTTCTATCCCTTCCCTTGGACCAATGCCTATTTAGTCTCCGGTCTCCGATATTTTACCATTATCGACCTTTTATTTTTTTGGCATCTCAGAGCTCCGCATATACTTTAAGCTCGATAAAGTGTCTTTGCCTTAATTTACTCAATTTTTGTTTAAGATATTCATACAATATATTAATGCCTGGGACCTTCCCCGACTAGAAGGTCAGAGGTCAGGGGGCTCAGGGCTGTTTAGCCTCTTAGTTAATCAATATAGACCCAACTCTTAGAAAATAGGCTTGGAGGCTTTCGGTTTTCGAAAATTATTGATTTGGTAAAATGAGAAGTTCGTTACTTGAAGTAAGTATTTTATTGAAAATTATGGGTCCTCGTGAGGAGATGAGCAAGAAAAGCAATGGTCACGTGATTTTTATGGATATTATTTTATATGGCAACTCTTTAGGTTATGTTTTAAATAATATTTTGAGTAAAGTTCAAAGAACTTTTTGATTTTCGTGAACCAAAGAAATGTTTCGTACTATAATTAATTTCCCTGTCGTCTTGACCCATTCTTTAAATTCCCTGACCTATCAGGTATTCCCTGACCTGTGACAGCCTCGCAACTTTGCGCGCAACCTCTGACCCAACCCTTAAAAGCTAGATACAACTGGAGCAGCTAATACGTATTGGTTTGTTTAATTAAAGTTATCTACTCTTACTTGGCGAATTTCTGGTTAAGTGTTAAAGAATGAAGAACGTTTAATCGAAGCTGACAACTCTTCCTCTCTCGGTAATGATGGCTCAAAAATGCTTTAAAAGATCAAAGATTTATAAAGACTAGTTAGACAGTCGACCCCAAAATTGAATAAAAAAATAAAAATGGACCTGGAAAGGAATTAGGGAGGAAAAACTAGGGCTTTCTTTCATTAAGGCTCCATAAATAATCGTTATTCCGATGATGGAAAAGTATAGATTTTTTCTTTGATAATTTTTTACCTCTCAACTTGACCTAATTTGTGCCCAAAAATTTTGAAAACTCGAAAGAAAAAAAAACATCGTTTGTCATCACGATTCAACTCTCATTATAAAAGAAGACATTATAAAATGGTTCTCCAAGGTCAGCTCAAACTTCAGAGCACTGTTATAAACTACGCTATTGGGTGACGTCACTGAAGACCAGCGCGTTTCTGGTACACCAAGGTCACTATAAAGGTCAAAACAGTACGAGGAGTAAGTAACTCAAGTGACTTTCTTTAATTTGGGAGAAACTAAGCTAGGAAATTGAAGAAAATCGCCAAATTCTAAGGATTGTTTACAAGCAGCTCAAATACTATACGTCACTAAATAGAAAATCTATAGTGAAAGCTTCTGGTGAAATATTCAAAAAGCTCTTTTGAATTCGAGTCCCCGCGGAAAAATTCCATCACACGCCCTAGGGGGAAGTAAGTTAGGAAATGGAATAAAAAAAGTGGTTTATAAGGAAACTAAACCGAAGAAGGAATCGAAAGGATACAAAATGGCCGAAATAGCTAAAGATGCCGAGTCGGATATCCCTCCGATCCTCTTAATGGAGAAAAAACGTTTTCCTAACTTCTTTTGGCATCACCGATGCTTGTCATTGAATAAACGAATATAAAGAAATAAAAAGAAAAAAAAAAACACACCCAGAGTCCTAGATATATATAAAAGAATCTTCCTGTTCCCCAGATAAAAGTAGCAAAATACTTTTCCAAGGAGTAAATAACACTTCAACTCCACAATTGCAACTTGTAAACGGTGTCAATAGACCATTTCGATGTAACTATGAGGGAAAGACACGGGGGTAAAACTTTGCCTTCCATCTCGCTTTTTGGCGTCTGCGCTGTAGTCTTTTGTATTATGAGAGTGCGCAGAGATGGATGGCAATGTATCAACCCCCCTTGTATGTCCCTATCACCTTTTTACGTCGAAAAGCTAGGGAAAAATGTCACAGAAGTTACATTTGCGACTAAATATTGATTTCCTCTACATCTCACTGTATTTCGGTCCTACAATCACCCTTCACAGAACTTGCTATATTTCAATTAACAACTAAAGTTAATTATTAGAAGCGCAATTTTTTCACATACTATCAAAACACTACTAGGCCTATAATATAAATTATAATATAATTTAGCGGAATAAATAAAGTTAATATTTCCTCATATCGATTGATTCCTTGGAAGGAAGGAAGGCTTTTATTGTTCTTATCTCTTTCTATATGCTTCTTGCGCGCGGTGGTTTGTCTCGCTTCCGTTCCCTTTATTCTTGACAAATTCAATCGAAAGAATAAATCAGAGAAACTAAGAATGACCCTCACCCCACTACCTCCACCCCTCTTTCCTCCAAGGAACCATCGCGACCATTCCCAAGTATTCGGAGTTCCAAAAGACTGTCTTCCTTAAGGAACACGCAAAAGGGATTTAAATGTGCACTTTTAAATAACGAATTTATTATATTTAAACTAATTCCAAGGAGATGTTGAATCTATCTAAAAGCGAAATTGACTTTTCTTGGGAGCTGGACACAAGTCCCATGGCTATATACTTCCGTAGCAGACGATGTTTTAAATGTTTTAAAAATAACCCAGAAGGGAAATACATTACATAAGAAAGACAATTCAAGTTTTGCTTGAAACCAATGACCGCACGCTATGTCAGCCAAAATTCAAATTATGTTTAACACTTAAAAGTAAGTGAGATAATTTAAAATTAACAAACTTCAAGTACGAAACCATAAGGGTGCTACATGCACATGCACGTTTCTTCGGTCAATTTCTTAAACTGCATTAAAAAACGCTGGAGTTGTTGGCGCCAGCCAGCATCTTTCAAGAGTCCCGCCCAGGCACTATAGCGCACACACAACGAGGCAGTTACTATACAAGAACTTATAAAAAGACAGCTAAGCCTAACCTAAACCCAACCAACCTGGTGATGATTTATTTCGCAACATCTGCCGGAACTACACTCTTTTTCTTATTCAGGTGCACAAAAGGGCCAGAGAACTTCAAGAAAGGTTCTCGGCCAAGAACCAAGAAGCAAAAAATGAAGAGGAAAACTAGGCCTTTGCAGTATCCCCCTCTCCATATACTATCGCTTGGGTAAAAGAGGGGGGGGGGGTGGATTTACTTCCGAACTTTGGACTAGGGCGCTCCCGAGGGCGTCAAGAAGGAATATCCGGGAATGATGCGAACCATGTGCGCGGAAAAAAGCTTACTCAGCATTGCATGGATATTGTACTCCACGTGGGACTTGTCAAGTAGCGTTTCAATAATCAGGACGTTGCTGTTGGGTTCTTATGATACTTAAAAAAATAAATTTAAAACTCACAAGTTAATTAACGAACTATCCTTGGTGGAAAACTGGAGGCAGCCATCTTGATTCGTTGCCTAATCTATTTAATTATTTTACTACAAACAACTTCCAGCTAAGTCTAATATCCGACCGGTCAACCCGATACAAAAAGCTTTTTACAACAAAAATGGGAACTAGAGTGCCACTACGGCAAAATATTTCAATATGGTAACCTCCTTAGTAAAAAAATGTTGAGAGGAAACGCAGCGAGATACAACCGGAACTTCACACGACCCACGAGCAATGCTCCACGTAATAGGACAATGATGATTAGATCCATTATGGTTAGTGCGATCTGTCCCACTAAACTCAAAACCCTCAGAGCTCAGTTAACCCAACTTCTCTGAGAAAGTTATTTCAGTTTTCCTGTCCTGTTAGAGATATAAGATCCATGTCCTCTTCCGAAAGTTGATGGAAAAAGTCCGTACGTTGGTTAGTTCAAAAGATTGAGTCAGGGATAAGGTAAATAATAATATTGGATGAAAACCTCAACACGTGTAGAATATATTACATCGAATGTTATTTTTTACTTGGTCTATTATGCCTACTGGATCATGAGTAATATTGAGTGGTAGGACCGAAGTACAGCGGGTTCTAAGAGAGATTTTGAGTCGAAAATGTTATTTCTATGACCTTTTGCCCTAAGGGCCATCCCCTAAACAAGTTATGATTGGATCGTTTTAGGCATGACCCCTTAAATTTAAGTAAGAAAATGTAAGATAATGGAAATTTAATTAAGGGGTCATACGTAAAGACAAAATGTCATAGAAGTTACATTTTCAACTTAAAATTGTCCATAGAACCCAGCATTTTTGTAGCACCCTGTATTTTTGCTAGAAAAAAATATTTTGAAAATATTTTCAGTCACCAAACCGAAAACCTTAATAGTCTAGAATAATACAAACTTGAACTATCCATCAGTAAAATTACTTTACCAGCTGGTCTAAAAAGTGTAGACCTTAAATTCCCCTGCAGATCACTTAAGTTGCGGTATAAAGAAACTTCGCTACAAACCATTGTTCACGAGCATTTGAAATAAATTTAACCAAAAAAACTAAAAATGGGGTTATGCTTGTGAAATATCGCGTGCTGCCATTTTGAACTGTCTGGTTTTCATCTAAAAATTGAGAAACTGCGATCCACGAAATGGTTCTGCTAATAGTTGAATCTGTTTTCAAGAGCCGGACATTTAGGTTAAGTAATTTTTGAAAGAAACATTTTACTTCTGGAGTAAAGTGTTTTTTGGTTGCGTTAAAAATATGCTATTATTATGTAACTATAGTAAAAGGTTTAAAAGATCGATTTCCCACTATGGAACCTAGTTGGGGTCCGTGGGCCGTATTATGTTTGCTTTAATTGTGAAGAGCTAATTAAGTTTTAAAATTTAACTTGTGTATTTAACATTTTACCCCGATCTTACTTAAATAAGAAAAAGTCATCTAATTAACCACACAACAACACAAGTACTTTGAAGTTACTACATTATTCCTCTAAAAATCCTGATACACTATGAAAACATACGAGTAATATTGAAAATTGTCTGTACCCCCCCCTCCCCCAAAAAAATACAGTAAAAAATTTAATTTACTTCACTCCACTTTTATTTCCCTTTTATGCTTGGCTTATTGTAGAAAAGTACAGTATCGAATATCTTTATGGTTCTAGAGATGATATATTGCAGTTTTTATTTGATATTCGGAGGGGTACGCTATAGGACCAGACAATTCGTCTGGAGTCGCAGGTTTTCCCCAAAAAATATCTAGTACTAAATTTAGTCTCATTTTCAGTCTATCGATCCAAAGAGATACTTTCTTTATAACAGAACATCCAAAAACTACAGTATAAAATTTTGCTTTCAGCTTAAGTTCGCGATGGTGCAATTGTAGTAGTACTCTTTAGAAATACAAAGTCTACGAATCAACAGGCCCCAAAATTATCCGAAAATAATTAAGGCCTTCCAGTGGTACCAATAAACGTAACCTTTAACCCTTTTTCCCCGTAAAAAAAAAACAGATAAAACTTCAAATAAAAAAAATATCGGAAATATTTTTTTAAAAAACGAATTCCTAATTACGTTGGATTGGATTAATTGTTCTTTCACTACGACTGCGCTAAAATGATTTCTAGGCCTAAACGTTACGCTTTAGAATTCCATGTATGCAGGATTTTGTCTTAAATCGGAAAACGCGGGAAACTCTAGTAAAAATGGCGGGAAAACCCACGTGTTTAGCTTAGAGAAATATTGAAATTTCCACGTGAAGATGGTAAAATTATTCCTTCAATGAACGCGGAAATCAAACTAACATCGATAAACGGGGGAAATCACACCAGAAATGGCGGGAAAAAACACACGTGTATATTTTAGAGAACCATTTCGAGTTCCAAGCAAAGCTGGTAAAAATATATATCAACAAAACTTTTCGCATTTTTATGGCGGGTCTTTTATGAGGCGTTCAGAATGAGTTACCGAGCACAACCTCTAAAATACACTAAAGCCCTTAAAAGAGTTTTCGTATAAAGATAACGACGCAATTCAATACCGGTTGCCCAACCCGCACGCACGCCGTCCACGAGATATGCGTAGTATATGGTTTCCACCATATACTACTACTCCACCACCACCCAGTTTCGGACTGCGAAATGATGGCAATATATTCCATACCCGGGGTTCCAAACCCCCAGTTAAATATTGTTGAAAATACAGTTAAGGGGAGCGGTCTTTAACTTCTAAATTTAAGTTGTACAATAAAGGTGTCAGAGCGTCAAACAATGCTAAAGGAAATTCGATAACATCTTCTATAACTAAATTGCAATAACACAAGGGTATTTGATTTGGTTGTCTATTGGTACTCATTCAATTGTGAATATTTTAAAAATTGGATGGGTAATAAATATAGAGGCTATAAAACTGTAACATCCCAAAAGCCCCAAAAATAACAATACAAATAATTTGATTATCTTACCATTTCCTGGGCACAGCTATTCCCATTTATTCCAAGTAGTTTAGCAAAATGTTCACAAACATACCCCATTCCATAGGAATAGCTCATAACTCTGGTTATACTAGGGATACGGGGATGTCCTTTCAGTATGTTATGAGCCTCCAAAGTCAAATGCGTATAATTGGTGGAACGCCGATTGATTTGGCTCTGAAAGTAAAACGGAATAGATATTTTTAGAAACTAAGCCATCAAGAAAAATACTTGTTTTCCTAAAGTTTTGGATTATATGGATAAAGAAAAGCGGGGAGCAAATGAGGATCTGTAATTACTATTCTTTTTTGGTATATCAAGGTCGTTGGTATACCGTTTACGTAAAAAATAGATATTATCGTTCACCTTGTTGGGAAGAAAGTATTTGAAACAGATATAAAATGAACTGGGCTAACAATTCGGTTGGCAATGAAGTTAAATTGGAGAAAGAGAGAGGTAAGATTTGGAGTAAGAAAAATTAATAAAAAATATAAATAGAAAAACTTGGCTAAGGCTTAGTGAGCTGTCAATGTTTATGAAGAAAGTCCGCACCGGATAGCGTTCCGGCTGGTTTATTTGCTATTTACGCTTGTCAGAGTAACTTGAATTTTCTAGGAATATGACAGAGTGAATTTCTAAACTAAAAAAAAAAATTCAACCCTATCGGTTCGGAGAGTTTCAAGCCTCAAGCAGTTTCCGCTTATTTTGCTGAAATTTTTTTTTCTCTAAACTTTACTTATGTCCGTCTTTAAGACGAATTATGATTGAACAGCTCAAGTCTAAGTTTCATCTTTAAAAAAGTCTATATAATGAAAGACTTGCCAAAACTTGTGTCCAAAATATATACAATCTAGCAGAAAATCCTAAGCCTTGGTTTGAATTTTAAAATCTCACGCGTAGGACTGTTCACGAGCCGAGCTGAGCGAGCTTTTTAAAAGCTCGGCTCGGCTCGAGTCAAAAAAACGGCGGCTCGGCTCGAGTCGAGCCGAGCTGGGTCTTGGCTCGGCTCGAGCTCGGCTCGGCTCGAAAATGATCGAGCCGAGCCGAGCTGGCTCGATTAACATATACATGTTTTAAAAAAATTGCTACTACCAACGTCAAACTTGAGAATGACTATAAATGCCATCCCATGTTTAGGAATGTAGTGGTTCAGTAAAACCCGCTCTTTAAAATATGCTCAAGGTTAGAGACGAGAGATTTTTCCCACGCTTTATTTCCTGTAAAAATACAACGGAACGCTAATGGTGGAGAGAATAAAGACTAAAAGGAAAGCACTATATCACTGAATAAGCTCGCGAGCCGGCTCGCGAGTCGGCTCGGCTCGATGCCTATTGGCTCGGCTCGGCTCGACCATAAAAAAGCTCGCTCGTTAATTAATCGAGCCGCAAAAGTGGCGGCTCGGCTCGGCTCGAACTCGGCTCGCTCGTCACGAGCCCGAGCTGGCTCGAGCTCGTGAACAGTCCTACTCACGCGCATAGGTTCTCGTGAGATTACTCGTTCTTTGTGAATAATTAAAACGTTCGTTAAGCCTTTGTTCTTCAAAATTTAAGTGATAAGTGAATACAATATAAGGAACATTACGTATTTTTAAGGAACTAAATATTGAATTTTTAAGAAAATCTGATGAATATATCGAACAAGAACCATACAACAACAACAACAACAGTGGCTTGTTGGGGCAAGTAACTAAAGCGACTATAACTTATCTCTAGAGAATGTGTTTGTTCAATTCACGATTCAGAAGCGGATTAAAATTAAGTCATCCGTAAATTTCTCATTCACTTCCTCCTTTACTTCCGAATTCCTTGATTACTTTGCCACTTTCCAGCTATTTTAAGGAAAGGTTAATGTAAGGTTATCCCTAAGGAAGCGAATCAAAGGCTTAAGGAATCGAATTAAATTTTCTCGCTTAAGATAAAATGATAAGGATTAAACCAGGAATAAATAAAATAAATAACATAAGGTAGGAAGTAAACATAAATTCCCTTATTAGCCTGACAAAAACGCCGTTTCAAAATCAGAGAATTCGATTTCACGGTCAGCTTGTGACCTCTATATTGGTAGTACCATACTAATATGACAATACAAACCGAAAAAAGCTCTATGGATAATGGAAGATTAACGGAATAAATCCGGTTTCGCTAAGAACCTACACTAGTGCAAAAGTATACTTTTTCACAATCCCCGTATATAGGACGAGAAAAACCATAACATTGCAACATGTACCTACGTCTTACAAGTATATTTTCAGTAAGTCATTCTGAGTAAATACCTTTATCGGCGTATACTGAAGAGATGTTCCTTCATTTCTTCAAGAAAAGAAATAAAAAATACAAGGCAATATCAAACTGAAGATTAGAAAATTACGATGGTATGGTCTCAGTCTGTTAGATTTTATTCCCTTAAGGTTTTTCTCCTTCTCCAGGGCTTAGTATACGTATAGTGACCTGCAGGACCGTCTAGAAGGGATAAGGATAGCTTGGCCATCGTCAAAGAACTACTATACGCTACCACTCGCCTCGATATCTTTACAGAGGTCTAGTTGAGGCTAGCCATTCTGGGCAGTAAGGTTTTTCAGCAAAATATACGACGGGGCTATGTCCCATCGCCCCACAATTTTCGCCGACTATGTCTACATTGTATCTTTACCTCGGCTTAAGAAACAAGTAGGGTTAAGTTAAGTTTGAAACCCTTGTTACGCGACCTGTTGAACTAAAGGTGGTCTTAGTTCATAATCACGTTGCAAAGAGCTCTTTTAGTACAGAGAAGTGGAAGGTCTACACGCAAAGTCAGTGACATTGTGACAACATCTGTAATTCTATCAATGCTTTAAAACCGCGTTTATCTTTGAAACTGGTTTTGAACGCTTTTGCAAACGTCAAACACATTTTTTAAAAGAAATTTATCATTAACGTATGAGAGATCTTTATAATTAACAGCAAAATATTTATATTTGGGCCTATCAAAAAAGGGTTTCTAAGAGTTTTGTTCGCTTATCTGAAGTGGGAATTAATGTAATGACGTCACATTAATTTAAATATCATCCCCACATGGCAATTAATAGTTATGAACCACTTAACCACACTAAGAAGTAGGACATAAAGGCTACGAATTCAGTAGAACCTAAAACCCTTACAGTTTAAGGAGATTTAAAATCGAAAACAGAAAGAAAAAAAAGATGGTTTTTGGCGGTAAGTACAGAGACCAGATAGTCTCGGTTATAACCTTAGTTATACGCTACGCCATAGGCTCTTTTTGCGGCATCTATACCTTTTTTCTCTACTTCTTTCTCTTTTCTTAGTACTTCATTCCAGGATGGTGCAAGGACGAGGGTTCGACCAACGTAATAGCCACGGCACAAGGTTTAAGGTCATTTTCTTCCAATTCTTTTGGCTAAAAGAAAAACCAGTAAGGTTGAAAATAACCTTTTTGTATCGATTTGCGATTGGACCGAACGATGCAACGTCGATGTCTTATTCTGAGAGAGCGGTAGCTCTCTTAGATAAGACTTCATACTGCTCTTAATGTATAAGGAGGGTTTTTTGGTTGGATGTAACTTTTTTTGTATTGCATTAACTGTATTGAAAAAATTCCACAGAACTACAATTCTGGCCCACAATATGTGGTTAAAATTTCAAAAAGATCCATTAATTAGTTAATTTTATAAAAAATAAAGTTGCTAAGGGTGGTTTTCATTTCCATAAAATTCATCACACCTTTTGTTGAAAAACAGGAATTTTTCTCATAGAAATAACATGGGAAATTTTCTGAAAAAAACGATCCGGTGGCCCCGATATTAGAAAAACTACACGTTTGTTAGACTTGAAAACGGTTTTAAATGGAAGGTACAACACCTAACATTCCGCTACGCAATTTTCATTGACTATAATTAAGTCTAAGTATGTTTAAATTTAAATTTTCAAAACCATTCCAATCTGCGATATTTAAGCAGTGTAAAGAGTCAGTCTATGATGTTAGCACTTTTAAAGCTATTTGGTTCAAATTTCGTGGTGGTTGAAAAACAAGGGGACCTAGCTTTGTGTGAGCTAACAAGTTTGGTTGGAAAAGGTCCACCACACTAATAAATTATGTAACCAACTGCCTTTGGTACTTGTGGGTACTTGTAGGTACTTGTGAGTGCTTGTAGGTACTTGTGGGTGCTTGTAGGTACTTGTGGGTGCTTTTAGGTACTTGTGGGTACTTGTGGGTGCTTGTAGGTGCTTGTAGGTACTTGTGGGTGCTTGTAGGTACTTGTGGGTGCTTGTGGGTGCTTGTGGGTGCTTGTAGGTACTAGTGGGTGCTTGTAGATACTAGTGGGTGCTTGTAGGTACTTGTGGGTGCTTGTAGGTACTTGTGGGTGCTTGTAGGTACTTGTGGGTGCTTGTAGGTACTTGTGGGTGCTTGTAGGTACTTGTGGGTGCTTGTAGGTACTTGTGGGTGCTTGTAGGTACTTGTGGGTGCTTGTAGGTGCTTGTAGGTACTTGTAGGTGCTTGTGGGTACTTGTAGGTACTTGTGGGTACTTGTGGGTGCTTGTAGGTACTTGTGGGTACTTGTGGGTCCTTGAAGGTACTAGTGGGTACTTGTGGGTGCTTGAAGGTACTTGTGGGTTCTTGTAGGTACTTGTGGGTACTTGTGGGTGCTTGTAGGTACTTGTGGGTACTTGTGGGTGCTTGTGGGTACTTGTGGGTGCTTGTGGGTGCATGTGGGTACTTGTGGGTGCTTGTGGGTAATTGTGGGTGCTTGTAGGTACTTGTGGGTGCTTTTAGGTACTTGTAGGTACTTGTGGGTGCTTGTAGGTACTTGTAGGTACTTGTGGGTGCTTGTGGGTAATTGTGGGTGCTTGTAGGTACTTGTGGGTGCTTTTAGGTACTTGTAGGTACTTGTAGGTGCTTGTGGGTGCTTGTAGGTGCTTGTGGGTACTTGTGGGTGCTTGTGGGTGCTTGTGGGTGCTTGTAGGTACTTGTGGGTGCTTGTGGGTGCTTGTGGGTACTTGTGGGTGCTTGTGGGTGCTTGTGGGTACTTGTGGGTGCTTGTGGGTACTTGTGGGTGCTTGTAGGTACTAGTGGGTGCTTGTGGGTGCTTGTAGGTACTAGTGGGTGCTTGTAGGTACTAGTGGGTGCTTGTAGGTACTTGTGGGTGCTTGTAGGTACTTGTGGGTGCTTGTAGGTACTTGTGGGTGCTTGTAGGTACTTGTAGGTACTTGTGGGTGCTTGTAGGTACTTGTGGGTGCTTGTAGGTACTTGTGGGTGCTTGTAGGTACTTGTAGGTGCTTGAAGGTACTTGTGGGTACTTGTGGGTGCTTGAAGGTACTTGTGGGTGCTTGTGGGTACTTGTGGGTGCATGTGGGTACTTGTGGGTACTTGTGGGTGCTTGTGGGTACTTGTGGGTACTTTTAGGTACTTGTAGGTACTTGTTGATGCTTGTGGGTGCTTGAAGGTACTTGTGGGTGCTTGAAGGTACTTGTGGGTGCTTGTAGGTACTTGTAGGTACTTGTGGGTGCTTGTAGGTACTAGTGGGTGCTCGTAGGTACTTGTGGGTACTTGTGGGTTCTTGTAGGTACTTAGGGTACTTGTGGGTGCTATTAGGTGCTTGTAGGTACTTGTGGGTGCTTGTAGGTACTAGTGGGTGCTTGTAGGTACTAGTGGGTGCTTGTAGGTACTTGTAGGTACTTAAGGGTGCTTGTAGGTACTTGTGGGTACTTGTAGGTACTTGTGGGTGCTTGTAGGTACTTAGGGTACTTGTGGGTGCTATTAGGTGCTTGTAGGTACTTGTGGGTGCTTGTAGGTACTACAATATCTACAATTCCAAAAAATAGGAAAATATAGGAAAATTATCGAAATTATAGGAACTAATAGGAAGACATCCGAAAATAGAAAAAATTATAAAATTTAGGATATGTGGTCACCCAGCACAGGTCTATGGAATATGTTTGTGCACAGGTGTATAGATTGTTTTTGTACACAGGTCTACGTAATACTTTTTTAGCCTAAGTCTTCGGAATCTATTTGTATTATTGCATCCACTGTGCTTTGCACGTGAAAACGACGGGAAGGCAATTTGAGTTGGACTGGGCGTTGAAGCAATCAAGATTAATACTTCTATAAAAGAAGGTTAGGGCCTTGTTAGTTCAAACGCGGTAACTAATAAACGAGCAACACCACAAGACTTAAATGGAGCGCCTGCTTTTCAGTATAAGTTTTAAAATACTAGTTTCTAAACAGTTTTAACTCATATTAAGACTGAAGTGACAGATATTAATAAAAAGTGTCTTTGTACACAAAGACGCAAAAAAGTAAGAGATAAGTGTAGAAAATTAATTGTTTGAAGTAACAGATATTCAAATTTTCATTTTTGAAGACGTGATTATAAAACATCAATTATTTTAAAAAATTTCTTATCTTAGTTTTTTATTTTGCACACGACATCATAGATGGCGTTTGCAAAATATTTCTCTATACGGAAAATTTGACGAGGGAGAAGCCACTCTGTAATAAAGTCTTTCTGAGAGTGTAAGATGGGAAGCGTATTACGCCGTTTAACGCGGAAATACACTCGGGATTACTTTTTAGAGTTTTTATTTCAATATTAGAACGGATTAAAGGCATATCTCCCGAATTTACGGCATTAAAACCACCAAAAAGGTAATACCCGGGGAATACGCCATTGGCTGATCCCTCGGACGGCGTGCGTTTCTCGTTGACGAGGGGAAAGCCGCTCCGTAATAAAGTCTTTCTGAGGGTGTACGATGGGAAGCATATTACGCTAGTTGCCTGATCCCTCGAATGCCGAGCGCGGCGTGCTCCCGAGCGCGACGTGTCGGTTAGTAACCTCGTATTTTAAGCTTAAGATGATACTGAGAATAAATAAGGGAAGATTGGCGCGGCTCTAGAGACCGCGCGCGTTATCCGGGGTATCGTAAATTATGTACGTAGAAAACCTCATATTTTTAGCTTAAGATGATACTGAGAATAAACGAAGGATAGATCTCTGGTCTAAACGCGCCAGATTTTACGGTAGACGGTATAGTCTGGAGGATAACTGTCGATTTTCAACCAAATCGTGCACTTTTTCAAGAAAGCATGAAACTTGGTATAAAGTTAGTTTGAAGTATATGAAGTCAATTAAAGATTGGAGGCATTCCGTATCTCTGTTGTGACAGCCGTGACAAGCCGTCAAAGCGGCCGTGAAAGTGTAAACTCACCTAACATCATTTTAGGTAGCACCCCTCGAGATACGCCGCCTTCGAGCTATAGAGAAAATGTAGGGGTCGTGTATAAAGCGAAAATCTCTCCGAATCGTAGGAGCTCAGTTAAGAATGAAAGAAATTTTCAATAAAAAATCAAACCACGCGCTACAAAATGAAAAAAATTATTTAATTCTTAACTGCTATTTAGTTCAGTGTACTTTTTCATAGCAGTAAACACAATAGAACAAAAGTTACTTCCAATAAAAAACCCCCCTTATACATGAAAGCCAGTATGAAGTCTTATCTAAGAGAGCTACCGCTCTCTTAGAATTATTGAACATTTTAAAGTAACAATTTCGCAACATAATTAAAGTCATAATTTTGCAACATAATTAATAAAGTCATAATTTTGCAACATAATTAATAAAGTCATAATTTTGCAACATAATTAATAAAGTCATAATTTCGCAACATAATTAATAAAGTCATAATTTCGCAACATAATTAGAGTCGTGATTTCGCAACATTTAAGAATAAACAACTGTCAACATTTTTAAGTAATAATTTGAGAACATTTTAATTATTCTTCACATTTTAAAGATTGAAAAATATTTTTATGGTACAGGCTACAGGCACTCAGTTAGAAATTCGGTATCCCAACACTGCTAATTCACGCTTGTTAAGTTGTAAAGATCTGAAACTTCATGGTAAATTTTCGTATTGTGGTGATAGAATGGATGTTTTTCTGGGTTTTTTAGGGTTTTTTCGGTTATTTACGGGGGTTTAGTGATCTTTACATGACAAAAAATATCAGGACTTCATATCATAGTTGTTTAGTGCAGAGCGTGGTTCACTATGAAGTTACCGGAATTTTTCTTTTATAAAATTAGATTTTAGTTCCCGTCATAAAGATCGCTTATGGTAGTTTTATCCAAGTTAAATTATACTTCGGCTTAATTATGAACAAGTTCGTGTTAGTGAAAGACGATTCTCTAAATTTAAAAGGAAACGAAGAAACCGAGATAAACTGGGAAATATGCTTTTTATGTCAAAAAAATACCACTGAAAAACTGACTTGCCCGGGAAATTATGAAAATAGATTTAAAGCAGTTGGCTATAGAACAATTTCCGAAAACCTGCTAGCGTTTAGAGGTGTCTGCGATTTAGATATAAGTAGTTCAATTGACCTGGGAGATGGGTTGGAACAGACATTAATATCTAAGAGAGCTAAATTCCATAAATCATGCAGTCTTCGTTTCAACAAAACTGAACTACGAAGAGCTGAAAAACGGAAAAGTAACGCAACATTTTCGGAAACTACCGTATTTACAAGGCGCCATTTAGCAAAAATACCAAGGTTCAGCGTTCCGATGTGCTTTTTCTGCGACAAGCCCGAATCTCGGGGAAAATCTTTACATGAAGTGACAACTTTTGAACTTGACCGAAAAGTAAGATATTGCGCATTAACTTTAGAAGATCAGTCACTAATCGCAAAACTAAGCGATGGGGACATGATCGCCACTGAAGCAAAATACCACAAGGATTGTCTATCAAATCTATATAATCGGGAAAAAAAGAAATCCAAATTAATTCAACAAGATAGTTCTGACCCATCCCACAAAACGGCTATTGCTGAACTATTTTCTTACATTCAAACAACCCTCGAAGACGCGATGTCGAACCAACGGACAGTTTTCATGTTAAGTAAACTGAAGAAACTAATTGATGCTCGGGTTAGACAATTAGGTGGGAGCTCAGACATTCATTCAACGAGGCTGAAAAACCAAATCCTTAGCTTTTTTCCCGGACTTGAAGCCCACCGAGATGGTAGAGAAATTTTACTATCCTCTAATGAAAACATTGGGAAGTCGCTAAAATCGGCCTGTATTCTTGACAATGAAAATGAGACTATAATCTTATCACGCGCCGCAAGCATTGTAAGAAAAGATATTTTTAAACACTCAACCACGCCATTCCAAGGAGAATTTGCCGTAAATTGTCAATCCAAGTCTGTACCAAATTCAGTTACAACACTTATCACCATGATTCTCCGTGGATCTAACATAGAGACTCAAGCCAACTATTTTTCGCAATCATGTCTTTCAATATCACAATTAATTGTCTTCAACACGTGTTCGAGCCGCAGAAGTTCACCGACCACATCGAATATTTTAAGACACAGTGAACAAAATGAAACTCCTCTTCCACTTTTCCTGGGCACAATGATTCATTCAAAAACCAGATCTAAAGATGTCGTAGATACTCTCTACAGATTAGGACTTTCCGTTTCCTATGATCGTGTTCTCGGGTGCTCCGCTGATCTTGGAAACTTAGCTGTGAGACATTATAAAAACATTGGGACCGTATGTCCTCAATCCTTAAACATTGGAGTTTTTACAACCTCGGCCGTTGATAATATTGACCACAATCCCACTGCTACTAGCACCCTAACATCATTTCACGGAACCGGCATCTCCCTTTTTCAACACCCTGAACATGGAAATGTTGGCACAGAACAAATTCGTTTGCCTTATGAAAGAAGAGGGAAAAGAATTGACCCTCTACCAATGATTTACACGGATGTACCGCCAATTTCCGCTATTAAAAAAACCCCGGCCATTCCAATTATTCCCGACCTAGCTGGCAAATTTAACACCAACATTCATTTGGTCAACAAAACGCTGGAAGAAGAAATAAAATGGTGTGAACACGTTGCAAGAGCAATTGACGAGAGCCAACAGACCCATATTCACGTCTCATGGGCAGCATATCATACAAATAAAAGACCAACTCTAGACCACTCTAAACACCCTGTGGCAAAGACGGCTATACTACCTTTGTTTCAAGACGATTCAAAATCAGTAGCAATGATACGCCATACAATGAATTTGGTAAAACAAGCGACGGAAATTTTGAACCCAGGTCAGGTGCCAGTCATTGCTTGTGACCAGCCACTTTTCAAATTAGCCAAAGAAATACAGTGGCGATGGCCTGAAGAATATGGAGAAGACTCATTTGTCGTCATGCTTGGTGGCCTTCATATAAAAATGACTTTACTTAAAGCTCTTGGTGATCTTTTGAGCGGAAGTGGGTGGACATCAGCGCTCGAACAAGCAAATATTTCTTCAGCTGGAACAGCTCAGTCTTTCTTAAAAGCATCTCACGTGAAGAAAACCTGCCGAGCACACCAGATCACCGCTTGCGCTCTTTACAAGCTTAGAAATGAGGCGTTCAAAAACGCCGGAGTCGGGTGCTCATTTGAAGAGTGGTGCATTCGTCGAGAGGATGCTAGTCCACAGTTTAATTTCTGGCAGCTTATTTTGAAAAGCGAGCTTGGATTTCTAGCATGGGATAGAGCTGTCCACGAGGGTGACTTCCTTCTCTACATTGAGACACTAAAAGAAATTCAATGGCTCTTTCACGCTCTCGATCATCCGAATTATGCTAGGGTTGTTTCCATTCACTTGAGAGATATGGTTTCACTTCGAGATAGGCATCCAAAATTATTTGATGAGTTTTGCAAGGGAAAATTCACAGTTAACAAAACAGGGAGGCCATTTTCAAGTATGCCACTGGACGAGGCGCATGAGCAGAATAACGCGTCCATCAAGGGCGAAGGAGGAGCCATCGGGCTTACAGAAAAGCCCGAATCACTGTTGAGGTGGATGGTAGCTGGGCCAGAAATTTGTCGATTAGTTGAACAATTTCTTAATATCATTGAAACTGGAAGCAGTTCGTATAACGCTCACCATCACGAGGATACTAGAAGTTTTCAGAGGAAATTTTTGGAACGCGTAAAGTCACTGGTTTCCGTCATGGATGAATTCGGAAATCCTTTTTCTGATTACAGTGAAGAGTTACTTGTTTTAGATTCAAGACAAATTTTGGACAAAAGAACGGCGATTTCTCTCAAAAACATAAAAGAAGTTGGGCAATCACTATCCAAGGAACTATTTCAAAGACGTCTTGTAGAATGCACTACAGAAATAAATGACGTTTTGAAGAAAAACAAATTCCCACTTTTCTGCAGACCTCCAGATAAAGAGAAGTCAAAGAATCAACTTCAACTGTCTGCTGTAAAGAGCGACCGAAATTTATTTTCAAGGCTTTATATAGCGTCCCAAATACGATCGGGCGATTTAGACACGTTTTTCCAACACGAAAACCAAGCTTTTCCGTCCTCGTTATCTATTAACGGCATGATGAGATTCGGTAACAAAAGCGATTTACTTTCTTGCATTGAAGGCGTTTTAACAGATGAACGTGAGACGTATTCAACACATGAACCAGACATGGTTATTATTGATGGTGCGGCAATCGTGAATATGATAAAGCCAGGAAGGGCACGAACGTTTTCCGACTATGCTGTGGTCTTTTCCAAATACATAGCTGCGCAGTTCACTGGCTGCATACGTCGCGTAGATGTGGTATTCGATGTATACATTGATGGTAGTCTTAAAGCAGCCACAAGAAAAAGGCGCGGAAACAGTATGAGGATACGAGTCGAAGAACGCAAAGACTTGCCAAAAAATTGGCAAGCGTTTCTAAGGGAAGATGAAAACAAAAAAGAACTATTTAGCTTCTTGAGTACTCAGGCGCTCGGATCTCAGTATCCCGGAGCTGTTTACATTACGAAAGGCCATGAGGTTCTTTGTTCCGCCCAAGCTAATCTAGAATCGATTTCACCCTGCACTCATGAAGAAGCGGACACCAGGATGTTCCTACACGCGTTACACGGCGCAAATCAGGGATTTAAATCAATTCTGATTAGGACTGTTGACACAGATGTCGTGGCTCTCGGTATAAGTCTTTCAAATAAGATTTGTTGCGATCGTTTGGTAGTCGCATTCGGAACAGGCAAAGACTTCCGTCTCATAGATGCAACTAGCATAGCATTAAAATTGGGTGAAGACAAGTGCGCAGCTTTACCGTCTTTCCACGCGCTGACTGGATGCGATACAACCTCGTGTTTTAATGGTAAAGGGAAGAAAACAGCTTGGTCTACGTGGAAAGCGTTCGATGAAGTAACTCGAGCATTAAAAATATTAGGATCGTGCCCATCTAACTCCTCTATTCGTGAAATTCTACCTGTCATTGAGAGATTTGTGGTGCTAATGTACGACAGATGCAGTTCTGACGAGACGGTAAATAAAGCTAGACAAAGTCTTTTTTCTCATAAAAACCGTGACATCGAACTAATCCCACCAACTGAAGACGCACTGTTGCAACATTTATTACGCGTAGCTTACCAAGCGGGCCATATTTGGGGGCAGGCACTTATCAAAAAGCCAAATTTACCGGACCCATCTAGCTTCGGATGGAACAAAATAAAAAGCTTAAATGGGTTATTTGAGTATGAACCTTGTTGGATGACCTTGCCGCCAGCAGGCGATGTGTGCAGAGAAATTATTAAGTGCGGTTGCGTCAAAGGCTGTCGTGGTAATTGTAAATGTCAGAAAGCGAATCTACCGTGCACTGCGCTTTGTAAATGTGGAGGGTGCCTAGAGATGTGAAGCGCTAATAATTGAAAGAGCTAAAGACTTCGCTATCTTTAAACATAATTTGTTTATAAATTTTGGATATTACATTTAAACCATAGAGGGTTTTACACATGAATGATTAAAAAAATGGTTTACAACTCTAATAATATTTATGGTTAAATATTTTTATTAATAATAGTAACAGGTGTTACTAGAGTTGTGCTTATGCGAAATTATGCCTTTAATTATGTTGCCAAATTGTTATTTTAAAATGTTCAGTAATAGCAGTTAAGAATTAAATTATTTTTTTGATTTTGTAGCGCGTGGTTTGATTTTTTATTGAAAATTTCTTTCATTCTTAACTGAGCTCCTACGATTCGGAGAGATTTTCGCTTTATACACGACCCCTACATTTTCTCTATAGCTCGAAGGCGGCGTATCTCGAGGGGTGCTACCTAAAATGATGTTAGGTGAGTTTACACTTTCACGGCCGCTTTGACGGCTTGTCACGGCTGTCACAACAGAGATACGGAATGCCTCCAATCTTTAATTGACTTCATATACTTCAAACTAACTTTATACCAAGTTTCATGCTTTCTTGAAAAAGTGCACGATTATTTCAGCTATCCTCCAGACTAGTAGAGTAGACCGGGAGTCCTATATTGCGTACGCGGGAATCTTGCGGACTGCCGACGGCAATGTTTAAGCCTTTGCTTAACTGAATTTTATTTTATCAAGCTAAATATAATTTTTGTGATCTACTGTCTTGTGACACTTCAAGTTCCGATTTAATGTTATAAACAGATTCCCGATTAGTAAAATCAATTGTCGGTAAGTGTATACAAATGGCCAATTGATTTAAGTTCCTATATAGAAACTAGTTCAAATAAAACGAAAATTATCAAATCTTAACTGAATTTCCTACTTAGATTTAAATATCAATTTTTCAAGCTAAGTATAATTTTTGTATACACTGCGACTAATTGTATTATTTACTAAACATTATGATTAATGTTTAGAGCTCGGCATTATCTATCCATTATCCACAAATTGGTGGATAACCGATTATTTATAAACAAAGTTGTGGATTATAATACGATTTAGCATGAGTTATGTGGATAATTTTCGAGTATGGATGAAGATAAAATAACTTGGATAATGGATAGATAATGCCGGGCTCTAAACATTGTGATTAATGTAACATTAGTAAATAAATCATTAATAATGATTTATTTACTAAACATTGTTATTAAGGCTTTAGAGCCGAACATAAAATCTTAACTGAATCTCCTACTTAGATTTAAATATCAATTTTTCAAGCTAAGTATAAGCCCTGAAAATTTAATGACAAGTGTGTTACAATCGATTATATCCAAAAATGGTTAAAAATGTTCATAATTAATTAGTTTTATAAATTATGCAATGAAAGAGGAAGTGACGTACATTTGGGTAAATGTTTCGCGGGAGATTCAAATGTCGATTTGGGTTAAAGAAATAAGAGAATAATTTGAGATGGTGAAATGTTTGGCGGGAGATTCAAATGTCGATTTGGATTTGGGTTATAGCGTGGGTCCTCGCGGAGCGCTCCCATGGAGGAATAAAACTAGGAGATCCGATTCTTCAAAAACAGTCTTTAACGAAGCTGGAAACTACTATTACCATTTTTATTGCTCCTTGGGAGCGCTCCGCGAGGACCCAAAGGAAAACGCTATTAAAGAATAGGGTTTTAAGCTCTCTCTCCTTATGGAACCAACCCTAATGTTTACATTTGGATTTGGGTATTTAATCATTAAAATTTTTAGAGAATAGTGCCCCTGGATACATTTTAAGTTTTCTGCTTATTTCCGCTCTCGCGAATTTCCAGGAGGCTCAAAGTATTTCAGTTATTTCCGCCCCAATTCAACCTTTTCTAGCCGTGATTTATTTCGTCGGTTTTATTTTAAGCAGGGACGGAAATAAGATAACTTTGAGACACTTATAGGGGTCACTGCCTCACTGGACCAATGTCCTATAAATTGATTGGGTGTGCAAAATGTTCTGGTTGCTGGACCAGCTTGTTTCACAAAAATTTCAGAGAAACTACCTTGATACTACTGTTTATTTTCTTGAAACATTTGCTTCGAGAAAGTTCCAATACTCGGATATCTGAAAAATAGAGCTAAAAGAATTTATTTTTTTATTTTAAAATTGAAAATATTGCGAACCGAAAATTACATTCGCCCTTTGACTGTGATGTAGTTATTAGAGTCAAAAGGATATGTAGCTTGATCGTGATCTTTTGAGAAAGATACAACACGTCAATTTTTGAAAACTCGAAAACTTTAAAATTAACGAACACGTTTTGTTAAGTTTTCATGCTTATTTTATTTTGTCTGCTATGAACGATTTTCTGTCCATTTTATTCTCCTTATAGGCCCGAATACTCAAACTATCTCGAAATTTAAAAAAAAAAATAAAATGCATACGTTTTCTATTTTTAAAATGATGCACATGTTTAAGGATAAAATTTATTACTTAAAGAATTTTTGGTGAAAAAAACTAAGATAAGAAATTTTTTAAAATAATTGATGTTTTATAATCACGTCTTCAAAAATGAAAATTTGAATATCTGTTACTTCAAACAATTAATTTTCTACACTTATCTCTTACTTTTTTGCGTCTTTGTGTACAAAGACACTTTTTATTAATCTATATATAGCTCCGATAGCCATACCGGTTTAGAGATTCTTTTTTTTTCTATCTTTTCCTCACTCATAGGGTCCAGGAGTATCATATGTATATAGTTGGGCTAGATTCTAGGTTAGCTTTAACCCTTTGAAACTATCCCACATAAAATCATAAGTAGCTAATCGTAAGTCAGTCTACAAGTAGCTATAAAACACAAGGCAATAAAATTCAAAATTTGGTTGCAAACAAATATAAAAAAAATGGAAAATCTTTCTTATATATTTCATATGTTTTGAGTTTAATTATCTATTGCGGTTTAATAAAGGTAGAATTCATAAACGTCAGACGCAACGCAATTTAGTACAGAAAAAGGTAGGGCAGTTGTAGGCGCAAGTTCTATCGGTTATAGGTAAGTGAAAATCACATAAATAAAGCTAGATGTTGTGGTTGGTTGTTAGTGTTAAGCATTTCAGACTTATATTCATACACTTATGATATACATAACGCGGCCTATCGCAACCAAGAGTTAAAGAGAAGTGCGTATCGTAAAGGTACCCATGAAATGAAACCCGCAAAACGCGCCATCCGAGAGAAGGTTGTAAAGAGATTGAGAGAAGTTACGCTTTAAGCCTTGGTTGCTAAACGCAACGATAGTTTCCCTGGGGAATTTTTTTTTTCCTTCAAGAATTCCAATGAGATGAAAAGACCCAGAAGATGTTAGAATGATCCTGTTTATTATCAAGCTTCTTTACGACAGAACACTACATTTCTGTTCTTGTAACTGAAGACCTAAACACGTGACCTAAAACATTACATTTCATCCATGACCGATATTAAAATTATTTCAAATACTGCTTAGATAATAAAGCATTTTAATGACGTAACTCTGACGAATACGCAGATCTGATTACAGGCTACAAAATGGTGCAAATTTGATCAAAATCGGATGATAATGAAGAAAGATACGAGTGATGTTGGTCCCATAGAATTAGCAAGGCGCCTAGTTAGTAGCTTCACCCTGAGCATTGGTGTGCGACAGTGTAAACATTTCTACAGGGGCCATAGGAGTGGTATATCTCGCGACGGATAAAGAAGACGTGAGTTGGAACGCCAACATTTTACAGTGTCTCGCGAGGGATTTATCACAGTTAACTACCAATGGTAGGAAACCGGTCTGCGTCTTAGGCGATTTCAACGCCCATATTCCGGAGCTAGATGGTCGTGATAATCAGACGGGTCGCAAATTCGTGTCATGGGCTATGGATCAAGATCTCACGATTCTAAACACACTCAGTGAAGTGTGCGTGGGCAGATTCACTTGGTCGGCTCGGGGGCTGGCTACCACCATTGACTATGCACTGGGAAATGATCAGTTCCTACGAATTCTGTCGCGCATGGATATTGATGAGGACGGTTTTTTGAGCCTGGGCAGTGACCATAACGCGATCACGCTGTCTTTAGACATCTCGGGTCGACGTCGTGAATCGGTGGTTCCGGCGCGTTCGCGACCGCGTTGGCGGACAGATGTTCCTGCCAAAATGGAGTCCTATCAAAGAACGGTCAACGAAGCTTTGAGTGACACGACGTCTATAACGCTGGAAGAGTTCCAATCTATCGTGGTTTCCGCGGCTTCTAACACGTTAGGACAGTCGTCGGGGAAAAGTACGCGAGGCCCACAGAAGCGCTGGTTCGACCATGACGTTAAAATGGCTATCCAACAACGCAAAAAGGCAAATCGTAGTTATCGTAAAGCCGCGAGGGAAGGCCGCCGTCACTCGAGTACAGTTTCGCCGGAGTACATCCAGGAGCTTTGGAACTCCTTTTGTGCCCGTAAACGTGAAGTCGCGCAGCTTGTAGCAAGCAAGATTAGAGAAGTAAATCGGGCCATGGAACAGGATATTTTATCTGATAAACGTTTGGCTGGTAAAAAGTTTTGGCGATTATTTAACCCGCCACACCCATCTCAGACCCTGGCGTCAGTAAAGGCGGAGGATGGTTTTAATCTTATATCAGGTCCAGAGGCTATTAGATTACGAGTCTCGGAATTCTACCAGGCCGAGGAAGAAGCTTTCATAAAATGTCACGCGTTCCTTCCCGGGCTGCAAGGCGGTGTAGAGATGCAGTATGACGACTCTCTCCACGATGATATTCTTCCCCATGAGCTTGATACAGTTCTCAACGCTCTCCCCACGGGAAAGGCGGCGGGGCCTGACTCTATTTCGTATGACCTCATAAAATCCCTGAACGGGTGCTCGCGTCGGGTATTGTGCGAACTATTTAATGGAGTCCTACAAAATTCGACTGTCCCAGAGACGTGGGGCCTCACGGAAATAAAATTGTTGTACAAAGGTGGAGGGAAGGACATTGAAAATCTGAGTTCGTTCCGGCCAATTGCCTTATCACAGTGCGTCTCTAAGGTATTTGTGGCAATTCTAAAAACACGCTTGGAACATTTTGTTGAGACCAATAATATCTTAGGGGAGCTACAGAACGGGTTCAGGCGGGATAGGCGAGGGGCTGATAGTCTCTTTATAGTATACCAGTTGTTGGACATTGCTCGAATTGAACAACGTTCAGCGTTATTCGCTTTTCTGGACCTACGAAAGGCTTACGATAGCGTCTGTAGGACTCGGTTGTGGGCGTTACTGGTGACCCTAGGCATTCCAGGTCATTTTGTTACTCTCTTGGCTAGGCTTTATGAGGATGTAAAGTACCGGTATTGGTTTGGGGATGTGGTAACAGATTTCGTGTCCAGTGGGGTGGGTTTAAAACAGGGGTGTCCCCTGTCTCCTCTCCTCTTTGCACTATATTTGGAACCTCTCGACAGGGCCCTAAGGGCTTCCAACCTCGGTTTTACGCTTAGGTACCCTGGCGGCGCGACGCGGGAATCTCGGGTAGTGGGTGGATTTTTTGCGGATGATATTTTTGTTGTTGCTGAATCGCGGGTAGGGCTGCAAGCCATTTTGGATATTTGTGGGTCCTACGCAGCGGAATATGGGTTGGCTTTTAGCCCAGATAAATGTGTAGTCCTCGAAAATAGTTTGCCTTTTGAGAGGGGGTCCGATCCTGTTTTCCTGCAAGGTTGCGTATTAGCAGAAGTGACTGAGGTAACCTACCTAGGTGTAAAGGTATCGAATAGGGGGAAGTTTTTGGAACCGCAGGAAAGTATTGTGATGGCTAAGGCCAACCGTCTGGCTGGTGCCATAAAGCACAAGGGGTACCACTCGTACAATAAGTACAATGTTATGAGGACACTATGGAAGGCTGTCGCGGTTCCGGCGTTAACCTACGCGAATGAGGTTATGTGTTTCTCGTCTAATACGAGTCGTCGTCTTAATCAGGCTCAATTTACCGTGGGTAAGGCCGCGTTGGGGGGTAACTTTATTACATCGTATGCCGCTGTCAAGGGTGAAATGGCCTGGTCTGCCTTCGAGGAGAGGGAGGCTAAAAGTAAGCTCCGCTATCTGGGTCGGTTATTGTTTATGGACGACATGCGCATTGCACAGCGGGTTTTTTGCTATATTCGAGCAATGCCCAGGAAAACTACCTGGCTAAAGCGCGTTGAGTTTTTTCACGAAAACTATGGTGCCGGAGTGTCCCGGAGCGCGGTTCAATCGTTACATGAGTGGTATGCCAAGGTAGATAAGGCTGTTGCTGAGTATTCTCAAGCACAATGGCGGAGGGATGTTGCTGACCATCCGAGTCTGAACCTGTATTCGTTAAAGGAAACACCGGGCATAGAACCTTTCTATGATAATTCCCTTGCTAGTGGGATGTTTTTCCTGGCCCGGACGGGGGCGTTAGCAACATCCGCTCGTCTTTCCCACATTTTTGATAAGGAGGTGGCCGGCTGTCCTCTCTGTGGGGAGGTCTTAGAGGACATCGAGCATGTAGTGCTGTTTTGTCCGGCCCTGGCACAAGCAAGAGCCCCGTACCTGAGGTTTGGGCCCATTACCCTGGCGGATAGCCTATCTCTCGGGGATAGGTCAAATATGGAAGTCATAACTATCACAAAAAGTATTTTAGCCAATTGGGCGAAATTGCGCCTTCTCTGCCCCATGCCCTATTAAAGGATTGAATCATATGTCGATCAGCTGTCATTGTACATAATTGTAAATAGTTTTCTTGTTGACTTTGTAACGTGTAAATATTAATTTAGTGTTTTTTTTATTGTACGACATTTAATGCTTTGTTTTAGTTTTTTTTATTTTCGGACCTGTGAACCCACGTTAGAGGGTTCCTCCCTGTTCCAAAAGGGATTTGTAATCAAAAGGGTCAATAAACCATTCATTCATTCATAGGAATAACATGGAGCGAATTCCCCCTTGATGTCGGCTTTATAAATAATAATTAAAATTTAGTGGTTTTAAAAAACTATAAAAGTACAGCTCATTAAAACTAATTAAATTTATTACTTCAAACTAATAAATTAATTACGTCTTTTACTATCATAAATTTCTCTAAACGCAGAAGCACATAATCACGTTCACAAGAAATTTCTCATAAACTGTCTTTCTTAATAAGAGAATATTATAAATCAAATCTTTCAACTTATCTTCATTCGTTTAATGTCAAGCAAGGCTTAACTAATTCCCAACAGATATTAAGGTTTCGGAGAAAAACCTCTTATTGAGATATTAAGCGAAAGATTCGAGTCAAATAAAGCGGAGTAAAACAAAAATGATTAGGGATAAACTGCATGGCATTGTATATACTACAGTCGGAGACTCGATTTTCGGGTCATTGGGGGAAAAAGGACGAGGGTACAGTTTTATTCCATTTGAGCCTTGAAAAGAGCGGCGGTAGAATACGCCGAGTTAATAGTAGCCCGCGTTTGTTTCTCAGGCCTAAGCGATAACACTATAGTGGCATTCCAAAGAAGCCGAAGAAAAATTCTTCAAGGAGACGACTAAAATCGAGGAGAAGGACGTGGACAACATATTTCACGTAAGGACTACCAACTTCACGATGTACAGCTATATTATTTTGAGCCCTTGGTGTGGTTCAATTCTTAATTATAACTTGGTAAGTCTCTAAAGTCTAAACTGACGAATGTGGTTATAAAGTAATTTTGTTTATCAGATTTAAAATTCAATTTGAAAACGAAATTCGTTTGTCGATATTCAAAACCTTAGTCTTCATCGTGGACATTGTATTGGAACCCTTTTGTGTCTCTACGATCCCTAACCCAATTATGTCTGTGATCTTTGTCCCCAATCTCCCCTGACCCCATTATGATCTTTTGTCCCCAATCACTATACAATCCTCATCCCTAATCCTTAAACGATCCCTATCCCCAATCTTTATACAATCTCAAACCCCATCCTATAATACAACCACCGCTCCTGAGCTATTTCAGAGATGATTTTACACTGTGCCTGTTAGTCCCAATTGATAGTTAATTTGTCTAACTGTATGCAAGGAATAGCTAGATAGCCTGGAGCGGTAATTTCGCTAGTATACTAGAATGAATAGAGAGGAAGAAGAAGAAGAACTTTTCATTTGTTTTATCCGCGAGATTGATTTCCCTTGGTGCAGGGCCCGTGTATGGTGACAGCGCTTAAGCAATACTCTTTCTTCACTTGAGAATCTTTAACAACGGTTTCCGGGGGATAAAAATGCCACCGCTAAGGCATTCATACCCCCCCTCGCTTACTATTCTCTTTTCTTAAATCCCCCCCCCCCCCGCCGCTAAGACGTACTCCTTTAACAAATCCACCATCCATACCCCAACACGACTTACAATCCTAAGCGAAAAGGCCGCGTTGCGGCTGGCTCAAGTAATTCTGGCCGGTTGTTTCTCTAAAGTACTTATAAGTAAATATCGCTGCATTTTTCCAATGGAATGGGTTAGAACGGAGCTATATCGGAATTTGAATAAGATAACCATTAATAATCTAATAAAATACGGATCGGAAGCCCGTGTGCCAATAAAGATTGAGAGATAAAGTTAAGCACAGAAAGGGTGGATTTTCCAAGACCAAGAATGGATTGATTCTAAAATGTTAAATGGTTCCAGCATCGAACACTCTCCTATACCTTTTCAAGCTACTGGAGTTGAACTTTAGCTTAAGAACTACAATTTGTTTAATGGGACCACAGAAAAGATGGGGATATAACGCTTGAATTAACTATAGGGCCTTGACAAAAAATCATTAATTAAAATATACCCTAAGTATATTAAAAATCGTCTATAACACAGGTTGCTTTCTATTCCATTAAACAAAACGAAGGCACTAATTGCTTCCGCGTTGGACGTACTAAAAAGGCCAGAGAGAAATATATATCTACGTGGTTATGGCGTCTGGACGCACGATGTCCAAACGAAAGAACAATTAGAGACTTTGATAAATAGTTTTTTCGGTAACATCCGGAGCTTGGGCCGTTATCCGCGTGCTACAGGGGCGGAATAGAATGACCACCAACTATAAATCAAGGTTGTTGAATCAGGGTACGTGTATTTATAAAAGATGGTGAGTCGTCGTAGTACGTACGTCGTCGGCCCTTAAGAGAGGAATGTCCTCCTTAAAGGTCCTCTAGAACTGCAGGGTCTCCCCTATTTATTGACTTCACCTGCAGGAAACTGTATAGAAGGACAAGGCAAAAATGGCGCAATCTATCAAAAAGAGGTTTAGCTCGAAACCGTCTTGGGTTCCGAGCATCGCCTTGTCAAATGCAAAAGTTTACCCCCTCACTGGCATATTCGACTATAAATAGATGACGCGTCTACGAAAGCGGATGGAAAAATGATGCCAACAAGAATGACAAGACAGTATCAAGTCCCCCAAGACACCTCATCGCGGTGTTCAACAATAAAAATCGTCCCAGACCAGATTGTGAAATTCTATAAATAATTTCGAAAATTTACTATATAAGCATATAGAAAATATTACCGAAACACAAATAAAAGAGACTTCACGGGGTCGCGAACCCTTGGTCGCATCAAACTTCGTTAGTCAAAGCAAGTTAGTCCCCCTATTGCTTTGAGAACTAAGTTGGTTTTGGGTTAAAACATCACCACACGAAACCACAAAACCTATGGATTTCCCGAGGTTTAAGAAACTCCGCTAAAGCATGGAAAACTTGACTAGGCAGCCCGGGTTAGTATTATATCCTTTCGCTAAGACATTCGGCCGCCGCGTGACCGTCAACCGTATATTTTTCTTACCCCAAGCATTTCCTCTTAGGATTTCCGCGTTGACATCCAGCGTAGCGCCTAAACTAAAGAAAGAATATAGCGATCGCTTAAGGATCAAGAGTTTATCCGAGTTAAGCCTAAAGCGCCACGGGACTTTAAGGGAATGCGCCAACGAAAGGGTATCCCAAAAGGTTTAAGTCGTGAGTCGCGACATCAGAATGTTTCCACGTCCATTCCACTTGACACCGAGCCACTTTGGAATAAAATTGACAATGGTGCGTGCAATGTTATTCTTTTTCTTAAAAGCTGTAGGGTTAGGGTTGAAAAGGATTCCAATTTGACCATGGCATGGACCTGGCCGCGATACGACAATTTTCTTTAACTTGACATTGAGGTTTAGTTTAACTTCAGAAGGATGTAAATCGAAGCCTGAATTGTTGTTAAAAATGTTAAAATAAAAGAAGTTAATTCATTCGATTTAAGTATAAATGCATTCTAAAATGCTTTGGGAAGCTGAAATGCATGGACATTTCTCTTTAGAAGCGCAGAACTCGTTTAGAAATATATCTCTGATTCGCGGCCATCTTGAAAGGACCACAGAGTCGCCTAAAATTCTCATCTCCAACTATTCTTAACTTCACCTAACATTCTTCTGATAGTTTGAAATATGTTTACCGTTGAAAATTCGGTGTGATGAAAAAATTTAAAGTCACGTTACATATACGTCGATATAAAAAACAAGAAGCCAAAATATTTTGAACTGGTGGTAAAGACAAAATATAGAACATATAAAATGATTTATGTTTTGGGATATAAATCCTGAACAGGAGAAGACAAAAAAGAAAGGATACAAAACTTCTGATCCGATTTCCGGCAAAATTTCTTCTTTTTCTTTTTTCCCCAAGCCAAGGCCTAAACTCTTTTATCGAAGAAGTTATGGGGAAACGATAGAAGAAAACTCACTTTTAAGCCAACAATTCGCGTTGTGCTCCTGACAAGTTTAAGACTAGAGCTCCTGTAGCCTAGATCTGCCCTAAACACTAAGCCTTTTCCACGTCGATTCTTTCGCGATCTAAAACAAACGATTTCAAATCTGACCATAGAATTCTTTTTTTTTTTTCCTTCTTTTTGCTTTAGAGTATTAAGAAGAAAAATGATAAATCTAAATTTAAACGTAAAAGCTTGTGTCAAATTTAGGATTTGTTATAGCTTTTTTTGGGATGTTTTCTAAATCGTAGCTTTATAAACGATAGACTATTTCAAGCAAATTGAATACCAGTTTGAAACATTATTTTTACGAAATTCCCTGACTGTCTAGAGTCATTTTCCCTGACCAATCACAATGATGCGTTTTAAAATGACTAATACCATGAAATTATAAATATATTAATTCATGCAAGTACTAATATAAGTAAATTACCCAACCGATATAAAATTTCATGACTTTGTGACAATTTTAAATATTTCCTGACATTTTACATCATTTTAAAAATCCATGACGTTCCCGGGTCTTCCAAATACTGTCTCAAACACGATTCATATCAAATGAACCTAACATAACCTAACCAGTCATTGTCAACTGTCAAAGAAAAAAAATCGCTTCGAATCTGATAGCTCATCAGCTCTTCTTGAAAACTAAAGTACTTTGATAAAACGGGCTATCACGAAAACTTACGTTATTTAGGTCAGAATTACGGCGCTTATGGGATCTTCTCTTAAAGCCATTTACCTTTCCAGGTACACATTAAGAGGATCGGTCGAAAAAAACGTAAGAGCGTCACTGAAAAAAAAATATATATAAGCTTTGAAAGATTGGTGCATTAAGGCTAAGGCTCGCGTACGAGAAGTGGTTTTTATAACGCAAGTTCATGACAGGAGCTTAGACAGAAGTAAAGCTATCTGAAAGCAGGAACTTCTCTTCCAATTTTATAATCTCTTTACGTGTCAGAGAAACTTAAAGTTAACTCTAACGCAACCATGCGAAGTAAAAGAAAAAGTTGAAAACCCAAGAAACCTTGCCTTACCATAGCAGCCGACACTGCGTTAAAAAATATCGCATCAAAATCACGCGCCAAAAAAGTAAAAATTGGCCTATCTATTTCATTTTTAAGCCTACTGAAAAAACAACGTTGATCCTATTTGGGATTTTGCTAAAATTTCTCTTGAAATTTTCTTGTAGTTTAATTAGGGATATACACGTATATCGTTTCAGAAACTTTCCATTTTGACAGATGTCAAAGACAGAGCGTAGGATTTGGGATGTCAGGTCTGCAAGGCGATTGTTAAAAAGTAATAAAAATGCATGAATTTAAAAGGATCGCGGACAAAATTTTGAAAAAAGGGGTGTTACCACCACCATGCATTCTTTCAATGTTTTTGAGGTTACCACGCATCAAAAGACAAATGGAGATATTATTTTAAACAGCGGATGGATGATGAAGTTTTGTAAAACCGCATTTTCAGAAAAATGCCACCACGATTTGTGTTTTGTTTAAAGAAAGTTATAATTAATGTTGATTAATTATCCTTTAAAAGCAGAGATCTCGAAAGTAAACCCTAGATTTGACTTCATTTAAATTCTGAATACCGAGTATTTAGAATTTCCATCTAAAAATTAATCATTAAATTAAATCTAATAGAGGAACGACATCTTTAGAGAGAGAGAGAAGGAGATACGGTTGTCACAAAATTCAGCGTAATTTCTCTATCACAAGGAAGTATCAGAAGATGTTTTAAAATTGTTTAGATACTCCCTTTTAGATATGATAATTAATAGTTAATTTTAATTAAATTAAATTACGCTTGAGTTGTATTTAAAAATAAAATAGACATTTAGCTCGTTACAAAAGACATTAATATCGCATCCTCAAATTAAGGGGCAATTTTATTTCTATTCTAGCACGTACCAAGCATTTAAAATAAAATTTTATTAATTAATATTGCTTAACGAAGCGGGACAGTCGTTAAAGTTTTCCCTTTTGGTTTCAAGCGAAAACCGTCATTATGTTCTTTATCGTGTGGAATGGAGAATAGAGAAACACCATTGGATTTCTCTTAGAAGAAAAAAAAAAAGGCCAAAAAGAGCCGCAAATGGGACGCATTTTTAGAATACAATTAAAGTAGTACTTAAGAATAAAAAAGGAAAATTAGGTTTGTTTCCCGCCTTTTTTTATTAGTTGAAACAGACACCGTAAGAAAAAGGGGGTCAGAAATTTATTTTTAAAGGTAAAGTATCTTTGGAAGTGTTAGTCAAAGGGTTAAGCCTAAGGGAACCTTTAGAAATTCCTATACCTTTCCTTTAATAAAAATAAAAAATAGGGTTTTGGATATCAATGGCGTTGGGTAACCCCCAGCGCATCTCTTGTTTAAGCATCCGTGAAATTAAATCGACCTTATCATCATTTTGGAAAAAGGGGGCCCATGAACGAACCCCAAAAGATTCTACTTGAAGAGTTGAACAATTGGGCCCCCCTGATACGTCGCCTTTAGATTTAGTACGATAGGTCTAAGGATTTCTTTTAAAATAAAGGTATCTGTCCAGTAAAGAGAGACAAAGAAAATAAAAAAGAGCTGAGCAAATTCTATAACTGTCTTTGGACAATTTAATCTCGAAAGGCGAACCCTTTCGATAAGGGTCTTCCTTAATAAGTTAGGCTTAACTTTGGTGGTGGAATATACTGCTATAGGGGGGGGGGTTTCTCTCTTACTTTTAAGGGAGTTTGGACAACGCAATCAAGTTGGCTTTCTACGACGATTAGGCCTACCACCGAGAGAGACAATAGAATTGGCAAAGAGGACAGGCGACGAAATGAACGGATGGAAGTCTAGGAAAAATTCTCGGGTTTTAGTTGCACCATATATACCGAGGTGTCTTATTCGTTTGTCCGTGACGTCGAAGAAGAAGAAGTAGTAGTTGTTATTAGGGTCTTTAAGAGAACGAAAAAGGTATTTACTGTCTAACGGATTCTCAGATCAATGCCTCAAATGATACATGGGTTCATTTTGTCTTAGAGAAATTAGAAAAGATAAGGTAACATTTAATTAGGGTATGACGCTGATTGGTCGACCTATGAAAGAGATGAAAGACTCGGAGTACATTGTACTGGAAATACACCTTATTGTTAGTGTGTTATTTGAACTAACCAACTTGTTATTTTGAAACGAACTAAAGTCTAGTGACGTGACTAGCCCAGAGATAGTCGGTAGAAGTAGCGAAGAAAAAAAAAGGGAGAAAAGAAAAAAAAAACGCAATCTATTTTTGGAGCTTGGGCTGAGAAGCTAGACTCTGCTTTTTTGAAGGGACTAACCTTTTTGACTAATACTCCGAGAGCCAGAGACGGAGATAGACAGTGATATTGAAGAAAAATTACGGTGAAAAAATGTCCTGGATTTCATCTTTCTGAAGCTTAACATTTGATAGGACGACTGCAAAGTAGATCAATACGATTTGTATTTTTATGGAAATATATCTGGCTTAACAAATAATCCCCTTATTTCAAGTTAATTGAAAATATATAAAGACCTTTACTTAAATATTTAATAAAAGTTTCCTTAACTTAGATAAGTAAGTACTTTCGCTAATGAAGATTAATATTAGTTTCCCCGTTTCAATATATACTACTTAAGTAATTATATAACTCCTTTTGAATAATGGATAATTTTAGAAAAGTTTATACGAATTCTAGGAATTGAAAAGAAAGAGTTGTAAAATCATTGTTATGCCTAACTCGAATCATTTTTAAATTAGAAATTTAACCAATCACAGCACGAGGCTCTTTTAGAAATAAAAAGCGCGCGCTGTCTGCTGATTGCTAATTGGTTAAACGTCTCTGTCTTTCTTCTTTTATACAGAATGAGAATCAAGCTTAGCATACCAGCTTTTAAATATAAACTGGGATAATTCTTTAAGCTTTATTTTTAACCAAAAGAAGCTCTTTGTTTAAGCATCAATTATGGCCTTAATTAATCCTTATAAACAAAGTTACAATAATCCTGTCGGCAATAAAAGGATGTTTTAATTAGTATAAAACCATTAGGCTTAGAAAGGATAATTCGCCTTCCTCCGTGGCAAACTACAGAAAAGGAAGATAATATAGATGAATCATTTTTAAGTAAGGGGAGCGTGGTATAGATTTTAAACGAGGCTTTTGACCATGACGTCGACTTGGAGCTCAAATAAACACAATAGGAGAATGATGAAAAGACAGGCCGGAAAAGATGACGCGTGCCACTTGGATCCTTAAGGGTTTCCGCCTGATGTGACGCGCGAGGGTGCCCGAGTCGCGGAATGGGAGATAACGGCTACATCTCCAACAACTAAGTGACGCTTTTCTTTTGTATTGAAGCCGGCTATCCTACAGCTCATATTCCGTCATAGGCAAGCCAGGGATTATGTAAAATATTAAGGATGTTACCAATTTGCCTTCTAAATGGTTTGATAACCTTTTAAACATGCTTAGCACCGTTAGCTCCCAGTTTCATCTGATATTTGAGAATTTGTGACTCAGAAAAAAATTTAAGATGAATTTTCGTCTCAAAAACAATTGCTATTACTGTTGAAAATGTAGATATTGTATGGGATAAACTTTGACCACAAATATCTCGATCTAAGATAGAAAGATTTTTAAAATCATGATGTCCAATGATCACGTCTTTAAAAGGGTATGGTCAGAAAATTCGGTACGTGGACCCTAAGACGTTAGGGCTTCAAAATTACCAGACAACCGCCAAGTCCAAGTTTGTTTCAAGCCACAACTAACATCTTTGTTATTAAAATTGAGCCATTATCACCGGATCGCCATGGACCTCGTCGTTAAAACCGCGTGCAAATCTAAAGCACCGCCTTTTATGAAAAATTAATGAGGGAGAATACGGTATACCTCAAATTCATTTTCATGAAAAGAAACCCACAAGGCCGTTCGTTCTTCGCTTTAACTGGCAAACTTTTTCAAACGACGAAAAGTGAAATAGACCTATATCTTCTTACTCTCCTCGCAACGCTCCTCGTTATTAAATGATATCTCATCTTCTTTGTGATCTTTTCCATCCCAGGGTCTAACTTTTCATCATAGTAATAATAATTCTTCCATTATTCAAGAATTTATTCAGCGGAAGATTCTGGGTTTCATTTTCGAAATGAAAAGTTAAATCCGTCCCTAAATTATGTAAAATAACTGAAAATGGACTACCAAAAAGGTTAGAATGGTTTCTATGGCTATGACATTTTGTTCTATAGGTCAGCCTAAACAAGCTGAAGCTGTCATTGAAGGGTTTTATGGATGACCCCTTCCTTAATTAGCATTGAAATTTAGTTTTTGAAGGAAAAAAACACCCCCTGTTTCTTTAATTTTTGTGAGAATTTGTAACACACAGGGTAAATAGTTTTTAATTTGGTTTTTGTTTCTTCGTCATCCAATTAGCGACTATACCTTCAAGTGTCAATAACCCCTTTAATTCGCAACAGAAATTGAAGCCCCTAATTATTTTATACGTATTTTAGTCAATTAAGTGTATATGGCTTACGAAAGACTAAAAATAAATCTGCGAAATTACGGGGTAAATTGAATTAACGATTCATTCCGGCGGAAAATGATTTTTCTAATAAGCCTAAGCGTTTCTAAGTCAAGGGAACTCGGAAAATACAGCAAAACAACCTCGAGAAGTTCGTAATTCAAAGTTAAAACGTTTCTAAATGTAGATCTATTTTCAAAATTCGGGGTAAAATAGAATCTGCAGTGTTTGACCACCAAAGAATAAGTACTTTTGTGGATGAACTGGTAACTTAATAGGAGCCCTTTCTAATGTCTTTGTGCAGTCCTCGTACAGTTTTAACCCTACATCAAGCAGACGATACTGACCGCCCCCCTTAAAAAGGTTCTATTACTTAAGTTCATGATGCTCGGGTCAAATTGGAGAAACTGAACTTTACGTACGTCAAATTACAGACTTCAATCTGTAGTATAATCTAGTTATAGGAAAAATATCTCAATTTCAGAGGAGCAATGGGGTCCGTAGGGGTTGTTACAGCGGCACCCCTCCCCTCCCAACTCCTTCTCCTTTGATATCCGCGTGATAAACTTCTCATTAATTAGCCAGGGAGACCAAGGCTTCAAATGCTTCTGACACATTCCTAATAAAGCATCTGGGAGCTTGCTAAAACATAAAATTTTAATAAGGTCAGACGCCGGACCCTTTACGCGAACCTGAAAGCTTCCCTTTTGACTTAATAAGGCAAACTGATAGAGGTTTTCAATTTGAACGGGGTAACCAATTTAAATGCGTATTATCAGACTGAGTATTTTTAGATAAAGGAAGCACTGGTAAAGGCTTAAGGGTAGAATCTCGCCGTTTCCATAGAAATGGTCTACGAAATCGTATCCTCCTCTTTAAGATCTTTCAGAGAGAACGCCTCTGGAATTTCAATGCGATGCCAAAACTAAAAGTCCAACTAGAAATTGGAAAAAGGGAAAAGTAAAATAGGATGGAAAGTTCTACGGGTAAAAGCTGTGAAATGGACTTTACTTATGGGAGGGACTAAAAATTACGTTTATATATTTACAACGCTATTTTTAAGGCCCAGGGAAGAACTTATCAGGGTAATGGAATTTTCTTCGTAACCGCTCAAATCTGACATCGTCTCAATGGAATTGCCAAACCGATTCAGACTAAATTGTTACACCTATGACATCACCACTTAAAAGACTAAAACCAAAATTCAAAATTGAAATGTTGTTAGGAAATGCATTTGTCTATCAGCAAGTAAATAAAGGTCAAAGGTTACGTAAGAATAAATAAAATTTAAGCAATAGCACTGGTTTATCAAGTGCCACGCGATTCCTGTCCCAGTATGAATATAAAGTCATTGAAGGAGAAAGATCTGGAAACGAATTAACAATAACAGAACTTCTTCTAAAAACACAGCATCTGCCCCTGGAAGTTAACTATGCCACTTTTAATATAATTATTTCGCTTAAATGTTTTCGAGAAAAAGGTCAGCGTTCGTCTTGAAGATGAAGTGACCATTATATTAATGAAAGCGTGCTAAAAATTCACAAAATTACGCCTATCATTTTGTCCTACGAGACCGAACTTTTTAGACCATAAAAACTTTTCGACATTAAAAACCAAATTTAAATCGAGTCTTTTTAGAATGGGTTTCCAAACTCAAGGGTACATAAATTAGAATTAAGTCCTATTAGAAATTAATTTACACTAAAGTTATCAACAACTTTCTCGCAAGGAATTTTTGAAAATACGACTTTGGTTTTCCTTTTCGCCTAGATTCCTTTAATTTTCTTGAGGAAAAACAAATTTAATATATTTTTGTAAAGTTTTCGCAAAACTAAACTTAATACATATCTTTTAAAAAATAAAAATATGTTTGAATCAATTAAGTTTAAAGCTAAATATTTTAGAAATTTCAAGGCAAAAGCTAAAATCTTATCTAAAATAAATTTTCCTTCAAAAATGCAAATCCCCTGCAATTTCCAAGTAATATATATGTATATATTTGATTAGTTCATCTCAGACTAAAGTTCAACAAATATAAAGAGAGATTCTGTCCTTATAATGTGTTTGAAGAAAAATATTATTTGAATGACCAAAAATGTTTTACCAATATTCTAAACTCTATAGTCAATGTCAGGTTGAATTTGCAGTGGGTACCTTAGCATATCTGCAAGTTTGAAATCAAAGCAAACTCCAACCTTAAAAATGAAACGGGAAAAGGATAGGCCTAATATTGTACCTTTCTAACCTTGCTATGAACCTAAATATAGAGCTATCCCTTGAAACTTAGTTTTATCTTTTCTCAAAAAAGCCCAGCTCGGTTGTCTCAAGGGGGGCCACTTTTTTTCTTTTCTGTAAAAAACTAAACTTTTTTTCCATACATATTCGTGAACGTTTAAAAAATGCATAAAAGAGCTAGAAGGAAAAGCGTCGAAGTTTTTTGAATACTCTCCTTAAGGTTTCTCTTTGACATCTTGACTTATGGTTAAAAAAATTGCAAAATTAAACCGTTATTTTTTATCGAAATATTTCAAAGTATCGGGTCTAAAATCTTATTTTAATTTTTTTTTTTCAACTTCCTTAAGCCTAAACACGAGGGAATAATATAGTTCCTTGTTATTTCATAAATAATGCCTGGAATATAACTATAGTTATATCATATGACGTCATCAGACAAATGTCAAAAATTCATACGGTTTTTTATTAACAAAACTAGGAAAACAATTTACAATTTCAGGTATTAAGATTTACCAAAACCTTAGACGTAATTAGGCATTAATCCCCTTAAGAATTGACCTGTTTTCAACGAGACTAACCCTAAGCCTTAGTCCCGAGCTAATGCAGCTTCTATTAGTTTAGTTTTCTGTCCACGGAATTAGAGTCTAGCTAAAGTTTTCGAAAGGGTTGAGATGGTATAAACCAAGACAAATTTGTCTTTATTTCCATTCTATAGCAGACAGTCGTGTACCGAAACTAAATAAGCGAAATTGGGCCCCTAACTGAAGCCGGATGTGAAGTAAGTAGAAGAAAGACAGTTGGATGGCGAGGTTTGGACCCATTATCCGCATTTTAAATCCGCGATTACCTTGGGGTTTGGATATATTTGAAACCGAGCATCTCTTTCCTCGCTTTACCAATGCCCAATAAAAGCCCGCAACGTCGAGTTTCCCGCCAAAACAAACCTCAATTAAAGCATCAGAGAAAATGTTACGAATACAAAAGAAAACAGTCTGAACAGGTGTTTGTGTTCAAGAAATAGAAAAGAAAAACTTTCTCAACAATCCTGTCCTATTTATAGTTTCAACAGTGGTCTACCACTTATTTTTCAGAGCACATGATTTCCATTCTATTTCAAAATGGCCACACAACAGAAAATTCATTAATCATCCAATCAAATTAGTCCCACAAGACCATGGTTTTCGACCCTTCCACAGACTGTAAAATACCAAACACTCCCTTATCTTGACACTTTCTTAATTTCAAAATATCTCAACCAGTAAAAGTTAGTTTTAAGTGCGATCTTTTAAAAAGCTAATTCAAACCCATGGGAGGTTTCGAAGCTACACCAAAATCAAGTCATAGCCTTTGAGTAACTTGAAAATCGTTACAATTCGCAATGAAAAAGCAGATTTTAGATGGCAACGTAAGTGCCATCCAAGTCACTTAAAGCTAAGCTATCAGTGACAATTCGAAGTCTGAAAAGTGAAAACTTAAAAGCTTCCTACGTGGCGTAGGTTCCCCTGGTTAGGCTTTGGTTAGCGCTCAAGCAACTAAGTCTTTTCACTGAGGTTTACCGAGCATCTTCTTTTAGTTCTAACGTATGTTGAATTTAGCTAGTTTTCTCAACGCATTAAAGACAGGGTAAAGATTATCAAACAACAAGGGTAAAGGACTTTATCGAGTTAAAAATTAGACGGGGAATCTATTCCCAATGGGAGAACCATGAAGAGAGAGATATTCAAAGAACTAGGAAGTAAATTGGTCTTCTTCCTTCGCAGTTCGCTTCCAGGATCTCAGGATAGCTCTTTCTTTAAATCTTTCCGCTCCAAATCGGACGGATGGACGTTGGATACTTGAAATGGGTTTTTAAGAATCTAACTTTGGTGTAGTCAGTCAAGAATTGCTCTAACACCGACAGCGATCTCTTGGCCCTAAATGGATTTCCGTATATACGCTCTCCAAAAGTAACTTTCCCTGTTTTTTGAACCAACACAAATGGTTTTAAAAAGTTTCGCTTAAAGAGTGGCTTCAAAGTAACCAATAGATAAAGAATACCGGATGGAGGCGGACCCTTGATTATGTTATTTTCTTTGCAATAACCAAAAGAAACTTAACTTGTGAACTGCTAGCGTAGAGTTGCTAACACAAAACTGGATGGACACTATGATAAACATCTCCTTATACAATTTAAAATTCCAGACTTACTGACGATGATAGACTTATGGTTTCGCGTCACCATTTTTGTCTAGATTTTTTCCAGGAGATAGCCGAGACCTTCCTCTAATTACAACCCGAAGAAAAAGCGTGTCGACATGTTCTAGAAAATAACGCGGGTCAACAAAAACCCTATCCCATTGTCCTTTTAAAAGAAACCAATAAATGAAAAGGCGCGTAATACGAGACTCGAGTGTCCCCAATTCATCTCTGGTTCCGCTATTGGAATGTACTGGTTTCAGTTTCGTAGAAAGTCGAAAAGATACGTTGGTATCTAAAGTATGTATCTCGTGCAATAGCTACTATGGCTCATGGTGCGCGGTGGAACGGGGTTGCGTAGGACGCCATCAGGGTTGCGAAAGGGAGAGAAAGAAATAGATATAGGAAGAGTGAGTGGGTAACAATCTCTGGAGAATTGACCCTCGTAATTGAATTGCCGTATACTGGGTGGCAAAAAGAAATGGAAGGTGAAAGGAGGGGGGAGTTGAAAGCTTCCTACCAAATACTCCTACTCCATCTTTATTTTTAAGACCATGGAATGCTAGAAGTGTTAAGGCTTATTGTTCTGATGACTAAGGCATGCGGATTCACAAAAAATGTACCCTTTGTTACGTCTCTCGCTACTATTCTCTCTGACTTGGACAATGATTTGAAAAATAAATATTTTCGTGATAACTTCATCCGTGTCACTTGCGTACCTTGTTACCTAAACAAGTCGTAGAAAAGCGGGCGTAGGAGAGAAAGTTAACCGTGGTATAAAGAACGAGGAGAGCAAGGAAGCTCAAGATGAGAGAGAGGAAAAAAGAAACGTTCTCATCCTTTTTTCGCTGAGGAAACTCTTCCTGTTTTCCACAGATCGAAGGATAGATGGCTGCCTGATAAGCGATTGGAGTTATTGGTAGAAAAAAATATATATAAAAAACTGTCTCCCTTTAGTAATAAGTTGACTGGGCTATGATATCTATCGAGATCGTGGGACGACAAAAAGAGAAAATCCTGGATATTTTTTTTGGAAGTGGACCAAATATCGAGGAAAAAAAAGAATGATGAAATTGAAAAGATTTAGGTACAGTCGTGGGTAAAAAGCGATAGCCAGGATGCAAGCAACATTGGATAAAACGAAATAGGCTGTAGGCTTCAGACGATATTAAGAAAGTAAAAGTAGTCTAGTATTATTAAAACATTCAAGACAAATAGCCTAAGGATATATTGGAAAAAATAATACCGTTATATACAGACTGGTCACTTAAAGTTATACACTTCAGTATATCAACTCTTGCTTCGATATTTTACGTAAACAAGGCTAAAATTGAAAACAATAGATTATATTGATTTAAGATTTCATTTTCTGCTTACAAAGTTAGTACTGTTAGGATTGTTTTAATATAAACTAAGAACTTCAAGAACCCATTTACAATCTGAGAACGAACTGGTTAAGGAAGGAAGTAACTCTACAATGACTGAATCCTTTGACATACGAAGCCTAAATTTAGACAATACTTAAAATTCGTACATCAAAACAAATGGATTTGGCTAATTTTCTATAATTATTCGATCTTTAAAGGCTGATTTTGACGTCACACGCAAATCATCCTTAAAATCAAAGTATTCCTTCTTAAGGCGAGCGAAGGACAACGTCTCTCTTCAACACACGTTTATTTATATTCAAGAAGAAAGAGAAATAAGAAATGTATCGTATTTTTGTAAATCGATACTATTTTTTATACTGATCTACTCCCGAGGGAATCTATTTATTTTGTACACGCGGTGGTGTGTATTCATTCACTGGATCGATATTGTTGTCGATTAGCGCCTAATCTTTCACAACACGTGTTTTACGAGTTTCCGATGCAGAGTGTTGGCGCCCAAGGAACGAAAAACATTGCCCCAAGGGAATACGGAAAGATGGGTAGAGTCTTCTCTTCCCGCCTATAAATAAGGATATGTAATTCAAAAGAAGACGCTATAGAAACCATTAGGAATTGGAAATACAGATATACTTTATATTACTATACAGATATACTTTATATTACTATGCATGGACAGGTTGAAGCAGATTTGTTTAGATTTTCATGGATTCAACTTCATTAACTGATTATGGTGAATTGTTTTCCCGGGAAACGGCACCATTTTATAAATTGTTATAAAGACTAAAAATTTCATCGAAACACTTTCCTTTCTGGTTTAAAATTCTTAGAAAACAGCTAGTTTAATGAATAAACGATCTGAGCTTTTGTTTTGGCAGGATTGGTATCAAGCAAAGTACACCACCGAAGGTTTGATTCATTAGCAAAACAAAAAGTAATTAAGGGCGCAAGACGTGAGATAAACAAATGGCTTTGATTTTAAAAGGATTTTATCTTCAATAGGTATAGAAATTTTCAGCTTTCAGGCAAAGTTTCTGCCCTAATTTGAGTGAATGCCTTTGAAACCTTTATATTCTGAAAACTTCAGATATTGTTATGTATATATAATAAAATCTTGTAATCTGAATGCAAATTTCTCGGGAATAGCAGAAACTGAACAAAACTAAGGTGTGCAGCAGCCTTGATACATTTTAATATTTAAATATTTTCAGAAATTAATCTTAATTTATTTGGTAAATTGGTTTCCAAAGTACTTTGGATTTAAATTGAAATTTCAATTATTTGAAGTGAAGTCTATAAACTTCAAAGCCACTTAGTAAATTAGTACGAAAGGAAGATATTTTTCTCTGGTATCATTTGGAATGAAAAGGTCACAGAGGATTGCTTTGGAAAGATTCAAGATACGAATTAATTGGATCCCGACTCGAGAAGGCTAAGACTCTGTCCTTTTTAATGGACCCTATCTTTTAAAACCGGGACTAGTTTGATGGAATCAGTTTCGAAAAGTCACACAGTCGGGCCGACATTGATGTGCCATTGGAGCTCGCACTATGACATCAAAAAAAACCACTAGGTCAGACAACATATATATTCCTTGGTTCATGCACAATGGTCGGACCTTTAAGCGCAAATATTTACTTAAATTGTTGCATAGACCGGTTGCTATGGTCAGTTCCACTGACCTCAACAACCCATTCTCCGTTATCATTAACTCCTCTCTTTATTGCACTAAATAATTGTGGACGGTTTCAGTGTTTCTCGTCCATTTAATATAAAGTCTAACGTTTTCTCACTGTCTCAAACTTCAGCTCCCCGAGCGACGTTGGACTAGAAATAAAATGGCGCTGGGTAAATTAGACATTCTTTATTATTTTTTTGTCGCGAATGCTGCAATTGCGAGGCCGCGCCTGAACTGGATAAGGTTATACAAACCTTACAAAGCTAAGCAGACACACCCTTACGTGCCTGATGGCTAGAAAACTAGCTTTAATTAGATTGTATCATTTTTTTATATAAAGTTTGGATCCTTTTATTACGAGCGCTCGAGATATTTCTTAGAATAGCGAAGCGTTTGATATTTCTATGGCATAGCGTATTTGCAATTGCAATTGCATTAACCCGTGGGCTTTGCAGATTTGAATATAATCCCTAAAAAGTCTCGGTGCATTTTAATCTTCTCTTCTTTCGCCATAATGGACTTAAAAAAATCGAAATATTCTTAGAATTTTGCTACGCTTAGCATAAGAAGATATCAGAATAACAATTCTTAATTTCAGATTCGATAACGGTGTTGAAAGCAACCATAAACGCGTCATATCTTACCCATGCAGTTCTTTTGGACAACCGAACAAATCATTCGGCCATAGCATAAACGAAAGAGGTCTAGAGTTTGCCTCATAAAATACATCCGTTAGATCGAATGGACAATAAAGGATTCAATAGAGAGGAAAAAAATCTAAGAGAGGGAGAGAGAAAGAGAAAGATACGGAGATCTCTTCTTCATAGAGTGACCAAGACTCAATTCTAAACTTTGGTTGGCTGGCAAATCCCATTCCAAATGATCTTTCCGCTTGGTCCGGTTTTATTTGCTTTCCCTGACCGGTCGTTCAGTGGCTTTTAGTTTGGACTGACAATAAACTTAAAGAATGGACACCAAAAATAGTCGATGAAAACACGCCTTGAAAGTTTTAAACCAATTCCACAATTTTCTCCGAAACTCTTAACAGTAACGTGATATACCATGTGAATATTATGCAGAGTTTAAACTCCATTGAATATTCTAATTTACAATAGAGATTGAAATTGTAGGGCTTTCACGTCGTGAACGACCATATTGAAGCCTTCCAATATTGTTACAGGATTCTAAAGACGTAAGTGAGAAGTGGTAAACTTTATCAAAAATGCTACTAGAATCAAGAAACCTTTGAGGAGAGAAGTTTATACAGCTGGAGTAACAATCATAATATATAGAGCTAACACGAGAAGGCCCTTTCCATGCATGGAATCAAACTTTCCTCCTTCAAGCATAGAACCTATTATATCAAAATTCACTCGAATTTTCGTATGTAGAGAAAGGATCGAATTCAAGTAGTGAGAACTTACAATACAAAAGCGAAGCGATGTAGAGGTAAAAAGGGTTAATCGCATCAACCAACCACGTATTTATTTTAATTAGCGATAAACCCAGGTCTCGATTAAATGTAACATACTCCCTTAAAGTAATTTTAGCTTCTTTGGAAAAATGTCTCGAAAAGTGGTATCCTAATAGGAATTCCCGCAATAAGTGTTACAATTATCCAGGCTGGGAAAAGACGATCATCTCCACGTGCCAAAAAGACCATTAAAGCAGGGGCTTACTTTCTAGCAGACACTTAGAAACAGGCTAAACCCGTTTTCCTTATCGCTAGACCGTAGCTATAGCCAAAGGTTAAATCGAAGGTCCATCAAAAGTTGCCCCGGAACATTTTGGGAGCAACTAGGCCGTGAAGCGTTCTACATCTACGACCGCCTACACCGTAAAGTAGTCCCTAAAGGGTTGTCCAGCCTTCAATAAAATACCCTCGGGATGAAACCGCTAAGCCTATTTTCTAATAGGCTTTTAAATTATCCTTCAAAGTTACTGAAGTGTATTTTAGATAACGAGTGATTTATCTTGAACTAACAACAGAGGCCCGACCAACCCCAAAAAAGAAAAGAATTAAACGTCTTTAAGTCTTTTTCCCAAGTCTTACCACCAATTTACGCTTCGTTGAAATGCCCACTTGATTAAAAAGAAATAACATCTTAAAGTATTTGTCACGTAAACTTTGTAACTTTCTAATACTTTGGACAGCTTTTTCCACCTTGGAGTTTAACAAACTGTCCGCGTATATGCGTTTGTTGCGGAGTTCTAAGAGCAGGCAGGCCATACGATTTAAACGTATTCCATTTTTATATTTATTTTTTGCGTCACCAGACTCTTAAAGCACAAGTATCGCTGTATATTTTAAAGCAAAAAATGTCTAGCCTCAAATCATCGAGGCCATTACGCTACGACGGTTCTCTCTGTCCAGGACACTAAAAATCCCTCCCCTTTTAACTATTTTTTTCTTTCCTCTTCTTGGGTATGAAAAACTACACCCATTATGAGAAAAAAGGGGTAAAAACCTGGGCACCCTGACCAAGTGTAAAAAAAGAGTTTTAAAGTACCGTCACCAGTCACAAGTGAAAGTATATGGGTATGGCTTCGTCCTTCAAGGGACAGTACCTGACTCAATATTGCTTGAGTTCGAAATTGTTATTGTTTTGACTTTTAAGGTGATTACTGTTTCCCGAGCAGGTCCGTCAACAGAGGGGAGAAATTTGGTCAGTTTTCCCGGGGCCCGTACCTTCTAGGGATCAATTGGCTCAGGTTTCCCGAGGCTCGTACCTTCTCGGGCCCGCAAACTATCTCGACGGCCCTGTGTCTCCGTAAGTAAAAACCCAGATTTCTCTGTCAGTGAACATAAAGGTTCATTATACTCTATAGACGGAGGCCATATTGCAACATGGCTACCAGAAAAGTAACCCAAACGTACGAATGGGCAATCCCGGGCTCTTTGCTACTATAGGTCATAATGCGTAAAAAACCAAAGTGAATAAGCGTGGAGTGGAAATAATGATGCCCAAACTTTACACTCTTGTCTTTTTAATATATTTTACGAGAGTTTTATCATATTTATATTCAATTTTGAAGTAATTTTTCCTAATATTTGATAGTGTTCCTTTACGGTTAGGCTAACACTTCCTCGGAAGGAAGAAAACTCGCAGAAAATGAAGGGGCGGTTAGAGACACTTCCAGCACGGAAAAATAAAATGAAAAAACATCAGGGGTCATTCCTAAAGATCTATCTAAAGCAAACCAAGAAGCAAACAGTCCTGATCAATACGACGCGAACCACGCAAGCGCGTTACTATCAACTATAACACGTGCTACATGGGAAGAGTATAGAGAGTCAGTTTTATCCTCAAAACTCTGCCAAAGAGAACCGATCCAACCCTCTTGGCGCGGAGAAATTTTCCCAACTCCTACTAAAGTCCTACTCGGGCCGGACGGACCGTGTAATGATAGCTAACTGTTCTTACATGATATTTCCAATTAACTATGATATCTAATTGTTAATTAATTGATGTGGTACTATTGAAAACTTGCGTGAAAAAAAAAGAAAGAAATATCTTGGACGAGTTTTGTTTAAACTTGAAATGTGTCGAATACAACAGATTCAGCTTTGGTGTCGAAAATATGTTTCATTATCAATTTGTTTTTGACCCATTTACCGAAACACCTATGGCTAGATTTTATAACGTAATTGAGATATTGGTTTTCCTAATTTGGACTTCGGTTCAAGCTTTGCCTGAAATTATTCATATAAGTAAGTGAATTTCGTTTTAATTTTGTACTTTTGTACTTTTGAATGTGTGATTATCGAACATAGAAATTAAATAATGATGCATATTATTATTAATGATCTATGGAGGCTTTTATCACTCCATTTTGAATTTGGAAAAGATTCTTTAAAAATTTAAAAAACGTTTTTCATATAAAGTTTTATTTTTCTGTGAAAAAAATTCTAATTCTGCGTCACCTAAAGAGTGTTTGAACAAAATATTCATATTCAAATTCAAATTCCCAAACTTCTATATTTTTCCCCTTACTTTTCTCCTCTTCATTTCATGATACCAAAAGTTCTTATCAATATTAACGGTATTTTTTAAGTATATCGTATTTATAAACAAATCAACTCCTAATTCTAAAATAACAATACGTTTTGAAAACATATTTTAACGCAAGTTTCTAGTGTCCTACCCCTCTGGTACGCATCTTTTTTTATAATAAATGAATTGACAAAAAGGAAAACATTCAAAAGATTAAACAAATTCAGCGATCATTAATCAACCATATTTCAAGAACCGCCCCGGAAATCTGTGGATTTTTACAAAAGTTATTTTTTAAATAAAAAAATGATGGTTTCGGGGTTTCCCCCTTCTAAAAAAGACAAATTTGTTTTTTTGAGAAAATACCGTTAGGTGTATTCTAGTTGTATTTTAATATCGCAACGCCTAAAGAACTTAAACATATTTCGTTCTAAAGGGAAAAACACTTTGCGGGCTTCCCATTGGCTGAAATAAGGTCAAAGTGGATCGTTTCCACAAGTGTTACATAAACGTAGTATAGAAAACACTTGTTTTCTCTTAAATTAACAATACTACCGACGTAAGATATTGAGATACCAACTTTTATAAATATTTAACTGAGATTTAATGTACAATTAGATGTGGTAGGCCTAATTTCAATACTAATTATCTATTATCATGAAATGAATCAATACAGATAAATAAACACAAAATTTCACAATAAGTGGACAACTAATGAAGGCTTAAGTTCCGAGACACTCAAATACTGTTAATTTAGGAAGTGTCCATAATTACGTATTAGATTATAATTTTAACTACAAAGGCATACTGACATACTGCAGTTCAATATACCGATTTCTCTGTCGACAATATTAAGGGTGATTTTCACACCAAAATAAATTATTTGAATATCATCAGGGATGCATGCACTTCACCTTAACACGCGTGGAAAAGAAGAATAGAATCTTGATTCGAAGAAACATTTCGTGTGATAAGACCCATGAGAATTTGAAAAACCATCTCAAAGAATATTTGGGAGAAAAAAAAACGAAATAAAACAAAATTTTCCCCGCCCTTTTGGCGAATGGGAGTTCAAAGAAAACCGTTATTTAGACAAAGGCTTCTAGAGAAGCTGGATTTTTGGAGAAATGGATGAGCAAATGTTATGGGGCCTATATGAGAAAAATGTTTTGGGGCGAAAAATTATCGCTAGTGGCCCCCCCCCCCTATGTGCTGGCCCCCCGCTGGAACGTACTTTATGACCACCCCTTTTTTGGCATGTTTACGATTGGAATACAAGCCAAAATAAAAAAGTATATATAGGTACCCATAACTTATCGCCTATACTCTATACCATAAGTTTAAAACGTAGCATAAGTGTGCAACTATGAGCGACGAAACGACATTTAACTGCATTGCAAATGAAACCATTCATAATTTTGCTACGGCACAATTTTCTAGAACTCTGACCTCAAGATCATGTACGTAACCATGTCAACGAGAGCCCAGGTTTTCTAATCACTTCACTGTAGGCCTAACTTCAGTTTTATCAACTTCTGATATTTTCTCACATAACCTTTCATTCTTTTTTTTTTTTTTGAACATCTAGTATCTTGTCTAAAAAAATATCTATATAAAAAACTCGAGCTCTTTCTCGCGCGCTATCGAGTTTCCCGCTTTCTTTAAACTATAGATAAAGCGTAGATCAGACTATTTCGGTGGAAACCTCGTGCTACATTATGCCAGCCTTTCACGAACCCTACAGTATTTCTAGATAAATAACATACAAAGTATATGACATTGCTTATCCGAAAACGTCTATTTTCATTGAAATTCTGTTCTCTATGTAAGTTACTATTTTCATCGAAGAGAAGAAAAAAAAATAGCAAAAAATAAATAAAATGTAAGATTCGGCCGCTGTTCAAAACCATTCGCAAAGAAAACCTAAACCTTTTTTTCTATGTTAGAAAAAGGCCAGAAAAGTGCGAATGCAAAATAATTTGAATCGTTGAATAGAATGTGTTGGAAATTGTAACGGTTCTTTTTACAACGTTTTAAAGTATTTTTCTTTTATGGTTTTTTTAAAGGAAAATGATTTTAAGGCAATGAAACAACATTTAGTGCCTTTTTTTAGAGTTTATTTTAAGTTATAACAGAAGTCCATTAAATTAGCCTAGGCTAATTTAATGGACTTCTGGTTATAATAAAATTTTGTAGTGAGGGCAAAGCCGACTTTAAGGGGTAAAAGGCTCCGTGTTAATCCTACGGCCCCTGTAGAAATGTTTACACTGCGGCACAGCCATGTTCAGGGCAAAGCAACCTACAGGGGCAATGCGATTTATCCAAAGATAATTTTAAAACTTTTTGTAACTTTGTTAATTATGGACCGATTTTGATCTAATTTGCACCATTTTGTAGCCCGTAATCAGATCTTTTATACACGTAACTTATTTGATATCTTTAAAAAATTAAAATTTTAAAAAATTACCAACAAACCAAGTATATTTTTAATATTATAAATTAATAATAAATGTAATTGCGAAGAATTTTCAAATTCAAAATAGCTTTCGTTGTCTCATTAAATTTAAATGACGTTATATCTAAGTTACGAGAAAAAAAAGCTAAAATTCCAAGAAGCGAATCCTCAGGGAAAATAGTTTAAAATTTTAATTAATTTCGTGTCAAATATCACGTGAGCTAACATGAGAATTTTAAAGTTGTAGAGTACCGAGCTAAACTTTATTTTAAAAAAATTAAGAAAAATCCCTTTCGACCTTTTCCGTTCCGCAAACTACTCTTGTGAAATTTTAAATAATTAAAAATGTTTGAGGTCACGACAAAACTATGGAATTTATGGGTTAAATTTTACAGCGAAAACCCATAGCGCTCTTAATGGAATTTTACCTAAGAAAGGCCACGTCCTATTATATATATAGTAGCCTGCAGTATGGTGTTTACTTGAGGTAGGCCTATCTTTCTCTCAAGCTTGTTTGGTTGACCAATTAGCGCTCTACTTTATGAGACATAGTGTATTTCCTTGGCTATCATAAAATAGGCCAAATTATATCTTGAACCATATCTCATGGCTAATTATAATAATGTACTTAGACACTTTAAGCATATACAGTCGCGATTAAGGACTGAAAAATATTAGCGATTGTTTTAGATATAAGAAATAAATGTAATGTTTTACATATTTTCACTAAAATTATAATAACCAAATAATTTATCTTTCCATTAAAACTAGGTATATAAACTCTTGCTTATTATTCATCATGATTTAAAACCGTCACAAACAAATTTATAAAATTGCTCATGGCAGAATGACGTAAAAGGTAATTATAGTAAATTGCAGCTCGTTATAGTGTTAGCTTGAACTTTGAACTATAAAGGTCACGAAATCATAATTAAACTAAGGCGTTTCATCCTCACAAAACCGTAATTGTTTTTGACACAAATATGGTTAGAGCCCAAACTAAAGCCCAGTTTACAACGTAATCCAGATATATTTCGAAAACATGTGCACATATTATCAGATAGGGTTTTTTATATTAGTTGGATTTGGGGAAATATTGAATTAAATTACCGATTTAACTAAAAATTTCGTTTATTTATATTAAAAACCACTAATAACTTGTAAAATGCACCCATTCACATTCTGGGATGAACCACAAATATTCTTGAAATCTTCTTAATAGAAAAAAAACCGAACCTCATAAGTGCATGCTATTATGAAAGTTGAAAAACCGCTTAAAATATCAGTTAAGAAGCTGACATCGTGTTAGGACTTTTAATTACTAGTTACAGAAGGCAATGCGTCTCATCAGAAAAGGGCGGGAAACGTTCCCGTATCCTAAATTCGATTGTAAAAGTCTCAACGTCATTTTTGGACTTCAAACTCCATTAAGGGTGACGTACCCTCTATCCTATATTGAAGTTTCGACCCTCTTGCTTATAACGGCCTTGATAATTACCCCCAATAAACGTTCCTAACCGAAAATACTTCACTGATAAGTTAGAGCTAAAAGGGTTACGTAAAAGGACCACCGTATTTTAGCCTTCCTACCGGGAAAACCCATTGTAATAAACTATTATATAGTTTTAAAAGTTAGAACTAAGCTATAAAACAATTATTGAAATTAGGCATAAGGGCCGAAACTAAACTTTAATAAAAAATAATAATTAGTCTATGTGACAACAAAAATTTGAAGAGTTGGGCTTAATTGTAAGATACGATAACTAAATATTAATGGCAAAATTGAGTTCTTCTACGCCCTTTCTATACAGGGTGTTACAAAAAGGGGGAACAGTGGGTTCTATTTACCGTTTTGAGTTGAAAATGTAACTTCTATTACATTTTGACCTAAGGGTCACCGTTTAAAAGCTATGATTAGAGTGTTTAACGGATGACCCCTAAATTAAATTGCCATTTTCTATCAAATTCATGATTATTGTCAAGGGGTCATCCGTAAAACACTCTATTCTAACTTAAAAGCAGTGGTCCTGAACGCAAAATGTTGTAGAACACTTTCGACTCAAAAATTAAAATAGAACCTACTGTATTTCGGTCCAATAACCCTTTTAGGTCAACCTGTATACCCTTTATGGTCCCACTTTTTATTAATACGCTTTACACCAATACGTGCAACGTTGCAGACTTATCAGGAACTGTTATAAGTTTATGACATATCCGACTAGAAAGAAAAAATTACATTTTTCTGTAAATCAGTGCGCTGTAAGTTAAGGTCATCCATTGACCCTTCGGCGTTTCCTGAGGGGTCAGAACAAATGTTCCCTGTCCCTTTTAATCAGAAAGGCTTATAGCTATACAGTATAACAAAGGCACCCAAAATTTTATCGACTGAGAAGGAAGTGTATTAAACATTGAAAAATCGAGAGAATGTCTTGGGTCACCGAGCGCGGATTGACGGAGTCCTTCAATCTAGGAAATAATCGACTTCCCGCGTCCTATAAATAGAAAAACCTTCCCTTTCCTAGAGTGTCACTAAAAATAGTCGCGAGATATAATTCCAAAGATATAGAACCTTCGCGTTGTTGTAAAAAATCACGCTTCAATAAGCAATTTCTTTCGAGCGATAACGTACGTGGAAAATTATTATTTTTTTTCCTTTCTTCTACTAGAATCATGGGGTGTCAAAATTAGCCGTAGAATAAATTTATTAATATTGTGCCTTTGAAAATTGGGAGTACACGTCATTTGAAAACTAAAAAAAAATCCTTGCCGTTGGTAAATTTTATCTTGCTTAAAAATTTGCAAGATTTTTGAAGTAAAAGTTTACAGATTTTCAAAGAAAAATTTGCATGATTTTCGAAGTAAAATTTTAACGATTTCCGAAGTAAAATTTAACCAAGAGATATCTACAATTTTTTTATAATAAATAAATGCAATTTATTACGAAGTATGTGGACTATATTGTTAACTGCGCATAAACAATACTTAATAGCGGTACTTATGCAAAAGTGTCCAGAGTAAAACAGAAAGATGCTAAAAAAAACTAAAGAAAACGGTTTAAGACGCGACTCTCAGTGAGCAGTGAGACATTTGGGAAAACACGACAAGGCGAACGAAGAAAGCCAACGCAAAGGTTTTAATCTTTTTGTCAGAAATGACACCTCTCTCTAGCTGGGACTTTACGTGTACTAAATATACATTGTATAGCTATGAGCGCCTTGCTCCTTCGAAAACACTCAAACTCGTAATATTTTATTACTTTTTTTCTGTTGTTGGTAATTTAATATCTAATGCTTTTGTTTTATATATTTGATTTGGTTTTTTTCTTCTTTAATAAAAGAGGCCAAATTAAAACGTTTCCATAATCAAATCTTGTTCAAGGAAAAATAATTTTTCTGAAAATTAAATTGCATTTTTTCCCCACGAATCTAAATTTAGCAGGGTTCTTACAATATGGGTTTTTTTTAGTTCATATGTCTCTGAGGTTTTTGCTCATTCGTCTATGAACCATGCTACTAAAAAAACTTCGCTAAATTCTCAGGAAACTTTCCAAAATAGGAAATATTCGCGGAAAATTAATCACATACGGAAATTCAAAACTTCCTTAATCATTTAAAAAAAAATTGTGATTTTCTTTCAGTAATTTTTAAGTTGAATGACGAACCCGAGATGAAAAGAGATTACATGTGCGAACAACACCATGATGCATTTTTGGATTTAGTCTAGTAGGGGATATTTAAAATTGAGAAAAGGGTTATAACGAATAGAAAAATAAAAATAAAATAACATGACTCCAGTCGAAATAAAATTATTATTTTTCATACGAAGAGCTTTAAAAATGAAATTCTATGAAATCCGCAAAGATCTTTCTTCGTAATATAAGAAACATTCGAGATAATTAAATTTATTCTTGCCGGGGTCAAAATATAAACAAACTTTGACCTTAAGAAGATGAATTCCATCTGAGGTCAAAGTTCGTGTCTATGGCGAGGCGAGACACAATTTTTTTCAGGTCCACTTCAGAAGTTGTAAAAAATCCCTAGTTCGAGTTGTAATTTTTGTAATTGTTAAAAACTTTTGCCCAAAAAATATTTCCAAACGTGCCTAGCCAATTTTCCGTTCCAAAAGGTAACCAGGATATGAAAGCAATTTAGACTAACAAAAACGCACATTATCGTAACATAAAATCACATTTCCCGATTTTAAATGAGTCTTTTCATTAATTAAACATTTCTCCATTATTCATAAATATCACCATCGAATCTTCTACAATCCATTATTTTAGTCATAGATACGAGAAACATTAGACATTTTTTCTCATTGATTTTGAATGAACGTATCTCGCGAGCATCTCTTGTATATGTCTATGGATTTGCCTCGTTATCCTGGCACCGTTAAGCCTAATACAGACATCGAACGGAGAAGGCACCAGCAGAATTCGGGTCAAGTAATTAATATCGCTGCGAATTCCGGAATAACCCTTTGCTCCGATAACGTCTATGACGCTTATATGACAATTGGATGTTGGTTGTCACTAAACATTAACAAGAGATACATTTCGATTACCCTACACTTTGCTGACAGGTGACAGGAATATCGGTCCATTTCCGAGAGGGCGTAAGTTTTTATTAATAAGATTGAGATAGTTGATTAAACCGAAGTTTTTAACAATATTTCTTAATTATTTAAGCCATAAGTTTATAAGATATGTTCCATAAGTATAACGCTACCGAATCATAATACTAGAGACTTACAGCTCGAGCTGGTTCGAGAACGACAAGCGAGAATTGAAGTACTACACTCGGTGGTTAATTTTGCAGTTCATCTTCCTATTTAGTCTGTGTTAAGTCTTTGACAGCGCCTCACAAGGCGTCGTTTTACCTCGAATCTATGACCTACGTCACTTCATGACAAGCTCCGGTTTGTAACCAGTGACAAACTTATGGAACAATCCTTATGACCTTACGTTTTCAACTAATCAATGCTGATAACTTCCGGCTTTAAGGATTGTGTTATCAAAGGTAAGGTATCTTCCCTAAGTATGACATTAAAGTGAGATTCAAATGTTACTTTCCGATCAAAGGAGAAATTAAAGCTTTAGAAGCTTTATTTAAAAGATAAGTAACGTTGTAGCGGCGCTATATAAACACTACTTTCTTTCATTACATATTTAACTTTACGTATTATTACGCCTCAGCTTTCAGAGAGCATAATTTATTTAAAATCAAAAAGATACCCTCGGTTCCAACATTTCATTTTATCTGGAATGATCTGAGAATTCCCAAACCTTAATTTGCATATAAAAGGGTCTTGATTACGAGCCCAAAATTGCCTTCGAAAAGTTTTATTCGAATTTTGTGGATAAGAATTATCAAGAGAATTGTAACAGTTACATACCTCTTTCTAAATTTTTTTTTAATCTTCTAAAAAATAGCATCTAGGCCTAGTAATGTATTAGTCAGGAACTTAGTGGAATTGAACTTCCAATAGAAATTTATACCTCAACGTCGTCTGCTTTAAACAATAATTTTTATGCTTTACCGAGTAAAAAAGTAAAAAAGTAAAAAAGTAAAAAGGTTTTAGGGCGACAATTTCCTTAACAAAGAAAATTTCACGGAAAATCATTTATTCCAAGGAGCTATAGTTGGACTGTTTTAAGCGTACCATATACATAATTTAATTATTAAATTTTGGAAACGTGCATTTGAAGTAGTATAATGCTTGGCAGTGCATTCAAAATTCATTAAGTCCATCGATCCGCGAAAATTCTGGTCTGTTCCTAAACACGATATTATATTTTCCCTTAAAATAATTTTAATTTCCAATTTAGAGTCTAAACTCTCACAAAGCTACTTGAACTATTATATTGTAACATATTGATCCCTTAATTCTCCGGAATTAACTCAAAGTATACAGGGTGTAACATAAAGGGTAATTATAGGACCTAAAGTACTATGGGCAATAAATTTTTAGTCTGAAATGTAACTTTTATGACGATTTCTCCAAAGGAGTTATGATTGGAGTATTTTACGTATGGCCCCTTAAATTAATGTATGAAACTGAAATTAATTAAGGGGTCATGCGTAAAATACTCTAATTATTACTTGTAAACAGTGACTATTAGATAAAAATGTCATAGAAGTTACATTTTCGACTGAAAATCGCAGTTAGCTCCACAATACTCGAGTCCTACTACCCTGTATAGCTCTCTTGACGAATTGCATCGTTCCCTTAAGGGCACAATCAAAATTTCACGATCATAAAACAATTTTGGCAAAACGTATGCCCTTAAACCCAAAAATATATATTTTTAATTCGATCTACACCCGGAGGCTCGTACGATTTATCCCATCCCCGCAATTAAATCGTAATTACTAATTGGGTACTTTAAATGACCCCAATTGCATCTCGGGATTTGCAAAATATATTACCAATGCTTATTTTTTTTCTTGGGGCCATTGGGAGTTTGGGATTTATCTGGCGAGCCAGCACGTAATTTTAAATTGAACTATTTTGAAATGAAACTTCAGTTCGAACTGAAGAAAAAAAACTAGGCCTAAATTGAAATTATTTGGTAATTAGGCTTAATAAAGTGTTTGTTTGTTTATTTGTTAAGGCCAAATAATGTAGATATTGATAAATTTGAATAAAATACAGTCAAATATCTATCATATGACCAAGAGCTAATCGGTATCCTAAATTCGTAGTGACAGGACAAGGAAATCGTGTGCCACTTCTCCAAAATTGAACATAATCGCGTGACCCTATTCAATTCAGAGTAAGAGCGTGTAATAAGGATTAAGGAGGCACTAATCCACGCCTAACAAAGAAAATGCTCGCAATTCGAAGCGGAAAAGACCACGAAACTCCCTGGGGATACACGGACAAAAAAAAACTAAAAGAAAAAAAAACCTTCCGAGGTTTTTGGAGCTTTATTAGAGCGGTTGAACACTCCAGTAAGGGTTTCCTTTTGCAATATACATCATTTAGAGTTAGCCGGTCTAAATCACGCTACTTCTTTTTCTCCTTCCTATACTGGGAATCTACTTGTATAAGCCTAAACCCTTTTCGAAGTAGGAAAGATTCGTTCTTAAGAGCTTAGGCTATGTGCTCCTCTAAAATTCCGTAGTAGTTGGGAAAAAAGAAATTCGCCTGCCTCAAATGGAAATACATTTGTTTCTGAAAGTTCTACAAAACTATGTATCTAGGCCTATACCACCCAATTTTATTGGCAACAAGAAAAATTAAAATGGTCCTTGGAGTATAGTGTAATATAATTGTAGACGCCATGTCCCGAGATGATGACCAGGAAAACGAGCGGGAAATAAGCCATAAAGTAAACGTAGTAAAAGCGCGCGGGAAATTGGGAGGAAGCTAGGCGCGGAAGATTGGCGGGGCAAACATCCTGATTAGTAACCGAAATATCTCGTCGGATGATGCCTATGTAGTATAACGAGAGTGAGTGATACCAGAGGAATTCGCCAATCTATCTAGCCAGGCCATAGCTCGATGCCTGGCGCTTTTCAACAAATCAATAACATTTCATTTGGTCCAAAAGGGAACAGTCCGGGTAATGACTTGAGCTACATCGCAAATATACATACGAAGATATGATGAGCCAGTATTAATGTTACTATTTACCGAAGAACTACTTCGTACAGGGTTTTTTTTCTGATAAGTCTGATAATAAATTAAGGGGAATGTTATTTGAGAAATTAATTTGAGTCGAAAATGTAATAACTTCTATCTGTGACATTTTGATTGCCCTAAGGGACACTGTTTCGAGTTAAGATTGTAAGAGTATTTTACGGATGACCCCTTCAAATTAATTAGAAACTGATTAGACAATGATTTCTAATATAATTAAGGGGTCATCCCTAAAACACTCCATCAAATCATAACTCGATTTGAAACAGTGTCCCTTGGGGCAAAATGGAGATAGAAGTTACATTGTCCCCAAAGAACATCCCCGCTTAATTTATGGATACAGACTTATCAGACACACCCTGTATAAAGTTTTCCCTAGATCATTAAAAAGTCTATAAGAATCATTTCAAACTCTTCAAAATATTTCGAACTATGAAACTGTACCAATATTAATACAAAAAATAAATTAGTAAAAAACTTCAGTTAATGATCAAGCTTTACCTGGTGCGATAATAATAAGGCAAAATATTAATATAAGGCCTTCAATTGTAGAATAACTCGTCTTTGCAATTTTCTCTCGATTATCAACTGATCGAGGCAATAGTTAAACTATTTGCGAGAGTATCCTATCCATTGAAATATCACGCACGTAACTTGATGAAGACAAATTGCATATCGCAACGGTGGAACGGAGATAATAATAAATATTAATTTGCACGTGCTGCTAATATTTGCAGCGATTAGATTTCAAAGCAATTTTAACAATGAGGAATCAATTATGAAACAATATCAATTTAATTCACCACCCCAAAATATACAAAGCTTGGGAATAGAGATGAATACTCGTTCGGTTACAGGCTAGGAAGGTGCCTAAAACACTGATTACTCAAAGTTAAAAATTGGTATATTTAAAGAGTGTAACAACAACAGTCATTTATTAATTAATTACTTGATAAACACGGGTTAAACTTAAGATATTAAGTAAATATTTGTAATTTACAACGTCAATTAAAAGCGCGTGTTTAATTGCAATTAATTGCCGTAACTAATTTCCCCTGTTTAATGATGAGATATCAAATAATGTTTGCCCCAGTTTTAACTGGGTTAATAGACCCGTATCAATGAAAATGCCATCAAAAATATATAAATAACAAAACAATTAAGTTTTATGGGTAGGACCACGGCCAACTTCGTGAATAGGAACTTAACAAGTTGGCCGTGAAACTCTTTCCATATTGTACGGACTAACAATGTTAAAAATAATCAACTAAGTAGTCATTACTAATTAAGAAAAGTGCCTCTTTTTAACATATACAAAGTAACCCGAGAGAAGATAACGGGATAAGATGGATTGTGACCTTTGAACTCTCATCATTCGGGAAGCACTAACAAAGACGAAATACGTCAGAAAGAACGGATAATGATAAAGCAACAAGAAAATGTTACACATATAGAAAAAAATCTCCGGTCAATATCGGAGGTTCGCAACGGAGATTCGGGCACCAATAACTAAAGAAAAGGAGCGTAAAGATGGTAATAGGACTGCAGCCTCCTCATTGGCAAAGACATCTATCGAATAGAGATGGAGAAAAAAAAAGGAAGACCAAGATGAAGAAAAAGATGATGATAATCTGGATTTTGTCTCTTGAGACATCGGAGGAAAAAAATAATTCCTACGTCATATATAGGCGGTAAACCCTATTGGCTCTTTTGGGTTCAGAAACCATCGCGACGGGGCCTTCGGTATCAAAGATTCCAAGAAAAAAAGTATAAACTGATGAAGTTCATAAGATGCGAGCATGGAATTTAATAGATAATTAAAATCAGTCCCAATTCAATCAAAAACCTAATTAAAGTCGAATTATCTAAGCTTAAATATATCAAAGTTACATTTTATAGAAAAAATTAACCTTGAGTATGATGACAGCCACATCATTTTTTATATATATACATATAAAAATCTTACGATGAAGGGTAGTTTCGAATCAAAATTACTGGCGCGCTAAGCCTTGGAGAGTATTGCTAAAAAGTCTTCTCATGGAAATATAAAACAAGTTGGGAAAACCAAAATATTACCTCTCCGAGTCAAGACGACTACTTACAAACTTATTTACCCAGATATGGAAATGTTTCTTAAGTTAAAATTTATGAAATATTAAAGCAGTATACAAAGCATAGCAAATATACTGTAAATCAGACGACATTTTACATCCAATAATGATATACTTGTACACATTAAAATCATCCGATGGGGTAAAAACGGGAAATGAAGAGATAAAACTTTGGAGGGATATTACCTTTACGTGTTTGTAAAGGCCCGATTTTCTACTCCTCAACTGTATGCCCTCTATGTTCAAAGCCATATTCACAACAGGGTTGCCATGTAAACACTATCCTCTCGTTTCATCTCAACGATTTTCTTAGTTTGTCAACATGACTGTTAACGTTACATAACACCAAAGCTTATTTGTGGCTACACACACTGAAAGTAAATGCGTACCATAAAAAGCATGAAAACACGAAGCTATTATCCGATTACGATCAGACCTTTCACTGGTCTGGGCTGCGTTCAGCAGAGCTCACCAAAAAAGACAGCGGATTTTGGAAATGTTTACCGGTGAGGTCTGTCGTCATAGCTTTTCTCCGGTCATCGGCGTTTTATAAATGACGCTAGCGCAATAAAGCGTGCAAGGTACCAAGGCTTAACAAAAATTGTATGATAACATTTTTATAGAGATAGCTAACAACTTTTATAATTAAACTAACATATCTCTTAAAATTCTCGCGTGATCAACTGGTTTCACGCCAATTAAATAGCTATAGTCCCAAAGAGCTATTTGTATTAACTCCTCCATGGTCTTTTCGCCAAGCTGAGAACTACGCGTTTTACGTCACGTTATCCAAAAAGCCGACTATTTTCTTTGAAGACCGCGCTAGCTCAGCGCTATGCGCCGTGACGTCAAAATTCAAAAACAAAATCCCGTTATGTAGGACACTGCTAACAGCGCTGAGCTCTGCTGAACGCGGCCCAGATTTCCACCATGACCATAAAATCTAAGCCTAATTATTTATAAGTGTATTTAATTTTCGGCTCACTCTGAACCGTTAATGTCTCTGCATTACAGAAACGAAAACCAAACTCAAGCGTTTACTTTTTGGTTCACTAGGCCTATTGACTAATAAAAGTTCATTTGACCAACATAGTAACGTTATGCTTGTATTCACTTTAGAAAGGATTATGCTATAAACAGATGTAGTATAGCTTAAGTAATATATAAACATCCATTTTAAATAATAATATTAAAAAAAATCTTTGGAATATCAAAATGAAATAGAGCTTTAAAGCTACAAAAGTACTAAATGCATCATAATTACGAAAAATATTTCCACATTTTCACTTTATATTAAGGATAAAGGGAATATTATGGTTCAGTAGGATTTCTATACACATCAAAACAAAACGAACTTCTAACGCAGCGCACTACTGTAACAACGGACGGACACACACAGACAAAAACATAGACTGCTTTTTAACTCTTTCCGTATTAATTTTGAATTGAGAAACAAGATTATCTTAAATATTAAAATAAATATAATTAATATTTAATATTTTCTTCGTTAGTTATTCGCCTTATTGAACCTTACATCGTTTTAAAAAAGAACAATTAAACATTCTTGAGAGACTTGACTAATATTGGCGTTTGAAATGAAGCATACGCCGGTTGCTTCGCCTTAATCAAATAGGTAGTATATAAGGGTGTCGAACTACAGCTAAAAGCAAGAACAACCGCAATTGCGAAAACCTATCGTGGACAACCCACCCTAGGGAGGCTAGACGTTTCTCGTAACCCTAGCTGATCGCCGCGAATGTCTTAAACTCAACGAGGACGATGGAGTAGAAGCCAGGTGTGCAGACTGGTGTCCATGTGGGATGGACAAAAACCAAGACCAGAAGATGGTGGTGTAGAAGCCAGGTGAACAGACTGGTGTCCAAGTGGGATGGACGAAGACCAGAAGATGGTGGTGATTAGAAGCCAGTATGTACAGACTGGTGTCCAAGTGGAATGGACGAAGACCAGAAGATGGTGGTGATTAGAAGCTAGTATGTACAGACTGGTGTCCAAGTGGAATGGACGAGGACCAGAAGATAATGGTGATTAGAAGCCCGTATGTACAGTTTGGTGTCCGTGTGGAATGGACAAACACCAGAAGATGGTGGTGTGAGAACTCAAGTAGAGGAGCTATTTCCGTGACTGTGAATGCAGTTCGGAAATGGCGAACACGTTTGCTCCGATTTGGAAATTGCGAACGCGGTCACGTGGGTGTAACAACAGACACACACAAACAAACAAACAAACAGACACACACGATCGTTACAGAACCTCTCCGTGACATACGTCACTCGGAGAGGTAAAAAAATTCTAGCTGTCTCCCTCAAAAGTGAGATTGGCAGAATTGGGAGAGAGACTAATACTATAAATATTGAAGGAAGAAGAAGTGGCGTATATACGTAACCGGATAACCGCTAAAGTGTTTTATGTCTAACAATAAATTCCCTTTGGACCCCTTTAACAGCAAGGTGTCCTTTAAAGGGGGTAGAAAGTATTTATTTATTATTTTTTTTTGTCGGAAAGCAAAGGTGAAGCAACTAATTTAAGTTATTAATTGACGGCTATCTTTTAAAAACGCGAAGCCTTCGAGCCTCCCTTTAAAATATATCTTCCCCCTTTTCTCGGTATAAATGAAGGGTTTTGCCAAAATGACCCCACGCTCGTAGATACTGGAGAACAAGATGTTCACAGCGTTTCTAAAACTTCAATTTCAAATTTGAAAGTATTTTAAGAAGATTACGTAATTTTAAAAGTTGCTCAAAATTTTCCTGAAAGAAATCTGAAAAATCGTCTGCTACGGAAGTAAATGACCATGGATAACTGTACTAACTAACGCTAACTAGTATCGTGGTGTCAGGTCAGTAGTGGTAATTAGGTAAATCAACTAAAATTCCCGGTTTTTGTAAAAGCATTAAAATTTTCTAACATGAGAAATTTTGAGTTTTAAAAAAAAATTTTTTAAATAAAAATCCATTTTTTTTATATAAATTTAGAAAAACAAATTCAGTTTTAGTAAGAAATTTGTCTCAACCCACCCACCCTTTTATTATCAAGCCAAGAACCCCAATAATTTCGAGAGGGAAAAAAAACTAACTCCTTCGATGAGATACGGTTAAGGAAACAAAGAATTTCTCAAGGAAAAAAAACTATATATATTTTTAGACACTAGGGTTAGCTAGCTAAGGGTACCTCTTCTAGATTTTTAAAATTTAGAAGCCTAGATGAGAGGAAAAGCTGACGACGGATCGAAGCTAATAACGGCGAGTAGGGCGGGCGCCCACTTTTACACGGAGGGTCCCGCGTTCGCCCCACCAATTTATTTAAACCCCTTCTCATCTTAAGGACCCCCACTTACTTAAGTTATAGGTTTAAAAGAATGCGTAACATTAAGAAAAAAGGGTAAAAGAAAAAAAAAATAACTTTGGGGTAAAAAAAACTGTTTCATTACTTTTATCCTTTTTGTTCCTAAGTTAGAACAATGAGGAACGTTTCCTTGAATTTTTTTAAGTATTCCAACTGTTCTAAACATCAAAGAGGTTGGCTTGGCCTTTTTTTAAAAAAAATTCCACTCTTATTAAATAGAGTTACGCAAAAAAAACTATATGCTAGGCATGAATATGCAATTTTTTATAGAAAACTATTTGAATTTTATAACTTGAAAGGAATTAATGCATTTTATATCTATTTTGTGACCTTTATAATTAGGAATAAAAATACTTCACGTTATGAGGTAATTAGCTGTCTTTAAGGGGTACTTAAATGTTGATTTTATTGATTGGCTTTAGAATTAGAAGACTCAAAAAGTTAAGAGAAAAAATAATTGCGTTTATTTAACTACAATAAATTTTTGTTTTCGAATTTTCTAATGTTTTTGCCGTTTTTCGCGTTCACTTCTTTGATTGGCTGATATTAGCAATTTTTTCAATACGTTTCATTAACGTTTTTGACTCCATTTCTAAAGCGAATAATATGAACTTGGACCTTAGCTCGCGCAATACCGAATTAAATTGATAGTAAGGGATTTATAAATATTTCTCTTTCATCAAAATCAAACCCAAAAACTACGCGAATAACACTTAAAAATTAATTCGTACCAAATAAACTGAATTAATTTATTTAAAATAATAAAAAAAGCTTTCAAGTTAATTCAAAGAGTTGCCCCCGAGCTATAATACGTGAAAACTTCAATCAGTTATTCTAATAATCTACCTTACACATTTGCATTTTCAACGCCATCGGCTTGAATATGTATATAGAAGTCGGTATTAATTCCAAAGAGGTCTTAGCAAATTAGCATCATCCAAATTTTCTATATCTCTTAATTTTATAAGCTACTGCCCTTTCAGGATAAACAAGACGGGATGGATATTTTCACCAACAAGCCATAGAAGAAGGAGATTAAAATTAATCTTATAAAAGAGAGGCTGCTGTACATCTCTGAAAAATTTACTTTAGTAATGCAAATATCCAGGAAGAAGGGGAACTTTAAGGATGGTCCCCAAGTTCCTGAAAGTTTCGGTGATAAAACCAAAATAAATTCATTAACGGATATAAATTAATATTGCGCTTAATCTAACAAAGGAGACTGGTTACTATAATCCCTAAGGTTTATCTTTAATCCTTATAGTTAATTTGAACTGGTGTTATAATTAAAAAATGTGGTGTAATTACGTGAGAATTTAGTATTCAAGATTATCTAATCAATCATTTTCATCCCATATGTCAGAAATCACAGCAGGGAAGTAACCACTAGAACATATAGTCCAATACTTACACTATAGGTAACAGGGAGACTATATTAGGGTGGAGGTAAAATATCGAGCATCTCTTTCCGTTTAAAGGGGGAACGGGTCACGTGATCGTTGTTAAAAAAATTAGAGGCGTTCAAACTCAAGGTGGGGTAGAAATAACCGAGGGACGCTAGTCTCTGGCCAAGACTCCCTTTACAAACACTCCCTGCAGTTACTAAACTCAAAAATCAAAACCCTCCAAATATTTCCGAAACCTTATAACAATAAAGATGCATTTTAAATTAAATTCAGGTTCTAAAATCATCTTTAAATATTAAATTAAACGTTAACTGAGGCGTTAACTACATCGTTTTAATTAATTAAGCAAATTAAAAGGGTTAATTTTAAACACGGAGCCTTTTCGTACGCGGTTATTAACCAACCGTTAATCCCGTGGAAATACCAGTGGGAAAATAGGCGTGAAATATATGATAAGGAATAAGTATAAAGGTCCCCAGTCGGCGCGTGACCCCGAAAGGCCAACCCATAATGGAACATCTCTGAATTAACTGTTGACTCTTTACGGTTGGTTATATTAATTAAACTAATGGGAGAAAGTCTGTCAAGAAAATGTAAAGCATATTTATACGGAGAAGATATTCGAGATGAGTTCTCGAGTCTAGAAAGTTAAGGAAAAGTAGGCATAAAGGAGTTTAAGGTATAAAAGGAACCGCTGCGGTATACGATTAGAATTTGCATTCTAGCCCGCATTAATTCAACACAAAATTTTAGGTATGCAGATATATATCTTCAAATGAAATTGCGCCTGAGAAAGACTATATAGTCTATTATTATTATTTGTAAATTCGAGAAAATACTAAACAAGCAAAATTGGTCTTAGAATATATAGAGCTAACTGAGATATTATCCAATTTCCAATAACAAATTCGGTTAATAAATTATTAAAGGGGATAAGTTCAGGTAAGATAACATTATACCTTAAAAGAAAGGCCTTTTTCAGCCTGTAAGAAATCAACCAATACCGTAGGGGTAGGTGGTTTGATTTAGCAGACGCCACTAAAGCAATGACGGATGGCGCGCTAGTCCTTGATTATTTTTATGACTAATTAAATGCACTAATTATCATATTGTAATAAGAGATCATTTATTTTAATTTTAATATTTAAAATTTATTTCCTTTCATATTTAGAAAAAGGCCGTTCTTTTAATTAAGGTATAATGTTATGTTAATTGACTTTTCCTTTAAATCGGTGTTAAAATCAGTGTAAAGACGTGTAAAAATTAAGTTTTGTTCGCATGTAAGAGGGTCAGATCTAAAGAAATAGGCCTAATTTTATCGGGGATTAAAAAAATGAGTGCTTGTAATCTTCATCTCGAATCTGAAGACACACAAACCGAAACACGCTTATAAGTTTCCCCCAAGTATGTTTTGGTCGAAAGTTCTCTAATTTTGGCATCTTCCCGTAGCAGCTTCTCAGCTCTAGCATCCCAGCTCTTTCATCCTCATCTTCCCATATAGAAACCGAAGAGAAAACAAGCTTATCTCACCGAGTCATCCCCTGTAGCTTATTTTCCCTACAAACTATTTTCTTCTTTTTTTTTCTTCTTCTCTCGTACATTTAGTTTCTCAGTGAAGAGAAGACGGGAAAACTAGTCTTAGATGCGCTTCGCAACCAAGGGTTTGGGTACTAGTTCGCTATCTTGCAGTGGGAGCAAAGAAACCGGGGCAAGACTTGGGATTTTTCGCGGATTCTAAGAACAAAATCCTGGTTCTGAAAGAACGTAAACATCCAATATAAAACCTTTTCGCGAACTGCGAGGTAAAATCCACCAAGAGGTACGCCGCGAAAATTCTAAAGGACTCTTTTATTTTTTTTTTTAAGTTTTAGGAGCACCCTTCGAAAAGAAAATGTGCTTTTTCTATTCGATTCGGTAGGTCCCCCGTTTTAATAAAGAAAGTATAGCTGGCTATCAGGAAGTCACTCGGTTTCCTTGCTTTCGAATAAGGAACAAGGAAATAGAGAAAAAAGGAAAAGGAAAATATCTGGATTTTTCCTTACAACGGTTTTTAGATCCCTAAAAAAAGATTAGACCAAAAAAAAAAAAGGGTTGCATGCACTCGCATTTCTGAATACAATTGGTTAAAAAAGAAAGAAAACTCCAATAACTCAATTGACCAAAGTAAAAGAAAAGGTCCTGCAGTTTTATTTATTTATTTGTTTGTTTATATTTATATATCTATTATTTCTATTTAATTCGTCGCGACAGTGGTGGTCTACCGCGAGTAATTTTGTGCCCGGTTTCTAAAGGACAGTTTTGCGCGTAGGAAGACAAAAGAGTTTTGGGTCAAGATTTTTTTTTCTTTTCTTTGCAAATCAATTACTAAAGTGAATTTTTGGTAGTGTTATTTTTTTCTTCGCCGATCGAAGAAGTGTATAGTGTTATATATATATATATATTTTGAGTGATGAGGACTATTTGGATTTTGGTCACATTGGTGACCAGTTACGGGGTCGTGTTCGGACTTGAGGAAGTCATCAAAGTCGGTGAGTTATTTTAAAATATTTTAAAGAGGTTTAAGTTGATATTTTTTTACTGGTTTCTTAATTATATTCTATAGAAGGGTTGTATAGATTTTAGTATTAAATCCGTGGCCATTTTGGGGGGAAAAATAATCAAACTTAATTGACGCGTTAACTATACTAAATTTTAAGTGACAGAGTTGAAATTTTGCATACTCGTTCGCTATGTACTATAGAAGGATTGGATTAAATCCATGGTCATTTTGTAGGGAAAAATCGCAAACAGAAATGTAATCAAACTTAATTGGCGCATTAACTATCCCAAATTTCAACCCATTAAGCTGAACTTTTGTATATTGATTTATTACACCTTATAGCAGGGTTGTAATAATTAATTTTCGTTTAAATTTGAAGTCATCTTGGAGATAAAATATCAACCTCAAAAATTAAATAGATTTTTTTCTTTTGAAATAAAATTCAATATATTTCCGCATTTGAATGCTAAAATCGTTGAAATTCAATGGAGGTAATACATTACTCTTCCTACATTCATTGAGGAATTCGGAACAGTTCCCTTTTTGGTTCCCTTTTTGGTAAACACACGAATATCGGATATATATTCGTATATTAGGATGAAATCTAATGTAGGTTGTTCTCTCTTTCCTCAAAACGCGGATGTCATTTCGAAATTCCGCTTTAAAACGGAAGTACCGCGTACTATACACCGTTAAGCCTCTTATTGATAATACCAACGATAAGCCCATGTACTTACGTGAAGAGGGGGATTAAAATGATATTTTTTGGACACAAATCCCACCAAAAAAAAAACCCGGACATTCGATCACATCCAAAAAATAGGAAAAGGCAAAAAAGGGAAAAACGTATTTGCGAAGGCAAATGTAAATAAGAGAAAGTAAAATAAATTCCTTCCGTTTTGTTGTTAACAATGAGAATTTTTTCCGTCTATTTTAATATTACGTCACCTCATTTTAATTTCTCTATAGACGAAAATAGAACTTGTTAGGGATTCTAAATTCTTTTTAGTTCTTGGAAATTATAATATTTTATATTTCGTTGTACCAACGTGAATTAAATTGTTCTACTTCCCAATATTTACATTTGCCTTTGGTGTTAGTATAAAAATGGGGATAAAACTCACGGCTTTTTCACCAGAAGAAATAATATTCTTAAATAATGTATCTTTTTCGTGGTTTCCACAGATAAATCGCATCCAAAAGAGTAAATCTTCTCAAGCATGGATTAGGTACAAACCTATAAAATATATGGAAAGAAAAAACCTCATGAGAAATGAACTGTTATTTCTTTAAAATATGTATTTTAAGCTTTTTAACTGAAAAAAAATATTTTTTTTTTGGCTGGGATAGAAACTGATTATATAAAACGTGAATAATTAAGCTAACATCGGTACATACATCGCATTCCGTTTCATCTTCCACGTATATTAATGTTAAATTAAAATAACGTAGGTATGATGATTTAAATATTAAAATATATACTTAAAGGATATATATACGGATAACTCGTACAATATATATATACTCTATATAGTACCGGCAATATCAGATTACATATTTATTAACCCTTTTAACCTGGGAATTGATGATAAGGGATTTACCATAAACAGCCTGAAAACATCAACGCTAAGCCTTGCATTACTAACAAAATATGTATTGCTAAAACTTTAATGGAGATATAGAGGGAACATTTTTTTTATTTCTGTTGTACAGTTTGACTATTTTATGAGCTGGTATTTACATCGAAAATTCATATTACGTCCGCGAAATTGCATTCAGGCGAGATTGTATGAAAAAACTTTGAAAAAATGACGTTTTTACGTATTTATTTTTAAATATTATTACCAAAGAATGGTGGTGAAATTAAGGCTATAGTAGTTCAGTTTGAATCAGTTCTTGAGTGGCTAACTTGACTGATTAAATATTGTTAAATTTAAGTCAAAAATTTCCTTCCTCTCTTTAGCAAAATATGACGTTGAATTACAAAACGGGTTTACTAATTTATTTTAAAATATCATTGCCAAAGAATGGAGAAATTAGTAATTACGGATAGTAGTTCAGTTTGAATCAGTTCTTGACTAACTTGGCTGTCAACATATTGTTAGTTTTAAGTCAAAAATTTCTTTAGAGTTGGGCCAATTTTAAATTATACATAATTTTCAGAATAGCTAGGAGTATTGATAACATTTACACCAGGAGACGAGGCTACTTGGTACTCCTCCAAGTAGTCTGGCTTCCCAGTGTAAATGGTATCAATCCTCCTAGCCAGAAAACTATGTACAAGGCCTGTACGCAAAATGTTAAATTACATTTCAACTATTTTAACGAAATTCCCGGTTCCGCGATACAGCTGTAACCCAGCTGGTATAATCTTCTATTAAAAGAACGTCCTCCTAACAGTTGGGTAGCTTTTAAAACCTCTTATAAGTTCGAGAGAAATATGGCTAGAGTTTATAATTAATTTCGCCTTTGAGCCGCTCCTTTTAAAGCATTAACTTGGCGCAAGGCCGGTCGACGTTACAGAAGGACCCCTTTTATTTGACCAATGAAGCCTAGACCAGTAGAAGTCCTTTAAAATCTAATTATAAAGTACTTCGTAAACCTACTGGGCGATACCATGCACCCTTCCGTCACCGCGCCTCAACTTATTTTCAGTTCCAACTGCTGGAATAATATTTCAAAGTAAAGCATCTTTATTTTTAGAAATGTTTCGTCTTGCTATAGCTTTCTAAGAAGGCTCCCGTTTAAATGGCTTAGTGTATGTGTGGTATACCGCAGTGGAAATGTGGTTTTTCTTTTATGTGGAAAATATGGTCACCTTGATGAAAGCTAGTGTACAAATATTTCATATCTGATACTGGAAGGTTTTAGCTCTTGGGCTTTGATAACAAAGTCAGCCCCATTTAAATGTTGGATATTTCTATCAAAATATTTGTCTTTATCTTTGTGGAAAAAGCGCCGCATTTAAAAATTCAATTCGTTAGTTTACAAAGCTTTGTTTACTCCCTGAATAAATAATTCGCTTAATCACAAAAATTAATATAAGAAAATTAAGATACCATAAGCAAAAGGTAACGATTAGAAGTTCCAAGTTGATTTAGTCCTGAGGACATCACGCGATTCACAGCTGCTTCATCCAGCCTTGAAGGAGAGGGGGATGGAGCGGCAATCTCCACACCTATAACGTAGCCTTTGTACCCCATTCTACAGAACGCCAACGAAGTTCTCCCAGCATCCTCAGCGTTTCGGTAGGGTACGGAGCGTGCGGTACGGAAACGTCGAGGATGTCCCCTAGCTGTGACTTAAAAAATTTCTAAACCTAGTTCTCATACAAATACTATGCGGCAATTATTAATCGCCTACTGAAAGGTACACTGGGAGATTTTCATTGCCGAAGATTTCCGATTCCACTCCATTAACCTCTTTTCTCCCTGATCCAGCCCGGTACTTCACAACCCTTTGTTTATATTTGCCATTGATAAAAGTTGAATAATGAAACTTTTGGCTTTATTCAAGTTGTGAAACAAGAAACAAAGCAAGAAATTCCAAGTTTCACTGGGAGTAAGAAGAGATACGGAATAAAGAAAAAATAAATAAAATTCCCTAAAGTTAAAAATCGTATTGCCGCGCCGTATATTCATTTCACAGTAAAATTACTTTTTCTTTCCTCAAAATGCCTTTGGGGAAAGTGGAGAAATAGGGTGAGTAAAAACAACGTAGAAAATATGCGGATATATTAGATGAAGGAACCATCCCAGTTTGAAAATACTATTAGTAAAGGCACGTGTTTCGATTATAAACAGCGTGGCAATTGAACTATATACGTTTAGAATACCACCTTGCACAGAAAAGCACCAGTGGGATGAAATAGTTCAACCTTTTCCTAGAAATAAAGCTTGAACTAAAACGAAAGATATGATCGAGACTCTTTCTTTTGGCGTGTTAAAAAAAGGCGCCAAAAATGAATGGCGCAAAAATGCATTATGAATAATGAGAGTCATTATAAAGAACACCTTACAACAAAAAATTGCCCAAAAAAAAAAAGAATGAAACGAAAGAATAGGATCCCCCTGTAAGAGATACAAAAATAAAACTAAATGAGATAATTCATTAGAAACAACACGCTCCCTGAGGAGAAACACAAGAATTTACGGGAAATTTCGCTCCCTTTTTTGCTACTAAACGTTGACGGGTAAGTTTTACTGTTGCAAAATGAGAAGAAAAAGGAGGGGGTCTTTATAACGGCTAGCTGTTTAGCAAGTTGTTCATGAAAGCTTATCATATGAAGTACACGGGTAGAAATGTTTCCCTATTCGGCTTGAAATTTTCTTGCTTATTCGTACAGTTTCGTCTTTTGAGTTGCTCACTACTTGTAATCGACTTCTGGGGGGCATTACGGTTCTGAAGGGTTATATTTAGCTTTAAAGACATAGTTAACGATGATGTTAGGCCCTGGTTGTTATAGGAATTTTAACCCTTAACTTCACCTGACGGTTGCAATTTAATAAGGTGTTGAATTTTTCACGATTTCAAATGAAATTCCGCACCCTTTCTAGCTTGTAACGGATTCTAACTATCGTATTGATATAAAGCTATCTTATATTAACAAAAGAAGTTGAACAAAAGAATAATTTGGGATTTATTAAACCTGCCACGCGCCGAAGTGCCCTTTTTTTCACGGCTGTAATATTCGTGACATTCTTAAATTTCAAGGGATGTGACGTCGAAGAGACGTTGAAAAATTTTACTCATTAAAGAGGCAAATTTAGAAGCGAATTATACCTTAGTAAGGCTTTAATTTGTCATTTCGCGAAGCCATTACTAAACATGACTGCAGGGTAGCCATTTAGAGGTCAGAGGTCACAATGTCACCGACACTGTTCAGCGTAGAACTGACCAATTTCGATAATTTTTTCTTTTTTAATTGAAGAATGATCTTATAGACTTGGCGAAGCTATCAAGTACAATTTCAATAGTACTTCTATCTGTAGCATGAGATATTTGAGGAAGAGGTCAAAGTTCAACCCGTACTATGTCCATATATTTTATATTTTCATAATCCGATAGAGGATAAACAGAATTTATTGCGAAAATATGTAGACTACTTTCTGCGCATAAATTTCGGTATTCAGTTATAAATTTACAGTTTAAAATAATCAATTATTTCTCTAAAGCCGATTTAAACAATTCCTACTTCCGTTAAGTGCAAAATCTTGTATTATAGTCTATAAACTATTCAATGCATAGAGAGAGAGATAGAGAGAGTTTGGAAAATAATAAAGTTTGTTGTTTGTTGTATAGAAAGTTAGATAATTAAATAAAAGGGTATATATAGGAAAAAATATTTTGGAAAAGAGATTGAATTTTCTTGTCATCCTTTGAACAACACGAAAACATTTTTTTCGGGGGGGGGGATGGAAAACTCTTTTGGAAAAGCGAGCCAAGCTTGAATGGGCAGGACATTTTCTTTGTACTGATATTTTTCTGAATAAAAAATACAGGTTTAAAAAAGATGAGCCGAAAACTCTGGTATAGTGAAGAATTGTAAGGGGAAGCCCAGTATCCATTTTACAAATAACATAATATCGAAACACCAACAAGTATAAGAGATATATATGGAAAATTGTTAAAGAATATATAATTTGAATGATACAAGAAACGGTGTCATTATCAAGTGAAATACTAAAATTCTCGTGAAACTGTGTCAAAACACGTGAAATACTAAAGAAAAACTGGTGAAACTGTGTCAAAACACGTGAAATACTAAAGAAAAACTCGTGAAACTGTGTCATTATCACCTGAAATACCAAAGAAAAACTCATGAAACTGTGTCATTATCACCTGAAATACCAAAGAAAAACTCATGAAACTGTGTCATTATCACCTGAAATACCAAAGAAAAACTCCTGAAAACGTGTCAAAACACGTGAAAATTGAATATCCCTCGTTTTCAAAAGGCAAATAATGAAACAACGTGAATTTTAGGTTATGTAAGATAGCGTGCTAGCAATCTACGTATACGCTCCAATATACCCCTTGAACACTTTCCTTTCAAAAGAGAACACCGCAACTGTCCGACCTCTCAGTTAAGAATGAATTCTGAACGAAATAACGATGTCTTACATCGAGGGGACATTATGCCCACGTATATAGGTAACATGACGTAGTATAAAAAGGAACACGCGTTTTTAAGTTTTGGGAGTCAACTTCGGAGAGACGCGCGAGAGGATGCTTACAAAACATTTTCTTCTTTTTTTTCTTCCATCCTATTTTTGCTCTGCTCCAGCTCCATGCAGGAGATCAGAGAGAACGTCTTGGTAATACTTATACAACGTTCTTATTTTGTATTGCCCGATTTTTACCTCTCCCGTGGTCCCTGTTAAAATACATTTGGCTGGCTTATGGCCAAATACTTTCCATGCCAACAACAAAATATTTTGGCTAAAGTAAAAAGATGGGAGACAGAGAGGCGAGCCGGTGTCCATGCTAAATTTAAAGCGAAATGTACTTATCGCCCAAACTTCAGAACCCCTTAACCTACGACACTGCAACTAACTTTTTATTAAAGTTGAACTTAAGCATAGAATCTATACTACAAATTTCCCAGGTTTTTCCCGTATATGGAGTATCCTATGGAGCAAATGTTAACGAAGGAGGGGGGGGGCAAATAGGACTATTACATAATCAAAGGAAATCCCCGTATCTCTAATATAACCAGAGTTATGATCAGCCTCCAAAGTATAGTGTAATGTTAATCCTATGGAGGGTATGTTTATGAACATTTTGCTTAATTACTCGGCCCCTGTTTGACGCAAATTTCCCTGATTTCCCTGAATTTTCCTAAAAATTCTAAATTTCCCTGAGGTTTTTGTCAACAATTTATTTCCCTGATTTTTCCCGGTTTTCCAGGTTTGTATGAACCCTGATAGATGCTTCCTCAAATGGCATTTTAATCAGCGGCCATCTTGAACAATGGAGGCCAGATACGTTATTGAAATTTTCTGTAACATTTAAGACATCCTCTTAATTATATTACAGTACACCAATTAAAAGTTAGCCTTCATATCTAGACTCGAATAAACAGTCATTTCCTCTTTAGGCCAATGGTAAGGGCAATTCCATTACATAACACTGGCTCGCCTGGAATGCAGAATGCTTTGCACTTGAACGGATCTAATGCCTTGTAAGATACGTCGTAGGCGTGCACTAAGGCCTAAAAATTTTCTTATTTCGTAACGTTACGATGGACGAAAAAGGCAATTGGTTGTACGGACGGACGAAAGCGGTAAAGATGTCACTTTATGCTAGAAAATGGTGGGGGGGGGGGAAGAGTTTGATAATATGGAAAGCCCAGACAAGCAGCCAAGATCCTTCTAGCATAAAAGAAACATCGCGGCCTCTATTAAAGAACGTCTTTCCTATATAGTGATGCAAAAAGACCGGTATGTCGCGAGCAAAGTCCAAAAGATCAATTCTGCAGTTTTTTGGGGGGACCCCATATTGAAACTTTTGTCGTTATCCCTTTGGGAATACCAAAATGTTTCGTATAATGTATATTTGCATCATTCATAAGTTCATGATAAGTCCAAATAAGTTTGACACTGAATGCATTTGTGATGAAGTTGTTAATACATTTAAAAGGAGTACCGTCTACTCTGGGCTGGGTTAAGAACACAAGATGGTCAAACAATAGGCGCTATTTAAACCCCTGACCTTTGAAAGGATTGTTTCTAAGCTAGACTGGACATGCACAGAACAGTACAAAGTGTCTCACTTACGATTACGAATTAAATACTTATGTTTGTGAATATATATTTGCTTGGCAAAAATGCTCGTTTCGATTCGACGAATACGCAATTCATCTTTTCGTAAGAAAAGCAAAAAAAAAGAATATTATTGACTGTTTCTTTGCATTTTATAAGAAGTGTTTATGTTAGGGGCAAATAAGAAAAATATGCTCTTTATATCGGATTTAAACTATATGTTATCTTGTAGTACTTGTAGTAGAGTCTTAAAATACAGGGGCAAAGAGTTAACCCTTTTTTTTCTTAAATCCCTACAAGTAAGTTGACAACTGACTTACTTAAGTTCTATTTTTTACTTCAAAATTTAGATTGTTTTTTTAGATTGTTAAACATCTATTTTGTAGTTATTTCTCAGTCAGAACTACAAAAAAACACGATAATGATTTGTTTATACCCATAAAGATTATAAGACTTAAATTATTATAAAATTAATGGTTGCTTGCTTCCCCATACACGTCACACGTATATCTTTAAAGGGGTAGGTGACCGGGGTCAAAGGTCAAAACGGACACGAAATATCAGACTCCGGAGGAAAATGGAATTAACGATAGATGAAAAAGAAAAAAAAAACCCTGCATAATCTTGTATTTATGTGTAGTTCTATTGAACCCGGTTTTAATAACCGTGGAGGTAATAACGTATATACGTTAACCCTTCAGTAATCGAGTGGAAAAACATCGGCTCATCGCTTCCCGGATATGCCGTATAGAACCCGGAACCTAGAGCTCTAGATTATAACCGCTAGAATTTAATAAAGAAAAAGTATATCGAATAGAAAGATTTAGCTTTGACCTTCCCTCCTCATCAAGTTATGCAATGGATATGTCGATACAGAGTGTTCCGAAAAAGGGTAATTATTGGCCCGAAGTGCAATGGGTTCTATGGGTACCGCTCCCTTAGATAAGTCCTGATGACGACTTTAATGTAAAAATAAGGTTTTTAGAATCAATTCTGAGTCAAAAATGTATCTTCGAATGAGTTTTTCCTTAAGGGAGATCCCTTAAACATGTTATGATTAGAGTGCTTTACTAATGACCCCTTAAATTAAGGTACGAAATTGAAAGATAATGCTAATTTCATTAAGGTGGCATCCGTAAAACAGTCCAATCATAACTTGTAAACGGTGCGCTCCTTCGACTCAAAATCGTCCATAGAAGCCATACCATTTGGGAACACCTTGTACATGATAACCCCTGCTATAATAACAATATGAGGTTGGGGTACTTTTTTATTATACCCTTGGCTGAGTATATGAGGCGTATTATAAGGGGATAAAATAGGAAGAATCAATGGAGAAGACTCCGGGCGCAGAGGCAACCATCCCCATCTTTATCCCCATGTGCAGCATCTTCCAATCTTTTTTTTTTTGCCCTATATCTTTCTCTCCTCTATGGGTTTGTTTCCGGAGAGGAAATGAGCCTATGCTACGATATCTTAGGGAATTCATACAGTACTGCAAAGTATTAAAAAAAATACGCTATGCATATCGGCCTTAGACAGGATGGCTACCAGAAATTATCCTTTCAAAAGTGTCTGTAACTAAATTGAAGTAACTTTTTTATATATAAAATAACCGAAAAATGGGTAGCACCCCTAAATATTACGATATTTAATTTCGTTACATTTAAATTAAATTTGAAATGCACGTTTGATCAATTTCTTAAAATAAATATATATTTAAAACAATAACTAATTATTTAAAACAATTTTTGTCCCATGCATTTAAATTAAACATAACTATACTTTTAGCTAACTCGACATATTAGTATCACGTGGTGTTGAAGAGATTAAAATACATGATATTTGAACATTTTCCGCGAGCCATAAAATTTCAGACAACTCTCGCACGATGAAATAATCTCCTGATAGGTATATAAAAACTTAATTTATCTTTAATAATTAACGTGAAATATCAAAAAATGTAACCAAAAAAAATGTTCATGTCACAGAAACTTAATTTCTTTCTGTACGCGCAAAGGAGCTAAAATAATACGAGAGCATCGAGGGGGCATGAAGATTCGCAAAAAAAATGGTCGTTTAGGAAACGAAATTAGCTCCTGAACTAGAAGAGTAGCCTACAATATAAGCATATCGAAAAAAATGATATTTTTCATACTATAAACGTTATTTTGCACTAATGGTAAAATAATATTCCCCAGAGTTTATTTCAATTCCTTAAAGCGAAAGTTAAATGTTAAAAAAGCGGAAAGCAAGCTACATTTGGAGCAAAAAGGGAAAAGGGAAAAGGCAAAAGGGGGTGTTTGGGAAAATGGCCTGTAGCATGTCGGAAACAGACATTTTCTGCTCCTAATTGAATTTCTAGCACCATTTTTATAGATTAAAACGAGCAAAAAATAACGGGGGGAAATGTAGCCTAGCCTATCGAGGGATGGGACATTAGTACTAGATTATAATTAAATACTAAGTATTTTAAAATCAACGAATGTGGAAAATGTCCGATTCCACTTGAATTGAAAAAAAAATCAGGGGGGCGGGAAGGGGCTTTTAATTCCCATTTTACGAAGTTTTGAGCTGTTTTTTTTCAAACTTCTATTGTAAAGAACGGGAAACATTTCTTAATTACATCAAATTCAATTTGAATCCCGGACGGCGGATTTAATACTACATAATCTGATGCATTATGATTAAAAAAATAATAAAATAATGGACTCTAATTATAAATTAAATTTCAAATATTATTTCAAATGACAAAGAAAAAAAAGAATTATTTTCGATTTCAATTAAACTATAGTATTAATTATTCATCAAATAATAATTTGTTTATTTCATTATCTAGGCGGTCTTTTTGATGCGGCTGATAACGACGTTATTGACGCCTTTTACGAAGCCATAAACCAAGTCAACACGGACGCCAACGTTTTACCAAAATCAAAACTAAGCGCTAAAGTGGAAATATTGCCACCTCATAACAGTTTTCAAGCATCCAAAAGAGGTAAATTTAAAGTATTTTAATTTGTGAAGTTATCGAAACATTATACCAAATATACTTCAGTCCGATACGAGCTGGGTTTGTGTGGTATAATTAAGGTAACCGCGACCAATAGACGTAGAGATGTGTACGTAAATTACCGGTAATTACCGCTCACTTAATGATCAACGCATAGATCTGTCAATGATTTAAATAATTACTCAAGCTCAAAGCATATATTTAAAACATTAAATTACTATTAATTATCAACACAAAATGCATTTTGATTACCGTTCACGTCTCTACCTCTGCTTATTGTAATCAGGGCCGGATTAAGCAATTTTGCACCCGGGGGCCGAGATAATATGCGCCCCCTTGAGTCGGAAAAAAAGAAACAGCAAATGTTGCTAAGAGGGAACAGTTTAAGTCAATGGGCCCCCAAGAAGCCTTGGCCCCCCCCTTTAATCCGGCCCTAATTGTAATCTTCACAAAATCAAGTGGTATCAAATTTCGCAAATAAAAACATTTCAACCACGCCTCAGTACTTGAATTAACATGAATGATCAATCACAAAATTCGGAATAGTAATTTAAACCTGACGGTTTCCTCCGCAATTAGCTCAATACGAGGTTGGCGAGTAATTTATGGATAGAACTGGTAAGTTGTAACTGATAGGGAAACGAATCAGGTCAAAGCGCCGGTCTTAATTCAAACTGGAGAAAGAGGGAATACTTCTCGAGATTCCTGAAGAGTCTTATAGGAGAGAATTTCCATCCCTTTATCTTTAAGATGATTACCATCGTATTATTTCGACCGCCGTCGAGGCAATTCGCGCGAGACGCTTTTAGCACGGGCTGAGCTAAAATTATCAAAGAGAAGATGAAATGGCGACATTTTATTATGTAATTAAAAAAATGGGAGCGTATACATTTTGGTATGACACATTTTTTTCCCCCAAATTGAACATAAACACGAATCTAAATATCTTTTGTGATTTAAATAATTTTTGTCAACTCAAAATGTTGAAAAAAAAAATAATACAAAAACAACCCCGTTACGACATTGCCTTGTTGCTCTAGTTACGTAGGGATTTACACGCGCCAATCACGAGCTACAGATCGTCTCCACCAATCAAAATGCGACACACCTATGATGTCATCACAAAAAAAAATGGCGGGCTTAAAAATGAGTTTAGTATTTCCAGAGCAATCTGTAATTAACAATTTTGGCCCTCCCTGACCTAATATATCGTTTAAGCAAATGGTCAGCGGTCTCAGAACAGGTATATGGGGTATATGGAACAAGTCAAGCCGAAATAAAATATCCCTATACCATCCCTTTAAATTTAAGGTATGGACTTTGCAAACCAAGGGCTAAGTTTATTGGACGGCAAACAATGGTATTAATTGGGTTCAATATGATTCTCAGGAGACAATCTAATTCTCCAATCGCAATAACTAATTTATTAAGTAGAAATTATCGATTTTAAACGAGGGGAAGGGGGGGGGCTAAAATGCTTTGCGAAATCCCAGTCTGCCAATGATTTGAGCATTTACAGTTCGGAATTGAAGACAATCAAATGATCGCTTAAGAGCTTAAATGGAATGTATAGCCGGTTGATTAGTTAGAGAATATTCCGAATTCATTCGTTGATTTAAGGAATTCGTGTGGGAATTTAATGGCATATACGACTACATGAACTTATAAGGAATACGGAATTTGTTGGTTGGCTTTTTTTAACTTAAGTGATGTTAAATTTAATTATGATCCTTTAAAGTGGTGTTTAAAAAGGTCATGTTAATCCTATTTACCAGAAGGTCATATTTTTTTTTTTTCACCAATTTGAAGACCCAGATTGAAACGACCCATATTTCCTACAATAATATTTTGCTTTGTACATCATTCCACTCTCTTCATTTTGAAGTTCCAGTATTCCAGGAACGAGGTCTAAAATTAGGTTTCAAGCGTAAATAACGTCAAACTCGCATTGACGTGTCGTTTATTTGTAGAAAAATCTTCTTTTTTCTTTGCTTTTTAACCATTTATGTTTATTTTTCTCCCGTTCCCACTTATGACAAATCTTAAAAACAAAACCCAAAAACCAATATAATGGAATGTTCACTCGGGGTAGCTTTAAAGGGTTACACCCTTTGGGATAGCATTTTAGGCCGTTATTGGGGGCGATTTCATTGAGATGATAGTTTTATACTAAAGTTAGAAAAAAAAGGCGCCTGAAAGATTCCCAGAAAAAGAAAGGCGGAAACAGGAATAAGATGGGTACTCGGAAAGTAGAAAAATATAGCGGAAGGAAAACGAAGATTTATTTGATTTCCTTTTTGGAAAATGGAAGCATTTTAACTGATCTTCCGCGCATTCGCCGGGCCCACCACGCCTTTGCAAACCTTTACTTACAGACTGACTGTCCCTTACATGTCTTAAGTAGAATCCTTAAAAGTCCCCTGGTAAGAACCCAGAGTGTCTCCTCCCAAATGACGTCTCAAATTTTCAAACGAAAAATGTACGACATTCATAATCGAGTTAGCAGAAGAAATACAGTACAAACTCATAAATCTAACGAACGACTATTTAAGCTCAAATATACGACGGTACTTTGGCGAAATTATATAACTGACACTCTTATGACGTATCGAGGATATTCGTATTTCATATTGTTGTATTGACAACAATCTTAACTTTTGACAGATATCCAGTAAGTGGATAACTAGAGACCTAGTTTATGTCACAAACTAAAGAAGATATCATATTTTGTAAATTGAATTTATCTATAGAAAGGGTTTTTTCGAAAATATCTTCCATTCTTTGTTTATTTACACTATTATTTTGGGTACTCAATGGATGTGACAATTTCTGTGACATAAATTAATGACCATATCAATCCGTAAGTTAAAAAGGGATAACATTCTACGGGCTCCACAACGTAATGATTTAATTGCACTACATTAACGCTAATTACTATTGCCCTTGAAATTCCTGGAAATTATGGGATAGACTCGAACCTTGCCAAAGAATATTCTCCGCTTATTTCTCCCAGGTACTCGAGGGATCATTATGACAGTATGCTTAGTAAACACCTAAGCCTCGATCAAAAATATTTTAAATAAAAAGCTTTATTGAATAAAAAAACAAAAAGTTTTGTCTTTTAGTATTTGTTCGAAATACCAAGATAAGAAGCTATAAGTCAACTTTTGAACTTATTCCATAATATTCGTCACATTCTAGGCCCTAAACGACACCGGATGGTACATTCTATCCCTAAAAGCTGGAGGAAACAGAATATTTTCGCATCCCTCTCGAGAAAGAGACAAAAAAAATAAACGAAAAGATCCTATCTCTACAATTTTGGCGCGAGTATAAATGTTCTATTTTCTTAGTGAAGTTAGGAGTTTGGCGCCAGTGACGAGCCATAAAGTCCCCAGAGAAGAGCCAAAATAGCCAACTAAGCGTCTTGTCACACGTATCTCGCCTCACGGCGGCGGCGGGAACATTCTTTTTACATAACATCAAAAATATCTTTACCGAAGTTTCTATTTTTAACATCTTCCAGAAATTCCATGTTTTAAGGGTTTATTAAAGTGAGAAAGACAAAAGAGATCTGACACATTTTCCCAAGCACTGCTCGTTCGTTAATGTAGTGTGTTGTACAGCAAAGGTTAATTGGGTCAATCAAGTTTAAGCGGGTAACAGCTCTAAATTATACAAGGTGTTCCAAAAATTGTGGGGGCTTTCTTACCCACCTCTTTTTTAAAGCTTTTCAAAAATTCAAAAAGTGGTTCATTATCGGTTCTTAAGGTGGCTTTCTCACCTTGTTGACATTCGGGCTCGAGCCAAAATAGCGGTAAATAAAACAAATGCCTTTGAAAACGTTCTACGAACTCGGAATGGTGGGAGAAAACGTAAAGTTACATATAATTTTCCTTAGAAGAAAAAGAGGCTTTCAAAACCCAAAGGAGAAAAATACGCGCCTCGGTTGAGAGAAATATGAAATTCTAGAGGCGTATATTTCATATCTAAAAGCCCGTTCTAGTCTAGGATAGTCCAAGAATAAATATATCTTTCTTTTAAATTCGAGTTATAACTTAAATAAAATTTAGACAAAAGCAGAAAGGTTCCCAATTTTAGTTTCCTTTTGACGGATATATTGATTTTTGTTTCCTCAATTTGTAAATAAGCGAGAATTCTACGATAAAACGTAAGAATACGCAACGAAAACTTCGAAAACAACAACCGAGTTCTAAAATTAAATTCAGGAAAAGGAAGAGTTTTCCTGGATTCTATATATTTTTCCTTAACAAAGAACGTTTGTTTACGCAATATCCAAAGTTAAAGTAACACAAAGAACTTTGATCGTAACAAAAAGCCGAGTCTTTTGCAGAAAATAAAAATACATGGAAACAACAAGAGGACCAAGCCATACTTAAGTGATAAAACTTTCGGGGTATTTCATTTTACTTATTTTTTCCATGATAATTCCATGGCTTTTGCCAAGAATGAAATTAAACTGAGTTTGATCATTTCAGAAGGACAGTTAAAATGATTCTAATTCGCTATAAATAATGAATGGGGTGATCTTTGACCTAAAATATCACAGACCAATTTAATGGCCATACCATAATTTTTTTTTTAAAAAATAGTGATCTAAATCGTCTAAACCATCGCGTAAAATACTCTCACCCCAATCCAGAAGTGATATCTAGTTTACTAGGGAGAAGGAATAAATTCGCCACATTCCCAGCTTTATCTCCAGTCCAAATGTAGGTAGGCCTCTAAATTACAACGAGCATCTCATTGGTTCTTGAAAAATCACGTCAGCGCGACGCGAATGACGAAAATAACGTATTTTCCGACTGAGGAGAGGCGAAATAGCCCGGCCTCCTTTTACGCCCCCCCCCTCCTTGTATTTTGAAAGGGGGACTGGAAATATGGCGCGTGAATACTTAGGAATCTTAAACCTTCTCCCCAATAAACTAGATATCACTTCTTGCCCCAATTTAAAAATAACCAATATACGTTGTATCGTATTTCCAAGCAAACTGTTCATTCCAACCAGAAAGTATTAAACCAACACCACCTGAAATCCTAAAAATTCCCAACGTTTAAAATGGCTCCATCTGTGATTGCGTGGATATAATTTTTATTCTCGAATGGCTAGAAAAGGGACCACAAAGTTCCGCGAATGCGAAACAAAGAGGAATGCGAATGAAAATCTTGTCGTAAAAACGATGTTGCCATTGGGGTGGTGGAGAGAGAGAGAGAGAGAGAGAGAGAGAGAGAGAGAGAGAGAGAGAGAGAGAGAGAGAGAGTAAAGGGGCATGGAGGGGTCTTGGAATGTCAAGACTCGAGTCAAGAATGGCAAATAAAAAACCCGCTAAAGAAACGGCGCGAAATGAGAGTAGTATTCCCCCAGAATTCTACTTATATTGTATATATGTATATATTCTTTCACAAGCCAGAATGGGTTTCGAACCCTAGAACCCGAGACCAAAAGCGATATTTTTAGCTTTTAGACAGACTCAGAGTCATAGGAGAGCGGCATTATGCGATAGGGCGAAAATGACGGCTGTTTTCGGTTGGGTTGAAAAATCTAATAGCGCTTGAATTAACCAGAACTGTCTAAAACAGCTTTTCTTAACGTTGTCAAATTTCTAAAGCTTACCACACACTAGTAGCGTCGCGTTACGTAACGAACATACCGTCATCTAGGGAAAAAACAAAGCTAATACACCCTTTCGACGGGAAAAGGGGGGTTGGCAACCCTTAGTATCGGGAGATACAAGGGGGTTGCTCCAGTGCCGTGTTTGCGCACTCTCAGATCCAAAACGCCTACAGCGCAGGCGCTAAAAAGCGAGATGGAAGGCAGAGTTTCACCCCCGCGCCTTTCCCTCTTAGACTCGTCGATAAGGGTGTATGTGGAGTAAGCTTTAAAAAGTCTTGTTAAAGGCAGACGTAGACACTTTCGTGATTACAATTAAAATCGTCTCTTAATTTTTCCTCCATCACAGTTTGTAAAATGTTGGAGGAAGGTGTGGCAGCCATATTCGGCCCTTACACTCCGTCCAGCAGCTCAGTGGTCGAATCAACGTGCGAAGTTTTCAGTTTCCCTCATTTGGAGGGTCATTGGAAATACCGCGAAAATGGTAACGTCCGGACCATCAACTTTTACCCGGACGCAACCGCACTCAGTAACGCTTACTTAGACGTCGTTCAAACCAAAAGTTGGAAAACTTTTACCGTCGTGTACGAAGAAAGCGAAGGTAAGCCGTACCTAAGCCTTACTCTAAATCCAAGGCTTAAGTCTAGACAAGTCCCCCAAGATTTAGCGTTATAAAAATAATAAAAAACCTAACCCGAGGTGAAATAAAAAGATGCTCTTATCAACGTCTGAACACGAGGTTATTTTTACGTTACTCCGATTTTTTTGTTACTCGGTCCTTCACTATCTTATATTGCCTTCCAGGCTCTATACGGCTTTCAAAAATAATTAGCTCTCGAAAAATAATAATTAAGTCTAATGACAAGGCTTCCGTGGATTACAAAAGACCCTAAAACAAGTATGTCCTTACTCCTTAATGAGGTAGCAAACGCTGTCATGGTTCGCCAGGAAATTTCTTATTGAAAATCACTGACTTTCACGGGTTATCCTTTAACAAATTTTTTGCCACTATCCCTAATCATTTCCTGGTGTTTATCAGAACCCGCTTGACTACGCCTGGCTCATATTTATTATTGCTCGAAGCATGGTTAAGTAGAACAAAGGACATCCTTGACTTCTTGCACCATTTCCCAAATCCCTGACTTAACCAGGTTTGCCTGGTAACGAACTAGCCGGCACTGTTGCCATGTTTGAAAATTACCAAGACTAGCTCTCGAAAATGGTGGTTTTAAAGTGTGCTACTACGACAATCTATTACAAAGTCAATCAGATTACTAAAAAAACTTACTTGTCTGTCCTTCAAAATACGCCCTTGAGGTATTGCACCGCCTTTGAGCACCTTTTTCCCATACTTCTATGGGTATCGTTCCCACTAAAGGTTTTTAACCGTTCCCTAAATGTTGGCAGGGCCTTGATGAGTATAACGAAACATGTACTCACCATCAAGTTGAAAAAAGCTTGTAGAACACTTCCAATTAAAGAAATTCCGCAAATGAACAAGATCGGGCATGGCGCCGGCAACGTGGATCATTAAGCCTCACATTATTATATCGCCCCGGTAGATTTTTTTAATTTGCAGATTTTCGCATGTAACTACATAATTATCGTAATTTTTGACTCGAAACTTCACACGTGGTTCAATGAAACATTCTTGAAGATTTCGGCAACATAATAATCATACAATTTCGAGTTATCTTTCTGAAATTTAAATATTTAACGACATAATAAGCTGAAATTATTAAGCGCGAAAGCTGGTATCCGAGGTCAGGCGGGCGCTTGCATTACAGTGAGAGGGGAAGAAAGAATACATACGTATAATTCATTCCCCCACTACGATGAAAAATAATTTGCGTCCCCTACGTTTTTGTAGGCTGTAGCGCCTATGTGCCACGTATTTTTATGCCCTAAGTAGATGTAGAGGTCATCGGAAGCCCAGAAAAATTAGTAAAATATAAAAAGCAAGAAATATTACAAGAATAAATGGAAAGAAATTAGTAAAATGGAGTAGAAATTAAGGCATAATTATAAATATTATTTAAAGTACTTGAGATATTATTAATAAAAGAATTTGAGGTATTATTAATAATGATGTAGAGGTCACCGGAAGCCCAGATATATTAGTCAAACATAAAAAGCAAGAAATATTACAAGAATAAATGGAAATAAATTAGTAAAATGGAGTAGAAATTAAGGCATAATTATTAATATTATTTAAAGCACTTAAGATATTATTAATAAAAGAATTTGAGGTATTATTAATAAAAGAATTTGAGATATTATTAATAAAAGAATTTGAGAGATTGTTAATTAGGGTATTTGAAACGTTATTAATGAAATAATTTAGTTAATTGTTAACATAATAACAATAATTAAGGAATAAACGCGATAAGCGTAATTTTAATTTCAAAAGCTTGTAAAAATTTGGTAATTTTAGATCTGTACAAAATATAACTATGTTTGCGACTTTTAATTAAATGTTTTGAACTCAATTAAAGTAATTCCAAGGAAATTGGACAGATGTTGTTTTAGGCCTAGATTTCCTTCGCGAAATGCGCTTCTAACAATATTATCACTCCATTTTTCTTCAGACTTAATTCGTCTACAAGACCTGCTCAAAGCGCCAGCTCTTTCCAAAGTTAAAATAGCACTCAGACAACTTCACCCAGAGCAGACTTACAAGAAACTCATTAAAGATATTGGCAAAACTGGGGAAACCAACATCGTCTTGGACATCCCAACTCACAAAATTATCGACGTCCTAAGAGAGGCGAGTTTTCTCGGTTCTTAGTTTCGCGATCTATTTTAATTAACCACCGCTGTGTCTTCTTTATTTCAAACATAACGCGTCTGGATGGTTCCCCTGGTTTTTTGGAATTACTCGTGTCGCAGGCTGCCGAAGTCGACATGCTCTCCGAGTACAATAATTATTTCATACCATCTCTGGTAAGAGAGGTTTTCGCAGAGTATTTCCTTATAGAGAATAAATTTGAAAGTTCTAGGGAGATTCCAGGGTTAGGGTCTCAAAGAAAGTTGGCCCTTAAACAGTCACGACTGTTTCATATTTTTTCATAGCTAGGTTATTGAAAAGTTAAGTTCCTTACGCTCTAATTAAAATTTCCCATATAGGATTTTCATACATTGCCATTCAACCAATTGGGTCCAGTCATGAGTAACATTACGGGTCTCAGATTGGTTGACCCCGATAATCCTTTCGTCCAAGACGTAATGAGAAGTCGAGAACTTGCTTATCTAACACATGGACAGAGGCCACCTAACAAGAATCAACCGATCACGGTGAGAACTGAAAACTAAGCTAAAATTCATTGCACCGTATAGATAATAACGAAGTAAAATAAACAACAAAGGCTTAATAATAACTTAAACAACAAATTAGGCTTAACGTTAAGGTTGAAAGCTATAGCCTTGGGCGCGTGATAATAACAAATGACTTTCTGGAGTCCGCGCGCGAGAACTTAATTATGTTCCCTCCAAATCAAAGATACTCGATAACAATAGGATCTCGGTAGGAGAGGAGTTAGGCCTAACGATTCATTCGGACCCTTCCCAAAATTAAACAATGAGACGAACGTGTCCAAAGAGTAATTAATAATCCTATTGTACTCAATCATTGTGTCCACTCCCAACTGCAAAGATACCATTTAAGAATACAACGCCACTAAAAGCGGGAAGGCGGGATGACCCCCAAAAGAGCTAGGGAAAAAAGAAACACGTTTAAAATGGAAAAGAAAGTCCATGACGGTTAACAGATTGATCTTTCTTCTTCTCCTTCTTTTGCACTCTTTCTTTTATCGGGTGGCAAGAGATCGTTCCCTTCTAAGGCGCGGTTTGAAAGAAAGGGAGAAGGGTTCATGAGAACGGCATTGCCTAATCGTTTTCTTATTGCATTGACCCGAACGACGGTTGGTCCAAAGTATATCCGAGCAATGGCCCATAACACGTTTACACGGACCATGATGGACAAGGCCACAATACTGCAGAGAGAACCAACTTTAACCAATTAAGTGCTCTAGAAGTTATAAGAATCTCTTAGAGCCAGGTCCCACCTAAAATTTTAAATTATTATATAGGCAAAATAGGTTTTATTCTTCGGTTTTATTGGATTTTATAGCATAATATGGGATTAAAATATTTACATAAAGGGAACTACTTGACTATTTTTTCACAAAAGTGATTGAACTTTTAAATGGAGAGCTACTTGGGCATGTGAATGATAACAGTACAGTATAGGAATTATCCTACTACTGGACGGTGGAACAAGTTAATGTAGGTCTCTGAACAGTATTATGATGTTATCCGCCACCAAAAAAAGGGAACATAACCAAGAAAAACAAAACGGGGACTGACTGAAAGCAAAAATAAACTCCGCGTCCCAATCAATCATGTTTAATCGGACGCATCCTATTCTTAAGCAGTATACCGTATATAATAAAAAAGAAGAAAACTTTATCCAAGGATATTATCTAAGACTCTTATCTTTATGGTTTTACTTAGGGTATGGCGTATTACAGACTCTACTAACTACTATTAATTTCTTATATAATGGGGCTAACCTTAAAAGGCCATAACATATTATTCTTTTTTTTTTATTTGGTTTTTGGTTGAAAACGCATGCAGACCAATGCTGCCTTAGTTTTCGACGCAATCCGAATGTTCGCGTCAACACTTGATGATTTGGATCGAACGCAAACGATCAACTTGCAGCCAGTATCATGTACAACGTTAAACCCGTGGATATCAGGCAACTCCATTATTAATTACATGAAAATGGTAAATATGATACTAAACTTTCAGTATTTGTTTTTATTTTTTAGTTAGGCCCAGATATAATTACAATTTTAAAATGACCTTGAGCATATGTACAAGGTCATGATGACTGGCAACGTTAAATCCTACTGATTATTATAAAAGTTCAAGTCAAGACTCTGACATTTGAACTGTTAAAAATTTATAGCTGTCATCATGACCTTGAAACATTATTCAAGGTCGTCGACTCTAGAACTTACTCTTTTTTAGCCAAAATAATATCTATGCAAAAAACAGGGTCATTAATCAATAAGTACTTCATTACATTTCAGACTAACATGAATGGTCTAACCGGACTTATTATGTTCAATGAAACGGGAAAAAGGACGTTTTTTCAACTGGACCTCGTGGATTTGAAACACGGTAAACTCATTAAGGTGAGGAAACAATCCAAAGTGCCTAAAATGTTTATCCCTAATTAACCCAATTAAAATTTTGTTTTAACTCTTGAAATTAATTCAGGTCGGCACGTGGAACCCGATAGAAAAAGTGAACTTGACGCAATCCTACTCGGACGTGTACAGTGACGTTGTCAAAACATTGGAGAACAAAACCCTACGAGTGACCACCCTTGTCGTGAGTGTCACGACAGCGACAGCGCCTCGTCTTCCAATCACGTTCGCGTTTGTGACGTAAGAAATAGAGCAGATGTGTCGTCTTTTGCTTAAAAAGATTTAGGCGAAATTACTTAGGCGCGTAAGAAAAGAAAAAAAAACGAAATTACGCGCGCAATTTAAAGTAAATTCGATTTTAAAGAAAATTCGACCAAAAGCGAAGACGATTGATAAATTAATTAAGATATTAATTAGACAGCGAAAATGACATTCCCTAAATCACAGAGGCGTTGTTCGGCGAGAAAGTTCTTTTATTATTTTTTTTTAAATCTCATATCTCTCGATTGCACGCTAACAAGAGGGATAGTGACCAATTGATGGCCAAAAGTACAAATCGCTTCCTATTTTTTCTTCTCCCGTTTTACCCCTCCTTGTTATAGAATTCCCCATACACCATTGTAAAACCGGACGCCGAGAATTTGACCGGAAACGCGCGCTACGAAGGTTACAACTTGGATTTGATGGAAGCCATCGCTAATGTCCTTAATTTCAAGTACGAGTTTCACTTGGTACATGACGGAGCTTACGGATCGAAAAACGAACAAGATGAGTGGAATGGAATGATCAAGGAACTCATTACGAGGGTAAGACAGTAACAATTATTGTGCTTGAGAGGAAAATGTAACTTCTATGGCATTTGAACCCTAGGGACAATGTTATGTTTTACGGATGACCCCTATAATTAAACCAATTGTTTTTAAGTGGTCACCTCTAAAATACTTCATTCGAAACTTGTAAACTGTATAGGCAAAATATCACAGAACATTTTTGACCCTAAATGATCAGAAGTCCCTGTACTTCGTTCCTACCACCATTTTTGGAAACGTCCTGCAAGTGGTGATGATAACTTTGGATTGGTTAAAGTGCTAAAACAAGATATATGCTAAACTTTCGGAGATTCATATAGCTAACGTAGATTTATTATCAACGACACTCGCTTGGGAGTTTTTCCCAGCGTTCCTTTCGACAAAGATAGTCTTTGCATTCCATCTTGCGTGTTTGCCTCCGAAAAGGTATAATGGTCATTAGCCGAAGTGTGCTAATAGAATTTAGCTATACACTTGATCGACGATCGAGTATCCCGGACCAAACACAAAACGCCTCGCGCCAGTCGTAAAGCTATAATTAGTTAAAACTCCGGATCTAACAGTATACCGACTTCCTTAGATAACATTGGCGGACAAGGCCTTAGCTGAAACAGATTCCTTATAAATCATAGCTTATATCCGCTTAAAATTTAGAGAAATTGTTCAGCTATAAATATTTAAAACAATCATGACACAACAATAGAGATTAAACTGTGTACTTTTCCCCTAATTTCGCCTAATATGCAAGATTGTTTTGGCCTCCGTTTTAAAAGATGGTGGCATATTTGAAAGCAAATAGCGTAAAGCCCGTCTATGAGTTATAACATAAGTTTATAAGAAATGCTCCATAAGTATGACAATACTTCGTAATGCTAGAGATTTACTGAGAGCTAGTTCTAGAACGACAAGCGAGAATTGACTACACTCGGTTTTGCAGTCCATCTTAATATTTAGTCTGTACTAACCAGCGCCTCAACAGGCGTCGCTTTAAGAGAATCTATGACCTACGTACGTCACTTCATGACAAGCTCTCAGTAACCAGTGACAAACGTATGGAACGTATCATACGAACTTATGGTGGAATGATGTTGGGTAATAAATATTTGACAGGAAGCTGACGTAGCTATAGCTGATCTGACAATCACGTCAGGCCGGGCTGAGGCGGTGGACTTTACGATGCCCTTTATGACGCTGGGCATTACGATTTTATTTAAGAAAGCGGGAGAGAAACCGCCCAATCTCTTCTCTTTCCTACTTCCGTTTTCCATCGACGTTTGGTTCTATATGGCGACGGCTTATTTGGGTATCAGTTTAGTCCTATATTTCTTGGCCCGTTTCACCCCTTACGAATGGGTCAACCCTCATCCCTGCGAAGAGGAAGCCGAAGAATTGGAGAATCAGTTTAATTTGCAAAATAGTTTATGGTTCACCATTGGAGCTCTCATGCAGCAAGGTTCCGATCTGGCTCCCAGGTAAAATACTTTCAAGTTGAACATTATTATTTGGTTACGTGTGTTTAAGGAAATATTTTTAAACGTGACTTGACACAAAAGGGATTTCAACAACTCTCTCCCACTTTAAATTTCCAACCGGGGGTTTTCGTATGGTATAATTTAATATAAAAGGGACGGTGGTATTGCCCATTTTCCAACCCCTTTCCGTCCGCCCTTGTATCGGCAATCGAAAAAGGGTGAAAATAGAAATGGATTACTTGAAGTAAATATTCAGTAGCATTGAGGTTGAACAGTGAAGGTTTGATAGGTGTGGGTATTTCTTGAAAACCTTTGCTTCAAGCACCCTGACCTTGAAGTACATCCGCTTCAACTCTCTGACCTTGAGATTCATGCGATTCAACTCCCTGACCTTGAGGTTCATCCGCTTTAACCGGATGACCTTCAGCATCATCCGCTTAAACTCCCTGCTTTCGATTTGAAAACCATCTTTTCGAACTACATGACCATGAACACACTATTTTCTGACTGATACAACCATAACCGTAGGGGCATACACTATTGGCATAGAAAGGCTTATGCCACAACAAAGTTTCCACTCATACCCGCTTTACTTCAAGTAATTGACTTTCCCTCGCATCTTGATATTAAGCAATTCCGATAAAGGAGCTAGTATGAAAAGGGGTTGGAATTTTTGACGGTTCTCGAAAAGACCTCTTCATCGGAAATCGTTGGTTATCGCGTTTCTTCCTTCTTCCGCTGTGTACAAGTACAACAGATATCATTAACAAAAAAAAAACCGGGGGTCCGGATCACGAATCTGGGCCTTGATTCTCTCTCTTTTTTTATTCTTCTCGCTCGTTTTGGGGGCCATTCTCAGGTCAGTGACCACCCGACTGTTGGGTCTCTTCTGGTACTTTTTCACGCTGATCATGATAGCGACGTATACGGCTAACTTGGCCGCTTTCTTGACGGCTGGCATGATGGCTACACCCATCGAAAATGCCAACGACTTGGCCAAACAAAACAAAATCCAATACGGATGCGTCGCTTCAGGATCCACCAAAATGTTCTTCAAGGTAAAAAGATCGATTTATAGCCTCGGTCGAGGTTTCGAACAAATCTTTCCTAAAGTTCCATTTGGGTTGTAATGCTTAAGAATGTTTTGCGTTATAGAAAGCGAATAACGAGCCGTTTAAGAGAATGTGGTCGACAATGGAGTCGGCTAGACCGACCGTCTTCGTTGAAAACAACGCCAAAGGAATCGAGAGGGTTTTAAAAGGAAATTACGCTTTTTTCATGGAATCCACCACTATTGACTACCAAAGGGAACGAAATTGCCAGCTCGATAAAATTGGAGGCCTTTTAGATAATAAGGGATACGGCATCGCCACGCCTAGGGGTACGTATCCGATGATTACGTTATACAGCCTGGAGTTTCTGATAAGTCTGCCATAAATTACGGGGGATGTTCTTTGGGAAAATGTAACTTCCATGACGTATTGCCGTCCGGTCCACTATGTTGGAGTTATGATTTGAGTATTTTAGGGATGACCCCTTAATTAAATTAGAAATCATTGTCTTAATCAGTTTCTTAATTAAATTTAAGGGGTCATTAATAAAATATTCCAAACAACTTGAAAACGGTGACCCAGACGGCAAAATTGAGATAGAGAATTTTCGACTCAAAATGGCACAGCCGAAATACTTTTATGACAATGCAAAACCCCCGAATTAGAATTAACCGACATTCCGTCTCTACCCATGCATGCATCACGTGACTTCATACTATAGCGTCGCTAAACTGTCATTTAGTGGATAACAAGGACCTTTTTTTCTTTCTTTTCCGTCTCCTTTCTCTGGTAATAAAGGTTCGCCTTATCGTATTCCACTCTCTCGAGCCATCATCAAATTGCAGGAGAACGGAATGCTGCACATGTTGAAAGAAAAATGGTGGAAAGGGCAAGGAGGCGGTAAATGCGACACGGGAGCCAAGTCGACATCCACGGCCGAATTAGGAATCTCTAACGTGGGCGGTGTTTTTGTAGTTCTATTCTTTGGCATGATTTTGGCCATTTTCATCGTCATCGGGGAATTCGCTTGGAAGACGCATAAAATCCCCAGAGAGTTCCGGGTCAGTAACAAGTTTTTTTGCCTTTCCTCCTCTCCCTCTTCTCTACTTCCATCTTTCTTCCTTCTTAGCTTTAGTTCCTTCCTTTGACTTTAAATCCCCGAGGATATGTACCGGATATCCGGTACTCGTTAATACTAACTAATATAAAGCTGGGGGTATATCTATTGGAGTTTGTTTGCAGAAAGTCAATTTAATGAAGTTATTTAACTTTACAAATAATTAATTGGTGTTAATAATTAGGTTATATGGGATATGCGAACTTGCAGGCCAAAAAAACTAACTAATCGTAAATATTTGCGGTTAATTCAACTAGAACAGTATATAATTTATATTTTCGTTAAAGGGAGGGTGAAATGGAAAATGAAATGATTTTTATCGATTCTTCTACGAATTATAAGACCAATCTGCATAGCGAAACATCCAAGTAATAGCACCGAATGATTTTAAAATTATAATTAATTTGAAATTTAATTGATAATTTTTATAACTAGTAAAATAATCGATAAAAAATATCACTTTATTTTCCTTTTCACCCTCCATTTATGAAAAATTTGCGCACTTTCGCCACGTGCTTTGTGACTACATTAATTTTGAATTCCGCTCGCGCTATGTCACGTGCTTAGTTTCAAAGTATTATTTGTTCCATTTAGGAATCAATGTGTACGGAATTTTGCAAAGAACTTAAATTTGTAATGACTTTCCGAGGAAGTGAAAGACCAATCCCCAAATCGGAAAGTGCCTCCGTCACCGAAAGTGTCAAAATGTTGCCTTTGAAAATCAACCCCGCTAACACCATAAATCGTGCCATGTAAAACCAACGGCTCAACCATCCCATTTATAAATAAATAAAAAACAAACCAGCTCACTCAAAAACAAAAAAAAAACAATAGCGCTGACGATAAAACAAACAAACCTATTTTTGAAATAAATAAATAAATAAATAAAAATTTTAAAACCTCACCCATCCCAACTATATCGTTCCTCACTGTTAAAAACCGCGGCACGAGTTATTTGAACCCTTTATTAAAGGGAAGGTTACCTTTAAAACGTAACGAAAAAAAAGTACTAACGTCTTCCACTCAATAAATCTTTCTCCCTCGTGAATTTAAAGAATAAAAACAAAAACAAAAACAAGAAGATAAAGAAATTTAACAGAAAACAAATAAAAAAGAACTCGATTTGCCGATAAGTGCTTACCCCCCGCTCCCCCCACCAATCGAAAGTGAACCTGACACTCCCCCATCTCCCTCCATCCGTTATTAAGAGAGAAAAATTACACAGATGCCTCTAATAAATAAATAAAAAGAAGTAAATAAAAAACAAAGTAAATTGATGATGATGGTAATATATATTTTCGATATAATTGCTAATAACAAATGAAAAAAAATTACAGTAAATAAATCAATAAACGATGTATATAAGTGTTTTGTACTTTAGAGATAAAAATAAAACAATGTTTGTAGCTTCGGCGTTAACGGTTAGAAGTTTGTAAATAAAAAATCTACGAAATTTTGTGTTTATTTACTAAAATTTTTAATTTGGCCATGTGCGAAATATTTTATTAATAAATAAAAATTAATTAGAACATCCAGGGAGAAGATAACGTAGAATGTATTTCTTTCTAACTGCAAGAACAAAATTCCCTGACTTTCCCCGATTTTCCCTGACAAATGTTTTCAGGAAAAAATATGAAATTTCCATTATTATTCCCAAATTTCCCTGACAAATATTTTCTTGAACAATATGAAATTTCCCTGACTGCATAAGAAAACCCTTCAGATTTCCCTTACATATTAAAGTTGGTCTACAGTTACATAAAATTCAAAAATTCCTGAAACCGATTCTTTAAGGAGTAAAATTATGACAAACTGGATTAAATATTTCCGTACGCAAATGAGGGCGAAGAAATGATCGTCTCGTCCCGAATTAGTTACAGAAACCAGAGCAGCTCGCCTTTCTCCATTTACACCCCTTTTGCATGGAAAATTCAATTTATCATTTAAGCCTCGGTCATCCAAATGGATCATCATCGTTACGTCGATTTTAATGGTATTAAATCAATTAATTTTAATGGTAGTCCTTTAATTAACAACCGTTTGAACAGCGTAAATGATATAGCTACGTTCACACTATACGATTTAATATAATTTAATGGTCTATTCTTTTGGGAGTTTAATTAAGAGAGAATTATACAAGAAGAGTGGAAATGTAATAAAAATACACGTGGTTACGTAACGAATATCCGCTACTATTTATATAATCCTCTCTCTATGCTATTATTCAATCGGAGGGAAATGAAAAAACTAAATTGGAAAATTGGTCTGAAAAGGTATTGAAGATAAATTCAATGAAACTCGATCGGATCTTTTCTTAATATATTCAATTTCATCTGTAATGACAGTAGGTAAGAACGTACTGCGGATGTATACTATATACGAAATAAGTGTAGTCTGAATAGTCAAACCCAATGACTGAATACCGCCATAGAATTCCCTCAAAATCAAATTGTCTTTGAAAGCTTTGAGGAAGAAGTCAAGAAACGTACGTATTCAGAAAGAAAATAATCTTATTGTAACAAAGAGAATACTTTCACCAAGATTAAAACTTTGGTACGAGGGGATGGATACTCACTAAGAGTATCGTTAAACAACAAGAATAATAAAAATAAGCCAAAAAAGCTTTCATTTCAAAATCAATTTCATTTTAACAGGTTTTTTTCAAATTTAATTTGTAGAAAAGTCAGAATGTTGTGTTCTAAAATGCCTAGTACTACGAAGTTATAAAATTATATTTCTTCACGCTGGTTCAGAACTACTATAGGAAAATTAAGGAACCAATACGAAATTCCGTGAATTTTAAAAGTACAATTTTAAAATTGCAATTGTAGATCCGTGACACAATCATTTTGAAAGACCCTTTGGAAACCAACACTACGCCTAAAATAAAATGCTCGTAAAACTTTGACAATTTTAAAACGGTATCCCGTAAACCTAGTGACTAACCCCTCACTTGACGACTTAGAACTGAAACTACCCAAAAGCACCATGCATGCACCGACGAAGCGAAAAATTAGGGTAACTTCATTTGAATTTAGATAAAGTCGACAACGCGATAAAGGTTGAAAAGAAGGGACTCGAGGGAGGAGTTGATTTGAATACGTATACGTTGTTACTTATTTCCGGAAGGCGATAAAGTCCGTTCCGGAGAAATGAAAGGGTTCTGAGAGGTTCAAAAGACGTCAGGTGCAAAAATGTTTTGATATTAAGAAACGCGAGAAGACAGAAAAGCCTGTTGTCTGAAAATGCAGCGCGCGGCCCAAAGCAAAAGAGAAATGAAAAGGCAGACGGACATTAATCTTTCTCATTTTGATAAATAGGCCTTAAGATCCCAGAGATTTTTCGGGGCTGCCCCTAAAATATGTTTGCGTTAAAGAATAATTGTACTCGTATGCCCGCTCGCCCGGGTCTAGAGCAAAGTTTATTTTTGATTTTTAGAATAAGATATACTAGGCCTACTATAGTTTCTTAAACACAGGTTGCTGGAATGGGAAACAAAACGCGGTGCGATTAATTATACTGGGTGTTTCTGATAAGTCTGCAGCATAAATTAAAGGGTTATGTTCTTTGAGCAATTTTGAGTCCAAAATGTTATATGAAATTTTGGACTCAGGGTCACTGTTTTCCAGTTAAAATTGGAGTGGAGTATTTTACGGATGCAGGGAGTTACAATAATTTTTGGGCTCTAATTATCCTAGTATCAAAGTTAATGCAAACTAAAACCCATAATACACTTCACTGCTACTTTAAATAACTAATATATTAATTTATTCACAAACTTTTCAGGGTTTGCCTATGTGAGAGTTCGTCTCTCTCTCATGCGCGACTTTGAAAAAGGAAAACGTCACTAGATTTTTCTCTGGAAGTAGCAGTAGCAAAAAATTTCAACAACCAAATGAAAAATGGGGTCATTTTTGACACGTTTCTTTGGCATACGAGTCTCAAACCTTTTAGGTCTTTCCTCAATGCTCACTCTATACGTGGCTCTTGTCACCCAAAACTAAAAATTGCTTATCATCCACCACTTCAGTCTTCTTTTTCTTTCCTCGGAGTTGTCATAATACCTAAAAATACAACAAGCTACCCTCACAATATATATAACATAACCCCATAACCCTCTCCGTAAGTATGCGTCTTCCTAATGGCCTATAATATTGAATATTATGGAGACTACTGCGCCATCTACGTTCAAAAGATTATCCTACAAACAATAATGGAATTAACAGACTCATGGCCCACTGTGATTTTCTTCCTAATCGGGTTACGGTTAGAGATTTCAGTTGGCTATCTGGTTATCTGTATCCGCCACCAGGAGACACTAGCGCTCCTGTACCATTTTTCAAAAATGCAAGGAAGCTTTTTGCATGTATTCTTTCAACCCATACTTATAGAAAGTATTATCGGGTTACGAAAATACTATATATGAAAGAGTACAGGCTACACGTTCCGTGTTAAAAGTTGAAATATTTCTAAGTCCTTGGTAGGAACAAGCTAGGCCAAGGCTTAGAGCTCTATGGAAGGAATCAAAGAAAATGTCAAAGTCTCAAGAATGAATTATTCAGGAAATACCAGTGTAGGCCCTGTACCAACCACACCAGAGAGACGAACGAATGAAAAAGGAAGCAAATATAAAACTTATTTTTAATGTCAAAACGCGAACAGGATGGTTAACAGCCAAATTAAAACTAACCCCAACTTATGCTAAAATAACTATTAAGTAACTCATGGTAGTAAGTCTTTATTTACATTTAAACATCATTCTTAATCAATTTTAGAGTTACAATACCATCCGTTCTCCTGAAAAACCCCAAGAACTAAAACACTAATTAAGCTTCCTTAAGAAATTTAGGATTGGCAATGGTAACTTGGTAAGAGTCGTTCCCATGGTTATATCAATAACTCTAAAAACCTTAAAATCAATGACGGTTTAAACCCTCGATATTTTTTTTACTTCTTTGTAAGCTTATATAAGAGTATATCCTCGATTATTTTGAACATGAACTTTTGGGAGGTTCAAGATGAGGATGCTGGAGTAAGAAGTCTATCTTCTTTTTTGGTATCAACTGAATGGCGCTTTGACGTACGCGTGAAGACACCAAGAAAAAAAACTATTGAATGAAAGCCACTCCTTCAAACCGACAACACGTTAAATATATAAAAAAAATAACATACGAAAAATATCAAAAATGTTTCTATATATATAAAAGTATATCCCGGTAAAAACCAGTAGCAAAAAAATGGTTTTTTCTTTGGATGTTCGGGACCTCGTTGCTTGGGGCAATATAAATGATGTATAGATAATGTGAAATAACATTTTCTTTTACTTCAAGGGGGATTGAAGAGTAGTTGTTTAATATACTATAGAAACGTATATGGTATAGAAGTTCAGACAAACATCGAAAAGTACTTAAGATTACTGAGAGAAAAATGTCTACGCAGCTAAAGAAGAAGCTTAGGGTTTCTGCCACAATTTCTACGATTTTTCCATAGTTTTCAAAAGAGGTCTAAACCCATTTTTTCGCACTTCTATTTGTATTATCGTCAGAATATTCTGTTTAAAAATGACTATAGTATCATGAAGTTCAAGCGAGTAAAGGGTACAGTAATTTTCAATCAATACGATTTTGACATTATTATACAATTATTACAATCTAATTTAGCCATGCAGTATATATGCAAATATCAACTTTATTAGTTTCAGACTAGTATCAGATTATAAACTTGAAAATCACGCGAGTTTAAGTAACCGAAACGTGAAATTGTGTGGTTTTGAACTTTTTATGACCGTAGCAAAGCGTAATAGCGTAAGAATTGTACTGAAGTATTAAATTAGGGCATAAAACCTAAACGAAATCCACGTAGAAATGATTATGAGAAAAGTAACTCGTGTTCTTGCATTTTTAAATCACCCTTAAATTGCTCCTGACTGTTTATACCAAAACGCATAAAATGCATTTAATCATTAAGTATTCAATAAGATTTTAGAAGCTAAGGTGCATTTTCTTTGAGCAGCTTGGAATTTTACACACTTCCCTATGAAATCCCGCATTAATACGAATGATACTTTGCTAGAAAGCTGCTCAAAAACTACAGTGTCACACACGTTTACTCTCACATGGATAAATGTAATAAAAGTAACGCATTATATATTTCGTTATAACAATTGAGTTGTTGAATGCGCTAGTTCAGTAGCACATTGATCGGAACTTTATTCTAGGAACAATGCGACTAGAAAAGGTACGACAATACAGCGCTGCTAAAAATAAACGTTATTTTCATCGTAAAAAAGCAGCTGCACCAAAGGAGAAATGTGGAAGTTTCCAATGCAAATTTGCAATGAGAATTTCCTTCCTTTTTGTGGTCGCTTTAACGTGTTTTTATCAAATGCATCTGTTTTTGGGAATGTATTTTGATTATCCCACAAATGTCTACTTGACAATCGAAAAGAAGGATAGCCCATCTATACCCGGGGTCACCTGTTGCGATGGAACGTCGTACGTTTCTTTATATAACCCATACTACGTTTTACAAATGATTGAAGATTAGATAATTTAACTATACTTTCAGAATAACAAAGTCCTCAGTGAACGCCATGCAACAAAAAAACGTAACTATAACTTCGGGTGAAGAACCGGAAGTGTTACGTAAACGTCACGAATTTGTTTTGCCAATAAATAAGTTTCTTTTGGCCTGCTCTTTCATTTTGAAAAATGAAAAAAGTCATTATTGGACAAAGAAATGTTGGAAGGCAAGTACCTGGCTGTATTTGGGATCTAAAAGATCTTGTTGGAACATCAACCCACTTTGGAAAAACGTCACTTATAAAAGTCCGGACGGAGAAGAATATGTTGGTAGGTAATTAAGAAATTTTTGGAGGTAATTTCGAAAATTAATTTGTGGAGGTAATTTAGAAATTTAATTGACTATAACAGCGTCTTCACGTCGAATGATAGGCTTTAGTTGAAAATAATAGAACCTTTAGGGGATTTTACTAATTTTAGAATTCACACAGCGTTATCTCTGCGACTGTATCTGAATCCAAAGGAAGCCACCAAGATCAAAAGCGAATCTCCTCCATCTGGGTTTATATACGTGCATAATTTGGACGAAATTCCCAATAAAATGATTTACCATTTTAGAGTTGTTGCTGGAACGCACTTTAGCGTTAGATTCACAAGAGTAAGTTTTAAATTAAATTAAATTAAACAAATAAATAATTCCTATTAAAACAAACCGAAGAAAATTGCTCCGTGTTTTAAATCAAAATAATCTGAAAATACTTTCCCGCCTAACGTTTGATATTCTCAGAAAAAGTAACATCTAGGGGCAACGCTTAACGTTGATTTCCCATAGAACGCCTGTAGAAATGTTTTTCCTGCCTGAGAGCTGGAATGAATATTTTTTTTCCTATTAACTAGGACCTCGAATAAAACAGAGTTAATTCTATAGCTTTCCAGGCAAAGTTGCCAAAACATTAGACATAATTTTAACGATATATTTAAATACAGACTACAGTTGAAATGTTGAAACCACCGTACCAAACAATGTGTAGAAATTACACGGAGAGCCCTACCGTCGGTAATTGGACCAATGTCATTAGTCAACAAGTAGGGACTCAATCATTGCCAGTTTCACAATAAAATTTAAAAAAGAAATAATAATAATTATATTTCGGTTTTCAGTCATGTTTTTTCGACTGCTTTTGGGGTAAAATGTTACAAGAATGTAACTGCATTATAGACGGGGAATCCGCACTAAAGGGCATGGAAATATGTTCGAAAAATAGGAGTAAACGCAGTCTTATTGAAATACCAAACAAAAGAAATTAACAATTATTGCCTTAATTCTAGAATGTGCCACGAACAAATCATGGTTATTGGAGTTGAAGGAAAACTGCACGAACAATTGTCCTAACCCTTGCCTAATGGAGTTTTACGATTTTTTGGTTACAACATCGCAAGCCGCAAAGTAAGATTAAAACACGCAAATTTCCTATCAAATATCGCCATAGAGGAAATATAAAGAAGGAGAGGGATAAGCTCTTACAAAGAAATTTGGAAAATATCGCTCCGTATTTTTTTTTTCTCGTAGGGGACAAATATATGCGCTTGAAAACTGCGCAGAATTCTTAATTATATGCATCGGAATGTACATTCCCATTTATCACTCTCTCTCTCCACGTTTATTTCCTCTATGATATCACCGAATAATATGACACAATATAGTATAATCTATGTATAAATTGTTAGAGCTCACGAAACCACCATATGGATTGACGTGAGAAGCTCGAGGAATGTCGCCTATACTCATGTCAAACGATTTTCGGTAAGTACAACTTTACCGTCGGTGCACTTCTACAACCTAAACACGTATCTCTATCATTACGAAGCCAGTCAAACACCTGTTACTCTGTGGCCATAAGGCTAATAAATAATATTTGGCTTTTAACGTTCGTTGCAGCCAGTGGAAGTGTTCAGCAACGTTGGAGGTAAGATCAAAGGAGTATCGTGTGGTTATATAAATTATTACCTTAATTTTCAATTCAAATCACGTGAATTGGCACGAGTCACTCTTCATACGTATCTGCCTGTGCAAATGTACAGGATATATGGGTATATTTTATGTACAGGATATATGGGTATCTGGCTTGGATTTTCTTTCCCACTATTTTACGGATATTTTGAAAAATGCGTTATTGCCGCTTTGACAAGGAAGTTTCTACAAGTACCATCAACAAATGAAGGCGTTCGCAAAATTGTTGAAATTAAATTTTGATTAAACATACATATTTTTTTGTTTGATTGTTTTTTTTTTTCGCTGATCTGTCAGCCATTTTCTGTCTCGCTTAAAAATAATTTTTAAGGTGCTAAACTATTGATTATTTCGTTGTGAGCCGTGTTTCGGCTTAGGCCATGCGTGCCATCCATTGATTAAACTAAAATTTAATTGGATTGTTTTTATATGGTGAATTAAGTAAGTCATTTTCAATAAATTAAATAAATTTTCAATCCACCATACTTTAACTTATCAACCTATAAATAACTAACTTATGATCAAATAGTTATTAATTCGAAATCATTAAATCACGCGTCTACAATTTATAATTTAAAAATATTCAGTATTAAATTGAATTTGATAATAAAATAATTTAAATAAGTAAAACACAAAGTGAACATTGCGTTTCAACGGAAGATGTCAGAAAGTAAACGTGAATTAGTCGATCTCGTGAAGCAAAAAGTGACATCACACGTAATAGCATTCCAGAAAATAATCTAATAAATTTACTAAGGTCAAATAATACCTTGTTAAGGAAAAACTTAAAAAGAAATATTAACCTTATTCATAAACTAAAGAAAACAGTGAAATCTGGCAATGAGTCTGAGCAGGGATAGATTAAACTTTAGAAGTAGGAATGGAGAACTGTCAGTCCGACTCATAGCCCAACACGCAACGAAAAGTTTAAATTATCTTATTGGCTCACTTAAACTACGTCTTGATGACGTTGCTGACGGGGATGGCGAAAAATACGAAATTTATTTTTACCTCTCCCCTCGCTTTGACCCGCCTCTTCTTTCATACCCCCCCTTCCCGGGGAAGAAAGTCCAGGACTTTGACGCGCGCCCAGATTACTCTGTTCTCCATTCCTACTTCTAATATTAAATCTATCCCTGGTCTAAGATTCTCTCCTAGATGGGTCCACAGAGAGACAAAAATAAGGCTATCGATTCAGTGCGCGTGGTTTACGAAAACATCTCTTTTGAAGCATTGGCTTATTCCGAACTGCGTTAGCAAACTAAATTTTGGAAACTTTAATAAAAATAAGAAAGCTTATATTAGATTAGCTTCAGAGTAGTTTTGTTGAGTTTTTTATCGATAATTAAAGTTTGTTTTGTTTTTTTTATTCGAAATCGACTCGTCATATTGATCAATCAAATTGACCCTACTACACGACGAAAAACGTACCAGTCCCGCGAAAAACAATAAACAGAAACTACCGAGGTGTTTCAGTCCGCCACGGTGGGTTAAGTAAACACTTATTAGCTCTCCCAAAGCTCTTCGGGATGCGAAATCTACAACTCTCAGGGACAGACGTTTACTCTCACATGGATAAATGTAATAAAAATAACGCATTATATATTTTCTTATAATAATTGAGTTGTTGAGTGGGCTCGTTTAATATACAGTACCACATTGGTCCGCGAATTGTTTCTAGAAACAATATGCGACTACAAAAGGTACGACAATACTGCGCTGCGAAAAATAAGCGTTATTTTCATCGTAAAAAAGCAGTTGCAGTTGCACCAAAGGATAAATATGCCCAATGCAAATTTGCAATGAGAACCTGCTTTCTAATTGTTGTCGGTTTAACGTGTTTTTACCAAATGCATCTGTTTCTGGGAATGTATTTTGATTATCCCACAAATGTCTACTTGACAATCGAAAAGAAAGATAGCCCATCTATACCCGGGGTCACCTGTTGCGATGGAACGTCGTACGTTTCTTTATATAACCCATACTACGTTTTATAAATGATTGAAGATTAGATAATTTAACTACTTTCAGAATAACAAAGTCTTCAGTGAACGCCATGCAACAAAAAAACGTAACCATAGCTTCGGGTGAAGAACCGGAAGTGTTACGTAAACGTCACGAATTTGTTTTGCCAATAAATAAGTTTCTTTTGGCCTGCTCTTTCATTTTGAAAAATGAAAAAAGTCATTATTGGACAAAGAAATGTTGGAAGGCAAGTACCTGGCTGTATTTGGGATCTAAAAGATCTTGTTGGAACATCAACCCACTTTGGAAAAACGTCACTTATAAAAGTACGGACGGAGAAGAATATGTTGGTAGGTAATTAAGAAATTTTTGGAGGTAATTTCGAAAATTAATTTGTGGAGGTAATTTAGAAATTTAATTGACTATAACAGCGTCTTCGAATGATAGGCTTTAGTTGAAAATAATAGAACCTTTAGGGGATTTTACTAATTTTAGAATTCACACAGCGTTAGCTCTGCGACTGTATCTGAATCCAAAGGAAGCCACCAACATCAAAAGCGAATCTCCTCCATCTGGGTTCATATACATGCATAATTTGGACGAAATTCCCAATAAAATGATTTACAATTTTAGAGTTGTTTCTGGAATGCACTTTAGCATTGGATTCACGAGAGTAAGTTTTAAATTAAAATAAAATGAAATAATTAATACATCCCATAAAAACAAACTGGAGATAAATTTTGTTCAAGAGAAAACTTTTCCGTGTTTTAAGTCAAAAAAATCCTAAAATACTTTACCGCCTAACCTTTGATATTCTCAGAAAAACTAACAACTAGGGGCAACGCTTAACGTTGATTTCTCATAGAACGCCTGTAAAAATGTTGTTCCTGCCTGTGAGCGGCAATGAATATATTAATTAGGTTCTAGAGTTACACAGAAATATTCCTATAGCGTTCCAGGCAAAGTTTCCAAAATACTAGATATAATTTTAACGATATATTTAAATACAGACTACAGTTGAAATGTTGAAACCACCGTACCAAACAATGTGTAGAAATTACACCGAGAACCCTACCATCGGTAATTGGACAAATGTCATTAGTCAACAAGTAGGGACTCAATTTTTACCAATAAAAATTGGCTTTTCCCCAATAGAAGTTAAAAAATAATTATATTTCGGCTTTCAGTCATGTTTTTTCGACTGCTTTTGGGCAAAAATGTTACGAGAATGTAACTGCATTATAGACGGGGAATCCGCACTAAAGGGCATGGAAATATGTTCGAGAAATAGCAGTAGACGCAGCCTAATTACAATACAGAACCATAAAAGATAATTTAATATTGCCTTAATTCTAGAATGTGCCACGAATAAATCATGGTTATTCGAATTGAAAGAAAACTGCACGCGCAATTGTCCTAACCCTTGCCTAATGGAGTTTTATGATTTTTTGGTTACAACATCGCAAGCCGCAAAGTAAGCTTTAAAACACGCAAATATAAGAAAAAAACTATCGCCATGGAGGACATATAAAGAAGGAGAGGTTAGAGCGGTTTCAAAAAGTTTCGAAAATATCGCTGCTTTGAGTGTTTTTCTCGCAGAGGAGAACAAAATGCGCTGGAAAATTGCGTATCAAATCCTTAATTGTATGTACACTCCAATTTACCACGACTAACGCTGTCTCCCTCTCCATGTTCATTTCCTCTATGATATCACCGAATAATTTGACACAATATTGTATAATATATATAAATTGGTAGAGCGTACAGAGCGTACCGAACCACCATATGGATTGACGTGAGAAGCTCGAGGAATGTCGCCTATACTCACGTCAAACGATTTTCGGTAAGTACAACTTTACCGGCGGTGCACTTCAACAACCTAAACACGTATCTCTATCATTACGAAGCCAGTCAAACACCTGTTACTCTGTGTCCATAAGGCTAATAAATAATATTTGACTTTTAACGTTCGTTTCAGCCAGTGGAAGTGTTCAGCAACGTTGGAGGTAAGATCAAACGAGTATCGTGTGGTTATATAAATTATATATATATATTTATACAGGTTATATGGGTATATGGCTTGGATTTTCTTTCCCACTATTTTACGGATATTTTGAAAAATGCGTTATTGCCGCTTTGACAAGGAAGTTTCAACAGGTACCATCAACAAATGAAGCCCTTCGAAATGTTGTTGAAATTCAATTTTGATTATAACTGTTTTCAATGTACAAAATTCATTTAAATAAATGTTTCGTTTTCGTTGATCTGTCAGCCATTTTCTGTCTCGCTTAAAAATTATTTTGAAGATTATAAACTATTGATTATTTCGTTGTGAGCCGTTTTCCAGTTTAGACCATGGGTGCCATCCCATGATTAAACTAAAATTTAATTGGATTGTTTTTACATGGTAAATTAAGTAAGTAATTTTCGACAAATTAAGTAATTCATTTTTAAAACGGAATACTTTAACTTATCGCTTGATTAAATAGTTCTTAATTAAAAATCCTGGAATCATGTGCCTACGATTTATAAATAAAAAATAATTCATATTTTGAAGATATTCAATATTACATTGATTTTGATAAGAAAAAATAATTAAAATAAGTAAAATGCAAAGTAAACATACACGTTTTAGCGGAAGATGTCAGAAAAACGTGAATTTATCGATCTCGTGAATCATAAAGTGACATCGCGCTTCCTAGCGTTTCACAAAACAATCTTATCAATTTTTTAAGATAAAGTTATACCCAGTTAAGGAAAAACTTAAAAGAAATCTTAACCTTATTCTTAAATTAAAGAAAACAGTGAAATCAGGCAATGAGTCTGAGATTCTCTCCTAGATGGGTCCACAGAGAGACGAAAATACGTCTATCGATTCAGCAAGCGCCGTTTACGAAAACATCTCTTTTGAATCAAAACCGCGATTAGAAAACTAAATTTTGGAGACTATAATAAATGAATCAAAGATATTAAAAAATATATCAAGGATTTTCCAAAGTAATAAAGATTTTCCAAGGATTTTCGAAAATATTTTAGATTTTTCAAGGATTTTCCAAAGTAATAAAGATTTTTCAAGCATTTTTCAAAATAATTAAGATATTTCAAGAATTTCCCAAAATAATTATAATTTTCCATATTATTTCAATGCGTTCTTTATTCGAAACAAATTTCGCTGATATTGTCAGGTCGGGTTAAATATTGAAAGACGTTATAATCTCTAAAACTTAGAAACCAAATATCCAAGAGATATTTCTCTTGAAAAAAAACCTCTTTAACAATGTCAGTTGGAGCGTAAAGATTCATTGAGTCAGCTACAGTGAGTTGAAGCAGCTAGAGCATTTTTGGAGGAAACCCCTTTTCCCTGGGTATTCATATATTTCAGCTTCCGTTACTTAAAAAGAGAAGCTCTTAGTTTCCAGGTACAGGGTACAGTTATCGAAGGTTCTTCCTTCGATTTTTCAGAGATAAAATACAGAAACTAAATCCCCAAATGAATAAAAGTATTTCATATAAAGCGAAAAATACCTTTTACCGTATTTCAAAATAAAGTATGACCTCGAAATATTATTTAGAATAAAAATTTCCGTACTGATATTTCACTAAAAATAATATTACAAGTATATCGCAATTTATAAAAAGTCAAAAAAAAAAATCTCATGTTAACCCAATGGATGAAAGATTTATTAATTGATTTTTCTTAATTACTCGGGCCCTGCTTGTTGCAAGTTTTTAGTATCGTTGCATGGAAAAGGAAGAAATAGGACTATAACATACTCAAAGTACTTTGAAATTGTATCTATTAAGAATAAATTTATACTTTAAGACGATATTCTTACCCAAAGAATGATTGACTATATACACCTTACCTAATACTCCTATGGGGTGAATCACATTTCAACGTTGATCCTACCTAAATAGGCTTTTTTAGTATCGTTGGAAAGGGAAGAAATAGGACTATAACATACTCAAAGTACTTTGAAATTGTATCTATTATACATAAATTTATACTTTAATACTATATTCAAACCCAATTAATGACTGATTAAAAATACCCATCTTACCTAATACTCATATGGGGGGAATCGCATTTCAATGTTAATCCTACGTAAATAGGCTTAAAGGAACCGGAAAATCTGAGCTAAATGTCAGATTGAGATCGCTGAGAATCTTACGGAGAGATGTTCTAGGAAATCCAACTCTGAATTCAGAGAGAGAGATTAAGAGTAGATAACATATAGCAGAAGGGATGAATTCAGAGAGAGAGATTAAGAGTAGATAACATATAGCAGAAGGGAATAAGGGAGAAGGGACACACTTTATATCTCCGTAATGCTTTACACTCGTAACAACAGTCTTACTAACCTCAAATCAACTACCCTTCACTGATTGGCTATCTAACTTCTGTCTCAGCTGTGACGTCACATAAGAAGGTGACGTCTCTTTTGACGTATAAAAAGTAGTTTTGTTTACAACTTTATATTGAAGGAGATAAAAATGGCCGAATTTCATGTTGATAAACGAAATTAAGCTGTGCAATTAATTTAGATGCGCGGGAATTGAGAACATACCAAAATCAGATAATTTGAACGTATTAAATAGATGAAAACTAATTATTCTGAATTAATATTAAAAAATAAAAATTAGTTTCAATAAAATACATACTTGAGGTTATAATTATACAAGAACGAAACATCGACAGCCCTAAGCCTTTGGAGAATGAAAATCTAGCAGACCAATAGGCCGCCTGATACCGCGGAGAACTTAAAGAACTATTTTTGCAGTAAATTGGTTAAAAGCTGTGTACTTGCGCAAAGTTTTCGCGGTTTTCTTGAGGTTGGTCGGACTCTCGTTACTAAAGCAGGCTCTAATGTCTCCCTTCTCTCTTATTCCCTTCTGCATATAGTCTACGTATTGTCTAAACCACGATTAATTCGTCTCGAACGCGGGCAACGTGGTTTCAAAGCATTTCTAGCGCGCAAAGTCCTAAAAGCTCCTTTGCGTGGTGGGTTAGATGAATGAGTTAGACATGCACAGCTAGGACTATAAGGCGTATATGCTAAAATTCCGCAATTAAAACTACGCACGACTAGCTACGTATTATCCTAATAAATCAGGAGACAAATGAATTAAACACGGAAACGGAATTTAGGCCAGGATTACCTATCTTCATCTCATAGAATATTCAACGTTGTTAAAATATAGCTTTCAAAAATGAAAAAAAGAGTTACGTATCATTTGTAAATGCGCACGAACGTTACAATTTAACAATTAGTAATCAAATGCAATCTACCTCTGGTAACATTTAGGGATAATAATGGCGTCCTTCCCTCAAATTGGCGGAGTTTTTAGAGAGAGTGACAGCTAGCGTGGATATTTCACCCGCGTTGTTTATTAGGCGTTGTATCAATTAAGTTACAGGTTTATTTCTATACGCGTTTCTAGTCAATCTTCTACGGATATATTTAGGGCTATTTCACATCAATAGAAAATCTACCTCAGGTAACATTTAGGGATAATAATGGCGCCCTTCCCTCAAAATGGCGGAGTTTTTAGAGAGAGTGACAACTAGCGTGAATATTTCACCCTCGTTGTTTGTTAAGCGTTGTATCAATTAATTTACAGGTTTATTTCTATACGCGTTTCTAGTCAGTCTTCTACGGATATATTTAGGGCTATTTCCTACATATATTTATCACCTTGATTTAAATCTACATATATTTTTACCTATAAAGTTTTCAAACCATATCCTGACTGGTACAGAACTTTTACTTCCTGTAGCCCATTAAGCCTTGGCCTTTAGCAAGAGCAAAAAAACCATTATATAAATAGTCTATTTCTATCTAAAACCAAGCGCCATATCATTCCAGTGTTTCTATAAATGTTAAAAATTCTCAGCCCTCAGTAAAGGTATAGATGACCTCGCTGGCGTCCTGGATCAAAATGGCCCGTGCCTTAAAGGCGTGGGAGGAGGATGGTTCCATCTTCTCTCTCTCTCTTCCCCGGGAGTCACTTTTTATTCGCGAGAGACATCAATATTCATTAACATTGAAACCGCCTATATACCTGAATCAGGCTTTTAAGGCTTACCGATACGATGCCTGCGAAAATAAAACCGTATAGGATCTTGTTCCAAAGGAAAAAAACCCCAGAAAAAACCAAATTTGGGGCCCAACGTTGACAAAAGTATATGTATATGTGTATATATATATATAAATGTAAAAAAAGTTCAAATATATATGTATATAGTTTTTTTTCAAAATCAAGGTTTTGGGGTAATCTTTCTTCATATTGAACCTTTAGGGGTTTTTCCATGCATTGGTTCTGAGCTACTATACAGGGTGTTTCTGATAAGTCTGCCACAAATCAAGGGGCGTGTTCTTTGGGTCAAACTGAGTGGAAAGTGTCAAAGAACATGGGGTGTACAAGAATTTGCAACGAAGATATGGCCCCCCAAACATTGGCCCCTAAAACAAGAAAATATTCGAATATGTAGACTAAAACAAATTCAGCCTTATCAACTTGTTTAGAAATAATGAGACAATTTCAATAGTTTCCCTCTAACATCGTTATTGAACTTTCACCTGGCAGAAGTGTATTAAATGAGTAGAAGTATGCCTACTCTAGTAAAGTAAATTCAAAGTATCATGGTACCTTTCGGTTGGTATTACTTTTATTCTTAACAAGTTAACATGGACGTTACAGGTATTGTTCAAAATGTCCACCAACGGCGTTAAGACAAACATGAACCCGTCTTTCGAAAGATTCTTGGACATGTTGGAAGATTCCTGGCATGTTCCTGATTGTTTGACAACCTTCAATAATTCGTCTTCGCAAGTCTTCCTCATCACGGACTTCATTCTTGTACACGATGTCTTTGAGATGACCCCAAAGATAGAAATCGCACGGATTTAAATCCGGAGATCTGGCTGGCCACGCAACTGGTCCTCCACGCCCAATCCACCTCAAATTAAACGTAGCATTAAGATGTTCTCTAACGGCACGGCTGAAATGTGGGGGTGCCCCGTCGTGCATAAACCACATGTCACGAAGTAATGCTAACGGTATGTCCTCGAGTAGTTCAGGTAAAGTGTCTCTTAAGAACGTGAGATATGCTTCACCATTTAGTCTGGGTGGAAGAAAATGCGGACCTAGTAAATGATTACCGACAATGCCGCACCATACGTTTAAAGAAAATTGCTGTTGGTGACTTCTAACACTAGTTGCGTGTGGGTTTAATTGGCGCCATTCGTGGTGGTTGTGATAGTTCAGAATTCCATCCCGGGAAAAATGTGCCTCGTCGGTTACTAAAAGGACCCGTGGAAATTGATTGTCCTCTACTCTGGCCAAAAACCACTCGCAAAAGTCGATGCGTCTTGGATAATCTGCCGGGTTAAGAGCTTGCACCTTTTGAATATGATACGGGTGAAACTGTTGTCCGCGGAGAATTCGCCAGACCAAAACGTGATTAACATGTAATTGTCGTCCAACTTGTCTGGTACTTGTCGAGGGGTCCTCATCGTACATGGCAAGGACGTCTTCCTCGATTTCCTCCATGTCTTCTGGAATGTCTCGCTCTCGAACGTTGTTGGGTTGTACTTGTCCGATGTCCCTCAAGCGCCTGTCAACAGCCTCGAACGTACGACGATTTGGTATGCGTCGTTGCGGAAATTGTTCCTGGTATCGCCGCTGTGCTTCCACTGAATTGCCCTGCGCCAGTCCATACATGAGATGCATGTCTGCATATTCTGCATTGGTATACGCCATACTGTACTACCACACGTTCGTTCGAAGTGATACTGTGACGTTATCAACAACATCGCGTTACTTTATAGCAAACCACCGTTTAGTTTTTACGTTTGCGTCATGACTGTCAGCATTGTTTTTTATTCACGGACTTCATTCTTGTACACGATGTCAAAAAAATCTTTGAGATGACCCCAAAGACGTTTTAGCAAACCACCGTTTATTGTTTACGTTTGTGAATAAAAACGACTTTTGCGAGTGGTTTTTGGCCAGAGTAGAGGACAATCAATTTCCACGGGTCCTTTTAGTAACCGACGAGGCACATTTTTCCCGGGATGGAATTCTGAACTATCACAACCACCACGAATGGCGCCAATTAAACCCACACGCAACTAGTGTTAGAAGTCACCAACAGCAATTTTCTTTAAACGTATGGTGCGGCATTGTCGGTAATCATTTACTAGGTCCGCATTTTCTTCCACCCAGACTAAATGGTGAAGCATATCTCACGTTCTTAAGAGACACTTTACCTGAACTACTCGAGGACATACCGTTAGCATTACTTCGTGACATGTGGTTTATGCACGACGGGGCACCCCCACATTTCAGCCGTGCCGTTAGAGAACATCTTAATGCTACGTTTAATTTGAGGTGGATTGGGCGTGGAGGACCAGTTGCGTGGCCAGCCAGATCTCCGGATTTAAATCCGTGCGATTTCTATCTTTGGGGTCATCTCAAAGACATCGTGTACAAGAATGAAGTCCGTGATGAGGAAGACTTGCGAAGACGAATTATTGAAGGTTGTCAAACAATCAGGAACATGCCAGGAATCTTCCAACATGTCCAAGAATCTTTCGAAAGACGGGTTCATGTTTGTCTTAACGCCGTTGGTGGACATTTTGAACAATACCTGTAACGTCCATGTTAACTTGTTAAGAATAAAAGTAATACCAACCGAAAGGTACCATGATACTTTGAATTTACTTTACTAGAGTAGGCATACTTCTACTCATTTAATACACTTCTGCCAGGTGAAAGTTCAATAACGATGTTAGAGGGAAACTATTGAAATTGTCTCATATTTCTAAACAAGTTGATAAGGCTGAATTTGTTTTAGTCTACATTTTCGAATATTTTCTTGTTTTAGGGGCCAATGTTTGGGGGGCCATATCTTCGTTGCAAATTCTTGTACACCCCATGTTCTTTGACACTTTCCACTCAGTTTGACCCAAAGAACACGCCCCTTGATTTATGGCAGACTTATCAGAAACACCCTGTATAGCTTTCTAAGCAGCAAAGTTCATTTTCCTATTTCAAGTCAATCATTCAATGTTTGTTTTTTTTTAGTTCAATTTTTGTCGCTGCAAATACAAGATGTTTCAGCTTGTGGCTTCAATTATTGGAGTCGTCATGTTTTGGGAAGTTTGCAATTTTCGTTATTCCAGAAGAACAAGGGACAATAAACAGATAGAACGTTAGTGTAAAATTTAGATTAAGTTCACCAACAGTTAGTGAAAGGACGAAGAAAGTTGCGTAACCTTTACTTAAAATATTGGTCAAAATATTTGTGAATTTTGCCTATATAGGCCAAGAATGTTTTAGAAATTTAGGGTATTCATCAAGAACCAGGGACAAAATTTAAGTAGATTTCAGTTTAAGTTCAGCCAAGCTACAGTTAAGATACGCTCCAAAAATAAATGACGTGGGTTTGAGAGAGATGGACTCTTTATTTTTAACCTTATCAAGGCTTTCAGACGTTAGCCTCGAATTTCCATAAGTCTTCCTTCGTCTGGTAAACCTTTTAGTCAGTTAATTATCTCTCTTACGGTTGGTCTCGTTACCTTTTAGCCCAAGTTTTCCTTTTTCCCTCTTTAGACTAAATATAGCCGGATTTGCAGATAGCTAGGCTATAGGCTTCGTCTGTTCGTAGCTGTCACTTACACATGTATATAGACCGATAACTTTTAGAAGAAAACTGTCGTAAAACTAACCATGTTTCCAACATTGGGTCCTTTTCAAACATTGATACTTTATAAGGGGAGACAATTTGGCTATCTGAGGAGCGTTCTGTTAGTTTATTTATTTGGTGTTATTTTTTTCTTCTCACTAATCTAATAACTCCAGTCTCGCCTCCATACTTGTTTTAACGCCTTATGGTTGAGTTTTCTGGTATCTCAGATCATTACTGTCTATTAAAGATGCGCGAGCTAGTACTGATGTCGAAATATGTGGAAAACCAAGATTTAAAGAAAAAGAAAAAATTCAATTTTCAAAATAATTAATTTAGCTATATCTCAAGGTAATTATTATTGAAATTTTAAACTTTCCTTAAATTAAGTTAAAATTTAAATGAAATTATAATTAAGTTTAGAACAAAATCCAACTTATCAAATTACACGTACGATACTTTAAAGTAACTACTATATAATACAGTTCTAAATGTTTTTCACTTCTGTATTCACTTATTATAAATAATTCTTTTAGTTAGATCATCTAACTTCCCTTTCAAAGTTGAGTAGGTATACACGTTTCGCCGAACCCTGTTTGCGTGTAAGCAATAATATAAATCGCGACTTTGAACCCCTCTTGTATCTGTCAAGGAGTCCAGGCAGGTGCTTAGAGGTCTCGACCCGACCATTCCCCGAAAACCCCGTGCGGTTTAGAAGATCTCTTACAAGACAACGCAATATCCTGAACCCAATCACACACAGATACACCCGGCGCTGTACTACAAGAAGACCTATATTACTTCACCAAGATAAGATGGTAAGAGAAGCATAAGCGCTGCATGGTACAGTAGTACGTGTTTCGGGGGATCATTGCTATTAAAAGTAGAACCCTGTTGATGGGATGTTTATCGCTGCTAGTCTATTTTTACACGCCCTGGAGTTCCCGCTCCTTTTTGGGGAAAATTTGGTCTAAGAGATGGTAGACCAAAATACATGAAAATAATATCACAGTCATGCGATAACTTCAAATTTTAGAAGAAGTGGCACGATAAAAAAACACACACATTTTATGTTCTTCTGTCTGTCTGTCTGCTAGTAACGCTTGCAGAGTTTTGATTTTTCAAAACATCTTAAAATATTACTGCGGCTGTAAAAGGTTCGAACCCGGTCTCCGAGGGGCCAGTAACTTAACGTAATCGGTGTACACGAGTGTACCTTTGACTGTACTAAAGGGATTACACGTATCTTTTGGTTGACATTGCTTAAATGATTACTCATAATCAGTAATCAGTGTACAGAAACTCTGAGAGTGATTAGCCCCTCGGAATAACCTATCGATCATACACTGCGCTAGAGGAACGCTTTCCAAACATTGCTCAAATTATATACGCGTATGTCGGAAGACGAGAGATAATTAAGCACCTAATTAAATTTAAAGCAAGGGTAATTAAAGAAAAACAATAACAAAGACCAATCATAAGACCGGCTAACTTATAAATAGCAAAATAACCTTAAATATTTGGATAAACAAATATTATCTAGTGCTCACCTTTCGTGACACCACATACAAACACTCAAAGGTTAAGGCCCTAACCCTAGCAAGGGTTATAGAGATGCCCTTCCCTTACTAACCGTGAAAAACCATCGCAAGGCCTTACCCATTCGTCATCTATGGCAGAATAAAAAAAATTCTTGATAAAAATTGAAAAATGTCCATACCGATATAAAAACGTGCGAGTTGGTACCTTTTTTTATTTTGGCAAACTTCAACGGATAAAAAAAAACGCTGGAAAAGAAAAGAAAAAGCGTTTGGAGGATAGCTATGAATGATCGGGTGCCAAGATCAGTTCAGTTTACCCCCATTCATTTCCCGCTAAGTTCCATAAAAATGGCCGGGGAAAAAACGCCAGGGAAAGAAATTCTACTCACAGCCGGGATGATTTTAAAATTTAAAAAGAAAAAAGAATAACACTCTTCCTTTTTTACATACATATAATGCAAAATGTTTTCTCTGTTTAAATATGCATTTTTTTCTTGTAGATGCGTAAAAACGTGGCTTATTTGAGGATTATATCCTTCTTAAACTGTTTGTTTAAAATTCGAAGGACTAGAACGTTTCTTTTTTTTTTTCATTATTATTATTTTAAGAGAGGATTATACAAGATAGCAGAAAAGTGGGCAAACGTTTTGAATATGAATGGGCACCTAGTCTTTTTGACAAAAGTTGTCTTTACAAATACACTTCAATTTAAATTAAAGAGCGAAAGAGATAGAATAAATAACAAAGAAATCGTTTGTACCAGCAAGTCAAAGGTTGAAGCTTTAATATCTTTTACAAAAGTTGGCCTAACAGATGGGAAAAAAATAAAATAAAACTAAAGGATCCACTTCCGAAAATATGTTTCTATACCCCATTAATTTTAGAGCTAAAAATATTAAGCAGACTGTTTGTAGACGTCTATACTTTTAAAAAACGTATGAAGGGATTCAAAATATCTCCATGAATATTCACAATGGGTTTTATATTATTTGCAAATACCAAATACCCTTAGAATTGTAGATAAACACAGTTCCAATATTGATTATGATACTTCTTTTTATATTCTCTATATTCTTTAAAAAATATTTCAACACAATAATCCTTTAATAGCAAATACTTGACCAAGAACTTAGATGTCAAAAGCAGCATTTAGAAAGAGAATAAGAAATTCCGAGAAGAAATGAAAGCACCTATTTCGTGGAACATGATTTAAAAGCATCCTTTACAAAACCCGCTCTTGCACGCGCTATTCACCGCAATAATCCCCAAGAGGTCACGAAAACAAAAAGGGTCATCTCATCCATCGACTTAAGGCTAAAAGAAACCTCAAAGAAAGAACAAGAAAACGGCCTAAATTTTCAAAGAGTCAATTCCCGTAGAAGCTTTCCAAGAAACATAACGATTATTCAGTATCTAACCAGATAAAAAAGAAAAACAGGCAATTTTCTCAAAAGCTAACCGCTTCTAAAAATAGACATTTAAGGTTAATTTTAGACGCAAAAAGTATTTATAATTATATCATATTTTATTCCCTATTAGGTTAAGTTAATTTACTTAAGCATAAAAAAGGAAACTTAACTTAGCTCGAAAAAAATAGGCCATTTCAATATAAGGACGGGTTTAATAGCCAAGGTTTAAACGTATAACTTTCCTAGAAGCTGAGAACGAAATTGCACGTGTTCCGAGCTGAAATTGTTCGTATTAAAATTTGGGTAAGTCCTAAGCTGGCAACGAACTCGCTTAATTAAGACGGACGAGAGAAAATGGGATTTACTCCATTAGGGAAATTTGAGTGAGCAAATTTTCTCTAGGTGGCTAGAATTGCAGTAGCGATTCCTCCTAGCTCCCAGCTCCGAGTTGCCCGGACTTAATTGTTTGATAATTTTCCTTCCCCAACAAATTCCTGCGTGCACTCTAGGCCTAGATCTATCGCCGCGCCTCGGGTTCGTCTTCCTCGAGGCACTCTTTCCGGAAGTAGTCACGTATATGGAATATAGTCCAAACCAAACCAAACTAAAGTCAACGACAATTCCTTGGACTTAAAATGGGAAACCAAAATCCAGTCATTAAATAAAATACTTGGAAAACCTTAGGAAAAATTCTTATAATTAAAAATGCATAAATATAGCTTGTCTAAATAGAAAATAAGCAGCGCAGATGGCGGTGTTAATTTTGATGGGGAAATGGTGTACAATAACAGCAGAAGCATTGGAGAACTTTTAATTAAAATTTTAAGTTGAGTATGAACAACATAAAAATTGAAATGTAAACAACTCAAATTACACTTAATAACGTCATAAGTTTATATGATATGTTCCTTCCATAAGTATGACGACACTTCCTATACTTCGTAATGCTAGAGACTTACAGCTTGAGCTATAGTTCGAGAACGACAAGCGAGAATTGAAGTACTACACTCGGTGGCTAATTTTGCAGGACTTCCATCTAGTCTTATTTAGTCTGCATTACTAAGCTCCAATTTGACAGCGCCTCACCAGGCCTCCTTCGCTTTACCTCGAATCTATGACCTACCTGCCTCACTTCATGACAAGCTTCAGTTTGTAACCAGTGACAAACTTATCGTGGTAACATTTCGTATGAACTTATGACAACGTCCGTACTGTGTAGGCTTCAAGCGATTTGGTTGAAATTAAGTATACTAGTTAATAATATACTATAGATGGGTTGCATAATTTTTGATTTGAATATCACGCCATCTTTTAATATGACGGATGCAGAAGCTGTTTATAAACACTCTATTTTAACTTAATCTTAATTAGTAGGTTAGTAAAAATCTAGGGGGGGGGGCGGTAACGTAGAAGACCTTTCTTAAGGGTCTTGTCAACATTAAGGATGAGTGATTCTCCTTCTCCAACCTAATTAAATTCATTGAGATGAAAACCAGAGGAAAGGGCTAAGAAGACTAACTTCTCTTTTCTCCTGCAGACCAATCCTGCAGAGAAACTGTTCAGCTGTATTTTTTTTTCTTTTCTTTTTATTTTTTTATGCCGGCTGTATACGTGGAAAGCAAACAGCATCGGCAAAAGGGTTGAAAGGGAAAAGCGGGGGAGGACTCACTCAACTAAGCGTGATTAAGCGGGAATCAAAGAAAAAGAAAAAAAGGAGAGAAAGAACTGAGATTTTCCTACGTGTGGAATGGAATGAAATAGAAAAGGATGGATAATGAGTTTTATTCGAGTTGGTTTCACGAGAACTTTTTTTAAGGTCTATTTTTTATTATTATTATTGCGAGGGAGTGATTCGACAGTACGACTTGAATTTCGTATTCATTCATTTTCTTTTATTGTTAGCATAAGTTCATATGATATGTTCCATAAGTTTGTCATTGGTTACAAACTGGAGCTTGTCATGAAGTGAGGGAGGTAGGTCATAGATTCGAGGTAAAGCGACGCCTGGTCAGGCGCTGCTGTCAAAGGCTTAGTACAGATTAAATGGGAAGATGGACAGCAAAACAAACAGAGTGTAGTCTGCAATTCTCGCTTGTCGTTCTGCTAGAACTAGCTCGAGCTGTAAGTCTCTAGCATTACGAAGTATAGGAATAGTCGTACTTATGGAACATATCTTATAAACTTATGTTATTATTTCGAATCAGTGATTCGGTTTGTTTTCTATTCATCCTTTTCATTGTTATCGACTACATTTTTTCTCTTTTCTGGATTTAATATTGATGTAGACCTCCGCTAAATTTCAATACACTCTAAGCGATAAAGCATAAATTGTCTATTTTTTATCGACAGACTTCATCTAGGCCTACTAGTCTCATATATTCGAGGTCAAAGGTCACCTAGTTTAATGGTGAAGAGATATTTTAAAGATGAATTTTCATTTAGCTATTATTTCAGATAGGAGCGAATACGACCTTTGTTTGTTAAATTGTTATTACAGCGAATCAAATAAATAAATAAATAAATAAATAAATACATTAAGTTGAAGAAAAATCCGTGAAAGTTGTGTAATATAAAACAATTACGATGATAAGGTAATTCAAAACCAGAAGAGGAAGAGGAAAAGGTAATAGGGGACAAAGCCAAGCAGAAAACAATCATGGTAAATGGAATATTATATTTTGTAGCTAGCTACTAAACAACGCAGGCAGGCAGACAGGCAGCCTTTTTGAGAAAACGTCCCATTTTGGAAATTGTGCTCGGGCCAAATGATAAAGAAAGCCGTAAATCATTCTTTCAATATTAATGGTAAAGACCCTGGCTAGGAACGAACGAAATCGGGGGTGGAGGCCGGGGGGGGGTGGCGAGGCACATTTCATCTGGATCATTGATCCGTAAGATGCCAACATGTGGTCGGGCAAGAAGGCCCTAGCTCGATCACGCTCGCCCAAAATTGAACCCTTTTCCCCATCATCTAACTACACTCGTGGCTCGCTCCTCTAACAACACTTTCTCAATATGTTGTACAGGGTGTTACGTGTAATACTCCACTTAAACCATCAGCCATAAATTTCAGCTTTTTCAAGCGAAAATCGATGCAAGTTTTTTTAAAATTTTACTGGAAAGAATTTTCCTAAGTGAATTTTATCAAGTGATTGAATAGTTTGCTCCCTTTTATCAGGAATGTATAACTCACTACACCGTTCAGTTATTTATTACCTATTCCAGTCCTTGACACTTGCTAATAGGGCCTTTTTAACTCGGGTGTTTGAATTTCTAGTTTTTTTTAACTTGATCGTATCAACATAAGAATGTGGAGAAACACAAAATAACTTTGGTGCTGGACTGGTAACGTAGAAGCCCTATCTAACGACTATGGATATAAATAACCCTATATAAAGCAGACGATACTAAGCCCCTCCCTCTTTTGAAAATGGTCCTTAGATGGCAGCGCAATGTACAAAAGTAACATAATAAATAAAAGTGTCGTATACAGTTTCAATGTATAATTTAAAGCAATGAAAAACAAACTTATAAATTAATTTCCTATTATCCCCAGAACCATAAATAATAATGAAGACGTGATACGGAGTCGCAACCGTGTCACACCCTGTACAGTTAAGAAATTAAGTAACGGGTACACCTTATTCTGACACTGATTCTGAAAAGGAAAATGGGCAAAAAGAAAAATGAAAGTGGAACAGTGCCCACTCCACTCTTCGGGCTAAAGACTTTTCCAAGGAGAAAATAGCTCTCTGTATTAGAGTTTAGCTGGAATTACACGCTCCCTTAAAGCAAAGAAGAGATAAAAGGGCCGGGTATAGTACATCGTATACAGTATACTAGGGAGCCAGGCTCAAATGAATAATGGGCAGAAGCTCAGCCGTTAATACAAGGCCTAATTAAGACAAAAGGCGTACGGGGTGGAAACCTAGAGTACAACCTTACCATACCATACCTAGCACGTGCTCAACTCAATGGATATTTCTGCGAAATACGTACGCTTTGTTTAGAAAAGACCGGGAGAATCAAATCTATACGCTAGCTTTTTTTTATTCCAAGTTTTCCTCTACTCGCTTCCGGAGAAGTTGAATTATTCTTTTCTATTTTGAGAAATTGTTTTAATTGAAAGACTAAACAATAGAGTCAGAATTTTGTCTAAAAGAGCTGCCAGGTCTCTTTTGTTAAGCATATTTCGGGGATGTTAAGTGTTAAAGAGAAAATGTTTCTTTTATAACTTCGTACCGGAGAATTATTCTATTGTATATTTAGTGTATTTTATAAATTAAATGGGGCTGAGAGTTTCACTCGATTATTTTTTTACTTTAATTAGCTTTTAAATTTTTAGATAAAATCTAGTGACAGATTTAGGACTTTTTATTCAGAGAGAGGACTAGCAAAATAGGTTCTTTACACTTGCAAGAATAAGATTAACAACAACTTCTACTCCTTAAAAAATATAAATTGATTCTCTATGGACTAATACATCATAAAAATAATGAAAATTTTCATATTTAATAGTAAAAGTCTAATCTCCTCTAAATATTGATTGAAAAAGCGCATCGAGCATCAACAACAGCCTCAGTATCTTTTATAGTTTATCAAATATCGATGAAAAGTTATATCTCCGCATATCACTTTATAAAAAGAGTATCTTAAAGAGCGTATTAAATGTAATAGAGAAATGAGAGTTTACTGGGTTTAAGAAGGAAGGAAGAGAAGAGGAGAAAAAAATCCCCAGTTGAAAATGGGTTTTTGATATTGTCCGATAGCGTATATATAAGTATAAACTCGACGTATAACGTCATGATGTTATAAGTTGAGGGGAAGTAACGTATATATTGGTAGAGATGCGTGGGGGAAGATTTTACGTTGTATATAGCATATATTGGGACCCGATTTTCGCTTGAAACCATTTTTGATCCTTCAAAAATAAAGTCACCGACGCCGCCAAAAATGGTAGCTCCTTTTCCTATATATCGTATGACGCGAGCGAATGAGCGAGCCTGGAAGAGCAAGATGTACAAAGAAAACAAGATTGGCAAGTCAATAATGGCCCGCAAAAATTGAAAACCATCAGGGGATTTACTAATTTTGAGGGAATGATAAAGTAAAGGTTAAAAACCTGCAGCGTTTATCTAATTTTAACAAGAATATAAAATAATAAAAGGCCTTAAATTATTTCTCTTCCAATATCGAAAGTATAAAATAATGATTATTTCATATTGAAACCACGTATCCATCTTCAATATGAAAGAAGATACACGCAAGTAGGTTTTATTCAGAAGCCAAGGCCCTACCCCTTTGAAGCCCACCATGACGTAATATTCTACGAAGAACTTAATTGGCCACCCTAAATCTAAACGTCATCTACTAAACAAATTTTTCATTTCATCCACCCGTGTTTTATCAGACTAATAACCATTAAACCAGTAATATTTCCGAGGGTTTAAAAACTCGATATGGTTGGTATAAGTCCAATGTATAGAAAACGGGAAAAAGTTCTTACTCTAGATTAGATGAAGACCGGGCGATTCCCAAAGAGGTTCGATAGAGCGAAAGGAGAAAGATGGTAACGGAGGGAGAGGAAGGACGGGGGGAAAGAGGGGACGGGAAAAATGATGAAATCCATTAGACGGAGCGCGAGATTAGGAAATATAAATTTTCCATCAGAAGCCAGAAGAGCTAGAGAAGAAGAGAGAGATGCCAAGAAGAAGAAGATGAAAACCATCTCGGAAAACTCCATCGGATTCGAAGATGCTAGGAAAATAAATATCGTAGCGCGAGCTGTAGTTTTCTTTGCCCAAAGTACCGAAAGGGAGTTTGGGACGTATTGAGTTTGAGAAGGGTATAACTGGAGGGCCCAAGTCTATTAATTAGAAGTGAATATAAAGATTTCTAAATCAATTTCCATGCCTTTATGAAGGAGTTGTATGAAAATGATTGGCGAAATTCTAGAAGAAAAAAATTTAATTAACTAGTTTAAACTGGAAAATTTTGATTTTAATTAAATTTCGGATTGAATGGTCACCGCTCCAACACCAGTTGTTAATTAGAAAAGGTCGCGATAATTGTACTATAACTTTTTTTCCCAATACTAGCTCGGCAAATTAATATCAGGAATCTGTTCCTAACCAAACTTGTTTTACGTGTAACACTAACAAACAAACAAACCCACTAACACCCTTTCAATAATCTACGTAGTAAATATATAAAACCACACGTAGACAAGAATAATTTCCGTGTAAGGAACAGTAAAGTGTTCGTTAAAGGAATGTTTAAGGGTTAGGTAATTGATTTTGGTGGAAAACAGAGGGAAGGGGGGGTTGCTTAAGATCTTTCTCGTTAGGTTACCCTGACTACGAAAAACGGATTTTAGTATTTTTCAGCAGTTGTAAAATTTCCCACGCTCGTCTAAAGATTGTTCTAGTCCGCCCGATTTCTTAACCTGACCATTAGTTTTATCCGAAATATTAAGTTTTAAGGTTTAAAAAAAAAAATAAAAGAAAATTTCATTAAAAAGAACATCTTAAATTAATGTGAAACTGTCCTTCAAGGGACATTCTTAATACGTTAAGATCTTGCTAAAGATAAAAGAATCCTGAATTTGAATATTTAATAGCGCGGGGGAGGCACGGCGTTTTAGATTAAAATTTATATTACCTGTCCGATATGGCATATTCGAATATATCATTTATTTCTTTAAATAGAGAGTGTAATACGAAAGGGTAGTAGAACCGTGAAGTACAGTTGGTTTTATGGGAGATTTTGAGTCAAAAATGTTCAATGATTTTTGCCCCCAAGTTATGATTTGAGTGTTTTAGAGATGAACCCTTAATTTTAAGTAATATAAACTGAAAGACAACGCCAATGTAGTTAAGGGGGGTGTAAAGCACAGTTCCAACCATAACTTGAAAACTGTGTCCCTTAGAGCAAAATTTCATTGAACATTTTCAACTCAAAATCTTCCATTGAACTCAGTGTACATCTGTCGTACCACCCTTCATGAAACACCCAGTATGTTAACTGTAACATAACAAATATCTTGCATATGGAAATAAAATTCATTATTAACAAAACAATTTCCATAAATACACAGTACAACATTTCACACTCTCTTTAATATGTCAAAGCCATAGAGTTCAAATATGGAGAACATACACCCAACGGCATAAAAAAGAAACGTTTTCAAATACTGAATAATGTAATACGAGCAGTGAAAAAAAAAGAAGTAAAAAGTAAAAATCCGAAAGACGTATGAAAAAAAGGCCCAAAAACAGCGTATTTTCTCTCTCTAGGGAAATAGGCTTACGTTTGGAAAATGGAGAACGTTTTATTCTTAACAAGATTATTCCAAATCTGGATTCGATAGAGGGATTCAACGGATTGCACGCCCAAATCAAGCAAAAAAGAGAAAGAAATAGAGAGAGAAAAGTTGGGATGAAAGTACACGAGAAGGAGTAGTTTTTGATAGATCATATACCTCTGGATACGGATGCAAAAAGAAGAAATCCGACTACCAAATAAGAACCCAACAGCGATTTATATATGTATATCATTTAAATAAGTAAGGATATACTATTGCTTGGTAAACCTAAAAATGGTTGCTTGACCAAGGCTTAAGTGGATATTTTTCTCAGCAATATTTTTATACTTATTGCATCTAGTACCAAAAGATCGAGTTTCACGGCCAACTTAGGTGTTAAGTTTGTATTTTCCTTGTTGGCCGTACCAATACTTTGGTCTATTTGTACTGGACGATGAATAAAACCTGGCGGGAAAAGAGCAGTATTGCCAGATAGAAAGGTTTGCAAAAACTGTAGTATTAGTTCTAAGAAAGGTTCTCTTCGGAAGTTAAAATTATAATAATTTTAATTTCTTGCATAGCTTTACTGTACCTATTCCAAGGCAAGCATTTTTCCAAGAAACCAACCGCAATTAGCCCCACTTTTGTTAATAAACCTATCACTTTAATGTCTTCCAGAAATAATTTCCAATAGGATTATCTATATATAATTTCAATTTCCTGGGCCCAAAACCAGCATTATTTTTTTATTATTAAATTCGGGAATTAAGGTAGAACTAACTCCCAAGTTAATTCGTCCAAGATTGTATCTGAGAGATAGCCTGCAGAAACAAAGTAATTTAGAGATTCTCTTTCGGTGCTTATATATATGTAAAAGAGATGAAAGAAAATTTCTTTATCTTTATCTTGGACTGCTTTTATCTCTCTGTTCGCGAACATTGCAAAAAAGAAAGAAAGAATTTAGCGTCATAAAGAAAGCGAAGAACTCAATAAATATCGTGAAAACGAATTTAGGTGTTTTTCTTTCTATTTCTTTGCACGAAACTTGATCATGCCATAAAAATGTTCACTTAAAGAAAATAATTTAAATGAAATAATGAATTAACCTAAAATTCACTTGAATATTTCGTTCCAGGATATTCTTAATTAACTAACTGCATGAGTGTTTAAAGTTCTACATGATGTTAAGAAAATGGTGGTGCATAAGTTTACAAGTTATGTTCCTTCCATGAGTATGACGCTACAGGTCTATACCTCGTAATGCTAGAGACTTACAGCTCGAGCTAGTTCTAGCAGAACGAGAAGCCAGAATTAATTTTAAAGTTCATCTTCCTATTTATTCTGTACTAAGCCTTTGACAGCAGCGCCTCATCAGGCGTCGCTTTACCTCGAATCTATGACCTACGTACTTCACTTCATGACAAGCTCCCGTTTGTAACCAGTGACAAACTTATGGAACATATCTTATGAACTTATGGTGGTGGGATGGTTCTATGGAAAATCACTTTTGAGTCGAAAATGTAACTTCTATGATATTTTGCCGCCCTTACCACTAATTACAAATTATGATTAGAGTATTTTACGAACGACCCCTAAACAATTTTCAAACTGTTTCAAGCTCTCGCTAATCTCTCAAGTACTTTGAATTCTACCTCCCACGTAAGATTTTGAATTTGAGACTAAGTTTTAAGTAACGTTCCGCCCAATAAAGGAGACTAAACAGCGTATAAAACATATGGGCACACACACACACGCACAAAGAGAGAGAGAGACAGCAACAAAGTTAAATTTAGCATTACGAAACCCCTTTTTTCCGTCTGAAGAAATTATTTTCTTTCAGTTTTTGTCGGCGGTATTCGCTTTGAGGACTCGGGAATTTTTTTTTCTTTTAAATTAAAAGCACGGAGAAATATCTCGATTCGAAAATGAAAGACGATAAGCGTTGAAAACAACTGTAAAAAAGGAATCCTAAGAATTCGCTCCGTTTTCTCATTTATATTTTTGTTTTCACCTTAGGTTTTGTTACTTTTTCTCCAAAAGATGCTGGGTTATATTAGTGTGATGGGACATGTCGTATATTTTACTTGAATTTTAACTTTGGAAAATTAATAGATACACTGAAATGCCTTCGAGTTGTGATTCTGCAAACGTTTATCTATTGAATGATAGTAATTACTTGTGTCTACATTAATCATTTCCTGAGATAATTAACATTAATAGAAAAAACTAATTTTTATCTATTATGAGACGTGAACCCCAATTTTAAAGTTCTATAACTCTAGCTTCATATCACTTGAATGGAAATCCCTTCAAAATTTGATACACAAAATTCTACTTCATATAATGATACCAAAAACGTATTTCTACCTCAATTAGGTCTCGAGATATAAAGCGTTGAAGAAAAACTCATCTTTGATCCTAATGCGACGTGAACCCCATCTTTGAACCTTCATAACTATACCTTAACAAAACTTCCAAGTAAATCCATTGCCTATTTGATAGACTAGATTCCCCTCTATTAAATGGTACTAATTATTAAATTAAAATTACCTCAATTAGTACCGGAGATATTCGAGTTTAAACTAAAAACTAATTTAAAATATTTTTCAGAGGATCACATTATCCCTAGTACATCTTGTTAACTCTCAATCCCTACACACACTATCCTCGCAATTGAGTTGAACCAATTGGCCGCTAATTTTCTTTCGAAAAGAAAAAAAAAGAGAGAATCATCCGAAAATAGAAGGAATTCTTCGTTTCGTTTGGTCTGGTGGAAAACAAGTTAAAGAAAAAAGAAGAAGAGGAAGAAGAGGACCGGTAAGGCATAAAAAGTGTAGCGCCCAGTTTTATCATTTTCAATATTTCTACAATCATGCCATAAATCTATGCTATTTCTTTCAAAGTTCAAAAACCGTCTCTACTTTTAGCAACTTGTAAATCACAGATAAAACTAGTATGTCACCCTGACCCTTTATTATTTCTTAGAAATAGCTCAAACTCGGTAGGAAAGGTTTCTTAATGCAATGGCCATGCATTTGACCTTATCTCCCTAGCGTCCCATTACCTGGTTAGAGAGAGGACCCTCTGCTGGTCAGGTGCGGTTCCCCTCTCTACCCATTAGCGGTGCTCGCCTTTTATCATAGCTTAATCTTAGGTTCCATCGGTTTCTTTCAAAGTTTTTAACAGTATATGGCGTTCACTATGACTCTCCCTTATCCCAATATTTTCAATACTTCGTACGAGTAATTGCCAAATGCCAAATATTCTAGGAATAGTAAAAGTGTTCCTCTATTACAAAATTTATGACCATGTGTGTATCTATGTATATATGTTGCCAATTAGCTAATGGGTGCGATGTGTGGGATCTGTGCGCGAAGCATCCATTCCCATGACCTTTGAACTTGAAAAGGGGTAAAAGACCCCTCAAGAGGTGGTGGCTAACGCGACCAAAAAGCAACCAATCACCGGTGTCTTGAGACACGTGGCTTATAACTCGTGACCGTGAGAGGCCCATGCCCCATGTCGCCAGTTGGTTTTCCGGTTCGACGTAACCACGGCCAGACTCGCCGATTGGTGCCTGCCTTGGCACCAGACAATTAATAAAGGATAAAAACGCCGGACACAAAGAAAAAGACAGACTTTTGACTTTTGACTTTGACTAAAATCCTAAAGAGCTGGAGAACATCTAGCCGCTCCGGACTTCTTGACCAACACCGAGGTTGCTCCCGTCTCGCCGTCGAGAATGCTTCAGAGTTAAACCGGTGCCATTTGGCGAACTTTATAAAAGAGGCTTTGGCCCAGCGCGAACAACTATACCGCGAACGCGATCCACCACCCACGCAAAGGTCACCGTAAGTCCAAAGTGCCATGCACTATAAATTTGTAAATTTGTAAATATGTCTTAATTCAATCCTTGTAAGTAGTAAGGAATATCTTTAATGTATCAATTGAGACGTAATTTGTTTTATGATTATTAATTGTTTTATGATTATTAAATGGCAACTCGTACGAAGTATCCCCTCGCAATGTTTATTTAGGTAATTTAAGCTTATACCTAGCGTCACTACAAGCAGAAGCCACTTAACCTCTAGACAACTCGCAAACCCTGAAAGTTTAGCGAGGAACCCGCAGTGTTTCTTAAGGATAGTTCATTTGTAGCCGTAGTTCCGTTCTAATGTTTGAAAGGTTTAAGGATTAAGGTTAAAAGTTTTCACTCAAACAAAGGTTTAAGAACAATACGCGTTACAAATTGGGGGTCCGTCCGGGATAAATTGGTTCATTAAGGTTAATTAATAAGGTTTAAAAAGAATTTTGTCGGGTGGCTTCCACTGTAGTGATTATAGGTATCAATTGTTATTGTTTATAGTTTACTATTTTGTGATATGATTCAGATATTTGTTTGATTATCTTTACCTATTTACCGAATTTACCGAAACAACGCTATATACAGTTTAATGAGTCTAAACTCCATGAATCAATATAGTCGGTTTTCTGACGAACTTATCGTCGCTTTACAAAATACCAGGGCAGATAGATATAATACTCGTAGCCAAAGGCAAAGTAACTCCTTGATTATGGGGCCTGTATTAAGAAGTAACCCACCGTCCCCTCGCAGTACTTCCCCTGTTCGTTCCTCCTTAGGAGGGTCAGTTAGTATGTTAAATTTGAGTTTCGCTGGAACTTCAGCCTCAGGCGCCAATAATACCCCCATTGTTCCCAACACAGTTGCCCCAGTAAGTTCTCTCGTTCAGGTTAATCCAACCTCTTCGAATCAAACTCAAGCTCCCAGTAATACATTAGTGAACATTCCTATTGTACCCATTGTACCCCCAGTAAATAATAATACACCAAATCAAACCCAAGCTCACGGTAATACACTGCCATCAGTAAATGTTCCTATTGTCCCTCCGCTACATAATAACCCAGTTCCTCCCTTAGTTCAAGTAACCCAGCCAACACCTGCCATTACACCCTCCGTTTTAGACCAAATTCTCGCTAAATTGAATCAAATTGATAACGATCAAAAGCAATTGAGAGCTGACTTGGCGGATGTAAAGAATGGCCAAGCTAGCACCCCTTTGCCTCCTCAAGTTGCCGCCATTGCGACCACCCAAAATTCGCAGCCAGTGCCAGGTAACAATCCGAGTATACCTTCCCCCCCTAGCGTTCAAAGCGTACCTTCGGTTACGGGCGCCTTATCTTCATCTATCGTTGGCGGGACAGTTTCTAACCCCTCAGTCTCGCAACCCTTCGCTCTTCACCCCTTAACGTACTCCACCCCCTCTGCTGCTCCCATGTTTAACGGTAACCCCATGGATGCGGGGCCAAAAGATTTTCTGCGACGGGTTAAGCAGATGATGTTTACCTATGGGCTAGAGGAAGAAGTGTTTGTGCAACGTTGGGTTCCGTCAATGTTAGGGGGCCCGGCTTTAGACTGGTTCCAAGATGAAATGCCCTTTTCTAGCTTTCAGGATTTTGAAAATAGGTTAAGAAAGAATTTTGAACGGGAAGCCAATGACGATTATGTGAGGGATAAAATTTCCGAAAGGATTCACAAACCAAACGAGCCTGTTTCTGACTATGTTACATCAATGCATAAATTATTTTCACAATTAAATTCCCCGATGCCAGCGAGTGAGCAAGTTCGCTCGTTGTTTAAAAACTTACACAGAGACATTAAAGCTTATTTGGTTACAAAAAGGTACATAAACATTCGTGAATTAATAGATGACGCCATAGCGACCGAAAGAATTATTCACACCCCTTCACATTCTTCCTACCCCAAGCAAATCGCCAGTGTGTCCCAGAACAATAGGACTAACTTTACGCGCAATGTAACTAAGCCTTTGAACCCCAACGCGCAAAGTTACCACCCCGGTAGGAGTAATTCTTACGTCAGGAATCCCATGTCCCAGGCGCAGTTTTTCGATAAGGAGGGAAACTATTTCAATCCCTACGTCATTTGTTACACCTGTCAAAAGCCAGGACACAAATCTAATTGGTGCCCAAATAAGGCACAATGGAAACCGGGAAACGGTCCAGCGGGCGGTCCGAAAGAGGGTCCGGATCAGTCCGCGCAACAACAATAAGAAGTAAGGAGGCCGGCACGGAACAAATTACACTAGCTACTCTAGAAAAGGATGACTTACAGGTGGGGCAAGATTTTTTACAAATTTATTTAGGGGCAGTTCCGTGCCTGGCGTTAGTTGACCCTGGTTCAACAGAAACAATAATTAACAGCGCTTTAAGACCCCAATTAGAGAAATATGGATATGTAACAAATGAGAAAAATTCGGCTTTAAGACAGGCAGATGGTTCACTTTTTCCCATAGAAGGAACCACAATAGTACCCTTTTGTTTACCCAAGAAACAAATAACTTTCGAGGCTTCCTACGCCAAAGGCATGCAATATGAGTGTATTTTAGGGAGAGACATCCTACGCGAGACCAACATGGTTATTGATTACGGGAGAGGAGTTTTTAGTTATGAAGAAGGTTTTAATGGTTCTTTAAGTTTTGATGGTTTAAGTTTTAACAAATCTCCCGTACATAGAAAAATTGGCCAAGCGTATGCGTTGTCTTCGACTTCCCTAGGTGTGGCTTCTCCGAAGCACGCCATAGATTATGATGGTATAAGCGCAGCCCTCGAAAAAGCACCCTTAGATAACAATCAACGAAAAGTTTTAGAATCTTTAGTTTTTAAGTATGAAAATATTTTCTCCACTACCCCTGGTAGAACAAAGCGCGTCGAGCATTACATTGATATTGGAGACAGTTTACCCATCTCGAGCGCCCCGTATAGATTTTCACCTGCCAAGAGAGCCGAACTCGATAAGTTAATAAATGAAATGCTAGCCCAGGATGTCATCGAGCCCTCAGACGGCCCGTGGGCTTTCCCCACTATAATAGTTTCAAAGAAAGATGGCACCTCGCGTTTGTGCATAGATTACAGAAAGTTAAATGCTATAACCCGTAAGGATGCTTATCCCTTGCCCCGGATAGATGACATCTTGGACAGTATACACAAACCCAGTTACATAACCACACTAGATATGAGAAGCGGATACTGGCAAGTTCCCCTTCACAAAGAACATAGAGATATAGCCGCCCTGGTCACCCATCGTGGATTATTCAGACCAAAAGTATTAATGTTCGGGCTGACGAATGCTCCAGCCACGTTTCAAAGGATGGTCAATAACCTGTTTTCGGATATGTCTGATAGAGGGGTGTGCGCGTATCTCGACGATTTAATTATCGCGTCCGCTGATTTCGATACGCACATGGCAACGTTAGAAGAAGTTTTTAATAGATTAGCAAATGCGGGCCTTACAGTAAAAGCGTCAAAGACGCAATTTTGTCAAAGTGAGTGTAGGATACTGGGTCATATAGTGAACAATTCCGGAATTAAAGTGGACCCAGAGAAAACATCAACAATGAGCAACTTTCCAACCCCCCGTAACATTCGTCACCTTCGCCAGTTTTTGGGTATGGCAAGTTATTATCGTAGATTCATCCCAAACTTCGCCAAAATAGCTAATCCCTTAAACACCCTCCTGCATAAAGACCACAAGTGGCGATGGACCCCGGTACAAGAAGAAGCCTTCAACACCCTAAAGCAGCGCTTATCGACTGCGCCTATCTTAAGTTCCCCCGATTACTCGGTCCCTTTTAAGATCCATACGGACGCTTCGAACACAGGGGTGGGCGCGGTTCTTTCCCAGACTATCGAGGGAAAGAAACACGTCATACAATACGCGAGTCGCTCTTTAAGTACCGCCGAAAGAAAATATTCAACCACGGAGAGGGAATGTTTAGCAGTACTCTGGGGAATAGAGAAATTCCGCCCATACATTGAGGGAACCCACTTTCACGTCTATACTGACCATAGTGCAATCTTATGGTTACACAAAGCGCCCGATCCTACAGGTAAATTTGCCCGGTGGAATTCGCGGCTTCAGGCGTTTGATTTCACCATCAACCACATCCCAGGCAAAAACAACGCCGTCGCGGATGCATTATCTCGTATAGACGAGGATGCTGCTATTGTTGGATCCATTGCCTCTATCAGAAAAACTGAACCAATTGTTAAGTTTGATACAGAGGAAATAATCACTGCCCAACGTAGTGATAAACGAATAGGAGCGTTAATCTCATACTTAGAGAACAATAGTTTACCAGATGATAGTGAGATAAAAGGGTGGGTTGAAAACATAGCCCCATCCTGTGACATCAGAAACAAAATCCTCTACAAAGAGGTTGATAAAAATGTTAATTGCGATAATGGGTGGGACCTTTTCAAAATTTTAGTACCAGAATCTTTAAAATCTAAATTATTACATATTAATCACGATATCCCGTCTGCCGGTCACCTCGGCATTAGAAAAACCACCAAACGCCTTCAAAAACAGTTTACTTGGCCAGGCCTAACCCTGGACACTATTAAATACATTCGATCCTGCCCAGTATGTCAAGCTCACAAAACCCCACCCATCTTACCCGCAGGCTTAATGAAACCCTATGACGTCACGGAACCTTGGGATGTCATCTCCATAGATTTGAAAGGACCCTTTCCCCGCAGTAAACGTGGTTACCGGTTTATATTAGTCGTTACCGATATTTTGTCCAAATGGGTAGAAATTATTCCCCTTAGAAATGCCACCACTAAGCCCATAGTAACCCACCTAATTGATGATATATTCTCGAGATTTGGTCTACCATCGTGTGTAGTCTCAGATAATGGAAGTCAGTTTTGTTCCCGTTTGTTCAAGCTAGTGTTTGAAAAACTGCAGGTTAAGCAGCGATATACCTCCCTCTATGCACCCCAAAGTAACGGTGTAACGGAAAGGTATAACAGAACAATTGGGACTATGATAGCGTCTTTCATTCGAGACAATGACCAACGAGATTGGGACAGGTGGCTCCCACAATTCGCAATGGCGTTGCGTACGTCAGTGCAAGAGTCAACTGGACTCACCCCCGCGTCAATAATGTTTGGACGCGACATAAGAACCCCTGCTAGTTTAATTACTCCCAAAGATCCTGATCACTATTCTGATCCAGAGGTGGAGAAGCTATATTCGTTACGTGTCCTTCCGCGCATAAAAGAAGCGGTTGAAAAAGCGAGAGCAAAAATTAAACAGGCCCAAAATAGACAAAAGGGGTATTATGATAAAAAGCATAGGGAGTTTGAGTTTAACGAAGGAGACTTGGTGTTAAGGAAAACGCACTTTCTTTCAAAGAAAGTCGATAGTTTTGCTGCCAAGCTAGCGCCCAATTTTGATGGCCCCTTCCGTATACTTCACAAATTATCGCCCCATACGTACAGGTTGGAGACCCTAAAAGGTAGGCCGCTTAAAGGAACCTACAAGGTGTCAAGCCTAAAACCGTACGTGGACAGGACAGATTTTGCTCTGGCTAGCGATGATTTTAGTACTATCGACTCGAGCGATAGCGAAGATGAGTCTGAGATTAATCTCAATACTCATAGACCCGTTGGTAGAGTATTGCGACCACGGGATCCAGTTACTAAAAGAGTTTTAACTAGGCCTAAAGTTTAGATTTAAAGAATTTTGATTCATGGACTAGAATGATAAATAAATTTTCTAGTAGTTTAAGATTTTGAAGAAAATCTTGGTTAGTTTTAAAGTATTGTTGGAATAAAACGGGTACCCCTGTATATAGCTGCGCGCGCTCTTAAGTATTTGTTTGATGGATTTAATTATTTTGATTGTATTGTGCTTCGGTTTGCATTTATTCGGTTTGAAAAATAATTTTTTTTTGTTATTAACTTAATTGTGTTTAAAAGGGAAAATAATTTGAATTAGTTTATTGTTTTAAAAATACTTGACTTTGAATTAACTTTGTGTTTAGAGTAATGGACTTTCAATTACCTTTGTGTTTTGTTTTACAAATAATTGACTTCAATTAACTTTATGTTTTACGAATAATTGACTTTAAATTGTGTTTTTAAGAGTAATTTAGCTTTGGTTACATTTTTTTGTGTGTCTTCTATTAACTGTTTGTTAGGGTTTATGTTTTGATATTTAGATTTTACTGACAATAATGGTCTCACGAGGTCGTTGAGACTTTAAGTGGGGGAGAGTTGTAGCGCCCAGTTTTATCATTTTCAATATTTCTACAATCATGCCATAAATCTATGCTATTTCTTTCAAAGTTCAAAAACCGTCTCTACTTTTAGCAACTTGTAAATCACAGATAAAACTAGTATGTCACCCTGACCCTTTATTATTTCTTAGAAATAGCTCAAACTCGGTAGGAAAGGTTTCTTAATGCAATGGCCATGCATTTGACCTTATCTCCCTAGCGTCCCATTACCTGGTTAGAGAGAGGACCCTCTGCTGGTCAGGTGCGGTTCCCCTCTCTACCCATTAGCGGTGCTCGCCTTTTATCATAGCTTAATCTTAGGTTCCATCGGTTTCTTTCAAAGTTTTTAACAGTATATGGCGTTCACTATGACTCTCCCTTATCCCAATATTTTCAATACTTCGTACGAGTAATTGCCAAATGCCAAATATTCTAGGAATAGTAAAAGTGTTCCTCTATTACAAAATTTATGACCATGTGTGTATCTATGTATATATGTTGCCAATTAGCTAATGGGTGCGATGTGTGGGATCTGTGCGCGAAGCATCCATTCCCATGACCTTTGAACTTGAAAAGGGGTAAAAGACCCCTCAAGAGGTGGTGGCTAACGCGACCAAAAAGCAACCAATCACCGGTGTCTTGAGACACGTGGCTTATAACTCGTGACCGTGAGAGGCCCATGCCCCATGTCGCCAGTTGGTTTTCCGGTTCGACGTAACCACGGCCAGACTCGCCGATTGGTGCCTGCCTTGGCACCAGACAATTAATAAAGGATAAAAACGCCGGACACAAAGAAAAAGACAGACTTTTGACTTTTGACTTTGACTAAAATCCTAAAGAGCTGGAGAACATCTAGCCGCTCCGGACTTCTTGACCAACACCGAGGTTGCTCCCGTCTCGCCGTCGAGAATGCTTCAGAGTTAAACCGGTGCCATTTGGCGAACTTTATAAAAGAGGCTTTGGCCCAGCGCGAACAACTATACCGCGAACGCGATCCACCACCCACGCAAAGGTCACCGTAAGTCCAAAGTGCCATGCACTATAAATTTGTAAATTTGTAAATATGTCTTAATTCAATCCTTGTAAGTAGTAAGGAATATCTTTAATGTATCAATTGAGACGTAATTTGTTTTATGATTATTAATTGTTTTATGATTATTAAATGGCAACTCGTACGAAGTATCCCCTCGCAATGTTTATTTAGGTAATTTAAGCTTATACCTAGCGTCACTACAAGCAGAAGCCACTTAACCTCTAGACAACTCGCAAACCCTGAAAGTTTAGCGAGGAACCCGCAGTGTTTCTTAAGGATAGTTCATTTGTAGCCGTAGTTCCGTTCTAATGTTTGAAAGGTTTAAGGATTAAGGTTAAAAGTTTTCACTCAAACAAAGGTTTAAGAACAATACGCGTTACAAAAGAAAAGGAGGTTTTTCGTAAAACCCTTACCACCGGGATTTTCTCCCTCTCTCTCTACCTCTCACTAACTCTCAGAGAGAGAATTTAATTAAAAAGGAACATTCGAGTGATCGGACTAGAGCAAATCCTCCAAATCAAGAGAGGAAAATATCTCAGTTATTCTTCTTGGGACTAAGCTATTTTGAGATGAAATCCCGGATAGATTAGTGACATACAATGTTATCCATCCTCCAATACAGGGTGTTTCTGATTATAAGTCAGCCATAAATTAAACGGTGTGTTCACATGATTAAACTGAATGGAAAGGTCAAGGAACATAGGCTCTACAACATTTAGTTACGGAGATACGGACTCCCAAACATTGGCTCCCCCAAAACAAGGAACTACAGGACTTCAAATATTAGACTTCAACCTAAGAACGTTAACGAACCTTTACCAAGCAGAAAAGTTTACTTTTAAATGGGTAGAAGTGTCCGTATGCTGATTAAAAAAGCTAATTACCCCACTATTATATGGTTTTAGTGGGCCAATCAATATTTGGAAGCCCATACCACCGGTAGCTAAATGTTGTGAACCCCATGCATGATCTGGTGACCTTTTCCACTCAACTCAACTGGACCCAAAGAACAAGTCTTCGTTTATTTTATGATAGACTTATCAGACACACCCTGTATAGTAAGTAAAATGTCGTTAAAGATGGGATAGTGCCAGCACGTTTTTGGGGGTGACATGTTTCGATATAATAGGAATTTTCCAATTTACATTTCTAAGATACTTTTGGTAATCTCGAGTTCCCTTTTTCGAATCAGCGAGAACCAACTATAGAATTGAGAGAAAAATTCCGCGAGTTAATGAATATTGGCGACATTTGGTATCAACTATATGAAAAGCAATGATGGTATTACACCAAAATAACTGAGAAAATTAAAGCTGCGCAAATTCTTCTCAATGCGCCTGTTAATTTCTAAACATACAGTGTGGAATGAATAGATCTGAATAAGATCTTGTATGAAAATCGCAGTAATGCTGACGCAAAAATCAGTATACTCAACTTCAGAACATACGAAATTGAGAATGTGTTCAATTAGAAAAATTGCAAATAAAACTTACGCCTTTGATTTCATTTGTAATTAAGGATCATATAAAATTAATACTGTATACACAATAAATTTTTCGCAGTTTCAAAACACTATCTTGTAAAACGAAAACCATAGTAAACTACAAAAAATTCACATGGCCATTTGCGGCATGTCTAAGTTGTCTCTGACCTATGGGACGTTTTCTTGGTAAAGGAAACCAACAGGCAAGATTTCTAATATTATTTTCTAAGACATCACCAGCTTGTACGCTTCCTTGTACCATTACCAGAAGAGAAAAAAAAATATTAGGCCTCAAATATTTGATACGGTAGAAAAAGACTCGGTTACTCCATTTCCGCGATGGTGCTACAGAAATACCGGAAGTAAAGGAACCCAAAGATATACTGTAGCAAGAAAAGAAATAATGTTCACCGTCTTGGGGATCGACTTTTTAAGGCAGTTAATCAAAGGGAAAGCCGCGTTTATTTATAAATAATATATGGTTTTGATCGTTATAAATGAGTAAATTAAGTCTGATAAATTATTTTTGTTATTTTAAATATTTAGAAAATAATTCCGAATAAAATAGGGAGTTTCAGTGGAAGATGAAGTCATAACTGCGCTGCCTTCGGATTGGTGGAAAAGAACTATAGCTCGAAACCAGCATTGGCAGAGAAGAAACAACATAACTTTGTCCCTTGTCACCAAAGGTAATCCAAACTCAAACAGATATTTATTTTTCAAAACAAATCGAAGTCCATCCTTCTTTAATTTAAAAAAAAAATAAAACAACAAAAAGTTTTGATCCTAAATTAAAAGTTTGATTTATAAACTACTATCTCTTTAAAGAAACAAAAAACAAACAAGGCATATGCCTTGATTACGTCACTCTAATCTACTTCTTACAATAGTTTTTTTCATCTTCCCGCGCGTCCAAGAAGAATTTTCTTTTTCTTCTTCCATCATATTCGTTATATGGACTGGTACAAGGCATGCTCTCAAAACTCGGTTGAAATCGAAGAGCCAAGATTTTTTATACGCGTTTTCTGATATCTCAAAAACCAAACGAAACGCATCCCGTATTTTTTTCTGATACGGAATAACAGGTGGCGCGAAATATTTTAAAGATAATAAAAAAAGAGAACGGGAAATGTGCTTATATAGAAAAAACCACTACGTTGTGCTCCTTGGAGAAATTTCGTAAAAGCTAAACTATCCTTATCTGTACATGGAGAAAGGCAAAAAATTCAAGTTGAACCTTAACCGCACTAGCTAAGCTACCCGGTCCTTTTCGAAGGGGTTGGAAACCGAGGAAGAGTTTCCTATCCACGTAGACACTAAATGGTCTTTGGACCAATCTGTATGAAATACTCCATGATGTTGTTTAGAAATATTATGTTTATCAACTCCATAAACCGATGCTTTTAATCTAGGGGTTCGTGAAATTTTGAGATTCAAATTCCATGACTTTTTCAGGTTTTCCCTGACCTTTTTCTTTAGATTTTCCCTGATGTTTTAAGGTCCAATTGTTACTGTTCTCGCTAGCTCCGCGATTTCGGTATCTGATCAAAAGGGATTTGGCTTCCTTGACTTTGTTGCAACTTTTTAAATTTCCCGACCTTTCTCTAAATTTGCTGGAATTCTTAAAATTTCCCGACCTTTCTCTAAATTTGCTGAAATTCTTAAAATTTCCCGACCTTTCTCTAAATTTGCTGAAATTCTTAAAATTTCTTGACCTTTCTTTGACTTTGTTGAAATTCTTAAAATTTCTTGACCTTTCTTTGGCTTTGTTGAAATTCTTAATATTTCCTGACCTTTTCCTGACTTTGTTTCAAAATTTTAAAATTCCTTAACTTTCCCATGATCCTTCTGGCCCATTTTGAAATTCCCAGACTTCGTAGATTTTCCCTGACCTGTAACAACCCTGTTATATACGATAATACGTAAGTATATGTGTCTACAAGTACGCAATACCTTTGAATTGTGTTTTCTTTGGGAATTAAACTCAATTTACTCTTACCCTTTCGATAAAAGACCCTTAAAGGCCGCGGTTAAAACAACCAATAGAGTAGCGCCCAACGTGAAGAGTTTGGGCTTTTGAAAATCCGAAGAGAGAACCTCACGAACCTACGTTAATTTAGCTAAGAGTATTTGGTCTATTATCGATTTCTTTTTCGAGTTAGCCAGTGGTTTTCCACAAGGGTTTACATTCGAAAGAAAGAAAATAAGAAAAAAATTCAGGTCATTGATGTTACTAAAAAAAGGGTTACGAGGCTATTTTAGGTTTCCTTAACATTATAGACCTATACTTTTTGTTTTCAGTTTTTTTTTCTAGGATATCAAATGTAGACCAATAAAAAAGGGTAGATTTTTCTAAAAAAAAAAAAAAAAAAACTTTAGGACTTACAGTGAAACAAGATTTCTGTCTTTCCGGCAGCCCTAAGGGTCAGGGTATGTAGTTTCGATTTAGGCGCCAAATTTCATTTATGGCGGGAAACGTATATACTTGTATAGAGAAAAAAACGGATTTAATATCGTTTCACTTCCGAGAAAGGATTCAATTAAAGATATGTGAAGATAAGGGTCGAGGACAGAGCGAGCAAAAAATATAAAAAATTATTATGATGGTGTACGGATTCAAAAGAAAAACGTGGTACAGGTTCAGGTTTATAGTTGTATTAAGAAGCGATATCTAGTTTACTAGGGGGAAAGTATAAATTCTAGCTTTATCTCCAGTCCAAACGTAGCCTGTCCGGAGTTAATTCCCGCCTCTAAATTATACAACCAGCATCTCATTGGTTCTTGAAAGCTCGTGCACGTCAGCGCGACGCGAATGACGAAAATTACGTATTTTCTGACTGAGGAGAGGCTGCGAAATAGTCCGGCCTCCTTTTACGTCCCCCCTTATATTTTGAAAGGGGGACTGGGACTATGGCGAGCGCGAATACTTAGGCATCTTATAACTTCTCCCTAATAAACTAGATATCACTTCTTGGTTGTATCTATAAGTTCTTGGAATCAAGGTTGATTGAAATGCTGCAGAAAGGAACGCGCGTGGGTGCTTTATGATTATTCTAAAAACCCAGTTCAGTTCTTTTATGCCCGATATGTGGGTTGTTGATTAAAAAAAAAGAGAAGATAAGATCTGATACCAACTTCAACTCTCTTAGGGATGGTTTCTTTGATTTGTAACTTAGATAGCGTTAGTTTTAATTTGATTATAATATTATTTTCAATGGATACGTAGGTAGGTGTAGGTGTTTCAATGAAATGTAGTCCCACCACTTTTTCCCAAATGAATTGCAACGCCGCACGTGCTTGGGACGAAATGATGGACTAGACGTCTAGTACATTAAATCTTTCAAACACGTGGATTATTTTGGTGTTATCTCTTCGGGGACAAAATATTCGCGACCATATAAAATATACGCGTTATAATTAGGGGTTTTCAATCAACTTAATGGTTTTGACGTCATACGAACTTGTCAAAAATACGCCCCCAAGACAAGTTACAATAAATAAATAAATAAATGCCAAAAGCGCCGCGTGGTAGTAAGGAAATTGTATTTAAAGTTTTAACACTTACCCAGCTTGCCATCACAACATCCAAAAGTTCAAGTTGACACTTTGTATCGCATCGCAAATTTATGGAAGTAACGATTTGAGTTTTTTAGAGTCTTTAGAATCTGAAAATAAATAAATAAATAAATAAACGTTAAAATTAATTATTCAAAACAAGTAAAATTAAATATATTAAACTAAAGAGGGTTAGTACTATATTCATTATTAAAAGGAAATACTTGGAACATTACACCGATACAGAACCAATTGAAATTACATATTTACATGAATATGTTCATTTTAATATGTATATCAAACTGCAGTGAAATTTAAATATTCTAAAACAACACCAAAGAAAAAAACTTTTCTTTTACTTCCAACACCTGTTTTTATATTTGGGTGTAATATTTGATATTTCCTGCGCACTGCGTGGGCCGAGCAGAGGCATAACGCGAGACTTTAAAAAAAATGTCCCATCTTAGTGGTACTGTACCAAAAGCTGTAAGGAATTTTACAACGTCGTAAAATAAGCAATCGCGAAGTTGTAGGCACCACGATTTTTACGCTTTTATATTATTTTGTTTGGTTTTGTTTTGAGGGTAACGAATTTTAGATGGTTTTTGCTCCACGAATTTTATAACGTATCATATATTAATAATGTATTTCTAAGTTACTAAGTCCAATACCTACATTACTAGCTTATTTCTAATATTACGTAAGAGCATCTGAAGTTTAGTAGACACCGATATTTTGCGTCGGCATTATAATGAATTTTCAGACAAAATAAGCACGATGTTATAATTGTCATTCCTAAAACACGTAGACATATACTTAATTGGCATTTATTTCACTTATGATCTTATGTATATTTCGGGATGTAAAAGTTAGACCTACGACTATTATTACTCGCATACCCAGAATTTTACGTAGTACTGTTTTAAGTATATAGGTACATGATTACAAATGCATTGATCCCTGTGTTCTGGATTGCCAAGTAAATCAAAGGAGAAATATCTTTGTCCATCCTTTGTTCTCTAAATGACCCTAGAGAATTTCAAGGCTTCGACATTTCAGAGGTTCATTTAATGTGTATTATATTCTGCTTGAGAGTTCCCTTAATTATTTAATTACAATGTGGTTTGTTTATTTCTCGAGAAATCCATCTAAGATCCTGGAAATTTCTTAAAATTAGAAACTCGGACGGAATTCACTTCATCTATAGAATCCCATTTCAACAAATTTAACTTATTTTCAACTTCAAGAGTCGACTTACTCTTAAAAGTTTCCTATATATCGTAAAAAGCGAGAAAAGGCTTCGAACTTTGCAAAGTAAATTGGGTAACTTTTCAAAGAGTGGATTTTCGTGTTTAATGTCAGTTTAAGAAGCTTTTCCAATTTTAAGTTCAGGTTGTATTAATCAATTTTTAAAAGCAAGCCGGGTTTTCATGGATTTTTCTATGGTAAGTTACGTCATTGCTAGCTAGAGAATTGAGAAGGTAAATTACCGATCCTTTTTAGAGTGTAAAATTTTACCAGGGTAATTTTAATTTGCCCCGATTTATTACTGGTAGTTTACCAACCATTTTTCCCCAATGGCTTTAGTCATTTAGTCACAGCTATTACTTAATTAATAAAAAAAATTCACATCATTATCTCTAACACAATAGAATATTATAATTTTGGTAAAAAAATTCCGCAAAAACAAAAACATGAACAGCTGTTTTCGATACCGAATTCAAAGTTTCATATTACAACCTACTGCACCCATACCCTGACTTGTTTGTGTTTCCATTCGGGCCTAACGTTGTTCTAACTGAAAAAAAATTCAAGAACCAATCGCGACCTCTTATGACTTCTCGTCTTTTAAGTATTTGAACCCCGGGTAGCCATGCAGTCAACCATAGCTCGGGTACCGTTTGTAGATTTGAAGTCAACTTCAAGAATGATGGAAAGTAGATGGTGCAAAGCGATGCCTCCCAAGTTAGTGGCATCGGATAACGTTTGAAATTGGAAACCATGTTGGACAGCCTGTATTTATATGGTTTCTGCAGTGAAAAATGAAGTTAAATGTACGGAATTTGAAAGAAAAAAAGCTTAGCTGTTGAACAGTTTTTACCACACTCGGTTTGGTCGGTTGGTTTGGTATATGGTTTTAAATTACAAACAAGGGTTTCTTAGCGTCTAGCGACCGGTCTAGAAAAAATGCTAAAAATGGATGAAAATCGACATGGCATAACGGAAACAATTAAGGTTTCAAAAAATACTTCGTGAGGCACTACAAGTTGATCAAAGTTTTCATTGTCATTACTCTGGTGTTGACCGGAGAAATTGATGTCATTTCTTTCTTCATAACTCGAAAATAGTGGCCCGCAAGGCAAAATGGAGACAACTCCCTTAAAGAACATCTCCCTTAATTTATGCCAGACTTAGCAGAAATACAGTAGATTTGGTTACAGTGAGCTTTGAGTGAAAAAAATAATTGATATACCTAGAGGTGAAGAAAAACAATTTTTTCTTAGTACCCTAGAGACATTTTTCTTTACAGTACATTAGCGTAACACAAGCATAAGATAAATCTCAGCTGCATAGTGGCAAAATCATTAAAACTAAACACAATTCAAAGAATTTTTCTGATGAAGAAATTCTCTTAGTTAACAAAGGAACTTCGGATGTAAAAACCCTTCGTTCTTTCTTACGTTTTCCAAAGAAGAAATTCCGCTGTCTTTGTAAATGAAAACATTACATTCTTTCCATCAAGGAAAACAAATAATACCCCATCACTCCATAAGGAAACCACTCCAAGATGAGTGTATTAGAAGCGTACTGCTTTTCAACTTAAGATTACTCCACTATCAAAGGCAGTATATGTTTATTTCTCTATACTCTTTCAGATTTAAACTCTGGCTTAAAACACATGTAAGAACGCTCAAAGATGGAATATTGGGCTGTAACGCACGTGCACCATGATCTCGGGTTTGTCTTTTCCCGTCATATATATTGCCAAGATTTTAAATAAAAACTTATGACATCATAGTAACCCAAGAAAGCTAATCATATAACAACAACATAAGTCTTGCCTCTCCTCTAGTAAAACCTCAAACTAAAATACAATAAGATGGCGAACTACACACAGAAAAAAATGGCGAGGTTGAGTTCAGGCAGAGTGCACTCACTCCTCTTGGATGGGAAACGATGTTGGGTCGATATGGCTCGATTCAAGTGAAAAAAAGGAAAAAACCCAGTGGCTGTTTGAGCTCTTTAAACGCGTCGAAGGAGCGAGTTAGGCCTAAGGGTGGGCCGCGTTTTGCAAATTAGCATAAACAAAATCTCAATTTTCAAGGAAAGAAGAAGAAGAGAAAAAAGGACCAACGAATCGACGTTCAAAAAAAAAAAGAGGAGAAATTTTAAAATAACTTTGTTGCATCTATTTGCAACCACGCACAATACGTTTCCTGTTGGTGCGCCATAGAAATGTTTTTCATACATCTCTGGTTACTTTTTTTCTTTTATTTTAAAATAATGATTTTCAAAAAAAAAAGAATACAAAAGTAAAAAATGGGCAAGACCTAAAATTCTTGCATGGTAACTTTCAACGATATATCTTTTTTTTTTGATATTCGCTGACTAGGGTTTTTGCATAAAACAGGGAACGAGGGTTTTCCCATCTTTTTTGGTATGGTTGCCGGTTTAAAGTTCATTTCATTCTGAATGTTCTGCAGTCAAACGAAACATGGCGGAGAGAAATTCTATGAAAATCTTCAATAGGAAAAAGTAGTATTATTTCATACAAAGGAAACGTATAGTGGCGAATTCGAGCCTTCGGGGTCGATGTGAAAAATGTTAACTATATAGAGCAGTTTGCGTGAGCTAGACGAATAAAAATACAAAATTTGAAGATGCAAATATATTGATAGAAGAAGTTATTGTTAACTGCCCCTGAAGATCAGAATACGTATATTGATTTGCAATCTTCAGATGGAGGGCTGTAACTTTTACATATTTAACACTCGGTATATTTAGGGTTCATTATTTTAAATCAAACTTATAATTTAACTTCAATAATATCAAACTTCTCAAACCTTAAATTTCTTCAGAATGTATAGTAACTTCAGCGATATATATTTGTTTCCAAAATACTGTACAGCCCCATATATATTTTATTTCAAACAGTATCGGTTTTCAAAAAGAATCAAGCTATTCGAAGCTTGCAAAAGAAATACGCGAACCAAAAGAATAATATCAAAATTCTTCAACTCCACCATGTACCCGTCCCTAAAACCTTTTTCTTCAATATCAAGGAGCGAAACATGATTTTAAATCTGTCATATAACTGAATTTAAACGTTTCCCACGATACTCGCGGTACTCTATAGTGAATGTTTCGTCACTCTTATCTTTATTTCTCCTTTTCCTCAAAATAGTATCCTTCCTCCACTGAACCACTTCCGGGGGCGGAAGTAAAAAAAGTATTAAACGAATATATGAGAATAAAAAAAAGGAAGAAATATTCTTCAAGTCCCAAGTTGCTTTTATAACCACCACCGACTTGCGCAGGGTTCTTACACATTTTTCATTTCAAAATTTCCTGAATTTAAAGAGATTTTCCTGATTATCTAATGTCAATAAGTTCCCCATTCAAGTTTCTCCAATTTTATACGTGGAAAGGTCTGGAGAATACTGTGTTTAAAAATGACTAGCTAGTTACCCTTAATTTTCCAGGTTTTCCAGGAAGTGTAGTAACCCTGACAGTGCAGAGAAACTCAACCCTTGAGCCTAACATCAAATACAATAACTTCCTAAGGCGATTTCTTTATCTTTAGAGCGAAAAAAACCCCTTCCTTGCTTGCTTTCCTGCATTATTACAAAGATAACTTATAAGTATACGTTGATTTTTTTTTCGGGAGACCAAGGCTTAGGTTGTTGTGTAAAATTACTTGAAACGAAAATTATATTGGATATCTTCGAGAGAGAAAAAAATGGCTTAAGGATTTATTTAAGTATTTTAGGTTTGAAAACTAGTGTGGGTTGAATCTCCGGATAAAATTTATAACCCTAGATGATTTGACAGAGGTTTTTTATGTCTAACGAGAGTCCGAACTAGGTCTCATTTTGAAAAGTTTAAAATAATAGCTCAGTCGAAAACGTGGGTAATTCTTATTTTCTTAAGGGCTTCGTGACTTAGGTAGTCGGTCACTTGAAATTCCGCAGAAATAAAAATAACTCCGTTGGATCACGATTTCATAAATTGATGCTAGAGTTAAAAGTTTCACCAATTGAAACGAAAAAAAAAACCGCGTTATTGTATTTTTAACGAGGTTGCGATTTCTGGAAATACGAACAGAACAAATATAGCAAAATGAATAGAAAAATAGAATTCAAATGCAAAACTGCACTTCAGGTTTCGATTCATAAGCTTAGTGTCTATTCCTTAAATGTGTTGTCTCAGTAAAAAAAATTATAACTAAACAGAAATACAGGTATAATTAATTCCAAGTTATAAGAGCATCCACTTGGTATATTTTCTATCGTTTCTAAAAATACTGAAGGACATTGTTTTCAAAGTTCAAGGACATTCGTGTAAGCTTGTTATTAGGTCAAGGGTAATTGATAAAAATTAACTGTTGAACTTCAACTGGTAAGTTGCTATTTTATTTAATAGCAAAGTGGTTAGCCCGCTCTTCAAATTTTTGCATCTCATAAAAAGTATGCCAAAAGGGTACAGTACCAGAGGCTCGAACTACATCCCCATATTCTTAAGGTCTTTTCAGACGATATAACTTTTGACTGAACAAAATGGGTCAAAAAAGTTACTTGAGTAAGCAAGAATTGGTGATTCAACTTGTCCAAATCCTGTTCAGACGTTTCAACTATATAGTTTACTCAACTCAAGTCGACTCATTTAAAATTTGAATTGTCTGAAAAGGCCTTTAGTAACAACAAAACTACCTTGGCACTGTATTTTCCAACAGATACAAATAAACACAGCGCCGAAAAGTGGGGAGAAGGGACGAAAAAAGTATTGGAAGGAAATGATAGATAAATCACTGTTCAATGAAAGTCCATAAAGAAGATTACGTTATATGCCGGAAAATCCCATACTGATCGCTTTGTAATCCGTACCATTCATCCCATAACATAGTACCACCCAAGAAATAAAAAAGAAAGAAAGAAAGAAAAAATCGAATCGAAGTCTCTCTCCTTTGGTTCAAAAAGATTTATGACGTTTAAAGAAAGGGTATGTATGAACAGTATTTCCCAATTTTTTTTCCCCTCGGTTCAACTTCCGTTTTCAAGTTCCTGAATACAATAAAATAGGATAAAATTCAACCTAAGGTTGTATACCTTAAGCTTTTAATAATTTAAAACTGGCAGGGGGTTCTGAAGGTTAAAGTAAAATGCTATCCATTTGAACCCAAGAAAAAAATCAAAGTAATAAATATAAATAATTTTTTTTTTAAATAATTCAAAAAACAAAATAATTATTTTTATCTTTAAAGTTTATACAAAATTTTTAAAGGTCAAGGGGGGGGGGTAAAATAGAGACTTGCGTTTGACCACTCTGTTTTCTTATAAGACAATTAGATGGGTGTGTGGACAAACTAAAGGACTTTGGTGGACTGGCAACGTACCAATCAAGGTTCCGTCGTCTTAAGCAGACGATATTGCTGCTGCTCTTCTGAAAAAGGCTCTAATTTTGAAAAATCTAAACAAAATATGCTGGTTAAGTTCCCATCTTAAGATATCGAAATGTTGTTGCTTAATTTATGTCTGCATTAGCAAAGGAAAACAAGGATTTAAGCCAAATAACGTATGGAAATCAGCCCACTCAAGTGTTCCCTACTCCCTAGCTGGTTTTTGGTAACTCTTAAGAAGAAACAGGCTACAAATCCACCGTAAACATTTAGACTTATATGGCCCCAATGTCTTGTTTAGTCTAGAAATAGGGGGTGATTCCGACGCCGCGTGTTATAACTGGTTTTAATGGTCGTACCAGCTTCTAGTCTACGTAAACAAATGCTTCGATGACAAGCGAGCGGCCATGCGGAAACATTTCAATTTGATCTTTCTGGTCCTGGCTTAGCTTATAGTCACATGAGGCTTTTTGCAATCTGTATGTTTTTGTTTTTCCATCGATCATGAAAACTTCGAACAGGCATCTCAATTTTCTATTTTGGAATACACTAATAACCATTTACTAAAATGCAAAGTCAGTAGAGATATTTTAATTGTGTATAATTGTACATGGTTTAGATGTTCATCGAACGATGAGGCTATAAAAGGGTATCTGATACCGTTTCTTTTCGAAAAAGGCAAGCGGAAGTACAAGGAAAATCATTCTGTCAAATTGAAATGCTTTTAAAAGGGATATATACCATCCCATACTACTCCTGTATAAACACTCAATTCCCAAACCGATTCCCTACTTCTTAGACATCAGTCATCAAGGGAAAACTCCGCATCTATATTTTCTTCTTCTTCTTCGATCAGGGATCTCTAACTGATTCCAACACAAATTATGTACTGTGGAAGGTCAGGCAGTTTTCTTAAAAAAGTGAAACCAAAGTTGAAAAATTGTCTGATTTCCCGGACCAATTTTTAAATTTTAAAAAGTCAGAATTTTGGGTTTAAAAAATTCAACGCCATTTTTCTTAAATTGCCAACAAGTGAAATTAAGTTAAATTTTGCGACGTCACTTAACATTTCAAGGTTATTTTCATAAGGGCTATAAACACGTCTTTGATGGACTTGTAAATCTCTAGACATTTGCTTGAATACTTCGACGACTTTCCTACAGGGGTCGAAGTTTCGAGAAAAAAGCTAGCCTATTCCATTCCACAAGTTTCTCATAAATAAAATATTGAGCTGCAAGCAATTTGTGTAAGAGTCTACATTTTATTTACTATGTGTATAAAAAGCGAATTTGGTAAAAGAGAAGGTTTTTATCGGAATTTTCCTTCTTTTAGTTTTTTGGAATTCCACACGGGAACAATATAAGAATAAAAGTGCCTCTGTTTATATATCGGTTTATATTCTTGGTTGTTTCTTGGCTCGCCTATTTTAGGGTATCGGGAGAAAATATACTATTATCGTTGTTGGATAGATTTATCAGCCAATAGCTCCAATATCTTTCGTATAGATCGGATTACTCCCCTTGTATAAAAAAGCGTGATTGCGAATCGACTTTTGTGTTTTGACCTCTCATTCTTTCCCTCCCCAATGGTCAATATAGTCCGATCGATAAAGAATACTAACGATACTTGTACCAGTAATCTTCGCCTACATTGAATGTGTTACATTTTAATTGTTCTTTATTAATGTAAACTATAACTAAAACATTAGTCCTCAAATAGACCATAAAAAATAATTTATTAGGCTAAATTTTACGTCTAAAACTATGAAAACCTTATGGTATTGAACATTCTTGAAGAAAGTAAAAAAAGACTTTGTAAAGTATAAAATACACATTCTTCATGCACTATCAGCAGAAAACCAGCTTTAAACTGACTCTAGTATACTAGACTTTTAGAGAAGTCGTTGTTTCAACTTAGTTACACAACCCTTCAGCCATTCTCACGAAAATGCTCCATTTTCCATAAACAAACTTCCGTTTGAGCTGAGTGCACTCTCAACAGTAGCTAAGTTTATAACCCCGTGGCATTGTATAACAAACTCGAAACCAAAATGGGCAAGCTAGGAACTCAGAAATGCATCAGAAATACAGCGGCTCTAGCTTTCCATATATACCATTATGCTAAAATGTTTTTTGTCCATTTGGGATTCCATTGAAAGACTAAAAATAGTTGGTTTGACAATACTAAAAACATTTTTCAGTTTTTAACTTGGTCAACCACAAGAATATGGACTTAACAAGTTCACTCTATGAAATGCTCCTGCACCACAGTAATGGATTTTTACCGATATAGAAAAAGAATTACAATACTTAAATTCATTTGTACATTATTTCAGAAGAAGCTTAATTATTATTAATTTTTTTTTAGGTTCCAAGGGTTCATAGAAAACTCCGAAAACCAATTTCCCTAAAATATCTTCCCATATCTTCCATTTTCCATGTTTATACGAACCCTGTTTTCACTTCCGAAATCATTTCCTGAACATAATCCCATCATTTGAAAAATGTACTCAATGTTCGTGAAAGCTTTTTATGTATAATAGACCATTACGATTGGGGAATGTGGCAAACAAGAATGAAGGTTGAGTTTTCCAAAAACTAGACAATGTTATCAAAGGTAGGGAAGTCTTTGAATCGAAAAAGTCTATCTTCTTTCCTCTTTCAAAGGGAAGAGTCACAGAGAGTGAGAGAGAGAGAGGGAGGAAATAAAAAAGAGCAAAAGAACTAGGGTTCCCATCTCCTCTTACACAAGACTATAATCTCTAATGATTTCAACCCCTCGTGTCTGGCCCTTTTTTTAATGAAACTGCATGCTGGCAAGTGAACGACGACAAAAAAGTAGCTATAGGATGAAAAAAATCCATAAAACCTACTAGCGCACCCAAAGGGCGTTCCAAAATGCAAAACAGTATACGCCAAGACCAGTATCTACCAGCAAGAATTAAGGGTTTCAGCCTCATTCCAATTCTCTCTTGAAATACATTTGGAATTGAATCTCTAGCGAATACGTGGAATACGAAATATTTAAGATTTTTTCTTAGAAAGACTATGAGGGATTTGAAACCGTGGGATCATATTCAGGGTATAAATAGTCCTAGGGCCCTAGGGGCGTACGTGAATCACAGGAGGGGGTTCGTTCAATTAAGGGTCCAGGCTTATTGGATGACACTATAAAGGACCCTAACTTGGTTGTGTTGTCTTGAAGCCTTCAAAATTGGTAATTCGAAACGTTTTCGAGGATTCGGGTTTTATGTATAAATGGAATTATTTACGTCCAAGCGGAATTTGCAGTAAGTATTAATGTACTGCGGAGTGATACCTAAAGTAAGTAAGGGGATATTCGCTGCAAAGACAGATGGTGAAAGAACCATTTCCCCCAAAAACGCAGGCCTTCTAGCAGTTAAACATGACAGAAGACGCCAATTTTTTTATTCCCTATTCAAGAATTGTTTCATAATGAAAGTTCAATAGATAACGTTAAGGTTATTTTACCCCAGAATATAAGCTATGAAAATACAATCAGAAGTATGTAACTTGTAGGGTCTTAACCCTTTTAAACCCTGGCAATAGAGACCTGTAAATTACTGTGTCGTTTTGAAGTAAAACGGCGCAGGTACTCGTAATTCTATATGATTGGCAATGGTTTCTGATAGAATGAAGAACCAAACATTCAAAATACTTCGGCCACAAAAAAGGCATACTGTTACAATGAATCACCAGACGATCAAAGCCTGCAACAGAGCTTTGTCTCCTGCAATTTTTATGGTCTTCCTTTTTTACTTCTAAGCCTTTGTTTCATACATCTGATACTACTTAAACATCAGCCCCTAACAAAACTAGTGAGAACTTTCGCGTAGAAACGGACATCCGCTATATAGCCAAGTAGACATAGAAGGGTCTAGGCATAATGCAAGCCAGTTTTTCCAAAAGGGCGAAAACTACGCTGGCTCCAACGAGAGAAAAATGACATAAAAGGATGATACAAGCATTCTTCCGTCCAAGATTTTTTTCACTATATCCCTTCACTATATTCCTCTTTAATCTCCTTTAGATGTCAGACGAAAGGGAGTTTTAAAAAAAATCAGAATCCGGACAACCCTAATTTTTTTCTCAACTCCCACGTTATTCTCTCGAGCAACTTGTTTGTAACAGGAAGTTTAACCTCCTGCCTTCAATTTCGGAAGAGCGTTTTCGACAAGCTTCGAGGCCACCCTTTACTATGGGAGGCCAAAGGGTGGTTTAAACGACAAGTCTAATAAAAATCCATCTACGTTCTTTCTAATAGTGTTCAATGAAAGGTTCGAAACGATAGCATCAACGTAAAAATCGGACTAACAATCACAACTAAAAAATTATTTACACGAATCTGCAATTGTTTGTTTCAATTTTCTTGATGAAACTTGCCCTTTGAAATTATTTTTTGTAACCAGTTTTTTTATACTAAAGTTTACTCCTTGATGTATTGATTTTTGATTACGCTTAATAGTATCTAATTCGAAATGATTTTGGCCTCAGAACGATACATCATTTTCTATTACAAAGATTGTTGCCATATAGATATGTAAGGATATTTTACTTGTTCTATAGCTTAACCTCTTGAAAAATTTTGAATTTCAAAGGGTTAACCTTATACTGATACTGAAATATAAAGGGTTAAAAGTTGTGCAAAACACTATACACGAACATTTGAAACTTGAAAGAAATTCGTAGCACATTGGTAAATTCGTAATAATTTCACTTAAATATTTTATAAAATTGGTATCAATATATTATTCAAAACAGTTAAATAGTGTCTAAAACTCTTTAAATTTAGTTAATTAGTGTTAAATTAAACCATCACTTACCGTAATTAGTTCAATTTTATAATAATAGAAGTTCTAGTTGAATGGGGAAATGCGATGACTCAGCATATTTCTAAGCCTTGGCTGATGAATTTCATTTCACTTTTTCAGACGTATTCAATTTGTAATTTTCCAGTATTTCGGTGCGAAATTTCATTTATTTTGTAAATAAAACGTTCGTAGAGCTTCCAGTAACAACATTTCGTTCCAGTAATTGATATTTCTTCTGAAATTATAATTAAAACAATGAGTACCCGTAGGTAATTGACTATAACTGCATTAAAAATCGCGACCTTTAGAAATAGCAGACGACTGGTCTACAGGGTCACGCGACGTTATTTCAAGGATATTAAATTGTGTGGATGATGCTTATGGTGCAACTGGTTAATATTGTAAATTAAATCAAATTAAAACTAGGTGATATGTTAAAAATAAGAAAAGGGGTTATTGTGATCATTTTAAAGCGTATTTGGCTTTAAAATATTACCAGGATTGCTTGTTAATTTAATTTCGCACAAACACACATATATTTTTAATTACGAAGCTTAAGAGCAACTCCGTTCAAAATTAGCGTCACCCAAGCTCTACCTTGAAGATACTCGATAATTACTGAAAGGGTTAGAACTCGGGTTGCTTATAGCTCATTGATGAACGCTTGAGCGAATGTAAATGCAAATAGAATAGACTGGAATCCCCTTCCCGATATAATAAATAAGCCTTATTCCCATCTCACGACAAACCCTAATCAAGTTTTCATTATATACTTCGTTTACGCTGTCCCGAATTTTAATTAAAAGGTATGAAAACACATAGTACCATGTTACCACCAAACCCAGGTATAGAATGCGGGCGTCTCCGATAAATTTCCAAGGATTGATAATAACCCACGGAGGAAATCTTAATTACTTCGCTGACCTGGGAGACTGGGGAATAGCTCTAGCTCTTATTACACCGCGACCTGGCTGCCGTACTTCCAACCAGTCCTTACATCGGGATAAATCCATAGATATCGGAATGGACTCAATCAATGCATTGCTCACTTTACCTCCAGAACTAAATTCTTGGCTTATGATGCTGAAACAAATTTTGTAAGGAAGTTGCTTCCAAGATCTTAAGACTCTCAAATTTAATGTTTAAGAGTTTTAAAGGTGTCCAGTTACGCGCACATCAACTAGATAAACGTTGGTTATTGGTAGCTATTTTGGTAGGAGAGCTTGTCATGAGAACTGAACTGACTCGAGTAAAACTTCTATCTGACCTTTGACTTGGTGATGACTACATTTTGACAGTCCACTGCTCTCTTCCACAAAAGGGGGAAGAAAAGAACTAAAGTTTTGGGGTCGAGAACTCGATATAATTACATTACGGCAGTGGGCTGAACATATACCAAAAGATCTAAAAATGGAAGGTTTTCTACACTGTCGTCTGCAACCGTAGGCCTTAAACCGTTGCTGTTCAATGATCTAATTATTTCTAGTGGCTATGGTTAAATCCTTCAATCGGAAACTGGATGAACGCTAGTGAATCTCTTTGTGATTTTGAAACTGAAGTTCACAGGCGGGGAATTTTAAATGGGGCGAATAACTCGAACTCCGTTTTATCTTACAAAGCAAATCTCTATCCGGAAATTCGAATCTCGGCCTCATCTCTCTCTTCAATTATAGGAATGGTTAGGTCCCTTAAGGATTAGTACCGTATTTAGGCCTATTTTCGTAAGATAAACAGCAGAAACTACAAGTACAATACGAAGTCTGCAGATTGGAGCTGATGTGCGTGGTGTAAGGCCTGGAAAATGTGTGTTTATGTATTGCACGCTACTGAGGTTAGGTTAGCTACATCTTAACTTCGAAACAGATGGAAGGCATCTTTCTTATTTGGTAGTTTGGTGAAGATAACGATGGCACGGTACCCCATGGAGCTTTGTCGAAGCTTTCATAGGTTTTGTTAGGGGAAAATAGAGCAGTTTTGAGTTTTACGCTGTGATGAGTTAGGCCTAAAATGTATGGATAGTTTTCACTAAATTTCCTCGCCATTATAAACCACTTTCTCGGTTTCAACTTCAGTGCAGGGCTGTCGGGTCTACTTTGAGCCAAGTAAGTGAAGTACTGATTCTGGCGACATTGAGGGGAACAGTGAAAACTATGTATTAATTTAGCTTGGAAACACGAGCTTGTTGTGTACTTATAAAAATAAAATAGACATCTGGTTGTTTGGTTGGCTAGTGCTGGTACGTTTTGTTTACGGTAAACATCGAAACTAAAATATTAACAGAAACAATTTTTACCCTTGAAAACTACTTGGATTTATAAGGTTTATTGTGTTGAATGTCTATGGCATGCAGGAAGATCAAGAAACAACAAGAGCTCTCTTAATTTTCAGTTAAAATCAAGTAGGCAACTTAAAGAGAAATTTCCAAATATACTGCTTAAACACTTAAGAACAAGTTTAAGCTAAATACTATAGGCACAACGGTTTATGGAAATTTCTCCTCTAGCATCCATCCAGTTTGGTAAATAATTAAATCCGACAAAGCAGTATATCGAAGGAGCACGTGCGTACCACCCCCAGGCAATATAGCCAGCAAGTATAGCTTTTACCAACTAAAACCCATTACAAGCATTAGGCGAGCTCTTAACGCCTTAACGAAGTCCAATTTTCATCCGATGGCTATAGCCCTTACCAACACAGCTCACTTCCTTTTCTAGTGTTGGTGAGAAGTCACCAGAGCGTAGCCTGATCTTAATCCAGGAGGACTTCTATAATGCCAGGATACAATACAATTCCTATAATCGATTGGTGGTAACAATTTTATTCCCAGAAAAGAAAGCCTCGGAACGCGACCAGTTACGTTACTTAACACGTACAGTAAAGTCAATAATTCGATTGTAATTGTTACGATTTTTCCCTGCAAGCGCTGTTCGCCTAGAACAACGTGATATTGACAACACGCTAAGTCAGAATGGTCGAAGTATCTTGGTCCTTTGATATGTCCAATTAGAAAAATTACAGACCGTTTTTTTAAAAAGAGGGGGTTAAATAGAGTCTGGTGTGTTGAGTACCATGTTATCTTAAAACGGGACGCTGATTGGGTATTTGCAAAGACACTAATGGCTTCGAACAAAATGACTTTGACGGATGACTGGTAACGTTGAAGCCTTCTCTAACGTCTTTGGAATGAACCTACCAATCAATGATCCGTCTTAACCCTGTATCAAGCAGAAGACACTGCACCCTCTGACTTTGAAAATAGATTTTTCGTTTCACTACACCCTGTATCCACTTTTTGAAGACAGTCTACAGTTTTTCCGTTGGCATTTTCCATGGAGTAGTTTTCTTGCATTGTAAATCAAACTCTCTTTAAAATTTCTCCATGGTAGCAGATTTCTAGCAGCCAATAGAAAACTGTATAACTAAAAAGGTTCTGAAGAAACAACATTGCGCGAGTTTATTTTCACAAGACCCGGACCCGCACCAATGTAAACCATGAACATCCCGAGTTAATTTTAAGAGGAATATATATATGTAACGATGTAACACAGAGTTGGTTTGTAAGGCTATAAATATAAATGATTCTCTTAAGGAATCTCCCGCAGTTTATCCTGGGTAACGAGTGAAGCGAGCGAGCGGCACCGTCATGGTATACACACTACATTCTTGGTCAGGTAAACAGAAGCCATCTATAAGAGGAAGGATGGTCCAACATAAACAAACTCGACGATACGATTTTCGGGGCTGGTTGTATGGTGGGGGGGGGAGGGGAGTAAAGACAACCTAACCTATCTTCTCCCTGTGTATTTCCTAAATCTTTTCCTAAGTATATCTTTGGTAAGTCTGCAAATACAGATCAGGTATCTGAAAGGAGAGCGCTTTTTTATTTTATTCTGCGTTAAACCATGACGTGTAAAATCATTCTTAAAACAGTTTAAAAGTACAAGGTGATAGGTACGCAGCAAGGTAAGTTTTATTTTAAACTTCATAAATTTTTAGTCGAAAATGTAATTTCTACCTAAGGCTTACCGTTCACAAGTTAGGATTGGAGTGTTTTAGGGATGGCCCCTTAAATTTAATTAGCATATTGTCCGAGTCTTTCAGTTACTTATTTATTTCATTTAAGGTTCCATTAGTAACTTTTAAACGATTTCCTTATGGCAAAATGTCATAGAAATTGCATTTTAAACTCAAGATCCCACCCTATTTGGAAAACCCCACTAAATTCCTATTTGTTAATGGACTTGTGCAACTTATTGTCATAAACTTAGGCTTCTTTAATGTTTGAAAAGGAAAGGCCATTGCCATCATTAAGCCTAAATGCGAGTGCGATAAGCCCCTCTTGCAAAAACAAATTTACCAAAGAGCCACTCTTAGTTTTCGAACGGCTACATATACTACACTCCAACGAGCGCTGACAGTTTACTGTAACATCTATCTTAATTTCCATTACCAAATATAGTCTCTAAAACTAAACACAACTATACTATGAATTAAGCCTAAATCATAACGATAACAAAACTGAATTCGTTCGTTAAAATATATTTATCTTTTAAATGATAGAACGGCATCAAAATATTAATAAAAAATGTTAATTTAACAACCCTTTCGATGTTTTGGGGATAAAATGCTTAGTTCCTAAAACCGGAAGATGATGTTATACCTCGTGCAGGTGGTATTTGTGTTTCCCCGATAACACGTTCTTTTAGCTCGGGATTCTTTGCCTTGTTTTAATGAATATTGATAAGGTTGGAAAAAGTGTTAAAAGCCTAACGAACCCGAGGGAGCCTCTCTACGCTCCAGGAAATCTTTCAAAACCAAACCTTTTAAGGCTAAAAAAGAGTGGTTTCAAGTTACAAATTCCGTAAAAACATCCTTTTACACGTCAAGCGCCTATTAATTAATTTAAGTGTTTGTGCAAATTATATTAAATACAAAACGCTAGATTTAATATTAAAGTGGATTTTTCATTTATATCGAAACAATAGACCTAGTTAGTATTTATAATTGAAAAATGTCTCTATCTAATTTGACCAAACAAAGTTAACATACCTATATGAAAAAAAAATTAACTAAATTATACTAATAAGTCGTTTCTTTACGTAATTTTACACTAAAATTTCTAATGTAAAAAAAAACCTGTTCTTAAATGGGAGATTTTGGTTCAAACCACATTCACTTTAAAAGAGCCCACATTAAGATTTTTTTTCTTTTCCCCAATTTCGATTTCGGTTTTGAAATGATGTCGATTTCGTCCGAAGAAAATTATATGGATGGGAGTGATATCAATTTCGGGGGAAAAAATATCTAATGACTTTTAGGGAACACCGAGCAAGGAAGCCACTACCTTATTCCGCTATTCAACCATAAATTTAACAGCGTGGATTTCATTTGATTTGGTTTGATAGTTGGTTTTAGCATGAAGTTATTCATTTTTCAAAATAATATGGAATAAATTGTTTAAAACGTAAAGAAAACTTCCCCAACATGGTTCAAAACTTAAAACTGTTGTTTAAAGAAATTTCCCCATTCATTTTTGAAGCTGTACTAAAATTTCGCCCGTTTATGATGTGCCTTGATATATTTGAGGGTCAAAGGTTATCTACCCCGTATGCCTATGGAGAATAGGGAAACGTTTCCTCCCATTTACATCTACATGGTGGAGGATTTTATTAAGTAGAAGGCTGTTGGGGGATTAAATGTGATTGTGTAAGCGATGGTCTGACGTTTTCAAAACGAGGTTTATCCCTTACTGCCGGCCGTGTCTCTATTACACATGTTTTAAACGTAAACAAATTTGTTACAATTGCATTTTCAAAAGTTGATATTCAGTTTAGGCACAAAATGTTCTATTTCTCAAGGAAGTCAAGGCTGAGGTTCAATTTTCATGGAGAATTTTAATAAATTCGTGGTTTGGTTAAGAGGTAGTAGTGGAAGCTAGGTTGAAAATCACCCCAACAATCTTCCACCAATTTTATTATTCGGGAGTTTTTATAAGACTGACTGAGAAAGACGTATATTTTTTTAAAAAAAAAGAAAAAAAGATTATATTCTTTGGATACACTTTTCCTCCCCTTCTCTTTTGGGAAAGTATTATCATAAAAAGTGGATCCCAAGATCATATTGCGGAAGGAAACGATTGTAACGTTTCGCCTCCTTTTCCCCCATATATACTTCCGAACTTCCCCAAGTGATATAAAGCTGGTATACTTCTATACTATAAAATTTTGAAATAATGACACGGTCCTTCCTATCTGGTATAGGTTTTATTTTCTGTATTTCTGTCCTGTTGAACCAAAACCACTTTCTTTACTATAAGGTTCAAAATAAATCGTTGTATCAGATATTTTTTATTATTATTAATTCAAAAGTATTGTGTAACTAGTTCCCTATATCCTTATGGCTTTTGGGCTTCCGTGTTCTGCCATTTTTAAAAATGGCTGCTCGTAAACTAATAAAAAATATCCAATCAGCGGATACCTTCACTAATTACTAGGTAATTTTATAAAATTTTATAATTTTTTTAAATTTTGAAGTCAATTTTTAAATTTGAAACTAATTTTTTTAATTTTGAATATTTTTTTAACTTGAAACAATTTTTTTTTAAATTTGAAACTATTTTTATTTCAATTTGAAACTATTTTATTTTAATTTGAAACAAATTTTATTTTAATTTAAAACAAATTTTATTTTAATTTAAAACAATTTTTCTTTTTTCAAATTTGAAACCAATTTTTTTTTCAATAAACGGTGAATTATAGGAAAATGTTTTATTACATTAACGCCTATTATAAAAAAATGGCGTAAACCCAATTTAACAATAACTTTAGGAAACACCCTAAATTTTCCATAGGAACAATGCATATTTTTCCGATGCAAAGTAAAAACCAGGCGGGAACAAGAAAATCACTTTCGGACACACCTTTTCTATTCTATTCTATTATATTATTTTCACCGCTTCCGTTATATTCTTTTCTAATTCCGGAAGAAAAAAAAAGCCTAAAAAAAACACGTTGGACGTTCTCACCAGGGGGAACTTTTTCAAGCCTCGTTATAAACCTATTCAAACTGATTCCCTTTTACAATGTTTTTTTATCTTTTAAAACAAACTTTACACTCGGTAAAATGATTAGTTACACCACGCCCCTGACTAGACAAAATATAAATTGGCCTTAGCAAAGAGAAAGGAAAAAATAAAATCTTCAAAAGAATCGACAGAAAAAAAAGAAAGAAACATTTTTCCAAACGAACTAAGATCGAAGAATGTTTTTTGGCAGATTTGAGATGTTTAAGGTTGTGTTCAAACACCCTGTAAAAGAATTTTCATGGCCATAGACAACCTTTGACCCTTAACTATCACATCACGGAGCACAGATGTAAATAGTTTAATTACGACACAAGTTTATAAGATATGTTCCTTCCATAAGTATAACAATACCCATACTTCCGTAATGCTAGAAGAGACTTACAGCTCGAGCTATAGTTCTAGGGAGAATGACAAGCGAGAATTACAGACTACACTCGGTGGTTAATTTTGCAGGACTTCCATCTATTCCTATTTATTCTGCATTACTAAGCCTTTAACAGTGCCTCACCAGACCTCCTTCGCTTTACCTCAAATCTATGACCTACGTCACTTCATGACAAGCTCCAGTTTGTAACCAGTGACAAACTTATGGTGGTAACATATCTTATGGCCTTCTCCGTTTCTTGGTAAATTTTAAATATGAACGCGACCTCTCTGTTCTATTTATTATTTGTAGGCGGGTATGCAATAATACCCTGTCGTGATTTACACTAAAACCAATTTATATTATTGCGGATCAAATCGACTTGATTTATTTATTGTTACAGAAACAATACGCCAAAAATGTTTCGTTTAATTTCATTTAAAGGGAAAATGGCACAACCATAAATTGTTTTTAGCAAAAACGACAAAAGATAATCAGGAAAAGAAAAAAAAAATACCCTAAAAAATTATTAAAATTTCGTTAAGGCAAAATAGATGAAGAAAGTTTACGTCTCCAGACATGAGAGGGAAAATTCTACACCCTAAGTTATTTTACGGTGTTTATGGGCTTGAATTTCATCAGAACCCTGTATCATAATTATATGAAAGGCACTTTGTATGACAGTCCATAAAAAAGCACAATTTTATGAGCTTATATAAGAACTTTTCCTATTTTTTACGAGTTCGCCCGATGCCACCAGATATTTTACAATGTTAAATATCGCGTATCTCCCACGCGGTGCTTGGTATATATGGAAAATGTGGATTTTATAATATATACAATGCGAAAAGATGGTGCGGGATATATACATATATATATTCTTCAAAATTGGTATGGACTTTTAGGAAAATTTAAGCGGAATTTCGAAGTTTATCTTTGAATGAATTTCAGAAAAATTGAAAGTGACAGAACTGTCAAGGGTAGACAAGATCACGCGTGAAACTTCAATCAAAATACTCTATCAAGGACGCCAGCTGCCTCTTTCGGTTTATAAGATGACCCCATCAATTAAAAAAAACGGGGGTGCCTCATATCCCGGGCCTCTTTCGTCGGAGTCGTCCGTGTAACCAGAATTAAGCGAAACCTCACATGAAATTTTAACCGGAAAGCAATTTAAGATAGCGAATAATTCTGTTTTGCTAATTTGATTAATTACTCGCCTATTAATTATTGAAAACCTGAAGTATTTGGTATCATTGGAAAGAGAAGAAAATGAGCTATAATGTACTCGAAGGATTTCCGTGTATCCTTTTAGAAAACAGAGTTATCACGTTTTAAAACGGAGGTATCATTTTGGGTTAATTGTAAATCTTCCAAAAATTTCATCTATTAAACTCTCTTCTATTTACAAACACCTGAATTCCGTTTTCACAGATTTTTCAAGATATTTCAAATTAACTACTATAATTTCACTCTGATATTCATGATATAATTTACCAAATTTCATGATTATTTAAAAGTCGCGTTGATGTTCAGCCCTTAAATTTAGAGAGGGGGTAATTCCACGTACTCTTTATTGTATGGTATGGTCGCGTAGTCAAGAATAAATTCGGCTCGCATATGATCTTCAAATATTGCCTGCAAGCAAGGGGTCTTCGTAAAGGTTCTACCAAAACGCGATGACACTGTAGCGTGTCGAGGAACGAAGATACGTTTCTCAAGATCAAAAGAACTGCGCCGAATTATTCCTTAAATCACTCGCTCCAAGAGGTACATACAATTAGCTTTTTGCCTGGTTTTAATTAGAATCTAATGACTTCTTTATTAATGTTAATTGCTAATTATAACTAACTTAAAAATTAAATTAAACTAATTAAATATTTAATTCATTTCATTATCATTTTTAATCAATTTCTAAATATATACGAGTACTATTGTAAATTATAAAATAAATAAATAAATAAATAATAATAAGAAAGAAATAAAATAAAAAAAATAAATTTTTATCGAAAATGTCTGTGTTGAAATTTAAAGCAAGTGACAGTTGTACGACATAAACCATTTCGCTTTCCAAAATTTTGAAGTTTGAAATTTAAAAATCGTTTCGACTTTGACGTTTATTGATTTTGAAGTTACGCCATCCAAACTTGTAATAAAACTTCATCACTAACACTTGGAGAAATTAAAATAGGAGAATTCATCTCCCCATTATAGCTAAATAAATTGTTCAAATAACAACTCCGATTTTCATTACTTCCAATACACGCTTATAATATAAAAACACATAGACCATTTCAACGCTATTGAAAATGAGTATATCAGTATTTTTAAAGTTTATTCACGCGGAAGGTGAAATGGAAATACCCTAAGGTTTAAGTCGAAATGCTCCTTATATGAATGCGTAATTTCCCATCCCTTATTGAGGTAAATTTTAGAGGGCGCACCCATCGATATGGAAATTAATGACGGCGTTAGCGAATTTTTTTTCTTTCCCCTTTCTTCAGCTATTGCTTGCCCATAACCCTCCGCGTCCACCTTCCCCTTTAGACATGTCGTTCAGGGCGGGCTAATCGATATATGAACGAACATTTCAATTACAGAGAAAGCAGCGCATACGGAAATAGTGGGGGGGGGGGGTTGTTATATACTATGAGCACCTGAATAAGTTAACTGTTAGTGATAATGTTGAAACATTTTAAAGTGACCCTTTTATTTTTAAATACTCTGGTTCCAAGGTAAAGTAATTAATCATACCTTCACGTTCCATAAGCATGACACTACCCCTATAGTCATTAACATTTAATTTTATAATTGACGGACCCAATTAAGCGTGATTTTTTTAATTGAGAGTTGTAAAAAAGTTAGTTTATAAAAACAACACCACCATTTGAATAATACGGGTTCTAACGTATTTTTTGCACAAAAATGAATAAGAAACATTTTAACTATAAATAACAGTCTAAGAGATTTTTTAGAGAGCATTTACTTCACAAAAACAATTATAGACATTTTTAAGGATTGCTTTAGAGTTTTCTGTGTTAAGAGAGGATGAGGAGAAACTTTCATTACTCTTTCAATAAAGACTTATCACCAGAAATTTTACCAAGTAAAATCAAATTCCCTGACTTTGCTGAAATTTTTAATATTCCCTGACTTTTCCCTGACCTTTTCAGCCCATTTTTAAATTCCTTGACTTTTCCAGGTTTTCCCTGACCCGTGGCAACCCTCTTTAACATTACCACCTAGTATTAATTTTAAATAAGTCTACTGGGTGGATGCAGGATTGTAATATCAAGAAGTCCCCTAAAGCAATCTTTTAGATCCCTGTCAGCACACGGAGCTGCTAGCTCTCTGCTCTGCTATTGTAAGCGGGTTTTGAAAGAGCTTACGTTTTTGCAAATATCAAATATATAGCCTACCAACGAACGTTAGCCTTTACGAAGGATCCTCAATATACCGACCCATGCAGGTCTTGTCAGCTCTTGTTACACTAAAAAGATACCGAATAAGGAATTCCTTCGGGATATGTAGAAGGGTTATAGGAAAAATATAGTATAGGAATCGAGATGAAACTAGATCTTTTGATTGTCCGTATAGAATATATTAGCTTTCGTATATATCGTATATGATCAATGGAAATATCTGATTTGTTTTTAAAGCAAAAAACCCCAATTCTCCTTTGGGTATTTTATTTTGGAAACGAAAGCAACATTTAAAAACTATTTTTAATGTTTTTTAATACAGGATAATTAGCCAATAGTAAAACGTTGCATTTTGTTAAGATTTACTTTAATTATAACTGTTAAATTTTATTATGATATATAAATTTTAATTTCGAATTTTATTTTGGTTTAATTTAAAAGAAATATTACCGAAAAAGATGTTAATAAAAAAAATCTTCCACCGCTTCATAACCTTACTTTAGAAGTATATAATAATCTATAAATGTTTTACCGAAAAGCCCTGATTTTTTTGAAAGACAAACAATTTTATTTATTTCACTCCTTGATATCTACTTATTAAATTTAGTTCAATTCAGTACGATACGCGAGGAAGTTGGAACTATCAAAATATTTATACTATTTTAACCTTCATTCTAAATAACACCAGGGAGTCTGTTTCTGTTGGTTTCATAGCGAGCAGCTCAAAGACTACGTGAGGAAAATGGGAAAACTTTACTTTTCCAAAAAGTGAAATTATTATATACTTCATTTAGCATATAATAACAGCTGGGAAAAGTTCATTTTGTAAATTTTCCGGACGGCGCTTTTTTTTCCTTTGATTACGAAAGACGGGTGGGATGTAAAAGATGCACCCATCCACCTCTCTCTCTCTCTCTCTCGGAGATGCAATGGGAGGAAAGGGATGCAGAGAGGAAAGAGGAAAGAGAGAGAGAGAGAGAGAGAGAGAGAGAGAGAGAGAGAGAGAGAGAGAGAGAGAGAGAGAGAGAGAGAGAGAGACCATCTCTCTCTCCATCCCCAAAGGAGCAAACCTCCTCCGTTCTTTTGGCTCTGCTTCTCGTCTCCGATCTCGCGCCCTCTCAACGTGACTAGAAACTCGGAAAGAGCGAGCTCGCTCGAAAACCTAGAGAGTGTACTGTACGATTCGATTCAGAGAAGTCTCAGAGCTTGGCCATGACGGTCGACAACACGCGCCGTCGAAATTTCCCGCCAAAATAAAACGCGCCAAAAAAGAAAAAAAAATATAACCTTCGGAGAAATTTTATTTATCAGAATGTTTATTAATGTTTCGATTATATAACTGATAATTAGCGTGGGAAAATATTAAATTTCTAACTAACTAACTAGCTAGCGATTAAAAGTAACTTTACAAAATATGTAAAGAGAAGTATAAAAAAATCTATAGCGGGGGGGATATTCCGAATTCCGAATTTCGGTATTGTTTCAGGGTCATAAACCTTGACCATGATTTTGCGCGTGCTAAACCTCAATTGCCCAAGACTCAGTCATGAATTTCCACTAACGGCAGCGTCTACCTTTGAGTGTTTTAAAGCGATACTTTGAAGTGAAAGAGGCTGCTGATTCTTGGTAAATAAATAGAACCTATTATTAAAGAGGGTATAATCGTGACAAGGAACTTAGATTCGCGTTTCTTCGAATCATTAAACCGAAGAAACAATCAAAGAAGTTTGTGTGCTCGCGGAAAAAAAAAAGGAAATTGGTGCTTATTTCCCTTCCCGTCTCTCAGAACAAACTTGGATATTCGTCGCGACCAACTGGTCCTCTCTGAAGGATTACTATGGGCCGTCACGGAATTCGACAACCACAAAGCCTAATTAGGCCTAGAATTAATCAGTGGTTTAGTGCTGGTGGTGTTATTACCAAACCGTTTCTAAAAGTGTTTCTCGTTCAAACAATGATTTTGGCTTTGACAACATTTCAAACTGCGGATTCTAGTAATCTACGTAAGTCTTAATTATTATTGTTTATTCTAAAAACTTTTATTCTTAATCGCTTTCGTTTTCCTTTCGGTGGTGTTCATAAGGTGCTATTGAAAAAGTACCATACTTATTTAGAATATTACAGGGTAATGATATATACAGGGTGTTCCAAAAGGGTACGACCGAAGTACTGTGGTTTAGTGCAATTAATTTTGTGTTTAAAATGTAACTTCAATGAGATTTTGCCACAAGTTACAAACATTAGAGCATTTTGCAGATGATGAAGTTTAGGTAAGGGGTCAACGGTAAAACACTTAAATCATAACTTTTTAGGGTGTCCTTTTGATTTATCCTGTATTTCGGTTCAATAATTACAACCCCTTTTTGGAAGACCCCCAGTAATAAATGTATTTAGAAAAGAAATACCAAATGAAAGTAATAATGATAATTTGTATAATAGACAATCAGTCAGTTTTGAGAAGACCGCTTCTAAAACTGGTTGCACTTTAAGAATCGATTTTATATGTTAAAGAAAAAATTGTATAAGAGTTAACTGAATGGGACTGTTACCCCCTTAAGTAAAGAATAAGAATGGGAAAGTTGCCCCGAGGTTACAAGAAAATTATCATCCACGCCGCATGCATTTTACGGGTGGTTCCCAAGCGCCTAATTTGAGGCACCATCATTTTTTTTTTCTCCGATGGATACCTCGGAGACAGGGTCGATCAAAAATATGCCAAAGGACAAGGCTCACTAGTTATTATATTTATTTTCACTCTTCAGAATCAAAATTAAATTATTTCTTAACTTGACATTTTCTTGTCGATAAGGGTTTCTTCTTATTTAAGAATTCCAGTCGATTTTCGTTAAGTTTTTTTTAATAAAGACATATTGGTCTACGTTGCAGGCTAGATTTCGCGACTTCAAAATACTTCCATGCGTAATTTGTAGTTCGAGATATTACGGGTCAAAGGTTGTGACCCCATATGGGCAAAGGCAAACGCACGACCCTCAGAAGTAACTAGTAGTTTTAAAGGACAGAAGTACTGTAGAACAATTCCTATGCGTCGAAATTGTTATATCGCATTTTCTTAACGCTAAACAAGTTAAGATTAGATAGAGTGTTTCACGGATAATCATTCAATTAAATTAGTAATAAATTATCTTTTAAATTCATAACTTAAATAAATTTAAGGGGTCATATGTTGTGAGATAAGTCATATTATTTTAGGGTAATAATTGGTAAAATTTGATTCAATATTAATCATAAGACTTGTTCTTTAGTGAATGCAACTTACACTAAACGATGGTTGCGATAAAAAAAGATGAAAAATTCTTATCTACCTACATAATACAACTACGTTGTATCAAAGAGATCCCAAAAATAAACCGGCAACTTCAGCTAAAATACCCTGAAACCTAAGCTTAACCGCAACAGGCTGGTGGTATGGGTGGTGGTGATGGTGTTTTTCAAAATATTTCACTTTTTTCTTGTACTTTTTCTCGGTGTAAGATTAAGGCAGCTACATTGTAGCGCCCGATTTTGTATCCTTTTACATAAAAAGAAAGTTAACAGAAAAAAAAATAAAAATTTGCTTGAGTTTCGAGAAGATCTTGAGAAAACCTCGTGCGCCACTATCGCGTGTGAAGCTTGTATCTATCTAGCTTAGCTTTCTTCCTCTTACCAAAATACTGTATTATTTTTGGTTGTGTAACGACTAAAGAAGAAAATGTGTAAAATTGCAGGATGATGGTGTAGTTGTTACTAATCTACGTGTTTGGTACATGCGACAAAATGATTCTAAGCACGGTAATCAATTGTCGAAGGGTTACTTATAAACAATCGCATTCCTTGTATGTCTGAGCACATCTACACTGATTTCGGGTTTCATATTATCATAAGTTTGTAAGATATGTTCCATAAGTTTGTCATTGGTTAATAAGAGCTTGTCATGAAGTGAATGAGGTAGGTCATAGATTCGAGGTAAAGCGACGCCTGATGAGGCGCTGTCGACTAAATGGACTGCAAAATTAACCACCGAGTGTCGGACTTCAACTCTCGCTTGTCGTACTCGAACTAGCTCTCTCAGTATGTCTCTAGCATTACGAATTTGTATAGGAAGTGTCATACTTATGGAATATATTTTATGAACTTATGGTAATACTAACTGATATATTTATAAGTACAGTACTTAGTCACGTTGTGACCTTTCTACAAAGAAATGAAAGTATATGTTAAAATTGATCAGGGAAAATGGCTTTAGATGGTCCCGGGAAACCTTGAAACTTCAGGGAATTTTGAAATGAAATATATCTGAGGCAAGCCTGTTTAATATCTTTATAGTACGGGTGAAGTTAAGTGACCACTGGTCAATTATCAATGCGAAAACGTGCCATATTTTTAAGGGCGATTTTCGAATCTACTCTTATTTTTCTCAATTTGTTCGTTTCCAAAGCAATAACGTTAGTGGTGGGAGTTTACGATGCGATTTCCTTGATTATAACCAAGACTTTTTTTAATTTTTTTTTCTTCAAACGAAAAACGATGGGCTACCGCTACGCTTACGCCCACTTAGAGATTTTAACGCTAAAACTGGTTTTGGTTAACGCAAAATTCGCGAGGCCTTTACAACACGCGCTAACGTATAGTTCTTTTCCAACATTACTTCTGAGGTGCTTGCGAAAAAAAAAGTGTATTCGCCATAGGTATGAACTTTGACCTCAAATATCACGGGCCACAAAGTGAAATCGTTTGGAAATTTGCGCTTGTCACAACACGGACAAATCCTTTAATTTAAACATTAAATTTTTCAATAACAGGTGATGTTTTAGTGTAAAAAACCAAGGTTCAAATTTGACCACTGTTGAATTTTTCATAAATAAAATTATCACCAAAGACTAAACGGGAAAACTTGAAAATATCCTATAAAATTTGATGATGGGCATTTTTATTTTAAAGTATACGCGAACATGCGCTCACCTTTGACCATACCTTTTTATATATATAAATAAAATCATTACCATAGCCTAAGCACGAAATTTCACGCTGAATCTTGAAAATAGCCTATGGTTTAACGACCATTCCATAGCAAAACTCTCGCCTTTTTTTTTTTGCTAAATGATGCTAAGCTGTTGCCTTTCAAATGAAAATCTATTATTCACCAACGGCATATTTTTAGCTAAGGGCCAGGCAATGCAAACCCTTACGAGCGATCTTTAATGTTTCGTGTTAAAAATGCGAAGCCAATACACCGGGTGTTACACGAGCGTAGTGGATTTAAACAAGCTATAACTTTAACCCCATTAGCTCCATATTTTTGTAAGCAAGATGAAAAAATTCCTGAGCCAAGAAAAAAATGAGGATGCCATGGTGCAAAAAAAATGTTAATAAATTTTTGCGTACCCCTAGTATTACTTAGATGGAAAATTTAATAAACAGGAAAATTTTCTAAGCAGTAGAGAAAATTCGCTCCAGGCTCCTCTTCAATTTACATAATAAACGGAAGAATATACAGCGCGTGGAAAAGAGAAGAGCAACACCTATTTTATCTCTAAATCGCCGTAATACCGACGGAAGAAATTAGTATACAAAATCACAGACTTATACAATGTTTCAATAAGCAAGTCGTACGAATTTAATTTCAATTTTTATAGTTATCAGTAATTATTTGAATGAGTAATTACAGATGATACTATGCCTTGAGTTGAGTAGGTCTGCAATTTTGTATACATATTTCTTCCGTTTGCAGTCTCGCGAATTTTCGATATTTAATAAATATTATTTTGGTCTCTTTCACAATGAGAGATAGCACCAAACACGTATCTGGAAATCGCGGTACTGCCGACGCAATAAATCTGTATGCTAAATCACAGACCCTATGAAATTAGGAGGGTGTGCAAGACAGTAGTTAAATTTTCATTTCAATATTAGTTGATCAATTATTATTTAAATGAGCAATTACAGATAACGCCTTTTCTCTGAATTTCCAAGGGTCTGCAATTTAGCATCCATTTCTTCGGTCGGCATTCTGGTGAATGTTTGATAAAATAAATATTATTTCGATCCCTTCCACAGTGTATACTGCTAGGCCAAAAACCTTTATACTCTCTTTTCAATTAAAATGGTATTCCATTTTCTTTCAGTCGTTAATGACGGCAAAGACTTAACTATACCATAGATCTGCTTTAGAATATTTAAATATCTTGTATTAAACTAAAGTTAAACTTTTCAAATGAGGAAACTGCGAAAATGAGCATCCCTTGGGAATACTGGAAAAGCTATTAATATTTCAAATCGTGTGTCCGAATTAAATCTAGAAGCTATAGCGTCCGAAAATAAATAGGAAATTCCACGCTTGAGTATCTTCAATACTTTCTCTTAAAGTTTGTGCCGAAATTTTTAAGATTTTGAACCAGTTGGGTTTGAAGATAGTTGAAATTATAAGGGATGAGGTGGATAATGGGAGGGAGGAAAGACCAGATGGAGGAGGAGAAGCTCAAGAGCAAAAAGATGGTAAAATACAATTGGGATGATATTGCTCTAGAATATGAAAGGTTTAGAATGTTATTTAACTTAAATGTATTATAAGAATATTATTGTTAATTAACTTAAATGTATAATAAGAATATTATTGTTAATTAACATAAATTTGTAAATATTGTAAAGAAAATGCTGAAAAATTAAATAACTCCTTTTAAAATTTAAAAAATTAAAAAAAAAATAATTTAGAGATAGGAATAGTTTAAAAAATTCGTCCATCAATAAAATTATAAAATAATATTTTTAAACTTAAAGTTACAATATTTTGGCTTTCATTCTGCATTCTATAAAAAATCGTGAAACAAAATTTCTCGTGCTAAATTGAAAATACCTTTTACGGTATCTTCAAAGAGGTGTATAGTCGTGCTATTTGTGTATATTCGCTTAATAATTACCAACTTACATTCTTATTAAAGCGAAAATATAGAAATATAATTATACTTATAATTATATAAAAAAATTATTCCCTAATTAACAATCTAGACTTATCTCTATGTCATATTATATAAAGTATCCAAAAATTTAAATTAAATAAATATAGGATAGGCGTAACGCTCCAATTCTAAACCTTATTTAGTATCATAAGTTCATAAGATATGTTACCACCATAAGTTTGTCACTGGTTACAAACTGGAGCTTGTCATGAAGTGACGTAGGTCATAGATTCGAGGTAAAGCGAAGGAGGCCTGGTGAGGCGCTGTCAAAGGCTTAGTAATGCAGACTAAATAGGACTAGATGGAAGTCCCACAAAATTAACCACCGAGTGTAGTACTTCAATTCTCTCGATCTAGCTCGAGCTGTAAGTCTCTTCTAGCATTACGAAGTATAGGTATTGTCATACTTATGGAACATATCTTATATACTTATGTTAGTGTATATATATATGGTTTAAATGGTAAGAGTAATTTACGCTCCAATCAGTGCGGAGAAACAAATGAAAGATGATATTATACGGATGGGAGTTGGGGGATTGAATAGATAGTAACGATGAGAGATAATTAAATTTTCTCCAAATAACGAGTAGGGAGGTGGAGTTCGTTCATCCTTTTAAGTAGGGTTGAATTCTTAAGTTAAAATCCATGAGAAGATTTCAAGAATAATCAAACGAAAATACACCTGCGGCCTTTCTTAAAGCTTGACGCGTCTTAAACTAAGGATTTCAAAATTTGGGATATACTTTATGAATTTGGAAATTTTGAAATACTTTAGACAAGTTAATTAATATATAGGTGAAATTAATACGATATTTTTTAGATTTAATTCCATAAGTTCCTGCGTGGATTATATTATATATAATGTCTATTTTAAAAGTTCATGACATTTCCCCGATCGTTTCAAGTTTATTGTCAAATGAATTTTTTTTTCTATTTTCTTCTTTACGACTGTTCTCGAATTTCTTTGCAATTTTCAAATTCCCTGACATTCCGTCTCATTTTTTAGTCCAATTTCCAAATTCCCTGACATTTCCTCTGATATTTTAGTCCATTTTCCAAATTCCCTGACATTCCCTCTGATATTTTAGTCCCATTTCCAAATTCCCTGACATTCCCTCTGATATTTTAGTCCAATTTCCAAACTCAATGGAATTCGCCTGATCATTTTAGTCCATTTTCCTAATTCCCTGACATTCTCTCTGATCTTTTTAGTCCATTCTCCAAACGACCTGACATTCCCCTCATCTTTTTAGTCCAATTTCCAAATTCCCTGACATTCCCTCTGATCTTTTTAATCCATTCTAAAAAAGCCCTGACATTCCCCTCATCTTCTTAGTTCAATTTCCAAATTCCCTGGCATTCCTTCTCATCTTCTTACTCCAATTACTAAATTCCCTGACATTCCCTCTGATATTCTAGTTCAATTTCCAAACCCCCCTGACTTTGATTCTAGTAGTCCATGACCCGTAACATCCCTTAAAAATTAAAAAAAAATGTCACGTTTTAAAGTGTCATTGACGTATCTTCCATGAAATAATTCAGGATACAATATAACAAAAAATTCTATTTTAGTCTTCCAATTTCCACGCTAATTTAAATAATACGCTTAGTCTGCGGATATTCGCGTTGCTCCCTATAGCTCGCACCGTACGGCCTCGGTGTTATCGTCCTGTTGTAATATTTCAAGCTCTTCGCGTTTTTAAATAAAAAAATTATAAAAACTGATGCCGCTAAAACTGTTATAGAACCGAGCTTGCGTCTGAGAATGGGGCTAGCCAGAAACGCTCTATTTTTAAACCCGGGAAGAGACCTTTTTCTGGGATCAACTCTCAAAAAAGAAAAAACGGAAAAACAGAAAAAAAATTGAGCTACGGTTGTATAAAAGTTTATAAATTAAAGTAAAATATTAACAAATATATTTTTTTCAATAAAACAAATTTTTCTATAAAGTCTATAAAATATTTTAAATGGTTTTATATTCATCTGTGTGAACAGAAAAAATTTATTCAAAACGGTATTGTACTTTATCTCCAATAAGATATTTGTTTCAACTTTAATTAATGAACTTTAAGCGCGGGAGACTCGATCCCATAATCCTAGATGTTTGCCTTGCCAGTAAGGCGCCAAAAGCCAGAGCGCGCGCGCGCGAATATGGTAGAATTTTGGCGGGAAGCCACGACCAGCGAAAGTTGTACGGATAACCCCACACACACACTCGGAAAAGAACACGCACGAGCTCACGCGCAAATTTGGCGCCAAAAGGGCTGAAATATTTTTCTCAAAAATAAATATCTAATACACCGGTATATAAGAAAGTAATAAGCAGAAAATTTTTGGCGAATCTAAAAGTGCTATATCATATTCCTCCTGAAAACCACAATTATGAGAAAAAAGGTTTACTTTATTCAAGATTAGGTATTCAGTACCTGTAATTTTATAGTGTAGGTATAATTTCACCTTGAAATTTAAGTCAAAACTTCCGTGTTTCGTCAAATGTACTTGGCAATATAAGCCGCGTGTTGACGCGTTTAAATAATTTAATATGCAAACGTGTTTGTGTTATATTCAGTTGGGAACGTTCCAGCAGATTCTAGGCGGCTTTGTCTTACGTAAATTAATATTAAACAGGCATTTGTATATATACATATATATCTTAAATAATGCCAAACATTCCTGTTAACGCAGTTCAGACGTGTGTTGTTTTAATTCAATAATAATAATAATAATTCCATAAGGCTTATTAAATTTGAACGCAATTTTAATTATAGTTAAGTTTCATATCACCATATTGTTATTAACTATAAATCTAGTTTCCTGTACTAATTTAATTGTTAAGACATTACAAATTCCTTTAAAATTTAAAATTAGTTCAAATTCATGCATGCTTCATTCAAAACTTCAAATTGCTTTTATGCTCCCTTTAATTAATATAAATTGTCCTAAACCCTTTTAATAAAAATAAAAAATAAAAAATAAAGTAAAAATAAGTTTTAAATTTTTTTCCCTTAAATAGGAAAAACATTTAATCATCCTAACAAAAAATTTTGGGGGTAAAAAAATCTATTCCGAGTTTCAATCTGAAAGCCTTGTAATTAGGCCTAGGATTTTGGGGAAAACTTCAGAAACTCAATAAGGACCAATTTTCGAAGAATGCGCGGGAGTATGCGGGGCAGAATTCCGGGCCAAATAGAAAAAGGGGTGTATTTTTAAAACCATGCAATCGTTTTTCTTTCCTCGGACGTCCGCACATATCCGCCGCCTATTTCTGAACTTAATTATCTTGTAAAATGGAAAAAGAAGAAGAAGACTGGCCAAACTTTTGTAAAATTCTTTTCCGCCGCAACCCCCCTCCCCCTCTTCCTCCCTCCCTCCCTTGTTTTCTTGGATGGAAAACACACGGGAAGCTCGGGAGCATTTTTTCTCCGGGAGATTCGTTTTATCGGAAGCTGAGCTTCTCCAAAGAAGAAAATAGACATTTTGCGACATTGAACAGAGAGCGAGAGAGTGAGAGAGAGAGAGAGCGAGAGAGAGAGAGCGGGGTAAAAGTTACTACGAGGGGCTTTCCCGCAAGTGCAGCGTGGCTATTTTATTCTTGGCGGTTTGCCAAAGAATTTAGCTCGAAGCTAGCTAGCTCCCGAAGCTTTTGAAGTTAAGATGATAAAAAAGACAGAAGAGAAACATCGAGCTTCCTTGTCCTTCCTACCAAAAACTTCAGGCTGCTGTGTAAGAACGTTCTAACTCATTTCGAGTTAGTTTTGGAAGACACCCTCGTGCTGCTGCTGGGCGCTTTTATTTCTAAAAGAGCGCGTGGTTTTAGGAAGAAGTTAGGCCCGAGAGATGCGGGGGTCGATTAGAAGACAAGACATGCCACGCGAGAAGAGGAAGAAAAAGATTTACTCTCTCTTTTTCCAACTTGAAACGCGCGCGGGAAAAAAAATATACGTATATATGTATATAAAAGACACCCGCTCTTTCTCATCGGATTTCAAGATTTCGTCCAGAGAGAGAGAGCGAGCGAGAGAGAGAGAGAGAGAGAGAGAGAGAGAGAGGGAGTGAGAGAGCTAAGCTCGCTGTACTCAATTTCAAGATATAAACAATCGCGACTGAATCACGCCATACATATCATCATAAGTTCGTAAGATATGTTTGTTTCATAAGTTTGTCACTGGTAACTTAGAAACTGGAGCTTGTCATGAAGTGACTGAGGTAGGTCATTGATATGACGTAAAGCGAAGGAGGCCTGGTGAGGCGTTGCTGTTAAAGGCTTAGTAATGCTGACTAAATAGGACTGCAAAATTAATTAAACACCGAGTGTAGGACTTCAATTCTCGCTTCCGTCGTTCTCGAACTAGCTCGAGAGTTCTGTGAAGTCTCTCAGTAGCATTACGAACTTGTATAGGTAGTGTCATACTTATGAAAGGAACATATCACTTATAAACTTATGGTTTTATCTAAATAAAATACAGGAATATTTATTAACACTTAAGCTTAGAAAATAAATTAATCAAGCATAGCGACTAGTCCTGAAGTCCTTAATTGATTTGCCGTGAAGTTTGCAACCAAAATCGCAACAAGAAAAAATATTCAGAAACTTATGAAAAAGTATAGAACTAAACGAAGAAACCATGCAGCATTCCCGTATTATTTTGGAAAGCAGCACTTCTTTTCGTGGGCGTGTAACCCGGGCTAAGATAGATTCGTTCCTCCAATAATGACGTCAAGAAAAAAGAACACTGTCGCGGGGAGAAGAGGCGAAATTACGTAGATAGAAACGCTCCTCCGCGTAAGATATCTTTCTCTCTTTTTATTTATCCTTCAGGAATTCCAACATCTCTTAGGAACTAGGATGAAGGGAACATTTCTTACTTAGAGCTTACCGTTATAGAATCGCTTAAATCAGAATAGCTCTAAGCATAGCGAGATTGGAGACAAGGGGTGATTAACAAAGAGTGAACCAGAAAAGTTGGAAAAAGTTTGGTAGGAGGACCGAAGTAGAGTGCAGGGTTCTAGGGACCATTTTGAGTCGAAAATGTAAAACTTCTATTTGGCATTTTGTCTTATAAGGGACAGTCTGGGAAATAGTACACTTCCTCTGGTCCAAAACAAGTATATTAATTGTTTGGACTAGTTTTTTAATTCAAGAAGTGGGGGTTACTGGTCCTCCGGACCAGTTTATTAATTACAAATCTATAGGAGAACAAAGGCTGGGACCATGCAGTCCGAAGACCAGTTTATTATTTCGGACGCTAGGGGGGTGACTGGTCCCAAAGACTAGTTTTAAAAATATCCTTAAGCAAGTTATTATTAGTGTGTTTTAGGGATGACCCCTTAATATTTACTTAAGTAATAAACTGACTGGAAGACAATGCTAATTTAATTTAGAGGTCATACGTAAAGACTCCAATCGTAAACTGTTTACATTGCTCCTTACTTATATTGCAAAATGTCATTTTTCTACTCAAAATGGATCATATAATTAATTACCCTTTATGTAACACCCTGTAGGCCCATAATTAATCGTAATATAAGGATGATTAAGCGTGGAGTTTAAATATGACGTCATAAAATTAAAAATAAAGGATTACTAATAATAGTGTACACGAATTAAATCCGATTCACAAAGGTACTTTACAAAATTGAGCTAAAATCCTCACCAGTGAATGCAATATATTGTAGGCATGCAGGTTCATAATTGCACTAAGCACATCCGATTCGAGTTTCCTGTTGTAAAAGGGTATGACCTTAACAAACTGGATGAACTAGCTAGGAAGGGTATAACAATTAAAATGATAGTATTAGCGATCGTAAAACTTAACCCATAACTCAATTAAAACGGCTTGGGCTTTTGGATATATCGCTTCATTGTCTGGGTACATTGTCTCGTAACGCAATGTTCATTCAACCCAAACTAATTATTTGGGGCTTTGGCTGTTCCGTACTATCGAAGGCTGATGGTCTTTATCACCTGCGCGTTCCTTAATTGGCTGGGCATATCGGAGAGCCGCCCCAACCACTTCATATTTACTTCAATGGAGCGCATACGTGACATTGGAAGAAAATTTCAGCACGTATCACGGTCCTCTTACGTTAGCCCATGGCCTCTCAAAATAAAATATCCTTGGTATATATATTTTCTTCAACAAAGAATAATATATATAGAGAGAGAGATGAACATGACATCGGGAGTGGGACATGGTTGTTAAGTTCCGGGTTACGTGAAGGGATGCTAAGGTACGCGTAGATTTCTATCTTTTTTCTTTTTTTTTTCGATTTGTGTTTTTAAGTCATCGAAGTTAAATTTTATTTTTATAAACTTTGGTGAGTGAATAATTGAAGGAGTTATTTCAAAACTGCCACATTTTACCTGACCAATTTATGGGTAGAAAAATGAGAATGTTTAATTGTGTTTAAAAATTACTATGAATTAATGAACACATTACTCTTTTACTAAAATCACCGGACTAATTTGAAATATCCTGACTTATATGCCAATTTTCAGATTAACTGATATTTGACACTAATTTTCAAAATTCCCTGATATTTGACACCAATTTTAAATTTTCCCTGATATTTGACACCAATTTTAAATTTTCCCTGATATTTGACACCAATATTCAAAATTCCCTGATATTTGAGACCAATTTTTAAAATTCCCTAATATTTGACACCAATTTTCACAATTCCCTGATATTTGAGACTAATTTTCAAAATTCCCTGATATTTTTAACACCAATTTTCAAAATTCCCTGATATTTGACACCAATTTTCAAAATTCCCTGATATTTGACACCAATTTTCAAAATTCCCTGATATTTTTAACACCAATTTTCAAAATTCCCTGATATTTTTAACACCAATTTTCAAAATTCCCTGATATTTGACACCAATTTTCAAAATTCCCCGACATTTGACACCAATTTTCAAAATTCCCTGATATTTGACAACAATTTTCAAAATTCCCTGATATTTGACAACAATTTTCAAAATTCCCTGATATTTGACAACAATTTTCAAAATTCCCTGATATTTGACAGAAATTTTCAAATATCCCTGATATTTGACACCAATATTCAAAATAACTGCCATTACCAAGCATCCCAGGGTACTACGTCAACCCAATTTAATTAATACCGCATTGAAAACATATAATCGTAATTAAAAAAACCCACTGAGAATTAAAGTACAATTCCTCTTTCCAAAACTTCATTATCCAATTTCCCTTTAAATCAAAAGCGGGTTTTAGGCAATCCTTCGGGATTTACGATACAACATAAAGTACCTTCACTCCAAATAAACCAACGTTAAATAAAAACCCACCCAGAGAGAGAGACAGAGAGAGTGGATACCTGTCTAGATTACAGGGTTGATCAAGCATTGAACGATCGCAACATTTCCTAGAACCAGGACTCACTGGTATAGTAAAGGAAAATTAAAGGTTGTGGGTAGATAAACAGAAAAGGAAACGCCTGACTTGAGGTTCGCGTCATCCTTGACGGAATAGCCCTCCCTGGTATGCTGTATAGTATACTTTTATCGGTGAAAATACGGATATCGTTTTTCCTTTTTCGGACAATTTGAGCAAAGGTCACCCGAGACCTCTGGACAATGATAAATCCCTCTATAGTTACGTTTAAGCCCCTGAGTATGAGAGCGGGATGGCTAGGAAAAGAAGTTCGGAGTCAAGTTGACACCCGACTCCCGCATGCAGTCCATGATCCACGTCGCTTCTCTTGCTAGGCAATGTCTAGCTAGCTCCGACTCCCGAGGAGATTGTTTGACGCGCAACGGTTTCGTGATGGATTCCCGACGTTAATCGATTTAGAAATATTTTATGCCCTTAGCATACGTGCCAGGAATTTTGCCAAAAGAACGCCGTCCGAGGACTCGATTAAGAAGCAGTCATCTCTATACCTTCCCTCCACTCTACCCACCACCTAGATTATTCCGAGGCCCTTTTTTAAACTCCTTGGAAATATAAAACGTAAAGGACTTATTAGTTTCAGTGTACTTGGCTGGTCTAAAATTCGCGTGGTCAGATCACGTGCTCAACTTGGCTGGGTACATCGCGTCTAAAATTCACGCGGTCAGATCACGTGCTATGGTGAAATATTTATTCACGTGCTCAAAACACGTGCATGCTATTATTAAATCTCGAATTCAATTCGACTTTTACACAAAGATGAAATTCTTCAACATAAAAATCATGTAAGGGTTCATGCAACTTTTGGAAAACAAATTTCTCTGAGATTTCCAGGTTTTTCCCCATATACTTCCCTGAATTATCCAGGTTTTTCCCGTATATGGAGTATCCTATGAAGCAAATGTTAACGCAGGAGGGGGGGGACAAATAGGACTATTAAATAATCAAAGGAAATCCCCGTATCTCTACTATAACCACAGTTATGAGCCTCCAAAGTTTAGTGTAATGTTAATCCTTTGGAGGGTATGTTTATGAACATTTTGCTTAATTACTCGGCCCCTGTTTGACACAAATTTCCCTGATTTCCCGGAATTTTACTAAACATTCTAAATTTTCCTGAATTTTACTAAACATTCTAAATTTTCCTGAATTTTACTAAACATTCTAAATTTTCCTGAATTTTCCCTGAGGTTTTTGTCAACTATTTATTTCCCTGATTTTTCCAGGTTTGTATGAACCCTGCATGTAGCCTATGAGGTGAACTTTGAACTTCAATATTTTAGGTCAGAAATCGCTTAGATCACGAAGCTTCAAAAATGTTTTTTCTACGAATAAGGGCTTAAAAAGGTAGTGTCCCATCTTGTTTAAGACCTTCCTCGTGGCATCTCTCCACGCTCCAGCTCTTTCAGGGTCTACGCGCTTGGTAAGAATGTTGCCAGCGTGGGCGTTACGTATAGTAGATAATATTGTAAAAAGAGAGAACTTGTTTCCAGTACCTTCTTCATTGCTCAATTCATATCTCGAACCAAAATGAATCTGTTAAGACCAAAGTCCCGCTGAGTAAACCCGCCAAACTAAACCGTGTAATTTTTTTTTTAAAAAAATTCACAAAAGGGTTTTCTAAAACCCAAAAGAAAGTTCAGGGTTATTTAATTCATCCGGCTGTTTATGTTCTTGCCTAGAATTGAGTGACGTCATACACCAAAAACGAAAGTTAAGCCTATAATTTTACCATCTCTTTCTTTCCAATAGACCATTTCAGTGTAGCTAACAGGGAAAGACATGGATGTAAAACTTTGCCTTCAATTTCGCTTTTTTGGCGCCTGCGCAGTAGTCTTTTTGCATCATGAAAGTGCGCAGAGACGAACGGCAATGTATCAACCCCCTTGTATGACCCAATACTGTGGGATGCCTACCACCTTTTTTACATCGAAATGGTCTATTTTGTAGCTGATAAAAGATAGATATAGATGGCCGAATGAAAGCTTTTTAGGCGCCTGCGCTGTAGTCTTTTTGTTTCATGAAAGTGCGCAGAGACGAACGGCAATGTATGACCCCCGCCCTTGTATGAACCAATACTGTGGGTTGCCTACCACCTTTTTTACATCGAAAAGGTCCATTCTGTAGACAAAAAATAGATCAAGATGTCCGATAGGAAAGGGTTCATAGCTAAGTTATAGCTAAATGAATAAACTTAACCAATCTATTCCGGTACAATGGATATTGCTTCAGATTATATATTTTTTTCTTGGGTTACCTTTTTAACTGCGTATACTGGCCATCAAGAGAATAAGAAATAATGGGAATCTAACGAAGGCTTTTTACTTCAAGGAAACTGCCGTATCCGTATCAAGATCGTTTCTGTTTTTACGACCCACTCACGTTTCATTTATCGAAAGCTTTTCTTCTTCATCCCAATAAGAGTTTGCGATACAGTTCTTACTTGCAGCGCATTAATACGCGACGTAATACGCCATAGATATAAAAGTAGTCGTTGCAAACTAATATTGAATTGTCCTGTCCCTAAAAGGCTCCAGTACGTAGTCGAAAATACAACCAATTTAAGTTAGGCTTAGGAATCAAGGTACATGTATGTACTTAATACATTATAGAATCAGGGTCTCTTGAACTTATGGTTGGAGAAAACGTCTCTGTGTGTGTGGAAAATGGACGTTTCTATTCGAGTCAATAAATAGTTTGTAGATGGGGGATGAAAATTGCAATTAAAAATTAAATAAACTTAATTACAGCGCTCAAACTAAACTTTTGCTAAACTTTTCCCTTTTTAGACAATAGAAAGCTTTCAGATGGGATTACTATGTACGTCACACCCTCTCAAGTCTTACCGCTGTTCTGGTAGCCATACTGCAGGGTGGTCTCATCTAAAGCAACACAAGAAATTACTTAAAACTCAATATTTAACTTTAAATCTTATCAATATTATTTTTGCTCATCGCGTGATATACTAAAGCAATAAAAAGAGAAACAGTAAGCGATATAAATTCTCTCAAAATCAAACAAAAGTCGTTTTACACGCTCAACCTGTCCCTTCAGAGACTCTTAAGAAAGGTTCATTTTTACATTGGGCATTTGGTCAAGCGATACGGCGGGGAGGTCAGTCTATAGAGTATAGAAGTTTGGTTAGAGCTAGAACTGGCGTTCAATCATCTAGCTTTCGGAGCAGAGCAAGTAGTGATACAGCCGAGCGAAGACTAAAGAGATATAAAAAGTTAGAACTTATAAATCCCACGGATTTATTTCTGAGAGAGAGAAAGAAAGAAATATATTTTTCTTCCAAATTACCACACAAAAAAAATATACGGGAGGCAAACCGTTAGCGGCAACTTTCTTCCCTGCCTTGAAGGGACCAGTCAAGGGTTTCTAAAATTGCAGGGTAGAGGGATGGTAAGGGGGGGGAGTAAAAATAAGGGCGAATTCAACCCTCCCCTTTACGTTTTATACTGATTCCTCCGCGCTACCAACCAACCAATTTTGGTTGGGAGAACTCGGCTCTTGTAAGTATATACTAAATTTACCCGGGCTCGCCACTGTTTTACGCCAACAGAGGCTAAATCGTAAGTCATTTCCACCATCGTCTATAATTGCACCCCGTCCATCTTTACCCCATTTTATCTGGAAAAGAGCTAGAGCATAGAGAGCTCTCTCTCTCTCTCTCTCTCTCTCTCTCTCTAGAAGAGAAGGAGGAATCAAGTTGAAGGTTGCAATTATAACTGAGAGGCGCCTGTTACTATTTCTACCGCTAGGAGCTACAGTGAAACCCATGAAGATGATGGGCTGAATTAGTGTTGGTTCAAAATATTAACCACATCGCGTTTCTTTTTTAACGATTGATAGTCCGTAAATTGTTTTAATTTTAAATGAAAAACTATTTTAATTTTTCTCTACTGATCTACTTCTGGTTTGATACAATTTTGACGTCAATTGATTTACTTCTGTAGAGACAACCTTAGTTTTTCAATCAAAATAAACATTTACTACTACTACTACTACAACAACAACAACAACTACTACTACTACTAACATCTCAGTTCAAACTATTAGTTTCACCGTATATATATCTTTACTTCAATTATAGCAATTGTAAATAACCTTAAGAAAACAATGATATCTTTGGCAAGTTCTGAAACAACCAATTTCTTTATCAAACTAATGAGGATTAATACTTTCAAATTAAGCTTTTAATTGTCTTCCCATTTAATTTCATTTCTTATTAGCTTTTTAACCCATAATTCCATTCGGTTTCTATAACATTAATCTTTTAATCCTAATTGAACTTGAGTCCTAGACTACTTAAAAATAATGTTGTTTTTTCATTAATTAAAATTAATCAATCGTAAAAGATAAGAATTAAGACAATGGGAATACTTGTTCCATGCGCCACTAGAGACTTAAGTGATCAGAGAAAAAGTAATAAAAGAGAAAGAAACACGAGGAAAAAGAGCTAACCTATACAGAGAGCAAAAGGATCGAGAAAAATTCCTTATTTTCCTCAGCATCTTCCGAATCCAGAGGCGCACTCGCTTCCCAAAATCATCTACGTCATCATAACGGGCTCAGGGCCCCCATCACTAAAGTCGCTAAACTCTCCTACACAGTTATGGAGGAAAGCTTCTAGCTAGGGATTCCGATGCTATTATTTCTACTCCCCAAGCATCGTTTCCCTCTACTACGCATTTTCAGAATGTCGTAAACTTTCTTCCCAACGTGGAAAATGATAAATGGTGCATAGGTACCGATTAAACTTGAACGAAGATGAGGAGAGTGAGAGAGAGATATAAAAAAGAAAGAGGGATGGTTGTGGATTTTGATGACCCTCATCTTAAAAACGGAAGTCGGAAACGTAAGGTATACGGGGGAGTCATATCCCTGATATCCCTAATGAGGGGAAGAACAGAGAGAATTTGGTAAAAGGAGTAGAAGCTTAAACTTCAGAGTTAGAAATTATTCATTCATTTTTTTTTTCATGAAATATATTTATTATTAATTTTAGCTATTTTTTTTTTGTAAAATGTCTTTTTAAATGCTTTGGCAAACTAAGGTTCAATTTTTATTTCCTTTGATGTATTTTCTATGGAAGAAATGTCTAGCCATATGCCCAAAATTACCCAAAGGGGAGAGATATGGTTCAGAATTGCTTATCTTACAGTTTATCTTGTCTATCTAGAATTGAGCTTTCTTGGAACTAATGGAGGAGAAGGTATTGAGTATGTTAAGTCAATGTGTATTTCTTCATTCATTCCTGTGTATCCTACCTTTCATTATATTGGTTCTTATTTGGTGGATGTTTAAAGCAGTGCTTACAAGATGAGGCCATGCTTGAAGAAAATCAAAAACTTGGAAAGCAACGTATTGGGGTGCGAAGGAATTTTTTATTTTTTGAACGTATACCTGAGGAATAAGGGTTCGGTCTGGTTTTTAATGTCATATTTGGAAATTTAAAGGGATGGTGAAATTTGTTTATATGAAATATTATATGGAGCTAAGTGTTTGACCATTTTGCTTAATTATTCGGGCCCTGATTGTTGTAACTCCAAGTACTTAACAGCATTAGAAAGTGAAGAAATAGGGCGATAACATACTCAAAGGAATTCGATCTACCTTTTATAGAACCAGAGTTATGACACTACAAAAATTCATAAAACATTTTGGAACATTTCATCTTCCCTTTAGAATAGGTGATCATTGGGGATATATATGATATTTTTTTTTTCTCCCGCCTAAATTTCCCGCGGAAAGCCGGGACAAGGATCACGGATCATTAGTTCGACGGTAACCGCGGAAAGTAATCATCAATCTCCTTTTTGGAAAGAAAAAAAACCTCGCATTGCCTCCCATTCCAAATCTATTTTCCCCTAAACTGCCAAAAATGGGGCGCGATGAATTCGGAATTTCATACAACATTTTTTTACCCTATTCAATTAAACCAGTTTTATATACCTACCTATAATTTATTATATCACGTAGCATGAAATTATCGCAGTGGTTTTCAACGCGTATTTACAAGTTTTCGGCAAGAAAAACATGCACTTGGTAGTAGAATTATATTGCATTGCGGTTATTTCAATAATTTCTCGGGTAGGTCTTGATTTAATTAAAATAATGTTATACTAGCTCAGTATAATATTTTATATTAAGTAACAATTATGAGCCGCGATATTCGCAAGCCATCTGTCGCTTTTAGAGCAGAGCATATGGCTGCTGAAAACAATGAGGAAAGGGTAAAATTTACGATGTATATAAATTATTTTTCCCAGTTTAAATTAACTAAGCAATTATAGTTTTGCGATTCACTTTGAGGGCTCTTTGTTAGTAATAAAAGTATACAGCGCAGTCCTAAGTATGGTATGACTAAAGGTACGTCTTCGCCATGGACGGAGTGACCTATGACCTTAAATGACAGATGGATATATTTTTAAAAAGTAAACTTTAAAAAATAATTTTTGAAATCATCGCTGAAAAACACTTCAGCCCCCCCAAAAGCGCTAATGTAAATATTTATACGGAAAAAAAAGCATTTCAAAACATGCGCTTAGTCTTCAAGTCTCGTAAACTTATTTCAAAAACCTCTGAATTAAATTTAAGGAAAAAAAAATCGATAACTTGAAAGTGTGTATTTAGGTAGCAAATCGATTTAAAAATGTAAAAAAAAAATATATAAACATCCCAAGCGAAAAACAGTCTATTTAAAATATTTAAAATATTTTCGGAATATATATGAAAGCTTTCCAACTCTTTCATGATTTAGTAAACATTTCCTTCCGCTTAGAAAAAGATGTATGAAGAACCCCACGATGGAGATTATGCAAATAAGGAGGTTTTTCTTACAGTTTATCGAGTACTTAAATATGGATAATTCCGCTATAAAATCGAAAGGATGCGCTGTTCGGGTTTCTTTCATTTAATATTAAAATATTTATAACTTGGTCCAGGATGCAATAATATATTTAATGCGGCGTTATATTAACAAATTAAATATTAAATACCAATAATAATAATGTCGCTTAAGTGGCAATGCAATTTAGAGTCCATTGACCCTTACGATGTTAAAATTATTTTGTAGAGAAGTTGGTTTATTTTAAGTATATTAGAAACGTATTGAAAAGTTTTATAATCAGCGGACATCTTGAAAAATGGCGGCTAAATAATTAACTGGAACTATTTTCAAAATTGATTCTTTGAAAATAAAATTCAAATTTGTTCTCCCTCTGAAATATTTCAAACCTGGTGCAACAATAATTCACGAATTTTCTTCAAAACATCCCAAAATTCTTTATAATTAACCCTATTACAACAACCCCACTATGAAGTACTAAAACAAAGCAACACCCTGTAGAGGTATTCAGACCACAACACACTAAAAACCCTAGGGTAAATTTAACATCCAGAAAGAAAACCGTAGGGAATAAATGGACTGCTTGTGTTTTTGATTTTGAAACACCTATCTACTATTCCGAAGCAATACTTTTCCACTCCAACGAAAACTTATCGTATATATCCAAAAAGAACTGAAAATAAAACGGCGAAATGCATCTCGGGAGAAGCTAGCTACGCGTGCCTATCTACATTTCTAGCAGATCGATAAAATGCAACGAGAAGGCAGGTATATCAGTATATGGAAGCTCAGCCAGGCAAGGAGTATACAATAAACACATCGGATTTTATCACTTACTTGACGCTGTTGCCTTCCTTTTTCTCATTTTGCAACTTGCATCAGTCGACAACAAACGGAACGCGCCAAAAGAAAAAATCCAGGAGATTTGGACCTTTTTCATCGTACTTTTTGAAAGACCATTTCTATTTTAGGTCCCGCATCGCGCTTTTTCTGCTATGGCGATTCTTTCATTTTCCCAAGCTAGCTAGAAGATTGAAAAAAAAAAAAAATAAAAAAAGAGGGGGTTAGGCTAGAATGAAAATATAAGTTTTTAGACTCAAACGCTCTCTATAGAACGCTCCTTCTACGAGAGACTCGTCACTAAATTCCGAATAGATAACGTGTTCTATGACTAAAGGCTTGTCACGTGTCACTGCTTTTAATTAGAGTATCTAAGATGTTTAATTAATAAATTGCAAATTTCAAAGAATATCCCAACAAACACCAAGAACTTCAAATACGAAAATGTTCAGTTTCAAATTAAAACGTGATTTCCCAGACATATTAAAATTTGGTCAAAGTTGTCTATATTAACAGTAAAGTTTTAATAAACATTATTTTTTATAAATTATAGTAATATTGGATTTTAACTCTTCTCTGACCATTTTTAACATCCGTGACTTTTCCAGGTCTTCGCTTGACCTCGGCAAGCATAAATAAAGCAACGTATTACTCTTTTCCAAAAATTCACGCACGTGCTAGTGCACACCCCCTCGTGCCCGCCAAATTTCAAAATCCGCGAATCTTTCCCGCCATTTTCTTATACAGCTGCGCGTGCACTGTATGTAATAGAAAAGGGAGTTGGGTTGACTAAGCCTAAATCTTCGGAACTCCGCTCCATTTTTCCTACTCTAAATGACGTCCCTCTATAACTCGGACGTTGCCAGTTTTTGTAGGATCGCAAACACTTCATATTTCAACGCCGCCATCGTGATGAAAATAACTTTTTTTTGAGTTATAACCCGTTCGATATAAAACCGGAAAGTTATTGAAGTGAAGATCAGAAAAGCCGTCCGGATCCCTTCCATCCAAAGTGCTTTTCTTTGTCATCATCAAGAGACAGTGAAGTAATATTTTTGAAAATACAAATTGCCTATGGATTTCAATCTACCAATTTACAAAATTTCAGAATAATTGGTTGAAATTTAGGTCCTGCGATTAAGAAAAACTAAAATTCGAGGAAAATGATTAGAATTGTTACTTAGTCGATATAATTATCTTTCTATGTTCTCTACCTATTAACATGTTAGGCCTAAATGGATAGTAATCTCTCATGTAAGCCCTATAACCAACCAATCAAAGCTATTCACGTAATGGGAAAACCAGGATTTCACTTAAGGTTCCAGGATCGAATTTTCGGAGCTCTCATATTTGAATCCTACATGTAGTTTAAAGTGTGGACGAGATCGGACTGATCATCATTTGTCCCAAATTTGCGATAAATTAATGACAGAATAAATCGGTATAATAACCCGCAGACCTATAATTAAACTAGAACGGTGTCCAATTGGAAATAAGCAAGAATAAAGTATCTGTTTATAGTTTCATAAGGTCTGCGATTTAGAATACCAATTCTTCAGTCGGCAGTACTGCGATTTCCAAAAAACAAAATAAATGTCAATCTGATCTCCTTCACGCTGTAGTTCAATTATAATTCGGGATAAAGGTGCTTCAATAGTCGCCGTTCCCTTCATTTCAACTAGCTATCCCCGTTGACAATCTCAACTCGCCCGTAATTTGTCCATCCAGGTAAAACGACCGAACGTAAGCCATAAATAAAGGCTATTAGCAACCCTTTAAAGGGCGATTTGGCTTAATTCAATTTGGGTACATGGACACTCTAACCTATATACGTTATAAATTCCAGGAAGGAACTCGAGTCGATCAAGACGACATCTCGGTGAACGTGACTGACATATCCCAATCCGTGTTGAGCGAAAAGGGGGATAACCGTACACTTGATGCCAGGGCCGACAAGGCTTAGCGTGGAAAACCGGGGAAATTGGTGGGGCCCTAGATTTATTGGACCGCTTTCAAACCGCACAAATTTCCTATGACAAGAAGTAGTTGAGAACGTTAAGAGCCGCTTCGTACCACTTTGGACAACGAACGAACGAACTGGTGATGAGATTGAATCACGAACCTTTCTCTGTTGTAGATGTCAATCCATTTTTCATTGTCGACATATCGATGTTAAATATAAATGGATACAATACCTAGTCGGTTTGGGAACTTTGGGAACTGGTTAAAGGAATATAGGGGAGAAAACGGAACGCAGTTTGCAATTATTATCAACGTATAGTGAGGAAGGGATTGGAACACCACACTTATTTGCTATGGGATTCGCGGTAATGCCGGCGGAAAAAATAGGTATGGTGAACTACAGACCAAATGAAACAAGGATAGTGTACAAGTATTGAAATAAGCCATATATACGATAATAAATTTACTGGTAATTATCAATTATCATCAAATGGGACAACGCTTGAAATGTTTCTGTGGTTCGCGTCTTATGGCGTGAGCTTTCGAACATTGTCTACTGCTGTTTTAGTTTTGTATAACCATTTTGAGACTAAAAAGGTCTTGTTCCGATTGATCTTTTCCACACACTACACACACGTCACATTCCATTCTTGAAGATGAAATGACGTTGAAGCTAATGGTTTAAATTTCCAGTTTAAAAATCTTTCATTCCACGATATGTAGAAAGTTATTACTTATTTGACGCGAGCTTTGAACAATTTTTTTTTACTTCTCTTATGTCATTCTGCCGTGAAATTGAATAGCATTTTTTTACTCAACCTACACTCTATATACGCGAGTATCGCTTGTCAAAACATTCAATGAATGATTACTCAACTGAAGGGCTTATCTGCACTGTCAAATGTCTCAGGCTTAGGAATTTTTCTCCGTTCAATGATTGATCTTTTTCTACCGTGCCTAATCTTAATTATTCAAAAAGTAATTCATTTTTTATTTCAGAAACAGGGGGGAACTAACCGCGTTTAATAACTTATTGAAATAAAATAATTATTATTTTAATCTACAAACAGGTATTACAGTTAAAAATTCTACGTTATAATCCTTAGCACCTTGTTAATAATTTTCAAGCTTCGTTTTCATGTATAGAAAAATATGGTAAAATTAAGTTACAAGATTCTAACCGACTTTAAGGCGATATTCATTCAAAAGTCGTGATATTTTGCGCCCTTGAGTTGCATTTTAAGGCGAACATAGAGAGCGTGAACTGTTAATTTACAATGTTAAACCGCAAAGGTACTATTTTTTTCTAAAGGGCGGAACCAGGATCTAACGAACAGTAATTCTTTTTTAGAAGTGATATTTGGCATCGCAAACTTCTTTAGTATATACAATTATTAACTCTAAAACGCGTATTTTATATAATTTTGTCCGTTTGAAGTTGACCGGTTTCAAGGTGAAATAGCCCAATTCCTAATTTTACTTCCGATTAAAGTGAGGGTGAAATTGCGCACTTCCGAATTTTACTTCCGTTTAAAGTGAGGATGAAATACGATACTCTCATTATTAACTGTCATGAAACCAGAGTTAAAATACATATCCTTTAAAATTACCTATAAAAACAAAATAACCCAAGAGTGTTATAATGTTTCCACAAACTCATGATGAGCTATAGGTTTATAATTCAAACGCTAAAAAAAGGAGAAAAACTTTGGAAACTTGACTATAAATATACGAGGCAATTATTCTAAGGTACCAGTACCGCAGAACGTCCTGGGTATTGAGGGTTTAGCGGCGGTGTTTTAAAACGTAAGTAATTGCACAAGGATAAGATTCGTATATAACCGTGCTGTGGGTGAAAGCCCCGTACGTTCAATTTTACGAGCCTGCTGGATATTTGGGTTGAATTTATATGTTTACTACTCATTCAGATGGTCAGAAAAGATAACTAACTAAAGCCCCTTACCACCGGACCCGCCTTTGAAGCCAAATACGGGCGGCTGTAACGGTAGTTCAGAGCGGGCGAGCTAGTAATATTACCTTAATTTTAAACGAAGGGGCTTCGAGAAAAAGTGTACTAACCCGCACCATAAGTTTATAAGATATATTCCATACTGAGAGCTAGTTCGAGAACGACAAGTGAGAATTGACTAAACTCGGTGGTTAATTTTGCAGTCCAGCTTCATATTTAGTCTGCATTACTAAGCCTTTGACAGCGCCTCACCAGGCCTCCTTCGCTTTACCTCAAATCTATGACGTACGTCACTTCATGACAAGCTCCAGTTTGTGACAAACTTATGGTGAACATATCTACGTATTCCAGTTCACTTCCAGGGACTTTAGTGAGACAGAACATAACCCTTTGATGGTAATACCACGCCAGTAATGACTAAATATATATATACTGTACCAACCCATGTTTGGTTGAAAGCGTTTCGAATGATCCAAGGGGTTAAAAGTATCGCCCATGCATAAAACCAGCCGCGTTCTCAACTTTTAAACAGATTGAATAAACACTAGAAGCTTTTCAAGTGAGTTATACTTGGGAGCTAAGTTAAATCTCTTAAATGTTCCTGTATTTCTCCATAAATTTTAAACAAAAATGGGTGGGTTGTCAGTTTATATATACGAAACGAGCGGCGGCACTTTCTTAAAGATCTCGTGTACAGACCGAATCAGGGAATTTAAAGAAATGGTTTGATAGAATTAGTTTATTTTTCCAAAGAGGGTGTAAAATAATTTTTGGAATAATATGTTTGCGTTTCTCCGCTATAACCCCATGAACACCATTTGAAGTAAAGACCAATCACCTCATTATTATTGATCATTATATGGGGAGGGGGGTCCTAAGTCAGCAGGGCCTGATTTTAATGCAAAAACATTGTAATAAAAATATTTTGACTTTAATATTCAAAGGCTTGTTTTGAATATCAAGTATTTTGTTACTTAATACAATTTTGACCTAAAATAAACAACACTACCACTCCCTACCGATTTTCGTTCGTTATATTTTAAATATTCACGATTTTCGCCAAGCTCTCTAAAAGCGGGAAGGTTGAGCTGTCAAAACCCCAATGGCAATGTTGGTTTACAGGCTATGGGGTATGGTTAGATTAAACAACCCTAAACCTAACAACATCAAGACAAGCTGCACGCGAAAGCTTATGTCTGTGTAAAAACAATTAAATTCCGCCAGCTGCCTCGGGCGTTGTTTTCCATTCACACGTGACTAGGAAAAACAATACAAAAGAGCGGGAAAAACAAAACCGTCCCAAAGTCAGTAAGTAGGCTAAGCTCGAGTTACTGTATAGAGACAAGCCTAAGTACTAGTTAAAGAATTGGCTCGGCGCCACGTGTGGCGGCGGCGATGGCGGGAAATTATATATTACCGCACCGTCCGCACGTGGCACGCATTGTTTTCCCGCTTTTTTTCGAGAGTAAATAAACGAGTTGAAGAATAGTAAATGCAATTACGAGATATTTGCAGCGAATGTCGCTATTTTCAGCCTAAATCTTTTTGTCTACAGATGGTACTACCGCGTTATTCTTATCCTACAAGAGTCATTCCTCTTGGTTCCTCTGACTTTACCATCAGGGGACTGAATATAAGCGGAATATAAATATAGTTGTCTTGAGGGTTCCAACTTCTAAGAGAGAAAGGAAATCCCTAACCTTGAATTTTTCATGAACAAAGCAAATATTTGAAGAGGAATAATGAGAAATACGTTTGCCTTTATAATAGCCTTAGCACTTAAAACCTAGCCGTTACGTTATTGCTTGTCAGGGGGACCCGAAGTAAACTATTTTCCAAAGTAAACACTCGGGATGAATGCGGCGATGATGTAAGGGGATCCCTATAATAACAAACCAACTAAAGGAGTCTCGATTTTAGAGATGCATCTTAAACAGAATATCATTAAGAATTTATAAGGGAGACGTATTTATTTTGTCCAAGGTCTAGCCGTTACGCAAATAAAGCAGCGCGGAAATAATCAAGATATATTAATAATAAACTCCGAGTTAAACTTTAAAGGTGTATTTTCATAGACCAGAATTTGCCCAAACATTACGGAAAATTCCGCTTCAACAATAGCGGGACAAATTTTAATTAATAATGTGTATTAGCGCTTGAATTGTCTTTGCTGAAGTGAGAAGCCTCGGTCGCTAAGAGACTCCCCTCTGCTATTTTATAAAGTGTATACATAAACTTATGGAGGATATTATGGACTTATGATAAAATGTGTTTACTTTAGGAAAGAAATTCTTCAATTAAATATTAATATTAATATTAACCCTTTAGTTATTTAAATTCAACTCCTTAAGAAAATATTTACATTTTAATTAGATTTAAAAGAACCTTTCGTAAACAACTTAATTAAATTTTAAGGTGTCAAGGGATACGTAATTCTAACCAAAATCCCATTTCGAAACAAGAAAAAAATCGAAACCACTTTTCACAAACTTATTAGTGTTACTGAGATGTCGACATCTAAGCGCTACCTACACAAAAATTTCATCAAAGTACCTTAAAGTCCTAGACACTAGTGGGCAGTATAGATGTCTGCATGTCACGAATTGAAAGAAACACCTAAAGAGTGTGCCTCATTGTAAAACATAATTTTTATCAACCTTCCCACACGCCTTAAAATTTGTTCATCAATTAGACCTCATTATGTCGATAGCAGACACACACAAAAAAGAACATAGTTGTTTTGGCTCCGTCTGTAGGAACACGTAATCGAGCTGTTCGCATGACTCAGCCCAATCTTGTATGACGATAAAAAAGTCATTGCGTAAATTATTTACAACCTGGGCTGTGCTACCAAAATTCGTGGCGATGACATGCAGGTATGGTATATCAGATAGTTAACACTATAGTGCGATTTGTACTTCTAATGCGGAACAGAAAGTATAAAGGAAACAATGTCCTCAACCATCTAATCAATAACTTACCATACCTGGCGATGACGTACCCCTCTCTGTAGGGGAGAAACGCGTCATGGCTAATTCAACACCTGTGACGACGCGCACTCCGTGTATCTGTTTTACAAGGCACACCAGCTAGTGTACCCCTCCCAGCATTTAATTAAACCCAAACTAGAAACGCCAAAGGGCGGTAATGTATTTTGAAAGCCTAACAACACTGTCAAACTACTCTTCCGGAAGTGAAGTATACCCCTCTCTTTCATCAATTATCCAGCTGAGTGTAGGCCAATTAAGACGAGTAAATCTCTATTCCCCTGTTTACCATGAGATTACCAACCCCACTTTAGGCCTACTTAGCCCGTTGCAAACGTCATCTATGTTATATCTACTTAAAATTTCATTTATTTTTGTGAAACACCATAGGAAAATTATAGTATACTTTTATATCATGACTCAATTGAAAGGAAAATATGATTAAAATTGAAAGATATAAAGCCAACATTTAGGGTAAAACTATACGGTATAGTAAATTTTGTAGAAGTGTTTTGAAATTAGGTAATTGTTAATTAGGCTATTATAAACAAAACTCCCAAATGGGATCCATTCCATTCTGCAACACGAACTTCCTTTAAGAATTTAATAACTGCCTTGGGACAGATTGCCTGGTTTATTTTATATGGTATTACCAAGAAGCGATATCTAGTTTACTAGGCAGAAGGTATAAATTCGTCACATTTCTAGCTATATCTCCAGTCCAAACGTAGGTCCGGCGAGTTAATCCCCGCCTCTAAATTACAACCAGCATCTCATTGGTTCTTGAAAACTCACCTCAGTGCAACGCGAGTGACGGAAAATTACGTATTTTCCGACTGAGGACAGGCAGCGAAATAGCCCGGCCTTCTTTTACGTCCCCCCCCCTTGTATTTTGAAAGGGGGACTGGGACTATGGCGCGTGAATACTTTTGCATCTTATAACTTCTCCCTAGTAAACTAAATATCGCTTCTTGGCATTACCACAAGAATGAAATTGAAAAAAAAAAAATCTGAAATGAGACGTGGCACGCGCTATTATCAAATGAGCAAGCAGCATTTAGGACCTTTTAAAGTGTCAGTGACATTTAACGTATAGCTTTCAAAAGAAGCTCACGCCTTGCCATTGATTTTAAATAATCCTATATCCTAAGGAAATTTGAAAATTAAATTAAAATTATTTAATTATTTTATTTGAAACGTCTCTTATTACAATTAAGTCACAGACACTTTAATAAAAGATGAAGCCAATTATTCTTCCGCTTTTAAGGAGAAAAAAAGAAAATCCTTGCTTGAGTTTCATTTATTCTAAATACCCAATTAATTTTTTTTTGTTTCGTGTGTCTCCCCTAGAGTCGATCCTGGCTTTTTCTAAGTAGTCGAATTATTTTTCCTAATACATCTAGAGTCCTTGCGTATTCAATGGAGCGTTTGTGTAATTTTTTCCATTAGCAAATAAGCCTCGCTAAGCCTCGGTCAATATAATAATAATATATTTGGCGTGGGTTGATTTTGAATTTGAAATAAATCTTCACCCGAAATTTAATCTCAAATAATTTTTTCATCTCCGATTGGATTTTTTTTTCATCTTTTGATGACCCGGAAAAACGTGATGTTGTTCCAAAATTACACCCACGTTTTTGGAATGAATGAATGAATATTTTTTCTCTATTTTTTTGAAGAAAAAGTAATTTAAAAAGAACTTAATTAAACTCATTTAAAAAAAAGTAATATTTGGTTTTCCATTTCGTCTAAAATAGACCTAGAGTAACGTGGAAAAAAACAAAGAAATAGTTCTAATAGAATAGACCAATAAGTGAAGAAAACCACAGTGGCGTACCAGAGAAAGGATAAAGCATTTCCTAATTCAAGACCACGTTTGGGTACTTGACCAAAAACCCATTAGGAACAAACACATTTGTAGGGGATGGAGAGGGGAGTGGGAGTGAAGCATTTGGACCTAAGCCTTCCCCAGCATCCCTTGAGAATAACTGAAAGAAAAAAAAGCCCCAAAATAACATTGGCCCGGGAAGATCCATCTTATTTATTTCGGATAGATACAACTCGTAAGGGGAAATAGCCCAACAAGTAATAATGACAAATTCGACCTTTGTAATTTCGTACGTTTGGAGATAACTTTGGGTCACTTCTCTTTATTTATACGATAATACTCGCTCGCCAATTAAGTGTATCGAACTGAACTACTTTCCCATCCCGAGAGAGATGCGATGTATATAAACTTTACATTTTAAAGTTTAAAAACGTCCAGGGTTAATATTGGAAAAAGGGTTCAATAACCTTTCATATGTCTATGGTTTACCAACGATCTTCGGCATAAAAAAACAAGCGCAATTTGTCTATGTATAGTATCTGAATTTGAATACAACCAAAAGTAAATTACAACCTCTAATAAGTTACCTATGAGGGCATGACTCTTTGTCTTGGGAGTGACGTTAAAATGTAAATAGACCATTTCGACGTAGCTAAGAGGGAAAGACACGAGGGTAAAACTTTGCGTTCCATCTCGGTTTTTGACGCATGCGCTGTAGGCTCGGGATCACCACAGTGAAATGAGACGACGAGGGAGTAGTTGATCAAATTCCTACCTTCCTGTTTTACAGCGAAATTGTCTATAGGTCTATGGAGGGAGCGGAGGGGGGTCAGATTGCCGTCTTCTAGCCTGTCAACTCTAATTAGAGACTTGGAATTATTATATACTTATGAGTAGAACTAACTTAAGATAAAATATATTTATTTTGTTTTCATCGGCCTTATTTCATTGGCCTTATTTCATTGGAAGAAAAAAAAACCTAAAAATTATTTTATTTATAAAAAGTCAAAGTTATCTGGAAAGAAACAGAGTATATCATTCAGTTTTTGTTTACAGATAAGAGAAAATAAAAAAAACTAAAACGCTGAATAAATAAAGATGCTTTAAAACACTGGCGATATAAAAAGACAGCCTTGTCGCCAAGTCTTAGGGGAAAATTATGATACTGTGTTGAATATAAAGGTTTTTTTGGGTCCCAATATGCTTGATTGGGTTGGTTTGTTAGTTTAAGACTAAGGCTAAGACGCACCGCCCTGAATAAAGAAAAGAAGGAGACGCAATCAGGGTGGACTTGATGTTTTTTTCGCGGTCCAAGTATTTTACGCAATGAAGGATGAAACAGGTTGATCAAGACAGAGTATTCTGTGTGACCATCCCCCTCACGTCTAGCTTTAAAATAAATGTCAGCCAGATCTGGAATTAATTTAGAATGACCTTGATATACTAGAATCCTAAACATAGTTTTCAGACTATGAGGATTGATACCCTTTACACCGGGAGACCGCTCTACTTGGTAAGTCATGTAGCCTGGCATCCTGGTGTAAATGGTATCAACACTCCTAGTCTGAAAACTATGTATATAAGCGAAAGTCTTGATTGACTGTATAATTGTTCACTAGATGGGGTTTATGGTAACCTTTTGGGGATAACACAGGTTATTCGCCAACATTTAAAATGGCCGCCCGGGAAAAGAAACAAAAATCTCCTGACTGCTGGCATCTCTTTGCGGCTGTAGTTTTCTGATATTTGTGGATTTTTAGGTCCACTCAGCTATCAACCAAACAACCTTGGAAAAACTAAGGAATACTGGGGTTTAAATGGTAAGACATGCAAAAAGGACTTGGCGCTGAGCTAAAACTATATAATAGAGCGACGGGTCGGCGTCGAGGGAAGGTAGTAAGTACAGCGAGTTTGAATTCTATAGATAGAGACAGCTAGGGGTCGCGACTAGAGGGCGTCGAGTTAGTCTCTCTTCTTTTAATTAGTGTCAAGCCAACAGACAATCCCCTTGTTTATTCTGCACCAACGACCAAGGCCCGAGCTTTCTGATGAATGACTCGGGTTTGTGACCGTCACCCAAACCCATCTACTTTGGTTCGCGAGAATCGCCACCCGATATCCAAGAGAAACTAAACCCAGCCGCGAATTATTTATACCATACTTATTCAGAGTTCTGTCCTTTAAATAAGGGGTTCTTGCCTCCTGCACATCACGAGTTACGATTGAAAGGAGACTCTTTACTTATTTTAGCCGGTCAACTCGCTCGCTCTTTAAAGGGATAGTAGGACATAAATGGATAACTAACATTAGGATTGAAGCCTAGTGGGCTAAATTTCACGTTAGTCGAAATTAAACGCTAGCAACTAGCCCTTGAGAGGAATGAGAGGAGCGGGAGGTCATCGAAAACATATCCTGGCTGTCAGAAAATCATGAGTTAATGGATGGGTTCAGTTCCTATACTTCATTCAGAACGGCGTTGGCCCGAAAAAAGACGCCACGCACTGACATGCCATAGGCGTCATTGCGTCAGACTGAAATACTCGAAATGTTTTCTCAAGGGTACGTAAGGGAATTTACAAAATCCTAAACGGGATATCATATTATGACAAACGCAGCTTCATCTGTCTGTCTGTAAATAACGCAGAAATCGATTCGAATTAGTACCTTCATTAATGAATTTACCTTTGTCGTGGATAGTGTTTGAACTATCGATATTTGCTTCCCATGACGTAATATTCTAACAATCGTTTACTGCGCAGAGAGGAGCGCACTCCGCTGCCAAAACGTTACAAACAGACAGACCAAGCTGCCAGGTCTTTCTTATCTTATTAAAACAAAACTAAACGAAAAATGTTGTCCATTGAACCAAACCCAAATACTAATATTGAATAGAAATCTTATTTATTTATTAGTTAAAAGAAAAGTTTTTTGCCGAATTTATCTTCGTGGTAAATAGGTCGCGATTCTGTTTGTATTCAAGCAAGGGTCCTAGGGATCATGGTATCTTCGTGGGTGGTGATGCAGTATTAAGAATTACTACAGCTCCCTTTTGCAATTTTATTAAAGATACTTAATCTTTAAGTTTTTTTTAAACAAAAAAATACTCTATTGATATGACCTCCCATCGTGACAATATTCATCAAAGACGAGTATTATGTATTTATTACGTAATTTATTTTTTTTTCCATGCCATAAAAAAGGACTTAAGGAGAAAACGTGATGATGAAAATGAAGAGCACGGGGTTTAATTTAAGAAAGTTTGCTGACTGGAAGGAAATTTTTAATTAAAACGTTGGGAAATAAAATTGCTAATTAAGACACACACGCTCGGGAATAATCAGGTGGAATAATTAAAGAGGAAAAAGCCTGGCGTGCAAAGAAAAATACCACTGAGTATTTTAATTTTACTTTCAAGAACTATAGGGGAGATCAAAATTGATAAATTAGTGTAGTTATATACTTTATCGCGTTCTGAATATTTTAAGAATTAAATCTGAAGAAAAAGAACATTGTGACTGAGGAATTTCACAAATTAAAAGTGTAAAGATAATGGAAAAACCATCGGCACAACGAAGCCTCAAACCATTCTAAAACTATTTTTAAGCCTCGGTCGACAATATTACGATGTTTTTAATACAGTGTCGTTTAAAAAGTTGCTTCTGTTGTTTTCTCGTTATCGCTTAAGACCCATGCCACGCAGCTAGCACTTCCAAAGCAAAATAACGATACCCCAGAAGTATTTTGGTAACAAAAAAAGTTTCGTACTATCGTTTGGCGTATCAGGTATATAAGAAATGATATCTCGGGATAAGCTGTCAGACCGTACACGCGGCTTCTAAAAGGGAAGAACGGCGCAGAGAGAGAGAGGAAGAGGAAGAGCTAGAATGGGAAGGAATATAAGGAAGCTCGGAAGTAACAAACGTGCTCGACGTTTTAAGTAGCTTCGAACAAAAGATATTAGAACAGTCGAGACATTTCGCGGGAGTAAATGGGAGTTTTTCGCGCGCCTGGGATAAGAATCTCTAGTTAGGAAAGCTCCCTTCTCTTAAGAATGAGCTATACGATAAGCCATTGATCAAGTTCAACTTACGAGAAGTTGCCAATTTAAAACTTCCAAACGTGTTAAAAATTAAATAATATGAAATTTCGAAAACCAATTTCAAGGCGCATCTGATCTGATGTAAAGAGTGTAGTTTTACATTCTTAAATAGCGGCACTTTTAACATAACTAATGCGCATTTTTCTTCATTACGAACGTCCATTTTCTTGTATTAGGCCAACAATTTCCCATTACTAAGAATTTCACTGAATATAATTTCCATAATTTTATTTTCTCAGATCTTCCCAAGAATTAGAGTAAATATAAAAAAGTGAAATCATTATTCAATTAAGATCTTAGATGAAATATATAAGCCCAAGGAAATTTAGATTATGTTCTTTAGTCTGGAGACTGGCTACCTGGAGGGTATAAATTAATATTAAGTGGTTCCCTAATTGCAAAATTAATTTAATAAACGTCAAAAATATCTCGAATATAAAGTGACCCCCGAAGCTACAGAGCTAAAAGATCAAGATCAAGATAATAAAATTATTGTAAGGCCTAGAAATTTGTAAAAACTGAATTACACCGCCATGTGTGGTTATACTGTTTTTGTCGACATCAGATAGGGGCGTTCGGGGCACATACCAAAGTGATTGGGTTATTTAAAAGTACTTGTGATTGTGATCGGTTTTCCACGCTGAAGGATTTTACGAATAGAGTGGTACTGAGATGGAAGGAGCTACGGGGACGTGACGTCAATATTGGTAGTTTAAATTGTAGGGCCTGAGCTGAGGACTTCCAATATGGCTTCCGAAACCGACGTAAGAGATAAGACGTCACGAAAAAGTTAATAATAGCAGCCTATTGTGGATTACACGTAACAATGATATGTGCCACTTCGGGTAAAATTAAACATAATCACTTGGCACCCCTTAAGAGGCCGATAGATGAGAGGTTAGAGAGGAAAAGAGACAGGTGAATGATGGGAATCGAGTGGCATTTTGGGAAAAATGATAGATTTGACAGGATCCTAAACGGAGTTACTAGAACTGTAAGCCAAACCCTGATGGCTGGCTGAAGGTACGAAGAATACACGGAAAACTAGTTAAGGTACAGCGAGAAATAATGGACTTAAGTCTCAGCCTGGCGTAATCTTTAAGCTCTCTCTCTCTCTCCTTCGTTTCATTTTCTTCTCGGATATTTCGTTCTATAGACTGTTCCTATTACAAGCGGGCGCCATTTCAGGCTTCCACTTGGGGCTTTAGGTTCATGCCCTTTTAGACGTCTTCGATCAAAATACCCCTTGGAAGAGGAGAGGAGAGGGGAAGAACTACAAAGAAACGTGTTACAAGTACGCTGGGAAAAATATATCACCGAAATGTCTCCGAATAAACGGCAGTACACGACCCAGGTTACAACGTTTACACCGAAAGCTTAGCTCAATCAAACGCAAGGCGAACAAGGCGCAAAGTATGAAAAGAGGCTGCTGCTCTGGGGCGCTCTGGCGCAACCCGCCAACCCCAATTGTTGTACATTGGGACAGGGGAGAAAATGGATGGTAAACGGAGACTATATTTCTAGAAAAGAGGGACGAAGAATGAATGAATGGCAACCAACGTATTCCCAGCTCGATAAATAAACAGTGCTCACTTCCAATTCTCCCGTTCTTGATGAGGAATTTTTAAAATTGAATTTGAATTCGTTACATATACGCTTACAATACCATGCCATGGAATGTATAAGACAGAATTCATTGACGTAACTAAGAATATATTCTGGGAACGTATCTTTAAGCCTTGGTGTCACTCTGGTGTACAAGGTAAGATAGGTCTGGTATACTATGTAATGCTAGAGACTTACAGCTCGAGCTAATTCGAGAACGACAAGCGAGAATTGACTACACTCGGCTAATTTTGCAGTTCAACTTCCTATTTAGTCTGTACTAATACTAAGCCTTTGACAGCGCCTCACCAGGCGTCGCTTTACCTCGAATCTATGACCTACTTCACGACAAGCTCCAGTTTGTAACCAGTGACAAACTTATGGAACACACCTTATGAACTTGATTTTATTCGTTGAAATTCTTACCTTTTTCGAATTCATGTTCTTAATAACACGAATGAATTTTTGTTATAACAGTATAAAGCTATTGTATACAGTATTGGAATCTTAGGAATGTTTGATACGTGTCATTTTCCACGAGGTTAAGTATCAGGTTAATATTTGTAAATATTATTATAAATCTTTTTAAACTTGTTAAAGCAGTTAGAAAATCGTCCGATACTTAAAATCATGTCCTATTTTTGACCTACTTTAAAACAACTTAAAGCATTCATTGATTATTAACCTAAATTCTATTTATTAATGCATTAATTCACTATAACATCGCGCTGATTATGCAATGACCAAGATTATTATAATTTCTATACATTAAATCGCCTTAAAAGCTTTGAAATATAATGAATAACCGTAGCTCAAAATATATTACAGCCTAAAAGGTACGCGTACTAAAGATTATTGTCTAAAATATTTGGTTGCATAAAGCCGGCAAGGTGAGAAATTCGATTAGAAATTACGTGAGTTATTTGGTAAACGCATTAGGTATGTTTGCATCTCAATATACCGTTACGATTTTCCAGCTGTTGTAAGTTATACACCGGTTTACGATATATCCTGGCAGTTAAACCTAGTCATATAAGGCAATTATCGTTAATATAAAGGTAGGGACAAGCAATACGCGTAATAATATCAAACTGAATATAGACTATTTCGATTGAAAGCGGGAGCAAATTCGTAACCCAATAATTTCCAATATGATAATTTAGATAATGGGGAAACATGGATTATATTATACAATACATCCGGGATTTGAATAAATTAAATGCAGGTACTATATATATACTTAAGCCTTGATGACGTCGCTACAAAATTTACTAAATTAAGCCCCAAGCCACAAATTTAAAGGTTTTTTCGTAATTCTATTCCAGGATAATTTGTCTAAGGTTTATATTAAACAAAGCTCGATCGTTCCAGTAAAATGCCCCATCGAGCTGATCGCGCGTGCCATTTGGCGCTATTTCGAGATCCCTTACCGAAATGCACGTATACAATTAACAGACCTTGGGTTGATATAGCAAGAACGCGTATAGTAGACCCATACCATTAGGATATTTATAGACTATAGACTTCGATGTCTAATTTATGGAAAACTCTATGGCATTGTTAATTAAGTAGGCGAGTATGATACTTAGCGTAATTTGGTAGTAGAGTAAAATCACCGTTATTACGAATGGAGGTGCAATATGCGGACAAACATCTATAGGTAATATAGCAGGCCAGTCAATTGAAAATGTATAAGAGTTTAATAAGAAACCTACATTAAAAACCTGTAAGGAACCAGGTTGGGATCTAGACGTTTGCAGTTTGAAGGAAAAGGTTCAGAGTGTACATTAACATTATACCTTAATTAAAAGATCGGCCATTTTATAATTATAAAAGGAATTAAATATTAAAAATTAAAATGAATGATCTCTTATTGCAAAATAATTAGTATATTTAATTAGTCTTAAAAATAATCAAGGACCAATGCGCCATTCCCCCGCCATTGATTTACTGGCGTCTGCTAAATCGAACCTCTTACCCCTACGGGATTGGTTGAGTTCTCACAGGCTGAGAGAGGTTCTATTTAGCAGACGCCCCGAAACCAATGGCGGATGGCGCCGTAGTCCAGGTTTTCTAGTGCTACTTATACGTGAAATTTTCCTTTAATTTCTTCAACTTCAATACGAATTAACTAACCATTAAGAGACGTATTAAGTTAAACGTCGAAAAAAATAAAACTTTTCCTAAACTCAACGTGACACGCGCGGCCCAATTTTCAAAGGCTTATAAGCTGATTGCCAGCGAATCCTATTGGATTTTACGGGCCATCGAGATTCTACCATCGAAGGGAAATTTATTGGATTTATTGAAATCGCTTCGGAATGGATGAAAGAAAATCCCGAACCAAGGCTTAACGGGTTTAATATACGCTATATGGTATAAATGGATGGGAAAATATGAGCTATTTCTCCCCGTTTTCAAGCGAAAACTTAAATGGTTCGACGGGTTTCATTCCCATTTCCTTCGACGTTTCTCTCAAATAGACGCGGACGCTAAACCGAGGAATGAATGATATTACGCGATTTGGTTTGCTCGTGATTTTCAAATTCAATTTCCGAGCTTGCGATTGCTAAATTTCGCTCCGCCAGCTTTAGCAACTCCTTGGATTAATTAAACAAGGAGAAATTGTTACCTATAGCTTAATTCTCCATGTAGGAAAAATCAAGAATTTTAACCAATATCGGACCAAACTAGCTCTGGTAGAAGTAACAATTGGATGGTGCGAAAATTGTCCTTAATCGTATTTTTCTTAGACAAAAGCTCCTATTTTAATTTCTCCCAGTTTTATTCGACTCGATATGGCACTGATTCTAGCTAGCTGTCTCTATTCGGGTGCGTTTTAGACTGGAGAAAAGACGTAATTGCTTAGGGGAATAAAAAGTCGCCAGATAGGCAGAGGCGGCTGGGGCTTCCAGTATTATTCGCGCACCCTTTCGATGCCTTAAAGTTCTCGATTCTCAAATCGGTAACGTCGAGATCAGCGGATTTTCTTCCTTTTTTTTTTGCTACCCTATCGCCTAGCTCTCTCTCGCTCATTTTTTCTTGCCCGCGAGAAAAGACATTTAAAGGTTTCGTCGCCACTTTAACGTTCTCGGATTCAAATGCGCGAATCGAATTTGCGACAATATTTCTCTATTGGCGAAAAGAGTGCACAAGGTTGAGTGGAAATTTGAACAAGATGGTCAATGGAAGATGAGTATTGAGAAACTAACGCTCAAAAATATGTCCCGTTCAAAACTGTATATCTACCCTTTAATAAGTACCAATTGTTCATATTGTGAAGTTAAACTGTAAGACCTTTTACTAGGAAATTATGATATTTACGTACGTTCTGTCCTGTTTTCTGCCTTCGCAATATTTGAATAACGACAATAAAATACTTGACATCAACCTACGGGGTTTCAATTTCAGTAAAAACCAACCCGTGCAAAGAAAGAAGGGGGATACTCCAAAAAGAAGTATGAAAATAAAATTGAATATTGGAGCCTGCAGAAAAATAAAAAAATAAAAATTGCATTTTTTGGGACAAGCCGTGAACCAGAGGAGGTTTCCCTTAATGCGACTAAAATCAATAACAATTTTTATTTCTCTCTCCGCGCATTTCTTTCTGTAAGAATGGTTCACGGTTTTATCAGAAAGTTTTCAAATAAAACTTGCTAAGGAAGAGAAACTCCAATGAAACGTCTAAGTCGTAAGTTCAAACGGTCCTTTTAGATGAGATACCTTGGTGCCAGGAGCCCAAGACAAGGTTCCCGCCAGGCAAATGCAACGTAAAGCCTTATTCACAAGTGTCTTTTGAACTACGTTTGTATCGTGGTTCTATGGGTCGATGACCCAAGGAATTGCAAGCCTGAATTGTTAGTCACGTGTTTTTCAAAGGAATTAATAGTTAAGAAAACGCATATTTCACAATCAATTGCGTCTTTCATTATCTAACTGATTTTGAAAATAGAAAAGGAGGTTTTGGTTTTCCGCAATTTTTAATTTTACTTAAAATTTATGCAATTTGAGCATTTGTTTATTTAAAACTAATTCTAAGGGTGCGCTCGAAATGGGGGTAACCTTTGACCTGAAATATCACATGCATGCCACAAATAGAAATACTTCTAAAATTGGGATACAAATACAACACAAACCGTGCATGCCTTTGCAGAAAACAAAGAATAATCGAAAGGGGTAAATTGATCGCTGATAAACACCGTTAACTATGAACATTTCTTTTCAATTAAAACTTAGCAGTAACAGGAAACTAGTCGATCCATAAACAGTTTACAGTTCCGTTCTCTTATTGCAGAAAAGCGTCAACTTTTCGCTCAAACTTTAAGTATCATCATAAGTATGACACTTCCTATGCTTCGTATTGCAGCTCGAGCTATAGTTCGAGAACGACAAGCGAGAATTGAAGTCCTAGACACGGTGGTTAGTTAATTTTGCAGGACTTAATTCCATCTAGTCCTATTTAGTCTGCATTACCAAGCCCCCTTTGACAGCAGCGCCTCACCAGGCCTCCTTCGCTTAACTCGAATCTATGACCCACCTCATTCACGTCATAACAAGCTCCAGTTTGTAACCAGAATTTACAAACTTATGGAGGAACATATCTTATAAACTTATGGTAACACGCGACTCTTCTAGCTAAAATAATGAAGGATGTTTTCTCCCCGGCGAATATATACATGTATATATACATATACTTCAGTGTTACAGAGGGACTGGGCGTTATACGAAACTTCTCTAAGCTTATTCCAACTATAGGGCTCAATTAAGGCAGGCCGTCGCGGCAGATTTATTAATTAAACTTACTCGCCGAGAGAGAGAGAGAGAGAGAGAGAGAGAGAGATCGCTAAAGGCCAAACGCCGACGCGACGATTCTATATACCCCGTTTCCTTAACATTATATCAAATAATTAAGAAGTTACTAAGAACCGTTACGTTCCGTTTTTTAATTACACTATAACAAAAAGTATTAACAGGGGGAGGGGCGGCTTTACAAAGAGGTTTAAAATTTTAATTGTAAATTTGGGACTGAAGTTTATTTTACTATAGTATCTTTATAATTATAATCAAAAATGTCTTGATTAGAATCAAGTCCTAAAAAGTATCGATAAGACTGAGGTTATCACTTGTCTGAAGGATCAGATATTAATTTTTCTTTTTAATTGAAACTTAAAGGCATGCTTAAGAAAAAAACAACGTTCCATTACCGTTTTCCGTTGAAATAACTTATTTTACAGGTAATCAATTTCAAAAATTTACTTATCTCGGGTTTTCGGGCACAATTCCATTCCCCCAAAACATTTTATCATTACATTAATTACTTTTGAGAGAGTACGTGTATGACATTGAGTTTTAAAAGGTTCCCTCATTTGTGCCCGGTATGCTTCGCAGTGGATACGTTTTAAAACAATGGCGGAAAATTAAGTAGGGACAGTTAGATTTTTACTCGTGGTTATGCAAAATGATGTAATGTCTAGTGTACTTCAGTCAACAGTCATACTGTTCATTCTCATAGCTCAGGACATGATTAATGCTGCTCACTATTTCTCTCTCTAGTTTCAAACAATGGTTAGAGACCATTCAGTGCCACAGGTCGCACATGAATATATTTCAACTACAGTTTACATCAATTCTCCGTGGTCGTACTATTAGAGGGTTAAGCACTAATTTGTTCAGAACATGTCTCGAAAGTGTGCTTGTTGTAAGTTTTTAAAGCAGTGTTGCCAATGTGTGGGTAATTTCCCACATCGTGGGAGATTTAGGTTTGGTTTTAGGCTCTGTGGGGAAAAAGTAATATTTTTCCGAAATCAATCAAATGTCGGAATTTTCCTGTTCAAGGGTTAATAGTGCAAAATTTTCAAAAATGCACTAATTTTAACTGCACAGTTAAAATTAGTGCATTTTCGAAAATTTTATCCGGTTTAATAATTTCAAGCGACATTTTGAAATAAATTCGGTGATTTTAAGTTTGGCACTGAAAAAAAAGAAAGCATATTTTGAGAATTTTAAAGCTTTATAGCATTTGTACATATTGTCAAAGCCATGCGGAGTGATATTCCATATTAAACTTAGTATGATAAAATAGTCCAGATAAATATGACTGTAAAAAAGGGGGTGTGGGAAATGCGGCAAATTTTTAAAATGGAAGTGGGAACATCCACTTTCTAACATTAGCAACACTGATTTGAAGGTTTTGGTCATGGCTAAACAGACCGCTCATTCAGTTTTTTATTGTTTTAAAGCTTATTTTGACACGTTATCTCTCAAAAGTAATTAATGTAATGATAAAATGTTTTGGGGGAATGGAATTGTGCCCGAAAACCCGAGATAAGTAAATTTTTGAAATTGATTACCTGTAAAATAAGTTATTTCAACGGAAAACGGTAATGGAACGTTGTTTTTTTCTTAAGCATGCCTTTAAGTTTCAATTAAAAAGAAAAATTAATATCTGATCCTTCAGACAAGTGATAACCTCAGTCTTATCGATACTTTTTAGGACTTGATTCTAATCAAGACATTTTTGATTAATATCTGCTCCTTCAGTCTTCATTTTAATTAAGATTGTTAAGAAACTGTTTTACATTTTCAAAATCTACACTAAGCAGAAACATATAAAAAGGGGACCGTAACTTTAGCTCAATCAGTCATTTATTTATAATGATACTCCAAAAAATAAAAACGTAACTCATTGAAAGTTTGTATTCTTATTGTAATTAACATAATACAATTTTTTACAACCCTTTATTGAAACGCGAGGCGCTCCCCTAAAAATTCCACAAATAGGACCAAATTGACAGTTTTACACAATTTTTTAAAACGCTGATTTATGTCTGTTTAACCTTTAGCTCAAACTTTTCATAAGCCCAATATGAAATTCGGATATCCTTAAAACTTCTCAAAGACGATCCGAGATTATCAATTTCGAACTTTTTTTGTAGCATTAACTAACGTCTGTTTGATATTAAGCTTATAAACCTTAAACACAAAATAGTCAGGGCAATGCCGACTCAGTTTATAAGGGCTACCCTAAAAGTCCACAAAGGTGATCCAAGATTGTTAATAAATACGCCTAAAAAGTGCCCTCTTCAAAATATGTAGCCGGGGAAAAGAGAGCGTGATCGAGTGGGCTATGCTAGTGGGTATTTTGGTAGTAAGTAACGGGGGTTGGGACTCCAGGCATAGCCCGCTCCATCACGCACTCGACAACGCAAAGCAACTCGCGCCAGCGTGGGAAATAAGGCGGTAACACAGGGCAAATGACGAGTTTAAAAATTGCCTGGTACAGTTCAAAAATTAAATCGGAGGGGGGTCAGTGGTCCACGAGACTACTAAAAAATTCAAGGGTAACCAGAGTCCACACATTAAAATTCTAATATTTTAATTATCCACTTCCTTAGCTTAGCAGACGACGTGCTCTGGCCAATTAGCCTATTCACTTTAAGGGCCGCGCATGAGAAGTTGCAATGTTTGGGGGCATGAGTTATAGCGCTTCTATGGAGTTAAACGTGTAAACTAAACTACGATGGACGTATGGGAGACCTTTTGAAATTCAATATTAAAATAAAATGCCTAGTATTTAAAACTGAGATAGTACAATTAAAACCATGTTAAGAAATAAATTGTTTAAGTTCTAATGGAAACGGTGCATTGATACTAGTAGGTTAAACTCACTAAGCCTCGGCGACGGTATGGGATCATCGGCGATGACCGCCGATGCCGTGCCGAAAGTGCTGCGTATAACACGCTCGTAAGCCTTGGCGCCCAATTTAGTGAGTAGAATTTCATTAAATTCCCTAATTTTACGTCTATCAATTGAATTCGATAAAATTTCACCTCGGAAGTTCAATTAATACTTTTACAACAAGTAATAAAACACTGTTTTATAAAAATAAACTCGAATGCGTAGCAAATAAGGCAAAAGGAATGGTTAAAAGTACTGCACTGCACCCAAACATTCTTTCTACGCATGCTCACCTCTCGAAATTTCCCCCCCTGTTCACCCCCGCTCTACCGGTGAAAAGGTCTATTGTCACGGACTAGTTTATTTATTCCAAGTCAGGAGGGCTCTGGCCTAATGTCCAGTTTAAAAAAATCCTTATTTCCCACCCTGACTCGCGCTATAGCGCAAGCAGCTTGCGACATGGATATATGTTCTGAACTCAATGCTTGCGACGTGTTGCGCGTGATCGAGTAGGCTATGGTCCGGTCAAAAGAAATCTTCAGTTCAGCGTTGCAAATAAGGCGGTGGCACAGGGAAAATGACCAGTTTAAAAATTAAATCGAAGGGTGAGCAGTGGTCCACAGGACCACTAAGGAAATTCTAGGGTAACCAGGGTCCAGACATTATCTCAACTATTTTAATTACCCACTTCTTTAGTTTAGCAGACGCCGCGCCCTGGTCAATGGTCATGGACCAGTTCATTTATTCCTGGGCAGGGGGTCGCTGGCCCAATGTCTAGTTTTAAAAAAATCCCTATTTCCCACCCTGATTCAGTTGGGAGTCCTGGAGCTCCTAAAGTCCAGAGATGCATATGACAAGGATTCATTTCTCATAAGCGAGAATGGCCAACTCTGTTGTGTAAAGAGACAGCCTGGCAGCCTGGTATTTTTTTACTTCTAAGTCAGCTGGGTTTTCACCTTTAAAAGTTAATACAGCCCTTTGAATTTAAATAATTAGAAATGAGAAATGTTATTAAATGAATAAATCTATACGGTTGCAGTTGTGTCGAAATGAGAGCAATTAAATATGTGTCTTTCATATTTAGCTCTGATAATTTCAGAAAATTAATAAAAAGTAGTGTTATGTATTTAACCAGAATTTATTTTATTGAAATTTATTAATAATTATTTAATTAAAAAAAATTGTAATACTATTTTATGTTTTAAATTTTACAAATAAAATTCAAAACAGTAAACATAGGGCAAAGGTTATATTGTAATATAATTAGCCCGTGGGATTGATTTTAGCTATATCGCAATTAGAGCTCGACATTTTCTATCCATTATCCACAAATTAGTAATTAATTTGAATGAAAATAGGTGGATATCTTTTATTAATCGGGAAATAATGCACACACTTTACATTTAAATTTTAGAAGTTAATTTATTATTTACTTTGTGTATATAATATTCAGCATTAATTTCACTAAGGAAATAAACTAATTACCTACGAGGAATTAACTAGTATATATGTTTAAAATTATAATTTAATCGTTTCAAAACTAATATGGTTTTGAACCGGTCTTTGTAATTTAGTTATTAAAATTTTTGATTGTCGATTGGTCAATATTGAAAATTAACCAATGGTGGAACTAATTTTTTTTAAACTCAATGAAACTGAAATATGAATGAATAATCTACTGAAAGAGGTATCAACCTATTATTTTTTTTCAAAAGAAGGCAAACAAGGATTAGATGGCTTGCTGCTTCAAACAAGATTTTTAACCATGAAGGGAATATTTTGTTAATTTTAGTCAAATTTAGATATTCGGTAATCGAGTTGATATGAATAAAGCCCTTTTTGCTCATGTCTATTTTAAACTTTAATCACAGATTTCGCTTACCATTTCACAAGCATAATAAACACTACTGAAGGGCGCAAATCTATCTGCGATCGGTAATGGTGACCAATATAGCAATTTGCCCAATTAATCAGTTAGAACTTCATTTGCACATTTCTATTCGTTAATTTGAAATGTTGCGAGAAATTTGAATGGAATATAAGTAGATATCTCTTTCAGAAGATAATTTTTGATGTTGATATTTAAGATTCATTGAGTTAAAAAAATTGGTATTGGTATTTCAAGTAAGCTTAGATATCAACATCGGTGAATTTACGATATGGGCTTATGATGTTAGTCTGTTTATAAGATTAAGTCGTTACTTTAAGTGTCACTAGACAGTATCTACCTCCAAAATCGAGAGTTAGTAACTTTATAACCATCTCCTAGTCAGAGGATATCCGAGGGTCAATTTCTTATATCATTGACTGACAAGGCTCACTATAGCTTGGTCAACTTTTGGCAAGGCCTAATACCGTTTTTGCATGACTGTCGCCGTCAAATTCCTTTTAAAGCATAGATCATTAGATCATATAGTATCCACCCTTGATTTTCATTACGCAACACACGTTGGATTCGTAAACCTCGACGTGCACCACGATTAGAAGCATTAAAATGCAAAAACAACACACTGACCGCATACATTTTTGGTAAATAACAGAGTCACTACAGCTGTTTTCGGGGGAATCGGGGCTGAACGAGCGACCGAGAGGGCGTAGAAGAAAAAGCCTCCGGCGGCCGGTCTCTTAAAGGGGGTAGTTTCGAGGGAACGAAATTCAAATGCAAGGCGCGTCCCTTCAACAAAAAACATTGAATTCGTTAATACGGACGTTTTAGGCAATTATAATATTGAAATTTTATACAATTAAGTAATATTTAAGAAAACTAAGCACTACTTTCAAAGTCTAAACTTTAAAAACACGACGATACGAGAAGGCGAAGTAACAACAAGAGGTAAACATTTTTATAAATGGCAAAAATTAAAGGTAAGCCAAGGCTTAGCGCAATTTCACCGCCTTAAAGAAAGTGCCAAGTTTAGAAATAGATTGTGGGACAATAAAAAGGTGGAAAACTATGAAATTAGGCTTATATTAAAGCTTGAAACCTACTTTATATTATATTTAAAATCCATCCATGAGCAAATCCTCAAAAAATATGAAAATGGCAACGAAAAAGGACCCACTCTCAAATTTTTTTCCCCTTAAAAAAATGGCGGCCACAAACGGGGTAATTTGTCACGGCGGCAATATTAAAGCAGTCTTATCTCACTATCGATAGGCCATTTCAACCAAAAGGCATTAAGAAAAAACAATCGGATTATTGTGACGCAACTATACGTAAAAAAAGGCCAATATTGGTCGCGCTGATATTTACCAATGAAACAGCGTATCCATGCTAAAATATCGCAGATTGGGGTAGTTTTTAAAATTTAAAATTAAACATACTTAAAATTAATTTTTCTCAAAAACCTTAAAAATGGTCCTAGAAAAAGGTTTAAATTTTGATATAAAACCGTTCCCAAACGTAACAAACGAATATTTCATTTCAAAAGGGTGGCCACAAAATGGCTAAATTTGAAAAAAACTCCATGTTATTTCTATGGGAAAATTTAACTTTTTCACCAAAAGGGCTGATTAATTTTATGGAAATGAAAACCACCCTTAGCAACTTTATTTTTTATACAATAAACTAATGGGTGGATCTTCTTGAAATTTTAACCACATATTGAGGGCCCGAATTGTAGTTCTGTGGAATTTTTTCAAAGCAGTTAATACGATACAAAAAAAGTTATAACCAATCAAAAAACCATCCTTATACATTAAAGTCGGTATGAGGTCTTATCTAAGAGAGCTATCGCTCTCCTAGAATTAAACAGCGTTACCTGGGAAGCTGAAACGTATATGTTAGTTGGGTATTTTACCATCAGTGTGTAATAACCATATTGTCAAATGGTTATTATTAGGAATAGTTAAAATCCTGCGTAATACTTTATCTAGACCTGACCTTTGCATGCTGCAAAACACAAAGTGGCACGTAATTTTAACTACCCATACAGTGAAAGGTATGAGGGTGCCAATAGAAGAATTTTAAGTGAACTTATTTTTAAAAGAACAGTAATCTAATCTGTTGGTTTTAGATTTGACAGAATAATTGTTTCAAGCTATTTTCATCTGAATTTCAACCCTACCTTAATTTTTTTTACTTCACTTTGAAGAAGAAAAAAAACTCTTTGAACTACTTGAGACAAGAAAAACGTTGAAAGGTTCGAATTAAGAGTATTGGTTTTTTCTCTTTGCAAGAGAAAGACCGAAAACAAGAAGCACACGCCATATTCATTAATAGATACAATTATGGCACTCCTAAGACAGGTTTTTATTTAAATATCTGGCCACCATTTTCTAAGATGGCTGCAAAATTGCAAATCTTTAGTGAGTACCTAATTACTTAGCTATATCAAAACTTATGCTGAGCTTCCCAACTAAATAGAGTTAGTGTTGAAAAACTGCTCAGTCAATACCTTTCAGAACCTTCCAAACCCCAAGGATACAAAAATCGAATCTTGCGCAATAATGAAAAGGCCCTTATAAATCAAACTACGTCTTTCTTTTAGGAATGGTTTCGGGTGCACTTCAAATTACATTCTGTTTGTCTTTCAAATAGCTTTATTCAATCTCAACAAGCTTTCTTCAACCCTTACGAGTAAAATACATGCAATATCCATGAGCGTACCTTCAAATAAAGTGTTTGAGTATAACAGAAAAAGCTACGAGTAAAAAAAATAATAATAAACCCGCAGTAATGAATTGCAAATTTAGTTGTCAGAATATTTTGAAAATAATTGCTTTGGGTACAGGAATAAACTATAGCTTCTTGGAGCTCATTTTACTAGGTTTTTTCTTCTAAGTATAAATTGGCAGCAAAAAAATCAAGACAGTGAAGTTAAAGAAAAAACATTCCGGGAAAAAATAATTGTTTTGAACTCCCACGTGTTTCTAAAATTAGCATATTTGTTTTAAATAAAAACTACCTGTATTTATAACATGACTCTGATGACGCAATTAAATTTGGAATATAGACCTATATCTATATACTAATCTTCTTCCTGAAAATGATTTGCAACTACAAAGAGAATCCGGAGAAAATTAAAAGATGAAACTAAGACTTGAAAGAGCGGGAGAAATAAGGCGCGAATTGAAAGTATATAGGGATTTGAGATAACTGTTAGTTCCATTACGAGAAGCAAATTTACATTAGACTCGGAATCTTTATTCATTGTTTTCCGTTATATAGTCGGAATAAACTGGTACGGGTCATTAAGACTAGATAATAACATTGTAAAGTTATTTAACTTTAGTTTTCCTTGATAATTTGAATAACTTTTACTTTTTCTAATTGTTTTATTGTAAAACATAAAAGTTAAGTGAAGCATACTTTAAGGGGTAATAACCTCCGTGTTAATCCTACGGCCCCTGTAGAAATGTTTACACTGCCGCGCAGAAATGCTCAGGGTGAAGCTATCCACCAGGGGCAATGTTATTTCTATGGGAATAAGATACATTTTTAAATTGGTTGTATCTTTGTTAATTTTTGTCCTATTTTGATCTTATTTGTACCTATTTGTAGTCCATATTCCGTAGTATCAATATATTTCATAAGTTAAAATAATAATCCTAATGGAATATAGCTCTATCCACTTGAAGGCCTAAGTTTTCGAGAGCTGCGAAACAAACAAAATAAGCCTTGGCCTGAAATCTAACACAAGCCTATTTTTACGCGAAACATTTTAGTCTAGACAGACTCGTTTGCCAAAATGTCACATTCTGTTCTTGTATCATTTATAACCACGAAGAAGTTAGGCAAAAATAAAAATTACTGTTTTACATAATTGTTTTACGCTCTGTAATGTACAACTTGTTACAAGCATCCATCAAGAGTCTAAGGATGTCTCCTAACATTTTTATCTATTTTAGTAGACCTTCCTCGGAGATTAGGCCAGTCGCCCAAAGCGTAAATTACTCTCAAGATGGTAAAAACCAAATTAAAGTAGCTAGGCGAAAAACAAATTTTGACACTTTGTGTTCCGCTGTTCATGAAAGAAACTAACCTACGCTCGAATTAACATTTTCGTTGGACAGGAAGTTTCCCAACGTTAGAAAGGGTTAAAATTACGGTAAAAATATACAGTTTTCTCGCTGTTTTTAAGGGTGTATAGAATTAGAATAGCTCTAACTCGATTACGTACGCCGAGACGACCGTGAAAGGAAATTAATCTGGAAAGAATGGATGCAGGCAGCTTTTTCCGAATTATATTTTCTACCCTTTCAGCGTATACCGTCCTTCTTAAAGTAGGAATACAAAAGGTTCTCCAGACGTTTAAGGTAAAACTCACGTAAATTGGATTATACAATAGAAAAGCTTCTAGGCCTAAATACTAACAGCGCAGACACCACTTTATAATACAATATGTCTGGGCCCGGCAAAATATCTCACTTGATAAAAGGTTTTCGAAACTACAGAATTGCATTTTTTTCAGTAGTTAATTTAGAGGGAATTAGATGATGGAATTCAATTTGAAATTGTGCTAAAATTATTACAACGATGTTAAAATTAATGCTATTAATTAAAAATAATAATTTGGGTACGTAATTAGCCTTACGCTAAGTTTGTTAGTTTCTTTATAATTTTATACGCTTTTTAGAGTAAAAAAAAGCTTTATGTTTACCAAATGTTAAAAGTTTCCCTTTAACTCGTGCAAAGCTAGGCCACGAAAATTTCGTGAGCAACTACCCTGGGAATTACGTTTAGTAATACAGCAAACGCGTCATGTCGTAGGACCCGTCATTCTCGAATTTCTCAGGACCTAAACTGTAAAGTTTTCCAGCTTGTCTCTTTCATTTATTGAAGCGAGGTTTCTCTCTGCAGGGTAACTCGAGCCGGCGGTTGTCGTGAAACAACAGTCTTTGAGTATTGTATATAATTATGGCGACACATTCATCTCAACCCTTTTCACGATCCAATAGTTAATTTCAGAAAACTCAGTAATTAATGTTAGGCAACGAGGGGCAAATGAGGGGTATTAGATTTCCCGTGACCGCGCTCTCGCGCGCGAGCGAGACAACCTCGAGTTTTGCGGTTAATTCTTTCTGTTTCCTTTGATTCCGTCCGATGGATTTTCTCGCGACATCCGAAGGGACCGCGTGAAAAGGGGTCAGACATTTGCTTTATAAGAATATCCCCAGTATCGAGTTAATTTAAAAAACATTCCGAATGTGTCCGATACCTCGGAAGAGGAACTCTAGGAACTGGGAAGTGTCATTTCCGGTTTGGTACGGAGGAAATTGTCTTAGTACATAAATGTGTGAAGAGAGACGTAAACCTCACTGTATAGGCCAAGTTAGTTTAGGCGCGTGCGGGCTTCTTTCAATATTATTAGTAAGACCAAAAATGCTTCATGGGCACGAGGCCATTCTGATTTGAATACACTAATTAGTAGCAGTGAAATTACTGAAATATTATTTTTTTAGATAACTAGCGCTTAGCAGGCTCAGACCCATGACCATCGCGTCGACCGCATAACGCGCTAAAAAACTAAGCTATGACACAAATTCGAAGAAAATTGGGGACTATATGAAATATTATTAGTCTGTGTTTTTTTCCCGCCAAAAAGGGGTCTTCCCGCCATACTCAACAGATCCCCACCAAGTTTCCCGCTTTTCCAAGACCCTAATGCGTTTAACACAACAGAAAAATTATATTACCACCCAGAGTTTGCAACAACCTAAACCTCTACATCAAGCCTAACCATATAACACGAGAGAGGGCTAAAACCCTAAGCAAATTGCGATTGTCACAACCAGTAGACGTTAGACGAAGGAGAGTATAAGATAAACTCGTGGTCTCGTGCGCTCAAACTTAATACAGTCCATTAATTATTCGAGGTGACCAAATTAATAAAGCGAGTTTCTGTTCACCCTGGTATTTACTTCATCCGCAGTTTTATCGCGAACACATCAAGTGTGAGACTGAGAAAGAAGGAATAATTCGAGGAGAGGTTTAGTCCGGGATTTTTTTATATTAGATAAGCAAAATTAAAAAGAATCGGTTGGGGTTTTATTCCCCCGTTCTGTAAATGATTCTGATAAAAACCTAATGATACGACTTAATTTCCGTTCAGAAACAAATTTCTTCTTCCCGCTTCTTAAACCCGATCCGACCGCAAATGGAAAGCGATGGCTAACACAACCATTTGTAAACGTGCTTGGGGTTACTTTTTTATATTAGTTTTTCTTTCTCGCACATGCTTGTATCATTTCCTTAATTGAATCGTTTTTGTTTTTTTTCAACATCAGACTTCGAGACGTAATAACTATGGTGATTTAAATGATAAGATTAAATGTTTCGAGGATATGATAGATATAATGTTTATTTTTCAAATGGTACCGAGTACTTGCGTCTACTTCAACGAGAGCAAGAGTAATTAAGGTTGTAAATTATTGACTGGCTAATATTTTACGGATGACCCCTTAAATTTAATTAAGAAACTGAAATACAATGATTTCCAATTTAACTAAGGGGTCGTCCCTAAAACACTCAATTCATAACTGGAAAACAGTGGCCCGGACGACAAAATAGAGATAGATGTTACATTTTCGACTCAAAATCGGTCAAAGAACATCCCCCTTAATTTATCACAGACTGCATATTAGCAAAATTGCTGAATCGATATGAAATTTCAAATTGTGACAATTTTAAATTTTTGCCAATACGTTGCACCATCCACATTCAAAATCCAGGACTTCCAAATATACTCTGACAATTCTGGATTTACTACAGGAATAGTTTTAGACATTTTGAGCAAGCTATAAAGGTCCCAATGGTTCAGCGGCAAAATACTAAATTTTACTTATATAATTGTACGTAACAACGCTAATATTTCTGAAATACAGACTCCGAAACCTCAATTAAAATTAACCAAACCAGTATTATTTTTAACCATAAACAGCAGCGCCCCAAGGAAAATAATAATCAAGCAATGGAGCGTAATTCGGATAGTAAAAAAAAATATGTGTCCCCATTGCTGAAGAGTATATAGCCCCTTTCCTTACCCCTGAAGGACCCTAAATTGGTGGCGGCAAAGTTTTAGTAGCGCAGCCTTCGTTGGTCGGAGGCGACGTTGGCGCTAATTTTCCACTTCCCTCCGATGAACTCATTAATGATAAAGCCAGATATAGTAGAAGCTACTGTCTAAAGGACTCTAGGCTTAACGCTTGGAGCGAATTTATGACCGTGGATAATCGTTCGTTGAAAAAGATCTTAAGAAATTTACGGTGGTTACAGTGCGCCCAAAGAACAAAGAAGAGATAGAACGGTTAGGCTTAAAGGAAAAGTAAAAGTCGAGAAAAACACTACTGAATTGGAATATGGCAACAGGATTCATCCTAAAGTTTTCTCCAAATTCTACAGGTCAGCTAGACACTTGTAGATAAGACCTGATACCCGTTTGTAATGTTATATCATATGGTTTTGGAAATATCCCCATCGCAAGCTAGAGAGCTCCCCTGCCTCCCAATCTGATTAAGAAAACTTCTTCTCCAAAATATCTTACGCGTTTTCGAACTCAACAAAACCGTAAGATGAAATCTAGCACAGATAAGTTTGCCATACTAGTGTGTTCTTTTGGGTTAAATTGAGTGGAAAATGTCACCGGAACATTGGGTCTACAACATTTAGTTACTGAAGTATGGCCTCCCAAACATTGATTGGCCCCTCAAAGAACCTTGGAATTAGTTCTTTCTTTCTGGGTAGCCTATTCCTTGAAGAGGATGGCCAATTTCTTTGTGTGCGCGTGCGGCTTAAGTGATCGTAAAATTATCATCAAAGGCTTAGCGTGGGGGAAAGAATGAAGAATTACAACGGGAGATTCCAGAAGCCCCTTAAAATTGGCTGGGGTAAAATTGGGTTAAGGTGTGTACACAGGGTTTTGTCTGGTAGGCCGTATTAGCCATTAGGGAATTATTTAAATTAGATACATTGTTACTAGAGGCGAGTCTTTCAAAAGGGGCTCTAAAGAAGGAAGCGACGATGGGTGGATAAAAATTATTTGAAATACATCAGAGGCACGTGACCGAGTAGAGGCGTGGTTCAAAGAAACTGCCTTCATTGGGGTCCCTTTAATTAACAGTTCTTTGGTGATGGTATAATCTCTTTAATTTCTCTGACCGAACACCTTCTTCTTTCTCTTTTTCTCTTTATGGGTGTCCTTCCGGCTCTTCCTCTGGTTCAATTAACAACCTCTCTATCGCTCTAACTTAACGCGCTTAACCACGTCACCAAATGTCCGTTCTGTTTGTTGTCTGGCTGACCCTCGCAGCTCTGTTATCAGGAATCCTGCGAACGTTTCAAGTACACGCTTGTGACGGAGATGACCTGGTGATCGAGTGCTACCAGAACACTATCATCAATATCAACCTGGCGCAGTACGGTCGACTAGTACCAACGTACGAGCTCTGTCCACCTTTGACCCCCAATATGGTTGACCATTACTTTTCCGAGAATGAAACGACGAATTGCATCGCTAATGAGACGCTGAGAGTAAGTAAAAGTACTTGATTTTAAACGGTCTACGAAATATACCAGTCTCTGGTATTTTGGACGGCTCAACTAATGACAAGTTTTAGTATACAATTTTGCAGACGGTGGAGGCGGCTTGTCGAGAGCAAAGAACGTGCAAAGTTAGAACATCTCCGGAATCTTTCGGTGGTGATCCGTGTCCTGGTATTCGGAAATACGCCGAAGTCGCGTACAAATGCAGACCAAGTAAGACCTACACCAATTAACAGCTCCGATACATTTTTAATTCGTGAATCCACGTTATGTAGATTCCTTTTTCAACAAAATCGTCTGCGAGGGCGAAAGACTAATCCTGCGGTGTTCCAAGGCTCAAAGAATCGTAATTTATTCGGCGTCATTCGGTAGCACGCGCTATGACGTCATCAACTGTCCTCAACCTAACGCCGTCAAGGGAGAAGGTAGAGGGAAAGTGAATCGAGCATCGGAATTGATTCTAAATGTTGTTTTCTCTTTTCCCTTCTCTCGATTTCTCTAGATTGCCAGGTCAGTTACGCCACCGAAACGGTGATGAGCAGCTGCCACGGGAAACGGAAATGCTCCGTTGGGGCCGATATGGGAACCTTTGGAAGCCCCGGTTGCCCGAAAGGAGTTAGATTGCATCTCAAAGTTGTCTATACTTGTGGTCAGTATACTTTTTTCTTTTCGTTAAAGTGACCTTCGCGTATTTGTAGAAAGTGTAATAACATTGGGTAAAGGAACAGTTTCTCCAAGAAATAAATGGTCCTGACCAAGAGGAAGCGAGGTTTTAAGACCATCTTGAGAGATTTGATTTTGTATTTACAGTTCCTAAGGATATTCTAAAAGAGTTGGATTTGGGAAAAGGAACGTCTCAATCGAGCGATTTCAGTGACGAAACCAAGGAACAGATTGAATCAGACGGCGACTACCCGGCGTTAGTCGATGAAAATCAACCGATAGTGGTACCTTCGTCCACTTATTCCACCCATGGTACGGCAGGTGCCCAACCCCCACCAATTAAAAAAGAAACGGAACTCGAACGGAATGTAGCAGACGGCAAAACGGGTACCGTCCATTCGAAAATCGGTTTCGCTTACCCGCAAACGACTAAAGCTCCAGGTAATTTACTTCAGTGACACGAACTTCTAACGAAACTTTTAAGATAGCAGCACTACACGTTTATAAACAGTCAATTAAAAAGAATAAAACATTACTAAGTAATCAATTTAAAGAACCTTAACCAGTTTGTCGAAGTAAAACCAATCTTTCGCGAGACAATAAATGGGTTTTGGTACACGTTACACGTATTATCCACTAAGCAAGAAACAAAAAAGAAGAAAATTAATTATTTTCTAAGCTTAACTTCCTCGATCGTTAAGTCGGCAATTTCAAGTCTTTTCTTTTTCTTGAATGAAGGAGGAAGGTGTAGTTTTTTTCCTTAATCGAAACCAGTATCGTTCTTTTTTTCTCTCGCCCACTTAATTGTCGCATTCGGAATGGAAGGGGAGTCAATAGACGCAACGGGGTCAATGGGAGGAACAGCCATCACCTCCTCGGGGGACATGGTGAGTGTAGATGGTAGAGCGAGACTCAAGCCCACTATCAAAACAGATATGCAGAGCGATGAGAATCTAGACGGAGAGTTGTCCGATTCCAACTGTACCGAAGAGCAGAGGGTCATTGGTTTCATCACCGAATGGGTCAAGGCCTTCAATTACGTTAAAAGTAAGTACATTATCTTGTTTTAATCCCGAATTCTACTGAGATTTAGCTTAAGATTTTTCGAATTGTTTTTAATTGCGCTTCAGTTTTGTGTAATTGTATATATGTGTTGCTGTAATTTTTGTTTTATAGAAAACAAGGAGAAATTCATTTTGTACCTGACACTTAGCCTCTCAGCCGGTCTGGTGGCGTTTCTTATAGTCCTAGCGGCGCGTCTTTACATACAAAAGCGACGCGACCGCCGCCCCGCGACAAAACTGCGAATCTCGGAACCATTGACGTCACCGTACGGCGGTGACGACATGGCCGAGCTGGACGCGGCCTTCGACGCCTCCGAACGTTTAACCACGACGGCTTTAACCGGAACGAGCCCCTTATCCGCGTCAGTGGCGTGTACTCACGAACCGGAAGTTGTCCGTTACACGAACAGTCGGAACACCATGAGGCGCCAGGACAGCGATACCCATCCCAGAGCGCCCGTCGCGCGTAATATGAACAATTATTACTACAGTTAGTGCGCACCGGCGCAGTCCGGAGCGAGATATTACTCCTTCAAGGGGACATCGGGACACGCACGGTCCCCGATGACGCGAAATAAAGTTCAAAAACCGTTATCCCGTGACGCGCACCTATTGAAATTAAAGTTGTCAAGTCGTACGAGTCTGTAGGTTATATAGTTCATATCGGTGTAATTCGCGGGAAATACGGTTCGAACCGCGCACGCGCAGCGACCCGAGAAAGGGATGATGAAGGTTACATGATACACGCGCACGAAGTAGCGACTGCGACGGCTCAATAAGCGAAGAGGTGATGCAGAATCAATTCAAATCGAATTTTTTAAAGAGAACAAGAAATACAAAAAAAAGTCAGTTTTGAAAATTATTCCCTTTGTACGGTACAAAGTTGATAAAAACATTTTTTAATTCCTGAACATTTTATTTATGTCATAAAATGTTAAAATAATTTAAAACTATGCTGATGACGTCACGCGCAATTATACAACACTTACTAATTAATCTATGAATTTAGTTTTTTTAGATGACAGTTAATTCCCGAGTCGAAGAAACTTGGTGAAATTCCAAGAAAAAAATGTTTAGATACAAAACACTTATAAAGGTACTTTACAACATTTCCGAATTTTTTTCATTTTTAATTAATTTTAAAATGAAAAAATATAAATAGGGTACTAATTACGGAATAAAAATAATATCACTAATTATGGTATGGGTGGAGATTGGAAATTGAATAAATTAAATAGGGGTTTGAAAAAAAAATAACACGCCCTAAATCTAATTATAGATTCGATAAATTAAAAAATTAAATAAAAAGAAAACAATTGTTACAGATAGAGTAATTAATGTTAAGGAAGAAGAAAACGTGCCATAACCCAGTTTATTTTTACGTTGTAATTTTGTCCAAAAAAAAAAAAGAATTTATATAATTTATTAGTTTTTATGTCAATGAGGAAATTTTGGTGTTTATCTTAATTAACACACAATTTTTTGAATATTTTTGAAGGGTGCCTATTTCAAAGTTTAATTAATGAATGCAATGGCAAATAGAAATAACTAAAAAGTGGGGGTGAAGGAAGAGCGTAGGCGACAATCACGTGATCACGTAGGACAAAGTTAGTGTTATGAACAGCAGAACACGATTATTATAAACGTTAGAGCGATGATTGGTCGACCATTAGAGAGAGAAAGAGATCAAGAGCCGTCGTAAACCATACTGGGAATACCCTACTACTTAAGGCTTACATTAACCTCCCCAGTGTCTATCTCACTTTCCGTTGTTTCTATATGCCTTTGCTAAAACACGATTAAATTGGTATAAAAGAAAATATACGGCAAAACGTTATAGTAATCAACCGATCTAGTCAAATGCTAAACTTAACATCGCAATATTCACAATAATAATAATTTCAAATTCCGGTCCTGAAATTTCACCCACGAGTTGGAACGTCATCAACGGTTAGAACAATTTTGATTAAATAATAACTCAAATATAATCAGACGGGGTTTTGTTATTAACGGAGAAATGATAGAGTCATTAAAAGCGCGCACCCTCTGGTTCCTCGCCTCCATTTCCCCAAAAACTTTCCCAGAACGGAAGAGAATAGGGGGAAGGAAATACGGGGGGGAGGAAACAACAGAAATCGACTACCATATCCTGAAGCCATTACCAATTATAGAGCCTTTTTGGGTAATTAGGATCGTATATTGGCAATCCCATTAATAGAAGCTCGATTTTTGGTTAATTTGAAATTAGGTATAAAAAAATCTAAAGAAATCTACTAAAGAAATAAAATAATTTAATTAATGCAATTTTTGGGTTTAAAATAATTAAACGTGTCTATATTAAAGAAGAACTAAGCGAGTTAGGGATATATGTTAATTAAAAATGGTGGGAAAACGGTCACGTGGAACTAGTCGTCCAATAGAATTAAACACCCCAACGTCATTTTCTTTACAAAAATAGGCCTAAAGGATTAAATTCAGTAAATAAACTTAATCATTAGTATCTTCTTCAATATTGTACAAACGTATACATTCATTATGAAATGTGACGAAAAGCGTGGAAAATATTTATTTTATTCGCTATTAAAATGGAATTAAGCCTATTATTTTAATTTAAAATTATTAATTATTCGGTTATTTCATCAGGACCTGGCACGAACTTCCACCCAAGTAATTCCCTTCTGCGCATGATTTAACAGTCTCCAAAACTACACATATCTAATCACAATGTGCGTATAGATTCCTGACATATCCAAAAATCAAACATTAAATAAATAAATAAATTAAATATATTACCAAAATAAATTAAAACCTGATTAGCGAAATAACATTTAAACTAGTTTTTGAAAGAAACCCATAAATATCTGTAATCCGACATATCTTATTTCCCGACCCCAGTGACCTTTGACCCATATAAAAATATATATATATACACTTCAAAGGGAGATTTATATTGAAAAATTCAAAAATAAAAAATTAAAAAACGAAAAGTGTGCAATATTAATCAATGAATAATTAATTTAATAATTATTGTACAGCCAAATGAGTAAAGATTCCCCACACTGCTTTAAGTTTCTCAGAAGTTAATTAGTTAAAAGTAAGCGTTTCAATCTAATTATAATTAAGGAGGGAGAAAGGGTGATGTCGACTAACTAAGAAAAATTATAGCCCTAAGTATTAAAAATGAAATCTATTCCAATCTTAAATAAAAACTTACGAAACCTGCCCTGGAATTATTTTACTTCAACTAATTAATTTCTGATAATTAAACTTAAACCCCCAAAAGACGTTAGAAATAACAAAAATGACTCGATTAAAAGTAATGTAAATAAAAAAATGTCTGAAAAACAATTGTCTATAGAAAAAAAACACGTTTGCTCAGGTTTTAAAAATAAACAAAAATAACAAATATCACAGACATAAAAATATACAAAATTAAAATATTGTGAAGAAAAGAAACAAGCTACAAATTAACACAAAGTTTTCATGATTAAAAAAAAAAAAGATGAAATTCGTTAACAGATTGTGTAATATTTATTACGATGCGCGAGGATTTTAAATAAAGAATTTAATAAATGATCTAGCCGATAAATTTTTCGAAAGAAATTTTTAGAAGAATAAAAAAAGCAAAAGAAAAAAAGGTTTTGAAAACAAAGAATTTCTTAATTGCGTTTTGTGTTGCAAATTATTCCGAAGTTGAAAGAACTTTTACGATGCTTATATCGATTTAATATGGCCAAGGCTTAATATAAATATTCAAAAGGTAAGGAGGGTACATACGCTTAGATAGGGTTTATTTTTAAGGAGAATTGCTAGGGGAACGGTGTAGTTGCTGCTGAAGAAATTAAGGGGCTATTTTGAGTCGAAAATGTTCTATGACCTTTTGCCTTAAGGTCCACCGTTCTCAAGTTTCAATTGTTCTAATTAAAATTCAGAAGCACCATGTATTTATAATGGCTCTTTTGTTATCTTAGAAATTCTAACATTTTCATCGTATATTAAACCTTAATTTATTGCCAGGTACCTGTAATCCCTCGCCCTTATCTCTAATACCCTGTAGGTATTTTTGGTTATTTTCATAGTTTAAATTTACCAAGGGAACAATCAATTCTTAAACTTAATCGTTCTTTGGTGAAAATGGGAGTAAAATAAACCAATCATTAATTTAAGCCTAAACTAAAAGCGGCGAAAATAGACCACCTAATTTGTAGGAGGCTTATGTAAGCGAGATTTCCAAAAAGTCTCCTGATTGCTTCTAAAAATTCAAATTTTATCAAAAACTGTAAACCGTATCTCGTTTGTAGGGCGGTATGGTAGAGATTACCTCCCTGATGTCTTGGTAGAACCCCCTATAGTTAATCTTTTCTTAAGTTTTTAAAAATTTGAAAGGTGAGGGTGGAAAAGAAAAAAAGAAAGAAAAAAGTTTAAGACGCCGTGAGAAAAAGCACACATTCCCCTATTAGAGAGATGAATTTTTGTTTTTGATGCCTGAATTATGTATAACAAGAGAGGGGGGAGGGGTTTGTGAATTGGGCAGGCGAGAAATGATATTCCAAAAAGAGTGTAATCCTTATCGATCCGTTACGAAACTTCCATAAATGAATTTAGGTATTCCTCCTAAGAATATTCACTGAATAAAATCCACTCTCTTAAGCCATGTTCACACAAGAAACTGGTTCGAGTTATAGGAAAAGTTCAGGTAACATAACATTATACCTTTTAAAAGAAGGGCCTTTTTCTAAATATAAAAGAAATTAAATACTAAAATTAAAATAAATGATCTCTTACTACAAAATAATTAATACATTTTATTAGTCTCAAAAATAATCAAGGACTACTGCACCATACGCCATTGCTTTAGTGGCGTCTGCTAAATCGAACCTCTTAGCCTACCGTATTGGTTGAAAGTGGCGTCTGCTAAATCGAACCTCTTAGCCTACCGTATTGGTTGAAAGTGGCGTCTGCTAAATCGAACCTCTTAGCCTACCGTATTGGTTGAAAGTGGCGTCTGCTAAATCGAACCTCTTAGCCTACCTATTGGTTGAAATTCTCACAGGCTGAGAGAGATAAGGGGTAAGAATATTCCTCATAAACGACTATTTACTCTTGTGATAATTTATAAAACTCATTTTTATATATACGTTTAAGTTACTCTAGTGCAGTTAGGAGCAGCTCCTGTGCATGCACCCTCACTGCCTTCAATATACAAAAGCGAGCTCGATTCCTACACTAGTGCGCTCTTTGTAATTCCGAGCAGCTTATCGGAGGGCAGGTATAGGTAGCGGTGGTACAAAAGACAGGAGACAAACTACAAGCGAGCTCATTAGTGTCACCTATACTAATAACCCGTATCATGAAAACGCCCCAAAATTTATTTCCGAATGAATTAGTATCTAAAGCCTTAATTGCAGGCAAATATGGGGGGGGGGGACAGTTTCAGGCGGGAAAAATGATGTGCCTTTATACCATGTGTTATAAACAAATTTTTAAAGATGAAAATATTTGATTGGCGCATCAGGTATGTACAAACTACCATAAGTTCATAAGATATGTTCCATAAGTATGATACTATCTACATTTCGTAATGCTATAGACTTACAGCTCGAGAACGACAAGCGATAATCTACTACACTCGGTTTTGCAGTCCATCTAAACCTATTTAGTCACTCTGTACTAAGCCTTTGACATCGCCTCACCAGGCCTCCCTCGCTTTACCTCGAATCTATGACCTACCTCATTCGCTTCATGAAAAGCTCCAGTTTGTAACCAGAATTTACAAACTTATGGAACATATAAACTTATGATACTAAAAGGGAAAATTTTCAACGCAACTTGATAATTTCAAGCCCAATTTACACACGCTTTACCCTAACTTAAATGTTTAGTAAAAATTAAAAATGAATGGAACTAAATTACAATGTTAAACATTGAACAGTTTGTTAAGTGCATACAATTTGCAGCGTGCAGCGGAGCTAATACAAAGAGTAAACTTAATAAACTGAAAAGCTTTCAAAATTAAGCTAAGGAGAAACTTGGAAAATTGCTAAAACAGTAACTTCAAAAGGGAATTTGCGGCGATATCTACAAAGCGTGCTTATTTTAAACTTAAGTTTCTGTTTAAACATTAACATTTAAACGAGATTAACTCCTTGACAAAATATGTTTTATTATTATTAATGTAAGTAAATTTAATCTAATAAAAAAACCTACGTAAATATTTATCTAATTACAAATTGTAAACTATAAAGAAATATAAATAAACCCAAAATAATTTTGTTTTTGTAATATGGTTTACAACTTAGTACTAATACAAATATGAGAGAAAAAGATGGCGTAGAGTAACTTCAGAATATTACCCATAATGCAAACAAATAAGGAAATAAGTGAAGGTAAGATATGACTCCAGTTTACAGCGACCAACATTAAAACCTAATTGATCTTAATAATATTTGGTTACCCTCGTGCATTTTCCCCCATTCTTTTCTCTCCTTTCCCCCCCCCGCACTTTTCGTATATAATACCAAAAGCAAATAGAAAAAATACAAAGAAAGTAAGGAGAGATTGGTTGTGATTCTGCATGAGGGCTGAGCCAAAAATAAAAAGATAACCCTTATACTAGGCTAAAACTCGCTAACAAAAACAATTAAGTCATCCGAAAATGTTACATTTATCACCACCAGGTGACGTAGTTTATGAACGGTCCCTAACCACCAAAAACCATAAAAAAATGCTTCAAGAGATGAGCTCTTTATCAGAGAGAAATTAAAGACAAAATATAATAAAAATTTAACGTAGAGCGTTCATTGCTGAACCAAATAAGAAGCTAAAGCATAGTTCCTCACTTTCTATTAACCCTATTTACTATTGATAAGAGGGGTCCTTTTCTAATAACTACTCGTTTATTTGATGACGAAAACCCTGTGGGACATTTTTCTGAATAAATGGATCTTTTAGTCGCATTGGCAAGGGAAGAATACGATGCCCTCCATCCGGAAAAATGCAAGTCAAGACTGCAGCGTATCCTTCTCTTTATGCATATATGTCTTGACGTATAGTGGCTTCTGTAATACGAGCAATGGGCAGCTGTCACCAAACTAGTGGGTGGAAAAAGGGCCACCGAAGATAGCGAGTCAGGAGAGTTTCAGGGTTGACCCAAAGTTTTCTGCTTTATCAAGGCTTAATGTTACGTTAGCGCTAGCTAGCCGCTGCGCTGAGTTTCGTTTTTCTTTCGCGCCAGAACATTTTGTATCCCCCAACAAGTCTTAGTATTTCACGGTTTATTTAGGTGCTACTAAGTGACTGTCTTTACAAAATATTTCAATAGAGAGCTTTCAGTTGGAGGAGGAGCTGAGTCTCGTGACATAATTTACGCCGCCATATTGGTGGGTTTAAAGCAGGAATGAAGCTGAGACCACCCAATATGGCTACCAAAACAGCGGTAAGACATGGGAGGGTGTGACGTACTACTATCCCATCTGAAAGCTCTCTATTGCGTTTCGATCGGTCATTTTGAAGCTGAATTTAAAAGGGGTGGTCGTAGCTAAACATGTTTATTTAAAGTTTTGAGTCATGCTGAGTTTTTTTTTTAAATTTAAAATATATTAAATTTAGTTGGTTTATAGCAAACGAAATTTTCATTTCCACTGAATGATTTCATTTGATTTCAGAATTACCTGTAGCGTTGCAACTTGCAACCCCAGAAATTCCCTGACCTTCCTAGTCTATACCATGATTTTCGGCCATTCACAATTTTGAAAACGTCCCTAAATTGAAATATTTTTCAAAGGGCAAATGAATGTCTTGGCTAGCGTATCTTGTTGAAAATATCTTAATATATATATGGCGGACGTCTTCCAGCGCGGGATGCTGGGAGGTAAAAGCAGTCAGCTTTGCACGTATGGTACTACTATGTCCCTTCTCTCCCAGAAGTATCCTAACCCTAAGAGAACCCGTTAGCGCGCCAGCTGGAAATCCTCGAATCGCCGCTGGCCCTTTTTTGGATTCTGAGTTCCTGACACGAAACGGCCGTTGTAATGAGCGGATCCTATAGAGGGTCCATTTTGGTTCGCTCCCAAAACCAAAATTTTGGATCCACTATTGATATGTAACATCGAAAAGGTTGTAAGGACCGAGTAAAGGTCATAGGTAGTTGTACTTTCCTTTGGTTAAAGGACCAATCATATTGCTTTTCAAAACCAAGATACAGAGCGTGCCATGTAAATTTTGTTAACAAGGAGGCAGGGCGTTACGCGATTGGTCGGAGGTGCAAATTTCAAAATATCTACGAAATCTCAAACTAATTTGAATTTTATACGCAGATTGGAAGTAGAAGAATCGATTAAAAATTACTTTATTTTCCTTTTCGCACTCGATTTAAGGCTCTATTTTCATTCATAAATTTCACGCGCGTTACGTCACGTGGTTTGTGAATACATTAATTTTCTTTAAGCCTTGGTTTTGAAATTTCACGCGCTTGGTGTTTAATGTCACGTGATTTAGATTGGTGGAGGGAAGAAAGTTTTTTCGTGGTCTTTATTGCAAGAAACGAAAAGATCGAACTTTAACTTTAATTCACGCCTCGAAGAATTTCCCCGGAAAGGTTTCAAAGAAAAAAGAAAAAACTTTTTCCACCCTTGAAAGTTAGCTTTGCGGCCTCATTATTTTCACGACACCTCGTTTGAGTTAGAGTTCATTTCAACTTGAACTTTCAATAATAAAAAAGCTAAACTCTTAAGAGCCTTTAAGGAATTCTCATTGTGAAATATGATTAAATTCCAAAAAGACTAAATGATGAAATATCCGTAAGATGATAAAAGTTACGAAATAAAAAATATTTTAATACATTTTTTGTGATAATATTGAGTTAACTAAATATTAAATATACGGAAGGAGACGAGTTTTTGACCTCCAGGTAGCCTGGGCTTCTAGTGTGAATCCTCCATGTTATGTAAACTATACCTCAACGTTATAACTTCGGTCGTTCATATGGGGAGTCGGAATATAGCCTTGGATATATCGTCGAAGCCTTAGAAATGCCCCTTAGGCTATTCGCGGATCATCACTCTGAATTTCAATCTTCTTAAGTCTTACGTAAGCTTAAAAGGGGGGGCCTTTCATAAATTAACATTTACGCAAAATAATTATATAACACCGTAAAACGTGATTACCCAAAACACGGTTGCCTACTTAACAATTTTTTAGTTTACTTCCCTGACTTTACCAAGTATTCCCTAACTACCAAATTTTGCAGTCTTTTTCCTGGCCCCATTTTTAAACTTCCTGACCTGACCTGTGTCAATACTGCAAAACTACTAGTATACAGATTAAGTTAAGATAAATATAAGATAGTAAAACAAAAAAATTTGCAAGAGTTACTTCATTGAATGAACTTCTGATCAAGACTATAGGGGAAATAAAGATTTATGCTTGGTCCCTAATTCTAGAGATTAAAAAGTCACAGATATGAAAAAGAACCTCCAAGGATAAACATTTCATTTCAGTCTACGCGAAGATCACGAAACGTCCGGACTGTCGTTATGGAAAACCATCGTAATTTAAAAGTTACCATTATTGGTGGTGGTCCGGTTAGTTTGTATTCAAATACACCCAAATATACGCGACGTATTTAAAAAAATAATAATAATTCGCAGGTTGGTACACTGGAAGCTTGTTTACTAGGAAATCATGGGCTTCGAGTGGACGTTTACGAAAGTCGAGAGGGTATGTTTACAATAATCGTAATTTTGTTTAAAAGTAAATATTTATATAAAGGCAACTTTTCAGATATGCGAAAATTGGAACACGTCCAAGGACGAAGTATTAACTTGGCTTTGTCCGTACGAGGACGGTCAGCCTTGTCGGCCATTGGTCTGGAAGATAAGGTCATTGCCAATCATGGCATACCAATGAGGGCTAGATTAATTCATGAAGTTGGGGGTAGAAGACGTGCCATACCTTACGGCAGAAAAGACCAAGTCAGTTTGAATAAGATATGTTCCATAATTATGACACTAGAGACTTACAGCTCGAGCTTGTTCGAGACCGACTAGCGAGAACTGACTACACTCGGTTTTGCAGTCCATCTTAATATTTAGTGTGAACTTAGTCAGTTTGACAGTGCCTCATCAGGCGTCGCTTTACCCTGAATCTCTGACCAGCGGTCACTTCATGACAAGCTCCAGTTTGAAACCAGTGTCAAACTTATGGAACATATCTTATGAACTTACGGTTTAACCAATCGAAATATTTCTAAAACTAACCATTTATTTCATATAGTGTATTTATTCCGTTAGTAGGAGATTTCTAAACGAAATTTTACTAACTAGTAAGTTATATCACCCGACCATTAATTATTTTAACTAAAATTGAACCATTTCAGCCGCGGAAAAACACCCTAATGTAACCATACATTTCTCACACAAGTTAACAAATTTAGATATGGACAATGGGAATCTCATTTTTAAAAAGTATACCCATTTAACAGACCTTACGTCTGAGTCTAACTATATCCGTGTTAATTTAGACCTAACGGACAAGAGGTCAAAAAAACATCAGATCTGATTATTGGATGCGACGGGGCTTATTCTGCAGTACGAAGACAGATGTTAAAACAACCGCTATTCAATTACAGTCAAACTTATATCCCACACGGTTACCTAGAGTTGTGTATACCACCTACCGAAGATGGACAGGTGAAAATCAAACCATAATTAGCCTAAAAGGGCTAGTTTTCAGGCTTAATCTATCGTGCGTAATTAGTTTGCGATGGAGGTCAACTATTTGCATATTTGGCCGAGAGGAAAGTTTATGATGATTGCTTTACCAAATCAAAACAAAACGTACACCGTTACTCTTTTCGCACCACTCGAAGTGTTTGATTCGTTAATTGACCAAGAAAGACTCTTAGAATTTTTTCACAAGTACTTTCCAGACGCTATTGGTTTAATTGGAAGGTAATTAACTCGAAACTAATTAAATTTTTTGACCAATTTCTAATTAAAACCTTTAAAAACGTTCGCAGGGAAAAACTGGTTGAAGATTTTTTCAGAGTTAAAGCCTCGCCTTTAGTTTCCGTTAAAGTAAATTAAACTTAATTATTAAATATTAATATAATATTAATTAGGCCTAATTATACTCGTTAGTGCTCGCCTTATCACGTCAGAGACAAAGTAGTAATTCTAGGAGATGCTGCTCATGCCATGGTGCCATTTTACGGACAAGGACTCAACGCGGTACATATATAAAATTAATTACAAAAGCAATTAAAATTTTCCTATGAAGCACTTAATGAACTAATTCGCCCCAGGGTTTAGAAGATTGTTTAATTTTGAACCAATTTCTGGAAACTCCAACTTTAAACCTTGGTAAGTAAAGGTAGTCTAGCAACCAATTTTAAGCTTTTGAATATGGACTGTAGGTATCATAATCCTTGTAGCGCTAACTATACTAAACTGCCTTCAAAATTTTCGACTTAAAACTAAATTCGAAAGAAAAATAGTAAAATTAATTACAAACTGACCTGAGTTAAGCTTAAATTATTCAGAAACGGCTCTTAAAATGTACAGCGAATATAGAAACCCTGATGCGGAAGCAATTTGCGATTTGGCAATGTATAATTACATAGAGGTAAAGATTCTATTATTTTCTAGGATTAAAAAATGGTCCCCCAGATACTAATTTAAATTATAACGTATTTCAGATGAGGGATTTGGTGAATTCACCTACATTTTTGATACGCAAAAAATTCGACAATTTGCTTAATTTATTGCTAGGCGATAGATGGGTCCCTTTATATAGTATGGTAAGATAAGGCTTAGATTATACAGGGTAGTTACTGATAAGTTTGCCACATAAATTGAAGAGTGTGTTCTTAATTGGGGTCAAACTGAGTGGACAGTATCACCTGAACATAGGATCCCAAACATTGATTGACCCCTAAATCAAGGAATAAACACGTTTGTCACTCAGTTTCACCCAAAAAACATCTCCTTTAATTTATGCCAGACTTATCAGAAACACCCTGTATATGTATATATCTAGTCTAGACTTATATAATTAATGGGAAATCTAACGTTTCAGGTTACGTTCAGTAGAACGCGATATCATTTATGCATAAGGAACAAAGAATTTCAAGACGAGGTAAGATTTAGCTAATATATTTAAGTAAAAAGTTAAAATTTAATCAATCTAATGGTAAAAACAGGTTGTAATTCGTTTACAAAAACTGGGATTTTCATCCGTCATAATTACATCCAGCGCAATTATGCTGGGTTACTTCATAAGGTCAAAAGGTCACGGTGTAATACAAAAGCTGATGAATATTTTTTAAGTTAAAAATCCTGTCTTGTGATAGCTTTTTCGCTAAATGGCCCAGTCACAATAAAAACTTTCTAATACATAATTTTTTATGTATATAGTAATTAGTTTCGGGTTAGTGTGGCGCGACACTAATGAGGTGTGATAAATTGAAGTTATGCGAAAATGAGGGTCGGTAACTTAAAATAACGTTAGGTTACGCTTTTGATAAATAAATTAAGTCGTATTGTATGGGCGTTTCTTGAAAATTTACGGTCCGGCACGTTTTCATATATTATTTTTTTTTAAAGTTCTTCATTCTTGTAAAGTTGTTAAAATATTACGAAATAAAGTACAGTTTTATAGGAAACAAAATAAAATCAAATCCCCAAGGTTTAAATAATAGTTTAGTATATAATTTGCGTGCATTTTGTTTGTGTTTATTGGAGTAAACAAATTGTTTACCTTCGTGGTATGTTATTTAAAGGTCATTGGCTATAGAAGATGGTTGCGAAATAAATTTGCTAATTAACCATATGTAGTACGTAGCCCATAGGTTAATCCAAAGGTCATTGGATAACGCGAGGACACTCGTCGAACCAAGATTTTTGACGCCATAAAGTCAATCTTAGAGTAAGTAGCCCCTACCGATAATATCATAAGTCTATAAGATATGTTATATAAGTATGACACTACCTATGCATCGTAATGCTACTGAGAGACTTACAGCTCGAGCTAGATCGAGAACGACAAGCGAGAATTGAAGTACTACACTCGGTTAATTTTGCAGTCCATCTTCCTGTTTAGTCTGTATTAAGCCTTTAACAGCGCCACACTATGACCTACGTCACTTCATGAGTCAAGCTCTCAGTAACCAGTGACAAACATATCTTATGAATAAAATTAGCATTTAAATACGTAAATTAATTAAAAAATTTAAATCAGTTTCTCTCAAGCGAACATCCTTCATATTAAGATAATATCAAAATTTATATGGTTCCCTAACCACCAATTCAAAAAAGTATTATCAGAATTTCGCTCAATAAGATCGGCAAAACGATATAGTGTCGTTATACAAAACCAATTATCTTGTAACAACAATTTAACGCTACGAAGATAAACAGATAATTGCGCAAGAGTTTAAGATTTTTTTCATAATTCAAGGTTACTTTAGCAGAATTCAAATAATATATCTTAAATTTAAATTTTTCTTCTTTAACTTTCTTCTCTTTCGCTTGTTGTCAAGCTTGAGGAATTATGGAAAAAAACACGAAACTAATACGCCCGGCAAATATATATACGAAAATTAAATCCATTTAATGGCCAGTTGCCATAGGTAACGTACGCCATTAAAGGTTAAGGTACAATTTTTATAACGAAGTGGAAAAATTATTATTGTAAAGTGGTGCTTATGGAAAAAAATACTCTAGTAAATATTGTTTTAAAATTATATTGTAAAGAGAACATGTATCTCGAGTGTCTCGGACTCTCGAGTTGTGAATTGAAAAGATATCAGTAAATTGAATTTAATTCTGGGTAAATGTTTTGAAGAAGGACCCTAAAAAAATATATCATATGTGTTCCACGAATTGCGGAAAAACGTTGCTTGTATGGTTCAATTAGGATATAATTGTGCTAATTACAGTTTAATAGGTGAGTTTTTGGTTTTAAACTTTTATACTGTATATTTCGCGAGTTTAATTTCATTTGTTTAGAAGCGTTTATTTTCTTGGTTTGTGTCGATATCTTAAGCTATATTTACTATATATTTAAGTGGATGAAGAAAACTAAATTTCCCGCTATTTTATATGTAGTTCACTAGCGTAATCTTTCGGAATATACTTGTACTAACCTAGCATTTTTTTCTTCTAAAATACCGTTGATAACTAGCGTTATCTATTGAAAGCTAAGCGTACTAATATTAAACATATTTTAATTAAAATACTATTTATTTGAATTATTTTAAATATTATATATACCTATATACAGTTATTATCTAGATTTATTAGTTATTTATAATATTTGTAATTTATAAAATTTTTAAATATTTTCCCGCCATTTTCCACTATAGCCTGTTTCTGAAAATACAAACAGAGAAACCAACCCACAGGGGCGAGGCTGCCATTAAAGGTCGAAAGCAGGGGCTCGCATCAACCCGAATGGACCCATGAGTCATAAAAATCCTAAATTTATTTGCATCTTCATCGGGATTTTCATAGCTATGGGAGTTTTCTTATTTTTCGCCTATAAAATGAGACTTAGAGAAACTGGACCAGCTCTATCCCTAAATGTAAAAACAACTACCGTTTCCTCTACGTCACATCCTTCTATAAAGTCCATAATAACTTCTACCATAAAACCACCAATTATCACGACGAGACATTCAAACGAAGTTTACTATCATGTTTACGCGAACCAGAACGAATCGAAAACTACTAAAAATCCCATACAAACAATTATTTACCATTATACAACTCTCAGACCTAACCGGAAGCAATGGAAACCCAAAACAACTACTAGTTCTACACTTTTACCTAAACCTAACAAGAAACGAAAACCTAAAAAACCGTCTACTACGACGGATTATTACGATGAAGATTACACAACGCAAGGATATAATTTCGACAATAAAATTAAAACGTTAAACTCACCACAATCAGGGCCATTAAACCGCTACGATTATTCTGAAGAATCCAACGAAGATGATGATCTTGATTATTATTCCACAATTAGACCCGAAGTTCATCCTAAGCATCGTGTTTCAGTTCATCGTAATCCAAATTACCGTAGCGTTGACGTTGAACCACCACGATATAGAAACACACAACCGTACCGATATTGAAAACTTTATAATTAGTACTTAAACTTTGAATAAATTTCCACTTGTTTGCGAAAAACGGTAAACACGTGACTTCTCGAGGAAATTTTTAAGCCGAAACACCACTACGAAAAGCAGTCGCTGCAAAAGGTTGCGTTTGGGGTGACCCGTCTGGCCGTCACCACGTGCCCCTAACTTCAACACCGAACAGCCAAGCCGAATGACCATTATAAATCGAATGTTAAACATCGAAACTTACATTATCACACAAAATAAAACGGCTAGGATTTTTAAATTCACCAATACCTTTACCGCGATAATTACTTTTAAATAGATGAAAATACACAAAGTCCTGGACTCCTGAGTCCTGGAGCGAGCTTCTACAATGACAATTTTCCCCGGCAAAAATCACGTGAGACAAAGTATCCAATCAGAGACGAGAGACCTTTAAAACTGTTGTTGCGATTATTAATAGCCCACTCGATGATGCGCATCACGACGCAAGCTGCTCGCGCTACAGCGCGACTCCGACGCTAAAATCTAATAATATATAATGTGCTACCGCGAAGCTGGGGGGAGGAAACTGTGACGTCAATAAAAACCGCTTTTAAGGTGGAATTCATAAAAGTCGGACACAACGCAGTTTAGTACAGGCAGGGTGTCGTGCGCAAATGTCCTGTCTTTTTCCCACGACGCCCTGTCTTCGCCTGTACTAAATTGCGTTGCGTCCGACGTTTATGAATTGCACCATTAGTTACAACATTTTGCTGTTAGATCAGGGATAAGGGAGTCAGATGGATTGGAAATGATGATGGGCGACCTGCGGCACCATATCTCTCCCATTGTACCTCGCGCACGCCCTACCTTTCCGTAGGCGATTGCTAAGTGCTGCCGCGTAGCGCCATTTTATTTGAATGAGAACTAGCTTCTATTTTTGAGATAGAGGGAGCGTCCTTTACAATTTCGTCCGGCACGACCCTACCTAACCGCTGGGGATGATGGGAGGACTATGGTGCCGTAGGTGGGGGTACAAAGGCAACGCTTAAGGTATGGGGGTTTCCACTCCATTATTCTCTCCTTCAAGGTTAGATAATTCAAAAAGATGAGTTTAGTTCAGTTCAGATCAGATCTTCCTTAAAATGAACTCCAATAATTTTTAGACTACTTACACGACTGTCTTTTAATTAAGTCAATATTAAATAAATAACAAATTTACTTGCTAATTAAACTTTTTATTAAGTTAAATTACAACAAAGTAAAACATTATAAAAGGGTACAATAAACTTAGTCAAAAATGAGACTAGTCTAAAGGGAATAAATAATTTTGGAAGTTGTAATTGATATTTAATTTTATTTTAATTAAATTTATTCTAAATATCAACGGTACAATATTGAATACATTAAATATTAATATCGGCAACATGAATATTTAAAAAAAGATCCGAATAAATAAATAAATTTATTTAATACTATATCTAACAAAGGCCCAAAACGAACAACTTTGGGATTTTCCAATAAAAATGAGGTATAAGGAATAATTAAGATAAACAACAACTGCTTGTTCAAGCTGCTTTAGCAGTTACAGAAATTGGCGGTTCTTCTAAAACCGCAGTGGAAGATATTTCTAGGGATTTCTCCGCTAAAATATCTTCCATTATTTTCCAACTTTTTTGCACACCCCCTTTCATGAAATGAGCGCAGAATTTTTCCAAAATCCCTCCAAATCGTCCAAAACTTTCCAAGTTTATCTCCCCTTCTTGGCTGAATTGCGTCCTTTAATTAAAAATTAACATTTAATTAATAGTTTTATTGTATAACTAATTAGCCTTATTCCTGATCAGCGCCACCTACCCATAGCGGCGACTTTGAGAACTACTGTAAGCGGCAAGCCAATCAGATGTCGCTAAAATCTGGTGACGTCACTGACGGGCACTCTCGGGGTCTTACCAAAAATGACGTCACCAGATTTTAGCGACATCAGATTGGCTTGCCGCTTACAGTAGTTCTCAAAGTCGCCGCTATGGGTAGGTGGCGCTGATCAGGAATAAGGCTAATTAAAAAGGTTATAAATACCAATTAGAGTTTCCTTCTTGAGGTTTGAAAGTAGATCTTTCCCAAAGCTGGGCATAAGAATACCAAGTTATATTTCGAGATTTAATGAACATTGATCGTTCAGCTGGATTAATCCAGCATTCTTCTTCAAGTTGAATGTATTTTTCATTTAAAAATGATATCTGTAAAATTAAAAGTATAATTAAACTGGACTAATGGTCATCAATAATAAATGGGTTTGTTTTTGTTTACCCTTCTTAGGAGGTAAGGAATCACATTTTTACAATTAGCGACTCGCTTTTCGTAGATTCGACCTTCACTATCTGTAAACAGAAATGTAATTAATTGTGGTGCCTGTAATGGTCAATGTGCCATACTGCCATAAAAGGCTGACCATGAGGGTTCCTTGAAATATTTACCTGTAGTTTTTTCAGCAGTTTCAACAGATATTACATTAGGATCTTTGCCAGAGTGGTACTGCAAGTATATTTACCAAATTTAATTAATATTTCAAGTATTTTATACCATTATTTTGTTGTAAACGAGTAAACAACCAGATGTTTCCGTCCTCCTAATTACCTTATCAAGGTGGACCATGGAAACCATTTCAAATGGATATTTGAACAAATACTCATATTTTACAGTAATTACCATTTTAATAATCAAATACGTACAATAAGTAAACAGATTAAAGCATTTTATAATTGATAATTATTGATTTATTTTCTTTTATTTTGGTAGATACGCAGTGTTTTGAATGTTGTCGCAAACTCTGATGGTTGCCCCGGACAGGCATTCACTAAATTACCGCCAACTTCAAATCTGTCGAAAATTTACGATAGTAAAAAACTCTACAATAGTACTTTTTCCACTATGCGGCGTCTGCTAGAAAACACCCTTTGGCTAGATTGACTTGGCTTTCGACTTTGGCGGTAAAATAGAGTAGTAATTCGGCAAATCAAAAGACTAGGCGGTAAAATCCAAAAAGCCATGATTAAAGCTAAATAACGACTTCATTTGAATATAATAACGCAAGACCATTAAAATACGTTTAAATATTACATATTTTACACACCTTTAATCATTAATTACCGAAGTTAATAAAACCATGTGCTTATGTTTCTACCAAAACATTTTCTCTTTCCTAGTAGCTTCACAAAGATAAGAAACCTTATGCCTTTTTTATTACTTCAAAAACCATCCCATTAATTTCTATCCTGTGTAATAACTTTAAAAAAATCCCCAATATGTAAAAAGTAAATTTACAAATAATAAATATATATTTTTAAGAAAGAATAACATGTACAATATAACAAGTTGAGAAACCAATGTAAACCTCTCCGAGTCGAGACAGAATTAAGAGGTTTTCTCAAATAGTTAAATATAATTGATATTAATTATTTTAATCGTCAGTAATTTTCCTTTATTCTAGTTAAGTTGTTTTTTAAGAAAGTTATTCCTAAAACCATTTTAAACAGCTATTGTTGAGGTTTGAATTCTAGCGTATGCCTCTTTAAATTTGCCAACTGCCAACGTGGTGGCAGACATACATACACAAACATACACACAGACACGTCCAGTGTAATACCTCTCCGTGACGTCATCGTCACTCGGAATGGTAAAGAGTGAGATAAAAAATCTATGTTTTATCAGGGGTTTTTTAAAGGCATAATGAAATGGTCAGACAGTTTTTTCATCGATTTAGAAGGTTAAGATCACATCGAAATCAATAACGAAACTTAGTGAAACCTTTATATATATAAAGCGATATAAAAAGGTTGTCTGACCACTTCATTATCCCTTTAACCGAGTTGAAATTATAGGGGTTTCGTATGTTATGAAATTATTTTAGCTGCTAGGCCAGTTTGAGAAGGTTGTTCAATTTTATTCTGGTGATTAATAATGGTTTTCGAAGCCGCGCATAAAAAAATTAGCAATGAGATTATAGCACGGTGCATGTTCGAACGGTACCTAAATCTACAAGTGCCCATCAATGAAATTGATAAACTTTCTCATTTTCGAGAAATTGCTAGGGAATTGGGCGTTAGTTATAGAAGCCGAGAAAACGCAGCTAGAATGTTTCGGCGAAGATATGTATACGATTACAAGAGTAGTGAATACCCCATGGAAGAAGGACTTAAAACGATGTTTATGGATTTAGTTAATAATGAGAATTAATCAACTACCGAAGCCACCGCATAAATTAACCGAAAAAAAAAAATATTTTAAAAAAAATTTATTATGAAAGTACTGAAACTTTACTTGGTGTTTTGATAAAAACGGACAGATTCTAAGTTAATTATTTAAAAAAAAAAATTGATTGTGAAAGTACTGAAACTTTACTTGGTAGTTTTGATAAAAACGGACAGCTTCTAAGTTGTCGGTAATTTAGTGAATGCCAGCGCAGGAGCAGACGACGCAAACGGAATTTAAAGCGAAGTATCAATGTTAAGTTATGAAATTAATGACTATAGTTAATTTAAATTATTAGAATGGGATTAAATATGGTTCCCACTGATGGCTGGGATGTTATAGTAATTGGGGCAGGAATTTCAGGACTAGTAACTGCGTGGGAGATCAAAAAAAGATCTCCAAAGAGTAACGTTTTAGTTATTGAAGCCAAAGGTTGGGGGTTCTTTAAATGTAAATTTAACGGCAATTATTATAACCTTAATATTAATTATTCTTCGTAATTAGATCGCTTAGGTGGTCGAACATTAACGGAAGAATTATCTACAGCCCATGGGAAAGACAAATGGGATATTGGCGGACAGTGGGTTTCAAGGTAAGTGGTGGTCAAACTAACTAACCAATATTATTTCCTTATAAATCCGATCAAACAAACGGTCATTTAATTAGCTCCCATCGAAATATGATGGAGTTACTTCAAGACTTAAATCTTGAAGTATTTCCTCAATATACATCGGGAAAGAAATTACTTCAACTAACAAATGAACCAATTAAAAGTTATTCGGGAGCAATTCCCGATGTTTCTCTTCCGGCCTTATTTGATCTTGAACATTGCTTAAGAACAGTATGTTTTATTTATGGTAAATATTTCATTTATAAATCATTTTAATATTAATTTTAATTAAGGTAGAGAAGTTATCGAAACAAATAAACGTTTCAAATCCATTTGATCATCCAAAAGCTAATGATTTGGATAGTTTAACGGTAGAGAAACTTTGCGATGGGATTATTTGGACCGATACTGCCTCAAAATTAGTTGATATTGCCATTGAAACTGTTTGTGGCGCGTCTCCCAGACAAATGTCCGCTCTGTTTTTTCTAACTTACGTCGCGTCAGCCGGCGGTTTTGGTAAAATGATTGAAACCACAAAAGGTTGCGCTCAAGAACTAAGAGTTAAAGTAATGTATTTAAAAATTAAATCTAATTTAAAGAAAGAAAGAGTATAATAATTGTAATTTATTTCAAAGGGTGGAACTCAACAGATTAGTCAAATTTTGGCTGCTAAAATTGGAATGGAAAATGTTCTGTTATCATCACCGGTAATTAAAATAGAGCAAGTAATGGAGGATGATGCTGTTAGAGTCACCGTGAAAGATGAAAAGACTTACCAAGGAAAAAAAGTTGTTGTCTCAATACCAGTGCCTCAAAATGGTAAAAATTTAATTAAAAGTAAATTTTAAAATTAAATTTATTTTTTTTTTTTTTTTTTTTCAGTTTTTATAAAAATTAAATTTATTTTTATTTTTTTTTTTCAGTTTTTATAAAAACTAAAATTTATTTATTTTTTTTCAGTTTTTATAAAAATTAAATTTATTTATTTATTTTTTTTTCAGTTTTTATAAAAATTAAATTCATTTATTTATTTTTTTTTAGTTTTTATAAAAATTAAATTTATTTATTTTTTTTTTTTTTTAGTTTTTATAAAAATTAAATTTATTTATTTATTTTTTTTTCAGTTTTTATAAAAATTAAATTTATTTATTTATTTTTTTTTTTAGTTTTTATAAAAATTAAATTTATTTATTTATTTTTTTTTCAGTTTTTATAAAAATTAAATTTATTTATTTATTTTTTTTTTTAGTTTTTATAAAAATTAAATTTATTTATTTATTTTTTTTTCAGTTTTTATAAAAATTAAATTTATTTATTTATTTTTTTTTTCAGTTTTTATAAAAATTAAATTTATTTTTATTTTTTTTTTTCAGTTTTTATAAAAATTAAATTTTTTTTTATTTTTTTTTTTTTCAGTTTTTATAAAAATTAAAATTTTTTTTTTTTTTCAGTTTTTATAAAAATTAAATTAATTTTTTTTTTTTTTTTTCAGTTTTTATAGAATATATTCCTGCTTTACCGACAAGTAAAATGTTTCTCATTCGAAATATGCCTATTGGAAATCTCTTAAAATTTGTTGTAGTTTATGAAAACGTAATTATAACTTATCTGAGTTGAATTAAATTAAAATTATTATTCATTAATTAATTTTAATATTAATTTTTTATTTTTTATAAATAAATAAACAATTTTAATTGAATTGATTTCTAGGCATTTTGGAGAACGAAAGGATATTCGGGAGAAATTTTGAATGAGGGAAAAACTGAGAACGAATTTGAAGCCCTTGATTGCGTTTTTGACGCAACAAGTTGTAATGGCAATCCAGCTTTAGTCGGGTTTCTTTCGGCTCAAAGAGGTTTATGGTGGAGTGACGTTGAACCTTGTCGAAGACGACAGGCTATTTTGGAAACATTAGCCAAATTCTTTGGGGATGAAGCTTTAACACCAATCAGCTTCTTAGAAAAGGTTTCGTATATTAATTAATTAATTAATTGATTAATTTAAAAGAGTGATTCTTTATCTAATTTTTTTTGTTGTTTATTTAATTTAGAATTGGTATTTTGAACCATACAATGGAGGATGTCCATCATCTATTTGTGCTCCAGGAGTCATGGATACTTATCAACACTTGAAATCAAAGTTTGGGAAGTGAGTTAAGTTATATAAGTTTTTGTTGTAATTAAATTAACTGAGGGATTATTTTTAAACTAGCTGTTACCCGCCGCGGCGTCGCTCGCGTATAATAAGAACTTCCATCAAAATGATACTAAGAATGGGCAGTTTTTACTGATTCGACTAATATTTTTGTAGCACCCTAGGAGCGAAGGCACTCGGCGTTGCCCGTCAGCCCGTCATTACATTTTTTTATTACTTTTCACGCGGACATTATTCCATAAATAAGGGTTTTTAAATTTCTGGCCGCCATTTTAAAAGATGGCAACAAATCGAGCCCAAAAGAGCATTCAGCCCGTCTATAGGTTAAAGGAAAGCAGTGTACTAAATATTTGCGAAATCGGTTGAAACGCGCGGACTTTGTTGCGTAGAGAAGAGTTTTTACATTTCTGGGCGCCATTTTTTAAGATGGCGGCGGATTGGAAAAACCTTTCTTAGTACGCGCCTGCTACTTATGAGTAACGTTCCTGCAAATTTTCAGCCTTCTAGGGCAAGCGGTTTGGGCTGGGCGTTGATTATCAGTCAGTCAGTCAGGACTTTGATTTATATAGATATAGATTACTTAGAAAGACTAATAATAATTAGAGAATAATTAATTAATAAAGTTCACAATTTTGTTTTTGTGGCTTAAGTATCCACTTTGCTGGGACAGAAACTGCTTCAATTTGTATTGGTTACATGGAAGGAGCTGTTGAAGCTGGAAAAAGGGCCTCTATAGAAGTGTTACACGATCTTTATCCTGATTTATTAACGGAAGAAGAAAATTCGCGGTTTAAAAGGCCTGAATTTGCTCGAAGGAAGAGTCAAATACTCAGACCAAGTCATCGTGTTTTCAGATATACCATTGGTTTAGCCTTAATTGCCATTGGTGTTGTGGTTTTAAAGAAAATGTATTTTCGTATCGCCTTGTGATAAAATTAAATAACACTTTTCCCAGTTTGCACATTTTTTTAATAGATATAAAAAATTAAAACTACTAATTAGTAATTAGTGTACTTAGAATAACAGTATTTTTATATCTTTTGGTTGAATGTTATTATTTTTGACATTAAGGTTTGTATTGTTAAAATTGCTAATAAAATTGTTTTAATGTTTAAAATTTGGCCTATTTTATTATTGTTATTGGTGACGTAGAATTTATATTGATCTGTAGATATGATATTACGTCCTAACCAACTTGTTTCTCACTAAGGTAGTCCCAAAGAACTTGGAACATATAAGCCCCCTAGAATTACACATCAAATCTACGCTTCGCGCGCCCGGTTTTTTCAACAAGTATACTTTATCATTCGTCGGTAGCGCCATCTATGTGTGTGGCGCATAACTAGAATTTTTTATATTTTACTTTTTGCGCCAAAATGAAACGTTTGAATTCATTTTCAAAATTTTTGGCGGGAAATAGTGCGATTTCAAACTGCTTTTAGGTTTAATACACTACATGTTTAAATATAGTTTTTAAACGTTGAATAACATAATAAAAACGATTTATTATTGAGAAAAACACTTTCTTGTGCTAATTTGAAAGTGCGCAAGTATAAAATGGGCAAAAAATGTTCAATTGAGGAATGTAAAAATACACAAGGAGAAATAAAAATGTTTCTTTTTTTTTTTTTTGCTCCATTTAATTGACGAGCTAGGGCTGTGAAGCCTTACAGCTCCAACTTATACACTGATAATATAGTAAAAAGGTTGTTAAAGAGATAGGGATTGGTGGATTTCTTTCCCTCCATCCGAGTTAAAGTTTTAGGAACTTACCGGAGCCTCCGAACTTACGTATTTTGAGTTTAAATAGAGAAAGAGTGGGCTGGGCAACTACTTCGGTAGGAATGGAGTTCCACATGGGAACAGTCCTGGCATAAGTAAGCAAAGCGCGAAAATTGTTCCCCAATTTTACATTATTTTTATTACTAACTGCAACTCAAATAAAGATATCCGGTTGATCAGTCCAGTTTGTTAGTAAAATGGCTCAATGCCATTGGAAAATCAAATTGGTCTCCAGGGAAAAATACCGCGATTTGTAGCAATTATTTTCAAATATCTGACTATCGGAAAGTCACCAAAATAAGTTTTTTGTCACTTGTGCAAAACTGCTATTTTACATGACTTTTGTGCGTACCCACAAACCCACGCCCAAGAGATGGAATTATATTTTATTAAAGAAATTTTTGAGAAACTCCAACAGTGTTTTCAAACTTTTAATCATTAATAGATAGTTTTCACACATGGAGGATTCATACCATTTACACCAGGAGGCCGGGCTATCTGGAGGACAAAAACCCGTCTGCTTTTGTCCTCCAGATAGCCCGGCTTCCTGGCGTAAATGGTATGAATCCTCCATGTGTGAAAACTATCTATTGTAGAAAACATAGTCGAGCTAGCAAAAAGAGCGATAGTTTAGGGTCATCAAAATCTGTTGATCAAAACAAAAATTACCTTCCAACGTACAAACTGTCTCAAAACTATTCAGATATTTTTTCGGTGTAGTAAGACAAAAAGGTGGATGGAACAACAATCCCATGATTTTAAAATTTAAAGCGGCTTATAAGAACGCCTTTCTGGTTGAGGGTTCTGGTTGTGCAAATGTCTTGGCTCGTGATAATACTGTGTCACCAAATTTTTCTGAGGTATCAACATATATTCTCCAAGCCAACAGAGGACATATATTTTGATGGGTCAACCTATTGAGAGACACCGTCATTCACTATTTTGGCTGGATTTGTGTATGGAAACTGCACAAAGTCCTCAAATGCAATCAATGCAAACTTGCACAAGAAAAACCTCCTATTAATCACAAGAGTTTCCACGACTACTGCATTACGACCACGTCGACCAGAGGATTAATTCTTAGAGATCATGGTGGTTTAATATATCCTTCGGAGAGCGTAGTGAAAATACTTGATCTCACCAAAAAATGCCTGCGGATGCAAAACCTTGAAAATGATGGTGGTACTGCTTCTAAAACAATTGCTCTCAAAATTTAATCCCTCGAAAAAGGGGTCTGATGCGTGAAAACATCTGAACTTTCTAGTTTCCAAAGTTATTCGTATTTATATTGATAAGGATGAGAAAAATTTCTAAAACTTTTAATGAAACAAGAGGTTACAAGTAAACCCTTACAATTTTGTCGCGCTTTCTAATGTATTTTAGCAATGTATAATGAACTCCATATTGATTTAATAGCAAAGGATAATTATTACAAAAACTATATTTAGGCACTGTATAATTAATGCCTTACTTATATACAGTAACATTGCTAATTAATATTGAAATCGTATAAAGAATATCTCCTCAACAAAAGCCGAGATACAACAAACCCCAAAAAATCCTTATTTCTCAGCCTGTTACGGCTACAATGACAGGGAGCCGAACATAAAGAGGTCACACAAAAGACACGTGTCCTTGGAATGACCCATATTAGTTTAAAACACGTTTCCGCACAATTTAAATGAGATCATAGTGTTTAGCAGACGGCATAATGAATTTTAAACTTTTTAGGACGGTCTGAGACAAGGACTAGGCAATATCCACGTCGGCGTTACAGCGTCACTTTCGGCGAAAATGAGCCAAATAACGATGAAACCGAATTAAAAAATTAAACACCGTTAGCGGAATGCAGTGAGCAACAAAAAATGTCGAGTCCGCACGTTTAATTACCGAAATTCAAAGAATAACAGCGAAAACATGATAGTGGAGGTATTTTTAGTAAGGTCTCAAACACAGTTATAGAAAAGCCCCGTCATGAGTCCCGAGGAACAAACAATACGAGCTTTTCCAAGACCTATGGCAAAACGCTGCCAGTAGATAAAACCAAAAGACGGCGATAACACGAAAAATAGTTTAAATCACTGAAAATTAAGTTTGATTACCGTTAACGGAAGGCTTTAGAAGTCGTTATGTGCAAAAATCAAACGAAGCCAACTCGATCACGCGCTCAGCAAAAAAAATCCTTATTTCTCAGCCTGTTACGGCTACAATGCGGCTCTGGAGCAATGAGTTAGATCTCTATGAGATAGATAGAGTTACAATTCAAATACTCGCGTATGCGTATTTTATTTAACACGTTTAAAAACTATCTTGACAGCTTGTTACACAGATTATAGCAGCAGACGTTAATAAAAAAGTTCTTAGGGTGGCGCCACCCGTATTTGATAAAGATTCATGCTCGATAAAAGGTGTATTGCGAAACGTCGATCTCGAGATCTCACGTTGTGACTCTAGGTTTCATATATATATTCTATCTCATTGCTCTGGAGTAGTTTAAAGAGAGCGAAGGCGAGACGACGACGAAGGCGGAGCTGACGACGAAGGCGGAGCTAATCTTCCGTTTTTATTTTGTCGCCATCTATGATGGAGAAAAAATATTACGGAGACATAAAAGACATAAAAACGGAAGATTAGCTCCGCCTTCGTCGTCAGCTCCGCCTTCGTCGTCGTCTCGCCTTCGCTCTCTTTAAACTACTCCAGAGCAATGAGATAGAATATATATATGAAACCTAGAGTCACAACGTGAGATCTCGAGATCGACGTTTCGCAATACACCTTTTATCGAGCATGAATCTTTATCAAATACGGGTGGCGCCACCCTAAGAACTTTTTTTATTAACGTCTGCTGCTATAATCTGTGTAACAAGCTGTCAAGATAGTTTTTAAACGTGTTAAATAAAATACGCATACGCGAGTATTTGAATTGTAACTCTATCTCATAGAGATCTAACTCATTGCTCCAGAGCCGCATTGTAGCCGTAACAGGCTGAGAAATAAGGATTTTTTTTGCTGAGCGCGTGATTGAGTTGGCTTCGTTTGATTTTTGCACATAACGAGTTCTAAAGCCTTCCGTTAACGGTAATCAAACTTAATTTTCAGTGATTTAAACTATTTTTCGTGTTATCGCCGTCTTTTGGTTTTACCTACTGGCAGCGTTTTGCCATAGGTCTTGGAAAAGCTCGTATTGTTTGTTCCTCGGGACTCATGACGGGGCTTTTCTATAACTGTGTTTGAGACCTTACTAAAAAAACCTCCACTCTCATGTTTTCGCTGTTATTCTTTGAATTTCGGTAATTAAACGTGCGGACTCGACATTTTTTGTTGCTCACTGCATTCCGCTAACGGTGTTTAATTTTTTAATTCGGTTTCATCGTTATTTTTAATTCGGTTTCATCGTTATTTGGCTCATTTTCGCCGAAAGTGACGCTGTAACGCCGACGGGGATATTGCCTAGTCCTTGTCTCAGACCGTCCTAAAAAGTTTAAAATTCATTATGCCGTCTGCTAAACACTATGATCTCATTTAAATTGTGCAGAAACGTGTTTTAAACTAATATGGGTCATTCCAAGGACACGTGTCTTTTGTGTGACCTCTTTATGTTCGGCTCCCTGTCATTGTAGCCGTAACAGGCTGAGAAATAAGGATTTTTTGGGGTTTGTTGTATCTCGGCTTTTGTTGAGGAGATATTCTTTATACGATTTCAATATTAATTAGCAATGTTACTGTATATAAATAAGGCATTAATTATACAGTGCCTAAATGTAGTTTTTGTAATAATTATCCTTTGCTATTATATCAATATGGAGTTCATTATACATTGCTAAAATACATTAGAAAGCGCGACAAAATTGTAAGGGTTTACTTGTAACCTCTTGTTATGTCTTTTATGTCTCCGTAATATTTTTTCGACATCATAGATGGCGACAAAATAAAAATGAAAATGGAAGCTGTTAGAAAAAAGCTTACCAAATTGATATTATTTTAAGGACAACAATAACAATAGGCCTACAATTGCTTCAAAACATATTTAATATTATAGGCCTAGTTTTCACAATAAATATTATCAAAACAATATTTAAAAACATTTTAATTACGGCGTCTATGCGCCCAAATTCATAAGCAAATGAGAAAAATTCAGCTTCAGCAAAGCAGACGACTGATAATTATTTCGTCTCAAGCATTATAGATGGCGCCACCAACGAATGATAAAGTTATCATTTAAAAAAAAGTGGGCTTGGAAATCGAAAAATTCGAGCGTGGCTGTGTAATTCTAGGGGGCTTATATGTTCCAAGTTCTTTGGGTAGTCCATTCCATTCCACAATGAAGAGCTGTCTGCTATAGGGAGCCATTGCTATAATTAATTTGGAAGTAATTGAGGTTTTATCATGTGGTTAAGCATGTGGACTTTGGGTACTTGACCATTTGCAGTTACGGGATACAAGGGATATTCAGTATTTCTTCAAATTTGGCCGCCAGGATGCTGCTCACAGTTCTGGAGTGCCCCACACTCAATAATTTTTGCGACATAAATTTACAAAATTACATAGTTATAAATAAACCGTTGATAAATCGACAATATCCAGACATTTTATGTAGTATAAACGTAACGAATCTGCATTTTCAGCGACATTTAATTATATTTCTTGACATTACAGGGGTCTGGCAGCCCTGCAATTTCGGATATTTGTTCCAAGCGCGGGAACATAGCTTAAACGAATCCAGTCTGACTCATGAGCGGCTAAATGCGCCTATTAACATTATTTAACGAGTTCGAGATAATAATTTAACACCATTAAGTTTTATAAAGTTCTATTCGTTGTTGTTGCAAAGAAGGAATTAAGTGTTAAACAATTGGATTACATTTCTGGTGGAGGATTTCTTCCAATACAGGTATTGCATGCAAGCTTTTATAACATGACGTAGCTGCACTGGGTCCCGAAAAAGTATTAAATGCATTGATTATAAAGAGACCCCACTTCTAAATTTATCGAAACAATTCGTCTAGTAGCTAAAATGTAGGTTTTTTAATTAGTTTCGTAAGTGTATAAATTCTTGAGCTTAGAGGTATGGTATAAGACATAGATGACTCTAGTAAGAGACATAATTAAGGGTTTTTAAGATAGTTTTTATTGATATTAATTAATAATTAGTGTTTAAATCACAGCATAAAGCTTTAATCATGCTTTAACATTGATGAGGTTAGCTATATAGGATGCGTAGAGCTTTTATCTTAAGTTGCTTTTGTAAACAATAGGCGACGCCACCAGTCCTTATGGTGAATGTTAACGCCTATACAAGCTTGCAATCTTAGTCTTAGAAAGGACCAAAAGCTGAATTATAGAAGCAGTTTTAACGGTTTAAGGCGCCAATTCTCATCGTTTAAGACTAAGGGCCTTTTTTATTAGTTTTAAAAATATTTTAAGATTATAGTAAAATTAATATTATAAAATACGAGCTACTTTTTAACTTTAAAACAATGATGGTTGCACCTTATTTTATCTCCCCATTGATTCTAACGCAGTTAAAGGCAGGCTACTGCCATTATCCCGAATATTATTGTACTGTATATAAATTAAAAAATCCATACAATGAAAGTAAACTTTAAAATATAATATTTATTCAGTCATAAAAAAAATATATTTAAGAATAAATTAAACGTTAGCGAAACATTTTGATAGGAAACACGTAATCAGGTAATTAGCTTAATTAATTAATTAATTTAAACAACTTCGACGGGGGCTTCGAAACAGATGATATCACCCTTGGTTCCTTGAATTCTGATCTTAGCTTGAGTCTTGATCTGTAAAGATACGAAATTAGTTAATATTTAGTAATTAAAATTAAAATAAAAATAAAAGGCTTACGTTGGGGAAAAATGGAAGGATTTTCAAACTGTGCTTGAAGGTGTAAGTCTCTGAGTTCTTCAATGGGCAAGACAATCCGGTGGAAGCGATACAAGCGTCTTCCTTCAAACCGGGGAACTTAACGTTGGTTCCTTCTACGTTAGCGGTGATTCTCAATTTTGGTCTAGCTTCGTCTTGGTCTGTTAAGATTAAATTATAGGTTTATTAACTTATTATTCCGAAGTACGAGTACTTTTTAATTTTAAGTACATACTGGCAACGAAGTCGACTTCGATTTCGGCGGAGTTGCCTTTGGGGATTTGACATGGTTCCGTGGTACAAGGGTTGACTCGAACGGCTTTTACTTCGCCACCTCCTAAGAAGGACAAATCGTTGATATTAAATTTAAATTAAATTATAATGAAAATTGCCCGGAAAAAAAGAAAATATCGGATTTTTAAAATAAAATTTTAATTTTGGCGGAATTTAGGAATATTTTTGCCCAATTATAACTTAAGGGATTTCTTGAATTTCCGAGACTCTAATGTAATTTTAAAGCAATTTTAAACTTTTAAGACTTTAATTATTACTTTTCAAAGCAATTTGTAATTTCCCCAAAAAAACTTAATTATCACTTTAAGAAGGAATTTTTAATTTTATAAAATTTAATTATAATTTTTCGAGATTATTAACTTCCGAGTATATATAAAATTATTCCCAAACTTAAATAACTTATTATTTATAAAAAAAAAACAACATAATTACCGCAAGACTTGAAAGCGATGGACTTTTGTCCAACAGCGGTTCCAATAACGGCGATAAGTACGATGTATCCGTAATTCATCTTGAAGATTGGTTTAAATCTTTAGATTTATTTAGTTGAAAGTAGTAGTTGGTTTGGATTCCAAATGGATCTGTGTCTTTATGAACATTTTCTTTCTCTATTTATACTAAAATGTTTTTACCTCTGATTGCATTACATAGTAGTTGCCCTTACTCGAAACATTGCATCTTTCATAGCTCTATCCTTCACTTTTTTTTAAAAAAGAACTTTAACTAATTTATTGGTCTAGAAACGTATTACAATATTTGTTACGCTTATTCCCGCGTGTAATCTCTCGGCCTTAAGCCAAAAACCATGCCAGTATAGCTGATAATATAAATTTATAAAAATTGGAAAAGGTAATGAAAAAAAATTATCGAATTTTGAGGACGATTTGGAAATTTTTTCAAGGTATTCATAATGATTTAAGCCGGTAGCAAACGCGTTTCTCCGTGTCTTTGCATTGTCAATACTCAATATTACGGTTGTTTTTAAAGGTATAATGAAGTGTTTCAATGTTTTTCCTTCGTTATCGTAATTTTTCTGGCATACGGTGTGACCTCTGACCTCGACTCTCTCTGGCCACGGATGAAAATATTTTTAAAATGAGTTTTTGTTACGACACAGACTTTGGGAATGTTTTAAATGAAAAAAAAAATAATAATAAATATCTCAATTGAACCAAGGAGTAGTGATTGAACGCCATATTTTTCATAAGTCATTTCATATTCCCTTTAGTTAATGCTAAGCCTAAGGGTTTCCCGAAACACTTTCACTGCATAATACCCTTATAAATACCGGTTTGTTTAATATAGGACAAGATTACCCCGTAGTTTTCAGTCTCAAACTGTTAATACGTACTATTCATATAGTATTAAATCCTTAACAAAATTACGCTTAATCCCCTTTATCTCTTTGTTAATCCATTCACCGCGAACGGAACTTGGTCTAACACGTCGTAAAAACCTTCCTTAACAGAATTTTTGGAGGTTAATCTATTGGCATCCTTCAATAATTAATATTTTTTTCACGTCACTAATTCTATGATGAGCTGAGGTTTTTCTTTTTCTTCCATCTTGGGGCTACCGTTATAATTAATTTTGAAGCAAATAAATTTAATTAATATGTTAGAAACGAATGTCAAATAGATAAGTATCGGTTAGAAAACATCCTTCTTTTTATTAATTCCAAGAGAATTTTCAAGATTTTCTGTTAGTTATTAAACTAGGTCAAAGACTGTCAGGAAATGAAATTAAAATAAAAGCAAGATTAGACTAAGTTTATTTGGAAATAAATGAATGTTAATCTTATGAAATTAACTCGTAATCAAAATCGAATTAAAGGAACACCACTGGCGTTTATTATAATTATTACGCATTTTTAATTTTTTAAAAATGTATTTATGCAAATTAAACTTAAGGTTTAAATAATTAATTAATATATTTATAATTTCATAATTCTTGTAATTTTTAGCCACTGACTTCAGACAGACAGGGAAAATCTGGAAATGTTAAAGTCTTTTTGAAATTTAAAAAAATCTATGGCAATCCAAAATTACGCTCCCTTTACAACTGTGTGATTTTGAACACCTGTGATAAAATTAAACAATAGGCCTAACAAAATCAATGCTATATACTTTTACGCGCATTTTCCACGCAGAAGTGTTTGAGTGGCTTGCTTGAAACCAATCAAATTTGAGGTACAAAAACCCTTTAGTGAGACATATGTAGTAGCGACAAAAGGTTTCGAAAGAAATCATTTACTCGTAATCGGTTACTGAATTAGAAAACACCAAATAACGCCTTAAATGTAACGCAAATTCGACCCTTTTTACGAGTGCAACTAAATATAGATACATCTTCTTTTTAACAATGTAGCACTCAATTTCGTTAGAATACAGCTACTTACTGTTAACTAGATTGTGGAAACGGGAAATCTTATTAGAGAAAGAATATGAAATAATTTATAAGAAAGAGCAAAAAGGAGGTTTGCCATTCGGGTAATATTTCTATTCCTAGAAGACGCTTAAAGAAATTGGAAATACAATTATTCCATAGACTTTATTACTTTGGCACGCAGCGCTTCTTTGGGAGAGAAAGAGAGAGAGAGAGAGAGAAAGAGAGAAACAAGACGGCCCAAGGGCTCGTAATAGTAGCCACATCGAACGAGTGAATAGCCCCTCTATACCCTACCCTAAAGAGTGGATAACCCCTCTCTACCTTACCCTGTGAATAGCGTTTAGTTGTCAATGTAAACAAACGAGCATAAAAAAATTTCTCGAACCGGGAGCCTTCCGCGTGTGAAGCGCGTGAGATAACCCCTACACAGCAGATACACATACCAGATGGCATCGTTTGACTGAATCTTATGCGAATTAAAAACTAACTTTAAAAAAATAACTTCCGTACCTTCATTAGACTAAGCTTTATTGGGTACTGACCATCGTTAACGATTCATCTTGCAGGCACTATCATTCAATGCCGCTACCAACTGCGCCACGATACACGATGATGTACTCTCTTTGAACTAATTTAGTTGTCAATTTAAACAAACGAACATAAAAGCATACCTCCGCACCCACGTGGTTTCGAACCCGGGGCCTTCCGTTTGTTAAGCGGGTGGGATAACCACTACACAGCAGATACATATACATGACGGCATCGTTTGACTAAATCTTATGTGAATTAAAAACTAACTAAAAAAACCTTTTGTGTGTGAGCACTATCTTCATTACACAAGACTTCATTGGGTAATGACCATATTCGAAGATTAATCTTTCAGGCACCAGCATTCAATGGCGCTACCAACAGCGCCATGATACACGCTGCTGAAAACTATTTGAGCTAATTTAGTTGTCAATTTGAACTAGAAAGCTTAAAAAACTTCGGCGCACCTACGCGGTATCGAACCCGGGTCTCTCCGGATTTGGGGCGGATGAGACAACCACTCCTCAAGAAAAAAAGGTACCGACCCCATATGGGATACCGACCTAATGAGGTACCGACCCCAATTGGGATACCGACCTCTTGAGGTACCGACCCTAATTGGGATACCGACCCCAATTGGGATATCGACCTCTTGAGGTACCGACCCTAATTGGGATACCGACCCCAATTGGGATACCGACCCTAATTGGGATACCGACCCCAATTGGGATACCGACCTCTGAACTCTCTTTGAGCTAATTTAGTTGTCAATTTTAACAAACGAGCAAAAAAGAATTTCTCCGCACCCACGAGGTCTCGAACCCGGGTCCTTCCGAATGTGAAGCGGATGCGATGACCACTACACAACAAATACATATTCAAATACAAATCGTTTGACTAAATCTTATTTGAATTAAAAACAAACTAAAAAAACCAACTGCGCCACGAAGTCACGATGCTGATCTCCTATTTGAGCTAATTTAGTTGTCAATTTAAACTACCGAGCATAAAAAACTTCGACGCACCTACGTGGTTTCGAACCCGGGTCTATTCGGGTGTGAATCGGATGAGATAACCACTACACAGAAGATACATAACCAAGTGGGCATCTTTTACCTAAATTTTATTTTAAATAAAAGCTAACCATAAAAAAATAACTTCGGTATCTGAGCACGGACACTTTAGACACGACTTCACCGAGTACTGATCCACTGGGGGATACTGACCACTTCGAGTACTGATCCACTGAGGGATACTGACCACTTCGAGTACTGATCCACTGAGGGATACTGACCACTTCGAGCACTGATCCACTGAGGGATACTGACCACTTCGAAGATTGATCTTTTCCGGTACTGGCATTCAGTGGCGCTACCAACTGCGCCACGGTACACGATGTTGAACCCTGTTTGAGCTAATTTAGTTGTCAATTTAAACTAACGAGTATAAAAGAAATTCCTCCGCACCCACGTGGTCTCGAACCCGGGGCCTTCCGCTTGTGAAGCCGGTGAGATAACCACTACACAGCAGATACATATACATGAAGGCATCGTTTGACTAAATCTTATGTGAATTAAAAACTAACTATAAAAAAACTTCTGTGTGTGAGCACTATCTTAATTCTACAGGGCCGGTAGGCCCTTGTAGATATGACTTGATACCGTTTTGTAACGTTAAAGTAATATTCACCCGCTTTTGCTAATTTCCAATGGAGATTAACATAGGTTTTTCGTGATTTTTCCCCACCGATAACTTAAAAACTACAGCGAAGATACTTTTCGGAAATATCTTAAATTAACAATTAAGTATTCAGGGTGTGCTATCAGCCAGTTTGATCAAAACAATTAAGTCTAAGTATGTTAATTTTAGTTAATTACAGAAGTACGGCGTTGACCATCGTGATTGGACATAATAATTAGCTACATCTCTTGGAAAACTCAGTGTTATTACGTATCTGTAGTGTGGTGGTTATCACGTCCGCTTCACACACGGAATGTCCCAGGTTCGAGCCCAGGTGGATACATGTTTTAACCATCGTGATTGGGCGCTTGAATTAGCTAGATCTCTTGGAAAACTCAGTATTACCACGTATCTATGGTGTAGTGGTTATCACGTCCGCTTCACACACGGAATGTCCCAGGTTCGAGCCCAGGTGGATACATGTTTTAACCATCGTGATTGGACATAATAATTAGTTAGATCAATCTGCGTCATTTGACTAAATCTTACTTGAATTAAATACTAACTATAAAAAAATAACTTCGGTATCTGTGCACTGACTTCATTAGATACGACTTCATCGGGTACTGGCCGCTTTCGGTGCTGATCCCACTTGGGATACTGGTCGGTGCTGATCCCACTTGGGATACTGGTCGGTGCTGATCCCACTTGGGATACTGGTCGGTGCTGATCCCACTTGGGATACTGGTCGGTGCTGATCCCACTTGGGATACTGGTCGGTGCTGATCCCACTTGGGATACTGGTCGGTGCTGATCCCACTTGGGATACTGGCCGGTGCTGATCCCACTTGGGATATTGGCCGCTTTCGGTGCTGATCCCACTAGAGATACTGACCGCTTAGGCGGCTGATCCCACTTGGGATACTGACCGATTTGGGTATTGCCCATCTTCCAAGATTGATCTTTTGAGCACTGGCACTCAACGGCGCTACCAACTGCGCCATGATACACGTTGTTGAACCCTCTCTGAGCAAATTTAGTTGTGAATTTAAACTAACGAGCTTAAAAGAATTTCTCCGCACCCACGGGGTCTCGAACCCTGGCCCTTTCGCGTGTCAGGCAGATGAGATAACCGCTATACTACAGACACATGTACAATACTGCATCGTTTGACTAAGTCTTATCTGAATTAAAAACTATCTAAAAAAATAACTTCGGGTACTGATCCTCTGTGAGATACTGACCATCTTTGAATATTAATCTTTGAAGCTCCGTCATTCAACGCCGCTACCAACTGCGCCATGATACACGAAGATGAACCCTCTCTGAGCAAATTTAGTTGAGAATTTAAACTAACGAGCTTAAAAGAATTTCTCCGCACCCACGGGGTCACGAACCCGGGCCCTTTCGCGTGTCAGGCAGATGAGATAACCGCTATACTACAGACACATGTACAATACTGCATCGTTTGACTAAGTCTTATCTGAATTAAAAATTATCTAAAAAATAACTTCGGGTACTGATCCTCTGTGCGATACTGACCATCTTTGAATATTAATCTTTGAAGCTACGTCATTCAACGCCGCTACCAACTGCGCCATGATACACGAAGATGAACCCTCTCTGAGCTAATTTAGTTGTGAATTTAAACTAACGAGATTAAAAATACTTCTCCGCACCCACGGGGTCTCGAACCCGGGCCCTTCCGGGTGTGAAGCGGATGAGATAACCGCTATACAACAAATACGTATGCAATCCTGCATCGTTTGACTAAACCTTATCTGAATTAAAAACTAACTAAAAAAAAACTTCAGGTACTGACACTCTGAGGCAAACTGACCATCTTTGAATATTGATCTTTGTGGCATCGTAATTAAACGGCGCTACTTACTGCGCCACGACACACGGTGTTCAATCCTCTTTAAGCTTATTTAGTTGTGAATTTAAACTAACGAGCTTAAAAGAGCTGCTCCGCACCAACGTGGCTTCGAACCCGGGGCCTTCCGAGTGTGAAGCGGATGAGATAACCGCTATACAACACAAGCACATACAATTCTGCATCGTTTGACTAAATCTTATTTGAATAAAAAACTAACTAAAAAATAACTTCGGTATCTGAGCACGGACTTCATAATACATTGCTTCATCGGGCACTGACCATCTTCGAAGATTGATCATTTAAGTACCGGCACTCAACGGCGCTACCAACTAAGCCATGATACACGGTGTTGAACATTCTTTGAGCTAATTTGTTTGTGAATTTAAACTAACGAGCATAAAAAAATTCATCCAACCCGCGTGGTCTCGAATCCGGTCCCTTCTAGGTGTGAAGCGGATGAGATAACCGCTATACAACAAATATATATACAATTTTGCATCATTTGACTAAATCTTATCTGAATAAAAACTAACTATAAAAAGTAACTACTTTTACTGATCCTCTGTGGGATACTGACCATCTTTGAATATTGATCTTTGAAGCTCCGTCATTCAACGCCGCTACCAACTGCGCCATGATACACGGTGTTAAAGCCGCTTTGAGGTAATTTAGTTGTGAATTTAAACTATCGAGCTTAAAAGAACTTCTCCGCACTCACGAGGTCTCGAACCCGGGCCCTTCCGGGTGTGAAGCGGGTGAGATAACCGCTACACTACTTATACACATACCAATCTGCGTCATTTGACTAAATCTTACTTGAATTAAATACTAACTATAAAAAAATAACTTCGGTATCTGTGCACTGACTTCATTAGACACGACTTCATCGGGTACTGGCCGCTTTCGGTGCTGATCCCACTTGGGATACTGGTCGGTGCTGATCCCACTTGGGATACTGGTCGGTGCTGATCCCACTTGGGATACTGGTCGGTGCTGATCCCACTTGGGATACTGGTCGGTGCTGATCCCACTTGGGATACTGGCCGGTGCTGATCCCACTTGGGATACTGGTCCGTGCTGATCCCACTTGGGATACTGGTCGGTGCTGATCCCACTTGGGATACTGGTCGGTGCTGATCCCACTTGGGATACTGGCCGGTGCTGATCCCACTTGGGATACTGGCCGCTTTCGGTGCTGATCCCACTAGAGATACTGACCGCTTAGGCGGCTGATCCCACTTGGGATACTGACCGATTTGGGTATTGCCCATCTTCCAAGATTGATCTTTTGAGCACTGGCACTCAACGGCGCTACCAACTGCGCCATGATACACGTTGTTGAACCCTCTCTGAGCAAATTTAGTTGTGAATTTAAACTAACGAGCTTAAAAGAATTTCTTCGCACCCACGGGGTCACGAACCCGGGCCCTTTCGCGTGTCAGGCAGATGAGATAACCGCTATACTACAGACACATGTACAATACTGCATCGTTTGACTAAGTCTTATCTGAATTAAAAACTAGTGATCGTACGGGGTGAGATTTTTGTCGGGTCGGGTTCCGGGTCGGGTTGCGAAAAAAAACCCGGAAAATCGGGTCGGGTCGGGGTTTCCTTTTTAATAATATAAATGGAATTAACATATTCTAAAAAATTATACATAGTAGCTATGTACTATGTAATGTAAGGAATTTATTTTCTGTAATTTAGTTCCAAGTTATCACTGCTTTAATGAATCCAATAGTAGGCGATTCTGCCATATCATTGCTATCTGATATAACGTCGTGGAAGGGATTGGGGTAACTAATTGTCCCAGAACAGGTGCGTCTTCCATCTGTAAAGTTTCCAAATTGTCCTTGCCCTTGGCAGTGGCTGAATGGGGTTTCTGGTACTCGTGAAACTCTTCTACCACTTTTTCAATTTTGAAATCAATTGCTCGCAACTTAACACACAATTAATACATTGGCGTTTGACGGACGACCATGAAATTGCCGAAATATATCAGTTTTCTACTGGCTTTCGAAGCCTCGAGACAGAAAAAAATTAAATATTCAAGCTCGCCCTACTCAGATTCGAGTTCCTATCTACTGCAACACAAAGCGCGACCGTAAATAATAACTTACCCTCTACTACGGGCCCACCCCGAATTTTTTTTAACCCGACTTCAAAATTGACTGGCCGGGTCGGGTCGGGTCGGGTTGGAAAAAGCCGGGGATCCCCGACTTCCCGGGTCGGGTTCGGGTTCCCCGTACGATCACTATTAAAAACTATCTAAAAAAATAACTTCGGGTACTGATCCTCTGTGAGATACTGACCATCTTTGAATATTAATCTTTGAAGCTCCGTCATTCAACGCCGCTACCAACTGCGCCGTGATACACGGTGTTAAAGCCGCTTTGAGGTAATTTAGTTGTGAATTTAAACTATCGAGCTTAAAAGAACTTCTCCGCTCTCACGAGGTCTCGAACCCGGGCCCTTCCGGGTGTGAAGCGGGTGAGATAACCGCTACACTACTTATACACATACCAATCTGCGTCATTTGACTAAATCTTACTTGAATTAAATACTAACTATAAAAAAATAACTTCGGTATCTGTGCACTGACTTCATTAGACAAGACTTCATCGGGTACTGGCCGCTTTCGGTGCTGATCCCACTTGGGATACTGGTCGGTGCTGATCCCACTTGGGATACTGCCTGCTTTCGGTGCTGATCCCACTAGAGATTAATCAAAACTGTCTTTGTACACAAAGACGCGAAAAAGTAAGAGATAAGTGTAGAAAATTAATTGTTTGAAGTAACAGATATTCAAATTTTCATTTTTGAAGACGTGATTATAAAACATCAATTATTTGAAAAAATTTCTTATCTTAGTTTTTTTCACCAAAATTCCTTAAGTAATATATTTTATCCTTAAACATGTGCATCATTTTAAAAATAGAAAAGGTATGCATTTTATTTTCTTTTTAAAATTTAGAGTTAGTTTGAATATTCGGGCCTATAAGGTGAATAAAATAGGCAGAAAATTGTTGATAGCAGACAAAATAAAACAAGCATGAAAACTTAACAAAACGTGTTCGTTTATTTTAAAGTTTTCGAGGTTTCAAAAATTGACGTTTTGTATATCTCTCAAAGCTACAGATCCTTTTGACTCTAATAACTACATCACAGTCAAAGGGCGAATGTAATTTTCGGTTCGCAATATTTTCAATTTTGAAATATAAAAATAAATACTTCTAGGGTCAGCTGCCCTAATTTGGAACAGCTCTAATTTGGAACACTTTTTTTAAAATCGTCGTAACTTAAGTTTGAGAGCTTCAAATGAATATTTTAAGGGCTCATTTGGAAGAATGAAACTCCCTCTATCCATAAAACACGGCCTTAAGACTCTATCATAAATTCCAGAGAAGATACAAGCGTAATTAGACAACCTCATATTTTGCATAATTTATTTTTTCCAAAATGAAGGGAAAGTTCTCCCATGGGTCTCGCGAAATAAGCTTTCACGGCCAATGGAAAAAACATAGGCTTACGAAAACGATTCCATTGAAAACTTCGGATCTTTCTCTTCAAATTAAACACTTTAAACGCCAGGTTAGGCCCAAAAAATATTGAGAAAACTCGAATAGAAAATATGTCCTCATTTGCCTAAAATGGAACACCCCGATACACGAAAATTTAATCTATCTTTTTACATCCATAACTAATGTTTTACTCACTAAAGGACAACAAAAAAAACCTTAGAAGATGCGTTGATTCATTACCTGTTTAATACTTTTGGTCCCGTAAGCGTAGATTAAGATGCGGAAAAGATACTGGAATTATTAGCCCAGTATCCAAATTTAGTCATAAACGTGATGCCAATTTTAGCTGATTTAGCATGTTTCGCCTAGTGATATTGGGTTTCAAACACCGTATCATGACTCATTTGATGTAAAATGTAGATTCGACACAGTTACGCCACAAAAACATAACAGTGTAGGTTACTTTGATCTAACTTGGTAATTATTTCATTCGAAATACCGTTAGAGTGCATTTAATTTACAATGTTTAACCGTAGTGAACTGACAGCGCGCCAATTTTTGAAGCTTTAAGCAGATGACACTCAGTGCCCTTTAAAATATATGTACAGGTATAAAATGGCAATCGTTGGTCGCTAGATGGTCGTAGCATCGCTAACAAATTATATTTGCTTATTATTAGTTGCAAAAACTCGGTTATTTTCGTATTTAAATTAGGGTGTTCCAAATTAGGACGGGGCGTTCCAATTTAGGACGGGGGCGTTCCAATTTAGGACGGACCGTTCCAAGTTAGGGCTGAAATAGACCTTTTTTAAAACCCATTTTGTAGGAAAAGTACGCGTCTTAGCAATCTGAAAATGGGTGCAATCGATCGGCAATAGTTCAAACTTATTGTAATGGTCTACTTGTTCACTTCAGTAACTTATTTGTTACTGAAAAATCTGACTTTCCAAAAAGTTTGAGAAAGTGTTCCAAGATAGGGCTACTGACCATAGCTCTATTTTTCAGATATCCGAGTATTTGAACTTCCTCGAAGCAAATGTTTCTCGAATATAAACAGTAGTATCAAGGTAGTTTCTCTGAAATTTTTGTGAAAAAACTAAGATAAGAAATTTTTTAAAATAATTGATGTTTTATAATCACGTCTTCAAAAATGAAAATTTGAATATCTGTTACTTCAAACAATTAATTTTCTACACTTATCTCTTACTTTTTCGCGTCTTCGTGTACAAAGACAGTTTTGATTAATATCTGCCACTTCAGTCTTAATATGAATTAAAACTGTTTAGAAACTAGTATTTTAAAACGTATACTGAAAAGCAGGCGCTCCATTAAGTCTTGTGGTGTTGCGCGTATATTAGTTACCACGTTTGAACTAACAAGGCCCTAACCATCTATTATAGAAGTATTACTCTTGATTGCTTCAACGCCCAGTCCAACTCAAATTGCCTTCTCGTCGTTTTCTCGTGCAAAGCACAGTGGATGCAATAATACAAATAGATTCCGAAGACTTAGGCTAAAAAATTATTACGTAGACCTGTGTACAAAAACAATCTATACACCTGTGCACAAACATATTCCATAGACCTGCGCTGGGTGACCGCATTTCCTAAATTGTATAATTTTTCCTATTTTCGGATGTCTTCCTATTAGTTCCTATAATTTCGATAATTTTCCTATATTTTCCTATTTTTTGAAATTGTAGATATTTTGTGGGCTCTCACTTTTGGTTTTGTTATATATCACCAAAGCTATGGAAGCCTCTAAAAATATTTGTCACGGAAGTCTGTGGTTTTAAAGTTATAGCATATGTTTCTAAGATTACGTTCCATAAGTATGACACTTCCTATATTTCGAAATGTTAGAGACTAAATGAGAGCTAGTTCGAGAACGACGCGAGAATTGACTACACTCGATTTTCTACTCCATCTTCCTATTTAGTCTGTACTAAGCCTTTGACAGGGCCTCATCAGGCGTCGCTTTACGAGAATCTATGACGTTTCATTTACGTCACTTCGAGACAAGCTCTCAGGTTCCAGTGACAAATTTATGTAACATATCTTACGAACTTATGGTTATAATTAAACCGAAGCTCCTTTGTAAATCTTGTCTTATTACTTTCAAAGCATTTGCAACCTATATTTTGCTATTTTTTCAAGAGTAGTTCTCTTGTCTTTTCCTGTTTTTTTAATTATACATCTATATCTATATAAATCAAAGTCCTGACTGATAATCATCGCCCAACCCAAACCGCTAGCCCCAGAAGGCTGAAAATTTGGAGGAACGTTACTCGTAAGTAGTAGGCGCGTACTAAGAAAGATTTTTCCAATCCGCCCCCATCTTCATAAATGGCGCCCAGAAATGTAACAAATCTTCTCTTTGTAAGAAAGTCCGTGAGTTTCAACCGAATTCACAAATATTTAGTACACTGGATTCCTTTAACCTATAGACGGGCTATATGGTCTTTCGGGATCGATTTGTTGCCATATTTTAAATGGCGGCCAGATATTTAAAAACCTTTCTTTATAGAATGTCTGCGTGTAAAGTAATAAAAAATGTTTCGACGAGCTGATGGGCGAAGCCGAGTGCCTTCGCTCCTAGGATGCTACAAAAATATTAGTCGAATCAGTAAAATGTACCCATACTTGATGGAAGTTCTTACTAGACTCAAGCGATGCCGCGGGTAACAGCTAGTCTCCTATAATTTCCTGTAAATCAATTGTAAATTTCCTATTTTCCTATAACTATTACAAGGTTATTTGTGGTCACCCTGAGTGCGCAAACATATTTCGTAGATAACATAGACTTGTGAAAACACATGTCATATAATTGTGTACAAACAGATCCCGTAGACTTGTGCACAAACAGATCCCTTAGAATTGTGCACAAACAGATCCCTTAGAATTGAGCACAAACTGATGTCATAGATTTGTTTCCATAAAGATTCCATAACCATTCCACGGACTAGTGCACAAACAGAAGTCTTAGACTTGTTTACAAACAGAATTCATAGACCTGTTTCCATAAAGATTCCATAACCATTTGCACAAAACAATTTCATACCCAATTGCACGAAACGATTCCATACCCATTTGCACAAAACGATTTCATAGACCTGTGCACAAAAATATTCCATAGACCTGTGCCCAAAGAGATTCCATAAAACTGTGCACAAAAGATTCCCTAGACCTGTGCTCAAAAAAAAAGCCGTAGGCCTGTGCACAAACAGATGCCGTAGACCTGTAAAAAAACAGATTCCTTAAACCTGTGCACAAACAGATGCCGTAGGCCTGTGTACAAACAGATTCCGGAGATCTGTGCACAGATTCCGTAGCCATGTGCACAAAAAAATTGCGTAGACTTGTACACAAGTGGAAGTCACAGGCTTGTGCACAACAGATGTCATAGACATGTTCAAACCAGATTCCATAGTTTTGTGCACAAACAGAAGTCATAGACATGTGCACAAAACATTCTATAGACTTGTGCACGCCAAGTTTCCATAGACCTGTGAACAAAAGATTTCATGGAGATGTAACCATTGCACAGAAATATTCCCTAGACCTGCGCACAAAATATTTCATAAAACTGTGCTGTGCACAAAAAGATTCCATTGACCTATGCACAAAATATTCTATTGGCTTTTGTATAAACATGTGACATAGACATGTGTACAAAAATATTCCATGGACCTGTGCACAAAAACATGCCTTGGACCTGTTCAGAAACATTCCATACCCCTATATGCTCAAAAATATTCCACACCCATTTGCACAAACATTTTCCGTAGACCCGTGCACAAACAGATACCGTAGACTAGCGCATAAACAGATTCCATAGATTTGCGCACAAATATATTACGTAGACTCGTGCACAAATAGATTCCACAGACTTTATCACAAACAGAAGTCACACGGTTTTGCACAATCCGATGTTATAGACTTGTGCACAAACAGATGTCATATGCTTGTGTAAAAAACTGATTTCATAGACTTCCTCAAAAAGAGATGTCATCGACATTTGCACAAGAGATTCCGTAGACTTGTGCACATAAAGATTCTTCAGACTTGTGCACAAACATATTTTGTAGACCTGTAAACACAGATACCTTAGACTTGTGCATAAATAGATGTCAAATATTTGTGCAAAAACACATACCTTAGACCTTTGCACAATCATATGTCCTAGACCGGTGTACAAAACATTCTATAGATTTGTGCACAATCATATGTCCTAGACCGGTGTACAAAACATTCTATAGATTTGTGCACAAACATGATTCATATACCTGTACACAAAATTATTCCACGGACTTCTGCACAAAAACATTCCATATACCTGTACACAAAAATAATCCATGGACCTCTGCACAAAAACATTCCATATCCCTATACTCAAAAATGTTCCTTACACATTTGCACAAAAATATCACGTTCACCTGTGCACAAAACTTTCACGTACACCTGTGCACAAAAATATTCGGTATCCATTTTCACAAAAATATTCCGTACACCTGTTCACAAAAATATTCCAAATCCATTTTCACCATAATATTCCATACACCTATGCACAAAAATATTCCGTACACGTGTGAACAAAAACAGTTCGTACACCTGTGCACAAAAATATTTCGTACAATTGTGCATAAAAATATTCCGTACACCTGTTCACAAAAATATTCCAAATCCATTTTCACCATAATATTCCATACACCTATGCACAAAAATATTCCGTACACGTGTGAACAAAAACAGTTCGTACACCTGTGCACAAAAATATTTCGTACAATTGTGCATAAAAATATTCCGTACACCAATGCATAAAAATATTTCGTACACTTGTGCACAAATAGAATCACAGGCTTGTGCACAAAGAAATGTCGCAGACTCGCGCAAAAAGAGATGTTATAGACATGTGCACATCAGATTCCATAGAGTTATGCACAAACATTTTCAATGCCCCTATGCTCAAACAGATTTCAAACCCTTATGCTCAAAAAGATTCCATACCCATTTGCACAAAAATAATACGTAGACCCGTGCTCAAAAATATTCCGTAGACCTTTGCTCAGACAGACGTCACTCGCGTGTGCACAAACAGATGTCATAGACTTGTGAATAAACAGATGTTATAGACTTGTGCACAAAGAGATGTTATAGACTTGTTCACACAAAGGTGTTATAGACTTGTTCACAAGCAGGTGTTATAGAATTGATCACAAAAAGGTGTTATAGACTTGTTCACAAACAGATGGAATAGACTTGTGCACAAACAGATGGAATAGACTTCTGCACAAACAGATGTTTTAGACTTGTACACAAACAGATGTTTTAGGCTTGTGTACAAACAGATGTTTTAGACTTGAGCATAAACAAATGTTATTGACTTGCGCAAAAAGAGATGTCATAGAAATGAGCAAATCATATTCCATAGACCTGTGCACAAACAGAGGTCGTAGACCTGTGAACAAACAGAAGTCGTAGACCTGTGCACAAACAGAAGTCGTAGACCTGTGCAAATAAAGATTTTTCACTTGGACACATAAAGATTCTTCAGACTTGTGTGTGCACATAATGATTCTTCAGACTTATGTGCACATAAAGATTCTTCAGACTTGTGTGCACATAAAGATTCTTCAGACTTGTGTGCACATAGATTCTTCACACTTGTGTGCACATAGATTCTTCACACTTGTGTGCACATAAAGATTTTTCAGACTTGTGTGCACATAATGATTCTTCAGACTTGTGTGCACATAAGACTCTTCAGACTTGTGTGCACATAAAGATTCTTCAGACTTGTGTGCACATAAAGATTCTTCAAACTTGTGCACATAAATATACCATAGACCCATGATCAAAAATACCATAGACCTGTGCACAGAAGATTCCATACTCCTATACTCAAAAGGATTCCATGCAGATTTGCACAAAAACATTCCGTAGACCTGTGTAAAACAATATTCCATAGGCCTGTGTAAAACAATATTCCATAGGCCTGTGTAAAACAATATTCCAGAGGCCTGTGTAAAACAATATTCCATAGGCCTGTGCACGAAATGATTGCATAGGCCTCTGCAGAAAGAGATTTTATACTCCTTTGCACAAAAATATTCTGTAGGTCTGCGCTTAAACAGATTCCGTAGACTTGTACACAAGCAGACTCGTGTAAAAATTTAATTACCTATATTTGGTAATTATCTTTAATTGCTTATTTTGTTTAATTATCTTTAATTGCTTATTTTGTTTAATTATCTTTAATTGCTTAATTTGTTTAATTAAGTTTAATCTGTACTTCGCACCTAAATTAGTTGGACGCGCAATAGTTATAATGACAATTAAGCTAGCTAATTGCCCTACCAATTTGATTATCCGCAGTAAAACGACGTATGTCCTAGAATGACTTTCTTTATTACTTAACCCAAGCAAAAAAGTCTTAAGTTCCACAGTTTAAAGGTAAACCACGTAATTCGGAGCAGGTACTTAAAACTATTAAAAACAATACTTAAACTTTGCTTTTCTTAATGAAACAAAATTGGCGCCCACTTTAAAAATGGGGCTTTCATTTAAGACCGTTTTCAAATCTATCAAACGTATAGTTATTTTTGTAGGGGTAGTTACAAAATGGGTAAGTTTGGAAAATTTCCCATGTTATTTCTATGGAGATTCTCTAGTTTTTCGCCAAAATCTGTGATTAATTTTATGGAAATGAAAACCACCCTTAGCAACTTTATGCTTTATAAAATAAAATATTAGGTGGATCATCTTGAAATTTTTACCACATATTAAGGGCCCGGATTTTAGTTCAGTAGAAAAATTTCGAAACAATAAACTTAATACGAAAAAAGTTAAAACCAATCCAAAAACCTTCCTTATACATTAAAGCCGTCATCAGGCCTTATCTATAGAATACTAACCGCTTAGGCGGCTGATCCCACTTAGGATACTGACCGATTTGGGTATTGCCCATCTTCCAAGATTGATCTTTTAAGCACTGGCACTCAACGGCGCTACCAACTGCGCCATGATACACGCTGTTGAACCCTCTCTGAGCAAATTTAGTTGTGAATTTAAACTAACGAGCTTAAAAGAATTTCTTCGCACCCACGGGGTCACGAACCCGGGCCCTTCCGCGTGTCAGGCAGATGAGATAACCGCTATACCACAGACACATGTACAAAACTGCATCGTTTGACTAAGTCTTATCTGAATTAAAAACTATCTAAAAAAATAACTTCGGGTACTGATCCTCTGTGAGATACTGACCATCTTTGAATATTAATCTTTGAAGCTCCGTCATTCAACGCCGCTACCGACTGCGCCATGATACACGAAGATGAACCCTCTCTGAGCTAATTTAGTTGTGAATTTAAACTAACGAGATTAAAAATACTTCTCCGCACCCACGGGGTCTCGAACCCGGGCCCTTCCGGGTGTGAAGCGGATGAGATAACCGCTATACAACAAATACGTATGCAATCCTGCATCGTTTGACTAAACCTTATCTGAATTAAAAACTAACTAAAAAAAAACTTCAGGTACTGACACTCTGAGGCAAACTGACCATCTTTGAATATTGATCTTTGTGGCATCGTAATTAAACGGCGCTACTTACTGCGCCACGACACACGGTGTTCAATCCTCTTTAAGCTTATTTAGTTGTGAATTTAAACTAACGAGCTTAAAAGAGCTGCTCCGCACCAACGTGGCTTCGAACCCGGGGCCTTCCGAGTGTGAAGCGGATGAGATAACCGCTATACAACACAAGCACATACAATTCTGCATCGTTTGACTAAATCTTATTTGAATAAAAAACTAACTAAAAAATAACTTCGGTATCTGAGCACGGACTTCATAATACATTGCTTCATCGGGCACTGACCATCTTCGAAGATTGATCATTTAAGTACCGGCACTCAACGGCGCTACCAACTAAGCCATGATACACGGTGTTGAACATTCTTTGAGCTAATTTGTTTGTGAATTTAAACTAACGAGCATAAAAAATTCATCCAACCCGCGTGGTCTCGAATCCGGTCCCTTCTAGGTGTGAAGCGGATGAGATAACCGCTATACAACAAATATATATACAATTCTGCATCATTTGACTAAATCTTATCTGAATAAAAACTAAATATAAAAAGTAACTACTTTTACTGATCCTCTGTGGGATACTGACCATCTTTGAATATTGATCTTTGAAGCTCCGTCATTCAACGCCGCTACCAACTGCGCCATGATACACGGTGTTAAAGCCGCTTTGAGGTAATTTAGTTGTGAATTTAAACTATCGAGCTTAAAAGAACTTCTCCGCACTCACGAGGTCTCGAACCCGGGCCCTTCCGGGTGTGAAGCGGGTGAGATAACCGCTACACTACTTATACACATACCAATCTGCGTCATTTGACTAAATCTTACTTGAATTAAATACTAACTATAAAAAAATAACTTCGGTATCTGTGCACTGACTTCATTAGACACGACTTCATCGGGTACTGGCCGCTTTCGGTGCTGATCCCACTTGGGATACTGGTCGGTGCTGATCCCACTTGGGATACTGGCCGGTGCTGATCCCACTTGGGATACTGGTCCGTGCTGATCCCACTTGGGATACTGGTCGGTGCTGATCCCACTTGGGATACTGGTCGGTGCTGATCACACTTGGGATACTGGTCGGTGCTGATCCCACTTGGGATACTGGTCGGTGCTGATCCCACTTGGGATACTGGTCGGTGCTGATCCCACTTGGGATACTGGTCGGTGCTGATCCCACTTGGGATGCTGGCCGGTGCTGATCCCACTTGGGATACTGGCCGCTTTCTGTGCTGATCCCACTAGAGATACTTACCGCTTAGGCGGCTGATCCCACTAGAGATACTTACCGCTTAGGCGGCTGATCCCACTTGGGATACTGACCGATTTGGGTATTGACCATCTTCGAAGATTGATCTTTTGAGCACTGGCACTCAACGGCGCTACCAACTGCGCCATGATACACGTTGTTGAACCCTCTCTGAGCAAATTTAGTTGTGAATTTAAACTAACGAGCTTAAAAGAATTTCTCCGCACCCACGGGGTCTCGAACCCGGGCCCTTTCGCGTGTCAGGCAGATGAGATAACCGCTATACTACCGACACATGTACAATACTGCATCGTTTGACTAAATCTTATCTGAATTAAAAACTATCTAAAAAATAACTTCGGGTACTGATCCTCTGTGAGATACTGACCATCTTTGAATATTAATCTTTGAAGTTCCTTCATTCAACGCCGCCACCAACTGCGCCATGATACACGATGATGAACCCTCTCTGAGCTAATTTAGTTGTGAATTTAAACTAACGAGATTAAAAGAATTTCTCCGCACCCACGGGGTCTCGAACCCGTGACCTTCCGATTGTGAAGCGGATGAGATAACCGCTATACAACACAAGCACATACAATTCTGCCTCGTTTGACTAAATCTTATTTGAATAAAAAACTAAATAAAAAAATAACTTCGGAATCTGAGCAAAATTCAAAAGTATCCGACCCCACAGATTAAGAGGTACCCCACCCCACATCACCCCGACATTTTAGAGATAAAAATAAATGATAAAAAACTCGGGGTTTTAATCAAGTCTCTATGGTTGAGTGGTAGAATGCTTGTCTACTACGCCAGGGACCCGGGTTCGATTCCCGGGTCTGACCTGAAAAAAATCTTAATTAAAATTAAATCTCTAACCGAGCCCAGTAACACCTATGGGTGGGTTGTGGTAATATAAAGTTCCTTTTAAAGGGCTCCTTCGGACCCTTAGACACATGGCCCCGCGGATTTCCATCCCCTCTTCATAGACGATCTTCCTCAACAAGCTCCCTCTCTCTGGCTAGGTAGGGGGGGTTCGGAAATCCGAAGGAGCCCTCTAAGCTAAAATCTGACGATAACGAAGCGACAACCCCGGCCACTACTAGTACTACTACTACTACGACGGCTCGGGTCAAACTAAGAGCCTATCGTATACTACGATATGGCTAAAAAGTGGAAGAAAAAATATCTCAGGGCATACTTAAAGGGGATACATCAGGATAGAATTTCTTATTATTTTTAATTGAAAGAGCGTAAAAAATAATGAATTTATCAATTGAAACCATGTTTTTATCTACAATATTTAAGAAGATACCTTGAAGGAGAGAGAAAGAGATGGAGTGGCAATCCCATACCTATAACGTTGCCTATGTACCCCATCTGCGGAACGACACCGAAGTCCTCCCAGTATCCTCAGGGGTTAGGTAGAGTCGTACGGTACGGAAACGTAAAGGATGCCCCCTATGTTTTAAAAATAGAAGCTAATTCTCATAGAAATATAAAGGCGCTACGCGGCAGCACTTAACAATCGCCTAGTGAATTGTAGGCAGACTTTTATTGCCGCAGGTCGTCCATAGGAAAGCGCAACGCTTTGTTAAATTTAAAGTTAAGGAAATTAAGTGTTTAACGTCTAGGTTCTAAGTCTTAAGGTATAAAAATAATTTTAGAGTTTAATCTTAACAGGAGTACGTGCCTTTAGGCGCCAAAACGCTTCCGGTAACATTTAAGTACGTCATAACGGAAAATGATTTATTCCAATGCAGAGAAAATTTCTCTTTCATTAATATTTAAACGGTTTAGGCCTAGGTATTTTTTTTCCTTCTTCTTTCGCTTTCTTCTTTCTTCTATGTCCTTTGAGAATTAAAAGGTTCTCTCTCTATCGTTCCAAAGATAAATCTTCTTCAGCTTAGCTCCTTATGCAAATCTTACGATATATTTATCTACGTTGAAATCCATTAACAGAAGTGAAGTAAGACATTTTTCTCGCTAGAGCTTGGAGGAACAAAGTTTAATTCCAGAGTAGAGTTGTTGGACGCAATCATGAGACCCCGTTTAAAAATCCCAGAATGCTTCTCTGCGCAAAATCCAGATCTTACATCCTCTATCTCACTTTTACTTATTAACTTCTAATTTAACGTAATTTTTTACTTCCGTTTTTTCACGAGATCTTTATTTTTTGAATATTTTAGTTTACAACAATTCTTTCACGTTCGGGTTTTTTTTTCTAAGTTGAAATATTTTAGCGGACTTATTAAAAATTACTATACCAAAGTTCTTATTTGAATAATTTTAAATTTTTCAGTGCCTTTCAAGTCTCTTGGGGATTGTTTTATTCTTTCATTAATTTTATAGCTGGAAATTAAAAAAAAAACTTTAAACATCTAAGAGCTAAGAGTTGAAAACATCTTTAAATTTTTAAAATATAAACATTTAATTTCTTTTACCTACTTTATTCTGTATTAGCGTGTACGTTAATTCATAATTTTCGTTCATCATCAGTAAATCTTTATCTTTAATTTCAGAAATCTTCAATTTCTACAAGACGTAAGATGAATTTATACATTAAGACGAATAACATTACCCTGTAGTCCACTCTCAACAAAATCAGTTCGCGTTGATGTATTAAACTGTGAACCTTTGTGACACACGCGCGTATATTATTATGTGAACATCCTTGTGAGAACATCGTTCGTAGAACTTAATATCTATGAACTTTCGTGACAAATGCGGGGATTCTATGAAGTGTTAACAAGTGAACCCCTCGCTACAATGACTAAATTCGTATAACTTAAAAACTGTGAACTTTTGCGACAAATGGGAGGATTCTGTGGTGGATTAACAAGTGAACCTCGCTACAACGTCTTCATTCGTTGAACTTAAAAACTGTGAACTTTTTTGACAAATGTGAGGAATCAGCGATGGATTAACGAGTGAGCATCGCTACAAGGACTTCTTTCGTCAAATTTTAAAACTGTGAACTTTTGTGACAAACACGCGTGTATTATCATGGGCTAATGAGTGAACATCTCAACAAGAACATCTTTTGGTAAGTACTTATTAATTTTTTTTATTTTTAACAAATTATGCCCTTGGAGAAGGGCAAAAAAAAAAAGGTTTTCAATCATCCACTACGAAACGTGAGTCCATTCAAAAACGACGACTCTCAAATTTCATCCAATTATTAGAAATCGAAAAATTCCCCAAATCCATGCCAAATTACTTCTACATTCTCCTTTTTCAAAAAGGGCTTTGAATTATGTAAGGAACGTTATCATTAACTTTAATCCCACTTAAAATTTAAATAAAGGAATCTTAGGGTTAGGTTTCCCATGGGTGAAAGGGCGGCTGCTGGCTAAAGAAGGTTCCCTATAACTTTAAGTATAAAGTACTGGGATTAAAAATAAAAACTTCCCTAGAAATGTAATGGATACCTAAGACCCTCTAAGGAATGGTAGGATATTTAATATGAGAGCTTCAATGGAGAGTATAGGTTAGAGAGTTAAAGTGGTAGTAGTACAGACCATTTCGGAAATCACTTCAGTGGAGACCAACACACAGGGACTGAGTTCACTAGCCAACTCGTATTACCTCTAGCAGTGCTTCCAATTTTTGCATCCGGGGGGGGGGGGCGAGATAATACGCGCTCCCTTAAGCAGGGATAAAAGGAAAAGCAAATATTGCGCCCCCAAAAAGTCTTACGTCCGAGGGCCAGTGCCCCCTCGCCCCCCACCTTAATCTGGCACTGAGTGCTTCTTGGCGAGAGGGTGAAAACCCCAATGCCAGCATCGCCTCTGTCCTTTGGTTTCTCTGTATGTAATGGTCTCACGAAGAAGAATTATTTTCTACCGACTATCCATTTAAGTTGGGGAAAACTAAGGTGGAACTTTGGAAAGAAAACTGGAAGGATTAGCGAATCCCCTTGTCGGATCTTTCTCTCGTTCACGGAAAACAAAAGATTGTAAAATCCCATTGGAGGAAGTAACTGCCCGGTTCTCTTTCGGAACTAGGAACTTTTGCCTGAGAACTCTTTCTCCAAGTCACTATTCAAGTTCTGCCTGCATCAGTATACGGTCGCAAAAGCTAATTTCCCGAAAAGTTTCTGGTACTTTTCTTTCTTAGCGGCTATACTTTAGTTAGTTTTCTTGGCGACATCGTTGCGTCTTAATCCTTATCCAAAGCGTAGAAGAAACCGACAAAGTTTTTACTTTCACGTTTCGCTCGTTTATTTTCGTTTCCTTGTACGACTGGATGTGTAGTCCGTGGTATACGCTCCAATTTTAGAGTGGGAATGTTTTCAGTTTTTTTTTCTTAATTTTGTTACGTTAAATGAAGGTTGCAAAGTCGTATACCTCGTTCTATTTCGGACTTCCTTTTTTTCTGTTTTAAATTATGCGTGTTTTTCTTTTGGGTGGAAGCGAATTATAGAACCAATTTTAAAATAGTTTATTTTGGTAGTATTTTAGTGTTTGAAGGATATTGCGAAGTAGTTTAGTTTGATATAACCTCCACGGAGGCGTCATGAAGTTTGGAGTTGGTAATTAGGTTTGCGTCCATCTTTGTTAATGGAATATCGTATGCTTTTTAAGATATTTTTTTGATTCAGCGTTTAAAACTTGATATCTAAATTGTTTAAAGATGGAGGGGGTAAAGTTGTAAACAAATTTCTCTCTTTCGCTGTAAAAAACATGCTTAACTGACTGTATGTATGACCGAGCCAGTAATCGGCAAAGGGTTTTGAAAGATGCATGGGGCTAACGGAGAATTTCGTCTCTCCAAGCTCTCACTAGTTTATGCACGGTACCTCGAAGTACAGCATCTGATTTGAGATTTACAAAGTAGACTTGACAGTTTCGGGTTCGATTCCACTTGAGACCAAATAACAATAACTAAAACTGGTGTTTAGTCTATACAGCGAGATTTCTTTGCTATCAGAGAACCTAATACGATTTCTCTCTCTCTCTCTCTCTCTCTCTCTCTCTCTCTCTCTCTCTCTCTCTCTCTCTCTCTCTCTCTCTCACGACTTGTAATGTAAGAATTTGTAATGGGAAGTTCTTTATAAGAATGCATTGATTTCCGATAAAATCGGGAAGGGGGGATATACCGGTGTGAGAAATGAGTCATTCTGAAGCACCCACTCTTAATCTGACTAAATTGAGTAGATACTCTAGGGAGTCCCCTCCCGTTCCTAAGGGCTTAACGGGTTATATCGGATCGGATCGGATTCCACCACTCCTTCCTTCAGACTGATTCCAACTATACTTGTATTCGTCCCGAAGAAAACGTTTCTCTATCTCTGGCAATCCTCTATAGACCTATATCTACTCATTCGGCAATCCGCACCCTTTCCCGTGGACATAATCCTTCGAATCAAGTTGGGGAAAACTTGCTCTAGCACTTTGCCGGCTTTGACACGCATGATTTAAACCCAATGCTCTACAAATACACTTCTAATAATAATATGAACTATATCATAAGTTTATAATATGTCCCGTAAGTATGACGCTTCCTATAGTTGAGAGGGGTGTATCTACTGTCTATCCCTACATCTGGGCGCGCTCTTGTAAGAGGGGATACTGTACGTGCCCAGTAGGGGGATGACACTGAGCTAAGAGATATAAGAGTGTGACGTTTGCATACGTAGTACTGCCATTACTCTATGCTTTGTAATGCTAGAAACTTACAGCTCGAGCTAGTTCGAGAACGACAAACGAGAATTGAAGTACTATACACTCGGTGGTTAATTTTGCAGGACTTCCATCTAGTCCTATTTAGTCTGCATTACTAAGCCTTTGGTAGCGTCTCACCAGGCGTCGCTTTACCTCGAATCTATGACTTACGTCACTTCACGACAAGCTCCAGTTTGTAACCAGTGACAAACCTTATGAACTTATGACTATATTTATATGTAGTGTCGTGTATACGAACTGGTTTTCTTGGGTAATGTTTAGTTCATAGTACTCGGAGTAGTGGAAAAAGACACGGTAAATTCGGAATAGGATAATTTCCAGGACATATCCTACATCCCTGCCTGGCTCGCGCTGGCGAAATGATTGACGAGGTTGGCAGTCCGGGTCGCGGGCAAAATTATGGCGCGGGGGTTGGTACCCATTGCTTAACTGCATTCGTCATTTTTCCCGGAGTCCGCGGGAGGGCGCGAGGGTTCATTCCCGATTACGACTCTAATATACAGACATAACCTTTTTGGGGTTAGCTTTGCCCGAGTTTGTTATACTTGACGTTTTACCGTATAAACTCTAGCTGGGCAGGCTGTATTGACCATTTTCATTTTAGAGTCATTTATAAGTAAAATTTGCAATGGCGGAAAGATTTGTAGGGCCTGTTATTTGTTGGAATCGCTTTTGGAAATGAATTACAGTCGATGGCGTAAAGGAAAAGTGGAATAGAAATAAATTAATTAAACATGTTTTGAAATTAAGAATTGCCGATATTTTAGCTTAGACCCAGGCTTAGTATTCTAAGTCTAGCAACTGTGTCAGAGCTTTGTGACCTTGATTTCTAAAAGCGCGTAAGTCAAAACAAGGCTACTGATTGGTTACGGAGAGATAGGGTATGATCATACGATCATATGACGTCATAGATGGGGAAGCGAGTGAAAAATTAATACACCTTCTGCTATGTATCAAATAGCCTTTAATTTCCATTTCAGTATTCCTTTAAGGAGTGCTTTTCGTTTAAAAGCTCACATCAATGAATTTTGTTTCCAATCGCCGCAGGTGCGAAAGATATAAAACTAGACAGAGAAGAGCTAGAAAAGTATAAAATGGGAGCGGGGAATAAGGTCATTTATCTTAAACAGCAGCCATTTTTAGACTAGCTAGACCTCGTGCACTTTAAAACTTTTTGACGTATATTTCCTAGCAGAAAAATTCTCATCTTAAGCCTTGGCCAATGAATAAGGCTGTTAAAGACGGGGGAACCAATATTAACAACCTTTGCCATGATTTATTAGTCCCATTTGTAATTGGCTTCGCTTTTATCGAAGCGCTAACAGTAACTCTTTCCAGCTGTAACAATTATTTGGAACAGTTTTACGCCTTCAAACCAAGGATTTCGTATTTGACAGGACTTGGCCCGGTCGTTATGTGTAAGAGAGAACCCTATGCGCGATAGGTGTCCCTAGCTATCATCATTCGTATTTAACCTTTGACACGGTTGGGTTTCGTACGTCTGTTAAGCCTTCGGTCTCGATAGAAAAGTCACTATCCTGGTGTTCATCAATTTGATGGGTCGATTGGCCAGACCTAGTCTGGTAGCAACTACGATATGTTAACTGTCTGCCTATCTTTCCTCTGATTTAGAGTGATGAACTGTGTCTCAATTTGAACGAAGCTTCCTCTAACTAGTTAGTCACTCGAGTAATCACCGGAATTTCAAAATTCAAAAACGAAACACGTGCCATTAAAGCTCGAGAAATTGAATAAAATTCAAACTAGACCTAGGCTTAACGATATTTTTTATTTATTTTCAAATTAATACGCAGTGTCTAGTTCCAGACTGAATTTAAAAATGTTGGAATTATTTTGTGGAAAGAAATTGGGCTTAGCAAGAAATTTTTAGTTTTGCTTTAATTCTCTTTCCATCGGATTTCATTTTCATATTTAAACTTCGATGAACGCGACGGGGTACATCGGTAGACATTTTCTTCCGAGCTGACGATAGTTAATTTCAACGTTGCATACTTTATTCTCTTAGAGGATTATTATATTGAAAAAGAAAACCACTCTTATTACGACGAATAAGGGGATAAAAATTCTTCGGGAAAGCCGCGTTGCTATGTAGGTACTACTTTCAAAGAGTATTAAGCGAAAATTCCAAGACATATTGAAGGAAACTCAAGAGTACCACTACCAGAGAAAATCTTTCCGGGAAATGTTTTAAGTACTGTTAAAAGAAATTAAGGTTTAGGGGTTTGTTGAACTGAACTGAGTGTTGTGACAAAGATAGTTTAATTTGAACGATAATAGCAAACTGAGTTTTAAAACATTTCCATAGATCTTTTTATTTATTTAAGACATGGTTAGTGTCCATCTGTGACCTGAGGTCAAAGGTCACTCTATATATATGTCCATAGTGTACCTTAGAAGTACCTAGTTGTTTTAAATATAAATAAACAAAAGTTTTTATCGAAATTATCTGGATAACATATTTATCTAGAATAAGAAGGTTGGCTTCGAACCCTTGTTACATCTTTTCCGTTACCAGGTTTTTTTTTCTCTTTTCGCAAAAACGCGTTTAATAGTGGTTTTTTTTTTAAAAAAAAGGAGAGAATGCACTGGTGCGTCTCTGAGGTAGAAAATGGAGGCAAAATTGGCTATTTACGTTTTACAAAATAGCTCCGGGTGCTCTCGTGTTGCTCGTCACAAGTAACCCGATCCTATCAAGGTTCTCCGGATAAGGATGGAAGGAAAAGAACAAAAAAAAGAAGGGAGCGTTTTTGAAAGAGGGACCAAGGCTTAATGGAATGTCTAATGGGCCCTGAAGCCTTAGTCTAATTCCCCAATTTTTTTTTGGGTTAAAATGCCTGAATTTGCAAAAGAGATAGACGAATAGAATTTTGATAACCATTTCGATTCCGAATTTTTGTATTTTAAACTATAGTTTGCATAAGTGTTTTTCTATAGCGAATTGTGGAAACTTGAAGAAAGTTAAGCTTTTGTCGTTCGTTGGAATGAAGCATTAAAAGGTCACGACCCCTTTCAATTTCCCGAGCTTATTACTAAATCCAACGGGAATGAGTGATGATGGATCCAAAGAGCGAATCAAAGGAGAAATTCCGACAAAATTATACGCGTGTCTAGTAGTATTGCTAGCGCGGGAAAGGAATATTTTCGCGCCAATAATAAACCGTGCAAGAATAAAAGCACAAGTTCGCGTACCTCATAAGTCTTAATCGAACAGTGGAGTACCTTGAGAAATAACGAAAGTAAAAACAAACTATTTTAGCTGCCGCCTCCGCCGTTTAGTGTAGCTTTGGTGCCTTTTCCCCCCTCTATATTGCATAATTGTTCTGACGTCATCAAAAACTGGCCTCAAGCCTTTGTGTGTCGTCACCCATGCTATTTGCCCACAGAACCAAAGCAGTACCAAACATGGCCGACCACTACCTCAGCTAAACCCGTGACGTTTTACCTAGGCACTGACGTCACAACTGAGATAGTTCTATTATCTATAGGAGAAAAACTGTTATGATGGAGACTCGTAGTCATAAACTTATGGGTGCAAGATGACGATGTTAGAAATAAAAGACCAAAAACCCCCATGGGATGGAATGGAGTAGCATTTCCAAATTAGGAAAATTTTACTTTTAGTTTTAGTTTTTGCTTGTCACGAGCTTTTTGGCACATTTATATAATAAAACTTTTTGAAATGAAAGTCACTCGGGAGAGATCAAAGATCAAAACTATATAACTCACCTTGTCAAACCTGTTCACGCGAGTTATATTTAAGCCTTTGCGGGTAACCCCGGGTATGTCATCGTTAATATTTCAACATAAAAGCGAGTAATATTATAATTACAATCTCCCTTTATTGATGCCGTGACATTTTCTAAGCCTATTAATTAAGACGAATATCATCTAACGCCACTTTGTATTAAGTTTGTTACCAAACTCTTCTTATGATGTACATACGTAATTTTTATTTTCTCCCTTTGCACTTATATGACACGAGCATGGGGATTTTTCATAGTCACGTTGAATGTTCCCTGCTCTTTAAGGGAGGGTTATATTAAGTCGGTTCTCTTTATAAGAACTGGTCAATTTTAGTTCAAAAACGCTGTAACTCAGATTATAACAAAAATTGAAGGTTGCTCTCATTAGGGGATGGCAAAACCGATCACGCTCTTTTTTACATAACCAATTTCTTCGGTATGTGCACTGAACGCTTCTCCTTGACGTCGACATAAACAGTAACTCCATGGAAAGTGAAACTTGGCGTATGAGATGGCCAAACAATTTTACGAAAAACAAGAGCAAAGGGAGATTAGTATTCTTCTGGTAAATCAAAGGCTACAATGAAAAAATGTTTTAATTAATACTTACTACATTTAACCATTAAAAGTTTGTTTAAGTACAATATTTAGAAATTGTAGCCGGTAAAGGGGCTTCTTAATGTAAGGATCCCATAGAACTTGGGAGAAAACGGGCGACCAAGGCCCAACCATTCGTAGCGATATTCCCTTATATACAAGATGGCATACACTGATAAAAGGGTACGAGGAGAGATAGGACGTATAGCCAGCCGTCTTTTGAATGAAGGTTTGCTAGCTAGCTAGCTGCAAAACGGGTGCTTCATTAAGGTCATTTCTCATTTTCATGGCGTCCTCGATTAGGCTTACGACGCGTCACTAGGGACGAGCCACGGAAGAGACTACTCGTATATTATGTAAGCGTCCCTTTGGGACGCATTCCAATCGTAAAACTAACTAACTAACGTACCTCAGATGTTCTAAACCGTTGATTTAATTTAAGGCATGGTTCACTGAATGCGGGCGAATTAAGTCCAGGCCGTTCTAGGTTTTTAGCTGGTATTTAGAGAGCTGCTAAGTCTTTGCTGCGGTGTTCATCGTTTAGACCTGTAATAGTTGCTTTTCTCTTCGTGTCGTACGTCTTTTTATGGGTATGAGTTAGGGTTGCGTAAACAAGTTTTGGTATTTTTCATCAGGATTTATTGGAGAGAAAAAGGAGATGAAGCAAAAATACAAATAAGCTACTTATATAGGCTTAAATTTATTTATTTTTCCTCACAATGATCTGTGAAAGAAATTTAGAGAGGCCATTCAAGAAAGAAATTAGGAAAATTGTAAAATTACCATATTTTTGTCTTCCAAACTATATCTTGAAGATAATCTGAGTCCTTCTTACATCGTTTCGTTCTTTACGCTATAAAATAATTAAAACTCTATAGGTCTTAGCTAGAAAGAGAAATCGGCGTTGAAAGACCAAATATATGTGTTGAAGTTTCAGCTAAAAAAATAAAAGTTTGCCCAAGCTAAGCTAACCCTAAAACGGAAGTAAAAAAAAGCTCTCCTCTTCCCAATTCTTATAAATTAGTAATAAAGGCCCAAGGGGTAAAAAAAAACCTTCTGTATCCCGTAATTAGTCCCCTTTTCCGGAAGAGTGTATTATGTATTGCTGTAAAGTGGGAGATGTAGAAGTGGAAGATGTTTGTCCTCTTTGAAACGGTCCGGTTAGTGTTAGGTTTGATAAGGCTTAAGTTAGGCTAAACCTGTCAATATGGGTCTGGTTGCTATTTAAATTTATTGCGAAACGTTAAAACTAAGAACTTTTTATGAAGTTAATTCTCGAGGTGAAACTATATGTTTATTATAGCTACGACCATCTTGCTTTATCCTATTCTTTGTATCGGTGGGATGAAAGAGGGGGGAGGGGCCCTCATTCTTTTTAATCCGCTTATTAGCATACCAACTAGAACTCATTCTCTATCCCTAAAACCAACGCGATTCTCGTCTCAGGGCCTTGGGAATGGACCCTGAGGGTGGAAGGAGGAGGGGAGTATATACCTTCTAATTTTTTTTTCATAAGAAAAGTTAACAATGGGGGGAATTTCGTAGATTAAATTGTACTAGGTAGCGCTAAATATTAAGGAAAGCTCTTTTGTGCGTGTAATATTATTAGAGAGCAGTTGGTCAGGCTCAGTTTTCTTGATTAATTTCCATATATATATATATATATATATATATATATATATATATCCCTAAAATTGATTAAAAATTCTTGATTCGGTTGGATAGAATATTCTGAATATAATCGAAGCACGTGAAGTTTATTTATTTATTTATTTTTTAAATTACTTTTAAATTATAAAAATGTTCAATTCCACGTGCTGTAAGTTGTATAGAGTTACCACCTTGTCTGTGACGTAGCGCCACATTTTGCCTATAGAGCTCTTATAGAATAGTTGCGTAATTTATGAAAAGAAAGTCTCTTATTACGATATTAAATTAGATTAAAAGTTCTCGTAGTTGAAACGTATTTCTTAAAACTAAAGTACCATTCCGAAATAATTCTCATAAATTTCAAATCTCACTGGAGTCGTCATAAAGCCGTTAATGCGAGCAACAAAGGCGGGAAGTTAACAAAATAATTTTAAATATTTGGAAATAAAATAGAAAGCTTGTTTTTGGTGTGAATTTATGGAATATTGCTATCAAATATTATAAAATAACCAAAAAGCTTCCGGCGCCCGCGGACCCCATCTTTAATCAAGAGTAACCGTAGAATAAAAAAACTTTCACATTCATCTATTATGTAACTTGCATGCACATTATTTTGATATCAATGTTCGTCAAAGTAAGTTAGATTAATAAATTATCAGGCAAAAGTTTTTATTCAGACCTATAAAATAAATTATTTTTCTACTAAAATACAACTTTCTTTTATAAATAAGTACTCGAGTATTGAAGTACTATATACTACCTTCTTCAGACAAGAATGGCGGGAAACTTTGATAGAAACCCTAGGAACTTCAAAGGAAAACTAAAAAGAAAAAAAAAGGATGAACTGAACTCTTAAACGTTAAAAATAACTTTTGAATACTAAAACGCGTCAAAGTTAAGCTGCAAGTCCTTCTGGTTATTTCGTATTCCTATCTTTTCCTTACCCCTTCTCACTGAATCTTCCAAGAACCTCTCATTGTTCTTCTAAAGGAGAGAGAGAGAGAGAGAGAGAGAGAGCGAGAGAGAGAGAGCGAGAGAGAGAGCGAGAGAGAGATAGAGAGAAAAGTATGTACAAAGGACTGAAAGAAAGCGCTTTAACATATGATTAAGGGTGCAGAATATATAAATTTTTTTCTTGTCTTTGGTGCTTTTTCTATGGGGGTGAAAAAAAGTTCAATCATTGACTCTCAAACAAGATGGATCCAAGCCCGTTATAAAAAGCCACGTCGTTGTAAACTTACTATAGTATTTATTTTATGGGCATAGACTTATGCCCAGGATTATATTATTACTGTGGTTTATAAAATTTCAGAAAGAAACGTATCTCTTTATCATCATCTGAAAACACTAAACGGAGCCGTTATGACATATTTCTTTTCTTCCCTTAATATTCTTTGGACGATTTTGAATCGAAAATGTTCTATGACATTTTTCCTTAAGGGTCATGGTTTTCAAGTTATGATTGAATTATTTTACGGACGACAAAATGTCATTGAACATTTTCGACTCAAAATAACCTTTCCGAACCACGCTGCATATTTAATAATTTCTCCAGAACTATTTTAAACCATATTTAGTAGTGATTTTTACGTTACCGTTTTCAACCAAGATGTTCCGAAACCTTACATTTCATTAGAATTAAAACCAACGATGAAAAGATTGGGGTTTTTTCCCCCCCTTCTTTGGAATTGACGTCGAAATAGAAAAACGAAACAAAGAGAGACTGTAGTTGGGGGTTATATTATACAAAGAACGCCTACCTATATCTAACTAAAATGAAAATTGTTTTCATCGCTATCTAGTTTGCTAGCTTGCCTCTTCCGAATAAAAAGATATTCTAGAGTACAATCTACCTTTTCTCAATAAAATCTCGCGGAGCTAGTTTCCTCATTGTAAATAGACAAAAGGAACGAAAAAGGACTTTGTTTCCTCATCAAAGAGAATAGAAGCTTATTCAAGCGCTTTTCATAGATATCGAAAATATATATATTCAAGCATTTTCTTAGCTAAGGCTTAGTACGAATACTCCCAGATCTGATGAAACTTATATTTATTTATTTTACTTATCTATGCCTGGTATTTCGTTTTCAAAGAAGGTTTGTCTATCTGGCGGAGTTGTCGAGTCAAACCTTTTTGTGTTTTTTAAACCCCTGGGGCATAAAATATCTCACTAAAGTAAAACATCCTTTTATATAAGAGTGTAGTCAAAAAATTGGTGTTTGTTTTTACCTTTTGACGATAGGGTCTCTATTATTTTATCATACAAGGGTTTCAGCGGGATTGCCTGTTATATTGGGGGGTTTCTGATATTGAGTTTGATCACATATTGTCGTCGTAAAGTGTAAAATTAAGGATGGAGTAGGAATAAAATTTAAAAGTAAAGTTAATTTAGAATGGTGTGGAATTTGCACTTATAGAAGTAAAAATGTAAAATTTTATGTTAAATTTTTATGATCATTTCAAAATAATTAAATTTATAGATGGATCCAATTAAGGGCTGCGATATGGTATAAATTAGGTTGAAAACAAAGTTAAGACCGATTTTAAAACTTCAGGCAAATCACCTTGAAATAGCATTGCGCCTGGTGGATGACTTTCCTGCGGCAGGGTAAACATTTCTACAGGGGCCATAGGAATAACACGGGACTTTTTGCCCCTAAAAGTTGGCTTTCCTCTTTTTTTCAAAAAATATCTAATATAAACCAAATATCCAAGTATTTTACGTAGTTTCTTAACCATTACTTAAAGAAGCCTTTTTAGATTATATGTGTATATAAATAAAAAATTTACCCGCTCTTGGGATAAGTCTAAAAGAAAAAACCGGTGGACACGAAACTCGTGGCTCGTGATATGGTACGATATCCGAATATATATAGATTTCCTTTTGGGAGATAAGATGGCCTCCCTGATGTAGGTGCTCATTCTAGTATAAGGATGAAGCGTTTAGCGGGAAACTGCATCCTCTTCAATCGTGCGGAAGATGCTCTCCATCTCTTTCGCTCTCTCTTTCTCTCTCTCTCTCGCTCGCTCTCTCTCTCTTTCGCTCTCTCTCTCTCTCTCCTCTCCTCTCCTCGCTTCTCCACCGAAGGAGTGCGGTATTAGACATGGAAGTAGTTTGAATAGATCCGCGCGAAATTCCGATCACGAAAACCCCGTAAAAATACTGAACTTCCCTTAAAAAATACGACCCGGCCTAGGAAAAAAAAACGGAACTAGAAAAAATTCAAAGACTTCTTCCGGAACAAAATGTTCTATCTTCAGAAAAGGGGTAGTTTTGTATTAGCCTAATTCATAATAGCAAATTATATTAGAGAGTTTTGAAACTAGGTAGACATTTTGAGCTTCGGTTTAGTTTTAAATTACTTAAGAACTGAATCTAGTTAAGCCTAATTTGAAATGGAAAGACACGGGCCATTTGATTCGCACCAATCTTGAAAGGTCTTACGTAAAACGATTCTCGGTCATTTCTAGATCTGATTAGAATATTTTGATTTGAATATACTTATTAGAAGATATGCTTGAACAGAATACAATTCCTCTAATTATAAAAATTTACAGTTAAGATGTTTTTACTCTTAACCCACGTGATCCTGAAGACCAAGAAAAAAAAAAGAAAAAGTTTATAAAATGATAAAACTAAACGTGGGGGAAGAGGAATATTTTCCATTCTCCCCTTGCAAGTCCCGGCTAGTTTCGCGGCACCGAGCGCGCCTTAAGAGATTGATAGAAAGGAAAAATTTTCAAGGGAAATATTTTAAAACAAAGATAAAGGGCGGATGATAGAACGGGATAAAGAGCCACGTCGAGAGATTGAAAGAGAAAGAAAAGGGAAAAAAGAAGGGAAAGGAATAGTTTTGAGGCATCAGTCCCAATTCCTAAAAACTTGAGGTTGCGCAGCCGGAAGAGAATGGAATGCTGGCTACTTTAAAAACATGAGATGTTATTTGCTATGAAGATCCCTACCACTTTGCATTCGATTTGAAAACAGATTACAACTTTTCCTCTCTTTCCTCTCTCTCTCTTTATCTCTCTATCTCTCTCTCTCTCTCTTGCTCGTCTTTTCTCTTCCCTTCCTTTATTTCTATTGATCTAGACAGAAATACATAGATTTCTTCGACTTGGAATTCTTAACAGGTTTTATTTTCTAAGCCTTTCTGCTGGAATTAAAGGGGAGGAGCGTTGGAAACTGTCAACCCTGACGTCACGCGTAATATAATTGGATTTGGAAACCACGTGGCATTCACGTAGGTAGCGACTTCCGCAATCTATGAGCGACTAAGTTCTCTTTCCCTGTGCTGAACCGTTCTGTTTATATGTGAAAAGCCATTGAAACGCTAGGAAGGAAGGAGGAGGAACAGGCGGTTAGTCCGTCCCCCTACCTTTAATCAGATATTAGTAGCGGGTTCTACGGCCTCTTAATGATTCCAAGTAGAAGAAATTTACTTATTGCTGATGTAGATCGCAAGAAGTATTTTAAACCACCGTAAAATTTAAGGTGTTTAAGGGATCTTGATTTCATCAAACTGGTTGGTGTGAATGAAAACTAATTTACGAATTTTGATATTTCTACTTTTGTATATTGGAAAGGGTTAACACTAGAATTGTATTTATTTATTTATTTGAAAAAGCGTATAAAACTAATTTTTCATTTTAATGTGCACATTATTCTTAAACAAGGGTTTGTATCTGTTTGCACCAACCATCTTGCTCTCTTTTTTTTCAGGGGGTATAGAAATAAACATAGAATACCAATATACGTAATATTCTAAAAAGAATAAGGTGAAGTTCTCCCCCGTTCCTTATACCCTTTATTTCTTTTCTTTTTCACGGAAGAACTCTTCGAAACACTCTTCTCTCAGTAGGATATCGAGCTTATTTGCATATATTTTCTATCGAATGCGTTTCGGTATTAGTCCTGTATTGAGAAGGTCGAACGTAGAATCTGATATTTTAGGGAAGCATCTGGGATATGTATAAAGTAAAAGACGTTTCGCAGCCGCCTATAAAACGCCGCTCGGAAACTCCCACTATTTCCTTCCGTTTCTATTTGCAAATCGTGGTCGAATTTTTTTTTATTTTATTTTACTTTTCAGTCGATTCTTTCGCGCCCTAAACGAGTGTGAGAATAAAATCATCGTAAATAAATTTTTCTTCAAATGTTCGGTATTTTTTAAGGAGTTTAAATAGAATGTAAACAATTTTTGTTAGTTCCTGAATATTTATTTGTTTGTGTTTTGTTTTCATTTATGATTTGTTGACACTTACGAACGTTGTTGTTGGTTAAATAAGTTCCCAAACTCGGATACTCCCGAATTACAACACATTTACCCGAATTTCTGTTGCGAATGATCCTTAGAAACTAATTTGCTTTTACAATTAATGTATATCTGTCAATTTCTACTCCAAGATTTATCGTCCTTTTTTTTTGCGATTTGCGACGTATAATTATTAGCAATTTTTAAACATTTTCCTGTAAGCAACCCATTGGCGCTTGAGCTTCAGGTGGAATGTTTTATTTGATAAACATTTGTTGTTTGCTGTTTATCGAATTAACCTTCATAATTGTCGTCTATGAAAATCAAGTTACGATATTCTTGTTCTTAAACGTCATCTACGCGATAAGATTGTTGAAAGTATACCACGTGATCGTCTTTTATTTTTTTCGATGGAATCCTTCCAGGATCTAAAAAGAAAAAAAAATAGAAGATTTTGTAATACTCGACGGATAGCGAAAATAGAGTTTTTGGATTTTTATTGAAATTTCATCCCCATCCTTTTACCTCTCTCTCTCTCTCTCTCTCTCTCTCTCTCTCTCTCTCGCTCTCCATCCTCCATATTTTCCTCTTGCTCTTCCTTCATCGATATTTTTTATTCGTCGAAAAATAATAAAAAAAATAATGCTCCTTCAACCGACAAATATTTTTTCTACTAAGGATTTCGGGTCGATTTGGACGGACTATACCGTTTCCCTCGACACGCACGAGCTGATCTCGTTGCCAACCAAGAAGATCTTAATACGGGATTTGAGCTGAAGATGAAAGGGGGGATGAGTTCAAAATAGATACTAAAGGGATCAGGAGAGAATGGGAAATTCCCCCTTTCCTCCCCCTTAAAAAATAAAATTCAATCTTAGTTTAATAAATATATCCTTGATCGAAATTATCTGCTTCATATTCTATTTTTAATTTTTTTTTTGGTTCAAACTTATTTCTGCGATGAAAATTATGGTTTTTTTAAAAAAAGTAATTCGTATTTGCTATTTATTTTAAATATCATTTGGGGATTCTTTTAGCAGGCAAGATTTTGATGTTATAAAGGCATTGTAGGTTAGTCATTCAATTAAATAATAGGTTACTGGGCCCGTGGACCCCAAATTGGTTATGTAGAGTTCCTCTGATGTATGTAACGAGTTTTAACGTCTGTTTAGATGCATGCATCCAGACAAAGAGGCAGATATTTGAAAATATTTATTAGGTAATCGTGGGAAGTTCTATGTCTGCCGATACTACGTTACATTTTGCAGGAAATTCCGAGGAAAAAAAAAAAAAAACTCGGAGCTTTTAATATTACATGGAAGTAAATAGTATTTTCAGTTATCGAAAGAGATTTGCTCATTTTATTTTTCGTGATAAATATTAAATGCATCTAATACGGTAGTCATTTAATATAAATGCATTTCTAAGGCCTTTTTATCTTGTACAGCTTCCCAAAAATTGCAGTACTATAAATTGATGAAGCTTTATTTATTATTTACAACTTCAATCACGTTCGTACGTTAAAGAAGGAATGTTTTTCTTTACGGTATAGCTGTTATTTAATAACAAAAATATTATTACTGGTAATCGAAAGATGTTCAGGGTTACTATGGCTCTGAAAAAAAAAACCTGGAGAAGTTAGGAGGAACCTTGGCCATAATAGTCAGGGAATTTTGAATTTGAACAAATGCTTGTAGGCGAACTTCATAATGGTGTGAAAAATATCTTGGGCTTACGAAATGTTTTAAAATATAATTTCCAAATTAAGAGTTCACTTGAATGTTGTTTTAAAAATACACTGTTAACTTTGATAACTTTGAGCTCTATATATAAAAATGGTCAGGTAAAACAGGGGTTAAGAAGAAAAGGCGTATTCCATGGTATACCGGAACCAATACTGACGAAGAGAGAGTATAGCTCGTAACGCAAATAGTGTTTCTATTATATTTGTACAAAATTCCCATGAGAAACGTAACACTGGGGCCGCAATCGTCTTAACGTAGATAAGACCATAAAACAATCGAAAATAATAATTTTTTATACCTAGATAGAAAGAGAGAATTTAATCTTAAGGCTTCTCCTTCGAGATTATGTGACCCGAGAAGTCCATAGGTTAAAGTTAACGATAGATAGCGATAGCGTGAACCCAAGGTGTCCCAAAACGTTCGGGAAGTACTACCAAAATACAGCGGAATAGTTCTATAGGAAATCAATTTTGAGTATAACATTTTGCCCCAAGTTATGGTTTTAGTGATTTACGAATGACCCATAAAATTTTAAGTAAGAAACTTAAAGACAATGCTAATTTAACTAACCGTTAAATACTATAAACAACTGACATAACTTGTTTATTGTGAACCTTGGATAAAAATGTCCTTGAAGTGACATTTTGGACTCAAAATTGATTACCCATAAAACCCGCTACTCCGGTTCTATGAAGTTGTACACCCTGTATATTTTAACCAGTTTTTTTACTACAAATAATGAACATCTGTTGAAAAGAGTTCAATATCTCGTGACTAGTCTTAGATTGGAATTAAATTGGATGACTCCGTACCGTCTGTCTTTCTTCGTCTTTGTTAGCGCAAGATTATTGTTTCGGAACTTGGATTCGATGAACAATTAATTAATTTTTTAATTAACTTAATTCAAATTTAGGCTAATATTTAACGCGTCCTATTGGGGACTGGAGATAGGTCTCGGGATTTTAATAATACAAGCTACGATGGGTTTAAAATTTAATTCTGAGCAGGGAACCCTTAGGTAAACAGTAAGATCTATTTCGGATGAATATAAATGAAAATTTTAGGCAGTGGAAAAGAAAAAGAAAAAAAAAATCTGAGAGACGTGATCACGACTTCCCCGGATCGCAGCGATATTTCTCTTTCCTCATAAGTGTATGATTGTAAGTTTTAGTACAGTATATTGTAGAAGCTGTTTTATTAAATATAGGGTAATTTCTCAAGAACAGTTTAAAATAACCGCAAGTTTTAGATATCCTTAAAAGGGGGGTAAATAGGACTATAACATACTCAAAGGACTTCCCTGTACCTCTTATTGAATTTGAGTACAAATGTGTCGTGTAATAAAACTTTATTAATCATATGGAGAGGACATTTTTGAACATTTTGCTTAATTAATCGGGCTCTGTTATTGCAATTAAAAGTATTTAGTATCGTTATATATGGAAGAAATAGGACTTTAACATACTCAGCGGATTTCTATCTTGTCCATTTGCAGCTCAGAATAACAAGTAGTGTTATCCGAGATGCTGTATTTAGTTTAACTTATGAGTATAAACTTATGGTTTCATATATATTAACCTTACCTTCCTTTAAGTACTTTACACTTATTCCTTGTTAATCTGAATATTTAATCGCTATGAAGTCTTAAGATAATTAAATTAATTATAAAGGATTAATTTTATTTCTATAATTCAAAGAATATATTCTTAAACCTTTAGCCCTTACAATCAATTTTGAAAACGCTAAACTAAATATTCTTATATCGATAATGGCTAGTTATAATTTCGTTAATAATTGCTTAAAGAGGAGGGGGGGGGCAGAGAGAACCCGTTAGAGGGAAAATAAATGTTCGCAGGGAGTGCTTCCCATAGACAGCCTATGGGGGAAAGGATGATCAGAGGATGCGGCGGATGATGGCGGAGGAAGTTGGAAGCTCTTAATAAAATCGTCCAGTGGAGAGATTAAAGGCTTAAATTGCCTATTACCGACATAATATATCGGTGATGGTATTATCCCCCCTTCCCCACCCTTGTATCCCCCCTTCCCCACCCTTGTATCCCCCCCCCCCCGATTGGACTGTTCTCTGATACTGATGGAATGAAGAGTGTTTGTGACAATGTTTTGAAGAGGTGGCGAGCTCGATCCAGGCCAGGACTGACAGTTTTACAGGTCTAGGAAGGGACCTGATACCTATGATAAGGAAAGATTGATTCTGGGGGTCATCTGTCGCGGTTTAAAAATCCCAGCATGCTTTTCGTGGGTAGGGCATCATTCAGTGCGGCCATCTATCTTTGGAAATATTTTAGTAGCGAAGGCACTTGAAAATAAAAGTTCATGTTGCTATAACCAGGTGGCACCCAAATCATTATTTATGCCCAACGACGGGTAATTTTACTTCCTATTAAGTTATCATTATCACTCGGTCAGTTAGGTCACGGTGGAGGAATGGTACTTGGGTTTATAATGTACGTAAGGGTGTCTTTTCGTCGCTAATTCTAAGTCCATTATAGTACCCCTGTACTTTTCTTGATTTGTCTGGAAACTTCGTGATGAAGTGCCTTATTAACGACGCTTCTAAGTCGCCTAGACACTTTTTGGTCGTTAATGTTAATTGCCGGATAAGATGAAGTGGGATTAAAAAGGGCGGGAATAGAGATAAGATGGACCCGCGGAAGACTCTCTTAAAAGTGTGTACCGCTGCATCTGCAATTCGCAAATCATGTCCTGAAGCATAACCATACGACTTATTATAGGCCTACAATCCATAAGTATGCATGGTAACAATAATATAACAAGATGGCCCAAGGGCTGAGCCTTAATAGTAATTTTACACGGCTCACGTGACCCCCCGTATAGTTGATTTCCAATAAATCGTACAACTAAAAACATTTCTGAAACACAATCGTGTATCCCTTTAATTTCTAATAACGTCACATTTCAAATAATATTAATGAAACTAAATTGTGCACCCCACTAAAGTATAATTTTTAAAAACCATACGAATCAAATAATGTATTTAAACAAAATCCTGGATCCCCTAAACCAGAAATCACTATGACCGTAAAGCGTCCCCTCTATTTTACGAAACCTAACCTAACCATCCAGCATAATCTCTGATGTATCACGCGCACAAAGTGCAGTAGTGCACGAAAATTATCATCTTGTTTCCCTTCACTCAAAAAAGCCCGCGAGATTTAAACTACCTTTCTTTCCTCTCTCTCCGAGCGGGATGCCCCCTCTCCCTCTTCCCCCTCTCACTAATATACCAGGCAGGCAGTTCTCTCTCTACGCGGAGCTTCGTATCCATCCAGCATAATCTCTGATGTATCACGCGCACAAAGTGCAGTAGTGCGCGAAAATTATCATCTTGTTTCCCTTCACTCAAAAAAGCCCGCGAGATTTAAACTACCTTTCTTTCCTCTCTCTCCGAGCGGGATGCCCCCTCTCCCTCTTCCCCCTCTCACTAATATACCAGGCAGGCAGTTCTCTCTCTACGCGGAGCTTCGTATCGCCACCGCGTACGCTAGCGATCTCTCTCTCTCATCGTAAGCGTACGTTTCGCGGACGCGACCGGTTTCCCTCTCTTATCGTAAGCGTTCGTTTCGCGGACGCGTCCGGGACAGGGACAGGGGTTTTGGTGCCGTTTCTTAAATTTTACACGGAAAAATTCCGTGTAAAATTAAAAAGGATAGGAGTACGTTTAGTGTTGATGTTTTTCTAGTAAAGAGGCGCCACCTGGTGGTAAATTTGTTTACATTAGACCAAGGAAGCTAATCTGATTTTAGGACTTTGGCTTATTGGTTTAAATGTGTTGTCTCCTTAACCGGAACTATTCAAGTAATATTGAATAGAACATTTATTACTAACCGGAAGTAGAAATTAAGCTTCAACTCCTTTTGAAGCTACTTATAAGTCTTTGTAGGCTTAGAATACCTTTGAACTTCGGAATAAATACTCCGTTCCATTTATTCCATAAATTGCTTTCCCCCACTCTATTCGGGAAAGTAGGGCTTTCATACCACCGGGCTGCCAGGCCTTTAGTGCGGTTTCTGATAGGAAACCGATCTCCATGATTATAAGCACTGAGCGCATTTAGACTTGGCTTTCAAAGTTTATCTAGCCAAAGCATAGCCCACTCGATGCGCGCTCGCGGACGCTGCGCTCATGCTCGCGCTATAGCGCGAGCAGCTTGCGGCGTTATGCGCGTGATCGAGTGGGCTATGGCTACTGCTACGAGTGATAGCCGGCTTCAGAAGAGGAAGCCAAGGCATAGCCGATATCCGAAACGCGGTGCACGTTACCGGGCTGCCGGACTAACAAAATGTAAAATCCACAAAATAGTGAAAGCTTGACTAGTCCATTTAGATAGTTTTATTTGGTCTTTGTCGACAATTACGGTTTTCCTACCCCCATTAATGGAACGGTGTATTACATTCTCTTTGATGCCTTCTAAATCCGGAACCTGTTAATAATGAAAACATTGCTATTGCGGAGAATTAAGGATTACCGTCGAATAAATTAAATAATTGGTCTGGAATCGATTGAATAAATAATTGAATTAAAATTACGATATTTTAAAAATATGGTGGTCGCGTTTTACTCGGGGTTGGGTGCTCTCATTTGTTCTTGATTAAAAATCTCCGCATCCTTTGATTGATGCGTTTATTTCGTAATCATTTTTCGAGGGTTGCACGTGGTCCCCCCATCCCTCCCTTACAACAAACGACTTGTCACCAACAGAAGTGCCTATGTGTGGCAAAAGGCTAAACAAAAATAAGATCAATATTGTAGTTTCCGCTCTAACGCCTTCGTTCGCTTTCCGCCTGGCTTTTCACCCTAGCTAGCTAGCTTCCTTAAGCTTGTTTGATTTTCCATTTTCCCTCTCTCTCTCAGTCTCTCTTTTCGCGAAATTAACCGATGATAAACTTAAACATCCGTCGGGAATGGCGTGGGCTTTTGCAAATCTCGGCTTATATACTTGTATTACTGCCATAAATGTGGAATAAACCGTTAGTTCTCGAATTAGAGAGGTTGAGTTACAACTTCAAAGTGAATTTTTAAACGAGGAAAGTACCGGTTTAACTGGTACCGTACATCTAACGGTTATGGCTTAATCTATCTATATCTTTAGTACACGCCTTTCCGAATTTTCTCTATGCCTTAAATTCTCTGTTATTCTTCAAATTCCGTAGAGAAATCTAGCTGACAGATATTTTGCTAGGAAATCTTAATTTTTCATTAGTTTTCCATGAACGCTATAGCGAGTACGTGGTAGCGCGCTTATTCGTTAAAATTAGTAAAACATTGTTTTGTAAACTGATTTTGTCGGAAGTGAATTACTTGAAAGATTAGCTTGTAGAATAATTTTCAACCGATATGCCTCTATCATCTCACCTATTGTATTACCAACCCCGAAAATATCAAAGTAAAAAGTTGACCGTGAAATTTCATTTTCAATGGTACCCGTCAGAGATGGGGGGAAAAAAGGTGAAAAAGGTTTTATAATTTTTCGGTGAGATCGTTTGATGGTTTTAACTTTTGGTTTTGGGGAAAGAATAAAAAAGAAGAAATAAATTCGAATCGATTATAAAAGAAGGGGTTAGTAGATCAGAGGGAAAAAGAGGAGGGGTCAATTTAAGGCGCTAATTTGAAACTTTCCAGCTGGGATGTTCAGAAGGGAAAAAGGGGCGTTTTAGGAATGAAGGAAGCCCGATTACCAGTGATGAATGTCTCGGTGGTTGTTCAGCCGTTCGACAGAAGCCTAACTACGTTCTCCCTCCCTCCCGTCTCTCTTTTTCTTTTTCTCTCTCTCTCTCCTCTTCCAATCCCTATTGCTCCCGAGCTTCTATTTTCTCCATCGTCAAATCCCCGCCGAGCCGCTTCCCCATCGGATGAGCTAGAACCTTTTCCATTCTATCCCAAAGCGTTCTCTTCTTTTACCAGAAGGTCCAGAAGAGAAAAGGGTTGAGGAGGAAGAAAGTTGAGGGCAGTCCGAGTCGGTAGGCATTATTACCCGACATAAGTTCTATCTCTTTTGTTTTGTTATGACGGAATATCATAAGGCCAGAGTTTCGGGTATGGTATACCATAGACAGTGTCATATTCTCGCTATCTGCCTTACAACAAGGTGCGCTAGGCTATTTAATGACTTTGGGACCAGCAATTCCTTAAACTGTGATGATATTATGAAATAATATAATTGGGAGGATACCATTTTGTCTAAAAAAGTTTCGAAAATAAAATTTACAAACGCGCAATTATTATAACCACTTTTTTAGAAACAAGAAGCTGCTAAAGTAATGTCTGAAATCGGGGCCTTCACCGTGAGTTCGGAGCAATAACTTTCGAACCCTCTCAAATTCGCAGGGTTTAAAAGGGTTCGTTGCTATAGCGGGTGGAGAAACTAAGGATGGAATTATTGCACGAAGGGGGTTTTGTCGTTGGGAGTTAGTTTGAGGTGTGGGAGTGGTTGATGTGATAGGGGAGCCATGGAGGCGTCGTCGGTCTTCACTTTTATCATTTTCTTCACTAACGTCAGCTATAGGGGGGGGGAGCGAACAAGGATATGACAAACAACGTTTTCTCGACTTTATAGCTTGTAATGTCCTTCTTTTCTTTCCTCGTGTTACGGGTTAAACTTTTCCGACTGAATGACTCATTAAACACTTAATTGCCCTCCTTTTAACTTCCTAGCTCGCAATCATCCCCCTTTTTCCTTTTTAAAGACTCATCTTACAGAATAGTATCTGAGTCGCTTGTTACGCTCTGAACAGGGCCGCTTACGGAGTGCGCAACTTTTGAAAAGGGTCTCTTGTGATTTTTTTTCTAAGCGGTTCTTGGACTAAAAAGTCACTCCCGTTGTTATTGCTCCATCGGATGAGATATTTCTGTTTATCAAACGTTGTATGAATCCTGATCAGTATTAGTAAATTTTGATTGTAAATGAACATTGCTGTGCTTTCTAAGCCACTTATATAGAATAGTAAGCGAATTTTCAGACCGCGTCGGAAAAATTGTCTTCTCTAGAAAATTATACCTTTTATATATTTTTAATCATAACTTCCAGAATTCCGGAAGTTTACGTCGGATCTTTCAGCCTCTTCCCCATCTTCATCCTCTCTTTATTTCCCATTTTCCAATTTTTCCTTTTCTTCTTTCTTTCATTCTTCCGAAGAACTTGATGCTTTACAGCGCATCGCTTTCCTCATTTTTCTAATTACAAAATTTGCTTTCTTTTACTTTCGGAATTCACGAGATAAGATTTCATCGAGTTTTCTATTTTTGGATTTCTTTTATTATTTCATTTGTCTCGTAATTATTTTCCGAGTAGACACGATAATTGTTCAACAACAATACGTTAACGACCTCCGTTGTTTCAAGAACTAAACAATACTACAATATAAAACAATTAACATTAATTTTGAAACTGCGGTAAAGGTTTTTTCCGCATTGTAAGTGTAAAACTATACTTGGTTATATGTAATGTAAGGAACATACACCATAATTTGAACTAATTGATTAGGTTGACCCTACCTCACTAGTATTCACTACAAAACAAAGCTAGAACAAGTTGGGTGGCGAAAATCATGCTCTATTAGGAAACACGTTACGTATCATAATGATGACACCGAATATTTTTTACATTTCTTTTATATTCAACCCTAGAAATTTTATAAAATTCTGCTTCGATGGTTCGAATTTCAATATATATATGACTACGGGAAACGGTTAAATTTAATTAAGTTTAAAGACTAAATTTTCCAAAGAATTCCCACGCCGTCCATGGGTTAACTTGGTGTAACTCCTCCTCACTCACTAGAAATGCCGAAGTAAGCTTATATTCTGGTATTTGGCGTTAATAAAATGGAGGGCGAAAATAGCTTAAGGGGGGAGGGGACGATCTCCGTTCTTGGAGAAGATGTTAGGTGCCAGTTGAGCGGTAAAATTTAAATTCTATTCGGAAGTTCCCATGTCGATATAGAGCGTGATCGTTCCTAGCGCCTGTTATCTCGGGGGAAATTAAAGGTGCATTGAGAAATTTCTCTCTCTCTCTCTCACTTTGGTGGAGAAGACCAAGGCCCTGAACGAACGAACGAACGTCGCGTTCCTCCTGACTTTTGTTCTCGTTCGACTTCCTGTTGTCGCCAAGCGATGCTAGAGGCTCTTTAACCGATCGACCGAATTTAAATAACGTCGAATTAAAGCGTTTGCCTATAATCGCATCGAAAGGAAATTAAAAGATTCCTGGTTTGTACCTTCTCCCAGCCCCGCCCCTTTCCTACCACCTTTGACCCCATCTTCGTCTGCATTCGTTTATGCACTAGCGAGTGTTACGTGGTAAAGATGAATGAAGTGGCTAGAGATAATTTTCCTAGGACATGATTTTTGTACTCAAACCGGTCATGATCTATTTATTTATAGAAAGGGGGAACAATACTGAAAGATATTAATAAACGAGAGAGCTTAGGGGGCCCGCGAACCCCAACTTGCATGCCTAGAGAGGAAATGCACAGTTGGTAACGAGCAACGGGTCAACTGGGAGAAATGAGATAAATGAAGCGTTAGACTATAATGATGCTAGTAATTTACCATTTCATAAAAATGAATCACAAATACCTAACTCAACTTATCCTCGATGAATTCCTAGATTGACTTCTAGCATAGCTATCCAACTTAAAGTCAGTTTTGTTGAAAGGGATCCTGTCTATAATGGAATGATATCCGATCTCTCTGGGTCTTGACATGTATTTTCTATTCTTTGTAGCGTTGGTCGCGTGTAGTTACTTCCGGTGTCTCTCTGGTTACTTCCTGCCAATTCTGTAATCCCCTTTCATCCCTCGTTTACCCCGTTACCAAAGTCGAAATTCGTGTCCTTTGTTCAATGGGGCACAACCATTACCTAATTAGAAACACAACTACATAGGAAAGTTTAATTGTATATAGGCACATATCAAGGGGTAAGCACAGATCTGAAACCTTATTCCGATTCAGGATGATTGTAATAGAAGGGTTTTAATTACTGAGCACTACGCCTGTATTTTTTTATGGGGGAAGGGGCTTGAAATGTTAATATACACTCGGCGCTGTATTTTATGACGTTATCTTTTACCTCATCACGTGATTTTTGAGGCGTTAGGATATTTTGGGTTCTTAGAGATTTTCACAGATTTCATACTGGAAATCTGACTGCTCGTTTCCACGATTGTTACGTAACCACTACAAGATTAAATTGGCTATTTCGGAATATAAAATGATATGGAAAGAATGGTTTTGATTTACCTTTGTTAATACCAAGCTCTCAAGTTTAAGGAAAAACTTAAAGGTATCATACTTCAGTTAGTGAATTTCTGATGTATTTGTGAGGAACGAAAGTGGGTAAAAACAGAAGACTGAACGGTGAGATTAATGAGTGGTCGTTTATCCTTCGATCACCGATAGGACGAGACCCATCCATCGTTCGGGAATCGTCTGTAGAAAGAGGGGGATTCTTCGGGAACAAAGACACTATATCAAGAGTCGACCGGGAAAGGATTGCTTACCCTTTTAGCCAACAGGCCAAACAAACAATCCCCTTTCCTTCGATATATCTTTCAACCCAACCCGTATAGTCTTCTCATCTTTTAGTTTCGTTCGGACTTGGTCAGGGAGACTTGGAGAGCGGGAGACGTCGCGGGATTTCGACGAATATATTTACTTACCGAGCTCTACTGCTCAGACTCCAAATTTTACACCGCCAAGCGATAGAAGGCGACATTTAGCACATGCGCAGTGAGACCCCTGGTCCACGACCACGTTATATTCATTCTCATAGGTTTCTGGTTCCACACTTTTTCTTCCCACTAGAACCCAAATCAGCCGACTTCTCCCTTTCATCATCTCCCTGGTCTGGTCAAGTTTCTGTTTGCAAGAAAAATATATTTTTTTTCTAGATGTAGATAGTGTTTGTCTAGACAAAAGAATAAATACACGCGTAGATATTTTTCCTATATATATACCGTAGTTCAAAATGTCAAAAATGATATTTTATTCCGTCAGTTTTTATACCGCATGATATATAAATTCAAAAGGTCTTAGAAACAACAAAAACCCAGAAGTGGTACTTTTAACACCGTATTTTTTTTAAAGATTATTTATGGTTTTTGGGGTTTCTTAGGTTGAATAAAATGGCGGGTTTTACTTGGATCTAATAGGCCTATTTATCGTCATTATTGGCGACTTTCTCGTGTATTGCAACCATATTGGCAAGCCTAAAAAACGTTACGAGTTCTGGCAAGAATTATTTAAAATTTATTGCAGTTAAAAAAGATCAAATAAAAATTGCCTGATCTTTGGAAGAGTTTACAACTGACATTTTGTGTCCATCTTGTTTCTACTTCATTCTTCCTCTTTCTGTAAGAAATTCAAGTATGTTGTCTTATATCGGTTTTAGAAGTTGACTTCCGAAGTTGCACCCCGCTCTTTTTGGACACTTTGAACTTACTCCCCTTCTCTGCCTTAGAAGTCTCTCTTCTTTATCGTTAGATGGGGATTACCGTTAACGACGTTAAAGTCTCTGATGTGATGCCCCGGAACATTATTCTTCATAACGGTTAATACCAAAAGAGATAGGATAAAAAAGAGAGGCTAAAATCTCCCCCCAAAAGATAAAAATGTCCAGTGAAAATTTAAGACTGGCTGTTTTTTCTTTTTTTAAATTATTTTTCGCTAAGTTTAAAGACTTAAGGTGAAAGGGTAGATTGTAATTTAAAATAATATGTTAATTATCGATCTTTGACGTATGGCTCTCTTGTCTTAATGACAAAATGTAGTTTATGTTTAATAGAGTGTTTAGTAACTCTTCTTTTTATAAGTTTTAAATATATTTAAAATTGTAATATTAATCAAATTTATTTATTTTTTTCTTCTTCATAAACTTAGCCTTGAAAAGTTGAAACTGAAAGAATTTTGATAAATATATCAAAGGTGGTCAATATTTTAATAACAAAAAAAAATATTTTCATGGAAATAATAATAATCAAAAGTCTTTTAATCTGCTCCCAGGAGAAGATTATAACCTGGTTTTTAATTAAGGAAAATTCTTTTATAAGAGAGAAAAAAGCAATTGGGTAATCCCTTATAATACAGATTTTTTCTGTCATGTTTGGTTACGAAAAATATTATAAAACCCCGGAAGTAAAATTATTCTTTCAGCTTTATTCTGCCTAGATATATTAGCATAGACTAATCTACTAATTAAAAAAAATATAATATATATTCCCTACTTTCCTATATAGTTAAAAAAGGAAATTTTGTTTTTGACCTGCTATATAAAATGCCAAAGAAGTATAGGCCTATAATTAAAAAAAATATGCATATATATCACCGCATGATGGGTCAATGTCGTAGGTCATACGATATAGGTTGTAGGTCAGACTCTTCAAAGTCGAGAATCTAAAGAATTGAGGTCGCTCCGAGCTTGATTAGATTGGCTTTGATTTTTCTATCAAAATATCAGACTTTTTTCCAGGAAGGGAAAAGAAACGGACGGTTTAATCCCTCCGAATTCGTCGTCAGAAACGAGTGGGCGAGGGAGTGAACTAGAATCGAAAAAGGTTTTCAAAAAAATAGAAGAGTATGTGCTGTAGAAAGTAAAATATTGCCGGATTCAGCTTGACTTATCTTTTGCGGTCTTGTTTTCATGACTCCATTGCCAAATCGAAAAAAGGGTGGTAAGGAGAGTGGAAAAGGCGTTCGCGATTGCGCTGAGATTTTTAGAAGGCTTCGAACTAAGAAGGATTGGAGGGTAAAGGTCAAGATATAGTGATAAGTGTCAAAATGTAGTAACTACAAATATTCTATTTTAGCCCTAGAATCCACTCCAGGGATTTTATTCCTTAAAGTTTCGGATGAGGCTAAGCACGTGTTATTCATTCTTACTTTTTTTTTAAATAAACCAATTCCTGATTTTCTCTTAAGCTTACTTTATTAAAGAAAATCCCCGTATATTGAATGCTGTATTTTACTAATGGAGTTGCGACAGTTTAGAACTGAGTTACCACCATCTCGATAAAGTAGAACGCGTTGCATTGATTCGGAGATCTAGAGTCAACCAGAGCTTTGACTTTCGTTGAAAAAGGGACAATTTTTTGGAATCTATACGGACTAGCTCGATCGCTCTCGATCAGTCATCCAAGCTAACGACTCCGGACACTTTGGTCCGCGCGCGTCCAGCTGCCGGACCAACCAACTATATACGCTTCTTTAGCACTATAGCTTTGACCCATCTCTTCTAGTATTCCGGGGGCTAAAAATTGCTCAACGTTGCAACTTTTAAGTGCCTTTTCCGTTATATATTTTTTTTTCATTGAGGATATCGCCGACGTCACTACGTGGTTTCGGGTTAGACGGAAACGTCATTGAATCAAAATTGATGGTTTTAAGGTCCTGCAGAAGTAAAATAATGTCCACGTGATCTCAAATAGAGCCAGGATATATCGGAAGTTCTATAGATAATATACAGGATCCTAGAAATAGGTTAAAAGGCTTAGGAACTAAGTTCTAAGTTTAAAATTATAACGCACCGTTTATTAATTAAATAAATAGAACTAAGTTTAGACAAAATTGAAATTAAATTTTAAATTCTGATTCATCCTTTAAATTATACGGAATTGAATTTTTCTTGTTAGGCCTAATTCCTTTTGATATGTTTTAAAAGAAGATATGATAAAATAGAATATTTAATCCTATTCAGTATAGATGAAAGTATGTTTAAGCAGAAACTAACTTAATCTTTTTATCTATTAAATATTAACTTTCAAATTAAACTTAGTAAAATTTTAACACAAATTTATATTTGTTTAGAATTAATATTACTGTAACGAAAGCCAAAATTATTGTTGGAATTAACAGTTTCCTTTGCGAGCTATTTAACTCGCGTGCTTTAAAAGTATTAGGTAATTAACTATTAATTATAAGCAAAAACAACCTCTTTCAAAAACTCTGGTCTTGAAATTCTCCTTTAAAAACACCCCTTTGAGGTCAAAAGCAGAAATAAGGCAAAATATGCGCTATGGAAACGAAATAGACACTCAATATACGTTGATATCCCCGCAAACTATATAGTCAAGCCTCCAGGGGTGATGAATAGAGGTTACACTGGACACGTTTATAGTAAAATCGGGAACCGCTTTGGAAAAGACGTCTCGACGATGCAACGCCAAGAGAGAAGGGTTTAGAAAGGGGGCGAGTTTGTCCCCAAGAAAGTGTCAGCGTCAGCTTGGTTCGCAAAAGACCTTCCATTACATTTTCCCCCCTTTTTTTTAAAAACGACCAATGGATGAGGAGAAAATATGGCATGTGGAAAACGTGCACTGCCAGATATACCCAGGAGGTTGGATAGAGTTTATGGTAAATTTCGAGGAAGTTACTTTGGGTGCCATAAACCAAACAGAAAAATCCTAAAAACTGAAAGTTAAATTTTGTAAAATTTCTAGGCTTGGGATACAAAATAGCGATCCCTCCGTTATTGAACCATGAACAGGCTAAAAAATCCCCAAAACTTCAATTTCATGAAACCATTACGATCAAACCCACGACTCAGCATGAGTTGAACACCGCTCTTACAATTTGAACTATCAATTCGAGTTCTTTCAGATAATATCAAAGAATCGCCACTTCTCTGGAATCAAACATAAACACTGGATTGTTCATAAAAGATGATAGGAGCATAGGGAATGAGCGGGGGGAGGGGAGGGCGGGTTGGGATGGTAAGCAATGACGTTCCAACGGCTAATTAACTCATTCGCGAAACGGGAAACGGTGGCCGGCGACAACCTTCATCGGTTTCGTAGACAGATTTAATAAAAGAGAAAAGAGAGGACATTTTGCATTAAGATAAACCTAACTCTCTCCTTTCCCCCCTCTCCTCCAGTCATTCTCTCATTGGTTCCCGACCCCTTGACCGTCTGAATCTGAAAATGAAACTTCTGCCGTGCGTGATGGTGGTGGTGAGAAGCGGAAGTGTATCGTCGATTTATAAATTCGGAAGAGAGTTTTCACTTCCGATATCGGTCCGGAATAAGTTTCCGTTTTATCTATGTCAGGTGGCTCGTTCGCACTAGACGTTACGTTTTAGACCCAAAAAATAATTTGGTTTATTTGAGAACCAAAAATCTGGTTCTAGTAAAATGATTGCCAATTACAATATGTTGTACTTGGAAATTATGAATGAATTTTGATTGTTTTTAAAGGCAAAGTTACATATTTTATTCTGATATATTAAAATTGATGTCAGATAATAATTTTGGTTTTTTTTTCTTTCTTTTGTAGATGAAATGATGAGCTGCTGAACTGATTGATCTATAAACCTTGGGTAAGATCCTGTTTGTTAATTTTGCTAAATTTATGGAAACTTGGTAATCCAAAATTACGGTAATTTCTTTCCTATATAAGCTACGTAATGCTTCTCGAAACGTTAGTTGCCAAATTAAGTTACGATATTTTTCCCCGAATCTACATCCATTCTGACCCCCAAACCTCCTTCCTTCACCATCGCATTTCGATTCTTCGGTTTCGCTCACTTGGTTTCCCGCATCTTTCCCGTAGCAAAGCTATTTCGCACAGCGCTAAAGAGGTTTGTTTACTGAACTTGGGGAGGCCCCGTAAATGGATTAGACGGGTAGTGTCCAAAAGTGCGCCTTGCCTTGGCTGTAAACTCCCAAAGTCCTACGATATCTCTTATTTTCCCCCCAAATTGGTGGTAACTTTCTATATCGTATACTGTTAGTTCGACACGAAAGAGGATGCCGAAAATCATAGACCTTTTTCATCGAACACAATCCCTTCTTATGACAATAAGTTTAAAGTTGCTTTATTAAAGGCGTAGAATGAAATAGCCAGTAACTCTCAATGGAAAGGTGGATAACGTTCGACTCCTTTTCATTCGTTTCGAATCAATGAACCGGCAATTGGAAAGAGAGGGAGAGATAGAGTTATTAATTTGGTTGGTTACGAGGTTGCAATATTAGAAGGATTACGTAAGAAACCTTGGGACTTATTGGAATTTGATTCCTTGTTAGGTCGCCATTGTTGTATATAACACACTATCGTCTTCGAAAAGACTTATAAATGGGATATTTGTGAAAATCCTTTAAGATAGCTAGGCTATATACCCTTTCAATTTATTGAATAAACGTTATAATTCCGGTGTTCCTGCACCCCCTCACACACCCCGTTCCGTATCTAAAGTTGAAGCGTTACAATTTGAACTATCACCAAAATGAACTTTACAATTATAGTTGGTTTTAGTTTTAGGAAACTAAATAGTTTTAACTTTTCAATATTTTCCTGAAACATTTTGGTTTCCGTTAATTTACAAAGTGAAGTCTTTAAGTATATAATATCTGAAAGATACACTTTTGTTTAAAATGCTAGACAAACTTAACCTGCGGCTTTCCCGGATGTAAGATCCGTTCGAGACAATGCAGTATTTATATTTACATTCAGAAACTTATATATTATTACCCATTTGGGTTAAGACTTATGAAATTTCCGGTTTAACTTTGAACTTTCAGGTTTATCTTCGAATACTGTTATTTTTCTCTCATTAATCACGTGACGCGATTGTTAAAGCGCGCGTGTAACCAAGGCTACGCGGGGCACGTGATAACACTTACATAGTGCCCAAATTTCAAACCTGTTAAGCCTAATCCCTTTAAATTTGAAAAACAAAGGCTTAGGTACGTTTATTTAACCAAGGAACAACGCGCGAACTTTTTGATATCCGGGCTTGAAAATTAGGTTTAATCGATTGATTATTTTGTTTAAATTCTGAACAGGCGTCTCTTTTTCCCGTAAAGAGAAAGATCATTCGCTTGTGATGAGGATAAAACTTAGGGGGTAATAATAAAGTCATCAGTGACTAAAACAAAAAGGCAAACGATCCCCCCCTCCGCCTTTTCCTAAGCCTTGCCCATAGCTAACTCCTCTTTTTCATACGTAACATTCCACCCTCGTATCTCCTTCCTTCCATACGCAACTCCGATTTCTGACATCACGTGTTAACAAGAGAAAGCCTTTCAATAATGACCTCATTAATTCAGCCCGTTAACGGAGAAGCGACCAAGAGAGAGGGGGGAGATAGTGGTGGAGGGGGGACGAATAGAAAATACCCACTTTTTTTAACTTAAGTAGAAATTGAGAAATTTTTCACTGTTGGATAGTTGTCGTAATTTTTTTTTGAGTGATTTAATTTGATTGTGTAAATCGTGTTAGAAACAATAACTACAGTATACTTTTCCAATCAACAAAATGACATAATCAGACGCCAAGGCTTAATGAATCTGGATAATATCCTACCCCTTAAAGAATAAGAGGGGATTCGCGAGGGGGTAAACGACACTCATCACCAGATGTCATTGCGTTAGTTTTTACTTCTTTTTTTATACTATCTCCTCCCATAGCTATCTTTTTGCCGCCTTTTTTTAAACCAACCAACTTTTGTCATTTTCTACTTTTTCTTACGCTACGTTACGCGTGCATATGGTATCATAGGCAGACAAGGCTTAACTGCGAAAAAATTAATTTTCCTCTGCGAAATGAATACGCGAAAAAGAAAGAAAACGTTTTCTAGGAAGATGGTTACATTTTTTTTTTACTATAACTTGTCGTCGTCGTCGCTTATCGCGAACTTGTTCGTTCCTAGAGGAAGGAGATGAAATTTTTGGGAAGGGATGAATATACAGGGTGTTTATTACTAAATGAGTGGTAGGACCGTAGTACAGTATAGGTTGCAAGTTATGCTTTTCAGAGTATTTTAAAAGGGGTCATCCGTAAAACACTTTAATTGTAACTCGCTTACTGTGTCTCTTCGGGAAAAATTTCATAGAAATTACATTTTCGACTCAATATTTCTTTCCCATAGGACCCGCTGTACTTCGGTACGATCCTACCACCCTTTACGGGAACACCCTGTATATAAAAGAAAATGGGAATGGTTGAGAAATTACGTCTAATGGAGTTGATACGGCGAAATTTTTCGTTACTGGAGTATTTTACAGTTTACTAAAAATCAGTCAAATCGGAAACGTCAGTTGAAATTTACGGAAGTTATTGAGTTAGAATGTTTGGGTTACAGTTTTAGTAGGACATACCAAAAACTCTACAACCAATCCATAGGAGATAGTGAACGGGTATACTTTAATTGTTAGTGTTCGTAATTTAAGGTTTTGTTACATTTCTGGTCGCCATTTTTCAAAATGTCCGACGATTGTTAATATCTTTCTTATAAAGCGTGTATCTGGTCAGCTTCCCATGTGGAAAGCGTAGGGTTTAGGTTTTCCATTAAAATTTTTTCCTTACCACAAAAGTTAAATTTATTTTTCTTTTCTCGTAGTATTGTAACTTGGGCCTTCTCATTAGGGTGGCCAATGTAAGATTCCCTGGCCTTGCTAGGTTTAAAAAAATTAATGACCAAGTAATGAAAGGTGTTTATTACGGCACTCAGGAAATTAAGTATTCCATTGGAAGCAGATGCTACCCCATTCCCTTCCCGTACTATACCGGATGTACCACGCGGCTAAGCTCCTCTCCGACGGATACGATGTTCGCGCTCTAAAATTGAATTTTTAAAAGCGGAAAAAGGAGGAGAGGTTGAGTAAGAGACATTACTGTACTGTTCTAAAGGGATCGATCTCTTGGATGCGGGGATGATGAGAGAAAGAGGATGGAGAGTTTAAGAAATTGACCGAAATGCTTGGCGTGGAATTTTAATTGTGAAAGTTATCTTTTTCTAATTTTTTACTACGTCAATAGATAGATCAGATTAATAGCTACAAAATGGTCTAAATTAGGTCAAAATCGGACCAAAATTAAGAAAGTTACAAACGATTTTGTAAATCGCAATACGCTCCTATTGAAATAGCATTGCGCCTGGTCGGTAGCTTCACCCTGCACTCAAAGAGTGGAACACTATGCGCCTGACTTCTCAATTAAGCTAACGCGTGAAGAAAGCCCTGTTATTTATACATTTATTTATACATTTATTTCTATTTTATTTGAACTTATATAATTTTGTTAAAAAGCTGTACATTATACTACTTGTGAGCAATTACTTGCTCCTCCCTGATTTAAAAGGGATTCACCTATGTGAAAAGTTAATAAATATTCATTCATTCATTAGCAGTGTAAACATTTCTACAGGGGCCGTAGGAATAACATGGGACCTTTTGCCCCTAAATGCTGGTTTCCCTTGAAAGCATGATTATTGAAATTTAAGCAAATAATACAGTTGATTATCCCAGTAACGATCCGAAAATGTTTATATTTCATTTAAACATTTAACTAATTCTCTTAATATAAGATAGTAATTTGGAATTATAAAATCCCAATGGTATACTGAAACGTTAATTTGACTCGATTTTTGAGGCGATCATAAATTTCTTCAGGGTGTATTTGTACTTAAAGATGATGTATAACCTAATAAAAATAACCATATGGAAGTAGTTAATGGATTTCAAGAGTAAAATTGGAGATATTTCCTTTAAAAAGTACGGAGGTGAATTCGCTCCTTTTGCTGCAAACTTCATTAAATTCCATAACCTGACACATCGTTTCTCAATATTGGCTTAGTTTAAAAGATGAAGTTATACAGAGAATTGCCTTAGGAAATGAAACAAGATCTGCAAGACGACAGTCTATTACAAATTTTATAATTTGTTAAGCCTTGGTTAATAATTTGAAATATCACGAGTAAAAATTAATTTCTTATAAAATAATACGCAAATATTCGTTAAGCCTTTGTTTTTGTATTTTGAAATTCCTCGTGCTGTAAAAATTGATAGAAATATGTCACGTGATTTAGTGGCCGTTCAAGCTTTCAATAAATTCGAAAACCATAGAAACCTAGATTTAAAACCTTCTTATATATTATTGGTTAAGAAAATACTCGTTGGGAAAATTTTAGGTAAAGGGGTGAGAGGGTCAAGAAGAAAAACCCCAATAATTTGAAATCGATGTGGTTGGTTCGATGAAATAAACTTACAAGTTTTTAGAATTCTATCGGATTTATAGGATATTTTTTATTATTATTTGAGTTCTAGGGCGAATCGAGCGAAAGGAAGGTTCTAGATCGAATTCTTAATATTTTTTCAACGATTATATGTATATCTATATATTATCATAAGGTTATCATTCTTTCCATAAGTATGAGTTTAAAGAATACTTCATACGAGCACGAGTTCCTTATAAAAGAGTAGAAGGGCGTACGTTTCATGGGGGTGAATTAGCCGTAGAAGGACGTATCCTTTTTTAGTCGTAGTAGGTTACGTCCCAATTATCCATCTTCCGGTTTGGATAAGAAACATTTAAAGGAAGATGGCGAAGCAGCCTCTTTAATTTGGTCTCTTTTTTGGGAATAAGCATCAATGAGAAACCAATACTTACGCGTGATGGGTTTATGATATTGTTATTTCTTTTAAAAACATCGTGGAATTGTTTTTGGGTCGAAAATAAAATGTTCGTTGACCATTTTTCTTAGTGTGTGTATTAGAGTTTGGCCGATATACCGGATATATTGGTCAGCTATAGTTCTCTAAAATATTGTCACACCGTTTCTCAAGTTTCAACCTTATACCAAACCAAAACAAAGGGGAGGAAAATTTTCGATAAAAGATAGGATGTAGGCTTGAGTTGTGGTGGGGGGGGGGGTGTATTGCTTACATTGAGGCAGTCCACTACAGCTTTCGCTATAGAAATACTACTTGATACTTCAGTATATACAGGGTGTATTGAATATGTTACATCATTTTTAGTATTAAAAGGGAAATCAAGGTAGAAAATATTTTCTTTTTAATTTATTTAATTAATCAAACCTTCATTAATATTGTTGAGCTATTCATTAATTTTATACGCTCTTTTAATTGTTAAGAGAAAACCCTTCTTTCAAAGAAAAAGTCAGGTATCGTTCTCAATCTAGGTTTGAAGTCGTAGGTCTACAGGTAATCACCCAAAAATTGACCAGCACCTCCAGAGACAGGATATGTCTCAACTTCTTTCCCTGTACAATTTATTTTTAAAAAAGGTATATAGTAAGAAAGGTAGAAAGAAAATCTGTCAAAGCATCAATTTTCGTTTTCCTCCTCATAGTTGTATATCGTTTTTATACTCCATACCACGATATATATATATTGGTGAGTTAAAAAATGGAAAGAAAGACCAAGGAAGGCACTAGACTTCTAAAAAGAAAAACTTTTATTTTCCTTTAAAAAAAAATAAAGTTTGTAGAGAATCGGGAACAGTAGGCGTGTAAAGATATACTTGTATTCATTCCTGGATGGGTGACGTGGGTGGACATTCACTCTGAAGCTCTCTGAGAGAGTGAGAAAAATCGCGTAGCCTTACTAGACCAACAGCCTTAAGGAATGAATTGTCTTTATCCTATGAATGATTTTTTTGTTTTTATTTTTAAATGAGTATTGGAGGTTTTTGTTAACAGGCCCTTTTGACACGTGGTGGTTAAAGCTAGACTTTGGTAGATTGGTAAGGTTGAAACCCCATCTATCGTCTTCGGGTCCTTTATAAGGCTCTGTTTAATTTATCAGACATGGGATCAGGATGTAAAATTAACAGGAAAATTATGAAAACCGCAAAAAAAAAATTCATAAAACTGTCAGGGAAATTCACTGAAAATTCCATGGACTTGATAGAATTTGTCAAGGGAATATAATATTCCATGAAAATTAACCCGGAGTTTGATTCTTAATTTTTTTAATTTAATTGATAAAAATTACCAGTAAAGAAGTTTAATTTCGGATAATTTATAAATTTACTACAGAAATATTCTATAAATCACAATTTTTACTATGAAACATAAATTATCGTTATTCATGGTACAATACAGTAAATTCTCGCTTTGAACCAGGTATTCTGACCGTATAGAAAGGGAGCGGGTCTAGGACTCGGGTCTTCAATCTCGTATAGTTTAAGATAGAGGCGGCTAGGGATATTTGGGAATCGTTTTTTATTCCCACCGTCGCACCCATTCCTTGGCCGTTTGTTCAATCTGTCACGAAGCTGACAACTGGGGAGTCTTTGCTTTTGCATATAGTATAAAGTCACCGACCGTCAGCGCCTCTAGTGGCTGAATAAAGAAATGGCATGGGAAAAGAGAAATATAGGTCTAAGAATCGTTCTTTTTTTTCTTCTAAAGTGTACTATACCGCGTCGAAGGTGAAATGAAGCTCTCTTCGAGGTTGAGTTTTACATATATACGAGTTTTAGATGTGTCTGGAGTCCTGGATTATCTGTTCAACTACAAGATAAGAAGGTTTATATTGTTAAATTTATAGCTTCCAATTCATTAAATTGACTCAAAATTTGAATTTTATTATTTGAAATTTTTTGTCAACTAGATCAGACAGACGAAGTTGATTAACTTGTAAGGTGGCCGACCTTGATTTAATTTATCCTTAGAATACTAATTCTTACATTATTCTTAACCATAAATACTCGCTTTTGAATTTTATTTCTCCGTACTTCAACTCCATACTTAATCATCCTTGTTTTTGGACTTTATGGCACATATATATAAAATTAAATGCAAGTTGGTAAGCGATAAGATTGAGGCAGCTGCATTGAGTAAATGCCTGCATTTTGCTGTAGGGTTTCCGGGTTAAATTCGAGTCCGTAGCCACGTTAATGGTATCATCGTTAATATATTAGTAACAAACGTACAGAGCTTGTTAATTATTACTAAAACTTAAGACTATATAGCTCCGAAACTAGAAAACAAACTGATAAAAGTCGCGTAATTTTCCAACTTTCAGGTAGAAACCGTATTTTTGTCCACTTGGTAAAAATTATCAGCTTTACCGTCCACTGGTCATCCCACGTAAATCCGGACAAAATCCCCCAAAATTTCCCCCCTTTTTCCTTTTCTTTTAACAATCAGCACGATAAATATAAAACAAATAGAAAGTATATTGATACTGAAAGTTATAACAACACTATTTAATTTCTCACGTGATTTAGAATTCGCAAATATTCTCGAAGAACATAATTTCTAACCCACAATGCGTTAATCAAAATATTTCATAAATTTCTATCAGACTTTTTACAGACTTAGTTTTAGGAAAAATAACAATTTCGGTTTAACCCATTTTCGTAGGTATAGAGAACAATCCCCACTTGAACCAGAAAAAAAAAAGAAAGAGTAACAAATGAATCTTCACGCGAAGAAGGACACAAAAATACGCCGTTATTCGTTCCTGAGGCTGGAAAAACTAAAAAAATAAACCCAAAAAACGCGCCAAAAAGTGCTCTAGTTAGCACTTTTCAGAGCAATGGTGCAAAAGCCTCGTTCTCTCGTGTTTCTGGGACAAAATTATGGATGTTCGCAATGGGTTTCGATAAGTTTAAGGCTTGCCGCAGTAAGAGATAAGCGAGAAAAAAGGGGTCACGTATACGGACTGACCTCGACACCCAAGGGCCGTTTTGCGACAGAAACAAAAGTTTTCTCGTGGGTCGATCCTAAACTTCTTAAGTCCTTGGGAGATATAAATAAAAAACCAGGAGTGTATATTTCTTAACTTTTACCATATACCACGGTATAATAAATTTACAGGGAAAAGATGTGTACAGTTAGTTGGTCAAAACATCCGTGTTTAATCCAAGTACCTATTTCCAAATTATTACTTTCATGTTTTCGTCTAGGATGTTTTAAAAATTAAAAAAAAACTAGGCCTAACTTATTTTCCAGTCAAACTGAAGTTTTCATGCGAGAAGGTAGGACTAGTAGTCCACCAAAGGGTCAAAGTTTACTTTTAATTGAAAGTAATTTCATTTAGAGGCAGTTCTAACCCCAAATGTTCTAAATACCAAAAATACTAAAATTATTGCTAAATTACCCTATATAGTAACTTAAGGAGTAACTTAGTAAATTAGGGCCTCGCATCTCTAAGTAGGTATTCTAGTCAAATGACCTTTTAACCCTAAGAGTGGGGTGGCGTAGCGGTTAGCGCTTTCGTCTCGCAGCAAGAGGATCCCGGGTTCGATCCCGGACTGTGGCACCGGGTGAAAACCTGGGAACAAATCCTTCTGCGTAGAGTTTGCAAGTTCTCTCCCCGCTTGTTAAAAGGAGTTTTCCTCCGCGGTCTAACCCGGTTTCTCCTTTCCATAAAAACTTGCAGAGGTTAACGGTAATAGTTAGTATAGGGCGCTGTAGGTTAGCTGTGGCATAGGGGCTAGCCACCACCCCTCTATGCATTGTAAAGGGACCCACCTGTAAACAAGCCACAGGCTTAGAGTGGAAATCCCTTCTTAGACAAAGCTTAGATTATTATTATTAAACTTCTCCAGCAAAAATATCAACGCCTTTGTCCTTTGAAAGATAAAATTATCTCAGGAAAATCCTTAACCGGCGGACACTCAACCTTTCATTTCATGCCAAAGAAAGAAGGTTTTTGTCCCAACCAATCCGTATGAGGTTATACGTACACTTTCAGTAGACATTTAACTTTTCTGTTGTTAGTTATATATTGTTACATCCTTAAATAAAAAGACCCGAGTAGGGGATATATTCGGAGATAACGGAAAGAAGAGAAAGACTAAGAATAATTAAAAGGAATAATGGCCGCACGAGAAAGATAACGAGTTCTTTAATCGCGAGAACAAAAGTAGAAAGGTCACGAGGAAATGGGGGAAAGAAGAAGAAGAGTAGATTGTTGAGGAATTATACAGTTACGGAACGATCAAACCGGAAGCACTCTTAAAGGAAAGGGTCGGGTAACGTAACATTATACCTTAATTAAAAGAACGGCCCTTTTCTAAATATAAATGGAAAAATATTTAAAAAAAGTAAATGATCTCTTATTACAAAATGATTAGTACATTTAGTTAGTCTTAAAAATAATCAAGGACTACTGTGCCACTCGCCATTGGTTTAGTAGCCTCTGCTAGCCTGAACCTCCTACCCCAACTGAACCCTTGCCCCTCTCAGCCTGTGAGAATTCAACCAATCCCGTAGGGGTAAGAGGTTCTGGCTAGCAGACGCCACTAAACCAATGGCAGATGGCCTTTACCGGGAAGTTCCCGGATACTGTCACCACACTTATGAGATCTGCTCTCTCTAGCGTGGAGCAATGGTGTCAGGCGGTTAACCTTTCCGTTAATCCTGATAAAACTGTCCTTGTTCCGTTTACGAGGAAGAATACTAAGGATCTGTTCAATGATATCTCCTTCTTTGGCCAGGTCCTGACAAAGTCCTCCGAGGTAAAATACCTGGGGGTGACCTTTGACTGCAGACTCACATGGAAGCCGCATCTTGATCGGTGTATCAAGAAGGCCAAGATGCTTTTCTGGAGGACCAGGAGCTCAGTCGGCCAGACTTGGGGCCTCAACCCCAAGGCTGTACACTGGCTCTATACTGGGATCATCAGACCCATACTATCTTACGGGGCACTTGTCTGGTGGACAAGGGTCCGGCTGAAGACGGTGCAGGCTGCCCTGCGCAAGCTTCAAAGGCTTGCCTGCATTGGTGTTACAGGGGCCATGAGATCGACCCCAACTGCTTCCCTGGAGGTGCTTCTTGACATGCTACCTCTTCATCTTTTCATTGAGGAGGAGGCTGTCATGGGGGCCTACAGGCTCCACATTAATGGCTGTTGGGTTCCAAGACTTTGGGATTACAGCCATACGAAGCTCTTTCGGGAGTACGCTGCACTTGAGCCGTCGTTAACGATGTGCTCTGACAAAACCGTTACCAGCTTTGATTTCACTAAGCCATTCAGCATCCACTTTCCCAGTCGGGCCGAGTGGACTAACCTGCTGCCTCTTGGCACTGGGGGTGAAACTATTTGGTTCACCGATGGTTCCAAGACTGATTCCGGCGCTGGCGCCGGCTATTACTGCCAAACTACAAGGGTCGGTTTTTCTGCTTGCCTGGGCACCTTTGCTAGTGTGTTCCAAGCGGAAATTGCCGCGATCTGTTATTGCGCAGACTACTGCATTAACAAAGGGTATAACGGACGGACTGTGAGGATCTATTCTGACAGTCAGGCCGCCCTGAATGCGCTGGACCAGTGTCAGATTACCTCTCAACTGGTGCGCAGCTGCCTTGATCTGCTAGCGCAACTGGCGTCCTGCAACAGGGTTCTGTTGTACTGGGTGCCAGGGCATAGCGGTTATTATGGCAATGAGCAAGCCGATAGATTTGCGAAAAGGGGCGCGGAGGCCAAGCTCTTGGGGCCGGAGCCGGCCGTCCCCATCCCCTACGGGCATGTCAAACGGAGCCTGCATGACAGGATGACTGTCATACAAAACGAGCTCTGGCATGACATGGATGGCCAGAGACAGACAAAACAGTTAGTCAATGGTCCCTGCAGGTCTCGTGCTAGAGACCTAATTTCGCTCAGCAGATGGGATATTAGGCTGGCCACCGGTCTTCTGACCGGACACTGTCGGCTAAATAGGCACCTCCATCTGATGGGTCTTGCTGACGACCCCCTCTGCAGGTCGTGCCAGGAGAAGGAAGAAACATCCGCTCACGTACTTTGCGAGTGCGACTTCTTCGCCTCGCTTAGACTAGAACATTTTGATTCACACACTGTGGAGCCCTCGCGGGTCTCCTCTTTTACGGTGGAGCGAATTCTTCGCTACGCTGCGGCTACGGGCCTATTCAAGGCCTGATTTTGAGGTTGCACAATATGCCTTTGGCATCGGTGCTAGGGCGTGAGCCCCGCCTCATCAACAATAATAATAATGGCAGATGGCGCAGTAGTCCTTGATTATTTTGAAGGCTAATTAAATGTACTAATTATTTTGTAATAAGAGATAATTAATTTTTTCCAATAATTTTCCTTTTATATTTAGAAAAGGTATAATGTTACGTTACCTTAACTTTTCTTTTAACGAATTCCGTTGTCAACCCTAACCATCTTAACTCTTGGAGGAACGGAATTAAAAGGGGCGTGGCCATAAAGAGATAAGATTTCGATCGCGCGAAGGTCAATCTTGAGGCAGAACGGTTTAGCTTAATTAGACGGGAGCCACTAAATAGCATTTTCCAAAGTATAGCACGCGCTAGCTCGCGTGCTTTTGCGTCTCGGCAAGCAATGGCAACCGCTAGCTGCTTGCTCTTTTTTTCTTTTTTCTTTTTTTTTTTCAATTACACGGTTCAGGGAATTCTGACGTGTAGAGAAGAAGAGAGAACGTCGGAAACGAAAGCAAAAGTTAAAACTTCCCAACCCCTATGAATTTATCGTAATACTCCATGAATATAATTAGTCGCTTCCAATTTTTATATCTCATTCGGGTTTTAAGGGAAATGTAGTATATTTACGTTAAATATTCTAGTTAGATCAGGGTTAATTCTTCAAAAAGAGAAGAAAGCTGAAGGGAAGCTAACTGGAACTAATACGAACCAGAGCTATCGTTACATCCTTTTTCTTTTGCTGTGCTAAACTTATTTGCCTCCTCCTATCCTGCGCTTGGAATACGAGAGCCTGCATCTGAGAACTTGAGAAGCCAAACTAACATTCGGCGTTGAACAAAACTTCCATCCTACCCCCCCCCCCTAGGTCTTAATTTTGTATTTACGCGAATTATCTGCGAATACACTGATAAATGGGATGTATGGTTTCTTATAAATAGGAAGGTAACTTCTGAAGTATTAAAGATACTAACGCGAATACCCAAGGTGAATGTAATCTTTGATTATGTCTGTATTAACATTATCATAAATTCATAAGATATATTCCATAAGTTTGTCACTGGTTACTGAGCGCTTATCATGAAGTGACGTAGGTGAAACACCTGGTGAGACGCTGTCCAAGGCTTAGTAATGCAGACTAAATAGGAAGAGATGGACTGCAAAACCGAGTGTAGTCAATTCTCGCTTGTCGTTCTCGAATTTTCTCTCATTAAGTCTCTGGCATTACGAACTATAGGTATTGTCATACTTATGGAGCATATCTTATAAACTTATGACATTATCTACCACATAAATAATGGTGTTTCACCTTCATATCTTTCTTAGGCTGTTATCATAGCGTTATAATTATTTAAAATTCAAAAGGGGTAAGCTAACAACGATAAACTTGAATAGCCTAGGTAAAAATACATGAAAGAAAAAAACATAAATCTTTTGTGGTTCGACTTCCTACTTACTCTCCTGGGCAAGATAAATACCTCAATACCATTCGTTTTCGCAACTGATCGACGTACGGAACGCGACATTTTTCCCCCATAGGAAGAAAACTTCGCTCGGAGAAGAACAATGCTTATAAACAAAACGAAACAACAAAACAGGCGAGTGCTGAGGGAGGGTCGAACAGAGAGAAGTTATAAATATATTAAGAGAGTCCCCGATAAACCAAATGTTACACGCTTCATTGCGCCCAGCAATGCCCTGCCTTACCCGTCCGCCATCCTTCTCACTCTCTCTCTCTTCTAACCACGACGCCCCACTGCGCCCACCCGGGTTTTCCTAAATTTCCTGCCTTACCATACCTTCGTAGGCTAAGTCTTATAACAGAAGTTGGTTTTCCGAAGTGTTCTTTAGCCAGATTTCTCTAGATTCAGCAGTGAGCACGTATGAGAAGGAGGATTGAAGAGAGCAACTTCTGTCAGCCCCCTCTTCATATTTACCCCCTTTTAAATTTCCTTCTTAGAGGATCACGTGACGTCTGGCTCCTCGGATGTGCGCCGAGGTAGGTGCGCGTGCGAGAGAGAGAGATGGGGCTGTACCGTTATAGTTTCCTTCCCTCTTTGACTATTCTTTTATACGTTCTCGCTGGGTTCAGGCTCCTATCTGTATCCACGGAACTGCCTCTATTATTACCACTAATGACCGATTTTAGTTGTCAATTGAAATTTTCAAAAGTCTGGTTACGTGCGTACGTCACTTCGGGACACTCGCTTCTGACGTATAGGTTTTCCTGATAGATATAAAAGCGTTATGGCCGGTGTTGCAGCTAGGGACGAATTGCTCGCGGTATAAGAACGTATTATCAATCACAGTTGATGTCTACCCTCGATTCATCATCAAACAGATGGCAAACCCAAACGTTACTCACGCACTCCCCAAGAAAACGACTCTACCTTCTTCTTCTTATAGCTTTCTCCCTCTCTCTTTTTCTTCATCCCATTCGCTTCTCACATTTTCTTCTGAACTGATTTGTTTGGTAAAAGCACAAGGGGTAACGATTTGTTTGTGTGGTTTTGTCCTATTTATTTTCGTACAAAAGTTACAGTAAATTCTTTGCATTGTTTAATTTTTAATGTGCAGGCCTATATATTTTTTTAAATTTGAAATGTGGAAACAGTGAAACTTTATGGTCGTATAGGTTATTTTTAACTTTTATAAATACCTTAAATTCTTATATTATTTGACTTTAAAATATCTTTTAGCCTACGACTAAGATTATCTGGCACTCTCTTTACTTCCTATTTCTTTTGCTATTATCAAATTTGCAATCCTTTGACATCGTATGAAGTCTGAAGAACCTTTGTGGAAATTTCTGAGAACAAATTCTTGCCCTGGCACGAAGTAAACTAGGTATTTTAGTTTATTTAGAATCAAGACTTATGAAAAACCATTAATTACGAACCCCACATTGCAAGATCTAAATTGTTCTCCTATATTAGTCTAAGCGGTATTCGCATTAAATACTTTAATTATGATTCTTGGAACCTTCTACTGTTTTCTGGACTAGATAAAAACATTTTCAAGAATCTTACATTCTTCGTCGTGTTTAGTTCCAAAAGATGAAGATATACGAGGAAATACTCGCAGTGAAAAACGGGCAAGCAAAGGCTTAGAAACTTTATTAAAGCTTAATTCAATATCATATTGTGCGTTATGAATATCCATACACTAATTCTAGATCAGCAAGCGGAACAGTATTAGTAATTAAATTTACCAAAAATCAGAAAACAGAAACACGCGAGATCAAATGGTTAATTCGTTCACTTGTTTTAAAGTAATTAATAGAAAGTGAGGCCGAGTGAGATTCGGGTTCCTAAATCACGCCTTTCTTTTAATTCGCTCTATTTCATTAGACAAACTATTGCAGGCGCTAAATAGATCAAGTCTCTCGTATATATACATGCCCTCTCTCTTTCTAACGCTAACCACTCTTTCTTCCGGTGGTTTGACCGCTGACCAAGTGATGGGTCGACACCACACACTCGCGCTCCAAATGAATTAGAACGTCACCGTCACGTATATAAGGGCGAGGGGTCAGGCGGTCAGTTGGCGGTCACCCAATAAAGATGGAGGGGAAAACCCAAAACTTCGATCGGACGCATTCGCTAAATGTTTTCTCCCTCGTTCTATTTCACTCCCTGACCAATACGTGTTGCGGCTTTACCCCCCAACACTAGAAGGAATTAATTCAAATCCCTTATGAATATTGCTATATTTCTAATTAACTCATCCTTGAAATTAATTACGACATAAGATAAAAATTAATCACGCATTTAGATAATAAATGAAATGAAATTAGGCCCCTTTTTTATTCCAGCTAAAGCGAATAATAATGAATTTTTATTTATTTATTTTTTTATTTTCACTCTCCTCGAAATCGGATTAATTTACGGCAGGATAAATTCACTTAATCTTCCAGCCCTTAACGAAAAAGTGACGCGTATTATTATAGGTTTTCTATTCTAGAAGAAAAGAAAGGAGGAAGAGAAAGTCATTGGAAAACGCTAGAAATATATTCAAGTTAACTAGAAGTATATTAGTGGTAGTAAATAGTATTTATTATTACTGAAACCATTTTATAAGATATGTTCAAAAGGTATGACACTACCTACACAAGTTCGTAATGCTAGAGACTTACAGCTCGAGCTAGTCCAAGAACGACAAGCAAGAATTGAAGTTCTACACTCGGTTAATTTTGCAGGACTCCATCTAGTCCTATTTAGTCTGTACTAAGCCTTTGACAGCGCCTCACCAGGCGACGCTTTACTTCGAATCTATGACCTACGACACTTCATGACAGGCTCCAGTTTGTAACCAGTGACAAACTTATGGATGAACATATCTTATGAACTTATGCTGAAATAAAATGCCTTCGTGCCACGACTTACTTCAATAAACAGTCCTTTGCTTGATATAAATTCGGGGAAGACGCTGGCCAGCATTCCCTAATACTTCTTCAAAAAGTCAAGAAGTAATTTTTCTTCCGCTTTATCAACGACTTGACTCTTTTTTTTCCTTCTTCTCTTTACATCTTCTTCTCTCCTAGGCTAGAAGACCTAGGATACTAGGGTAGGTACTTTTTAAACTAAAGCGTTTTTCAACCGTGCCCTATCTTCTACGCGATCCAAAGAAGAGAGAGAGAAGATTGGATAAAGCAAAAGAAAGAAGAAAAAAAACCTCCTTAGAAACTTGGAAAACACTGGAGTCTCTTATTGAAAAACAAAACTTAATTTCTTCATTTCCCTCGTGAGATAGTGAGAGAGAGAGAGATAGAGAGAGAGAGAGAGAGAGAGAGAGAGAGAGATAGAGAGAGAGAGCGCTTCAGCTAGTTTCTTCTGATTATTTCCCGCCCTTAACTCTCCATTTCTATCTTAATGAGACGGAGGACCTTTAGGAATTAAAAGTAAGCCAAGACCATGCAGCGCGCGCTCTTGAAGTTTCTCTTAACGTTACGTTGATTCCCAAATTCCCAGCTGTTTATAAGTAGGCCCTAGTTCTTTCGCTGGTCACCTTGCATGGTTGCTAACAGAAATACCTGAATATTATTTTATATAGAAATAGTTCAGGTATTGTAACACTTTTGAGTAACACTATAAGAATTAAATTTCGCCTCCACACCCAGTGCATCCTCCCTTGTCAATATTTACGACACCATAGGCTACGTGACAATCGTCACGTAGTCGTTCGACTTTAAAGAAAAGAGTTACGCTCGTCTTAGTAGTCCTGAAGGAGCCTGCAGGTAGAAGGTGTGGCGGGAATTACTCTCTCGTCTATCGGACCTCACGATATGACCGACCGCTTATGAAACGTGCGCGAATGTCGCGCGTACGAACCAAGGACGAAATCGAAGAGCGCATCATCGAACTAATTAAATACGGTACCGTATACAGCCTTTTTATGTACTACTCAAGGAAACCAAAATCTGAGTTAAGACAAAGTGTTTACTTTTGAACTAAGAACGATATATATATATATTATGTTTTCAATGTTGGCACTTAATGCTTAGTACCCTAGACATCCACTTAAAGAATAATGAATTAACAACTTAAATAAACATAATTAAATAAAAAGTGTCACATTTTGGGGGTCCGTCCGGGATAGGGCCGCATTTGTAACTCATCGTGGGTTATTCAGACCGAAGGTGCTTATGTTTGGCCTCACCACCGCCCCTTCAACATTTCAACGTATGATTGATCGTCTCTTCGCACCATTACGTCATGAAGGAGTTAGTGCTTATCTCGACGATCTGATAGTTATATCGTCAACTTTCAAAGAACATATGGCTACCTTACATAAAGTCTTTGCGACCCTCAGTAACGCTGGCCTCACCGTAAAGGCGAGTAAAACCAAATTTTGTCAAAAAGAAGCTTCCTTATTGGGTCACCTAGTATCCGAAAAGGGCGTTATGGTAGATCCCGCGAAGACTACAGCCGTTAGCGAGTATCCCGTTCCTAGGAATGTCAAGGAATTGAGAACATTCCTGGGAATGGCTTCTTATTATCGTCGTTTTATTGAAGGATTTGCGAAAATTGCAGATCCTTTGCATGCGTTATTACATAAAGACACCGAATGGAACTGGACGCAACTACAGCAATCTGCATTTATTACCCTTAAACAATCTTTAACATCTGCCCCTATTCTCGTGCCCCTTCTATTCTAAGCCCTTCATTGTATATTGCGATGCATCGAAAACTGGGCTAGGGGCAGTACTGTGCCAGTAGGAAGGCCGAAAAGAGGTGGTCATTCAATACGCCAGCTCTTCTCTAAACACAGCCGAACGTAACTACTCCGTCACGGAACGTGAGTGTTTAGCTGTTAAATGGGCAATACAAAAATTTCGTCCCTATATCGAAGGTGGTCAGGTGGAAGTGTTTACTGACCATAGCGCCCTTCAGTGGCTTAAAGCCGCTCGTGATCCAACCGGAAAACTAGCACGATGGAGTTTGATTATCCAGCCTTACGTTTCATCCATAAAGCACGTTCCAGGTGGGAACAACGAGGTAGCGGACGCGTTATCTCGTATTCCGAGGGTTGACGAACACGAGTCGCTGGTCGATTCGAACTCTGAAACCACGGAAAATCCCACCTTGGCGTCGACAAGTTTGGATTTGGGTGTGAGTTTTGATGAGGATATCATCATCCAGGCTCAAACCGCCGACACGAAACTAACCGCTATCAGAAACTATCTTGAAAATCAAACCCTTCCACCTGACCCCCAGTTAACAGACTTGGTAAAGTCAGTAGCATCGAAATGTGCGATTATTGACAACATCTTATATAGGGATATCTTACGAGGTCAAGAGAAGGATCAATCCTATCGTATCTGGCTTCCTACGGCCTTAATTGCAACTGTCCTTCAGTTAAACCACGACATTCCCATTTCTGGGCATTTAGGGATTTTTAAAACATTGCGCCGCATCCAGTCGCGTTATTTTTGGGAAGGTATGACCCGTTCCGTTGCGCAATATGTCCGTTCTTGCGTCCCGTGTCAGACTCATAAAAATCCGCAGCGTGCACCTGCCGGATTTATGAAGTCAGCTTCTCCTTCTGACCCGTGGCAAGTAGTGTCCATAGACCTTAAAGGACCGTTTCCTGCAAGCAAGCGTGGCAATACCCAGCTTCTTGTTGTTCTCGATTGCATGACCAAATGGGTGGAGCTCTTCCCTTTGCGTCGCGCAACAACCAAGGCAATTACCACTAAATTGGTAGACGAAGTCTTCACCAGGTTTGGTGTACCCACCTCAATAATTAGTGACAACGGTAGTCAATTTTGCAGCAAAATTATGAAAGCCGTCTACGTCACTCTTGGTGTTCACCATAAATTTACCTCATTTTATAGTCCTCGCGGCAACCCTGTTGAACGCTCGAATCGCACCATTGGCACGATGATTTCCACGTACGTCACAAACAATCATCGTGAATGGGACTTAGGGTTACCGGTTACCCCAGCTCGCTATGGCCATTCGCACAGCCCCCCAGGACACGACAGGTTATACCCCTGCGTTCCTCAACTTTGGCCGTGAACTCAGAGCACCCTTTGATATAACTCCTGCTGTTTCTCCTGAGAAAAACCCCTCGACCGACAATATTCAGGCATACGCTACAACATTACAGGATCGTGTAACATCCGCAATTGATGAGGCGAAGGCCAATATGTTACTAGAACAGGACAGGCAGGCTAGTTACTTTAACCCCCGACGTCGTGATTTTGAATTTGAGGTTGGTGATTCTGTCTTGCGCAAGACTCATTTCCAGTCGTCAGCTGGTGAAAGATTTAATGCAAAACTTGCTCCCAAGTGGGATGGCCCATTTATGATTGGCGAAAAATTGTCGCCTCTAACTTATCGCTTAACCAATGTTGGTCATAAACGTACCTTAAAGGGAACCTATCATATCACCCAGTTAAAACCGTTTATTCATCGTGCCCCCCAAGGCGCCGCGCCTTCGGCCCCTGTGCCCAGTTTTGGCCGCGATTTGACTTCCCCTACTCCTAGTGCCCCGAGCATTGCTGATTCTGTAGAAAGTGACCAACTTTCATATCATCCGCGGCTGCGGCCCAGGAATAGGCTTACAAATAGGGTTATATACCCTTCTCGTATCGCGTGACCATTAATATGATTTCTTTTGATTTAATTGCTATATCTGGTCTGTTTTTGATTGATTTAATTGTTCAATATGAGTTGTTTTTGATTGATTTAATTGTTCAATATGAGTTGTTTTTGATTGATTTAATTGTTCCTTATGTTTGCTTTTTGATTTAATTGCTTTATATCTTTTGGTTTTTTTTTTGATTGTCATTGCTTGATTGATTACCCGTTGTTTTTCAATTTTTTTTGTGCGCGCCTTTGGTTTCCTTGTCTCCATCGTTGGTGTTTCCGTTCGTCGTCGAACGCGGTCGTTCGATCCTTGGTGTGGGGGAGTTGTAACACTTTTGAGTAACACTATAAGAATTAAATCTCGCCTCCACACCCAGTGCATCCTCCCTTGTCAATATTTACGACACCATAGGCTACGTGACAATCGTCACGTAGTCGTTCGACTTTAAAGAAAAGAGTTACGCTCGTCTTAGTAGTCCTGAAGGAGCCTGCAGGTAGAAGGTGTGGCGGGAATTACTCTCTCGTCTATCGGACCTCACGATATGACTGACCGCTTATGAAACGTGCGCGAATGTCGCGCGTACGAACCAAGGACGAAATCGAAGAGCGCATCATCGAACTAATTAAATACGGTACCGTATACAGCCTTTTTATGTACTACTCAAGGAAACCAAAATCTGAGTCAAGACAAAGTGTTTACTTTTGAACTAAGAACGATATATATATATATATTATGTTTTCAATGTTGGCACTTAATGCTTAGTACCCTAGACATCCACTTAAAGAATAATGAATTAACAACTTAAATAAACATAATTAAATAAAAAGTGTCACAGTATTCGTATTTAAATTCTCTTCAAGGGTATCTTCATTTCTGTAAAGACTAAAGAGATATGCGATAAATGTGATAATATAATTAAAAGAACTCGCCTCAACTTTGACCAATAATTGAAACATGAAAATTTATATCTCTAATGAATAGCTAAAATTTAATTTTGTTGGTCAAAGCACGTGATTGCGTATAAAGGTCAAAAGTTCAAGGTAGACATATACTCCAATATAATTAAAAGAAATCGCCCCAACTTTGACCAATCATTGAACCATCAAAAATTTATATCTCTTAATGAAGAGGTAAATTTTAACATTGTTCCTCAAAACACGTGATTGCGTAAATAGTTCAAAAGTTCAAGGTAGACATATACTCCAATACCAGGTGTTTAATGCGTATATTTTAACAACAGAATAGTATTGTTTATTCCTATTTACATTATATTTAACTAGGTAAAATATCGTGTAAAAGATTTTTTTTGGCCAAACTCGTTTCGAAATGGCGCGAAAATTGGTCTACAATTAAAACCGACTGTCCACCCTACAGCGTCTGGAACAGAAGCTTATTTAGAAGAGCCCCTATTACTCCAGGGAAATATCTATTTTCGCGCTCGAAAGAAAGTCAGTTCAGAAAAGGGGGAAGAAGAAGAATAAAAAAAGTCAGTTGAGATAGCGGAATTGCGTTTAAAACTAACTGTATACACTCTTAAGGTGCCCTGCATGGTAAGGTGCCACTCAAACGCCCCCTTCTCGCAGCTTCTAAGCGTCCTTTCTTAAACTCGAGTCTCCCCAGACTTCAGTAGCTTGCTGCGTGGATCTACTTCTTACTTTGGCTATTGAGGCGGAAAAGCTTGGCGTAGAGGCAGTGACTCTCTGTAAGTCTTATACCCCTGGACAGTTTAGCGATTCACCGACCGATAGGGTTAGGCTGAAGCGTAAGCTTGGCGAGCTTAATTAAGGTAAAGTAACCTATCACTCATGCTAAGATAATGAACTGTCAAGGGCCACGCTGCCAAGAGAAGGATGGGACCGTGCTTTGTACGGACGGCTCTTTTTATAGACTCATTTCATGGATATCAGAAATATACGATGTTCCCAAAAAAGGGCAGTTATAGGATCGAAGTTCAAAAATCTTAACTTCTATGACAATTTTCCCTAATGGACACCGGGGTACAAGTTATGATGAGGGTGTTAAAAGGATGGCAACCACTTAAATTTAACTTAGTAATTGAAAAGCTGAAAATGGGAGGAGCTATAGGGTGTGACGTACGAGTACCACATTGCTGGTTTAAATTGTTTAACAACTTCCAATATGGTTACCCGAAGAGATAGAAAGATGTGATGACAGAACAAAGATATTTTTAAATATCACAATACTATATGTTTTTCTCTTATATCTATGAATATCCTCTCTTTTCTCATCCAATTTTAGCTGACCAGAAACTTTTACATAAATATAAAAGACTAGCAGCTAGCTAGCTCTTCCCTAAAGTCGTGGTACTGCGTTTTTATCTCGTTGCGCCTCTCAGAGGATCTTTAAGAGCTTCCGGGATCCATCCATACGGGATTTTACGCGTCGAACCGGTTTAATTTAATAGACTAAAGTTTTAACACCGTGCAGTTACTTCATGCACTCCGTCTGGGGGTTAAGTTTTTCTTATTTTCTAAAAAATAAAATGAAGGGTTATTCGAGGTCAAGAAAATATGACTCACTCAAATCGCCTTAATACGGTGTATCCTACGCTATCCTTATACACTCACTTTCCGTTAGTCCTATTTGCTTTTGATACTATATACAGTGTGCTATTAAAATGTTGGTAGTACCGCGGGTTCTATGGAAGATTTTGAGTCAAAAATGTTAAATTATGACATTTTGACTCATCAAGGGCTGCCGTTTAAAAGTTATTAGCATTGGAGTGTTTTACGGATGACCCTTTAAATTTAATTAAGAAACTGAAAGACAATACTAATTTAATTAAGGGGTCGTTAGTAAATAAATCTAATCACAACTTTAGGGTAAAATGCATCATAGAAGTTATATTTTTGGTATCAAAATTGATTGCCCATAAAACCCGCACTGTGCATCGTTCGTTCCTATAATTACCCTTTTTTATACACCCTGTATATCTGTTTATTTTTTTCATCGCAAGATGAATAGTAATGCGAGGAAATTTCTCTAGATTGGAATACCAAATTTAATTCGAAATGTTTTCCTTAAAAAAACACCGCGAGGTGACAAACCGGCCGGATTCAACGTTTCTCTCGTTGAATCTGGTGAATTATATTTATTTTAAAAAAGAGCCTTCGGGAAATGGAAACGAGGTTTAGAAAAATCACGTAAGTGCATGAGCTTGGGAAAAAAGAATTCTTTTATTTACTTTTGATGCGCCGGGAAGACTCCACGAAACGGAGGATCTCATCTTAAATGTTATTTTGTTAAAAATAACGAATTTTCTCTGGAATGCCGCGCTCGAGATGGAAAATATAGCAATGGCTTATAGTCGTAGCTGTAGCTGACCTAGTATGTATTCATTTATCACATGAGTAATGAGCTTCTCAATTATTTTATGATATTATTTCAACTCTGCCTTTAAACTTTAAACAAATTACAAGACTATCTTTATTTTTACTTTTTTATTATTAGGCCTAGAAATAGCGTATTAAATTATGAATATTTAAAATTGAAAATCAAAGAAATTAATAACAACATTCATATTCATGTGAATATGGATTAAAACTCTTAAGTGAGATGAGAAAATTGGTTCTCTTATAATTTTTGTTTTAACGAGGTCCAGGATTATGCGTTTCACTACACGCGTATACTGAGGTTTTTGCGAATACAATTTTTGATTACAACATTTGGTTCAACATAGAAATAAAAGAATCTTTTGGTTATAGAGCGCCAGAAATGAGAACGACATGAAAACGTTGCTAAGTCTATCAGAAAAACAAATATTTTCAATCGTATTTTAGAACTAGACTAGATGGAATTGGTTCTCCTCGTTGTGTATTTTGTTCAAAAATTTTCTGTTCGTCTTGTTTTTGAAAGAACTACAAAAAACTCCGTAGAAATATAGTCTAGCTTTAACTCTTAGTTTACATTTGAATGGGTCTGAGTTTCAGTGGGGTATCCATCGCTTGGGCAAAATAGTTTGGGTGAATTTTATTTGACTATTTCTCGAGGGATAAGTCAGGAGGGGGGCGTATCTCTGGCATTTGCTAGCTGCACCACCGGGCTTTTCAACGTCATGAAACGTTGCATTGCATAGTACGGCGTTTATATGTGGAGTATACACGTTGTAAAAGTACGTCCGTTAAGGGGTTTCACGAGTGAGTTGAATAAAGGATTGTAAACAAGGCTTCCAGACCCATTTAAAACCCGGTTTCTAGAACTTGCGATTCAATCATTGAGTATTTCTACGATTGTATTGAGAAGAAATCTAGGCAAGAACTGAATAAAAACTCCCTTATTGGATTTTTTCGCTTACCATATTTAAAAAAAATTAATACTTGAAAATATTTCAAGCCATTTAACTGAATGATGACGACATAACTGCGCCATCTTGTGGTGGAAATATCTGTAGCTCACCTTAATAGTTTAGTATTTAAATTGTGGCAACTTATCTAACTTGTATCTAGTAAGAATTTTAATTTAATATATATATATGTATATGAAATAATTTCCCACCCAGATAAGTTCACTTCAATAAGGCCCTAACATCTTTATATCTTCAGGGTTTAAAAAAAATGTAGATGTGCATGTAGCATTATAAGAAAATAGAAAAATAGGTTTTGGACTGTATTCAACGTTCTCCGAAGTTTCGCTAGCCTGACCAGTATGTTGATGTCGTGCAGGCTGCGAGGGAGGCGCTACTCACTTGGGCATAAACACGGAGATTCTATTTAAATGCTAATTTAGTCCGTAAACGGAACCGTATTCCTCCTCTTTTTCAGGGCCAATCCCGCATCTAGCTTTTCTTTTCCTCATTCTAAATAGGCCGCGGAAATTATATCCCCTGCAACGCCAGCCAGAGCACACTCCCAGTTCCTTTTCAAACGTGTACACGCTTCCGTTTCGTCCCTCTTTTTTGATGATTTTTATTTTTTCAAAATTGTTTTTATTCGCGAAATGATTTTTTTTTTATTTTATTTCGATTCCAAAAGTGAATTAACGCAAAAGTTTGAAATAAATATACGTCAGTTATCTTAAGGGTGCCCCTGAGGGCAAAACCTCATAGAACATTTTCGACTCCATAGAACCATTCAACTGTACTTCGATCCTAACATCCTGTTTTTTTTTGTTAACACTTTATATAACTAAGACAGATAAAAATAACAAAACGTGAGGAGGGGCAGGAAATTGAATAATTCATTAGTTTCCGTTTAATTCACTTTCGAAATTTTTTCCCCTAGTCCTTAAACTAGTATACAATAGAGCCAACCTTCTCAAAGAGATTTCTTTTTTTCAAAAAAGTTTTATATAAGCATTTTTTTTATATTTGAAGCCAAAACCGATAGAGAACGAGAAAAAAAATATTTGCCATTCAATGTATCCCCGATTTACATTTCCCTTCTCTTTTGTTTTAACCTCGTAATAGACCCATTGAACCTTCACAAGAAACTTTGGTCAAACAAAGTTCAAACTCTTTTTGTGTTTGCAAAGACTCTGAGAGTGTGTGGGCATGCAGTTTATCTTAGAAATTCATTACCATTTTTCTTATTAATTCAAACCTCTTTTGTTTTACTTGAACTGATTTTATGAACCGATAAAATCCAGCGATGTCAAAACCCGTATTTATGAGTTGTATCAGAAGTGAGATGAGACTAGAAGTGAAGGGCTCTAGCATTGATAGTGGATCCTGGCACTAGTGAACAAATTTGAGGATTTTATGCCGCTTCCCACGCGCCTACACTACTGAGAAAAAAATTGGTCGAGTTCCAAAAACATTTCCTACCCCCTTCCCCTCAACCTAAAGCGGCCGAACACGGACGCGGCTCCTTGAATCTAGTTCGGCCGTCTACCACCGCGAGCGTCTCACGTTTTGGAGGGAAAATTCAGAAACCGCTACCAGAGGGCCAACCGTTCTTGTGTTATCAAGAATATTCACTTTCGCCGAGTGAAGAATTTGGTTCGCTCAGTACTTCTAGTCTCATCTCACATCTGGTTGTATATAGTAACGTGTGTATCAAATTATGAAGGGTAGTAGCTCCGATAACGTCGTATTTTGACGTAAAATGGAGTTAAGTTTGGCTCACGAAAGGTTTTGTTGCTTAAAAATATTAGAAACAGTTTTACCTCCTGTGGCATAGGCCAGTTGTAAAACTTTCGAATTAAATGAAACTTTCATTCAAGAAAATTAATATGTAAGGACGCTTAAATTATTCATGAATCATTTTTCATTTGCATTTTCAATTGAAAAAGAAACAACAACGTTGGATTTGCTACATTCGTAAAATTTTAGTATAATTTGATTTTTCTTTTGAAGAAAATTGTTTACTTTCGAATATACTTTATAGACCTAGTTAAGACTCAATAAACGAGGGATTCTCAGCGAATTTATTCTTTCCTTTTATTTTAATATATGGTTCCCTGGTCTTACGGTAGAAGAAATCCTAAGAAATCTCTAAGGGACTTTAAGAAATGTCGACAAAAGAGAGTCTTGATGGATTACCTTACCTAGAAAGTATGAGATAGCTCATGCCCTCCATACAAGTGTATTGAGAAAGAATGAATTTTTCTTCCAGCCACCGCGTAAACCGCGGAAAACATTAAGTCACCGCATCATCACTAAAGATAGTTAAGCTCTGTCATTTATCCCTGAACTCTGAGGTGGGGAATATATATAATATAAGTAATGAATGTCAACTCCATGAGGTCTTAGATAGAACACATGAAGTAGTAGTCTGTAAAGGCCTTCTTCGAAATTTAGCCAGTGAAATGTCCACTATAATAATAGCCCATGGAATATTCCTTTCAATATTGCCTACCCCTTTCCATCCACGAAAACCCTAAACGAATTTAACCCACTATGAAAAAAGCAAAAATAATAATAAAAAACCATACAGTAAAAAATAAATAACGCTAACAATTTAAGCTTTCCCAGTAGGGCTGACTTATAAATCTCCTAAAGTGGTAAACTTTGCCTGTACGATTCCTTCTTGCTCTTTCTCTCTCTCTGGAAGTTTAACGTCTCTTCTCTTCTAGTAGCGGTTTTGATATACTTATACATCCAGAAGATTAATAACCGTTGGACATTTATTCTCCAGGCCGAAACTCCAGAGGGAGCTGAAGAAAAACGTAAAAAACAAACTCTAGGTACAAAGATTTACCGACTTTGAAAACGACAATAATTGTAGAAAATGCCCTCCTCCAATATTTGACGGGCGAAAAACGTTACTTATTTTTATCGTGTCAAGGACTTATTGAGGTTTATTTGTGAGATAAAGAACGTGGGTTAAAGTTTTTTGTTACCAGCATCTCAAGAACGAGTACCAGATTAAATGAAACCCTCTCTGTTTTGGTTAAGGTTTTACTAGGGCTTGTTTTTTTCTTTAGACGTAACTTAAGTAAGAGCATTGTACGTCTCGCCTTTTGGATTGTCGCGAACCTTGACTAGCTGCCGAAGTGGTGGTAAGATTAAGGGTTAAGGAGAAAAGAAAAAAGGATGTTAGGACGTTAGAGACAGGAAAGATCAAAACAAGATCGCGGCCAGCACCCAACACAGGCAGGCAGTCAGACGACTTAGTGAGAAGAAAAAGCAACCATCCTTTAGTTCTGGATCGGTTGCCACTACGCTATTCTACGCTATTCCAAAGAGGACCCATTTTTCTTATAGAAAAATACTGAAAGACACGGATATGTCTAAAGTAGATGGATAAGATACTAATGGACTGAAGAGCTCCGTATTATTCTTCTTTTTTTCTCTATTGAATTGTTTTTATTTTACAGGGATGAGAGAGTGAGATGAGGCGAGATAACGCAAGAGGTTTTTCTTCTATCTCTAATAGAGCATTCCATTAATAACATTTAATTATATTCTTAAATTCCATCTACATGTTACGGTTTTGTTTATATCGACAAAGAAATCACCCCTGCATTAGGAGCACTAAATGACCCTAACCATGTTATAAAACTCTTTTATAATTAAAAAAATTATATACATTATTTCTTGAGAAAAAAACATCCAATTAAAACCTTGATACCCTCTTAACTTTAATCTGACGTCACGGATAATGTTTAGATAAATTAATTACCATATCAGCCAACGCGCAATTTAAATTTTTATTATGATAATAAAACCAAAAATTTTTCGAAAGCCGGGTTTAGTGGGAAAAGTCTTTTAATTAAGTTGTTAGGGAAGATGCCACTGCAACGAGCGAAGAATAAAATTATAGCAACTATATCTTCATCGTTTTTTAAGAAGCCTGGCCCGCTTAAAATACGGAGGCAATTAAGATAATTTGCATAGTTGCGGCTGCTCCCCTCATCCTGATGTGATTACCAAGAAAAATTATTAAGAAAGTATAGCCTATTTAATTTTTTCTCATCTTAATTTTAATTAGTTTTTCTTACGGAAACTTATTAAAAATAAAACGCCCACGCGTTTTAAGATGAGTTAAATTTAATGTTAGAATAATTCATTTCGTACCCACTGCCTACTCAAAATTAAAACCTTAATATGAAATATTAATTTGGCAGTTTTATAAACAGTGTTGCGATAAACTTTATATGAAGGTATGTAAGCAAAGATTTTTAATATAGATGAGTTAGGTATAAGTTTACATTTCTCTGATGACATGCAAAACAGTTTAAATTATGTTATCAGGTTTTCTACAAAATTACCTCGTGTTTAAAATTGCGTACTGGATTATACATTTATTTACTTTAGAAATTTTTATATCTTATTATTTGAAAGCGAAGAGAATTCCATTAACTACTTACAGAGAAACCCAGCACACAGGCGGCGTTTGGTTAAGTCCCTCGCGCCAAGAGGCAACGCTAGACGGAGCTAGAGCTCATTATACGAGGGAGATGGAAATTTTATAACCCAAGAAGGTGACCTCCCCACACTTGTGGTGTTTGCTTGTCTTCTGGAATTAATGGAATGTTCTATACTCGAGTACTTTAATTAATATCTAAAAATTAAGTAAATCAAGTTGCGCAACCTCTTCTTTTTCTTTCTTGATGACCTTAACACGATAACCATCATTCGCGGAGTCGGGTTTTCCACCTCTTTTTTTTATCCTCGCTCGTTTTAATGCGTAGACTGCCCTATTCTTTTCCTCTTAGCGCTTGTAAGCTAATGTAAACATATTTCATTTGGTGAGCAAAGATGGAGAAGAGGAAAAATACGTTAGATCGCAGTTATTAAAGAAAGGGGACAACGAAAAACTCTTTTCTCTCTCTCTCTCTCTCTCTCTCTCTCTCTCTCTCTCTCTCTCTCTCTCTCTCTCCTTTCTGAGAGAACGTCCAACACTTTATGGTATATATACTGGCGCCTAGAAAGACTCCACCGAAGTTGGGTGTTATTTTAACATACAAGTACCAAGAGGGGAGAAAATGATCTTACCTTCTCGTCCAAGATGACATAGTTGAGGAAAAATTGTGAATTGTGGGAAAATCAGGTTTGTGGGGACAGGGTGAAATTCAAATCAATCAATTTTTTCTAATTATAAGACAAATTTTAATATTGAAACATCCATGCAGGAAATACCTCCGAATTATTTTAAAATTCAAATTAGTTTGATGAGATTTCATGGGTAATTTGAAATTTGCACCTCCGACCAATCACGTAACGCCCCGCCTACTTGTTATCATAATTCACGTGACGTTCTCAATGTCGAATGATGAAATTTAGCGCGAGATTTGATAAAAATTGCGCGCGATGTTACAATCGTGGCGCGAGATAAAGAGCGTGCCACAGAATGAAGTATTCTCTTAGTAATAAACGAAGTGTAACCGAGCTTTGAACGTTCCGAACAATCTCGTCTGCTAATAGCAATCTTGAAAGCACTTTAAGAGGGTTTTCTCTCTCGAATGTAGTTTTAATAACACACTCGCTACGAGTCATTAGTCCTTTCTTTCCCCATTTTTTCTCCTTCTTCTTCTTGCACGCCATTTTTTTTGTAACCCTTTATTCTTAAGTTAAGATTCAGACTAAGAGACAATGTTGCGGGTGTTATATGTGAAGAAATAATGCCCCTACGCCCAAACGGAACGACGCACGCGGTCATTATAAACCTTTAAAGAATAAGACTGAGGGCTTGGGTTCTCCTCAAGCAGAGAGAGAGAGAAGAAAAAAAGGATATTTTTAATGCTACTAATTTCGACCCCAGCTACTTTTTATTATTTCTTTTTTTTTTCTTTAAGATTCTGGGTCCCCGGGTTCGGCAACATATGGCTTAGTTTTTACTCCTTAATGGCTAATCTACCCAATTTTTCTTTTAGTCCCCTAACCCTTGGATGGTTTTTAATTTAAACTCAAAAGGTCCTAAGTTCGAAAATGTTATTTAAATTTGCGGTGTAATGCATAATAGCAAAGTCGATAACTTTATTATAGACCCTATGGTATAAGATATATACAGACCCGAGTCTTTAAGCTTAAATTATAATTAGTTCATAAAAAGATGCCTCACTTTTGTTAATACAAACGGAAAACATTAATTTTAGCAACACTATCCGGACAAAAATTTTAATTTTAATGGAGTTAATTTCTTTTGCAGTTAAAATGTCAACCCAAAAATATATTATCTCCCCCACGACTTTCTTTCCAAAAAACACTCTAATTTAATTTTTAACCGCGTACTTTTGCTTATAATTTTGTATATAATTCAAATGGAGAATGGTGCATGGTCAAGAAAAAAAATAAATAAGGGGACAGCTTTCAAACAACGGGGCTTTAATAAATTACTACATGCACTTTCACAGACTCTCTCTCAGAAAAAAGAAACAGTAACCGACGGGTGATTCGCTTTTTGAAATGATTTCCCTTGATTTTTTTTAGGTGTCTTGAATTTTAAATTGGTTTGGTTACGGCGCATGCGCTATTCGAAAAAAAAACAGTATATGAATTTGTTTGCCGGTTTTTATGGATAAGTAGAGAAAATTTAACAAGAGTAATAGAAAGTTAGCCATTGTAACGATTATTATGGAATTTGAAGTATGTTAAAATTAGATATAAATATTTACGAATAGGTAACTTACATAAGTATTATCAGAAGGGAATAAAGGAGAAGGGAGACATAAGAGGCTGATATGGTAACGGGAGTCCGACCAACCTCAAGAAAACCGCGAAAACTTTGCGCAAGTACACAGCTTTTAACCAATTTACTGCAAATATAGTTCTTTAAGTTCTCCGCGGTATCAGGCGGCCTATTTGTCTGCTAGATTTTCATTCTCCAAAGGCTTAAGGCTGTCGATGTTTCGTTCTTGTGCAATTATAACCTCAAGTATGTATTTTATTGAAACTAATTTTTATTTTTTAATATTAATTCAGAATAATTAGTTTTCATCTATTTATTACCTTCAAATTATCTGATTTTGGTATGTTCTATCAATCTAGGGTCTTCATTATGAATTCCGACGTAATCACATCATGCACAAATATTATCATAAGTAACTGTTCAACCGAAAGGTTTTTGAAAAATATTAATGTTCCTGGAAGTGAAATAGCTTTATTGCACAATGAATTGGCTAGTCGAACAACTCAATTTGAATCTCTAATTAAGTATCTTATAAAGTTATTTTACCAAATATATGATTCTGTTAATGCTCCTAATACTTCTATCAAAAGAAAAAAAGTTAAGAGTACGTCAGAAAAAAGCACGCTCACGATTATAAATTGGTATGGTGCCATCGCGAAACATTTCTTCGATTTATCAATTTTGATCACAGAAGCTACCTCAACTGCGGCTAAGGTGTCAGACTATCAGAAACTCCAGTTATTTCATGCCTATGGATATGAAGTATTCTCTGTATCAAGACTGAAGCTACTTGGTAGAGATTTAGATGTGAATAACCAGTGTGATAACCCCGAATCAAAGACAGCAAATGATACTGATACTGGCTGCGATGATCTCATTGAAAGTATCGATTTAGATATGAATAACCAGTGTGATAACCCCGAATCAAAGACAGCAAATGATACTGATACTGGCTGCGATGATCTCATTGAAAGTATCGATTTAGATATGAATAACCAGTGTGATAACCCCGAATCAAAGACAGCAAATGATACTGATACTGGCTGCGATGATCTCATTGAAAGTATCGATGATGCAAGTGTAGAAGACAAATACGACAGAAGCTATATTTCATTTGGCGGTGGCTGCTTATCGAGTATAAGAAGAGTTTTTAAAAATCGGATTCGATTTGGAAAAGAAAAATCACTATCTGAGAAGCAAATCCTAGAAGCTAAAACACTTTACGAATTGAGCTGGATTTTCAGCATGGATGCCAAAGATAAAGTGAATTTAAATTATACGGGCATGCTTATGAGAGATGACGGTGGAATGCAGTTTCCGAGAGAGGAGCTTAAACCATTTTTACGGGAACTTAACTCGAAAGTTAGAAGCTACCTTAGTACAGAGGGTTTCTGTAAATACGGACGAGGCATTATAAAAGTAATGGCAGAAAATGTTTTCCAAGATGCCAGTCTAGTCAAGAAATTTCTTGAAAGTGCAAGAAAATTCACAGATCGTGCGGAAGAAGATTTGCATCTATTTTATAAAGAATGGACAAGAAAAATGGTTCACGCAATGTTCAATGATTGGTTAAGAGCTAAAGAATCGCAGGAAAGTGAAAACCATAAGGAAATGAGTAAAGGTTGCGCTTCTCTCAGGGATGAACTATATATTCTTTCAAAAACATCCAAAAATTCGCTTAATCAACCCCTGAATGAAGATAGCAGTATTTCAAAAAAGACCACGAAAATGTCGACAGCCACAATCTCAAAACCCAAAGTCTCAAATCCAACCGCTATACGTAAAAAGAAAACTGTGATAGAAGTGAAAAATCGCAAAGACGTGTCAAAACTGACCAAAACAGCTCGTCCAAAAACCATTGTGATAGCTCAAGATGCCATAGAACCCAACAGTACATCTGGACAATCTAAGAAACCCACAAAAAGAGGGCGTCCAAAAACCATTGTGATAGCTCAAGATGCCATAGAACCCAACAGTACATCTGGAAAATCTAAGAAACCCTCAAAAAGAGGGCGTCCAAAAAACATTGTGATAGCTAAAGATGCCTTTGAACCAAACAGTACATCAGGACGGTATGTTATCGATTGGGCGTGTTATCAAAACAGCATTGTCCAAAACGGCTTTTTCATAAACGCGTTTGCCATTATAGCCATTTCTCGTTTTAGCGCATTTTGATTACAGCGTTTATATCTTGAGCGTACGAAAGTACGCCTTTTCCAAAATATTGTTGTTTATCTTCATTAACTTCCCAAAATAATATGCCTTTTCCAAAAAATTATATTTTATATTTACTTCCGATATAACATTACTCCTTTTTGCATAATATTGTTCTCTGTCCTATAATAGATATTTCCCTCCCTATCAATCACAGTTTGGGCGGAAACAGCAACCGCTGTTTTGGGAAATAGCGCTGTATTGAGAAACGCGGAAACAGCAACCGCGGTTTTGCTTGTACGCGGTTTTGCAAACCGCTGTTTTAGGAACCGCTTTATTCCAAAACGCGCTTTTGAAAACCGCTCAACTACCCGTGAACCCATCAGGACAAGCTAAGAAACCCGCAAAAAGAGGGCGTCCAAAGAAAACCATGATTGAATCAGAAGTCACAGAAGCGCTCTCTAAACCAATGGCTAAACCGAGCGAAGTTGTGCAGCCCAAAGAAGAAATTATACATGCCTCAAATGGCAAAAAACCGAAATCGTCTAAACCATCCAAGAAGCTTAACGAAAAAGACAGTACAAATAAATCTGTGATAAATAGTTCAAATGAAACACAATCAGGTGGCGAAAAAAACTCTCTATTTGAGCCGGGACCATCCTCTGGAAGAAAAACAAGAAAACCAAAGTTCCTAGCTGACTTTAAATGCAAATTTTAATAATGACTTGACAATTAAAATGTATAACAGAATGTTTTAATTTCCAAATTAATTAAACAATTCCAAATGCTCACTGATTCTAGCTTTTCTTCACTAAACTTTGCTTAATAGCCTTACGTTTAACCACGCGTCCTTGGTTAAATTTTGAAAAGTTACGGCTAACATACAAGCGTTCGCTTCGGTAGTTTTTGCTGGAGTGATGATGGCCATGTACTTCAGCTTTAGTTTGTAAATTTTTTCGAGCGTAAGCAAAATTGGCCCCCGATAACTTTCCATTGGCATTGAACTTGTATTGTGAAAACAGCGTTTCAACAGCGCTCCCATTTAGGCGGAGAGGTGCCAGGTAATAACCTGGATAATCCTTAGTGAAGTCCTTTACTAGAGCTTTCATTCCAAAAACCATGACCCTTAAAAGATCCCACGTCTATAAGAAAACATGATATATTAATCGTTGCAAGACGTAGATGATTATTTGGCCCTTCGTCTTGATGGTACGAAATGTTCTTAACGGGTATATAACCGCAGGGTACAATTTTTACTCTTACCTGCCACGCCAAAAAGGCCTTAGTTGGATACATCATGTTAAACTTTACATCACGAGCTATAATTTGTTTTCAAACATAAAACAGTAAATCCTAAGAATTAGAGCACGTTCATGATTAGAATAAATTTACCTTTTAGATCTACTAGCCAATCCTTGAAATATTTTAACCCATTTTCCATGTTCACCATTAATGGATCTTCTAAGCTAGTGATTTTTCCTCTCTTTAGCATGCCTTTTTCAAAAAGTAAACTCACAGCTTCAAGATACTTGAACGTTGCCATTGTTTCTTCACTATCGTCTGGCTTGTCTCCGTTCTTTGGGTTTGCGTGTTCAAATAGCTCAGCCAAAACCTCATTTTGCTGAAAATAGGCAATTTATTTTTCATTGCTCTAGAGCCTTGCCTCAAACAGTTTCTTACTTGCATTATCCGAGCGGGCTTCACGTTGAGCTTGGTCCAGGCATCCCTGTCAATATAGCTTTGCACCAGGTCAGGAATGAATCTCGGAATTCCAGCCTCTCGTCTTTGATCTTCCCTTTTCTTCATTGCAATTATTGAGTCCCAACCAAATTTTATGCCATGTTTAACAAATTGTCGTGCCCCTCCTTCCTTTGATGAAAATAAGGCGTTGACAAGGCTTTTCATCTACAGTAAAGTTTGCCATATAATGGCTGGCAAGATTTTATTATTTAAAATCTTACACATTACTTACCTCGTGTGAAGGGCAGATGATCCAATGAATAAATTTATTTAGCATAAATGGGTTTCGGAAAGAAGGGTTCACTTCAATGTTGACCTCTTTTGATGCTGATATCTTCACGCCGTAAGCTCCTTGATAACCTTGCGTTTGTTTAATCAGGCTCAAATTTGACGCAGCTCCGTCACACATTAAGACAGAAACTTTAAAGTTGTGCAAGTGGAAAGCTCTTAGAACTTCAAAAAGACAAGCGGCGATGAAATGTGTGTCAGTTGTGTTCTCTGAGGCAAAATATGGTCCAACAATATCATAATCTGAGGTTAGATCCCTCCAAAGGAATTGAAGCATGTAGTTAGCTTTAGGTAAGGTTTCGGATGGTTTGAGGTCTTCGTAAATATCATCTAAGCTGGACAGCTCATCCGATGTCATGGCAAGTCCTACCAACTGGTGATTCTTGCTGTTCCAAATTACTTTTGCAGTAACTTTAACTTCATCGAAGATTAGTATTCCATCCCCCTTGGGTTCTTTTCTTCCTACAGCCAATTCTTCTTTGACGAACTCCTCATAACATAACTGCTGCTCTTGCATATAGTCAAAGTTAATACCTGGACCATCAAGATGCTTTGACATTTTCCTTTGCAAACTTCTCCAACTTGGTAAATTTAGAATTGCAAAACTTTTTAGGGCTTCGTAGGCTGCTCTGCTGCGACATGCTATTGCGAGGGCTGATAAATTGTTATATTAAAAATTATGAGAGCTTTAAATTTATTTCTCAAAAGAAATTATACCAAAAAAAAATACTGTACCTATTCGGTATGTTATCACACTCCATCTATTTCCGACCTTTCCATTACCTTTAAAATTAACAAGCATTTAAAACAAATCCACAATTAAAATAATGACAAAATAGGTCTTACAATTTCTTGATTGATCCTCTGCAAAATCTTGTCGATCTTGTTCCCTTTGTTGAGCACAATCAGTTTCCCAAATTTCTCTTAGAGATGCACTTGCTTCTGGGTTCTCATTCAAGATCTCTTCAAACTCATTTGAAAAGTCCTTTCTTATAATTTTTGTAGTTTTAAATAATTCATCGCTTTGTTTTGCATTTAACTGAAGTTCATATTCTTCACATTTTACACTTAGTTTCTTGTTTGCCTCAAAAAGCCTGTGCTTTCTGACACGCAAATGCGATCGACGCTTGTTTTGAGTTTTTGGTGATAAATATTTTAAAGGACAGTTTGATGATGGAGAGGCATAAATGCGTTTAGCACATTGCAATCCTAATTTCCTGATATGTTTGGATACATTACGACATGGGTTGCAATGACTTTTTACATTTAAATGCTTAGCTGACGCAAATTTTGATGGCTTAAACCAGATTGAGCATAGTTTGGATGATTTTCTTGAGATAGGACTCTCATAGTTTGTGATGTTTTTTGGTGAGAACTTAATTTCTGAAAGCTTTTCATGCGCTTCTGGTGTAACTCCTGCGCAAAGTGCATATCCTTCTTCAAAAATGGTTTTAAAACAATTGTATGCTTTAATCTCCATAAATTGGTCGTCTTCAAATAGGTTCTCTCTCGAACAGGCACCTTCATACGCTACAATCATGGTAGCTTCTCCATCCTCATTCACCAGGAACTTTACAGGTTCATAACCAAGACTGGGAACCAATATATCAGATCTAGTAACTTCCAAATACCGCTAGTTTAAAAATTAAAATGCGGATTTTAGCGTAACTATGGTTATATGTCTAAAAAGTAAAATTGGTTTAGCTAAGGCTGTGTTAAGTAGGGTTACATTATTTTGAACGGAATTCGTGGTGAATAAACTTGAACTCACATCTTTGGAATTAAGGGCCAGCTTCTCCTTGTAGAAAACAAACGTGCTTATTTTACATTCACTCTTCAATTTATCTAACCAACCACCAACAACAAGAAGTTTATTTTTATCTGGTGGCAGGATGTTAACCTAATTTAATTAAAAGAATCATTAAAACTCCAAGAGTATGAAATGCTTTCAAAATCTGAACATTCTAAGCAAGGTTTTTTCAATCTTAGAAGTGAAGTAAACGCCAAGGCTTACCGAATCATTTAGTTTCCTCTTCTTGTTTTCACTCTCCTGAATATTTAGGTTGTCTGTTTGTACCGATTTATTTAAACGCCTAGCTTTTCCTTCTTTAATATTTACTTGAACCGATTTAAAACTTACTTCCCGTGCATCTAAATTAATTTGCACAGCTTGATTTCGCTTAACAACATGAACTTCGGCCATTTTTATCTCCTTCAATGTAAAGTTGTAAACAAAACTACTTTTTATACGTCAACCGAGACGTCACCTTCTTATGTGACGTCACAGTTACGACAGAAGTTAGATAGCCAATCAGTGAAGGGTAGTTGATTTGAGGTTAGTAAGACTGTTGTTACGAGTGTAAAGCATTATGGAGATATAAAGCGGGTCCCTTCTCCTTTATTCCCCTCTGGTATTATTAATTATTTGAGTTTTAGATTTCTTAAGATTACTCAAGGAAAGCCGACTTTTAGGGGTAAATGATCCCATGTTGTTCGTACGGCCCCTGTAGAAATGTTTACACTGCCGCACACTGCTGTTCAGGGTGAAGCTACTTTCCAGGGGCAATGTTATTTCTATGGGACCGACTTGCAGAATTGTAAAGTCTAGCCAAATTCAACTACTGTTGCTATATTCTCTCTGAAATGATAAATAAAATTTCCCGGGGGTGGTATCAGGCATCCATTCTGTTATTTCTAATTTGTTTAGTCGTTCATAAGTAATTTTCTTACTGAAAAAAAAACACCCCATCTCGTAAAAAAAATAGTAACATGCACTTCTAAAGATGAGAAATGAGCAATGAAAATCGAGGAGTTACCCTCGTGATTAAATTTCTCCGCATCCAACATCCGTCTTATCCTCTAGCCAAGGCTTAGATATCTCTTCAAGGCCAGAGGGATGGGGAGAATATATTGTGCAGACTGCAGATGCCACGATTCAAAGCGCGTGAAATGACGAATAGGGAAGGAAGTAAGTCTTCCGCTTATTGGTTTTTAATTCTAGCAGCGGGAGCAGTCTAGGATATGATTGTGGTTTTGTCGTGAACAAAGGCTTAGTTCCTCTTCAGTCTTCTCCTCATTTTAGGCGCTGGAATCTGTGACAATAACTTACTCTTTTTACTTTTGTACCAAGTACTATCTTTTTGATGTTAGCTCCCCGTTTTAGTATACCATTTTTGATAAAGGTTAGTTCAGTGTACGAGTGCTTTAGTTGGGCTTACATTGAGATCATTTATATGAGGGAGGGGGTTTGAGATATTCATGGGAAAATTTTCAGGAGTATTTAAGGGTTAATGATCGTGCATTTTTATTGAAATGATCATGAATTTTGATGGCGATTGATCAAGGGATTTGAGGTAACTAATCAGGGAAAATGATCAACAATTGAGTGGGAAATGATCAAGGTTTTTTGGAAATAAATCAAGGAATTTTCTAAAAATTGATCCAGGGTTTTTGGAAATAAATCAAGGGTTTGGAGAAAATTGATGAATGTTTCTTAGAGAAAACAATCAGGGTCATTTTGATAAAACTGTTGGAGATATATTTAAGTATTAGGATAATTTAGGGAAAACGATCAGAGAAGAGTTTTGAAGGAAAAATAGTCAGGGAAAACCCTGAAAGTTCATACAAACCAAAACGGGTGACGCGCGTAACACTATTGTTTAAATATTATTCAAAGAAACTTACCCCATACCACAGAGCTCTTTAACTAAGTACCCTTATATCTTGAATTCCCGTTAGTGCCTAAAAAAATCCATTCTGCCCCTCGCCAAAGAGGAAAAAAAGAGGAGACAGAAAGCTGGAGAGACAAATGTGAAGGGGAAAAAACTTAATAGAATTTATCCATCCCCGAACCCCCTAGAAAAAATGAATAATATTGCGGGAGGAAACTCCCCACGTACACTGAAGATAGAGGGGACTTCCCCCCGTATAATAGTATTTCGCCCCTCGCCCCATAAGACACCCCTAACTTCTTTAAGAAAGAGTCAGGCAATGCTCGTACCATCCCGATAATGCAATACTTACAAACTTACTCTTCTAATATGGTAAACATAATAATAAAAAAATTTAAATATTCATCGATTGAAGTAGAAAGGCTAACATTATCGATATTAATACGTTATTGTATTGAATCTCTGCATGGATGAATTTATCTCGTAAAACATGATTTGTATGACAAATTTAGCAAGGACCTGCCTTGCAGTATATAGTTTCACGCTCATAAACTGCACCAGTAGATCGCTTATCAGTTACTGTTTTAAATGTTACACGAATAAAGCGTGACGTGAAGTCAAGGATGATTAAGCGCGGGATGGAAATAAAACGGCGTAAAATTGAAAAGAAAGGATAATTAAGATTGATTTGAATGGGAATTAGATGTTTTAAATGGTAAAACTTCAAGTAATAAACTTCGGTTGCGCATGTACTGGAATTGGTTTCGGTAGTATGGAATATTCGCGTTGAAACGAGATGAAGTATAAAGAGTAAAGCAGACGCATTTGGATTGGAGAAGGCATTTTTTTTTCTTCTTCTTTTTTGCCTGCACCCCCGGATAGCCGTCAAGCTCTGGACGGCTTAGAATTTTGGTTTATTTCCGAGTCCGAAGCGATCCACCGCTTTTATCCAAACCATCTATCTTAGCCCCAAAAACACCCGAGACTGTTAAAGCCATATTAACCAGCGATTATGTTTAGTTACCAAGAAGTGCCTAATTCCAAGCGTACAAGAAGGCCTCCCATTTCGCAGCCCCTTCCTTTAACTTCACTGGGAACACTTGCACGGATCTTTTCCAGATTCTCCCCTCTAGGACTAAGGCCTGTCTTATACATAGTTAATAGCGGCCTCGACGGACCGGACCGCTGCGTATGAAAGAAATCCTGGCTTTCACCGACCGACCTAAACTTCTCTCTTCATCCCTATACTCTCTCGTATATCCTATGTAATTCTACATAAAGCTCGTGCCAGATCGGCACGCGCTATACGTAACCTACCTTCCCTCTTTTATCGTAGCTAATCTCAACGGTTAGCCTACTTCCATTGGACTTTTACATTCAGTTTTACCCAGAAGTCCATTGTGTAAAATAGGCCAAATTTTAGAGATATTTTTCGCTAAAGGTGCTCCAGAAACTTCCTCCTCCTTTCTCTCTCTCTTACCTTTTAACTTCAGACCCCCCTGTCAGCCAATCTAATCAAGAACTGATTTAAACTGAACCTAGCCTAGTCTTTTGACTCGTCAACGATCTGGAAACACTATAGGGAAACCGTATAAACATCCTCTTTGCGATTAGGGGACATGTCATATCGCGGTAAGAGTCCCCGAAAAGATGGCCTAGTAAATGTCGTCTGCTTAGTTTCACCATTGGTCAATCTTTTCCTTACGATGGAACAGTCAAGTTAAGCTGGATGGACAGTTGAAAGAACAATTGAAAACGTTTACTTTAAAGAATGGACTTGATCTTGTGGATTTCACGGTTCCCATCCGGGATTTAGGATAGAGCGCGCGGACGGGAATGGCCTGGGTAACGTTACTGGTCACCGCTTTAATTCGGGATTAAGTCTGACACGTCGCCTTCTATTTATCCTAGCTCCGATTCCCCCGTAGGTTAGGATCGCAATAAGCAAAAGCCTAAGCGTAGACGCCCAGCCTGATTTCACCCGGACGACGGAATCTAAGATACCTTTTTTTTTTCTTCCAATATACCCTGATACTTTGGTCCCTGTTGTAGAAAAACCTTTAGCCCATCTAACCCTAAACGCCTCTAAGGAATAAGAAAGTTCTGATGGTAGATGGAAATTCCTTTTCCCGTATACAATAAATCCCTCAAATAGTCCATGGCTAAATTGATCAGAAATCCAAGAATTTCAAAGATTAAAATATAGATTAATCTTACCATCCATAATTTTTACAGTTTTAATTTTATTAATATTAAAACAATTTCAAACGAATTTTTTTACGTTTTTTAATAAATAATCTTCATGGCATGAACATCTACATTTTTTCTTATAAATTTTCTTGCCCTTTTTCATATCACCCCTTAAATTAGACGAGTCCATTTGGTTGCTGAATTGCGCTCTTGATGAGTCACCTTCATTATCTGAAACGCGTTCATTATGAGTCACGTTTATTTGCTGAAACACGTTCATTGTAAAGTCACGTTGATTTTCCTCAGTTTTAAGCCTTTGTCGCGATGCGAATTTTTATTAAATTGTTAATTCAGTCTTATTAATTCATATGGTAATTGGCTAAATTAAATTTAATTTTAGGTAAACATAAAAGCTAATTAGTAGAATATTAATTAATTCTATGTTTTACTTTATAGATTAATCATCAGAATGTCAATTGAAAAAGCAACGAGGATGGGTTTTGATATTGTGGTATGGACAAGTACTGGAGGATTTGAATGCTATAATGGACCACCCTTCGGCATTTGAGCGTCAAACTGGGTAAGTCCACGGTTTTATACTCTAAGCGCTACTGAAACCGCTCGAAGCTTCCCAGCGTTAAGCCTATAATAAGCCGTGCGCCTTTTTGCAAAACTCAAGGCTTGCACGTCTTGACACGTCATGAGGATTCAGATGAATTTAGCGTATACAGACCGCGGATGGCCAGTTGGCCTTCAAACAGAGTTGAGAGCGTATAGGGTTGACAGAAAAAATATCAAAACAGATAAAACCACTGCCGTAAATATTGTGTTCTAAATAGTAAGAACCTTCCCTTCACAAAACCAAAAATACTTCGTTATTTAAATTTGTGTCAAGAGTTTTCGTTTTCCCTTAGGGCTAATGTTAACTCGCGAAAGCAAAAAACTCAATTCATTTTCAACAAATATTGAAATAGCTTCGCTGAGAAGTTTGTACAAACTTTGTTAGCGCTTATTTTATTTCTTAAGCAAGAAAACTAGATACTTATTTATCAAAACTAATCGAGAATAGCTGCTTGCGTTGGATTTAAATGGGAAAAATACCAAGAATGTATCACTGCATGGTTGATAAAAGCCCTTGGGTCGTTAAAACATTTTTGTGTTTATTTTAAAAACGTCAGAAATGCGTCGCGAAAATGAGAATGAATTTAGGTTTCTTTAGTGAGAATGGCAATAGAAATTGCATTTTCGACTCAAAGTCGCCCATATACTTCGGTCCGACCATCCTTTTTAGTATATACACCCTGTATATTCACCTTTCTACAATTTTTCCCGCCATTTCTTAAAGAAACTAACCTCGGTGTTGGCGCCATAACATCTCACGAGGGCCGTAGATAATGTTCTTATGGAAAACTCGCTTTTTATATTAGAGTGGTCTTCGACGAAGCCCGGTCCTCGCCGTCGTCGTCGCGAGTTATCTGTTTTCTAGTGTATTAATTCCTATCTAGTCTTGACACCTGTCTAAAACCTTCTCCAAAAGTCCCCGAAATGCAGTGCGCCGCAATGTTTTTAGCGCGGAATGGGGAGTTAAAAGCGGTCTTCGTAAGATAGTGACTAGACTTAGGTCCATCATCAAATATTCATCAACAGGGGCTGCTCAAAATGGTGGGTTTGAAGGAAATAGGTTTGTCCATCGGAGACACGGACCGTAGAACGTGATGGTGTGATTCTAATAAAATATCTATGCAGTGCGCGATGTTATATACCTTTTAAGTTCTTATTGGTTCATACCCGTATCTTATTTACGATCTCAGAAAGCTTGGGTTACCACGAGCGTCGAGAGTCCCTACCCCACTTCATTGTAATTTGCCATTTACCATTGTCCTCGACGTCTCGTACTCAACCCAAGAAATTCTGAGCTTAAAAACACGATGTAACTTGGGTTGGGTTGGGTTAAAAGTGGTATGTGTGACGTATACACGTATCTAGCGCGATAAAACATGAAGGGTTGGATGTTAAAAAAGGGCTTATACGACATAACGGTCGTGCCAAGGCCTAATAAAGTCGTTCTAGAAAACGGGGACGTACCCTTATCAGAGCAGGCAGATTGAGACATTAAAACGACGGAACGACGTTCTAAGCAGCCCATTAGCGTAACATTTAAGACCGTTTCTAGTATAGCTATCCCGACAAAAGACTTTTCGTATACGGTGCAATGTCACATCGGTGGCCAAGGCTTAAGTCTTCTTTAGTTCTTTCTCGTAGCATCGCGGTATAACACGCCCTTGACCAAATATTTCTGGGTCTACTAATTGAAATTACTGACAGCTATAGCCTTAAGGTTCCTTAAGGCGTTAGCGCCTGATCGTTATCCTTAAAGACTCAGTTTGGTAATTAAGAACCTAGATGCGAAAAAAATTCTATCGTATTTCGATGAGTACTGAGAGGTCTAATACTACAGCGTTACGTTAACGAAATTGAATTACCATTTTGCATATATAAATGTATTTTTTAATTATTGATGAAGAATGGTTTATGAAATCAATAGTCTTAGTTGATTCTGTATAGATTTTAAGTAACTGTCCGACCCCATTTAGTTACTTCTCTTAAGGACGCACTTAAAAACGTAATTAATTAAATTAAGCACAGCTTAATTATCATTAAGACAAAGGATAATAGCTATCTAATCAACCGTTGCAGTAAATGACAATTATATTGAAAAAAAAAAACCATGTGCAATCAACAATATCTTTGCAAGGAAATTTAAGAAGTATCTTTGAATGAATGAACGATTGCTTGACTGAGAGAAAAATACCTATTATTTTTTCCAAAAGAGAAATAAATAAGAACTTATATTATTTATAGATCTTTTTCAAAGAAAGATCCATCCCTCTATGGTTAAACCCATAAACCATGGGTTATCATTTTAACTCTAATGACTTTCTATAATTCTTTGTGATGAAAGGCTAGCGTCCGTCGATTTGAAGTGACGAGCGACGGCAACAAAAAAAAAACTGTATAAAATTTAGCCGAAACCGGAGATGAATTTTTGGCGAGAGAGAAAGAGAGAGTGATGCGGATGGGATGGGGTTTTCTGGCCATTTTTCTTTTTGGTAAATGATTTTTCGGAGCGGTAGAATCTAGCTATAGATTCTAGCGTCTCAGGTGTTTTGTAGAGGCGCTTGATGACTTTTAAATCTGCGTCCCACGCTTCCCTTCCAAAAACAAAGCTATTTATACCAAATTTTCTCTCCCCCCACCGTTCTTAATGGATAATGGCATTTTAGCCCCCAAAACTCCATTCTATCTTCTCTCTCTTTAGCTTTAATCGAAAACTTTCTCAGTCTCATCCGTTCCGAGCTCTCTTTCTCTCCCCTTCTCTCCTTGACGTATTCATATGGACCCTTTCTATGGAAAGCTCAAGCCATCCTCGCGTTTAAGCTCCCTATTTATAAACTCTAGACAACTTAAAGTTCAGTGTAAGATGAATTACTTCGCAATGATACGATGATAGAATAGCCGTGTCATCAAGAACTCATAGATATGTCGAGAACATACGATCGCCCGTTGACTTAGATTATTCTAGATTCATATTTATTACGTACTTACCTTAAATTCCCCTGGTGTCAAATTCTCACCCTATTATTAATTATCCTTGCTTTTATATTATGTGACGTAAATGCTACACCATTCATTGTTTTATGCCTACAAATCATATTTAAACCCAAGCCCACGTGACCAATCCGAAGTTGCAATGCTTAAGCTTCAAAGATGGTCCCGTGTTCGAACCCTAGCCACACCAATTGTAAATCCTCCAATACTAAAAGTTAGTAATCATGTTTTGCAAGCTAAATTGTTAGTAAAACAGAAGCTCCTCATCAACATTATTATAATATTTCTGATATCTATGGGGGAAAGTTATATACAATTTTAGCTGTAGCGAACAAATCAGACCAGACCTTAAAGGTATTATCGTATATTTTAATCGCCAATCGAATTTTAATTAAAACAAATTGGCTCAGGCTGGAAAAGTTATATATATACGTTACTTTGGTTATTACGCCCGACTGAACGGAAACGGAAATCGAGAGGAAATTAGAAAAACGCCAGATACACTCGTAAAATCCGTCGAGCGAAAATTTATTTTTTTCTTTCATTAATAATATCTTTTAGCCTGGGAAAAAAATAAAATAAAAATAATTAATAAAGTTTGCTGAAAGTTTTTAAATTATTTAAATTAAATTCGGTCGATGAATGAATGAGGAAATAAACTCGAAGATAACGTTCTACAAACTATAAAGGATATAATGTCTCTTAAAGAGAGTAAGAAATAAATTAGTAACTGGTTTTAGAGAAAGTATTTTTCCATGTCGAAAGTTTCCCTTTCTTGGAAATAAAGACGTTTTACGACGTTAAAGATTTTTTTAAGAAGATAGCTCTACCATCTTAGCACATTGCTACTATATATTACTTGACCAATTTTGAGTTATTTATTTTTTATTTAGCGATTTTCACGGTGATAAGATGGTATTTGTTGAATTTTTAAAGTCATCACCTTTTTTTAAAAGTTCTTAAAAGAACTCCAAAGAATAAGTACTTTATTTTGAAACCTTTTGGAGATTTTATTGCTGGATGACCGCTATAGTCAAAAATAGGGGGACCTCAGTAATTGACCATAAGCGTGGGATGTATTTATACCTTCCGAGTTTAACAAGTGGTCATTTCGGATGATACGCGAGGACATTGGTCAAGAAGACGTTAAGCGGGTTACGCTACACATTAACGAAATCTTCCATGCCGCCAATTTTACCTTAATTGGGTGTGTGGAGTCCATTGTGACCTTTGCCCTGACTAGTTAATTTGACGCGATCTACCATAGTTCCATTTATACTATACTTGCGCGTTTGTCAATGTAAGCTGTAAAGTTTAATTTAAATGTGCGTTTTAAATATTTTATAAACTTCATAAAAGCTAAAAAAAAAAACACGACACGACTCGTCTCTGGAGTCTGAACAGACAACGATATTAATTTAAAGTCTGTAACATTTCGGAATATTTCAAAAGGTCCCTTTTAAATTAAACTTCACTATGTAATTCTCTTAAGTATGAATTAACAAAAAAAAACACTTATCCTAGATACACAGTAACTCAGTCGCAACAAATAATTAAATTTACACCTATTTATTTTACTAGGAAATAATTATATTAAGAGAAGCCAAAAATTCTAGGAAACCGTATCGCTTAATAATACACAGACGCTACAAGCTCTGGCTGAAAGAAAAAAGGGTTAGTAATTTTTCCTGGTATAATAACAAACACCCTAGCCAATTAAAGTATAACTAACACGAGTTCCCCGCCGGCTGGGTTCGAACTAGCGTTAATAAGGCAATTTAATGCACGCTCCATGATACGACTAAAACAGCTGCACTATTAAACTATTCAAAACTGGTATCTCTCTCTCTCTGTCTCTCTGAAGCTTTACGTACCTCGTCCGGCGTTTGAATAATCCAAAGATGTATAGGAACCAGGGATTGAAACTCGGGTTATATACGTATTGCGAATTCAATTGCCCGAACGAGGTTTCCAAACCTATGACCTAAGATTTATGTGTACAAGGTGTTTAATTGCCAATTTAAGGAACCATAATGAATTGAGAAAATTGGGCGGTTGTTGTTTGAAGAATTCCTAAAATTATTATCAATCTAGGTTTGTGATAATTTGAAGTGTAAGTCTAAATAAGTTTAGGGTAAACAACTTCGAGCTGAGCTATTCGGTATTTTACTGTGGAATTTTGCCTCTGCTAAATTAAGAATTAAGCTATAATTTGAGAGTGTAAAATTCACATAATAATTGCTGCAAATCACTTCTAAATATTAATTGCCTCCTAATCAATTAAAGAGAAATTTAATTAATGTAATTCTTTATTTACTGTGCTTGTAAAAACAGGCTCACGAATACTATCGCGAAAATGTTACATTTGCCAGCCAAGTTTGCACTTCAAAATCTATAATAATATTCAATAGCACTATTTTCGAAAAAGGATGACGTCAGAAAGTAGAGCTCTGATTGGTTGACCAAAAACTAGGCCTTTGCTTCGTAAATATCACACTTTCTCTTATTTCTAATTGTCTTATTTAATTTAAATTCGAATTAAACAGTAAACATCACACCCTGTACTGAAAGTTCTCGGTGTACCCGTTGAAAAGCCTGGTATACCCTGTCTCTCTCTGAATGAGAGAGTATATTGTACCGTAATCAATATCTTCCAATAAATGGGTAGGGGTGGGGTCTTTTCCCCTTACTATTTTGACTAATTAGCTCTATAACGGGACTAATGGACATTACTATTGTAATAGGCAAACGACGATATCTTTGGTAATTGAAATCCTAGAGCTTTACCTCTCTCTCTCTCACTCACTCTAGCTTCCTCCAAGCTATAAATTGCTCTATTTACTAGACTGTAGGCAAACCGCTCTACCACCACAATATGAAGTTTTATCGAAATAGACCCAGTTTCCCCGGGATAATTCTATACGCAAATCGGGGATTCTAAGGTCACTAAGTTAGTGGTTTAAACTATACCAGGGTTGAGCCAATGATAATGTTGAAGTTTACAGATGTAAATTTCAATATCATGCACACCCAATTTTCTTTCAAAAGGAGAATTTCTACGCTTACCATTATGGTGGTGATGAATCTTGGATATCTGCAAGGGGCTTGAATAATATCCCTCTATTGACGTCACTTTGTCCCAAGTGTCGTCACCTTCCTAGAGTTCCGCCTGCTTCTCGAATTGATCACTAGAGACGGGGAACGAAGGATATTCCCAGGTTCGCTTCTATTTTTTTTTAACTGGTTTTAGGCATTTTCTGAATTATTCCAAAACAATTTATGCCCTTAAACTTTTTTAACTTTTAGTAAATTTAACATTAACAATTTATACTGTACGATTTCACGATAGGGATTCCGTAATAAACCTCCAGAACGGCTAATAAACCGGTTCTTAAACCGATTAAATGCTGTAAGTTCATGCCTGTATATAACATATAGAGAGGTTCGCTTGTAAATGAGAATCTTAATTCTACATCATCCTTGGTTTCATATCCCCATTATGTTAATAAGCGAGAGATGGAAGGATCGTACTATGATATGTACTATACGGATTAAGTTTTCGACGAGCGGCGCTATCAAACAATTTGGGATTAACCTTAGGCAATGGGAGGGGCTAACGCAAACTACTAATATAGATTTGCGCCAGCGCTCTTCATTATGGAGACTTTAATAGAGTAATAGATATACTGCTCTGGAACGCACTCGGATTGCTCTGAAAACTGTGCACTTTCCATATGTCTAGATTTCCTTTTACCAAGGTGCTCTCTCTATACACGAGATCCACTAGGAGTTGATTTGTATAAAAAGATAGGTCTGTGTAAATGTTTTAGGCGGGAAAATACCTCGTGCGGCTTAAGCCTATAATTCCAAATCAAAATTGAAAAGCACGTGGTATTTCTCGCGCCAAACTTCTAGAGCGCGTGACATTTTAGTTCACGTTTTTCGGTAAAATAGTGAAACTTGTACGATTTTTTAATGTTATATCACAAGTATATCTCCCCGTCCCAATACTGCAAAATGGCAAATACTTGCGCACTTTTTTAACTTGGGCATCTTATGATTCTAGTGGAACTTATTTTACTTCATTAATATTAGCGAAACTAATAGCAATTTATAGAGAGATCCTTATAGCTGCTTCGGCAAGGCGGATCTTGTTACGATATGGACGAGATGCAGTAGGAGCTGGGGATCACGCGTTTCTGAAGCCCAGTAGAAGTCCTGGTAAATATTTGATCAAGGAGAGTGAGTATATGAGGGCGACCAATTTATTAGGCCTTAAGCTTGTATCAAACGCGCTAATATATTTTAATATCTGGCGATAATGTTCAATTATGATAAAGTGATACGCTCGAGAATTTTCAAGTTCTTCAACAAGAAACCATTTATTTACGGTTATAAAAATGTCAATTAAAAGAGCTCAAATACAGGTTAAAGGTTAACGTATTCTTCATTACTCCGATGCTAATTATGATTCTATTGGTAACAATTAAGGTGTGATAATTTTACAAACTAGCTTTTAAGAGCCGCGAGTAAAGATTGAAACCATTGTTGTTGTAAATGTAGGAAAAAAGAAAACATTAGTAAAATTCAACATTAGCACCTGAGGTTCTAATTTGCAAAAAGGGACTTAAAAGAGTATGAGAGGACTTATTCCCGTATCGGATAATTCGCGATTGACTATATTTCTGCCAGGCCTTGGCTTGAAAGGAAAACTTTCAGGGAAACTCATACCGCCTTTATGCGAACACACGGAGCTACACTTAGATGCCGCTATAAAATATGCATAATGTTTCCGAAATCTAGTAATTAGGAAGCTTCGTCGGCCTCAGGAAGATTTTAACGTACTTTGGGAAAAGCAACCTTACCCGAGTCTCTTAATAAGGGATAGAAAACTTTCCATAACATTTTCAAAGAGTGGCGACTGTGAATTTACCCTCTTTTCGCAATGAATATTAAGTATTTAAACTCGTATTTAAATTTTGCTCCAAACTTTATGCAGAAAAATTCTATTGGACTGGTAAAACAATGATAGAGTTTGTTAATATGGTTTTGGTTTTACCGTTTAAGGTAGACACCCCTAACTAAAATGCGGAAGTTTCTTAGAGGATACCACGTTAGAAAAACAATTTGTGGACAAAACTTCAAACTCGGTAAAGATAAATGCAACTATATTTGATAAGCAAGAAGAGAAGGGAGTTGGGGATTATTAGAGCTTAGAGTCGCATATTTCCTCTTTCAAATCAAATAAAGAGCAAAGGGTGGCAGCCATTTCGTGTCCTTTTTTTATATTAACAGGAGGGTTGCCACTATAGTCAGTGTTATTAGAAGCCATGTTTCAGGGACCTCACAGCGAAAAGGTCGTATTAATATGATTTTGAGCAAATCCCTTTTTAACTTTGTCACTGTAACGGAAAATTATATAGACAAGTAGGCAAGAGCATTGTGACTTGTACAAAAAGAAAAATATTACGTAAATTCGAAAACTTAGACAAATCTTGTTTTTTGAGCTATTTGTTTAATTGCGCGTGCTTTAAGAAAATTCGTAATACCACGTGCTTTTTCAATACATCGATATCCGTTATGCCTTGGTTTCAATTTGGAATTTTCGCTCGCTTTTACAATTGTATTGTAATCCAAATTTTCTCATACAATGATTATTTTATTTCGGTAGGGAAAGAAGTCGTAATAAGAGTTACTTTGTTTTGCGTCTTAGCTTCCTGAAAATGTCGCGTATCTCCGTCTTATCCTTATCCCTATATTCTCAAATGGGATGAGGATGGATAAAAGGGAGGTCCAAGAGCGGAGATAGAGGGAGAGAGAGAGAGAGAGTCGGTGGCATCCCGTCGTGTATATACCATATAGTTTTCTTTTTTCCCGTCACGTTCTTTTATGTATGGGAAGGTGACGCTGGTGCATTCGATCTATGCTTGGTCATATACCGGCCCTTTTAGAAGGGTGCTGCGGCTCACGCGTCACCTTGTCTCTTAACTAATAGAAGAGGTCTATATTTCCTATCCAAAGATAGAGGGAGACCCAAACGCGAAGAAATTGCCTACACTAACTAAGCCTTAACACTCGGACGTTTTCTATGTTAAAGGCGAGAGGTATGGTAGAATGATTCTAATTTTATTACCCTATGCCGAGGTTTTTAGTTGGAGAAGGCTATGAGTCTTAAAAAAGCTAGCTATTCTTGTCACGTGGTAAGATTCTAAGGGTCCATACTGGCCTGTCCCTCGAGGGGAAGCGCGGGGGTGGATTTTTCCTCGTGGTGTCCGTGATAAATGACCAAGGGAGTAAGAAAGAGTGACCCGTACACACCCGGAATGTCACCCACTATTTCGGCAATTTGTCCAACCAGTTAAGACGAATTTAAAGCAAGCCTGGTAGATGAACGTATCGTTGTCCTTAATCCGTCTTTCTCTTATGTTTTGTTTTATTCATCTTTCTATGGTGAATGAAATTAAGGCTATCAAAAAGAAGATTAAAACGTTTTCTTAGATTAAAATACTATAGGTTTAAAACATCAGAAAAGTAATTTATTTTAACAATGTTTGAGAAGCAATATCAATACGCCAATTTTTTTATCGACTTACTTATGGCAGGTCCAGTGTAGTTAAATTTTTATTTGTGCATTTTAAGATAAATGGATAACGTAAATTCTATAAAGATAGGGTAAACTGGATGAGCATGGGAATTCAAGGTCGTTTTGAAGCTAAACGCGCGGAGGTAGACGGTTTTTTTTACTGGTATATCAAGGTCACTTGAAATTAATATCAAATAAAAAGTTCTGTTCGAAAGTAGACTCTTGAGGGGAAGTAAGATATTCCTCCGCATTATTTGGAATATAGTTAACTCGAATAGCTAAGTTACGCTCAAAATTTACTGAAACCATCCGGTGCGAGTTGCGGAACTTCAAACATACCACGTTATATCCGAATTCTATTCAATAAACGGCGTCGTCTAGCTCATCTCATTGAGACGTTCTTGGCGTATATCGTAGGCTTTAAGTGCTGTAGTTGATTTGGAAAACTGGCGCATTAGGAACTAGCTCATCTGAATAACGTGTACGACAATTCTCTCACAATTGTAAGAACACTTTCCCTTCTATAGCGTCATCGCCTCAGGCTTAATTAAGAGCATCTACCCAAATTTAAAATTCAAATTTCGTCTAATGTTAACAGTAATGAAGGACTGAAAATTAGCCAACTAGCCATAAGGACTAAGGACCATACCAGAAGTGGATCATATTACAGCTCCCTAGAAGTACTGGACGATATAACATCGCCGTGCATCAGCATTGTCTCCTAGCACTGAAGAGAAAACGGTATATGCGAAACGCAGCGGCGAATTTGTGAACTAAACCAGAGGAATGATTTTGGCGCGAAAGAAATTTTTAATAAGCGGGCGAAGGAAACGGAAGTAAGTGGTACGCTGGTAGCCAATGAGGAAAGGTTTGAGAGAGAAGAGCGCGGAAGGAAACAAGTTGTTCCATACAAAGTGTTGGGTTCTGAATATAATAGTAGAAGTCCACTTTTTTTTAATAATTGGCGGTCTCTAGGTATTTTTTAAACGCTTGTGTTGAAAAGGAAATTAATATGAACTCAAATTATCAAAATAGCCCTCATCATGCTAGAATATTTTTCATGCATCCTTAATACAGCACTGAGCTTCCACCAAGTGTCCTCTGCTTCCACCGATTTAAAGGTTTTTAGCGGGGATAGTTGGACCGATTTATAACTAATTAAAGGTTGTGTTCGTCGATATAGAAATTTGTTTTCCTTTTGTAAGTGTGACAAATTTTTTCAATGGTAGAACGTTTTCCGTTTGCGAAAGATGCTGGTCAACATTTTTCAGTTTTACAAAACGTTTTTTTAGTTGCTTACGGTTAAGTGCTTTTAATATCGCATAGATCGTGTTCAGAAGTGTCTTTCATTTGGGCATGCGACGATTGCAATTAGTTACATTGATCCTAACATAAGCCATTCTAAATAAAAATTACAACACGATAATAAGCTTCACACAAATCACGACACTGACGGCGGTCTGACAGCCATTATCATCAACCGGAACTTCCGTATGTTAACCTAACTCAAGATCCGGGTTAATGGGAAAACTATACTTGTAAAACTGAGCTACAGATGGCGGGCTTGGATGTCTTGGAAGAAAACGCTGTTTACAAAAGCACAACCTACGTCCAGTACTTATAGGGAGCTGTAATATGATTCACTTATGACCATACTCACTATTATAGCGGTGTGCAACGTCGGAAGGAAATAAATTACCATGAAAAAAATCTACTTTTATGTAAAATACCTTAGTTTTTCTATACCTATCGTTAGATAATTTGAAAATTTGCCTAAAACTAAGAATTTTGTGTTAGAAAAACAGTTTTAGTTTTACTTCTGATGTCTTAAGCTTTGTGTTAATTACTATGGCGCTTGAAATGGAAAAACCACTATATCAAATGTAGATGTTTAGCAAAATACCATTCCAGCATGAATCATATTTCTCAAAAACAAACTTTTAAATTTAACCCCATATATATTTAAATGGACTTGCCATTTACCCTAAATCGTATCAAGTCAATCCATCTAAATCCAACATCCCGCGCTTGACAAAGACTAGCTAGATAGCTAGCTGTCCAGCGTATCGCGTTGAACTCCTTTGAGACATAAATACTGACTTAAAACTAAAACTTCTTAAAATAAGACGACGAGACATAAGGGGAAAAGGGAACTTTCCGACGAGTTGTTCCAGACGATAGAATTGTTGTTGTATAAGTAGGGAAGGATTCTATATTCGGTCGGTATTCCCTTCTCGTTCGTCCTTTTCAAGAAGATATTGATTGAAAAGTTAAAAGCTCGAGAGACTAAAACGGCGATGCTGTAACTTTCAAAGAGAGAAGCCGGAGAGAGAGAGGGATGGTGAGAGCTCAAATTGAGTTATTCGCCGTCACTCGTCGGACGCGTTCATCCAATTTCGTCGGACCAATGACCGTAAACTCGCAGCCTTCGCCAAACGCTCCCCTTGAAAAGCGAAACCCACTTTTAACGACCACCATAGAAAAACCCTCAATCGAAAAATAAAGCCACACCACTTTTTTAAATAGGGGGATCTCAATTGAGGTTTATGCCTTCCGATCTCCTCTCTTAGTCTGTTAGAATACAACTAGAAGTTACTAACTTAAAGTGCTCGTTTTCCTTCGTAACAAACGGCCCTCTCACTTCAATAAATTCCATGACTTTTAATTATCAGGATGATGCGTGAAAACCGACTTTAAGGGGTAAAAGCCTCCTTGTTAATCCTATGGCCCCTGTAGAAATGTTTACACTGCCGCACAGTTGTGTTCACGGTGAAGCTACCCATCAGGCGTAATGATAAATCTATGGGACGAACTGAAATTCGAAAGTTAATCGTATCTTTCTTAATTATCGTCCGATTTTGACCTAATTTACACCGTTTTGTAGCCCTTAATTAAATATATCAATATTTGTTTACTTTTATTTTCATAACAGAAATTTCCTTAATAAAACACTACGCCTATCTTGTTTGGACTTTCTTCTCAATTTTTCAAGAAGTATAAAACTTTACTTTTGGTGCTAGGAGAATTTTTAAGAGACCTTTTACGAAATAAGGGCGAGTTTGAAAGTAAAACAACCCTTTCACGTTAATAGCTTAAAATACTCGAGGCCTACGAATTCCCGCTCACACTTATGGCCAAAAAAGGTGTTACAGCGTTAGGATATGTCGAGTTTCATCAAACCATCGAGAAATAACTTTGAATAAAATATAGCCATGTTCTCCACCGCTTTTACCCTACAAAAAAAATATACGATATACTTGGCTATCAAACCGATAACGACCTGCACCATAGGAAATTGAACAAGGTGGTCAAGTCAACTTTAAACTGTTACATCTTTGAGTTTTACTTTTTTTCACTGATAATAATATTCAGCTGTGATACTCACTAAGGAAGATTTTTCTAACCCGTGCTCATCTTGAATGGCCTTCAGTATTGATAGAAACCGCCTTTACGAAATGACGTCCTATATAATCTTTACCTTTTAATAAAACAACCCGAAAACCAAATCTGAAAGTCCAAGGCTTAAAAATCTGGCTTTAATCTGAGGAAAAAATGTTTCGTCGAATAAAACTTTCATAGGATTTCTTTCTCCATTAAGTTATAGATGAAAGTAAAAACAGGTAATTGTGAAGAACTTTTCCGAAGTTGCCCCTCAATATTTCGAGAGTGAAAAAAAATAAAATAAAATGTTAACCAAGGCTTAACGAAAGAAAAAGTGAAAGGGGAATATCATCATATTATGACATAGTTAGGCTTAGCAAAAAGAGATGAAACTTTCTCTCGAGTATCGAAGAGGATCCTCTTTCATTAAAGAGCCATTTGGGTATGGGGCTATAACTTCAACAGGTTGCAGCGCCGCCTAGCCACTGATCGAGAATTAACGAGGGATAAATCTGGGATATATTGAAGTATAGGGAAGAAAGATGGAGAGCCAAAATTTAACCATATCTTGTCAAACACGAAATTTTATCTCACACTCTGCTGTAATATCTTCGAGATGTTATCCATGTAGGGTTTTATTTTTTTTTATTTAATCGCGTTTTTAGTGCGTTCCGTGATGGGAGGGGGGACGATGATCGCTTTACGAGGTTTGTTATTAACAGCTGTTATTAATATTTTAAAGTTTTATCGATTGAACACCAAGAGCGTTCAACGTGCATGATTCTGCACGTTCCCTCATCATTACTCTATTAGCCCTTAACTATTTGATAAAGGCGCTCTTGTGGATTTTTGTCCCGCGTCAAGACAATCAAGAATCGTGCCTACTTGATTGCTGAGGATTTAGTACTAAACAATTTGATGAGCAAACAAAAAGGTACATAAGCCTGGGAAGAATCATGTTACAAAACTAAAGCATTAAGAGAATAGAGAATATCATCCTTCTTCTATTATCCCCTTCTGATATTATGAGCGGAATTTCTAAATTTCAGTACATGTCCGCGAGGGTAAATATTACCTTTGTAATTAGTATGAATAACACTGGGATGATAATATTAGTTTAAACCTTCTTTAATACGAAGATACTCTTCCTTATCCGTTGTTTTCTTTGAGCAAACTTACGACACGTTTCTTGTAGCTTGCCGCCAAAACCTTTTTTAACCTCCGGAAACTTTGAACTTTTTCTCTGTTTTTTGGTCTATATAAAAGAGGGGATGGACCCCTTAGCCATATAGCTGATAAGGAAGGTTTCATTCCAGGGGGAGGGGTGGGGGTGTTAGTTTTTATACTGTTTAGAGCCACTGTTGGCGATTTTGATATCCCTTGTACCATCAGTCCCGCCCGCCCGCTTCTCTTCATGGTATATACCATCACCGTGAAGCTCGAGCTAGCCTCAAATGACGGGATGCCTTGATGAGAAAATCGTGTTTTTCCGGCGTAACACCAGCTGCTGCACCAACTTTTACATTAGAGAAAGAAGTGCTGGGACGGAGAGAACCGCGAGGCAAGGTTGTCAGATGCGAAAAAGAACTAAGCCAATAGCACTTCTACATTTCCTAAAAACTTAATTCATTCTGTGCCTTTTTTTTAAGTACATGCGCGTGATATAGAAAGTCCAGGGATTTCCCTGCGATGAATCAATACTATCTCACGGAATAGAGAGTTTAAGAAACTGGCCCGAAAAAAATGAAAGGTTTATGCTAGCTTGGATATGCGTAAAATTCTTCTTATGAATTTCTAGCTTGGCCAGCAAAGCTACGGTACACCAGTGGGTATGAAGTGGCTCTAAATTGAATCGGAAGTAGCTAGGTCACGTGGGGTAATAAAACACTATAGCATCCTGAGTGGTGAACTCGTTTTAAATCATTACTACGTGTTTACTATTAAAATAATACTAGCAATTCACTTATATATATGCGTTGTATCGGATGATGTTAGTAGTGATACCTACCCTGATAGACATTAATTCAAAATGGCCGTCATCCCCAAGTCCAAGAGGGCGACAATCTAGGATGAATGTCTATTATTATATCAAATTAGTTTGAATTAATTGATTATTCACCATCATGAATTAATTATTAACTATTTAAACTAATTATCCAATAGTTATTCACATTTTATATGTAATTTTGAATTTGTAATTGAAGCTCGATTCAATATATTTTAGTTTGGCGGTTTTTTATACTGAATGGTTTATAGCCGAGACATTTTTGGTGCGATAGAGGATTTTTTTCCCTTTCAATTAACACGTGACACTTATCGATTATCGAACTTGGTGGGAAAAATCTTGTGAAAAGAAAAAAAATCCAAGTTAAAAATCGGGGAGAAAACACTAGATTTCCAATATACGTTACCAGTACCATCCAGATGCCGGTTCCCCGTTGTACGAAGCACTTTATTTTTAACTTGTACAGTTTTTAGACATTGTTTTTAGCATTACCGCTATAATAGGATGTGAAGAATGAAAGAATTTTGCTATGAGAACTGCCGAATAATATTGTAAATGTTATTATTATTATTATTTTCACTATTGGAGTGAGAATGAAAGTTACCTTAAAAGTGCCTTAAAGGCCGGATTTTCTGCTAGAGGGTTCTCCTGGTACAGAAAATGACTCGCGATCGAGTAACAATAGAGAAGCGAGTCGCCTAAAAAATACGGTTCTCCTGGTACAGAAGACCGAGAGTTGGGGGTTCTACCTGTGCAGAAAATTGAGATAGGTAGTCACGTTAAAATATTTGAGCCCCGTTTTTTCCTCAAACTTCGACGCCCAATATTTCCGAAAGTACGGTTCTTCGGGTACAGAAGCCAGAGCAATAAACATTCAACAAAGTAAACTATTGATTTGAAGTTCAAGGTATAGCTAATTTAATTATCTTCTAAACCACATATCGGTTTTGTTGAATACCACAGAGGGGGTTAGTCTCCCAATTGTTAGCCACGGCAACACAAATCTGTCAAAGAATCAGTGGTGAAGTGTACTATTGAGGTAGAGAATCTGTATTCAAAATAAACTATTTCTTTGAAAATGTGAAAACCAACGAGTGAGGGCTATGGCTATATCACTATGTTGTGAAAATGTTTTAGATAATTGTAGGCACATGCAACCCATATGGTTTTAAGAATTTTTGCCTACAGGAGTGAGAAAAGTAATTCTACACTTCATTGCAATTGTTCAAAAAATTATATTTCAAATTAAAAAAAGGATATTTTTTAATCAATCGGCTGGATTTTGATTCCGCGGAGTATTTTACAAAGCGAAAAAGTTTAGTAACATCCGAACTAGCACATTCGTACATGTAGTTCTTTTCCGAAGCATCCGATAAACGTTATTTCGAGTAAGACATTCCATAGCATACGAAACAGTTTCTAATGAAACTATGGAGCTCTACTGAAATATTTCGAACTTATATTGTTAAAAAAAGCCGTGACCAAAGTTGGGTAAAACTTGCGCGCTTTACTGTTAAAAATCTTTCTCGGTCCCCAGAGAGCTATATAGTTACTAAGAACGTTTGGGCATTACAAAGAAAAAGTTCATTATGTGACTAGGGGTAAGCAAATTTTCTGGTGTCTATACGTTCTTAAAACTCCCCAACCCGAAGGGAGGGGGTTGTATTAGTATAAGTGAAATTCATCTCTATACTCCCGAGCATAGAAAAACTTCAAAACTTCTTCACGTCACGTGGTTTCACTTCTGTTAAAAATTTACCGTCCAAAAATATGCAGTTTGAAGAAGCAGTAAAATCAATTTTAAGTAAATATCCAGAGACAGCTTTCGTTTGGTGAAGGAACTAAGACTTGTGAGATAATTTACACTGCCATATTGGTGGGTTCAATGCAGAAGGAAAACTGAAACCCTCCATTATGGCTCCCAAAACCGTGGTAAGACTTAGGAGGGTGTAACGTACTACTCGGCCAACTGAAATCTCTCTACAACAAGGACTGTGCCAAGTTCGGGACCATAGCGGTATTTCAAGAAGATTTTTTGTCATTACTTTGAAAGAGCATCTCCCAAAATTTCTGGAGTCCCCACTACGAACAATTGTAGAAACCCATTAGTGACCGTGCCTTATAACTTTCAACCCCTCTGGCGGTAGGGGTACTGTTTTGGCCCATTATTGTCACCCTCCTTTTTTGCCTCGACAACTTTTCCCCGTAAGAAGAGGATCTTTTGTAATGAACGTAGACTATAGTGAGCTACAGCTCGAGAGAAAAACCATGTGACGTGACGTCATTACTGGGGTTTTAAATTGCATTGCCAAAGCTCACGACTTCCAATATGGTTGCTAGAAGAAAGGTAAGAGATAAGAGGGTGTGACGTTACGACAATATTCCTAGTAGCACTCTACTGGTTTTCCGTACTTAGACCTTCGACGGGGGTAAAATTTCCACTGACTTTGTTGTTCTTCGCGAAGTGGTGTTACAAACGTAGGACTGCTGAACAGATTACAATTGAAATGTAAAGTGTAAGTATGTTTATTGCTCGGGCTTCTGTACCCGAAGAAGCGTACTTTCGGAAATATTGGGCGTCGAAGTTTGAGGAAAAAACGGGGCTCAAATATTTTAACGTGACTACCGTATCTCAATTTTCTGCACAGGTAGAACCCCCAACTCTCGGTCTTCTGTACCAGGAGAACCGTATTTTTTAGGCGACTCGCTTCTCTATTGTTACTCGATCGCGAGTCATTTTCTGTACCAGGAGAACCCTCTAGCAGAAAATCCGGCCTTTAAGCTGCTACTATATTTCTTTAAATATTGCTCCATTGCGTGAAGCTTCGTATCCAATTGCACGTGGAAATAGTTAAGTACTCCTAGTTAATGAAGAAATATTTATTTTATGATAAAATTCTCGCTTGTCATGGCTCTTGCTAGAAAATTCATTGTTTTATAATAAATAAAATAATGTTCTAATGCGAACAAGCCGCGTATGTATGGTCCATGTTGATTAACCCTCATTAAATTAGCGATCAGGGAAATTCTAACATTAAAATTTCTTTTGAATTATATTAAATCCCTTAAGAATTAGGTACCATTGTTCTTAAATGATAATTACCCAACGGATTCTTTATACAATTATAAAAAAGAGACATTACGGCATTACATTTCCTTTCCGAGGAACGGTCTTTAAAATCAGAAACTGAATTAAGCCGCTGCCTAATATATAGAACCACGAATACATACATCTATTTGGGATAATTGTGCCACTCATATATCCCAAGTTAATATCTATGCGTGTTTTGTGGGCCGGGCTTGAGAACTTACTATCCGTTACGCCTCATAATTCAAGCTGTGCCATTTCATTGGTTTATACAACGCGAGACAGATTATTCTCGAGGTTAAATTCGTCATACGTGATTAGTCTAGCTCCTCCCACAAAATCCGCCTAGATGCATTGAGTTGAGAATATGGCTACACAATAATTCCTATTGGTTTTATGTATTCTGATGGAACTTAACGACTTTGAAAGCTATTTTTATTACAATACATACCTAGAGTCATTCCGCCAGTACAGGAAATAAGAGAAAATGAACGAGACGTTTAAAAACAAGAAAACTTTAGAATCTTTACATTCGAAGGTCTTGCTATAAAAAAAGGGAATCTCGTCCCATTGTTTAGAAGGAAAATGACTCGGCTTTGCTTTCTTTACTTTTTCTTCTTCTTTCTCTTTATCTGTCTAAGTTGAAGAGAGACTTAGATATGTATGGTGTGTTTGGTTACAGGGTGAAAAGGGTGTGAAGGGTGCTTGGTGTTGGATGATGGGAGGGGATATGGAGGGTGAAGAAATAGAATTAACCGCCGTCTTTCTCGCTTCTTTATCCCAAGAAGAGATGACGTCCATTGGACTATAGTTCCCAACAAGATTGGCAAGTTGTTAGAAACCTTTTCAACGTCGTGTTGGGTTTTAGTGTCTGACATGTTTCGAGGTAGTAATTTATTGTGATTTTTAAAAATTACTTAGAATATTTGGTAAAATCCAAGCCGAATTTTACTTCATATTCTCTTTAATTTTAAGAAAGACTAAATTAAAATTAGGATCAAACTTAAAAATTAAATTAGGTGGTTCTCATCCATTTTCACTTCCTAAAATTGTATTAATTCATTCGTGTTTTTCAAGTTCTCAGTTAAATAATCTTTAAAATCCTGAAAAAATCTCAGAGTTACAAAAGAAAAAAAACTAACAACGAGAGCTTTATATAGAGGGGAGGATGGGGGTTTTCTTTTCCTCTAAATCCGTTTGGTCCGTCGCTTCGTCCTCGTATCTTGACCATTGTAAAAAAGGGTAGAATTGAGGGTATACACTGGCTAGGCTAGCGAAGAAATGATTCTGGAAGTTGGCGAGACGGAAACGCTTCATGATCGTTTCCCTTCCTGACTGGTTTGGTGGCCAGGCGGGCTATAACGACACCCCCTTCATCGTGTGCGTGGATCCCTCATCTTTACACCCTAGCTCTCGCGGACGCCTTTTGTTAAAGAACTTATATACGTGTAGCCCGTCCTTCCGGGAGAACAAGGGACATGGGGAAAAAGTTTTCTGCTTTAGAGCTCCGCCATTACCGCCTAGGAATTTCCGCTCGAAATCATCCCCGGTTTCTCCTTCTCGCTCTTCCCGCATCCTTACATCCTCCCACGAGTTTTTTTAAACGCTTTAAAACATTTTCTCCCTCTCTCCCACTCTTTAACTTAACCCAGGGATGCCTCGGCTTTCGCTACGATACTCTGGGTTGGATTTGGATCATACTGGGTTTACTCTATCGCGACGTAGTTTACTGAATTGAATCAGAGAGAGCCTGGATTTTAGGTGTTTCATATTGGAAATTCAACGTTATTTTGATGGAAGTGTTTTTAGGGTTCGCGGACCCAATGTTGAGATTTAGCCCAGACTCTTAGAGCAAATTCTTACTGACGTTGACTCGGTTTACAAACGAAATGAAGTTGGGGGTTGCGAACAGGGGACTAAGGCTTAAGGGACCTTCACCGCCATGACGTTAGTTATCCACCCTCCTTTTCTAGCGCCAAATATCATTAGATTTTCTCTCTGTTTTTACTTACTCTCTTTCCATCTTTCTTCCTCTTAGCTTTAAGTAAAGAGAAAATTCCTGAAGAGTAAAATACAAACCCCTTTAGGCCACCGCAAGAAGAAAAAAAAAACCTCTCAGAGCGAGATATAGCCAAGGCTTAAAGAGCTATAAGCGAAGAGCGAGAGTGCAGGGATAGAGATTCCCCCCCTCCTTTCCTTCTCTCAGATTTACATTCCTTTCATTTTTTAACTCTAAATCCAGCATAGGAGTTTTGAGGGTTATTTACTTCATGGTATAAACTGGCAAGGCTTAGCTGTTAAACTTATTTATGTAATATCATGCCGAAAACGTAACAAATCACGTGATGTAGTAAAAACGCGACTTAATAGTAGAACCCACACATGGAATAATTTAGATATTCCAATTTTTCAATGCTCTAGAAGTCTTGCGTTGGTTTGGTTTTTAACTTCTTTCAATTCTGTTCTGACGTCACATGTTCTGTTGCCAATATTGACGTCATACCGTAGATGTTTACCCCTCAAAAACTGTCCTTAAAATTTTAACTAAATCGACACTAAGGCGGATTAAAGTTGGCTTGTTTTTCTTGTTAGTTTTCTCTTTTAGTATTATTATTTTTCGGTGTGGTTTTTTTTATCCTTGGTTTTTTTTAAAAAAAAACTCCCTAAAATTGAACCCTTAGAGATGTAGGCTATAGATGACTTTAGAGATCCTGATTTTTTCTTCTCTCTCTCTCTCTCTCTCTCTTCACTGACGAAACTTCTCTTTCATGGAAAAGAGGATGAAAAGTTAAAGGCTAAAAACACTTTGAAAAAGACGTTTAACCGAGCTTTGACGCGGATTATTGGATAAAACTGACTTCTTATCAGCGATACGGGTACTTTTTTGGCTTCTTTTTCTTTCGTGAGGTTTACCGGAGTTTTGAAAATACCGGAAGAGACAGCCAAAAGAAAAAAGTTTTCCTTCTTTTTTCTCTCTCAATTCTTTACTTTGAAACTTCTTAAATAGGAAAATACCCGCATTGTCAGAAAGTAAATGTGAAGTGTCTAAGGTTAGTTGAAAATATTGGTATCTCTGACGCGTTTCTTGTCGCTATTTTACTCCCAGATGGCTACGGATTTAAATCGAAAGTGTAGAAGATCTTTAAAAATTTCTGTAAAATCGGTTGAAGTTTTGTACGATTACAAAAAATTTTCACTTGATTCGGTTAGAGTTAACAGACAGAAATAAAAAATTATAAGTTCGTGTATTTAACATGTCCTTTAAAAACCTACTACTATAGTATATATTTTAGTAGAAAATGTAAGCTTTTCTTTACAAGTATCTAAAAGAAAAATCCCTGAAAACAACATTGTTTTCAAATTATAGTTACTATTTGCGGGATGAAAACTAACATTCCTTTCGTGGATTTTGGGGAAGAAGAAAAATAAATTCAACAAACTACGTTAGGCTTAATATCTCTGGAGATTCTTTTTTGCACTATTTTTCTATATATATTTTTTTCCTCAAAATAGTTTGTATTTTTCTGGGGTGCGCGAAGTTTACTCTGTGAAGAAAAAAAGATTCGATTGTAGAATTTCGCTAGAAAAAAAAATACCCTTAAAAAAAGAATCCCGTTATATCTCTAGCCGATATTCAATTTCTGACATACGCCCTCAAGTTACTGGCTATAGCACTACATCCCAGGGAGATTTCATAACGTTCTAAACCCCCTTTAGCGAAATTCTATAGATATGACTTTATTTGTAGATGGCGTAGTTATGGAATTTTACATTAATGGACTCTATTCAAAAGAAAGGGGGTATCGTTTGATATGTAGATGCAAAGACGTTAAATTGGGCTTTAAAGTTGGCAGTCCTTTTGTATGAAGCCTTATATAACGTCTTTGGATGGTCCACATACCTTATGTTCTGTTCCATCTTAAAAATACAAGGTAGTAATTAAACACCAGACTACAAAGAATATTTTACTCAAGGAATTCCATTATAACTTCTGACACATCTTTAAAGAAACACCCGTACACGTGTATCAATGTACATAAAACTAAATTTATCATATAACTCGATATAACTTAATATTTTCGCGTCTTTAACCATCTAATATACAAATGCTTGAAAAGAGTCTAAGGAAATATCATAGGAGAAAATATAATGGTCAACGTAAACCTAGAAATGATTTGTCGTCTGTGACGCTACGGATAGCGCCAACGTGAAGTATAACTTCAAAGGATCGGAGTTTTTTTCTTCTTCTCCGCTCACCCCCTCCTCTCTCTCTCTCCCTGTCTCTTTTCCAAAACATCCCATTTACTATGACTTTCGGATCAACTTTTACTAAGCCTAACGCCCGTCTCGACGTTTCCCATCAAAATATGTCCCAAGTACATCCACAGCGAAAGAGATAGAAACCCAGACTATTGAATTGACGAGCCGAACGGATTGACCTATCCAAAAAAAAAAAAGATTTTGGTATTCCTCTTTCGGATTCGGGGGGTTTGGCGAGAAGGAAAAACTGATAGAGAGGTTTTCAAAACTACTTTCGTCTCTCGTTATTAAAAGTTTAGTTTCTCTTTTTTTATTTACGAAAGTGTAGGCATACGAAAATCATTGATTTTCATTTTTCTGTTGAGGGATACCGTTTCACTCTTTATGGCGTGTCGCACTAAGGTGCTCGTAGAATGCAATTTGTGATCGAGGCGTTGTTTAACTCCTGAACCCTTATATGCAAATTTATCCCTATAAGAAACCAACCTAAGTCTACGCTCTATTTCAAGGCAATGAAATCACTTTACGAGGTAGCTCTTTGATTTTCAAGAGCAGATGACAATGAGAAGCGTTAGATACACTCTTGAAGTAAAACCATCGCTTGTTAACCCTGAAATAGATATATTGTGACGTGACGTATGCTAGTCAGCGACAATACCATAGATGACAAGTACATTAGAGAGAAAAAACTACTTTGATATTTTGAAAAGTCTGTTGAGGGTTAAGAAAAATCGAAACTAGCTTCATTTGTTTTCTTTGCGCACGTTCTTTGCGCAGCGGCGGGACACGAGGACAGTGATGACAGTTTGAGCTGCGCATTGTCTCTGTATGCATCGTAATGCAATTTCAATCCTCGGTACCGTGTACTGTTCTCTCTTGTGTATTTACCCCTGTGATAAGACCACGCTTCTTAACACTCAACCTCATTGTAAACTGCTCTTGAAGAAGAGTGTATGGCTCTTCTATCTTTACTAGCTAGGGAGTAAAGCCATGGAAGTCTAGATAAAGAGAGCGAAGGAAGAGAGGTGATGGTTAGAGGCTGAGGACGGATGAGAGTGGGAGGGTTGGTGGAATATACGTACGTACGCCAGCTATCTATTACCAGAGATTTATCACGAAAGCTATAGAGTGATATTAAAACGTCAGAAAGATTTATCGCTTTCTTCGTGCAGCCATCTTGGGGGCACTACCAAATTTATTCGGGGGTAATGAATATTGGCCCCCGCGTTTAGTCTGAAACCCAGACTAGCTTAGACTAAAACGAAAGAAGATCTAGTGGTCCTTACGCCTGGGTGAAGGACCTGAGAGTTTGGATGGAGAGTATAGAGTGCGCTTCGCAGCTTTGTACATCATCAATCGAACTTGGCCTGTTTGACACTCTCGATTAAGTTATGGGGGATCAACGCGTAAAACAGAAAGTAACGTCGCCGCATAAAATTACGCCTTATCATACGGGATACTCGGAAATATGTGTTATCGTTCAAGTTTCGGGGAAGTTCCTTCCAAGGAAACCATTGATAAAGTCACTTCATTTAATTTTAACGTTCGTATCACGCCCAATGGAAGGGGTCACGTGGTTTCTGGCTCGAAAACTTTCCTGTCTGTAGTGTTTTAAGGTCGACCTGCACTGCCTCTAGCGGTGCTTCTTGGCGCTAGGGAAATAACCCAAGGACACGGCTACACCCATGTGGTTTTTGCGTTCTTTTCTGGAATCAATGGCCTGGTCTGTATACATCAGTGACGTATTTCCTACGTCATAATTAAGATATTTTGCATAATAGTTTCTCGCCAGATTAAGATGTCGCTATTTCACCATGGGAAACGTTTCCGTTCATGTTCTTTATAACCGTTCTTGGTATTTTGAAATTCGAAATTGCTTGCTATATTGAGAAATTGGTTTCGAAAGAAAAATCCCCAACGTTATATCCCCTGAATTATCGCACTAACTTAGGCAAATGGAAAACTTTTAAGAAACTAATTAATGAAATCGGGATTTACTTCTTTTTTTATTATTCAATTTCACGCGACCCGAACCGAAAGAAATAAAAATAAAAATCCAAAAACGGAGATTAGCTCGTTAGGGTTTGGGTGAAATTCCGTTGAACAATCTAGACTCGCGTGGAGAAATAAAAGAAAGAAGAAAATTTTACCAAGGCCTAAGCGGCTTATACCAATTAAAGGAAAACCAAACCTTCCTCTAATGGTCGAAATGGCGCGAAAAAGAACCGCCAAAATCCCAAACCTAACAGCTGCAGACCGTTGAAATTTTGATGATTCTCCTTTTTTATATTCTAAGGATAAAATAGAAAGATATTCAAAATCGCAATCGTAAAGTAATAAATTCCACAGTCATTTTAACTATTTCTTCATCCCGAAATATAGGCTATACATCGACACTGCCGATTTAAAAAATCGATGTAATATGCTGCAGACCTTGGAACTGTACAGATAATAATACAGCCCTTTTTTAAAGCTTAATTTATTAGCAAAGACCTTTGATATCAACAGTAGTTATCAAATATGATTTAATGAATAATTTAAAATAACAGGATAATATAATATTGGTGCATCCAATGTTTTATTCGGTACAACCCTATTTAAAATTGTTACCTCGCAGTTTAGCAAATACGATGTTACTTATCGAAATATTTTCTCTTTTTTGGTTGAAGCCACATTTATGTTAAGTTTATTCACGCATCTATGAAAATAGGCTTCTCGGATTTTCAAGCCCATTTTTTATTCGCGGCTCGCTGTGTTTTTCTCAGTTCTAAACTATATGGCTCAGCTATAAGCGCGCTTTCCTCAAGAAGGTAAGATTGAGGGACGCTGAATGGAAATCGCTTTCGGTCCCGGCCTTCCTCTCGAGGGACTACATGTGGTATGCCAGGGTTTTCCCATATAAGACCGACGGAAGAGAGATAGGTAGGAAGGGAAGGGATACGAGCGAAGAATGAAAACGAACCGAAGAAGCCTTGCCCGCTATTCTCCTCTGTCTTTCCTCAACTTTGCGGTTACACGCTCTTCCTTTTCCCACTGAGACCCATCAGCCGGCACCGCACAGCAGCCATCTTGCTCAGGACTTCTCTTCTTTAAAGGAGAAGTCTCGAGGAAATGTATCTTAAGATTCGTTAATTCGATAACTGGTTCTAAAGCCTAAAAATTAGAACGATAACACGAAATTAAGAGAGACACGATGTTGTTCAAAGATGAAAATTAACGCAGGTTGATTATCACCATTAGATAGATTTGGTTAAGTCGTGAAAATACGGCTTATGATTAGTTGATTCGCTAACAGATTCTATTACAGCTCAAACATAGCTTCAAAATGAACCCAAAAACACCAAAATCGGTACATAAATAAGAATGTTAGAGACGATGTTGTTAAAAGATGAAGATGAATGCCGGTTATGAGTCTCATCAAATCATCACTTACTAAAATGAGCATAATGAACGAATTGATTTGTGTGAAATTTACAACTTAGTTATCGGCGTCAGGTATAGAAACATTTACAGCGTTGAAGGATATTTCGTCCAAAGTCTATGGTACACTAGACCATGATGGCTGGTATAGGGAAAAATAGAGCGTCGTACATCAGAAAACGGAAAGCTTGAGAGGAGATAGGGAATGGAGAGATGTTTCTCTTTCTATACTGTATTCATCCAAGGAAAAGATGGAAAGGAATCTTCGAGGTGAAGATGGGGAGCGTGAGATGCGAGGAAGAGGAAAAAGATGGAGGGATGATCATATATATATATATATATATAAAAACCCACCGGGAATGGCCCACGCATTTGAATCCCTGGGATCATAGCGAGAAGGGTCGTGCCTCGAACGACGACACAACCCTCGTGTCTCCGAGGTGACTGTACCAACCTTGTCAAATAAGAACCATAAAATAATCCTGGCGTGTGGTGGTGTACTCCCACGTGAACTATGGCTGCGAAAGTGTAAGTTATATTGCAGCGCAATAATGAACAACCACAACGATATAGAGTTAACGCAGTGTGCTAAATATTCGTTAATCCTTTGTTTTCAACTTTGAAGAGTCACTTGTTTTGAGGAATGAGTTTCACGCGCTAGAGGAATTGAAATAATCTAATGCCACGTGTGATTTGTGAAAGAACAGACGCTATCTTATATTAGACTAGTCCTAGTAGAAAAGCCCGTTGCGAGCTTGCGGCTCTAGTATATAAGTTTTAAAAATTCACTAAGGAACAAAGTTTTTCTCGAGGAATGTCGTGTTCTTTGTAAAAACATCAATTTCCGTTAAGCCTTTGTTTTCAAATTTTGAAATTCCGCCAGCTTTAACAATTGATAGAGTAATGTCAGATGAAAGTCGAATCTCTTTCGTACGGCGTGAAGAAGAACAGCAGACTTTTATATAATAGATAGCTCATCTGATCCTAATGCAGACTGTAACTGAAAAAGATAAGCACTTACACCACCGCGATGCTTCAAAGAATGAAATCTGATTTTCCACACAATTCCCCTTTCGGGTATGGTATGATATAAAAAATATATATATGAAACCGCCGCGCTTAGGGATAAAGAGGAAAAAAATATGGGAACATACCTTGAAAGTCCACGCTAGAATCGCGGGGGAAAAAATATTTAGAAAAGCAAAGCTAAAGTCCGGTAGGCCGAAAACAGCCGATAAAAGTTGCTGAATCGCAAAAATGTTTATCGGTGGAACTATGTCAATAAAACGGTATAGTACTACTTTTGTCGTTGCCCTATTCTAAGTCTCGACTCTTTTGGACGATTCACTTTTATATTTCCTCAGAGCAAAAAGCTCCCGATACTAGATTCCAATACGGATAGACGATCTTTTAGAGGCAGTTGTTGCCTTACAATTCCAGCAAAGTGCACTCTAAAGATAATTTCTTGGATTTCATCTACCGTTTTGTAACGATTCCATTATAGGCTCTTATCGTAAATGATATCAGAACTGAATAGACCTTTTCGGTGTTAAAAAAAGAGGGTAGGCAACCCTCAGTATTCGGACATACAATTATATTTCATCTACAATGGCTTCTCCGCGCACTCTCATAATGCAAAAAAGACCACAGCGCAGCCGCCAAAAACCGAGATGGAAGGCGAAGTTTTACCCCACTGTGTCTTTCCCTCTGTTATGATTAGAAAGACCTGTTTTAACCAGTGTGTAACTTAACAATAACTATTTGCATTCATAGATCAGTTACTTTGGTATAAACGTAGAACTTTCCCCTGTAAGGCATCAAAATGCAGCGGGTGAACCACTTTTACAGGCTCTCGTAGTAAATACATTAGGCTCGTTCAGCCTGTAAAGTTGCTTTCCTGAACAGCAAGCAAGCGCGTATAGATGGGAAGCTAAACTTCGTTGAAATCTAGCATTATCACCGTTAAATCGAGTCTTCTCTTTTATCGAACCCCCTCTGTCCCGGTACAGATTGAGCGTGGGGGATTTGTTAGGGACAATAATCGAGGGGACATTCTGGGATTTTTCCCCAAAGAAGCTAGTTTTCATTAAAGCGAGCGGTGTCGTGTGTGCCCGGTTTCGCTTCCAAGAGATAAGAGAAGTCGAAAAGCTGAGAGCGAAACTCATTGAAGAGAGTTCGGTTCCGAACAACCTCTGGTCTCTCTCTCTCTCTCGATTCTTCCGAGAAATCAAGGTGAGTCCCGGACGTGTGCATGCCACGGGAGAAGCCATATATACATCGCGTTCCAACCTTAACGCCGGAGGACTTTGAGAAAAAGGGGTAAAGTCAGAAGTTCATTTGTTGGAGGCCATACACACAAAATCAAGTGCAGTTACAAAATCCTTGGTTTTTGGGGCATATTCTACGTCTAGCCAATCAGTAACGTGCGTTGGGAAATTACACACTGGTATACAGGGTGTTTCTGATAAGTCTGCCATAAATTAAGTGGGATTTCTTTGGGAAATCGATTTTGAGACGAAAAATGTAACTTCTATCTCCATTTTGTTTGCCCTAAGGGACACTGTTTTCGAGTTAAGATTGTTCAGAGTATTTTACGGATGACCCTCTTAAATTTAATTAAGAAACTGATTAAGACAGTGATTAATTAATAATTTAATTAAGGGGTCAACCCTAAAACACTCATCAAATCATAACTTGAAAACAGTGTCCCTTGTGGCAAAATGGAGATAGAATGTACATTTACGACCCAAAATTGATTTCCCCTTATAATTAATGCCAAAGTTATCAGAAACACCCTTAATAAAACGAGTAGAAAGTCAATCTAAACCGAGGGTAGTAGCTTCAACTGATGAACGTCTGGTAACTCTTGAGTTTGCAAGAACGGAAAGGCGCTTCAGATTAAGGATGAAGGGTGACGCTGTCTTATCTAGTGTCGTTTCCTCAAGGCGCGAGGGAGAGCGGTTTTGGGGCGCTTTTCAAAAGTGGCTCTCGCGACGGAAAAGCCACCATGACGATTATTCTCTGGGTACGGCAAGAAATCGATGACGGTTACCCTACGCCAAACCGCAGAAAAAAAATAAAAAGATCTTTAAAACTTTTAACAAGCACTTTTACGCCGTTTTATCTGTACTATGACATTTTTAACCCTTTTTTACTCTTCGATTTCTGTTGCGAGGCCTTCTGGGGTTTAATACATGTTGATGGAAATACATCCCAGTGTTGTTTATGAAATTTACAAACCGGTTGAATCTCAGAGAACGCTAGAACCTCGTCTGGAAAATAAATAAATAAATAAATAATTTTGCCTTCTTCATTATTATTTACTTAAACAATAGGGTTATGGTAGTAAGTATCCGTGGAGTCATGATTCTCCGGCCACTGGAAAGCAAACAAAGTAAGAGGTTGTAAGATATCTGGGTGGTTTTTTGATTAGTTGAAATATGTGTAACAGGATTGTTAGTGGTTTAAAAAAAGCCAGAACTTAGACTAAAATCCTTGGCAAACCTTTTAAACGTTAGTTTTGAAATCATACCTAATTCAGCGCATGAATTTTACTTATAACATCGCGGGGAATTATGGAAATAGCCAATTTTTCTACAAAGCTCCGCCCTGCCTAGGATGAGTAGTAATACCTATGGTTATAGAAGACTTACGGTTGTAAACTTACGCTTTGAGCCTCCAGTCAAATTAGATCTGATTTCTTATATTTCTTGGAAATATATTTTCTCAAATATCACTTTAAAACAAAATAGGCCTAGGCCTACATTAATAAATGAAACTTCTAGTCTAGTCTAACTATATTCGCTAGAACCCAAATGCTATTCATTCTTTAAAGTTTCGAAATTGAATTTCTTATAGTTGATCGTATTTCATTTCTACGTCTCTTAATTATTCAACGTCTTTTTCCAAGATATTTGACTCTGTTAGGGTTTATTATCGTAAATCATTTTAGATAACAGTGATATTTTCGCCGAAACTGAATTTTGCGTTGCGTAAATAATAAATAAAGATGATATCTCGATAAAACTTCTCTGATAATGCTCCTCTGATATTTTGGGTGCCCCCGTTATATATAAATAAACTGGTATCCCGAAATTTAGTGCATGGTCGTATGAAGGGAAGAAAAAAATAAATGGAGAAATTTAATTTGTTTGACTTTAGGCATAAAGTGTCGTAAGTTCTAAGTTTCCGAGTTCTTTAAGCGCGGGTAATTCGCTTTAGGAAGGATATTCTGTGGCAACTCGCTTTACGAAGGTCAGTAATGCGCTTTAATATAGATTATCCTATGATAATTAGCTTTAGAAAAGATTATTCTATGGTAATTTGCTGTAGGAAAGATTATTCTATGGTAATTCGCTGTAGGAAAGATTATTCTATGGTAATTTGCTATAGGAAAGATTATTCTATGGTAATTTGCTATAGGAAAGATTTTGCCATGGTAATTTGCTGTAGGAAAGATTATTCTATGGTAATTTGCTGTAGGAAAGATTATGCCGTGGTAATTTGCTGTAGGAAAGTTTTTTTTATGGTAATTAGCTTTGGAAAAAAAGACAAATTCAGTCTAATTATATGAACCGAAATTATATGTCTTTACATACGAGAACGATTGCAAAATTTATAAATTGGCGAAAACTAAATATACTACATTTTGTGCCCAAGTTCTTAGTTCGTATATTGCGCTTACTTCTATTTTTTTTCTGGCCGGGGCCCTAAAGGGTTTGGTAGTTATTACGGGCGTTGAAATTCCATCGGACCATCGCTTAGGAGCCCGCGGGGTCCCGGACGGTGTAATATTAGTTTTCTAACGATCCTTAATACGTTTAACCCTAGCGCACTCCCCGGGCTCATTATAGTCAGAAAACGCTTTCTCCCAGTTATTACCGAATAATGATAATGGAACTGAAATTGTCCCTTTGTTCTTCACATAATTCAATGGACCTTCAATCTGAAGGGTCCTCATTTCTCTCTCTCTCTCCACGCGTCCTTTATTTCAAATCTAAAAGGTTGCCCGAGGTTTTTCAACTGTTTCCCTAAATAAAATAAATCTTTATTTTTCCAACCATGAATTTTTCTTCGCTTCCACTGGATTTATACAGAATGGTCCAAAAATTTTGGTAGGTCCGAGTGGGCAATTAATTTTGTGTCGAAAATGTAATTTCTGTAACATTTTGGTACAAGGTATAATTGCAGTGCTTTAGGGATGACCTCTTAAGTTTAATTAAGAAACTGAAAGGCAAGGTTAATTTAATTAAGGGGTCATCTCTAAAACACTCTAATCATAACTATGGCTAAATTTCATAGAAGTTATATTTTCGACTCAAAATTTATTTCCCACAGAACCTCTGCAATTCGGTCATACCCAACACTTCTTTTTGTAACACCCTGTATGGGAATGTAATCCAATCAAGCGCAAACTAATGTTCGTTGAATTAAGTCAATATATTTCTTAAAATCTCGTAAATTATTTATGTCGGATTAAATTGCAAAGACACGTCCCTAAAATAAATATAAAGCTAATCATAACAAAGTCGATCCCTTTTAAATTCAAAATATAGCGAGAACGGTATAAAAATAACGGTATAAATCGAAATGAAAAATTTAATTTTTGATTTATAACGTTATTTTACCCCAGGAGAATCGGGCGAACCACCTAGTATACGGTATAAGGAGGTCTTTGACAGAGAGGAACGTCTGAGAAGGGAAAAATATAAGTCGTAAGTCGCCCAAAGCGCCATGACGAATCATCATCCATATTTGTTTTCTTTGGAAAAATATAGTTTCTGGTTTATTGAAATGAGCCTGTGTGACTGGGCGTACTTCATAAGACACCTTTTTCTAAAAAGTATTCGATACTTCCTGGAGCATAAGTTTCATAATGCTAGAGACTAACAGCTCGAGTTAGTTCGAGAACGACAAGCGAGAATTGCAACTACACTCGGTGGTTAATTTTGCAGTCCATCTAGTCCTATTTACTTTGTACTAAGCCTTTGACAGCAGCACCTCACCAGGCGTCGCTTTACCTCGAATGTATGACCAACGTCACTTCATGACAAGCTCCAGTTTGTAACCAGTGACAAACTTATGGGGAACGTATCTTATGAACTTTTGTTTCTACCAGTATACCAAAGGCAATTAGGAATAACGCGATGAGTTTTTCATGATTTTTACTACGCCAAGTTCCACTTTATCTATGTAGCTTTTTTAATCAATTGAATTTACTTATGGCGGAACTTGATTATTTTAATTTATAATCATAGTTTAAAAGAAGTTCGTATTGTCTCACTTATCTTGTTATTCAATGAAATAAGAGTAACGTAACGCGACGGGAAGACCAAGAGGAGAGAGAATATATATATGAACTATATGATTTGGATTTTGGCTATATAGTTGGAGAAGTTATAAAGAGAGAGAAGAGGAGGGGTTTGTCCGGCAGTGTGTTTCTCAACTCGTATAACATCCATATCTGCTTTGACGATGCCATTCGGGGAGAGAGTACGTAGAATATAAGCGCGGTGTTATAGAACACGGTCGAGTCGGCGTCGACTCCCGGGAAAAATCAATCCTTCATTTTTTTTCCTAATGGGAAAATAATACCCTGGAGGCTTTTGCAAGAAAAATCTCTCTGACCTTCCCCCTCAATCTATTGTTTTTCGTCCGATGTCCCATGCTACCGAGAAACGCTAAATCAACACGATGAGGGAGCTTCTATACACTGTATTGGCAGCTTGGGGTTCCACTAACATCGCTACTGGACATACTGTGATATAGTATTAGAAGAAATTCGTAATACTGAAGTAATATTTCATATTTCATGGGTTTTTGTTTATAGAGGTGTCTTTTTCTTCTTCTTTTTTTGGGATTGGTAATTGTTTTTTGGGATGATCTGGCACAAGAAATTGGTATACTAAATACCAGACTTAGGAACGATGCAAAATTTGTATTAGTATTAGTATTAGAATAAGTTCATCAGATATGTTACCACGATAAGTTTGTCACTGCTTACAAACTGGAGCTTGTCATGAAGTGAGTGAGGTAGGTCATAGATTCGAGATAAAGCGAAGGAGGCCTGGTGAGGCGCTGCTGTCATAGGCTAAATAGGAAGATGGACTGCAAAATTAACCGAGTGTAGTCTGCAATTCTCGTTTATTTTATTATTTTGAAATTGGCCAGGCTCTGAACATCGTGCGACTTGTTTAATAAAAAATATATGACTAATGGAAGTCGATCTTTTGAAATGATGACATTGTCTAAATAAAATTGGAGGCCGAACTGAGCCGCATATGCAGGAAATGTTTCGTCTATACTAAGACAATCGAAAGTCTATAGATCCGTAAAATAATATTCAATAAAAGCAAGATAAATACTTTTTATATGCCCAGAGGAACTCGCGGAGGAGAACCGCCGAGGGATTGGACACTTTTTAACTATTTCTTTGTATAATCTTACCTATACTATGTTGCAATAAGTGTCCAACCCCGCAAGGAACCGCCATGGTCCAAATACGACGCTATATTCGAATCAAAAATAACGCTTTTTATACGTATAAAGTTTTCATATATTTGAAAGATATTGGTGCTTGAAAAAATAGGTTTTTTTAAATTTTTTGACAGAGAACGATAAAGGCTTTTGAATTTTTTTTTTAATAAAAACCATCGATGTTACGATGTTCAAAACCAATAGAAACATAGCGATAAATATTTTGATTTACAGTCATTTGATCATTCATGGATCTTGTAAACCCTATAAGAGATGGAAAAACTAAACCCTTTGTCGATACAAAAGCAGTGACACGAGCGAGGATTCTAGCATATCAAGGTCATTTAATTTCAGCACTGTTTAAAGGTAGGCGGGTAAACGGATAGAGATAGTTATGCTTAGGTGAAGTAACTGTGGTTTTTCAAAATAGTTCAACGTTCTTGGAATCGTAAATATGTTCTCATTATTTTATTGAATATTTTACGCAGTTACAAAAATATTGTAGACTGGTTTGTAGAAATTTGCTTACTCGCTTGCAGATAAAATGTCTTTTAAATTAAGGTTATACTATTTTTCGTTCAAAAAAAACCCAAGTTTCTTTACGGATCTTGTCTAGGGACGGTTTTTCATTAAAAATTCCGTAGACGAACGCGATATTTCAAAGGAAATTAGATTTATACAAATGCATACATATTTTACAAGCAAACGTTGGGAAAAATCTAAGGGAAAATGCTTTTATTTTTTGGGACACGTTATTTGTTATTTTTTACTTTAAAGAGGGAAAAATACATGACGAAGCAACGACGAAATTTTATAGCGATATTGTATTCCGGGAATGCTACTATTCGGATTCCCCGACAATCTGACATCGTCAGGAAAAGATCTTGAGCTTCTTTTTTCTCCTTTGACTTTTTTCTCTTTGCCTTCTTATTTAAACCCGGAGAAACTTTAGGTTTTTCGGTTTTATTATTCTGACAATTTAAGACTTGGTCCATTTGTTGTTATTACATGGAGCGCGTTAAGAATACTGTAGTATAGCGTGGGTACACTAACAAAACTGAATTACAATTACTGTGCAAGTTTGCACTTGGAATTGTGCGATATTATAAAAGATTCAAACATATTCTAACGCCTCAAATGAGCCGAAAGTAATATTTTCGTCGGATAGAAATTCAAAAAAGAAAGCGTAATATTAGAATGAAGCTCTTCCTGATTGGTCCACCAATGAAGCTAGAGAGAAAGTGAGACTTGGAACCGTCGGAAGGTCTTCAACATCTTCAGAGCCTCCTTATTTAGATGTCTTTGATAAAGATGGAACCACTCATTTTAAATTGGAAAAGAAAAACCCCGGCAAATGCCTTGTCGATCTTGTTGATCTAAAATCGCGATGTTTCTCCAGTAGCTTCCCCTTCTGTCTGTGGGTTGCGTTACTTCCCCGAGCGCGGCGCGTTCTCGAAAAGTAAAAAATGCCACCAAACTCTTGGTGGATTTTCACTTTTCCAGGGCCACGAGTCAAGGGAGGCGAAGCCCTAGCCCCTACTACTAATAAAATGAATCGGTATGAAAAGCTAGAACCCTTAGAGGCTTAGAATCTTGTGATCTGCACCCTTGAGGGCCCTCGGGGTGTCGTGGCGTCATATTCACCAAAAGGTGACGACGACGATGAGCGAGGGAGAGACGGGAACGTACGTACAAGGCCTAAATTGAAGTTCGGGGGATTTTTAAGCTGATGTCGTGTGATCGGGATTGCTATCTCTCTCGAGACGGAGAAGTTAAAACCGCGCTGACGTCATCATTCTTTTCAATCTTTTCTCTCTCTCTCTCACTCTCTCTCTCACTCTCTCTTTCCGTATACCGTCCCCTTTAACTCAAAAGACGCCGAGTTTGCGTGCGTCAAAGTGGTCTTCTGGCGCGCGATGATGGGACACCTTTGGGTACGTGTAGCTTATCATTCAATTAATCAAGACTTTGGGATCCTTTAAAGGAAGGGTGAAATTTAAAATCCAATTATTATTAATTATACCTCTAAGCGTAGCATAAAATTCTGGAAAACAACTCCTATATTTAAAAAAAATTGAAAAAAAGATAATCCTTTTTGTGTTGGCTTGATTAAAAAGTGACGGTATGAAGTCAATATCAACTCGACTTCAATCCGTTTTTAAAAAATTAAAGTATTTTTTTTTTTGACCCAATTTTGACTAGTCTGGTATTTGTTAAGCATTTGAATCAAACCAAAAATTAATCAACTTCATTTTCCTTTCCGTGCAATCTCCCTTTAAGTCAATTTTAAGTATACAGGTTTAAGAGTTAGTTCACTGAACCCAGCAGATCACTTATTCGATTTTACTTACCATTTTAGGTTGGAACAGATCATTTCACAAATATTCGCACACGATTGGGAATAGATTACTTCGTCACCCCGAGGCCACTGCTCTATTTACCAGATCATCCCGGGGGAAAATTGGAAATCGGTGAGTAATTTTTAATCAATTTGAAAAGTTTTGTCCGGAGGGGAACCCGAGCTGTTAACTACGACCAATTCATTGATTGGTCAGTTTGAAGTTCAAGCAATCGCACCATAAATATTTAATTTTTTTTGTGAGAGTTGCAAAAGATTTAGTTAAAGATAGAGTAAAACTGTTAGTTATTTTCTACACTCACGTGATGTAATTGAAAAATTATGATATATTTATCAAGTCCAAGAAAAAAATGAAGGTTTCTATAGGTGGCTTAAGAGAGAACTTAGGGAAGGGATGACTTATACAGAGAGGATGGTATTTTGTTCATGGTGGACGCCATTAGCCTCACCAAAAAGTGAATTGACGCGTAATGAAATGGACGTCCGGGAAAATCGAGGACGGAGTTTTTTTTCTCTTCTTTTTACTTTCGTTTCTTTCTTATCCTCCTCCCACGCCCTCATCCCCATCTTTTCCCATCCTCTCTCTCTCGCTCGCTCTTGGTCTTCCCTCATTCTTTTCTATACTCTTTACTGGTGGATTTGGTTAAACGGAGCAGAAGCGATCCCGATTTCCCTGCCTGAGATATTATTCAAGAAGTATCCCCATCGTGCACTTTCATTCTACAAATTTTACTCTCTGAAGTTCATTAACTAAAGTAAAAAGAACCCTTCCACTTAAACCTCTCGAAAGTACGGTATTTCAATAAATACTCAAACGGATTATCACCATGCACCTATGCCTACAAGGATTTTCCTCGTTTCATTCAATTTTTATGAAGTTTTAATATTTCAAAATGAAAATTGGAAAGCACAAGTTGGTAATTTTGCTCGTGTGAGTCATGTGCAAAATATTTCTTTCTGACTGATATCCTGTTTACCTCGGTCACCTTTTCCCATCCAAGGAGACTTGTTATTCATTTAAGCTTGTTTAAAATAAATAAATTAATAGTTGCTTTATAATTATATTGTTTATAAGATAAGAAAGTTATCGAAAATTATGGAATCTTTCTTTAGTTAACGAACTTCCAAGGGGAACTATAAGAAATAAAAAAAAATCTGGGGCTTTTGTACGACGTATGGGCATGAGGGGATCCCAAATTTTACTAAAAGGGTTTAAGAAGACCTAAAACTTTTATGGCGGGTTTTTCGATTATATATTACTTCAGTATCAAAGTCCTAGGAAAATACTGGAGTATAGGAAAAAAAAGATTCTTCGATTTTCTTCCGCTCTAACGAACCGTCCAGCAACCTCTTCCCTATTCATTAAAGTGTAAGTGACACGCCATGTTTTTTAAAGAATTAATTGTATATTTTAACACGCGGCGAATATAGTGTCACAAACTCTTTAAGGACCCCCAAGAAACTGGGACCCCAAAATATATTTTTTATTTTTTTTTCTTTTGTTTTGAAATTTTATTGGCACCCGCGCTATTAAATCAAAGTTGGTCATTAAGGCGTCAATTAAATTTCCGCTTGATTTAATTGCATTTAAAACCAGTTTAACCCTACCTCCCATATGCACTGGCATTAGCGATAAAAGCAAATAAATTTTGGCTATATAGGCCCCCATAAACTGTAAGCTTTTATAATGTATTGTATTTATGATATAGTCTGACTAATCTGCATGATTTTAAGCTACTATATCTTGGGAGTTTCCTACTAAATACTTTGCATGAAATATAATTTAAAGTCTGTTCTTCCTCACGTGTATTAACTAATCACGTGACTCTTTATCCATACGTAAAGTCACGCGCGCGCAATTCAAAATTTAGACCAGTTAATTTATTCACAAAAGCACGTAGATTAATTTCACGTGGAATAAATTTAAAAGCGCGTGAAATCAACGAATAATTTTGCTCGCGAAAGTTTAATTATTAGGGTTAAGATAAACCCAAACCGCAGTTAAGCCTTGGAAACCCGAGTATCCTTCACTCTCTATTTTGTATCCACTCCGGACAATATCTCCTAAGTCCGTATCGCATCCGATCGGAAGGGTTTTTTTCTCCACAGTTTATTTCCTTTCTCCTAGTGTTACTCTTTTCGCTTCTTATAAGGGGGAGGGGAGGGGGAAGGGGACAAGTACAAAGTTAAGGGAAGTATCTTGACGGAAAAGGAAGATCGGGACATCTCGATTAAGATGGAAAGCTCGCGAGAGGCAAGAGATACGGTCAAGAGATCAAAACGGGGAAGAATAATTGAAGTCAATATCCCAGACCCGCACCCTCAGTGTGAGAAGTTCCCTTTTCCTTTTTCATTTCCGAGACCACGGGGGCTTTCAACCAGACTGTTTCCTCCCCCCCCCCTCCCATCCTAGCCCTGTCCTCTAAGAATCCTTAATGCGTAAGATGCAATCGTAAATAATGTCCCTTTTAGATAGGTGCGATTTCTTATCATTAGGGACATCGTATGTAAAGAGATACATACCCTAACTTTGTTGTGGTTTTTTTTTCTTCTCGATTATTTATTGAATGCATTATATTATGACAAAATTGTTTAGACAGCTAAGAAATATCCTGTATGCGTATTGATTATTACTCCGTGCTACCTTTTTTGGTGTTCTCTGCTGTAGTTTCGGATTATTGTATCGCTTAGAGTAGACTTAAGTTCATATGTTTAATTTTAAAATTAATATTTCAGGAATATCAATTGAAATTTGAGTGCCGAAATTTAGAAGAAGGTACTAATATAAAGATGTGTGAGAAATTGTGCGCAATATTTATGGAGGTATCAATTTAAAAGGATCAAAATTCAAGGACGGACAAGGCTTAGCTTCAAACAACTAAATTTCTGGATTTTCTTTTGTGATTTATTCTATATGGTGAGTACTTGTTTTGTTTATTTTTGCACGAGTATTTTGGGAAACATTCTTTTCATAAGATAAATACGACGAAACTGGCTCGCAATGAAATCCATTGCACCAATTATAATTTATTCAAAACCAATTCAGAGAAAATGGTTCAATATATTTTTGTTTTATTAAGTATTAACCTTTTCTCTTATTAAGACTCGATTCTGTACGAGTAAAATATTTAAAGAGTATAATTTGAAAAGGCCGTTTCAAATGGTTTATAAATTCTGTTAAAATTCGATTTGAACGACTATTTAATACCGATAAAATTTTGCGTAATTAACAGTCTGGGGAATTTAGCAATAATCTACGTGTTAAATGGAACTGAATAAGGAGAAGACGTAGGTTATAATTAATAATTCAATTCGTACATCTAGAGAAAGATGTAGAGCGCGTCGACCCAAGGGGGACCAACTTAAATTGGAATTTTATAATAAGCACACGATTCTATTCGCTTTCAAAATACTAAAAGATCTGACGTTCTACCGATTAGAAGCCGTTAGGAGCTTGTTTATCGCGTAATTTATTAGTCTCGGACCTTCTTGGTCATTAGCGAAAAATATCCGTGGAACGGGAAGGCGTGTATATAATACACGTACGCGGATACGTTCAGAATTCAGGGATACGCGAGTCCATTCGAGGGGATAACTGCTACGAATCATGTAACGAATGTGATACTCTGTGACAATTTTTATGACAATTTTGACAAGAAAACTAAGTACTTTAAGGAAATAATGTTTTACTTATCGCTGATAGTGTTACTTTTGCAAAAAAAATCGGTTGAAAATATTTCCAAACTCCCATAGGATCGAAATTTTGTCAAATACAACACACCCCATTTCGTCACAGCAGCAGCCTTTGGGGGGCCTTTGCCCCTGAAAAAAACCCCTCCGCGCCTTCTTAAGTCCCGAAGTAAATTGGATATTTGATCGCTTCGTTTTATAAAGTGATATTTAATACAGGGGGAACTAACTTCACCTTATAAGGGTAAGGGTAAGGGTCTCTCACTCTCTTTGCCCTGATCTTGTAGAGAACTAGGACCTTATAAGGCAACCTTGTTTAAAATCAATATCAATCTATCGGATCGGCTTTCTTATATTAAACCAGCGGTTCCCTCCTTTTTTTTTTACTTTTTTATTCAGTTTTTGAGGGAAAATGGAAAAATCATAACGTTTTAGAGAAACTTACATTGTAATTCAATTTCGGTAGTCCTGTTTTTAAATCATTATGGGTTCCAAGATTTTTATTGAATCTGGGTTTTAAAGCCACGTTTTCACGTTTGATTTCGAAGATAATTAAATAAATTTTAATTAAATCTTATTTAGTATCATAATATACCTTAATTCGTTAAGAGAAAAGTTTTAATGTTAATTAAAATATATTTAATTTACAATATAAAACTTCTCGTGACGTAAAAATTATAATTTTGTGCTTGATAGATGTCTCTATTGTACCACTTTTGAATTTGAAAATTCATATTCTCGACAGTCGATGGACACTTGTCGGCAACTCCTTCTGTCTCCTCCATGGAAGATTTAAGTGTATAAGCTTCCTGCTTAAAAAAAAGAGAGAGTTTGGTTACACTTTGATCGAGTGTTTAATTGCATTTAAAGACTTGTAAGAAGAAAATGAAACGGGAACGCCTTTAGAAAAAATAATAAAAAAAACCCGGGAAGAGAATGGATGAATAAGAAAAAAATTGATCCTACCTTACTGCTCTAACCTAATTATTATATGAACTAAGATTAAAAAAAATTCTACTTTGTTCTATAGGAATTAGGAAAGCATATTTTAGCTAAGGGGCTGAAACTAAAGGGCAAGGTTAATTTCCCATTCAGTTTATTTGACCAATAGTGAACCATAACCACAGAGGCGGGGCTTCTTGGCGCCGGAGCGAAATAACCGAACATAGTGACCGCTTCTCTGCGTGTTATAAATGGAATTATCTATTGATAATTTTCATACCTGGGTTTGAAAACCCAAAGCCAAGTCCCTATTGAATATTTAAGAGCGATGATTTTGTAAATCTCAGGCAGTTATTTTTTTTAAATTTAAGACGATACTGTTAAGGATATTAGTTAAAGAAGACTATTTATTCTTACGTAAGTTAAAATACAAACGGAAGATTTTCATTTACATAATTATAATTGTCTTTGGTATCATTTTCAATTTTCATCTGTTTATATAGAAACAAACATTAGATATAGTTTGTATATGTAAGAATATTTTTGCCCGAAATGGGAATTTAATATTTATTTTATGGATGGAAATATAATGGAGTATTTCGTTAGAAATTTCAACCGTAACCTTCGTTAATATAATTACTCTAAAATTGACAAGCGTATAGCTAAGTTGTTTGTGAAGTTGGAACGAAATGGCCCGTAACAAATAATCCACTATTCTATTCTAAACTCCTTTTGTTGTAGTGGAATTTAATCAACCTAATTTTCTGAGATTTAACTTATTATCATTTTTGGGCTCGTGGGAGTCGACTAAAATTGTAAGAGAATTGAGAAAATGGGTTCAGGGGAATACATTCGCCAAAATGCAGTGTGTGTATTCGTTATAGTTTTAGAAGTATCATTTTAAAGATACGAAGAATTCACCTTTGAGCATTTTTCGAATATACATTTTACGCTCTCTCTCTCTCGCCTTTATAAACTAGTTGATGATGAAGACGAATTTCCATTAAGAAAATCGTCAGTGAACCGCGAGTTAGTATAGTAACTCGTTTTATTCCTTTACCCGCAATTCCTCCAGCAATTTTGAGTTATTTACAGTGGAGTTTCGCACCAGCATAGAGTTCATGTGGTTCTTTCCAGCAATTATGGCTTTTTCCTTCCAGTAATTACGGCGATTTTCTACCAGCAATTACGGCGATTTTCTACCAGCAAATACGGCGATTTTCTACCAGCAAATACGGCGATTTTCTACCAGCAAATACGGCGATTTTCTACCAGCAAATACGGCGATTTTCTACCAGCAAATACGGCGATTTTCTACCAGCAAATACGGCGATTTTCTACCAGCAAATACGGCGATTTTCTACCAGCAAATACGGCGATTTTCTACCAGCAAATACGGCGATTTTCTACCAGCAAATACGGCGATTTTCTACCAGCAAATACGGCGATTTTCTACCAGCAAATACGGCGATTTTCTACCAGCAAATACGGCGATTTTCTACCAGCAATTACGGCGATTTTCTACCAGCAATTACGGCGATTTTCTACCAGCAATTACGGCGATTTTCTACCAGCAATTACGGCGATTTTCTACCAGCAATTACGGCGATTTTCTACCAGCAATTACGGCGATTTTCTACCAGCAATTACGGCGATTTTCTACCAGCAATTACGGCGATTTTCTACCAGCAATTACGGCGATTTTCTACCAGCAATTACGGCGATTTTCTACCAGCAATTACGGCGATTTTCCAATCATTTGTTTCAATAATTTTAGTACGCTGTTAAAAATGACTTGTTGATTTTCCTCCACGCAGCAATTTTAACTCTTTAGTTTTGCATTTTTTATTTGCCAGTCATTTGTTTCAATAATTTTAGTTTGTAACTAATTTATAGTTTTAGATTCATTGAATCATGACACTAAACTCTTCATATATTCCAAAAGTTAGGTATATATACGGTGTACGAAAAGAGAACAAAAGGTTTTAATAATACAAACGTTGGCTATATCGCGCTTTTAGAGTTAGCTGCTAGAGGGAAGAGAGAGATTCCAAGACACCTTTGCAAATGGTCCGATACTTAATTTATTCCATCTTATACAGAATCCAGCCTCGTGCGATTAAGCTACGCTCTTCTCGGAGAAGTCTCAGAAAACGAAAACCGAAACTTTTCCGTCCGTCTTTGATATAGACATATATATTTTCCTTTTCTCTATACAGTAGTGTATTCTCGAGGCATTCCAAGATTCGAAACAAGTACTATAGAATAGGGCACAAAGATATGCATGCTTGGTAAAGCGTGGATGGTTGCTGGTTCCTCTATTAGGGTTAACGATAATAGGACCCTGCAGACGTTTTGGCGCATAAAGCTTGGGCTGAATGAGAGACTATACCGGCTACAGACGTCCGTCCGACACGCTAGGAGCGGATTATAAGCACCACTGAACCTCTGATGGTCTATAATACCCATCCTTTTACACTATGAAAAGATACCTCTAATAGCGCCTAAGTCTGTGTGTGTGCATTCTATGCGAAGCCGGCTAGGGAAATGTTAACCCATTGTCTTTTTCTTGTGACAAGGACAATATTCTAAACCTATTTTATTTTCAAAAGTATTTTACCAATTGCAGTTGTATCCTTTTTATCAAATCAAAGGGTTAAATCTAAATTTTTATATTGAACACCAAAAGGCACAGGGTGTTTCTGTTTTAGAAGCAAGTATTTGGGATCCCACGTTCTCCGTAAATGACCACATGTTCTGGTGACACAATTTGACCCTAACTTATGGCAGACTTATCAGAAAAATCCCAGGGCTGTATTTCTTAAATACCTCATTTTGAACTTATTACTAGTAATATTATTTATTCATTTATGATGCTGTATCAAACTGTTTTTCGATTTGTTATGTTATCACTCCCTTTTTTGGACGTAATATGCCAATTGGAAATCAATATACATCAGTTATATAAATTATACTGGCCACGCCTACGAAATGTTTTCTTAAGCGTGATAAAAAAACAAAATATTGATTTTGATATTGCAGTTAATCCAATAGACATTATTTTCTATTTGGGTAATTGGACTTGCTTCAGAGAATAAGAAAAAACTTGGTTATTTGATGAATTAGGCATAGGTCTTAATTCATACATGTAAATACATCTTTTTTTCGTGGATTAATTTCAAAATGGACGTTTTTAGTGTTTTAAATTGAAGATTATTTTTGTTTTTTCCTGGAAATTTCAAAATCCCACGTGGTTACACCCATACACTCACTTGAGCCTTCAATATTAAATCGGGCTCAGTTATACCGACTGCATCGCTCTTTTAAGCCTCGCAGTTTCACAAACAAAAGGTTCCCCGTTGCTCGGTTATTCCCTACTTTATTCTTTTAAAACCCTGACGCGAGTAACGATTCTTGTAAAGGTAACATCATCCTACACCCACTCCGTACCGGTGCTCCAACCACTCTTAACCGTTTTCTCTCTACTTGAAATCATAGATGTTAGAAATAATTGATTCGATCTTGAAACGATATTAACCTACCTTGCGTTGAAAACCTAGTATTTATCGGCTTGTAAAATCAGCTCACCTATGGACTACGTCCAACCTCAAGTTGACCGTAAAATTTCTTAATAAGCGCTCACTGCTATCCGAAAATAGTTTCTCCCAATCTATCGATTTTGTTTTATTTTATAAATATTTCGTTTATCTATGAGTATAAGACGGATTAACCAAAACTCGCCATCCCGCTGCTCTTATTATTGTCAGGCGCTAAAATGACCAGTGGGTGGCCTGAACGAATTACGCGAGGGGATACCACAGAGAGACCCACCCTCTGTCCGTGGAACAGAGCTGAATTGATTTGGATAATAATGAAACAGTTTAGAAAGCGCTCTATCCTCCTTGTACGTCATTCTTCATTGGAGCGTGGACGTAACCCTAGTACACCTTTCTTTGCTTCCTCGTGTTTCTAAACGAAACTCAACGGGGGCCATTGGAACCGGGTACGTAGCTGCCCTTCAACCAAGACCCCTATAACGCGTATGGAGAAAGCGAGGCACTTTTGGGTTTACTACCTAGTTCGACATGGTTTTTAATCCCTTGGAAATTAAGGGTTATCAAGGGTAATGAGGTGAACTTGTAGATCTGGAAAATATTAGGCATCGATGCAATTAACATTGTCTGAAATATCCACCTTCTTAACCTAGGCCTTGTTCGATACCATTTATTCGTAATGTCAAACATTTCGAATGTATTAAAAATAATTTAGTGCATTTCCTATTGCAGTTGAAACCATCTTGTTGAACGTTCAAAGTACAAAGATACTAACGTGGGGTTGAGAGGGAAGGGGGTGGGGCAGTTTCTCAGGGAAAGGGCTAAGGGTGTCCTAACCCCTTATTCAAATTGATCTTGGGGCGACCGCCTCCAGATGGCGCTTTCGATCCTGAGGAAAGAAAGAGGGCGTGCGTGGGGAAGGAAGAGTTAGACCGGGTAACCGGGGCGGAATCGTTCGAACCCGTAAGTTTCGGGCTACCGCTAGGCCAAGAGAGGACGGTTTGCTATTGCGACGGTGTTTGGCTGCGCTACTCTAGTACCAAGATATCGTCGGAGTGAGAGCTTGGCTGGCAGGCAAGTGGGCTTTCAGATCTCTCTCTCCAAGAGTTTTTGGGCCAACGGAGCCTCACTCGATGGGATTAAGTCGAGAGATACACTCGTTCTCGCAGTTTGCTGCGCGTAGCAGGGAGCGAAAAAAGTCCCTGCCATCGCCGATACAGGCTCTTAAATTTTCCTCGAGACACCGATAACTTCTAGTTATTATAATTAAGTCTTAATCAAATATTGTCGGGTTTTACTCTTGAAAGTTTTTAATACGCCACTCGATCCTCGTCGGACAATAATTGTACCGTAGAAAATAAAACGCGGTTGACCAAATAACTAACTGAAATCATTTCAAATATCGTTGTTAGGGATGATTTTATCGCCTCATCTGCTTTTTGTTGCCATCATCCAAGAAGGTTTGTTGATTCCAAATATTATGGTCTTAGATCTGAAATATTTAGTTACTTTGTGTTGTGGTTGTTGTGGTTTGAACTTTGGCTTCGGGCGGGAAAGATTTGGGGTTAAATAAATAATGGAAGTTAAGTGGTTATCTTCTATGTATATTCAGAGAGAAGTTAGAGCCTTTAAGGTATAAATAAACTAAACTTATAACCGTCTGGAGATGGAAATAAATAAGTTTACTTATTGGCTTTAGCAATAAATGTCTAACTGAGTTTAGGAATGTTATTGTTTATTACTTAAATTCAGTTGTTTACTTGTAAATTTATTGTTATTACTTCACTGTTTCCGAAAAGCTAAATATTTACTTTCTCGATAACTAAAGTATAATTATTAAGTCGCTTTTCCTAACTAAATATAACTCCGCGGCTGGAGAGATCCAAAAATAGGTTCTATTGGACACTATCTTTCAGCCACGGAGTTTACCCACGATTGGGGTTAACTTTTGTAGTCTTTGGAAAAGATAAAGGTTGACGTTTGACCGACCTTAAGCCCAAAGACTATTTATCTCAATTGAAAAGACTTTAACAGATCGCGAACCCAACGATTAAGTCTAGAGTCTAAAGGAGAGAAGGGATAGAAGCTCAAGAGCGAAAGGATTGGGAGAGGCTGAAATCAGTGCCAACACGGATAGCCTCCGGAGAGTTGTTCTAGGAGAATGCTAGTGTCCCTGGTAGCTATAGTTTCGTTCTACCCTGTAGTATACGTATCGCAAATGTAGTTTTGCGTGTGATTAAAGTGAGTTGCAAATTATAATATAGTCTGAAATTATAAGGATGTTTGCTTATAATCAAGAGATTAAAACACAACTTATCCTTACTAACGTCCTCCAATCTGGACTTAGTTAAGACGATTAAGGAAAGGGTCGAAACACCTATTTACAATATTTACAATATTTTTAATAAGATACGATACTGTCAAACGATTGGCCCTTAATATGAAGCGTTGGGGAAAATAATTCTATTGGAAGAACAGTACCACCTGATGGCATTTCCCTTTCCATAAGTTGTAAATAATCTTTACTACTTCAATATTCAAGCTTTATTCTAGAATAATTTTGCGAGTATCCCTTTGACAAAAGGGTCTCTTCGGAGACATCCCGAGGGTGATTTATGGTTCGTCCAATTACGTTTTAAACGTCCGTTGACACGTTAAACATTGTTAGATGTCCCGAGCTGAAATCCTAGTTTAATTAAACAATTTGCCCACCCTAAATCTCCGCGGGGCCCTACTACCTTCACTCTACTCTAAAATATCCAGCGCACTCAAATCACTGCAGTCAGTGTTAGCCCAAAATACCCTTCAGGGATAGGAACTGGTTCGAAGTTTGTCTTTCAATTTTAATTTTATATAAAGCCTTTTGTATAGAACAGTAATTAAGTCCCAAATTGAATTGTTTTCGAAAAATATACTTAAGTAATTAATGAAGCAGATGCGAAGAACTGAATTATGCCAATGGCACTCGTTTTTACAGGTCATTATGGTTTAAAGTTTAAATTTGTGAAAGGTTTGTGATCATTGTTTTATTTTGACCGAGGGGTTTTGATTTTATTATTATTTAAGTTTTAAGAATCCTAATTTTAGAAAATTAATTGGTAATTAGAGAAGTTAGGTTAATTTTGGAAATAAGCAAATATGAAGCATTAATTGAGAAAATAGAATTCAATGTGTGTTTTAATTTACTAGATTGTTTTAACGACTTTCTTGAAACGCCTGCTTAAAAAGTAATGTTTTAATTTTCCTTTCATATTTGCATTTCTCTATAAAAATACGAGTGGCTATATTCAGTTTTTATACTCCTAAATCTTGCACTTGCAATATATACTCAAATGATCCCTCACTTGCATTAAACGTACGGGGGGAAATTTTGTGATAGGTCAGTTACCCTTTGAATGGCCTTTTCAGAAAAACGTTGTCCAATCTTGCGAGGGAAAAACCGAAAAAGGGGTTCTTTCTTCCCTTTTCTTCATTAAGGCAAAATAATTAAAGAAGTTGTAAAAACAAGAGGCAGGCGGGACGGGACGGTCCTGGAGCGACATTTACGAAAAAGGCGCGGAGAAAAAGAACTTAAGATGTGTAAGGAGGAATAAGTTTCGAGGGGGAAAATGTTCTAAAATAACTAATTAGGAAAACTAACCGAGCGGTTTAATGTTCTCATCCTTGGTTCCTTTTATTTATTCTTATTAACATTGTTTAAGAGAGGGAAATCGCCTCAAAATTAAGCCTAAATTCTGTTGGGAATATCGTCCCTAGCAATCCCGTGCCTCAAACAGACCCGGATAAAGTTTATATTAGCCCAGGGAGACACTGCATAGAGAGCCTTTCTCCTCCATTTCAAAGCTTTCAATGTATGAAGATCCAACGTTTCTACGCATTTGTCTTTGAGTCATGTTTACAATTTTTCAAACCAGACAATACGTAATGCGTTCTCTCTTCAAACTTATTCAACAACAGATATGAGCGTAAGAGGCGGGAATCGAAAAAGATTCCTCACCCCTGTAGGGTCTCCCTGATTAATAGCTAAATAGCTAGTGAACCTAAAGAATCGTAAACGAGTCGCTCTGTCCCTAGAATTAACCTAACCTAGCTAACACTAACTTTTGGTTTAATTCATTTCTGATTATATTAATAGGAACATATCTGGTCAGTTTAATAGGTCGGCTAATAGAGACCAATATCCAGAGGTAATTCATGCACCAAAATTCGAAGACTCCATTGATGTATGGACAATCGTTAAAACTAAATAGCCCGAATTTTAGATAATATAATTTCTATGTCGGTGAGTACTAGTTTTAGAATAGGGCCTTCCTTGGTCAACGGTAATTCGAGTTAGCGAACAGTACTTGCAGAAGAGAATGAGAATATAAGCTAATTGGGTCTCGCTATTAGCTATTTGGGAGGGTTATTACGTAAATGTTTAGGGTAACATTGTCGTAACTTCGATATGAACATCAACATATCCTAAATTTTTCTATGTTTTTTGATAGTTTTTGTGCTGACGTCTGTGAGGTCACGCCCCGTGTTTGTGTCAGTACCTACATAATAATAGAGGTCTGTTTTAGCTATCAAGGCTAATCTGTATCTTTTAATTTCGTCATTGGTAAAGAGTTTAGGTCCGAATGAATAAAAATTGGAGATACACTATCCCTTCGCGGAATTGTTTAGCCTTTTATGGGTCAGAGATTGAATATTGACTTATATTTTGTTATAAAAATATGTTTAGTTGGAAAATTCGTTCATTTAAGACTTACATTGTTTTTATCCTAATAAAAGCTAGTGGGGTGATTGGGTCGGATTTCCATAGAATCCCGATTTACATAATTCCGGGTCAACGGCGACGTCAAGCGCCCCTAGCGGTAAACAGACTAGACTAATTATCATCAGCGGGCGACCTTTAATGGTTCACCCTTTACTATTAAAATTCTCTTTCATTCATACCCTCTCTCTCTCTCTCTCTTTCTCTCTAGAATTCTACATGATCTGACCGTAGGTTTCTAACGCTATTAACACTAATAGAGTTTCGTCTCTCCCTTGCATTTTACGAGTAGAAATATCCCGCACGGTTCAGGCAAAATTATGGGGAAATATCGGCCTCTTTTGATATTGTATCGTGTATACATACATACATACAGCGATGGAGATCCCGTTCGCGTCCTATAGTGAGTGTGTGCACACTTATCTCTATAAATAAGTTCGCTCTTGCACTCCAAGTTCCTCCTTCCCAAGTACACCTTGGACCGGAGCTCTCCTACTTTACTAGCACTAAGCCTACAAGGATAGAGGTGGAAGAATTATTATGCTTGTCCACGACACCAGTAGTTCCGGATGTCCATTACTTGTAGTGATTAAGTTAGATGGTAGCGGGGTTCAATCCTGGACTGAGCAATGAAGCTGTTGCTTCTGTTTCTATTATCAACACATAAAACAATTTTTTTCATGATACCATTTTAATTCGCTAAGAGTCAATACTAGATGGAGCCATAGTTTCGACCTTAAATTCAAGCGCCTCTATGGTGGCTCCATCTAGGGCCAACTGTCTCTTCGCATTTTAGTTATTACCTCTAATTATCCGCGACCCTATGCTAGTGTTTCTCTTATGTATTTAAATTGTGACCCATCGAAAAGATGGTTTAGATATTACTTCGGATAATGAATTTCTGGTAGCTCTTATACCTCGTGCTATGATTAAATTCAATTGGTAAGACGCCTCTCTCCAGCTCTCTCTCCCTCTCTCTCTCTCTCTCTCTCTCTCTCTCTCTCTCTCTCTCTCTATCTCTCTCTCTCTATCTCTCTCTATGTCGCCATCGTATATTTATTAGACGACGGAGATATAGATAAAGAAATTTAAGAGCTGTTCATCTTGAGCTTCCTTCATCTCTTTACTCTCCCCCAAATGTCTGAGTAACGGATTAAATAGCAACACCGCTTGCATCCAACCGGTGTTAAACTTGATAAAGAACTAAAAGATGCCCTAATGGAAAGCTTTATAATTTTCAATCATCTCCATTCTTGTCGTAACAACTAAGATTTTAGAAGAATAATATAGTTGTGGATTTTAAAATTTTTAATACGAAAATGAAAACTATTTCCTGTCTAGCATCCACTTTTTAAAACAGGCAGTGTAATAAATTTAGATCTAAGAACTTACGTAAGTTCTCTTTACACAAATCGAGCTAGCAGACTACCGATTTTTAAATATTTAAATCGGCTTTGGTATAATACAAAGTTCGAATTTTACAATATCTAAATTAAAAGCAAATAGATTTTATATCATAGTAAAAGGATGAACAAAATTGCCTTACTGCGAATGAGATATATTGAAGCTTAACTTTAGAAGACAAATAAAAAATTAGTTTGAGATAGAATTAGACAAATGATTGTGATTAGAAAAACCCAGACGAACAAAAAAAAAGTAAAAACGGAACGGTGTTATACCACCTGAGAATTAACTTAGCTATAATTACTTTCGTGGTATTACCTATGTTATCTTTTAGCATTAAGAAAAAGTAATAGGCCTTTTTTTAGTACTATACAAAGTCATTCTGTTATTTGTTTTTTTTTATATACATCTTTAGTTCAATAATATATCTTAAGAAACCCTAAAAAAAAAAGAAAACATTTTACCAGCGGAAACATTTCCGTGTCTAGAATCAAAGAATTCGTTCGGGGCAAGGGACAGACTTCTTATCAAAGAAAATTTCGCCTAGTGTTCCCAAATTGCTTTCGCCGTTTATTTTTAGGTCACGATCGATCTTGGCCCTCCCCCCTTCCTTTCGCCTATATGTATGCAGAAACGTAACGAGAAATCTCCCGCCAATTCTTTTATACCAACGCGCGTGTCCGTGTTAATTTCCTTCTAATATCCGTGATAAAAAAAAAATTTAACCACCTTGATTCATTTTATAGCAAAAACATTGTTTCGTTTCAAAAGACACGGGGGGGGGGGTAAAACATTGCCTTCCATCTCGCTTTTTGGCGCCTGCGCTGAAGTCTTTTTGTGTCAAGAGAGCGCATGCGCAGAGATGGATGTTTAAGTCGTAGCCAAGTAAATATTCTATGATATCTTTCACACTATACGTTCTTCATGCGTTACCTTACATTAAAAAAGTCGAAGCTCATTTTCTGTTAAGCAAAAACAACAGTTAAATTTAATATTAATATTAATGGCAATCGTTTCTCTTAAACGTTTGCATGGAATGAAGCAAATATCATCGTAAAATAGCCTTGTTCCCAATTTGAATAGTTTTAATTTATAAGTACAAGGGTTTAGGGGATAGGGGCAAGGGATAGTTTTAGTTCATTCGCTATTAAAACGATATATTACACTGTCCAACATAGAAAGGAGGGGCTTCAGTGTCCATCGGAGTTGTTTTCGGGGGTTAAAAATGGGTGCGCGTGGAAATAGAGAACTTCGTAATTAACAGGCTGGTAACGAAACGAAAGGGGGGGGGCGAATTCTTGCTCCAGAATTCTAATTCGATCCCAGAGAGGAAAGAGAGGCACTGTTCATCTTTATTTCGTTAATACTGAAGAAGGTTTCATTCAAGAATAAGTGACTTTCTAATGTGAATTTGTACGTAAATCACTTACCCTAAGTATCTATAGATACAGGTTGTTTTTGTAAAGGTAATCAGACAGTAGTTGAACTCTGTTTTTTGGGGGGTTATTGCTTTGCTCTTCAGAATCACCTGAATTATGTTTTGAAACAGAACAACTGTTGGTATGAACGGAGCCTTGGAAGAAGTAGGTAGAAAATGTAGGTTCTATAATTTGTTTTCAAAGATATTTTTCTCAATACAATTTTGGGATTTACGATGGTCATTTTCATCCCCTCTTCTTTTAGCTATATGTGAACCTTTGTTAGTGGACGAAATTTCCTATCGGTCCTTACCTCTCTCTGCTATAACTTAAGGGTCAGCTCTTTTGTGAGCCAAGTTAGTGAAATACTGATTCAAACTCTGATCAATGTCTCTTGGCTCAGTCTATTTAAAAAACAGCAAAAATCCCTTTAGTAGAAATTGAACGACAAACTTTGATAAAAAAACAAAACATTTTTTTTAAACCATTATGAAAATGAGATGCACTATCCCTTTGACAAACATCACCCTGTAGTGTAGCCATGCAGCCATGATTGCATTAATTCGATTAGTATGAACAAGCCAGGGAGTATGTTAGCGGCTAAGCTGGGTGAATCGGGTCTGCCACCAAGTGAAAGCTATAACGCCAGTCTTTTCTATACTATATCCGCGCCAAATTTAATTAAACAAGCCTAAAACGACACGAGGAATGCTTGCCTTAAAATGGGCTCCATATACAACTAAGCACTCTCCCTCAACTATAGACTGGACTCCCCGGTTGTCCGTTCTTCCCCCCCTCACCCACCCCCCAACTGAACCAAGGAACCCCCTTTGGCTCTTTTTAAAACGCTTACTCCGAGAGAAATTATTTCCGAGCTAATTTGTAATTTCGTTTTAAGTTTAAAAGGGTTCGGCACGCGCGGCAAACATCTCTTAACTTGTTGCCAATTGCACGTCGCGATTCTAATTTCAAAAGACCAGCTCGTTAATTTCAAATATTATTTTTTAATTAACTTGATTTAGTTTCTAGCGTATATACTGGTATCCTTAATTCAAAGAAAGAAAGAAAGAAAGGCCGATTTAAATTTTTAGATTTTAATTTTACACCTGTTCCTTCGTTCATTTCTAAAACTTATTCACAGATAATAAACGCTATTCATAAGTTCATAAGATATGTTCACCATAAGTTTGTCTCTGGTTACAAACTGGAGCTTGTCATGAAGTGACGTAGGTTATAGATTCGAGGTAAAGCGAGGAACGCCTGGTGAGGCGCTGTTAAAGGCTTAGTAATGCAGACTAAATAGGACTAGATGGACTGCAAAATTAACCACAGATTGTAGTATTTCAATTCTAGCTTGTCGTTCTTGAACTAGCTCGAGCTGTAAGTCTCTAGAATTACGAAGTACAGGTAGTGTCATGCTTATGGAACATATCTTATAAACTTATGATATAACATAATAGTTCTTTTTGGGCTGCCATTTTCCAATATGGCCACCAATTTAAACCAAAATTTACCCGGAGTTAGAACACAAAAAATCAATCGGTTGAAATTTACGACATCAGTTCAATATTGAGTAAGAGAAGTACCCTCGATTCATCTATGGCTTGGGAAATATTGTTTGCTATTTGTCTGGAATATTTTGGTAAAACTCGCACTTAACTCGTTAACTCGCAAACAAACAAGTTTCTGAATTTTAAAAAAACAAAAAACATCAATTAACGTATGTACTTTAGTATTTTTAGAACAAATTCTATTTATTTATTTTTCCCTCGAAAAATTTCTGCAGTTTTAATTTTTTTTATATCTTTTTTTTTATCCCACTCTTTGAAGTAAATTGCAGCGAAACCTCGCGCGCTGTTAATCAACTCGAGTCACGTATTTTAATGCGCCAGCCCCTTAACTCTTAAAGTTAACACGAGGCCCTGACGCTAATCCGAAAGAAACGACGAATGAATTTAAAATTATTATTGTACACAAAGAACAAGCGTACGTACAGAACCAAGGTACAAATACATTATTTTATAGATTATTATTATTATTTCTTTAAGATACGAGCAACAAAAATGAATCCCCTTCCCTAGGAGTAAACCTAAATACAGAGTCAATATCAGTAAAACACTTTCTAATCGTAACTTGGGGGAAAATGTCGCAGAAATTACATTTTCGACTCAAAATTTCCCACAGAACCCGCTGTACTTGGAGGTCCTATCACCATCCACTTTTAAAGTAACTCGCCTAACAACATATTTTCCTTCAAAAGAGAATGTTACGATTATTACTTCTCTTAGGTCTTAGTACGTGTTAAGTGTTTTTCCAAGATATTTTTGCACCTTTTACAAGATATATATCAAATCTTCGTTTTCATTCTTGGAAATCACAAATATTTACATTAAAACGCCGTTTTCTTCTTTAAAATTTTAGTCATTCTAAGGATAATATTGGGCATAGAATTTTCTATCGGACAACCAAGGAAAGTTTAACGATATAAATTTAAAGGAGAATTTAAGATTTTGAGATTTTGAAATATAATCAATAATGGCCCTAGCCGAACCTTGGGTTTAAACTTAGGGTCTTCATTACATCATATATAGCGAAATTCTGGCCCGTTTCGTGGCAAAATTGGGAACCATAAGCACGTTTCACGTTATTATTAGGAGGCCTACGGGTGTGCTTTATATTTCCCAAGACACTTCAATATATTACTAAATATTCATCAAAATTTTCCTACACCAGAACTTGTTTAATATTTTAACATTATATCAAATTATTTTAGCTTTATAAATATTGCCCACCAAACCTTAAAAGTTCTTCTCAACGTTCATAGATATATTTATTATACTAGGCCTACCATCAAAGTTAAATATAAGAAAAAAAAAGAATACCTTTATAAAATTCCAGGTGCCTCAAAATATGAGACCTTAGTTGTTGTAACTATAACAGGGAGGCATGGAAATGGGGGTAGTTAAGTAGACCTTGTTTAAAGATTCTAGTGTTACGCTGAGGTTACCCCATTGTTACGTGGCCCCCGCCACATTCCAAACTGTATAATTTACAATAGGTATGACTGGTTACACCGGGACCACGAGCCAAAAAAATGGCCTATGCCTCCTTAACTTATTATAAGCAAAGAAAAAAAATATGATATTTGAAAAATTGAAGAAAAAGAGTGCCCCCTGCCCAACTTTGAAGGCAATTCTTTTTTTTTTTTCTTTTTTTACTTTCTAAATCTCCTTAACTATTCAATTTAAAATCTTCGTGACTCAAACACGCCTTGCTCAACATATATGCCGTAATCCCGTTAACAGAAGTACATAATTTGAAGTCTGAAATTTATCTTGAAGATTTATTTTGCAATAAGAACTTTTTTCTCTTAGGTTAGAGTGGAATTAAGGTAGTCAAAAGTAATTGAAATTTGGAATTTATTGTTTTTGATTTTCAGCTTTAGAATATGGGTTATCATATTGTTGATCTTTACTTCATTGTGATTATCTTCGGTTAGTGTTTATACGTGACAAACTCCCGGATATATATCTCCGAAGATTAAATCCAATCCGTTTTGGGAAAAACGTACACGATTCTTCTTAAATGTATATTTTAAATTTCAAGGGAGCTATCTAGTGATAACCACTATCCTTTTAAATCAAAACCAACTTGTAGATAATTTTCTGTAGGCTGTACTTCGTATGAACATGGAAACCTGGTTTGGAATTTATTAGAATTTGTTCAAAGTATGTTAGCATTTCGTTCCGAATTACCCATGTTCAAAATGTTTCCTTTTATTCATTCCATTCCCTGGTAGTATATAGTATACATAGTTTTCAGACAAGGAGAAATGATAGCATTTACTCCTGGAAGCCTGGATACTTGGTAATGCACTTTATCCACCATGAAGCATGGCCTCCTGGTGTAAATGGTATCAATTCTCCTATTCTGAAAACTATGTATATTTGAAAGCGCGGAACGGTCACGATTATAGGATGATAAGCAGCAGCGGGGAAGGAGAATTTAAGCCTAACATATACTAAAATCCGAAAAGAGGGTGCAAGCGGAATTAATGAAAGATTTATTCATAGTAGCTCCCATCCAGAGACGACGGGGACTAGCAACGCTTTTCCCGCGCATACCCTAACGATTCTGACAGCTAAGCCTCGGCCTCTAGCTAAAGAAAAACACGCGGCAACTCAGATGAGTCTTAAGCCTTGGTTCTATTATTAAAGATTCGGCGACACAGTCAAGGTATGGGGTCTGTCCCGACGGGACTAGCTTCTTCCCGGTTCCAAGCTATTGCTCAGTTCCATTGTGTTTGAATATTTCATGGACGAGAACGTCGAATTCTGTTTTATTCTTTAGCTATTTATACCTCACCGATTCGAGGCATCTTTGCGAAAGTTTATTAATCGAAGTATATCGTTATACCAATTTGTATAATTGACCTTCATTATCTCTATTATCTATAAGTAAAAGTAGTATTTGTTATAAATCATTGTAGGTGCGCATTTTTTTTTTGGCTTATCGCTGGACTATAGCAATTTAAACAATTGGGTAGCATAGTTATAGCCCAATAGGGTTAAGGCAAACCCAAAAATATGAACCTAACAAGTTGACCGTGAAAATCCAGACACGAAAGAAAATTTCACCAAGAAAAATAAATGGCCGATTGGAAACAGTTACATTAATAGAACAATTCGAAATTTTAACTTACTTAATTTTAACTGGGAAAGGTTATTGTGCCTTATTAGTATTTTCATAAGTTTATAAGATATGTTCCATAAGTATCACACTACCACAATACTTCGTAATGCTAGAGAGAATTACAGCTCGAGCTAGTTCGAGAACGACAAGCGAGAATTGACTACACTCCTCGGTTTTGCAGTCCACCTTATCCTATTTAGTCATAAGCCTCACCAGGCGTCGTTTTACGAGAATCTATGACGTGCCGTCTACGTTTCATCGTGACAAGCTCTCGGGTAACCAGTGACAAACTTACGTGAGCTATCTTATGCGAGAGTGAAAATTTTACTTCACTTAAATTACTTCGGCACACATTTTTTTCTATTTATACTGAACTCTATAATAGATATTTCCACGACAAACACGGCTACCTAGATGAAAAAAAGGTTCACCCCGGATAAGTTATAGAATGAATAAAATCCATTGCGTATATATTATGCAACTCATCCCCATCCTCATCTCTCCTCTTCCGTCATCCTCTCCCTCTCTTTCTCTGGCTCCTTCTCCTAGCTCGCATCTTCTTTGTATTATGAACCCCGCAATCTCCTTCCTATTCGAGTGTAAGAATAGAAATGGATTCGCTCTCTTTTTTTTATTTATCTCTTTATGTATATGCTATGTATGGATAAAAAATCTCTAGTCATATTTTTAACCGCCGCTCATGCCTTGGTTTTGTTTGCAAAGATGGAAATTCCGTTCTTACTAAACTCCGAAATGTATTCTTTGAAGTACATTTGGAGATGCGAGACACTGCGAGCTTTACACATTTTGCCCTAAAGGACACCGCTTGCCAGTTAAGCCCTTTTCAGACTATATAACTTTTTGGCTCATTTAGATGAGTCAACTTGAGTTGAGTAAAATATTTGGGACGTGTGAACGGAAGTTGAATAATCAAATTAAAAATTTATCACTTATCAATTTTTGCTGACTAAACGTTTTGACCCATCTGATTGAGTCGAAAGTTGTATCGTCTGAAAAGGCCTTTATAGTGTTTTAGGGATGACCCCTTAATTAAATTAGCAATCATTGCCTTTCAATTTCTTAGTTCAATATAAGGGGTCATCTGTAAAATAACCCAATAATTGGTCTCCCTTAGGCCAAAATGTCATTGAACAGTTTCCACTCAAAACCGCCCATAGAACCCCCACCGTACTTCGGTTCTACCATCCAACTTACTATCATAAATGAAATTTGAAAAGAGAACACTTCACGTTATATATTTCTTTCTTTCCTTCAAAAATGGCCGCTACGATCCTCTATCTTTTCACGATGCGGAATGTTCCTTTGTAGATTTAGTATAGGAGGGTTGGAAGAAAAACCATGTTAACGTACGCCTTTACCATCAGAATGGCGGTAGTAGATTTATTATTACAACTTTATTAATTAGTTTTACACGAAAATCAGCCCCAGCACGTGATTATATTAAAAGCCGTAAATTATTTAAAGTGTTGTTTTCAACCCCCCGCGCGATGAGAAAAGTGTCGTCGTACCAACGAATGACCACCATTAAAGAGATTGCGAAACGTATAGTACGTACACCCACCAAAGATAAATATACCTAGTTAAAGCTTAAAACAACTTATTAAGTATTAATTCACCCTCACTTTAAACGCAACCTACTCAATTTTCCCGAGGTAGAAGACCTCATTTTACGTACTAGAAAAATACCTTTAGCTATATAGGAACTTTTATAAAATGTTTTGTACATATAAATAAGCTTAAAGGCCTAATGCCTGTGTACTGTAAAACTAAAAGAATCGTTATACCCTTGTATGGTTTTACCTAACGAGTATAGGACGGGTATGCATGGCTGTTGTATCAACGAACGAAGTTTACCCGGACCATGGCCGCTGCTGGAGGTTACCGCCATCAAAACTGATTAATGAATATTGCTTACCGTATTCAAATTTAGACCTTCTATACCGGACAGTCATCCTCCCCTACCAAGTCGGAAAAGAGAGCTTAAATACGAGAGAATTGATTCACTAATACCATGAATCTCGATAACACGCTAATATTTCCGTGAGTTTAACTATTTCCCAATTACACGCTGTTATCGTGTTCTAGAAACGTATCCAAACATTTAAGTGTTTATTTTTTCTGTCTTCGAGAACACGATATGTTTTTTGGGTGCCGGTTAATTTCATGTGAGGCTTGATTAAACGTTATAGTGGGTTCCAACGAAATCCCCTGGTATCTATCTAATGGCCTACGGGAGAGAGTCGTAAAACAGATCCACGCGCAGTATTTGAATTCCCTTATTTGCCTAAAGAAAGTGGACGACCGAGCCGAAGGTCAACTCCTCGGTTTCGTTCTTGCTTTGAAAAGGTCGGACAGGTTCAAATCAAACCGAGTTTGTTTCGAGGTCCAGTAAAAACGGTCAGTCTGAATCAGTTACCGCTTTTTGCCTCTAAATATCGCCTTCTAACCACTATTATGCGGGTAATCAGTACCTGCCTTGTACAATTCTTACTACCCCAACCCCCGAAGGTCTGATTTCTTAGAGGATAGAAAAATAAAGACGCTTGAAAAAGGCTTTCTTCAACCGTGCATGGTGGACTTTCTCGGGGGAAGGATGATCGGTGTCTGAATATAACCGGGTATACAGTATAGGTTCCGATAAAGGTTAGACTGACCAGCAATCACGAACGATATCGGCTACGGAAAGAGGAGGGGTTCATGACGCCACGGGCAAACTGTTAGTGTTAGCTCGTGCAAAAGAAGACTGTGGTGTTGGTGGTAGCGGTGGTGCCAAGGCTTAGATGAAGCTGAAAGAAACGAAGGCTAACCAAATGCACGTGAATGTAGGTAGGCCGAATCGATAGGCCAGAACCAGGGGAGAAACCAAAAGCAAGGGTCCAGACGGAGAACAAGATGTAAAAGACCTACTGGTCCTTTTGGAACTGGAAAAACAAAAAAACTACATTCTTTTCTTTACATTGTACGCAGTGTTCCCAAAAGGGTGGTAGGACCGAAATGAAGTGGGTTCTATGGGGCCTTTGGAGTCGAAAATGTACCTTCTATGATATTTTGTCGTAAGGACCACCCTGAACACGTTACTATTGAAGAGTTTTCATTACTATGTTTTTTCTTTCGGTTCAATACTTAAGAAAAACGAGATCAGTATGTAAGGTTTAACCGTATCATAAAAGTCTGTGACTTGACCACATCAAAACAATACCTTTCGGTTGTAATATTTTCAGTGAAGGTAAAAAAAGGAAATCAGGACGAAATGTAACTTCCCGGGGCGGGTTCCGTCGGAAGGAAAAAAGGGGCTGCCTGCTATAGTTGCACGGTTCCAGAAATCCAGTTAAACTCGCTCGGGAGTCTGACGTCCACGTTATCCAAGATTAGTTTCCTTCGCTATGTAGAGTGCCGCTTTCATTGTGTTATTCCTTCCAAATCCCTCCTGTTTTTAGAGACCACGAAATCTGGAACTACTTCCGAACTCCCCCAGCAGCCTCAATGCACGTTTACGAACAAAGATTTTGTAACAGATAATGCAGTGTAGAACATGCTTGGGAAATTAATTTGATTGGTTATATGCCCTGTAGGAGTTAAAGTTGCTTCTATTTTGACTATTACTTTATGATCCTATCAACTTATTTGACATTGAAATATTCCTAAGCCTTGGCTGGAATATTTTCTTTCCTACTTGAAGCAACATGAATATTTCAAATTGGATACATGCATCCATCAACAATATTAAAGAAGATACAAAAATTTGAGGTTTCTTGTAGCAGACGACATTTTTGATTTTGGATAACCAATTAAAGTGCACACACCGCAATACGTCAAGATCCCTTTCCCAGAGAGAGCATATTTAAATTTGTTCTTATAATTTTAGCTGAAAACTTGATTGCAATTTGAACTCAAACGCACTTTCAAATAAAACAGGAAAACATTCTGCGCTTTTTCATTTTTCCGTAACGGTTTACGTAACGTAATTCGGTTTCGCAACTGCGAACGGTGTTATCCCTAGAAAAGAAATGTCAAAGCAACATGTACATAGAGGAAACTGTATATTTGAGGGATCAAGGGTAGCCAGCCGGGTAGAGGGAGAGTAGTAAGAATGGGACATTTTATTAGGAAAGAGAGCCCGGGTTAACGCATCACCGGACTCTTATTAAATAAAAGCCTTCGGATTCCTCTTCTCTTCATCAGAATCGAACGATGACGACGAAAAAGGGCACCGGCCTTTGTGCCCAACCAATCCCGACCGACCTTGGTATCATCCTTACCAAGGCCTTACGCCGTACACTTTTTTTTGTCGTCCCCAAATTCCGACTATAGTTATATCTTGGGATCAAATACAAGAAGACGCTTGTAACGTTGAATTATTAAGTAAGGAGATTGCGTAGGTCTTTTTCGGCCATTAAAGAGTCGTAAAATACCCGCATATTGATGGAAATTCTTGGTATTCCTTCAGATGTTGCGAGAACTCTTTGATTATTTATTCCACTATGATTAGCTATATCACAATGGGGTATGTTTCCATAAAAGAATGAAATAGAAATAATGGAATATGTATACTGGAATTATCGTATGTACACAAGTGTCTCGGCGTAATTCTGGCGTATAGAATATTTGTCTAGTTAACAACTGATAGCAAATGAAGAAAATAATGTATGTGTAGTTAAGTCTGTCAACCATCATTCGTTAAAACATATCCAGTATGGCAGTATCCCCATACACTCGATAATGTTAATTTTTTTAGAAGTGGCAAAAGAATCGAATTGCGAGACTTCTCTTAATTGCCACTTGTTGTAATTCAGTTTTTCATTGAAATTAGAACAAAGACATAATTATTAGGCCTAATGACGTCATTGCGTCTATTTCTTTCATCCTAGTTTTTCGCTCACAGTTGTCTAAGAGATTTCTGACGGACTATGGTACCTTAGATAATCAACGATGATTTTGGGACCATTTTTGTCTTTTCTGGTTCTAGCGCTCTGAGATGAGTTCTATAGAAAGATCTCACGAAGAACGAACGAACGAAAAAAAAACCAATTTATTTCTCGTCCAATCACTTTTCATTATTTCGACCCCAAAAACATCGGGTAGATAAAAGTGTACCGTGGTCCACCCAAGTTCGAGCTCGATCTCGAGAATGAGCGCCGGAGATAATCTCGTAAAAGGTCTATCTATATCTATAGGTGGGCCCCCGTATGCTCGCTTCTAATAATACCGAGTTTGCAATCATTTCCTCAGTTCCGTTTGTATATAACTAAGCTCTACGCTAAGCCTAACTACAATAGCAAATATATATATACGCAGCTGTGTTTAGAGTTGGAGGGATGTCTGTATTCTGTAATTTAGGCAGAATGAAAAAAGGCTTCGAAAGGTCACGAAGCATTTATTCATTTCTAATTAAATAAATATTAATTTTTAGCGTCTTATATTAATATGAAAATTAATTTGTCTATTATACTGAATGGAATATAAAAATTAATTTCCGTAATTGTTCACTACAAGTGAACAAACAATCAAATTAATCCCCTTCAAAATTTAATATAAATGTAACAACAACTAAAATATATTGAAGTTTGACATTGACTTCTGTAAATTTTAAAACACAACATTTACGATTTATATACCAACTTTGAAAATTAAATTATCACAATAAGGAAGACAACAACGCATCAGACAGTAGACAAGAGTTTCTCGATCTTAGCTTGCTATATATTGATAGCAAAAGCAAATAGAAGTAACTGAACGTGTGACCATGACGAAGGCCTTTGAAATTGAATGAAGGAAGAAACTTTACCGCTACTCAATATTTGGAGTACGTCATAAACCCATACCTACGAAAGACTTTGGCTTCACTTTTCGTTACTTTTATTTGCTACTGATAATAGTATATGGGGAAACTGTCGCGTCTGCTTGTGAAAATTCATTAGAGAAAAGGGAAAAGCGTCGAGCTAGCGAGACAGTGAGTCCGGTCACGGTTCTAATAAACGATCAATTTCCTAATAAGAGAGCTATATTTCTATTTGGCCCAAGCTGAAATCCGAAAATGAAGTTATCCTCTCGAAATTAGATTGGAGATACATCAGCCTTTATTTTTATCGTATCTTTATCGAGAAAGGAAGGGCACGCTGCTGACACTAGGAATGTAGACCGTATATTGATTTTTATCAACGCTGTTTGTATACAAAGAGGGGATCGAGTTTTAAATATTCCAAAGATGCCCGTATTTATTCCGATACTACAATCCATTAGTAATCGTAATCGTGAACTCCTTCGCGAATAAGATTAATTAGTACCGTTAGCATCTTTTTAATTCATTTTACTCGAAAGAAAGGTTTTTAATTTAGTTGTAATTAGAAGTTAATTGGTTGAAGTCAAGCGATAACATCCGCGGTAGTCATTAAGTAAGATTACTTGAGAAAGTATCTTAGGTTCCATTTAGATTAAAATGTTATTTACTTCCTTTATTATGAACTTCTGTTAATTGAGACTTAAGGGAGCGAAATAATCACTGCAAATTATTTTTTATATCACAGACACTTCTTATTAATTTCTTTTCTTGCTCTTTTAGTAAATCTCATCGCCTTCCATTTTAATTACCCAGAAATCTTAGCTTCTTTCGCGTCCTGTCGCTTACTGAAAAACGTAAAAACGTCTTTCAACGTACCCAAGGGGGTCATAATAAACTTTATTAGTTACTTAGGCAAAAGGCTTAAGGAAAAAAAATATAATCACTCTTTATTTTTAAATTATTTTTTATTGACTTCGATACCCTAGGTTCTGAGAATTCCGTGGGTGATTGCGATGATGTCGCAACGATAAATTAATTAATTAAATCGCTTTGGTCCCATTGAACCGAATTCCCATTCGACAGAAGGGGGTTTTTTTGGGGGTCCCATTCGACCGAACGTAGCCAAAGGTGCGATTATATTATAGTCCCATTGGACCGAAATTCTATTGAACTGGAAGAAGACATACTGTGTGGTTTTGCATTAAATATATTTTTAATTTCACAACTTATTATTGTTAAAATAAATGTGAGTTGAAAATGTATTACTGCACTTATTTTAACTACGTTTTAATTACGGCGAACCTCACCTACCCTAGCCTAACCTAACCTAACCTAACCTAACCAAACGTAACCTAACCTAACCTAACCCAACCTTGTTTGGAGGTAAAAAGATTATTTATATGAGTATTAAAAGCCCGCCTCTTACCACGATCAATTTATTAGCAATAATAGAAATATTTTGGAAAAGATGTCAGATAATTAATTGGAGAATATTTTGGAAAAGGTGGCAGCTAATTAATAGGAGAATATTTTGGAAAAGGTGGCAGCTAATTAATAGGAGAATATTTTGGAAAAGGTGGCAGCTAATTAATAGGAAAATCTTTTGGAAAAGGTGACAGCTAATTAATAGGAGAATATTTTGGAAAAGGTGGCAGCTAATTAATAGGAGAATGTTTTGGAAAAGGTGGTAGCTAATTAAAAGGAGAATATTTTGGAAAAGGTGGTGGCTAGTTAAAAGGAGAATATTTTGGAAAATGTGGTAGCTAATTAGTAAGAGAATGTTTTGGAAAGATTGCAGCTAATTAATAGGAGAATATTTTGAAAAAGGTGGCAGCTAATTAATAGGAAAATCTTTTGGAAAAGGTGGCAGCTAATTAATAGGAGAATGTTTTGGAAAAGGTGGTAGCTATTTAAAGGGAGAATATTTTGGAAAAGGTGGTAGCTAGTTTAAAGGAGCATATTTTGGAAAAGGTGTCAACGAATTATTGGAACCAAACCTAACCTAACCTAACCTAACCCAACCCACCCGAAACCAAAATATTAAAATTTTAATTTAAAATTTAAAGACATTGATGGAACTACCATTAAGACTGTACTTCATTTTAAGCACAATTTGTTTATTAATTCTATATATCTCTTGCCTTGAAAGGAATGAAAGTGAGCGTTTTAATTAATATCACGAAACATTTACTTTTAATATTATTAACATACCTTTCGGAGATTCGAACCAACAACCTATCGCTTCGCAGTCCAACATCGTATCCACTACACCACCGAATCGCTGACGGCTACAGTGTTTCAAGTTATATTCATGTATTTTTTAGGGGCATATTCGGACGATTGGGATTTCGGTCCATAGGGAATATAGCCATTGGGCTGGAAATCTAAAATCATTGCGGGATATTCGGTCGAATGGGATTTCGGTCCATTGGGAATTCGGTTGAAAGGAACGATACCATTAAATCAACTAAGTAATTATAATCAGCGTCTTTTAATTTAAACAAATTAAGTGTTATCAGTAATTTATTTATTTTAAAGAAGCTCGAATAAATAACACGATACTAGGGTTAGAAGAAGTTTGATTTTTTCCAATGCGAGAAAATGATTTAGGATATAAATGTTTTTGATTGTCAGCAACGTTTCATTCCACTTTTTTTATATAAATATATCAATTCCTGATGTTAAGTATAATAAACGAACGACACTCATGGTATTCTCAGGACAGAACCAATTGAGATTAAGGTGAGAGGAAAGAAATAAGGATAATGCATGACGTCATTAATACACACACGTGCCTTACGAAATATTGGTTCTAAGCGACTGAACGCGACCTTAAAAAATGGTGGGAGATGGACCTGAAAGAAAAATTTGAGCCCTTACGTTACGAGTCTTTTAGTTGGGGGGTGTTTTGGGAATCCTGTGATGAATTAATCATATCGATTACCCTAGCCCCTAAAGCTATCCCAAAGGGGACCTCACCCCTTCTCTCTCTCTCTCGCTCTCTGTGCTAAGGTTTTTTCTGGACCCTGAAATTTAGGGAAAGAAAGACCCTGAAAAAAAGAGCCACCCGTGATCAATATCTGCGAGGAGTTAGAACCCAAAATGTAAGGGGAATAAATTCATTCAAGCCCTCAGTGTGACTGACACAAAATGAGGTATCAGCCTCTCAGGATAGTATTAATCTTTTGCCCTTTTCCAGTCTTAGTTTCAATATAAAAACACCCTTTTTTCAATGATAATTATAGGCATTTCTAGAATGGTACTGAGTATATCTTCGCTCTTTTACTAATTTCATGCTATTATCTTGATTAGGGGTGATCATTCTAAGGGTTGAAAAAATAACGAATCATTATTATTTGATGGGCCGTTTTTATCCTGGGTTTTAGCGAGGATCGCGCTTGCCTTTGATGCTGCCATTGCGATTTTTAAAATTAAGATTGTGTAACGTATACGTAATGTGAATATTTTAGCCGAAATGCAGGATGTCTTGGCTATCCAATGAAGTTAATTCTATCGATTTATGTTTATTTCTTTAATTGAAGTATTATTAAAGGTGGTATACTAATTTAGCTCTGTCCTTCAATAGAAATGGTCTATCTAATAAACCCGTATCAGTTTAATAATAATCGACTACCCTTTTTTGGGTATTTTTTTTATTTTTTCGCTGACGATGAAGTTAATCTGGTAATGGTAAATAGCTAGCGCAAGTAATACTTTACAAGAGTTGATAACAAAAAGAGTAGAAAGATCTGTTCAGACATAACTAATTTATTTGAATTGTATGTTTTGTTTTTTAACATTACTGACAGCGAAAAAGTATGTTTAATTTTGATTTTTATCACAATTTATAGAATTTTTAGCAAAACTAAATGTTTAATACTTTTGCTAGAAATCGCTCGTCAGAAAGCCATTAGGGTAGTTTGATCAGGGAGATACTTTGTAGGGGAGACTTTATTGGGGAAAGAAAGAGAGAGGGGAAAATATAGCTTCGTTTCTTACACGCATCTTCTTCTGCGCATTTCATTTTAAAAGGCAACGCCTCGTATGTTAGTAGTAGGATATATTAGAGAGTTGCGAAACGATTCTCTCAGATGCGCAGAACGATGCGCAAAGCAGTACGACGCTTTCTTAGTCGCTCCTCCTATTGAGTCTCCCTACTGTGATTTTTGTCGGATTTTTTAATATCGTGTTTTAAAGAGAAAGTACAAAGAGTTTTTCTGTTGTAACACACCTTATATGGTTCGTTAAAGGGATGGTGAAATGGTTATACAGGCATAAGTTACGCAATTATTATTTTTTCTAATCTTTTCTAAAACACTTTCTCCCATTTAAAAACTCTTAATACATTTTTCTTTTAATTATTTTCCGCTTCATTACCCTCTAAATGAAATAATTTAATTAGGGAAGCCGGAGTTCGCGACCTAATTAGACGATTTGGGTTTCTTTTTTGAAAGGAGAGAAGAGAATTAGGCAAAATACTTTTCGAGGCCTTTGCTTGTTAAGGAATAAAGTTAATGCTGGAATTATAATCATGGCTATTAGGGATGTAAAATTACCCTTATTTTTAAAAAATATTAATTTTACCAATTAGAAATTTTGGGAAAATTTAAATACGGATGGTACCGTTTTTTATCCGCCATTGTGAGGGAAAGAGGACGGGCCATTGTTGAGGATAGAGTATTAATTTTATACTAACTTTGTTCAAATAATATTGTTATCTTGAAATAATAAAATTAGAATAATTTTCCTCAATGTAAGGAGGATAAGTATATTTTTCAATAATTATGAAGAAATATTAAAAACATAGCACCTTAATTTTTACAAAAAAGAAAACCGTGAAAATTGGGTCCCAAATCCTTCCTTTAATCTAAAATATTATATTTTTTGTTACCAGCGTAGCATGATTGCAGTTCAAGCGCGAAAGTTGATGAATTATGAAAGAAAACGAGTTAGACGGCCCCTGGTGTTCATCCCACACTTACTGCGCACTGCGCAGAAACCCACATTCCGATTTTTTTAGCCATAGAATTTAGCCGGGAAACGCTTACACTCTGGTGAGATATTGTAAAACCACGTTTAGGCTTACATAAGCGGAAAAGATGCATGAAGGAAAGTGTGCATAATCCAACGGGAGGGTTTTCTAGCTTTTCTAGATGGCGGGAAAATCTTGGGATATAGATCCTTAGGATAAAGCTAGAGCGCGGGAAATGGTGGAAGGGAGAAACTTAATTAACCTTCTGAACTTGTTTTGCGCTACGCAAATTAATTAAATTCCAGTGTATAAAGGCTGCAGCTCGGTGCTTCTGGGCTCTCTGCGATGGTCCTCGCACACCTTGCCCTAGAGAAATACGCGGGTCAAACACCGAGTATTCCCAAGCAAGGTGTATACGGTGCTTATCATATACTCTCGAGTCTTTGAAATACGACAAAAATATTTTGAGAAAAATAAAACGAAGTTTGTTTGTTATAATTGAACTTGGTTAATCCGTATAGTACTAGAAAATTTTCCCAGTACTAAACAAGTGATATTCAACAGTTATGGAGTAGACAGTGTTGCTTTTCACTTGAATATGAATTGTGTACGGCCCGTACCATGGCAGACTGGGAAATAAGAATATTTTTTTAAACTAGTCCTTGGGACCAGTAACCCCCACTTCCGCTAGCGTTCAAAAACTGGTCCTTTGTACTAGTCCCCCTTAGTTTTCCTACAGATTTGCAATTAATAAACTTGTCCCAAGGACCAGTAACCCAAACTTGTTGAATTTATTAAAACTGGTCCAAGGAATTAATAAACTGCTTTGGACTAGAGGAAGTGTGCTATTTCCCAGCTAGACTCCCTCACAGTATTCGTGTCTTCGATAGGGTGACGTTTGACCTCAAATATCTCAGGTCGTATTCAAAAATTATACGAAACAACTAGTCTTTAATTTAAAAGATTCATCTTTTGACATTTCCATATTAGATTCGATCCCAATCGCACTCATCGCGACACTTTTACATAATAATAAAATCATATGCACCTATAACCCTTTTAGAATTTAAATATTTTGATATAATTTCTCACGCTGGCGTATAATGAATAATTAAGAAAATTATTCGAAGTTACGTCAAAGAATAAAGTCGGAAACGTATAGGTCCATAAGAAAGTTAGAAAATATTGTATAATTTCTAGTTCCGTTTAGAACCATATCCGTTAAGTACTTAAACACGCGAAGCTGCTAAGCTATTAACTCCAAATCTCCGAAGAAAAATGGTAATTTTATTCCTTTTTAATACTAGTTCTTAATGTCACGAGTTCAAACTATAATAATATTCATTAGATTAAATGTAAAAGATGTACGCGATATTTCTTCATGTTTCTTGCTCCTTCGTCTCACCTTTGAATTCATATTCTTCTTTTTTTGGGGGGTTCATAGGAAATAAGGAGTATTATTACGGCAAGTTAACCTCATCAATTACCGTGGTGAATTCTCTCTATAGTTCTCAACTTCCTTTAGTCTTCTTCCTCATCCTCATCTTCAGCGCTGGCCGTTCTTTGCGGAAATCTTTTTTAAACGTTTTCCAATATCCATTAAGCTTTCTCGGGGCCATAGACGAAGAACTTAATACCCCTAACGTACTGTCCAATTTTCCCCAAAAACTTGATAGATTCAACCTTTTCCTTAGAATAAAAAATATCCCTTGAATGAAAGACAAAAGGCCAAGAGAGTAAAATCATCAATGAACCAGGATTGTGTGTCTTTAAACATTTGCTAATTCTGAAGCAAAGAATATTGCCTTTCTTCTTACTTATTAAATTTAAAGGGCTATGGTCAGGTAGAGATAAAATGTCATGGAATATTATTCCATAGAATCCACTGTACTTCCGGTCCTACCACCTATTTTTGGAACACCCTGAAGTTCAAGTGCACTTGAGGGAAAATTTGGGTGTATATACGGATACGCCATGTTAAATCACAACTGATCAACGCTAATATAATTCATATCTTTTGTAGTGGGTGCTTGAGTCCAGGCATTTCAATTTAACTTGGTTGGTTCGAGTAGTCACGAAAGATTTCTTCCTTGTCCCCCTTCTGTCCTATATGCACTATTATACAACAATTCAATTGCTATAATATTCCCGATCCCAACGACGAAGGGTGCACGCGTCATTAACGTGCAAAAGGGGGAACCAACCTCTTCGATGGACTGTTGTTCCCTGTACCCGTAAAGGCTTTTGAAATTACGCGTATCTTCATGGTATAAAGGCTGGAACGAAATAGCTCAAGCTCAAGATTGAAATGCTTCGAAATTAAATCCGAGAATTACTGAATCAAAGCTCTAAAGCTCTGACAACTCAACTTGATTTAAACGACTTTATTCTTCCGAATTGCGAGTAATTCTTTTAAATATGGCGGAACGGAAGTTTCGTGGATGTGAGAGAATGATTACTTTTAAAACTATTTACTCGTATCACGAGATTGACCTTCGCGTGATGGAATATACCATGGGTTTAATACGTCAGTCACGATATATCCGTTACGTTGAATTTACCGTGAAATGTGTAGTGTTTTATAAATCCTATATATACGTTTTTAATGGCAAATATAATTGTTTTACAATTTGAGCATACGAGAAAACGTATATTTAATTGACCTAATTGTCAATTAAATTTCAATAATTGTCATAGGACTTAAAAGTCGAGAAATTTTAATAATAGCTTCCTAAAACCTAATTTTTTCTACGCAACAGTCAATCAAACGCGTCGGAATCTGGGAGTATTCTAAATTGACGCCTAAATTACGAAACTAAATTTAGTCACGTTAAAGTTTTCTGCTTGCGTTCAGCGAGGAAAACCGATTACCTAAAATTATATTGCGGTCCGAGTTGCTAAACGCACCTTTGTTTCATAGACAAAGCCATAAACCAGTGGTAAAACAATCCGTTTGGTTCTTTGAAATGTTTTGGAATAACCTATTTAGGCTTAAAACATAAATTAATAATACATTGCAACAAATCGCGGCGTCAGTTTTGGTTCAAGACATAATTCACATTCGGTACACTGTAAAAAATAACCGTACTGTCTAGTACCTTTAAAGGTATTTTTCAATGCATCCCCAGACGTACCTATATAGGTACTACAAAATACCGTTGTGTAAGGGTACTATGAAATACCTCTTGAAGAAGGTACTTTTGAGGACTACAAGGTATTTTGTGATCCCGTAATGGGTATCATTTAAACCTCAACAAAGGTCGGAATAAAACTTTCAAATTGTGAAAGGTACTCCTTATTACCGAAAAGGGTACCTGTTAACACTCGAAAAGGTTCGATAATATACTTCTAAAGGTATTTTGTGCTACCGAATTAGGTGTCAAATAAACCCCACAAACAGGTCTAAATTATACTTTCGCGCCATCAAAAATATTTGCGCCACATTTGAAACTGGTAAACTTTCCTTTATTACCGCGGGCTTGAATCATTTTCAGACATGGTAAGCAATACACCACTTCGATGCAAATGAGACTGAAAGACACGAGAGTAATATTTTCCTTCCATCTCAACTTTTAGTGTCTGTGTTGTGGGCTTACGGGATGAGGGTAAAATTTTGCCTTCCATCTCGCCTTTAAGTGTCTGCGCCATAGGCTTGCGGGGTCGTGAGAGTTCGCATAGTAAGCAAGGGATTAACCACTCTACATTTCCCGATACTATATTTAGCTTCCCCTTGTTAAGGAAGGTGTGATACTGTTATAGTGTAAAGGTAATTCAGGGTCACATATACATGGATATTTTCTGAATGGCGACTGAAGGCGTAAGCTCGGATTCAAACCTTTATATTAACTATGTAAGCCTTATATCATAATTGTATTGCCTTTAAATGATGTAACGTATGCTAGTGTATATAGCTGTCAAAGAAAATAATTAATGTTAATTATATGTAATTATATATTTAAGAAAAACCACTAGCTAGGAAACTTGAGATTGAAATTGAAATCTCGGGTAGAAAACCACTACCCTATTCTACCCTACCGAACCTATTCTTTATGGTTATTAATAATATTCCAACAGAGATTTCTTCTACGCTGTCATTACTAGTGCTACTGGTGAAGTAAACAGTTAGTGTTAGAGAATTTGGGCTTGAAGTATTATATCATGTATTTTACTTTCGTAGTGTTAATTATAATCAGCACGCCGGAACTAAAAACTCCCTCTAAAGGAGTCTGTTAAGTCCTTTTCTACTTCCAGGGTACGATAACATACCAGCAGAAGCGCAGAAACTCTAAAAGGTTTCATTATATACCTTATATTTCCAAAATACCTTTTTCGAAATCATTTAATACCCGCACTGTGAGACAACTAATAAAATACGTTCATGGGTACTAAAAAGGTCGCGGAGGTATTTTATAGTACCTTCAAAATACCTTTATTTTTAACAGTGTAGTGCTTTCATTAAATAAGTAAAGTCTATTGCGAGCGTACATGTAATTCCACGGAGAAATAATCCGGCCTACTCACTCGTTCTATAAATAGAAAATGTTACAGTATCCAATTGATAATTCTTTTATCATTCAGTTGTTTCGAAACGAGCTCTCTCTTTCTCTCTCTCGTCCCTCGGGAAGGATACCGATCCTTTCGGAGCAAGCCACGACCCAACCCTTACACGTATCATTTTAATTATTAGTTTCAAAGGTACAAAGAGAATTTCTTAGTACTTCCAGGAAAAGGGTCCATGATGAGTATATCTAGAGATGATAGGCCATTTCAATCGAAACCTCGGAGCTATTCTTTCTGGGTTTAATTACTGTATTTTTTTAAAAAATATATGTAAGTTTGTGTGTTCACGCGCGGGTAATCAATCGAATAGGTCTATTCCCATTGGACAGGGATGATGGGTCTTGACGACCACAAGAGCTAGTTTTTCGGATCTAGCAACGATCTAATGAGTCTCCTAAGGAACAACGAGACGCGATGGAACAGTGAGCTTCTAGGGAGTTATAGGGACTCTAGGGATACGGGTCATGACCCCCCCCCCTTTCAACCTGAACGGACGCGTACGTCAGAGACCCTCTCTGTCTCTGATCATTATCGGTTTTCGCGTTCCACAACGATTGTCTAATAAGGAATCGCTTTCACCCAACAAGATATCTTTCTGTACGTGATATCAAAAGTATATTATATGAAGTTCCATTAAATTAATAGTACCGAGAGAAAGGTCAGAGGTCATTCAGGCAAAGATCTCTAAGCCTCGGATAAAAATAACTCGTAAGTGCATTTTAATCTAATCCATAAAACTGCGGGGTTTCGTTCAATATAATCAAAAGGTTTATTCCTAATCTTCCAAGTGATAAATACTTCGCGTAATTTACTTCGGCTCGTAATACCGTATTTGGGAGGGTTTAGGATAAAAATGTCGTAACTTCTTTTAGGCTTGAGATACAGTGTTAAGCCTAATTTCAAAGATTCCAGCTGAAAGTATTGCAAAATTGAATTCGTGCGTGCAGCCAAGGCCCAAGGAGATTTCTTTTTTATAAAGAAAAGGTACCTTGACTGCTTTAGGAGTTAACGTAGAGTTAGGTGTAGGGGTTTATATGGGGTTTTTTAAGCCTAAATGCGTTTCTTTAGTATATACCATCCAAAAAGAGCCATTAGAACTATAAAAAAAATTCAGGGGACATTTTCAGATGGTAGTTTATACCAACGGTAAGAGATATTTATTCTTGGGACTTTTTTTATACTGGAATTCAATTTAAAGAGAGACTGAAGTAATTTGTGGATATTTTTTTATAGCATAGGGTAGTGTATTTACAACGCGTTTCGTTTCATCTTACCTTGAAGGGGAAAATATATTAACTCATTTTAGGCTCGTGTATGTAACTGAAAATGTGGTCTTTATGAAAAATACATATAGAGAGAGGGGTAACCACGCTAACGGCTTTACATACGACATACACTTTTTTTCTTGGGTGGGGAAGAAAACTGTGAAAATATTACGAGGGTGACCGTACTTTTTTCACCTACTCTTTTAAATAAATTTTTTAAGCCTACACATCAAAAAAATGTTTCCCTTTGATCGTAAAGAAAAAACTGTAAACGTTCTCATTTTGCCCAATAATATATTTTTCAAAGTCCGCAGCGTGTACTTTGGGCTTGTCGCTCGATGATTTAGACTTTGTTGACCAAAAAAAAAAAAAAGAAATTCACCTTCCTTTTTCGTATTTCAAAAATGGCCCATGCAACAGCTAGTTTACGAAGGATAATCACGTACTGCGGTGTGGTTACTGGGACATTTTTGGGTAGCGCGCCTGAATTTTAAGGCAATTTTAAACCGTTAACAATCTTTTGAGTTTTATGGTTTATTTAATTGATAGTCTACCAGTGCCTGACTTGGACGTTTCCGAACCTGCCACTGGGTTTAGGTATGTTATGAGACGTTTATTCTGTATTTTTTGACCTAATAGGGACTTGGCAATTCGGGCTTAACTCCGCCCCCAGCGCCATTATGGTATGTTTTTTTAACAGAATGAAAGCTACATAAGCCCCTCCTCCTGGTATGTTTTTTAGCACTAGTGGAAGGTAGCCTGACGTTGCATGACGTAGTACTGCCAAGTCCCTATTATTTGTCATAAAATAGCCAGGCTATTATAGCTATTTTTAATTGCAATCAAAGGCAACTTAACCGTCTTAACACTAAGAATTTAACCTTCAAAATGAGGTACAATTTATAAGTAGGGTTTAATTCGTGTTGTAGATCTTGTTTCTTTACCATTTATTTTTTTTCTGACGCTTGTCGAGCTAACTGACTGCGGTCAACTGCTCTGTTACGCACAGCCTTATACTGACTCTTTACCCTTTTCATAAAACTGGACCTCGTTACCTTTTCAGATAATTTCTCTGGAAACAAAAAGAAGCTTACCTTGTCAGCTAGATTAGTTATGTAACGCGAAAAAACCCTCGGAAATGGTTACGCCCCGAAACGTCATCGCTTTCCCAAGTTGGACATGGAAAAGGGGTCCCATTGGGTTGGGTCGTGCTAATAAAACTTTTGTTGTTTGGGTCCGGTTTCTGTCGGCGATGACGTACAACCGTTTGACATTTCTCATAGCCCTTCAACGTGCTCTCACCTAAACACTATACCTGGTAAAGATAACGTCCAAACAATTAAGCCTTGGCCTTTGTACGAAGCACGTAAATGAAACTCCTGAAAAATCGTTCGGTCGTGAAAATAACTTAGTTTGTCTGACAAAATTCATACAGAAATTGAGACAAGGTCGTTAGTTGTTTAAAGTATTTTGAAGTATAATTTTTTTTCAATCTCGATCTGCCTTATTAATTAAAGTTAAAGTTAGATACAAGCATACATTAATTAATTTAAGGACCAAACATATACTAATATATTTGAACATTACGACCTGGTTTCTGCTTGACTACTTGGATATTTGTATATCCCCATGGAAATAAACCCTTCATTTCAAACACACTACGAACCTTTCATGCTTTCTGTATGAATGTTTGTTTAAGCCTTGGTTTCAAAAGCTTCAGAACTATTTATGAAAATTTAATGATTATTCACTTGAATTTTAACCTATTGGGATTAAATAGAATTAATATTAGAATTTCAATATATCAAATGAGTAAAAGGTATACGCCTTGTATTTATTTATTTATTTAAAACTTTAGCTAGAATTGGAAAAATCTGAAGATGCTGAAATCTGTCTTCAGTTTATTGGGATGATTTTTATCCATCGTTTAACATATTTTTGACTGTAAATACGCTCTGGTTCTCACCAGGAATGCGTTAGAAACCGCACAGTCGCGAAACTCACTCGGATGTCTTTCATTCCTTTCAGGAGCCTAAGCGTTCCTCATTCAATTGAGGAGACATTACATCCTTCGCGCCAAAATGAACAGCAACATGGATATGGCTCCAAAGCATTGGATTGCCCAAAAAGAATAGAGGCATATATCTTTGGAAAGGAAACTATAATAAGAAAAGGTCAGGTCGCGTTCTATCCTGTACAAGAAAAAAATGAAGGGAGAAAGTATAGCGTGGTTAGGCTTAGCGTCATGTGGATTCATAGATATAAGAACTGTATTGAACTTATAAATAGAGGATAGTTAAAGGACCATGGCGAGTTCAGTGGCAATGGACCTTTACAAAAGGTGAGGCTACATAATCGTCTGCTTGATACAGCTTTAAACGATAGATTGACTGGTACGCGAGCCCAAAGACTTCAAAGTTACCTCAAAGTCCTTAAAGAGGTCTATTAACCCCGTTAATGTTCAATGCTTCATTATTTTTAACTTTCCAACTCGCGCGTTGTCATAATATCATATCCATGTCCAAGGCCCATAAAGTCTAACGGGAAGAAGGAAACGAGAAAGAAGATAAAAAAGAAAGATCCCTAAGCAGCCGTAGATATTCGGTAGGGTCCCTTTAATTGGGTTTCCTTTTTCCCTATAGCTTGCTCTAACTTTGATCCTCTTGGTAGAATTGCACCTTAGAGATCTAAAATATAATCTCTGGCCTCAAATAAACGTTATTTTCTTCTTGTGGTCACGTGTTAGGCGAGCTTGCTAAATATTTGAGACACACAAAGCGAAAAAAAAAACACCGCGTGCCAAAATACCCAAAAGAGCTGTAGAGGTTAAGGTTGAAGTGGGGCGCAAGGTATGAAATAAACCTATAAGTTTTGACGCTAAAGCAAAGAGAACGTGCTCAGCCGAACCATTTTTTTACACAGTTGTTCCATTTTTATGGCCGTCGCTTAGTTGGTGTTGGAAAACAGTAACACGTTCTAGAGTGTTCTGGGTCTGTTGTGTACATCTGGGTTATTGCGGAAAAGGGAGAGATATTTCTCAGCATTCCCTTTAGCTACCTCATACATGTTTCACTCCTTCTAAACTTCCACACCAATTCCTGGGATGAGAGAAGTATTACTTTAGATATTCAAGTCTAAACTCGGAAAGAAAATACGTATTTTTACCTTTTTAACCTAAAATATTACTGGTTCTTACGTTCGCAACAAGACACGGTTTACTAATTTGTCCCAAAAGCCTTTGTCTAAACAACGCCATCTTCGTTAGAATAAAAAATAAGAAAAAATGGAGGTGGCAGAGCTTTCCTTTTCGCGTTATAACTAAGAAGCAATGAAAGGTAGCGTTGGAGGAATGTTACAGAACGAAAGCCCACGTATAACAGAACAGAGATAAAGCTAGAGAAGCATCTTCGGCCCACTTTGTCATCATTTGTCATAGAAGAAGAAGTTGGCCAATATTCTTTCGCCAGCCACTGTTATCCCCACGCACTTGGAGTCACTAACTTAAGGATTGAGATAGTATACCGAGTTTCTCTGTTAACTTAAGTTCATACATACGATTAGGATTGGACGCGTCAGTACTAACCGATAAAGATTAAGACTAGCTGTAGGTAGTCATCACGGCTCTGTCTCGCTTTGAGTTGACTTAAACGACCAAAATCATGAGTAGTTGAAGAAAGAAACCAAATCGCCCTTATAGATAGTCTATCTAAGAATCAGTTGGTACGGTAGAAGGAGTCGCTACAAGCGACCATCGGACCGATACCGAGATCATATCGCTGTGAAATGACTCTGCCAGTATATTACCAAAGAACTGCTAAGGCTCGATTCCTTTGGAGCGTAAGAAATGGAAAAGGAATATGGCTAGGATATTAGGACTTTTCTACCGCTAAAGAATAAGGAAGAAAAACTGAAAGTAAAAAAGAAAAAATGATGGCGGGGTATTGTCCTTGGCCAGTAGGGATAAGGGAGGATTGCCAGGAGTCCATCTGGACCGGAAGAATCAAAGATAAGGTCTTTGGCACCCAGCTAGCTGCACCATCCTCTGTAGAAAGTAGAAAACCACCTAAAAATAGGGTATAGTTTCGGTTCTCCAACCCCAAGAATCTATGGAAAGGCATTATATTGAAGGATGCCCACGAACATTTCGGGAATTGAGCAGAAGTCGAGGATCTTGTCCACGGAACTTGAGTTTCCAGTCCTATTACCATCGTATACTCTTATCAGAATGCAGTCGGAGTTGAAGAATGGACCAATAGAGTCCGTGGAACTTTCTAAGACTATGGGCTTACGGTTAGAGAAGGTGTACTGAAGACCTAAACCCGCACCTAGATTATCCTAGAAGAATATTTCGTTTTTTTCATGGATGGGGACCTTTAGCTTGGCGTAGGTCTCATGGGGACGAATTCCATTTAGCGACAGATGGCAAGTCGCTGAAACAAAGTGTTTCTCGGGAAAGTGTTTGTGTATCGGAATTTTGCTTAACTGTTAGGAATAGCTTTTTTCAATGAATTTTGTCCCGAAGCAAAACTAGGGTTTTTGGGTATAGATATGTTTATAAGTTGTTTACGTAAGCCCTAATTGATGTAAACTGAAGTATTTAGAATATTTGAAGGAGTACAATAGGCATTTGTTAAATTAGTTCGTTCAGTTTGTGTTTAAGCTTAGTGACTGTAGGTTATAGTTTGAGCTATACACTTGCTATCAAGGTTTTTGAAGTTGTCTTTACATATTTTCCCGCGCATTTGTTGGCGCCTTTTCTCGTGCTCAGTGTTTACCCGGGGGCCCAGAAAAAAGGAGCGATGAGACAAAAGAGATTCAATCTTTAAAAAACGGGTCAAACATAAGACTCAATTTATAAACTAGACGCCGAAATTTCTCTTGGGGGATTTGTGCGTTTCCGAGATGCTTTTTTGTTTCCTATGCAGTTTTGAGAAATTGCTTGGAAAATAAGAATATTTTCTAAGAGTTCCGCGTCTATTATTTACAAGGTCACTTTACGGATAGGTTCGCTGGCAAGGCTTAAGGCATCAAAACATGAATGCTAAGATGAACATATTTAAGCCTCGGTAACTTTGTTACAATCTTATACATAAAAGGGTTATGACGGTTTATATAAATCTTTGATGGTTTGGTTTCGGTTTCTATGTATACAATACATAATAATCGGTAAACTATAGAGTTTCTTCGAAAGGATATGGTCTTTAAATATAAATATAAGCCGTTCGTTCCACACCAGTGCCTGATTAAAGGGACAGCGAACTAAATTGGAAAAATCTGCATGATTTAACAGCCCTTGACTTAAATTCGCACCGAGGTATCTCGCGTAAATTTATGTCCTTAAATGGCAAAGACAGGAACTTTCTTTCAACTCGCTTAAGGTTTAAATTAACCATTTTAATAGTTCAACCCTTTATATGTGTTTGTAAATTATTATACTAGATTACAGTGTAAATAATTGGCTATTCACAAAAGTATCACAGAGCTGAAAGACCAAAACCGAGGGACAAAAATTTTAACACAAGGCTTATGAATTGTTTCATTTAAAAAATGTTATAAGTTCCTTATGAATCGGGTGTGACGCAGTTACCATCCCTTTCAACAAGTAGCGCAAGACCCAAATAAAATGGTACGCCCTTATATTGCAACTCCCCTTCACGATTAATGAAGGTCTTAAAACCAAACCCTTTATGCACTGGGTACGGGTCGATTTGTAAAAGAATAACGTATAGCTATCTCAATATGAAGAGAAAGAAGAAGAAGAAGAAGAGAAGTACAGCCTCTTGTTTTCGAATTAGTCTCGCTTTAGTTTCTCTTCAACCCAATTCGACTCCGAGATTGCGAATAGAGAAGGGTTCACGAGAGAGTTTCCCTTCTTCGAAGAGCTGGATTGTTAGTTTATTTAAATGAGTAGGGTTCCCACGCATTGCCGCCGCGGGCAATATCCGAAAATTGAGCGAATTGCGGTATACGGGAGTTGAAAGAGAAGAATGGTGGAGAAATTCCACCTTCCATTATGAACTTATTATCGAGCTAAACAAAAGTCCAAAGTAATCAAGTTGCCCGGCAAGGTATGAATTCCTAGTTTCATCTTAATTTCTCGAAACTCTCTGCTCTGCTTAATGAATGCTTTTAGTTTCAAACCACTCAGTTTTCTGTGGTTGGGTTATTACGAGCCTTATGAGTAGGTTCAAAAGATACGCCTTATTTTGGGGTTACCGCAATTTTCCGCGCAAATAATTAATTTGGTTTAAAACTTTTATTGTTCTGTTTTTCGCCTTCAAAAGTTTTGTGGTATGAAATTTGAAATATTTAGTTTAATTGACTCAATTTATTGATTACTATTACTCTTTGTAAAATTTGAACATGTAATAATACAATGTGGACATATGTAACACTACAACAACTAAGCAATTTACAAATATATTTAACCATGCAAGCAATTCAATACATCATAGTGAACAAATATACAAAATTTCATTTGAATCAGTACAAACGCGTGCGCATAGTTTAGAATAATCATATCTATTAGCAAGTTGCGCACTTTGAGATCGCATCCTTACTTATGATATTGTAACAACACCGAGAAATAAAAGCATATAACTACCTCTCGAGAGAAATTTGTCTTAGATGTAGGTTGGAAGTACGGGACGGTACGGAGCCATAGCTAATTAAGCGAGCCTATCACACCTGAGCTTCTGTTTTCGGACTTTAGACAAGAGCTATCTTTAAGCGAAATCCTGCAGGCCGTTTTGGTTAAAGCTCGCATTTATTTTGAAGGGGGAGCACGCGGAATCCGGAAGCTGATAGGAAATTTCCATCCCTTCCCTTTTACCACATCCTCCTTCGACATTTTAGACCAGATTCTCTCCTTATAAGATGTTACTCACTCATTTATTTAACTAAATCGAGGATGTCGCCAGAGCTCTTTACAGGACGATGGCCATTTTGGCCCCCCTGATTCGGGTTTTAATCGGCGTCTGTCTTTTCGCGATACCATTATATTCTTCTGTTTCGTCTAAATAGTATATAACCTTGACTAGACCCAATATTCTGCTTGAATTAGATTATAATATAGTATAATAAAATGCAAAGCTGTAACCTAATTACAATCAGATTGACTTCTTTGAAATTTTGTTTTATATTTTAATAATATCTTTGTCCTTAAGCCTTTGTTTAAATACACGAAGTCACTTCTTAGAAATTCGACATTATTCTAGGGTGGGGTTTCAAAATGTATATCGGAGCATTTTCGTCTGAAAATTCGAATTCCCCAAGCCACATACGCTTTACTCGCAGCTTGGAAATGATCGCTGTCCTTGGAGTATAAGCTTACCCTTTCTCTATACGGCTTGTTGATTATCTAATGCAGATTGTTAACTGAGAAAGTTCACCAATTAGAAATTAGAATACTCGAATATATTTGTATATATTTCAAAAGACGAACCATTCCTTCCTTCCCAACCTCATCCCTTTCTGCATAGACGATGATAATGGCTTATCTTTGGTACCATAGATATGGTAATACCGTCTACTAAAAGGTCCTAGAATTATTCGTAACTTTTAAATTATATTTGAAGAATCGCGTTAATTTGCTAAATAACAACGTGAATTTTAATTGTTTATTAATTACTTTAAGCATAGGGCATATGCGTATTAAGGTATAGCGTATTCAAAAATGATGTACAAATATTTCTGGTATCCGTGAATCCTGTCTTGTCCTCTTAATCATTTTAATTATCTCCCTTCTTAATTCGTTCATTTAAGATGAATAAAACGGAAGGTGCGTGGAATGCGATGTGAAGCTCAAAACTTCGTACCGTTTTCCAGGCGTTTGTAATACCGTATTCAATTCAATCGCTGTACGCGTACAGATTTCTAAATGTCGTCGTCGCTTCTTCTTGGTAGTAGCAGTGGTGGTACTTCGTCATTTGACGTATCGCGAGTACACGCGCGACGTTCTTGGAGAATCTGAAGCGTTTAGTCGAAAAGCCCTTTTAACGCTCTAATAGGATTATAGTCAGATTTGTTAAGCCTTGGCTAGAGAAAGTTTCGAGTTTATCGGCGTTAAAATTGGCTCGCGCGCGTTCCGCATGGAAAATAAATTTTTGTCTTGAAAACTACATCGTTGTAGCAATTTTCGCGCGCGAGAACCGGATAAGAGGCGCGGCAATTAATTTGTTCTACCGAAAATTTAGCCATTATTTTACAAGAATGTTTCTAAAATGTAATATATTGAAATTGCATTTTCGACAAGTAATAGATTGCCTATAATCAGTACCCCTGCAATAATTTACGGAGCATAAATTTCACGCGTAATCTTAGTTATTTTATTAAATTCAATACTTAAGTGAACTTAGTATAGTGTTAATATTTACCCCGGGCTGATGACCCTTATTTAAAGGGGTAATGGAGCGTTAAAAATAACGCGTACACTTTAATCGTAACAATATAACAACTGCATGCGCCTAATAATACGCGGTTTTGTTTGTTTACAAAATAAAAAGGGTTGAAAACACCGTATATAAGGGGTTAGGTTTGAGGTTTCACTATCCAGTTAAAGTTAATTATCATAATTAGTATAGTTTTTTTTAAACGGCAATCATTACTTTAAATATATTGTCAAATTTCACCTGCTCGGAAATAACCCGAGTTATATGCTGTTTAAAAAATTCGTACACGATTTTATACCTTATTTTCTTTTGATGAACGGTGGTTGTGTGGGTGTAATACACGATTAGACAAAACCCTTTTTCACCTCGCGAATATTTTTGACCTTTGAATAAGAAAGAGATGAATCAAATGTTCCTTTTTTCATGTCTTCGTCCTATTTACGCTTTTATTCTGGATTTCTTAAGCAATGCTTTTTACAGATGCAATTATTCTTTTCATCTTAGTTTCTTATATTTATTCCAGTCTCTAAAGAATAAATCATTCTTTCTTGTTCAATTACGAATTTATTCAATCATTCCATGAATAAATACCAATCGTGACATTGCGTAATTAAACCTAATTTCAAGTTTTACACCGGCTAAAATTTAAAGGTGTTGAATTGTTATGTTAAAAATATTAAATAATAACTTAGTAACGTTCAATATTCTTGGAAAACTGAATTTATTCATGAACTAATGACGATCACGCGCCTCTTGGATGTGTGGGTTGTTGGGATGTTTAATGTACTGAAGTAGCCCTGGAAATAAAACGTATATACCATCGCATTTGAAAATATAGCAAATATTGCAGCAAGAAAGGCATTATAGTAAGCTAAATCATTATATTGCTAAGACGTAGGAGGCTGTGCGGAAAGATTTTCTTTCTATGCATACTTATGGCATAGATTTTCTAAATCCTATAGGGGATGGGAAAACAGGATGATTTCTTTGTCGATAAAAACGGTTTTTGCATTAGAAAAGGGGATCTTTAGAATTCTACTTAATCATCAAAGTTGGTATAAACTAAACATTGTTTAAATGTAGACAGGGGGAGGTGAATGTAAACGAGATGTATTTCTCTAAGCTCACTGTTACAACCTTAGCGAAAATAACTTCGTTGCTAGTCCGGTCCTATTTGGGCTAGATTTATAAAGTCCATGTTTATGGTTTTATATTTTGGCTTTGGGGAGAAATAAAAAACGGAAGATGAAAACTGTTGAAAGTTTTACGTTTTCGTCATGGCTAAGATCATTAAGATTAACTTCTGTTAAAAGGGATGGTAGCCTAAAGTTTATTTTTGGTGTTTGCTTTATTGAGCTTGTAGTGCGCGAAACCAGCCGTAGCTATAGCAACGGTGCATCGTTATGTATCATATTCTATAAGAATATTTAAACAGCAAATTTTAGAATGAGTAATTTTACTTGAATTATTAATTAAAAATTTGAGTGAAAGCCAACATTTAGGGATGAAACTCTCCATGTTATTACTACGGCCCCTGTAAAAATGTTTACACTGCTGCACACTGATACTCAGGGTAAAGCTACCCGTAAGGGGCAATGTTATTTCTATGAGACAAAATCATAACTTTAAAATTGTTAATAATTCCGTTTAAAGTGACGCAATTTTGATAAAATTTGCGCAGATTTGTAGCCAATAGTTAGATCTACTTTCGTAATAGATACATAGTTTCAATATTAAATATAATCATCGAATAAAAAAGAGAGTACAGTGTTTCACTGTCTCTTTAATATGAAGAGAGAAAAAAACGTTGACTCTAGAGCTAGCATCCACCGTATCGTCTGGTATTATCTTAAAAAAGGCACTGAACCGTTGGCTACTTGGATAGCAGATGGGTCCAAGGCAGGCAGCCAGCAGCCGACAAAATCCCTTCTCCCCCAAAAGCGTTATCCGCGGTGGCCATGCTACGCTCTCTAAGATAACGAGTAAGAAGCGGAAATTGGCCGAGCGTGTACACTACACAGGGCTTTGAGGTAATTTCACCAAGAAAATGCATTTATATGCAAAAAAGCTCCCTAGCATATTAACCGTACGCATTTGCATGCCTTGCCCACACTTAACTTAATTGAAATAAATACTATCCCGCGCGTTCAGCCTTCCTAAAGTTTCCCCAGTACTCCTAAAAAAAAGACCCAAACCTCTCAAAACTCGTTAGGACCACCGTGCCTTAAGCTTACTACAACTACTACCACCACCAGTGTAGTCGATTAAATTTTTTATTATTTTCTTTTTCCTTTTTAATTTATTTTTCTTAAAATTCACCTCGTGTGAAGAAGAGTAGAAAAACCCCAAAAGGGTTTAAATTGTCAAATTAGACCAGAAACAACTGGTGGGTACGGTGATGAAATTGATTTAATAATTTTTGTGATATTTATTACCTGTTTTTATGCGTAGAAGCGAAAAAGTAATTTCAAATAGTTTTCGGTTTATATTAAAAGTGATTAAGATAAATGTTAAAATGTTTATACTTTTTCGAATATTGTATGCGATAAGTAAATTTGTGAAGAGGATGAATTTTGGGGTATAAAATTCAATACCACTTGATGGACGTTTCAATTTTTGCTCCAGTTACGTCCTAAGTCTATATTTAAAACTAATTGAACCATTGATTATATGCGTAAAAATGAAATTTTGGAAAGTTTGTAAAACGTTCTGTACAAAATAATTGGATTTCATAACTTTTAAAAAATTATTTCCGGTAACTTGAGAAGGACTTTGCTTTTATTGTATTTTTACCGTTACGCACCGTTATTAACTTTTAACCCACTGTTAAATAAGGATAAAATTAATTTAATTTTCGTTTTATTCTAATTGCAGTTCTGGCAATCACGGCGTCTCTTCGCATGGCAATGCTGGAGATTCCTTCACCCACGACGTACGGAGAGAATGTGGAGTTAATCTGCGGCTTTGAACTGGACGGTGACCAACTCTACTCGGTCAAATGGTACAAGAATGACGTCGAATTTTATCGTTACGTCCCCAACGACTGGCCCCCGGGACAATTTCTACCCTTGCCAGGCATTCGAGTTGATGTAAGTTGAAAAGAAATATTTTACACTTATTTTTAGTACCTCTTGTGCTTTGGCCATTTGAGCTCGCGCTTCGTGAAACCGGACTGTAGAAAAATCCTCAAAGGGGTTGGAAACTATCCATTTTAGTGTATCATACGAGACTTCTTTGGTTTTAAATCTAAGTTGTCAGTACTTGGAGAATTATAGGGGTTAATAGCCTAAGTGGGGAAAATTTTTAAATATTTATTTTAAATATAATTTATGATAAATTATGAAGTTTATATACAACTGTCCAACATCTCAACCTTTACCCCCTAGTGTAGAAATCTTTATTCCGATACATTCGCTTTGGATGACGTTAAAAAAAGGCGCGAAAAAATACTTCGGCACAATTTATGGCGCGTTATTTGAAGCCCAGTTTTTTTTAATCGTCCCCTAAAGGCTCGGTGCCTGGTCAGACATTGGATTCCCTAGGCTATGGGCCAAGGCCTAAGGAAACGACACTACCGTATATTCGAATAGAAAGATTTACCATAAATATACACTATAGTCTATAGAATACGTAGGGGTCAAGAAAGGTCAAGGGTTCTTTTACTTTCAAATTAAAAGCGTAAATCTTTTGAAAGCCTTTGAAGACTTTCTACTTAATACTTGTTCAATTGAAATAATATGAGGGGGAAAAAATCTCATTGGTTTATGACTGAAATACCAGCGTAATATATCCCGCTTTTAAGAAAAAAAGAATAAATTCGACAAAGAACCCAACCAAAATGAAGAAGAATTCCTAAAGATACAGAATTTTTTTTTTGGCGAAGGAAACGTGTCGCTCGATAGTGACAAGCCGGTGTTAATTTACAAATTTTGAGAAAGTAATTTAACTTCCAAAGGCGGTAGTGCGTGTGTCTACGAATATTTTAGTTAAAATGAACATCATCTCTTGTTAGAACACTTCGTTGTAAAATAGAAGGGGGAAAAAAGGATATGGTTGAATGTCCGAAGTTTGCCTTCTTTATTCCACGTAGATTTTCGGACGTTTTTCGTCCAGCTTCAACGTTTTCCCTTTTAAAAGGTGTATAGCTACTAACGCGATTTAAGGCGACTATATTCTCAATATAGTTTTCGCAGGAATATATTCGGATTTGCCAAGAATAATAATAGCTTTCTCCATTTTTTTTAATTCAATCTTCCCAACTTCGTTCCATGTCTTTCAATAGAAAAAGATACAAATATTTTTGTGTTAAATCTCTTGAAAGTTGGTAGGGATGCACGAAGTTACTGTAGGCCAAAATATATAAATTACCTATTCTACATTAATAGCGATGAAAAACTGAAACGTTTATCGAAGATACAACGTTCTTGTATGAATTAAACAAATTCTTTTCATAGCTATGCAAGGTATAGAAGCTGGCCTGAGAAAAAAAAGAATCTTTTTTTTTTCTGGGTAGATAGCGGTGGAGAATTTTTACTCTATAAAACGTATAGTACGGATGAGTTGTAAGGCTTTATTTAGGTGAAAGTGTCTCGAGGGATGCTATAGTATGAAATGGGATGTGGCGCGAAAGGAAAGAGAAGAAAAAAACGAGGGAAAAACCATCGAGAATAAGGTGAGAGAAGAGGAAAAATCCTCCATTTAGCGCCCAAGCCTCATAAAACCGATTTATATTGATCGGAGGATAGGGAGAACGGAAGAGGAAAAAAAGGCACGAAATTTAGGCGCGGTATCTTCAAAACTGGCAATGGACAACCTCTCTACTCTTTAGAATTTCTTTAACCCCCCGTTTACTTACGGTGTCCGAGATTTATTCATTTGATATTGCACGGTTGGGTGTGTGGAAATTTGGTACAAAATTTTCTCGGAGGTATTGAAGTGTCATGGAATCTGTCGTCATTATATTATTTAATTTGGTATAATGCTCCATTTTTACGGTACAGCGAAAACGCTGGCAGTATCGCGATTGTGGTTCAGTTTAGTGATAAAGTTTGCGGCAGTATGTCGGTTCAGTTTAGTGATAAAGTTGGCGGCAGTATGTCGGTTCAGTTTAGTGATAAAGTTGGCGGCAGTATGTCGGTTCAGTTTAGTGATAAAGTTGGCGGCAGTATGTCGGTTCAGTTTAGTGATAAAGTTGGCGGCAGTATGTCGGTTCAGTTTAGTGATAAAGTTGGCGGCAGTATGTCGGTTCAGTTTAGTGATAAAGTTGGCGGCAGTATGTCGGTTCAGTTTAGTGATAAAGTTGGCGGCAGTATGTCGGTTCAGTTCACCGATATATTTTGAAAAGGTACCCTAGTACCTTTTCAGTTTATGGCCTTTTGTTTCATACTCGGGTATTGCTTTGATGAAGATTACATCCTTTCTTTATATATATATAAAAGAATCCGAAGAAAAATCACGGGCAATAAAATTGGGTGTGTGCTTTTCGGACTACACACCAGAGCAAATTTACTTTCCCCCGGCGATGTGACAATTAAAATACCCTCCCAATCTTCCCCGCTAGAGAGCTAGCTATAACTCTGACAAATGGGGCTAAAGGTTCTTATCGGGGGCTGCTTCTAATCTCACTCCCAGATTATCGCCAGATCGCTCGGAAAAGAAAGGTTTTTCTCTTTTTTTTCTCCTTTTTATCTCTTAACTCAAGAATGCCCGGTTTTTTCGCCTTTCAGTAATGTCATAATTAAAAAGATGGATGTTAGATTACCGAAATTACTTTAATGTAAGCCGAAATTACATTTTAATCTAAACTATTCATGAAAAGAATAGATAAATTTTAATTTATGGTTACAATTTTTTTAATTCTTTAAATTAATGTATATTTTGAGTATAATTTTGAAGTTGGAAAGCCCACATTCAGGATGAAATTATCCCATATAAATCCAATCGGCCCCTGTAGAAATGTTTAACTTACAATACAGCAGTGTTCATATTAAAGCTACCCACCAGGGGCAATACATTACAATACACACCCTATGAAAAATAATATAGTACGCTACGTTTGACGCCGTGAGTACAGGTAGATATTATGTTTAACAAGTAGGCGTACCTTTACACGTGTCCTACAAGAGGACTCTTCCATTTAGGTTCAGCACGTGCGTCCTTACACGATGTATATATAAAAGCATCTAAAACTCCGTATACTTAAATTGGGAACACATAGTGATTTACAATTGGAAACGTAATAAAAGAAATATTTGAACGTGCCGGGCGATATTGTAATGAGAGTGATACTCGCTTATCACGCGAATTCGCTGTATGCCACGCTAGAATATGTCCCACTCCCAGCTAACGTCGGGCTTTCCCTAAAACAATTTTATACTTTTTTTTTCTTCTCCGGCCCCGAAAGGGAAACATTAGTCGTCAAATATATCTAGCCAGCAGCGCGTTTATAGCCATAGGTCCTATAGCGTCTGGGAACGACTCGTTCAAGCTGATAGCTACGTTCCTATTAGTAGAACTCAAAGTCCTTTAAACGCTAGCCTAGCAGGTGATAACGAATAATATTTCAAGAAGTAACGGAATTTCGTAAAATATTTAATAAAATCTTTTAGGATATTTAATTTTAAAGAACTCGATTAACTCCTTAGGATTAATAGTTTCATTAGTCAAAAGCGCGAACTCTTTAGTCAACTTCTACACTAATATTTAATCAACTCCCTACAAATTTAATTCTCGTCTTAATCGACAATCATTAAAATTTTAGACAATGTCTTAACCAATTCCTAACGATTTTGGGCTACGTAATAATATATTCCCTTAGAAGGCGAACTGACCCAAATGTTTACTTCTTTATAAATTAAACACGAGCACTTCTTGGTTATCCGGTGGTATGTTGCAGACAGTACACTTTGATACGGTTAGGTAAAGGCTAGCTAGAAAATGCGGTATGGCGTAAGGAGCTATTTAAGAGCTCGATGCCGCAGTTGGGGCCTTGGCCCTATAGTCTGGAAAAGAACAGCGTTACTAATAGTGTTTTCGCACGTATAGCGAGCCTCGTTATTTCTATGGGGCCCATTGCACGAACGCAAATGATTCGTGTTGGCAGCCAAATGATTCTCCTTTCCGCTTTTGCCTGCACGGTGGCGCTCTTTCGCATTTTAGTAGGCAAAGAAGCCCGCGCTGCTAAAGTCCTTTAGCTCTCTTCCCAACCGATGAACGGATAATAGGTCACGCGCGCGTTTCGACAACTTCGCGCCAGGCACCGATGAAACCCGGGGCCAAATGGGTTGCTTTACTCCTATACTTCGGACTTAGTTCCAATCTTGCATAATATCGGAACTGTAATCTACAATTCTATGGGCTGTACTCCTTAAAAACCAGCCGGCTCCATCCAAATTATTCTAGCCTCCCAAAAAAGAAAGATATCGTTAGGAGGATGATTCAATATATCAACCGATTTGAAGCCAATAGAGATGAAGGCGGTAGTTATGTCATAACGTATTTTTACCCTATAGATGTTTCGAGTTTTTTTTATCGATCTTTATGTATATTTATTTGTAATATCTATGATAAATGTCTGGAAATACGCGTACGTTTTAAAGGTACAGTGTTAGAAAAGCTAGGCAAATGTTTTGTTTTGAAACCCAACGTTGTTTTCTCAAGCATTTTATTTATTTATTTATTTATTTGAATAACGCAAACATTCGTTTCGTAAATATAAAATAAACTATAAGGTAATAATAGTTTAAAGGTACGAACTTGCTATGTTTCTGCAAAGGGTGAGTCAGAACTGACCCTCCCTTGAGGTTGTGATACCGTTTATGCATACGTCTTAAGGGGAAACAACCTGCTATATAAGGGTTCAAACGGACGTTTAATGCGGTTGCTTAACTTGTAATAATGTTTATCTTAAAATAACAACAATTCAGCCCCATTAGAATTGACACAACCGTCGCAAAGACTTTAGATAAACAAAACGAGTTTAAACTCCTTCTCTATTTTCTTTCCCCCCCTTTTCTCTTTATCTCTGAGTGACTGAAAAGATAAAGATAAAAAGACTGAAGAAGAAGAAGAAGAAGAATAAGAGAAACTACAAGAAAACGGGAATAAGAAATCGAAGAACACTGAACACAATTCCTCAAAGAATAGTTCCGATTTTTTTATCTGTTGGAATTTCTTCCGATAGGTATACTTTGAGCTCGAGAGTCGAGCTGATTGTTCTTCCCAAAAAGAACTCCTTAGAGGGTGCGGAAGATGGGGAGGGGGAGGGGGAGAGGCAGGGATTGGGGAAAGACCCCGGCGTAAGCTATTCTTAAACTGGGTTAAAAGAAACTCTGTAACAGACATCCGGCCCAGCCGTACATACGGGACCAGCTAGGAATTAACCATCCTGTATCTCTCTCTGTAAAGGAAGAAAAGACACTTTTTTTCTATCCATCTGATAACTCTTAAAAAATTGTGTTTTAGGGTTTATTGATTTCATAGCTTTTGAGTGGACGAATATAATGAATTTTAGTTTAAACCTTGAAAGAGGAGTCCAGTTTTACATATCGCTAACGAGAGGGGGGCCCTTCACCTATTGTAAAATTTACCCATAGTACCTCGGTTTTTGGCCGGGTATAAGCCATAGGTGCCACCTGGTTACAGCAATATTAACTTCTATTTACATGGAGAGGTGACCGCACTTAGTGACGCTCAACCATGAATAGGATTCTGGGATTTAAAACTTCTACGGATGGGCCCCTAATACAGAAGCAAAATTTCCTCCCACAAGTTTAAACTATGATCAGTTGAAAGAGATATTAGAGAATATGCAGCCAGTATGGCGTAATTCAAGATGGCGGCCACTCAAGGGGGGAGGAGTCGAGTTTTCCCGATCTCCTCTTTTTACCTGTCAATATTTGATCGATTGCTTGTGTAGGCTTGAAGTATTATAAGCTTATAACAAAAGATGGCTTGATAGGAAAAAGACCACAATATAAAGTAAAAAAGTTATTTTATTTTCTTTAAAAGTATAGGTTCTAATATTAAAGATATTTTTTCAATTTTCATTTTAAAATGTATTTGATTTATTCTAAAATAATTCCTTCTATCTTCGTAAGGAAGAAGATAAATTTTAATATTATTTTTAAATCTTACGTATGTCATTAAGCCTTTCTTTGATATACAGAGCGTTAAGTTGTTTTCTAACGTAGAGTTCCAAAACTAATTTTTCGAGATCTTTAGTTTTGACTTTAAAGGTATGATAAGTTTCTTCCGTGTTTTCTTGAGGTTTTTCAGGCGTTTTTTCTTCAGTCTTGACTTTTATATTTTTAGTGTACGTTTCTGTCTCATCAATCTACTGAAAATTATGTTAATTTTGATATCCTGAAAAAATTATTAGGGGTGAACAACCAGGGGAAACCTGAAATAAACGCTGTACAGGTACCCATTGGACCCCAAATACGACGGCTACCCAATCATACTTTAATTACGATAGAACAGACCAAAACATATCAGGTGGTCGTAGATAAAGTTCGCGTTTTCCCCGATTATACTACAGCACCTTATGGTTACATTAAATAATTTTAAATTTGTAAAATTGTATATATTTTAATTGACTGGTGGTTTGTTTGCTGACTTTTCTATTAACACAAATTAGTCTTCATTGTTCTTGTGAGGTAAATATTTCTCACCTTATATTATGGTCTTTATAAATTTATTCTTACATTTAAGCATACAAAATCAAATATTGACAGGTAAAAAGAGGAGATCGGGAAAACTAGGCTCCCCCGCCTTAACAGTGGCCGCCATCTTTGTGGGTTTTCCAGGTTTTTCGTCACGAATCCCATCTTGCCCAGACCGTTTTGAACAGAATTAGGGACTCATTTGCTCAATCTCATATTCAACCACCTACTCCACAACCAAATCTCAACAATCAACTGTAAGTGAAAACACCGAATAACTTTATCATACCTTCAAAGTCAAAACTAAAGATCTCGAAAAATTAGTTTTAGAACTCTACGCGAGAAAACGACTTAACGCGTTGTATATCAAAGAACAACTTAATGCCTTGCGTAAGATTTAAAAATAATATCTCACGCGGTAATCTAAAACACGATCTCCGACATTGGTGGACATTCTTTGCGACAGGTCTTTACGGCTTGAAAGGTGATGACCTAATCATCTTTATCGAGAGATTTTCTTGGAAGCCTGGGGTTGATATTTAGCCTGAGGGTATATTGACTGATGCTTATTTTATTGTCCTTATTTCAATTGGCTACATACCAGGTGGTTTAGGACCTTAAAAGGGGGCGTGGCTAAACCATTTGTATTGTTATCAATGGAATCTGTATTTGGAGTGATTTATGACTCACACAAACGTGTTAAGACATTCCATCGGCTTTTTTATTTATACGTAACCATGTTCAGATGTTCTATGGTAGATCGTGAAAGATAGGCTTATGCTATTTTAGGCTTATTCTATGGTAGATCCTGGTAGGCCTATATGCTGTATTAGTTCTTGAAAGATAGGCTTTTGCTAGGTATATTCTTTGGTAAATGCTGACAAAATATAGTCTTATGCTAGGTTATTCTAAGGTAGATCCTAAAGAAAGATAGGCTTCTGCTAAGTTATTCTATGTTAGATCAGGAATGATTGGTCTATGCTAGGTTATTCTATGCTAGATCCTGAAACACAGGCTTATGCTAGGTTATTCTAGTTGTATAGGTTGAAGAATCAGAGTTTGATTACTAACGGTTTTTCATACGATTACTACTAAAATACACATGAATATTGATTAAAATACTGGCATTTATATAAAAGTACCTAAAAGACACGATTTTTACCCTGCACAAGTGTCTTATTAGAAATTAATACTGAATTCCATACGAATATTACTAAACTACAAGGGATTTATATAAAATACATGCAAAAGTTATAGCTGAATTCTGGCTAAAATACACATGAATATTTATTAAAATACTGGAATTTCCTTAATACTACCTAAAAAACACCAATTTTACCATACACTAGTGGCTTATTATAAACTAATGCTGAATTTCATACAAATGATACTAAATTACAAGGGATTTATATACATTACAGCCATTCAATGGCGCCTAAAGATTGATTTTCACCACGTCTGTAGTAGTTTGTTGGGATGATGCTAATGGTGTTCGATTTAAGATAATTTTTCCTGAAAACGTAAGAACAAACGCCAGGTAGGGTGACTGATCCGCAATTAAATGGGTCTACGCTCGTAACTTTGAGTAGGAGGGACCGAAAAGTTAAACATCCTAAAAATAGGAGTAGAGTGTCGTTTTCGCAATAATAATAAAGCTCATTTAAAAAATTAAAGCCTTTGCCCTTACTGACTTCTGAGGTATGCCATTTCATAAAGGAGTCCAAGTTTTTCCTGGTAAAGTACTGGCACCCGTAAGCCTCTGTGGGGGGTAAAGTATTTTCTAACACATAGTTTGTCTCCTCCTGTCTGTCAATATCGAACGCGTGATCCACTACGTTGAAAAGGAAATGAGGAAAGTACCCTTTAGCAGCATTAGGGAGGCCGAAAGTAGCTGGAAACTTAGATAAAGCGACGGGAATAAAATTGTATGAGTCAAGGAATAATAGATTCGATAGCTTCATTTCTAAAATTCGAGTTCCGTTAATTTTCAATGATTCAGGTACAAATTTCTCGTCTCGGTTAATTATTTCCCTAATTAATAGCTGGTTGTCATAATTGCTGCCAAAATGGGATAATACAATAACCTTCTTTACGTCGAATAAGCTGACTAAATAATCTAAGAATAAAGCTATGGGTTTTCCACCAGTGAAACGTTGTTTGCGAGGTCCAAATTGGTTGCATCTGACGCAATTAAAATCTAGGGATTGTTCTTCTATACAGTCTTCGCAAACAGAGATACTGACGCATAAGATAGCTTGATGTTCATACGCCCCCGGCTTCTCTTGACATATTTTCGTCTGTATACATTCCACATCAAAGAAAACATACATTAGTTCAGGTATATTACGACGAGGTTTTTTCGAGGGGATAACGCTGGGGTTTTTGTCCTTTATCACTTGAATGTAGCATAAATGATCGCTGGGTTGATGTTTTCCACATACTTGACAAAAAATTTCTCCACAAGTATGGTTAGTCTTGCGGTTTGCGAAATCTATTGTTTTAAAACAATTTTTACAAAGGTAGAGCCTCTCACAAAGAGGTTTTTTGTTACCAGTTGGAACCAAGTGACTGTTATAACAGTCGTCACCCCAGAATTTTCGCAAACATGACCCACATGTTTTTTCACGGCCATGACAAATAGTGGGACGCATACATTTAAAGCACCAGTCGTTGCATTTATGAGATTGAATACGCCAGTAGGGAGTGAGACACTTCTCGCAAAAGTACTCGTGACTAAACAATGGTTTTAAATTTGTAATAACGTTGTAGTGATTATTTTCGTTAAGTAGAAAGAGGCGTGGTCTGGTGTCTGTAGGGTCATTTTCGCCTAATATTAAAATGGGTACCCTATTTTCGAATTTATATACAAAGATAGAGTAAGCCGATAAATATAGTTTAAATTTCTGGAACGAATCGGGTGTCCCGCATTCGTCTAAGGTGACTCCCGCCTTACGACATAGCTCTAAAGCGGCTATTTTTTGCATTTTGTTGTGAGGACCTGGTCTGGCTACTGCGATGTAATGGGTTTCGGCCTCTTTGTTGTTTTTGTTGTTCATGTAGTCACGATGCGAAATAGCTACACAAAGACTTCGGGCCAAACAGAGATTATCGGTACTCGTAATCCGACGTATTCCACGCCTATCTTTAGAGAAAATATTGAAGGGTTTAAGATGACGACGCTTAGATCTGCCATACCCTTCAGGAATTCTCACTATATGGAATATTATTTTTACGGGTCCTTGAAAAAAATGCTCAATTTCATCGTCGTAAAGCAATTCGGCTAGTTGGTCAAAGAGGATAGAGGGATCTACTTGGTCTAGTCTTTTAAAGGATAATTCTAATTCAGACCTGCAATTTGTACCTAAGCTTCTCAATGTTATTTGGACATAATCAGTGGGTAGATATTCGCTTAATACGTGATCCGTAATAGTATTTATGCTATCAACGGGGTCGTCAGTAATGTTTAGAACTAATTCTCTACCGTACATATTAAATTGTCCATAGAATTTTTCGCTCTGTTCCAAGATTTCGCAATGGGGGACGTCCTGAATAGGTGAAGGTGGGTAGCCGCCACCCCATTGGTCGTACGCATCGGCCTCGGCTTCTTCCGAGTCCACAAGAGACTCCTGTTCACTGGGTAGGTAGTCTGAGAAGTTCAGAGACAGGTACTCAAAAGGATCGTTTTGTTGACATTCCTGATTCAAAAATGCCGCCATCTCTATATCGTATTGTGGATTGTTGAAATCGGCGATTAATGTTTCTTCCTGGTTAGTGGGTAGTAATTCATTCCGGCGTCTTTCGATGCGTTCGGCGTAGGAAATATTTAAAGGTCTAGGAATTAAGTTACTTAAGTGGTTTAGTTGGTCAATTGTATCGCAGTCTTCCGGTGTTCTAGGGACGGTTCTCATGTATTCAATGACATCAAGGAATGTCTGAATTATATTTAAACCCCCATTCGTAATAAAAGTGGGTAAAGTTGATGGTACATTGGCAGGGTCGATGTGTAAATAGGCACATAGGAAAAAATAAAACTTGTATAATGAAGTTAGGGGCCAAGGCCTATTTACAGCTAATTCATCCAAATTCCAGCGAAGTGATTCGGGATCCATCTTGATGTTACGAGATCTAAAGTACGAATGCGATATTCTGATTTTTTCTCGCGTTATTTTATACTAAATTTCTCTAGGCTTATTAGCAGGGGGAGGGAGGTGGAGGGTTACCTACGCTTCTATTGGCCAATGGTACGTTGCCCTTCCGGACGTGTTTAAACACGTCTACTATTGTTTGTCAATCAACAATAGGTGACATAAGATTGACAGCCGAGTGATTTTAAAAGGTGGCAGATGGTAACAAAAGGATGAGCCATCAATAGATTTGGTAATTCAACAAAAGGATTGTAACAAAAGAGATGATGCGTCAATCCATTAGCGGGGTTTTTACGACATTACGTGAAGATGTATTGTTAAGAAAATATTTCTTCGATCAATCAAATATTGACAGGTCTATTAATAGATAAATAGGTCAAGTTTACTGTTGTATAATTTATTTTCTCGTAAGTCGTTATGGAGTCAAGTACACAAAGGATGTCGAGAATTCGTCAGATCATGGAGATTAATCCCCAAAAACTACTTATTGTATTATTTATTTTATTGATTTTGGGGGTACTGGAATTCCTTAATCTATGGTTTCAGAACTTTGACATAAAAATACGCCTACAGTCTAACAATGGAACAGTTAAGGACAATAGATATTTCGCAATAGCTACGTAAGAAATTCGGTATAAAAACCCCTGACTCGATAGACTAGAGTATCATTATTCGAGAAGACCTTAAACTCTCAAGATGGAAAATCAAGAAGCTCCCAAAAGGAAGATAGGTGTAACTAACGAACGTAAAATTAACGGGAGATTCCATATATCTAAAGAGTTGTTCTTAACAACTGGATTCGTGAACGGAACCCTGGATCCTGAGGTTCGTCTATGCCGGAAACAATCGGTAAAAAGCTTCGCCATTTCTACGGAAACCTGGGAAAAGCTGATGCCGCGCTTACCCGTTTTAGCAGGTTGGACCGCTGCCCATGAAGCCAACAATTTTGAAATAGTGTTAAACGACACCCCCAATGAAAAGACAACAGTTGTGGCATACCATAACACATGCCACATTAAAGACTTAATAAAGGAGGACTCAATTGTTTTGACCAGTATGGAAACAGCAGCCCTGAATCGCGTTTCAGGAGCTGTAAAGGAGCATCTCGTCAAGATAAATAACCATGCAATTGTGTTTACACACATGGCGGATATCATTATAGAGTTTTATAATGATATTTATGATAATTTATACGGGGACCACGATCGTATACCTTATTTAGATGATCAACCTGAGAAATTCGACGCAGTGGTGGGATATTTCACCAACTTTATAACGTCGTACCAGGTAGTGACGAAATTCAACAATGTTCTTCAAGAAGAAAATCTTGAAAACTATTTTTATAATTATAATTTATTTTCTGTAATTTCGGGGCAAGTAACTTATTTAAAAACACGTATGCATTTATTAACTCATTTTTAATTTTATTTGTATTTAATTTTATAAGTTTTATGTTTAAAATTTAAAAACCCGTATGCATTTACTAACTCATTTTTAATTTTATTTGTATTTATTTTATAAATTTTGTCTTAACAATAAATTGAATTGAACCGAAAAACTGTTATATTTTCTAAATACATATCATTTTAATTTTATACTTGCTAATTTTTTTATATTAATTTTTGCTTACAATAAAATGAATTGAACTTAACATCTGTTGTATACTCTTTTTTAATCTCTACCCTATTTTTAATAGTGGGGGAAATCCTATAAAAAAATAATTTTTTTTTATAGGATAGAGGGTGAGGGGGGTGGCGCGCGAGCCGTTGGGGGGCCAAACAACAACGCGTTCCCCCCGTTTCGCGAAACCGCGCGCGCGACCGCGTGTTAATTATACGCGTTTAAATATGAATATCTATTATAAATTAGTCTCATTCGAGTATTGAATATGATACCATTCACAACTCCCGGAAATTTGATTATTTTTGGTCCTTCGGGATCTGGTAAGACAGTTTTATGTAAACGAATAATAGAAAATAAGGATAAAATGTTCGAACCTAAAGTCGATTTAGTTGTTTGGCATTATAGTATATATCAACCTTGCTACGATGAATTAAAAGAAATGGGTGTAATTATGCGTCAAGGTGTACCCGATGTCACTGTATATGACGGCTCTCAAACAATATTAATCGTATTAGATGATCTCATGTTAGAAAATAAGAATAATATTTTATCAGAAATTTTTACTAAACAATCACATCATAGGAAATTATTCGTAATTACCCTTTTACAAAATATATTTGAAAAAAACTTGAGAACAGCATCCTTAAACGCTCATTACATGGTTCTTATGAAAACCGTAAGAGATCTTATGCAATTAGTGGCCCTTTCTAAACAATTGGCACCCAACAACTCTAAATTTATAGTAGAATGTTATTTGGATGCAACTGAAAAACCTCACGGGCATTTACTTTGTGATTTAACCCAAAAATGTCATCCCGATTTAAGGTTTAGAACAAATATTTTACCGGGAGAACAAATAGTCATTTATACTCCCAAGAAGAAAACTATATAATTAAACAACATTTCCGGAATTCAATCATTCTTTACGATGTCACCACCGAGAAAGGTCAAGAAAACATCGGGGAATAAAAAGAAAAAAAGTTTAGCCGTTAAAAATATCAATTTAATAGCCGCCTTGGGGCAATTAAAAAAACCTCAAAGATTAGCTATTCTCAAAAATTCTAATAGAGAAATTATTGACTCAATTAGCGAGTGTTGTCACAACGCCTTACAAGGCGCTGTCAATTTGAAACCAGACGTATATAATAAACTATGTAAGCATAAGAAACATATTCGTAAAATTGCTTGCAAAAATACTCATTGGAAAGAAAAAAGATCTATTTTATCTAAGCAAACCGGAAGTGGTTTCTTTAGCGTCCTTTTTCCAGTAATTTCGAGCCTTTTAGGCGGATTATTTGCAAAATGAATAAACAGTTAGTTTACGCTAATAAAATGACCCTAGTGCCTCTGGAACAACAGCAACAACAACACGAGCAAAATCCTAACCCACCACCCCGTCAATTAATAACAACAACAAACAATGATATTTCAAAAAACAATGCAGTGTTATCGGAGTTGGATAAAGAGATGAACCTAATTATCTCAAATCCTACTTTAGATGAAAGAACCAAGTGGGTTTTTTACGAGGAAGCCTTGAAACGATACCAGAACATCTTGAAACCCCGCTCATCGAATAAAAACGACAAATGGATTAATATGTTTCCACTGAAATATAGGGGAGCTGCGAGAAAAATATTCGATCACTTGGCAGATAACGTCCATAGTATACGTTGGGACGACACGGGGGCTCTTTTTGTAAATAACTTTAAGATCCCAGATTCCGATATAGTGCAACTAGTATATTTTACTATACATCCTACATTGTTCAATAACAAAGGCGTGCCCCCGTCACTCATCGCCATTCCCCCGACGGGATGGACGGAATTCCAACCCTTTGTCCAAAACTTTATCGTCCCGCCACCAGTTAAACCGTCGCCACCAGTAGCACCTGTGTCTATAAAGACGTCACCCCGCTCTGTACCTCAGAAGAATAAACTTCGACCACGAACTTATTTAAAAGCGAAGAAAAGATTAACCTTTGACAATAAAACGAGCCCTTTAATTTTGAAGAAACAACCTTATAATAAGACGTTATGGGAGGTCTATCGCGGCTCCAAAAAGAAGAAACCTTAAAGAACACTTATCTCAATAGTAAACACAAAGCCTCCTTCACTGGATTAAACCCTTTGTACAGGGCGGTTCAACATCTTGACATTTCGAGAAACGATGTCAAAGCCTTTCTAGAAGCAACTGACGTTTACACACTACATAAAACTGCTATAAATAAATTCAAAAGACGTAAAATCCCTGTATTTAACATCTCGGATAGAGTCGAAGTTGATCTAGCTGATCTGGGGTCAATCGCCAAGTACAACGATAACTACAGATACCTTATGGTAGGCATTGATTGCTTTTCCCGAAAAGCTTTTGTGGTACCCATGAAAAGAAAACACGCTACCGAAGCTACGAAAGCTCTCGAAATAATCATTGAACAAAGCAAGCCTAAAGCCATCTGGTCCGATTTAGGTAAAGAATTTATTAATTCAAGTACCCAAAAACTTCTAAAGAAAAATAAAATCAAATACGGTTCTATGACGTCAGAAAAATTCCACTGTCCTTTTGTAGAAAGATTAATTAAAACTTTAAAACATCGAATATTCAAAATGTTGACTCATTTCAATTCTCATAGATATATAGATCATTTGACAGACATAGTTAGAGGCTACAATGCCTCTTATCACTCCGTAATAAAAATGGCACCCGATAATGTTTCCCCTTCTAACGTTCTGGAAGTCTACAAAAACATTTACAAACCAGAATTGAGTAATAAGCCTACTAAAAAAGATGTCAAATTTCGTGTTGGTGATTTTGTAAGAATAAGTAAGCTTAAACCAGAATTTTCTAAAGGTTATGAACCTAATTTCTCGACGGAAGTATTTGTCATTTCCTCTATTCTGAGTTTCAGAAAACCAGTGTTATATCGTCTGAAAGATTTGGACGACAAGCATATAAGCGGGTTGTTTTACTCTGATCAGCTCATTCGAACAGTGGAACCCAAACTGTTTAAGATAGACTCCATACTCAAGAAACGTAAACGTAAAGGGAAATTGGAATATTTTGTATCGTTTATCGGTTTACCTAAATCACAGAACTCTTGGGTAACAGCCGAAAATGTCGAGAAAATCTGAATTCTATTTAACGCTACCTAGCGACGCTAGTATGGACATCTACCCTAATAACACTATGGGTAGTTACATCACTAAACTACCGGATCCTATTAATTTACAAGGACAGTGGGAAATTTCGTTAGTAGAGATAATATATACAAACAGCTTCTACAATGTAATATACAAAACCAATAAGAGAAAAACATCTGAAGATTCATTGGATGATGGCAACTTTAAAAAACCTAAAAACACCAAGTCATGCGACTTAAAATACCAGGTTGAACGAAAAGATACAATACTGACCAGATACGAAATCTATCAGCTGCATAATATACCGGCTGGTCATTACAAATCACTAAACCACGTTGTGGAAACTATCAATACTTCCAAAGTATGCGAAAAAACAGCTTCTTTATTTCATATTAATGAGACGACGGGACATGTAAAACTAAAAACCGATGCCTCTGGTGATACAAAAATTATCTTCAAAACCCACAAAGCATTAGCCGCCATCTTGGGGTACAAAGACCATCTCAATATACAAGGGGTGAGTGATAGACCAGCCAGGTTAAACTACCACGTACCATCTCAATTATATATTTATTGTGACCTGATCGAAGGGGAAATTGTCGGTAATATCCACGCCCCCCTCTTACGTATTATACCCATCGAAGATAAGAAACACGGGGCTACCGTGTGTCTTACGTTTGTCTCACCACATTACGTCCCTTTGTCAAAACATTACATTAGCGAGGTTGGCATTTATATAAAGGACCACATGGGTGAACCCGCTTTATTTCAGTTTGGACTGTTGCACTGTAAAGTTCATTTAAGATGTGCAAGTCAAACGCGCTAGATAACAAAAGATGTGTTTACACGGATTATTATACCCAACAAGCGATGTCAGGTGGTGGTCTGAGTTTTTACGTCGGAAAACAAGGACAACACGGATTCGGACAAAATGGCCACGGGATCGGGAGCTTCTTGAAATCTTTCGGAAGATACGTATCACCATTCTTAATTAAAGGGGCCAAATTCCTTGGTAAACAGCTTCTGGGCACATCGTCAGAGATTATAAATGACGTCGCCGCTGGAAAAGATCTCAAAACTTCCGCTAAAAGAAGATTCACCGAAACGCTGGATGACGTGCAACAACAATACGGTAGAGGGGGTGCCAAACAAAAGAAAAGACTAACTAAAAAGAAAAAAATTCCAAAGAAAAAGAAATCTATAAAACAAAACAACAAAAACAAATTTAAATCAGATAAACGTAAACTCTCATTCAAAACGGTTCGCGATATTTTCTCTCCCTAAAAAATGACTGAAGCTTGCAGTACTGGTTTCGATATTTTCACTACCCCTCCCCTTCAGACAGCCATCGAAAATTCCAAATGGGTTCCGTATCAACCTTTGACCTCCTTGAAAGGCGACCAACCTATTGAATTTGAAGTAACGTCTAGCGGCAGCGAATACGTGGATACAGCCTTAACAATGCTGTACACCAGAACTAAAATTGTATGTGAAGATGGAACCGCTTTAGCAGCCACTGACGAGGTTGGACCCGTAAATAATTTCCAACACAGTCAATTTGAGCGTGTCGATTTGGAACTAGGCGATTGCGCAACAACACCCGCTGCTAGTAACTACGCTTACACGGCTTTGCTTTCGGCACTGACGTCATACGGTCCGGCGGCTAAAGAATCTCATTTGGGGGCTTCTTTGTTTTACAAAGATACAGCCGGAAGCATGGATTCGCTTACAGGAAATATGGGTTTTGTTAAACGAAAGAAACTCACAGAATTATCCCAGGAAGTTGAGATGTATTCCAGCCTTTACGTGGACATGTTTAATATCCCTCGATACCTGATAAACGGCGTTTCTATGAAATTAAAATTACACAGAAGCAAAGCTGGTTTTTGTCTTATGGGTAAACTTTCCGCGGCAGGCACTGGTTATAAACCAGTCATCGTTGAAGCCATATTATACGTCTTAAAGTTGCAATTAGCGCCCAAAATTCTATTTGCACACGAACAAGCTTTAAGCATTAAAGCCGCCCAATATAGTTACACTAGAACGGAAACTAAAATATTTACAATCTCGCCTAATATCTTAAACACATCAATCGGGAACATCTACCTGGGTACCCAACCCTCACGGATTACAGTTGCTATTGTAAAGCATACCGCTTACAATGGAACATTGGATAGTAACCCCTTCGACTTTGGACATTGGGATGTCAATCATCTAGCAGCATTCATCAATTCCGAACAATACCCATCCAAAGCCTTAAGACCCAACTACAGTAAAAAGCAATTTGTCCGAAGCTATTACACTTTATTTTCGGGGTCAAACTCTCACTACAATGACAAGGGGAACAATATATCTATGGATGACTTTGCCTCGGGTTACGCCATATACTGTTTAGACTTAACACCGGACGGTTACGCGAGTCATTCTGATCATTGGAGCCCTACGAAGCAAGGACAATTAAGATTAGAATTGGGATTTGCAAAACCCACACCCACTACTCTTAGCTGTATCGTATTAGCCGAATTCCAAGCTTTGTTACAAATAGATAAAAATAGAAACGTGTCAATCGTTTGTTAAACAAATAATGAACGCCGATCAGATAACACGCTTTCTACGATTCACGCCACATTTCCTAGGTGTTTACCCAAGTGATTTATTACCCGAAAAAATTGACAAGTTTCCTTCATCCATTATAATAAATTTAGACAATCACTATAAAGACGGATCCCATTGGGTAAGCCTTTACTTCGATGGAAACAGAAGAGGGTATTACTTTGACTCCTTGGCTTTAGGAAACTTTCTCCCTTCGATTAAAGAATTTGTTAAAAGAAATTCAAGAAAATGGTCCTTTAACAAAAGAAGACTTCAAAGCTTGTCAAGTTCGACATGCGGACTATACTGTATTATGTATATAATACAAAGAACAAAAAGAAAGAGCCATAAATCATTCATGAAGCAGTTTGGACGAGATTGCTTGAAAAATGACATCATTGTTACAAACATGTTGAAGCGCGCCCGTAAAGAATAATCCTTTTGTTAACAAATACTCTTTGTAATTTTTTAAAAAAAAATAAATGTGTCACCCTTTTTTTAAATTTTGTTTTCTTTTATTTCGTATATTAAAGGAGGGGGAAGGTAAAAAGAGGGGGGGGGGGGGTAAAAAAAAGGGGGCGGGGGTAGTAAATTTAGGGGGATATAACTCAGATAAACCTATCATCATATTCATTCAGCATCATGAACTCCGAGCTGCAAAGGTATCACTCTTTTTACTCCTGGCCCCAAGATGAAAACTATAAAAAAGCTTTAAGCAGCGCGGGTTTTTATTCGTTACATACCGATGATCTAGCTCAATGTTTCGAATGCAACGGGATTTTGCTAGCCTGGAAACCGACCGATAACCCTTACGAAGAACATTTAAAACATTTCCCCAAATGTAATTTCATCAGAGGTGGGCCTACTAAAAACATACCCTTTACCATTGATGAGACAGAAACGTACACTAAAAATATAAAAATCAAGACTGAAGAAAAAACGCCTGAAAAATCCCAAGAAAACACGGAAGAAACTTATCATACCTTTAAAGTCAAAACTAAAGATCTCGAAAGATTAGTTTTGGAACTCTACGTTAGAAAACAACTTAACGCTTTGTATATCAAAGAAAGGCTTAATGACATACGTAAGATTTAAAAATAATATTAAAATTTATCTTCTTCCTTACGAAGATAGAAGGAATTATTTTAGAATAAATGAAATGCATTTTAAAATGAAAATTGAAAAAATATCTTTAATATTAGAACCTATACTTTTAAAGAAAATAAAATAACTTTTTACTTTATATTATGGTCTTTATTCCTACAAAACCATCTTTTGTTATAAGCCTATATAATCTATCAATCAAATATTGACAGGTAAAGAGAGGAGATCGAAAAAACCCGACTCCTCCCCCTTGAGTGGCCGATATTGACAGATAAAAAGAGGAGATCGGGAAAACTCGACTCCTCCCCCTTGAGTGGCCGCCATCTTGAATTACGCCATACTGGCTGCATATTCTCTGATATTATAAAATTAATTGTTAGTTGTCACCGCTGACATCCACTTGGATAAATAGTTTGAACCACAAAGTTAATAATTAAAGTGGTTTTTGACCTGTGAAATTGCGCAATTTCCAAGATTAGTCTCGTGTCCTTTGGACCGACATCTTGTTTTATTCGAAACTGATAAATCGCCTAGAATTAATTTTATCCGCAGCTCGTTCATCGATTTTTCAATTAGTTTGTCATAACGTTATAGCGGATCCTGTCGTACCACCGCGATTCGAGTTCGTTGAAAGCATTTGAAAGAGTTTCTACATGAATTTTATTTTATTCGTCTTGAAGCGCGACGAACGTCACGTGACCATTTTTTTATTAGACTTTATACCTAAAGAAATAAAGAATGGAGACCATAGGGACCAAAGTATTACGTTACACCTGTGTATTTCCATACCATAGTTTGGTTATACGACATGACGGTAAAAATTTGACACGGGTACTGTAGACAGAAAATGTCTCTTGACAGAAAGCCCAGGAGAAACTTTAAAGAGATACTTAAATACAATACCACAGTACTATTTTTTATTTGTTCAAAAGTTTAGTTCAAAAACTGTTTATTTAAAAAAGTGTTGTAGGTTTACTCTGATGTTATCGTTCCCAAGGTGTTTATTTGCACATGTAAAGGAACTTTCTATTTAAGTATCCCTTCAAATTTCTGACTGGAACACCCCCTCAGTTCAACTGCAGGCAAGGCCACTAGGGGAATCGTACGGGCCACTTTTATAACATTGAGTTTCCCCTTTCAGTTTTTATGAGAACGTATGGTAGGGGCACGAGAAGCCAAGTGTGACGTCGTAAAAAAAGTTACGCTTATGTCCTTATGGGGTGCGGGAACTCCCAATGGACAGTGCGTGAATAGTAATATGATAACAGGTTTTCACCACGCCTAGTTCTCCCTCACCGTTATATTGTGTAAGTAATCCCCTTAATTATATATAGTACGAATTATTAGAATTAATTCAGGGTAAGGTATGCAATGACCGCGGTTTGGTGTACAAGCAAAAGCAAATAGAATCAACGGAAAGTCAGCAGGGCTGAAGGAAAACTCGGGCGATGCGTGATTCACCGTGGTAAATTTAGGGTGTTAGAACTCGCGTATTAATACAAGTCAGAGTACGCCGGCAAACCTAATTACATTTACCATCTCAGGTTTGAACTATAATCATCTCCAGGAACGAAAAATTTAATTGATGCCTCGAGTATTTATATCTTGGAGAGGAAAAAGATAATGTAATATTAATGTAGAGCGCTGATTGGTCGAACAAAGAAGCGGTTGAGCTTCCAAAGTACATCGGTTTGTTCTGAGCGTTGCTTGATCGATATTATCATAAGATTTGTTCCATAAGTATGACACTTCTTATGATTCGTAATGCTAGAGACTTACAGCTCGAACTAGTTCGAGAACGACGGAAGCGAGAATTGAAGTACTACACTCGGTGGTTAATTTTGCAGTCCATCTAGTCCTATTTAGTCTATACTAAACCCCAATTTGACATCGCCTCACCAGGCGTCACTTTACGTCGAATCTATGACCTACCTCATTCACTTTATGACAAGCTCCAGTTTGTTACCTGCGACAAACTTATGGAACATATCTTATGAACTTATGATATTATTCATGGTTGAATTGGGAACATCTTCATGTTTAAATTGATAGTTCTAACAATCTCCAGAGAAATTATACTCTACTCAATCTTTCGACGGTCGTGACTCTATTAGGATATTTTAATGATAAAATTTTAACAATCCCTCGTCGTTGGGCGCAAACCCCGATGTAAATCGTAATGGATGTCTAAATGTTCCCAAGTTAAGGCCTTAAACCTCGTGGTGAAAAATCGAATTCGGTCCAATGAGTCGAGATTGAATGATTTTCTTTCTCAAATGCCTGCAATTTTAACGGGGGTTTTGATACTGATACGGTTGACTCCTAATGGATAAACTGCTGCGTCTTCCCTCTTTTCGGAAGTGCTGATGGGAAAAAGTGCCTAGGGTGTGTTTTTGAATGGAATTTTGGGATATTTTTATCAAAGATGATCAATACCATAAATTTAGTCGATTGATTGCAATACTTATTCGATCATTATTGATAAAAATGACACTATAGAGACGTATAAAACGGGGCGACGTTCGGTTTTTGATGATGGGTGGTTAGTCATTCCTGCTTCTTTAAATAAATTAATTCCCGGTGTATAAATTTTTTTATACAAAAACAAAAAAAATGGAAAATATTTATATTTATTTGTATACAAAGCTATAAATTTGTTTATACGCAAATATCTTTTTAGGCCTATTCGTGAATTTCAATTTTGGAGAAACTAAGTCTCACCAAATAATAATTTTTTGATATATTTAAATCCTTTACTACACGTGGGGTTTTTAGGTATGTTGTCCAAAGGTGTAGAGGTGTACTAGGAATCTAAACACGTTTTTTCGCTAGGATGATGTGCGTCCTTAAAGAACACACCCCCTCCTACCCTAGACTTGATCCTATTGTTATATATATATCACTTTTTTGAACTCATAAAGCGTTTCGAGTTCTATCACAAGGCCATATTAAATTCCGAGGGTTTCGTATATCATCCGAAGCACCTTGTTTTCTACCTTAATATATCTGAAATTGCAAAATCGTTTACCTACACTGGTGGTAGCCGTTTTTAATACACACTCACTGAAAACCATTTTTTCCGCTCTGTTTCCCAAAGCTTAGAAATATATCTTTTATATTTTTTTTTGGCAATATGAATATACATGTACGACCAATGTATATATACCGAAAAGCTAAAATGGGATAAAAATGATTTTCTTGTGTAATATCGTCGGAAGTTAAGACTTCCACTATATAGAGTATTACATCCTCCATTTTTTTTCCTTCTGCCTCTAAGAATCATCTTCTTCTTTTTTATCTCGAATTTGACAAAAGATTTCCAAGATTTTTCCCAAAATGGGATTAGAGATTTTTAGACCGAAAAGAACGGATGTGTATGTGTGTGTGGAGGAGAAGGAGTAGATCTTAAACGCGCATTAAAACCGAGTTTCCTCACTAATGGCCGTGACACGTTCTTTAAAGGTTTAAAAAAAAAGAATGGTCGTATCTTTACAAAGGGATAGTTTCAAATTTTGTTACGATTTTTCTTAGTTTTCTAGGATGGCTGCCATTTTTCAATATGGCCACCGATTTTAAACCAAATATGATACAAAGTATAATGAGCTAGTGTACAAAATTTAAATAAACTCTGTTAAAATTTACGACAATAATCGCTTCAGGACTATTGAGTTACATTTTTGGCCACTGTGTTCCGAGATAACCCCGAATTATTCAAAACACTAAATAGTAGAAAGACAGTTTAACCGCTTCAAAGTATACGAAATTTCAAGAGATTCGGTTGAAAGTTTACAACAGTTACCGCTTTCGGAAGTAAAAATCATCAGTGTATATGGACAGAGCCTTTTACAAGAATGTACAATATTCAATAGTATATAGTTCTGCAGGTATATATTTTCCAGATCTTAAATCCTTGCAACTACACCTTTTAAGTACTCTACCAAATAAACTATAGTCGGGACAAAAAAGTCTCTTAGTCTTTAGGTTCTTGTATCGTCGTCTTCGTCGTTATACTTCGTCGGCAACTACCGAAAGGTGGCGTGAAACGCTAAAATGTACCTTTATAAAGTCGTTATCGACACGAGAGAGAGAGTGTGGATTCCGATTTCTCTATAGTGGAAAATTGTGGTAGGGATGGTAAGACTGTGGACTGTGGAAGATGCTGGGAGAGAGGGAGAGAGAGAGTGGAAACTCTACAGTCTAGAAAAAGAGACGATAGGGTGGCTTGCCCCAGATAAGCTTCTCTCTCCTCGGGATTTTGACCACTTTACGCGTCTTTGGATCCTTTCGGACATTTTCTACAGAAAATTGACTCTCTTCGCTACAAATGATATCCCGGATAGAAAATTTCATTTTTATCCCCCCTTCCATCCTCTCCAACATGAGAGCGAATCAAGATGTCGCGTTTTATCAGTGACGTAACCTCTCTCCTGTCTTTGATTAACTAAAAGAAATATATTTAATTCCTTCATTTATTTTGTATACTAAGTATTTCAACTTTGACTTCAATCAAAGCTTTGCATTATGTAAGTTAACGCCATAACAGGGGAAACCTGCCTTGGGCAGGCTTAAGTTCTACGCAAACCGAATTATTGAAACTGTAGAATAGATCAGGTGATGATCACACCAAGAAGTGAACAGCGTTTTCCTTTGTGTACATGTAATAAGGTTAAGCAGGATTTGAAAAGCCTCAGCCGAAATTCCCCATAGGTGTTAGGTTTACGGAGTTCATTTACTCCTTGGGTAATTAGCTCTTCAATATATCCAAGTCTATTTGACGTCGTTACGTAACCCTATATAAACGTATTAGATGCGTATAGTAATTATAATGAAAGGGGGGCTTTGTGCAGTTTCAAGCGATTCCACGCTTCTATTTGTTGTCAATCTCTAGCGCCCTTAACTGGAGTTGATTGTCAATGACAACGTACGTAGCTGAGCTGTTTGTCTATCAATTTTGAGTGCACTATTCGCATTTGGCGAAATATAGACTTAATATAAGGCTTTAAAGTCTGGGGAAAATTGTAAATGTATTAAGTTCTTGTTTACGGACAACAAAGAGACAATCGTAAACCTGAAACTAGGCTTTACCGACGATAATACTCTTTTTTGAAAGAAAAGAAGAAGAGTAAAAGTCCAATCCCTGAGTATCGTAGAGACATTTTTGGACGTATAGTAAATCCCCCTAACACAACCATTAGAAAACCCCTACTCCATTTTTTTAGACGTTGAAAAGTAGTTTATAGCCTGGTTTTGGTAGGCCACTCGCGCGCTTCTCTCGACGAAGGCAGTTAAAGTAATAATAAAAAGTAAAAAATAATAATAACACTTCAAGAAAGTTCTTATATAGAGCGAACGAAAATGGTATCGCATGGTTCCTAGGGACTCTCGTAAATTCATCTATTTCTTATAATCCGCACACTTGAATTCTGTGTATTATAAAGACTTCAATGGGTACACCTGTTACGAAACGTGAAAAAAAAGTCACTTAGGAAAAGTTGAATTTCAAAATTTTGTACGAACCCTGTCTTATCTTTTCTTAGGAAAAAATATCTATCCATATTAGGACGATCCACAAAGTGACGCGACTTAATATCTGATCGTGGGAGTAAAGTATTAAAAACAAAAAAGTCGGTAATAAGAAAAGGGTTTTATGGCTTATTTCTTTGATTGTCAGTGGCTGGAAGATGTCTGCGGATTGGAATAGTCTTTCTTACACAGTACATACTAGTTCAGAGCAAATTGTTTCAGCTTTTTACGTAATTGGTAGACATTTTTCTAGACCACATTCAATCTATAACACAAAGGCTCATTTGAAAATTTTAACCGCAATATAAGAACTAAAAATAGCGAGAAAAACGACTGTAGGCTTTTTGTGTCATGTGACTGACCAGAAACGTCGATGCATCAAATCCCGATGATGGTTTCATACACCCTTAGAGAAATGCTCTCTAAAAAAGCTTCAAAATAACAAAGCATGATTAAATATATCTCTTTCTCACCGCCCTTTAACCCAGTGGACAGACTTAGGCCTGAATATCCTGGTTTAGTTTTAAGTCGAAATTAAATTTTGCGATCGGTTGTATACCTTGTAGAACGAATAGCATTTTTCTAGAGATGGGATTCGAGATAGAATTTTTTGACTCTTAAGGTTTTTTTGAAGAATAATTTTTTTTTCCTTGTCGTCGAATTGAATGGCTGTTTACGAAGAAAGGAAGAGCAAAGGCTTAAAAGAGAACGACTGTAAAAGAAAGAAAGAAATAAACGAAGAGGGTGGAGTTTGGTGGAAAAAACCAATTTTAGGGAAAGTTACTGAGCTAGAAAATGCTATTAAGTACATTTTGCCTTTTTTTCTGAACCTCTAATTTTCTCGCAATTTTATGATACTTTAAATTGGAAGTTCATTTCACGAATGTAGATGAAGGTGATGTCAAATGGGGTGGGATTTTCATGATTATGTCTGAATTTTGTAATTTTTATTAGTGCTAACTTTGATAGAAATATCGTACCATTTAATCCAAACTTCGTATTTCTACCCAAGTTATTACAAATTAGAGATAAAAATCTTTAATTTAAAATCTTTACTTCAAATTATAAGCTTCTGTTTTTATACGGTCGGTGTTATTCATAAAATTTTATTTCTTTTTAATCTAAAATCTCTTTTCCCAATTTACCAAATACAAAACTATTTAAATTGTTTTTACTGCATTTAATTCATTGTTTTAACTTTTTTAAAAAAACGAAACAAGGACAGTGTACACGCTCAGTACCTCCGTGTTATTTTAAGTTCAAAAAATTTCAATTAGTTTTTTTTTTATTTTTGGTTTTTCATGATACTTTTTTTTTATTTGCAGTTGGGGAAATCAGACGCCCAGTCGGTGATATTGAAGCACGTGGATTTAAATTCCGCTGGCGTTTATCGCTGCGAAGTTTCCGCCGAAGCTCCTTTCTTTCAAACAGTTGAAGCTGATAAAGAAATGAAAGTTTATGGTAAGTTTGAAGTGACAGAGACCTAATCCGTAGTATTTTCCGCGAAAATCACCATTGAGAATAGTTTTTTTCGTCAAGTAAAAATTGAGATTTATTTTAGAGAAAATACTTTGTATAAATCTGATTAAAATGCAATGCAATGCACTAGCTCGCGTGTCAAGGTTCATATTAGAGGAGGCAACGGTTCATACTAAACTCAATACATTTAATTATATTTTTCGTAAAAGGCCCAATTTTATAGTAGTTATTAGCGGACTAATGATGCACTTCATGTAATAATGCCCCATAATTTAAGTGGAACGCTCTCTATTAGTGTTATAGTTCAAATAGGTCACACGCGCGCCTATTGTAATGACTTCCTCTGGCACTGAGAATAATTTTTTTGTTTCCTCATTTGCAGTACTTCCGGCGGAAGGGCCGAAAATTACGGGCAGCCAGCCAAAGTACCAAGTAGACGATACAGTCTCGGTCAATTGTACTTCGGCCAAATCGAAACCGGCCGCTTCCCTCAAATGGTATATTAACGACGATTTGGTGAGCATCTTTCTTTCTTCTCAGTTTGAAGTAATTGAGATAACATTAGTAATCTAATAGAGATAAGTACGACAGAACGATAACAATTTATCCAAATTTACCCATCTCGCGCGATGACCCTTTAATGGTATTGTCGTACTTTGACTCGTGACGTTACTTCTGGAAAGGGTTACTTGTAAGGAGAGGCGTAATTCATTCCGATTGGTTTAGGTGGGTCCGGAATACGAGACTGAGCACTCGACAACCTTGCACGCCGATGGTCTGGAGAGCTCCAGTCTCGGACTTCGATTTCTTGCCACCGATAAACACTTCAGGCACGGTAACATGAAGCTAAAGTGTACGGCTACTATTTCCCGTCTGTACACTATGAGCAACGAAGAGCTCGTCTTCGGAGGTAGACAGCAAACGTCAGGACTTCACGTCACGCAGAATGTCAATATAGGTCAACGTAAGTCAAACTCCCCAACAATATCATTTACCAGCTCGTCTAGCGAGACATTCTTGGGACAAGGGCTTTTTCACTCTCTTAGAAAGCCTTAATTCTAAGAAACGAAACAACTATTGGGTTTATAAACTGTACTTCTTATATTCATGGGGAAAATTGTATAAATTCCTCGGGGCAAAACGTTTCCTTTTCACGTGGGAAAAACCTCAAAGAATTGGTCCGGATATGTTGAAGATAGAACCTTACAACCGGGGTAGAGAGTCTGTTAAATCTATTGGTTCCTAGACTGGAACTCTACTATATATAAGAAGAATTGAGAAAGATCTCTTATCATAGACTCCAGATAAATAATCGGTTAGGAATCAAACATCGCCCAAGAGTGTATACAGACAAAGGCGTTGGCCAATAGGGGGTGTGAGACATAGACAGATACTTCACCACAGAAAGAAAACCCCTTTTTTTCTTCTCTTTTTGCAAAGAATACACTGTATACTTACTCTTCGGAGGGTTTTTTCTTAGACCATCCCAAATTGATAGTGTGGTTTCTATATTGATACCCAGTGAACGTTTGCATCTTTACCAAATTTTTCTTTTAGTACAAGTTTGTACTTTGCATGTTGAATTTTTGAGAGAAATTATAACTGCCTATATCATTATAATGCATGAGTGTTTTGATACTTCATTTCTGAAGGATATTACACGATTGCATGTAGCTCGTAACTATGTAAATGAACATATGCGAAGCATGTTTTAATTGCAACTATTTAAGTATAGCTGTGTTTGTTTTCATAGCACGCGTTTTGATCATGAAAGGTGTTGCCACTATTATGGTTTCTGACCGTAGATTTTTTTATCTGTGTATGGTTTTTGCTTTTTCTACGATACCATGTGCACCTTGCACTTGCGTTACTTGCCTTTCCTCTAACACATCGTCGCCTAAATGGTGTTGGTACCACGTTATAGTTCTTTTTGACCTTGCTCCAATGTTTCCTCCTCCACAAAGACATTTTTACTGTTACTTCAAAGACACAGTTACTGCGTGCCAAAACTAACTTTAATGAAAGAGTTAAGAGTTTCAACTTGTTTTGTGAAATTCAGTTCAGGATGTCTTCGTGTAAATTTTAATTCAAGAAGATTCGAATGAAAGTTTCGTCATCAGACATCAAAGAACCCTTATTGTTTTTAGAACTGCATGCGCAATTATTTTAAAATGGACATGATCTAATTGGAAGTAATATTTGTCTCCAATTTCTTAACGTATCGTTTATGGAGTTACTGGTCTTTGGCACTCTGTGGTGTATCGAAGTACCCTGTCCCCTTTTTTTTAGACGAGGAGTTGGTGCATAGGCCTACTACATTGGCTATGATTTTCGGGATAGAAGAGGTAGGCCTAGATGGGAGACAAAAATGTCTTCGATGGACCAACGGTATCGATTATCGCTCGGGAGCGGACGACGCTCGCACCCGCGTCGTTTATCAAAAGGTAGAAAGGCCCGAAAAAGAGTAAAGGAAAAAACTCTAACAAAACGCGTCTGGAAAAGCCCACACACCATCCAGGAATGGTAGAAATCCGACATTATTCTTTCTTACACCCACATACGTACAGCTACGATTTGGAGCATCGCCTCTTCCATACCCATGCATAGTATAGAACAAGTTGGCCGTATCAATAAAATATGTCAGTGAACCCCTTTCGAGAGACTTCGACTTCTATAGACCTATTAAACAGTGAAAAGGCTCAAAATCGAAGTGCCGTTGCAAAAAGTGAAGTCGCGTAATATATTTGGCAATAGAGGTATTTCAAACACTACGTACGACACGACGGACCCTAAAGAATGTAGTATCCATGTTTGGGTTGATAGGCTAAAAGCGAGAAAAAAATGTCGTTCAAATTTTCTTTTTCTTCTTGTTTTTTCTTTTTTTTTTCTTTCCTTCTTGTCTATATACAACTTCTTTCCCTGTCCCTGGTCCCTAAACACACAAACAGTTGAAGACGCTAGCTCTTCGTCATCGGTGGCTTCCTGTACACCAGGCCCGCCGCCAGCGACTTTATTTTTCTGCTTGGCATTCATCATTTGGCTGGACGACGTCTTATCGAGAGTCTCCTAACGGCCCTTCTACACTCCAGTGTATATACTGAGTAAAAAAGACGCGGGAAAATGACGGAAAAAGGCGGGAAAGTATGATATAGAGAGACGTGAATGCTATTACCTACGTCCACACGAGCCTATTCTCCTCCTTGTACTACCCCTCCCTCATTGTGGCAAAGACTACAGCAATCAGCTCCATCTACTTCTACTAGTTCTCCCTCTACTGGAAAATACGGCCAAGTCCGCCAACGAATCGTAACGGTTTTCTGCTAATAACTCTCCTTCCCTACATTCTTTTCAAAAACCCTCAAACCCCCACCCCTCCGCAAAAACCTTACCACTTTTTCTCAGAGGATGAAAGATAAAAAAATGTATAAAGTGGCGACACCTGTGATAAGTTTGAGAGGAAAAAACTGATTTTTTACTCGTGCGGTGCAGTGCAGTGGTAACGGTTAAAAAAAAGTGAGCCAAGGCCCACAAAGGCTTAGGAATCAAAAATACCAACGGAGTAATGGTTTGAAGCACGAATTCGAATTCGGAATATATGTATTTTACCAGGGAACGCTAAAGACCTGGTGCATCTTGGTATATAGTGTATAAAAAGTTTTAATTTTTTTTTTCTCCGGGAAGCGCCGCTGCTAACTTTGAAGGAATCTTTTATGGATTTTCACACACAAAACGTAACGTACAATTGTTGTGCGCCCGATGATTTGTGGATGAAATTCTTTCGGTTTTTCTTAGTTTACTTTAATTGAGCTATATACTTATGAGCGACGCGAAAAACTTGCAAACGAGTTTGTGGTGCGGTGATACTATAACATGACTAAGGATTAGTTGGCCGTGGATCTCGCTAATGCGATCGTAACGCTAGTTTAACAAATATCAGGGTTTATTAATTTATATTAAAATTGTTCTCGTAACAGTAATTTACAATATTTAATTAATATTGAAGTTCAGAAAAAAATATACTACAGCCATTTACGTTTTACAGGGTTTAATCTCATGAATTAACTAGTTTTGTACATGAATAATTTTCTTAAAGCACCTCGCTCCTTTATTCTGATTGAACATCTTCAGATTTTCTCTTAACAGAAAAACCTCAGCGCGGTTCATTTTATTTTAGGAAAGGACTTATGGTGCTTTTTTTATATTTTATTTTAAAAAGTGTTAAGAAATACTTTAAAATGAGTAGTTGAAAAGGAATTTTAATCATGCGCTCTTGAGAGAAGTTTCGATTGCTCGCGATACTAACGCGTATAATATCATTATACCATATCTCGCTCGTGCGTAATACGTAATATCAAACACAAAATCAAGGATTAGTAAAAAAAAAAAAAAAAAAAAATTCAAATTAGGTTAAAAAATATCAATTTTTCTTTATTAAATTTGATTATGGAAAAAGCGCGGAAAGTTAAATGTGAAAAGGAACTGAATTACTTGGAACAAACGCATTGAAAAGACGCGAAAACGCTCACCTTCCAAAATATGATGACGACATCAAGTTTTTCAGAGTCTATTTTTGTACAACAGTATATCATTTTAATCGGTGGTTATTTAGTTTTGTTGAGGATAAATCTAATCGTGTAAATAAAAATACGTATAGACCATAAACAAATATTAAATATATGGTAAAAACCGTACCCGTACGATTTCAGACTTGTGTTATACTCTTATCTATGCCTTTAAGTGAATTAAGGTAACCCCTGCGAAATCGCCTCTACATCCAACCAAAACAAAAGGTAATACCCCTTTAATTAATTAAGACTTAATTCATTTACTAAAGAGTTGTGATAAGGAAGTTCGGGATTTTTGGTATTATAGAAAAACCTTTCCTATCTCTAACCATACCAAAGAACAAAAAGTTGTGTTAGTATTTTCTTATCGACGACTGTGTAGAGTGTAGTGGTTATTCCTAAGGATTCGCCTGTTTTCTACCAGCGTATATCAGATAAAACGTTCTTTGGGATAGCAAGAGGCACACGACATAATAACCTTCTTAAACTCTGTTGAAGATAATTCACAACCCACATTTATTTAAGTCCATCTAGTTGTATTTGATCTAAAATAGTATAATCCTCACCGGATGTCTTTGCTTTATCAGAATTGAATTATTTATTAACTTGTGGAACGTCCTTTATATAAGGTTTTGTTAATTCTTCGATTAAAATATTATAATTAGTATGAATATCGCAAAAAAAAAACAAAAAAAACCGGCACCCAGCCAGCCTTGGGCCATCAAAGTAATACTTTTGCCAACATCAAAAAAAGTAAAAATTTGGTAAGGGGATGCTACTGGTAAGAAATTTGGTGGAAGAGAATCGATTCGTCAAAAGCTGACACAGTGATTGAGCTATTAAGAAAGGGGTCAAGAAAACAAATCCCTTTGACGGAGAGCGAGAGAGAATCGTGAAGGAAGTTCCGAACCCAACCCATCACCCTTCCGTCACACCAATCGTGATGGGAGGAGCTTTCCACTTTCCATCGAACGATAGATAAAATGAAAACGTGGTAGTTTGAAGAAATACCTACGAGTAGCTAGCTATAGATAGCTATTCTAGGCTACAGTGTAGCGACTTTACAGAGAGCCAATGAGCCCAGTGGTCATTTACAACTAGGTGACCCGTGTCCGAACCATCCATTTTCTTAGCTGGCCAAGATACTTTTTCTATTAAGCTACAGGAATTTGTTGAGCTCATACGAGCAAGTGGTAATGTGGAATTTGGCCACGTCGATTCTATGGGACAGTTAATTTGCATAGATGATATCAGGGACTTATAATAAACTGAGACCCCGCTTACAGATATGAAAGGAACGTTTATAATATCCCTTTCTTGACATCAACATGAACCTTAGATCACATCGCGAAGATCTTATTGCGGTGACGGTGATCTTCTCCTGAAACTAGCATGATCATTAGCCCTTTTCCACGATGCACCCATAACAGGCCTGGCCGACCCGTCGATCGAAACTGGGTTCCATCGTTTATTTTTCTTTGTGACGTACTTGGCGAGAAGGGACTGAGGTTAACGTGGACCTCCTCTCCGTAGAAAGAGGCATCAGGATCAATGTCTTTAATAAAGGGAGTACTCTCTAGGCCGAATCTTCTTGGTAAAACGTCTCATGGACTGCTTAAAAACCAGTTAAGAGAAATATTAAGCCCAGTATTGATTTTTAGCTTGCTCTTCACGACCTAAATTATTACTCCCTAAGAACATTGCCCTACTCGACATACGAGAACGTTTAGCGCCTTCTTATAGATAATTCTATGAGCTTATCCTTTCTTAATGTTATTCTGGTAGAGAAAAATGGTGTTTAAAACTGTCTAGACGTGTAAATGACCTCTAAATTGGGGGCTCTTTAAAATAATAATTGTAAGAGATTTAATGATGTAACTTATGTAGTTTGTTGATTTTATAATGGCAGAGAATATTTTTAGACTACCGGGGAAAAATTATGATGCAATGTTTTGGGATATGTGCGTTAATGTTATGTTTTAGAAAATGTGTTTTTATGCTGCAATGTTTGGAGAAATATTAGTAAATTATGCTGCAATGTTTGGAGAAATATTAGTAAATTATGCTGCAATGTTTGGAGAAATATTACTAAATTATGCTGCAATGTTTGGGGAAATGTGATTAAAATGTTCTGCAATGAGTGAGGTAATCAAGAAATTTGCGTAAATTACCAAGGAAGGGTTAAGAAACGTGCGTCAGATGGGTAATAAATTCTGTTTCACTATCTCTTTAATAAAAATTTGGAAATATTAAGTTACAAAAACAGAAGTTACGTAAGGAAATTCGATTTGAAGGAATGACTCGCTGCGAGTCGTTCGATAAGCAAAATATTATTTGATTATTTACGGCTTTGTTGAAAAAAGGGGGGAACAAAACGGGGGGAAATGCTGGTAAAGTAAGGGAATCATTTTTCATTCGGTTACCAAATAAAAAAATCAAAATCTTCCCGTTTAATCTTTGACACTCGCTCGCTCGCTGGCTGCCTGCGCCTCCAATACCGAGATTTTCTTTTCCAAAGGAAAGAGAGTCGAAAGGAATGAAAAAAAAATATTCGCTATCCTAATATATTTTTTACGATTCTCTCCGATTTCAATTTTGGGTTTTTTAAATCGCGAAAAAAAGAAAAAAAAATTAAAGAATGAAATTGCTTTCGAAGCATTTATATTTTAAAGCCAAAATATTTATTGTGTACCATTTTATACAGTTGATACTTATACAAAATCAACGCTGAGAAAAAGTCCCAATTATTGTACTAACCTTTAAGATAATGTTTTAAATTAGAATGATCCAATTCGAAAACAAAAGTTACACAGTGTCAACTGTTATATATTCTCATAAGTTTATAAGCTATCTTCCTTCCATAAGTATGACACTTGTAGCGCTAGAGACTTACAGCTCGAGCTAGTTATAGCAGAACGACAAGCGAAAATTGAAGTCTTACACTCGGTGGTCAATTTTGCAGGACTTCCATCTTCCTTTTTAGTCTGTACTAAGCCTTTGACAGCGCTTCAGTCACCAGGCGTCGCTTTACCTCGTATCTATAGCTTACGTCACTTCACGATAAGCTCCAGTTTGTAACCAGTGACAAACTTATGGAACATATCTTATTAACTTATGATACTCTGCTATTTTATTTCCGGTGTCCGAAATTCCCAGGCGTTTTATGTAAATAATTAAAGTAGGGTCTAATTTTTCATTTAAGACGAACTTTTCCCCGGGATTTGTTGCAGCTCGAGTCTTGGCGCGAACTCTTGTCAGATGTAATTCGTTTATAATCCCTTGAGAGGAAGAATTCTAGTTATAGTTTATCTTTTGTTCTGTTTTAGAGAAGAGCAAAGAACATACGTAGCTTCCGCGTGTTTACGAATTGTTCGCAAGCGACTGAATCGTACCCTAGTGTACTCTAGCGCGACCCTTCCGGTGTAACGTAGTGTAGTTGTACAGTACACTTGTTTTATCCTGGAGCTGCATGACAAGGAATATATATTTTCCTAAGAAAGAAAGAATGAAAAGGAAGAAAGACTCAGAACGAACGGGGAATAATGAACAAAGGATGGATGGATGTAGTCTTAGTATTTCTGAACTTACATTGTTATTTCTTTTTATAATTTCGTCAAAATTCCGCATAAATTAAGGGAAAGACGAGATATATTAAACAAAAGAAATGAATTCGGTTCTTTGCAAAAGAAAAAAGAAACAAATTTTAAAATGTAAAGAAACTTGAAGATATGCCTAGTTCATATCCAATTTATTTTAAACATGCATGGTTCGTATTGAAGCTGGATAACCTGGAAAACCTGTATAAGTCAGGGATTTGAAAAATGGAGGAAAACGTCAGGGATTTAAAGTTTCATCCTATAAAACGTCTGGGATAGGTCAGGGATTTCTTTTTTTGGTATATCAAACCATGATTGCTTTGAGCAGTGATAAATATGGGCAAGGCGCGATTATGAAATGAACTCTGACCTTAAAATAGTCAGGTATATTGGCAAAATTTCGTCAGGGATAAGCTGGAAAGTCAAGGATTTTCAAAATATAAAAATTCCGTTCTAACCCTGTTAAATTGTAGTTGCAAATTAAGGTTTGCGGCTTTAAACAGAATCTTCATATTTTATTAGGGTTTTCTATGTGAACGGAGCTTATCCCAACGTATGCATTCTTATTTAACGAAGCTAAATTCTTTCCCTGTTTTCGTCCCTGGTCTTGCTTAGCTTTTCTTTACGTAGGTTCTTTTGAAATTAGTTATTGTTCTCTTTGGGCTTCAATAGCGGCGGCGATAGGACACTAGGTGTAAACTAAAAGAAAAAAATACACTTCCTGACTCTTGAAGACTTAACTTTAACCGTGGGTAAGGGGATGGTACAGGAGGGGATGCTTTCGGAGAAAATGTTAGGAGCCTTTGGGATATGAAAGAAAAAATGAAATCAGAAATGTATAGTTGAAATGAGTACCGCTGAGTCTATTTGGTTTTTGTATCGAGAAAGGTCATGCTTTATTATCCTATTTAGAGCTAAAGTATCCAAAGATATTGATTTGAGAAGATGAAATTCAACTCATAAAGGCTGTTTGGATTCTGAGGTTCAAGTTGAAGAAAATCTAATACATATCTTATGCTCTGGAAACTGGAACAACTTTCCCAGATTTTCAGTCTCATTTCTGCCACTATATTTTTGATGATACCTAGGAAATAAAGGATGTGGGGTATAAGCTGCTAAGAAAATCCTATAGGGTCTAGTTGTAGAGATATTTTTGGTCTTTTGTCACCTGCCGCTTTGTATATTATACGAGGTGACACCTGCTGGTGACGTCTCATTTAGCTATTTTTATTGGCTTTTGATAAAGTAGAAAATCGCATTCTCTGTCGGAAAAGCCCGAGTGACGCGTCTCTCCGAGAGAAGAAACCGTATCAAAAGAAAAATAACAAAATATATTCGAAAATTTTCAAACTTCGACACCGCAATCTCACAAGTATAGGCTTATCTATAAATTTTAGAGCGCCATGCCCGCGAGTACTGGATCGATGCCTAACATATTTGTAAACTTAAAGGCGATGTGAAACTTTGAAATCTTTATGGATTTCAAAGGATGACTTTAAAACCACCGTGCATGGATCATATTGACTCAAATGAGCCGTGAGTTTAATTTTTCATAATTGGGAAATTAAATAGGGTAACGCAATATTAAGTAGTGTGCTTACTGATTGGTCGATCAAAGAAGCTTCCCGTCATCCCAGTGACTGGACACTTTCTGTTTTTTCTATACCCCTTTGATAAAACTTCGTTAAAAAGACTTGTAAGAAAAAAACCTTAGTGACATATTATTAAAGAGAAAATTTGAGAGAAAAATTGGGCTCTCTTGCATGAAACAAAATTTCCTTCTTTGCGATTTGGACACTTTTTAAAGCACCGCACACATCAGCAAAGAGCTGGAAGAAGGTAGAGTTGATCCAAGAACAAAAACACACCCAAGCTTTTTTGATTAACTTTCCCAAGACACGCAGCCAGCCGGCCAAGAGAAATTTACGCCATAGTTTTTGAGCGGCTTAGAATCGATCAAATTTACCAACAGAAAAGTGGCTCTTTAAATAGTTTCGGAGCCTCTGAAAGACTACAATATCCTTAAAGTAAGGTAACGTTTGTCGAGCTAGAAAACTAGTTGTTAGAAGAAAGAATTTGTCGCGTGAGAACGGACTTTTACACGGACACGACTTTTGAGTTAGAGGGATGGGCTAGTTATACGCGCAGCTTTCATTTTATAAAGGGGTTTTAATTAGAGAAGGCTGGTTAGTATCCATTCCCTTTGTTTCAGATGATACTCTTCTCTCATAAAGATACTAAGTTTAAGAGTCATATAAAATACTTTTAAAGACCCAAATATTTTGAAATGGATCGCGTAATTAACCTTAACTGCGATGTAATTAAATGTGCTAATTACCAACCAATTGCGTCCCTAGGGCCTGCATGCATGTATTGCTATGATTTTTTACTCAAGATTGACAGGTGTAAATATTGACTAGTAAATCAATGAAAGCTTTAATTTGGAATTAGGGTACAAATCGGGACTTAGTAAAGGACCTCTTGTTTAGGCAATGAACTTAGAAAGGTCTATCGTATGATATAGCTTTCACAATAATTACTATTATAATAAGAGGCAGCCTCGTGTTACTAGCGCTACTAAAAGGAATGTAAATGCCCCATGGTGTTACTGGCTAAACCAATTTTCCATTAAAATTCTTGGCGACATTTTAATTAAGGGTCCATGCTCTTCCAACCGGAGATAAAGGGTTAATTCCAGGCTAAGATGGTTTCTCAAGTAAGGCGTGAGGTGGCAAGATTAATCAAAATTACCCTTCTGCCAAAGAAAAAATCAAGGAATTAACCGATTAATTTTGCAAATAAATTTATTGAGAAAAACTCTCAAAGTTATATTTCAAAATCCACCACGTTACCAAACATTACTCAACCTTAATGGGGGGATTTATGTTACACCATGTGTGTTATTTAACACGCTAAGATCTAATATTATAAATGGGAAATTTTTGTTTGTTTACGATGGTACGCAAAGTACTATTATCTTTGAATGAGTATTTACATTTGCGAGAAATTGGGTATTGATTAACTTGGAAGTTTGGGAATGTTCATTGAAGCAATCAATTATATGGATTTATATTATAAAAGAGGTGTTTTGTTGGAAGCACCATCTTGCGACAGGTAGCGAGCTTAAAATCGTCATTTAATTAAAGCTGAAATTCAATTAAAATATTTATAAAATATAAACATTTTTAATAATTGAAAGCTCCGGAAATATTTATTCAAATCAAATTCTACTGATCGAAGAATTAATCGATCAGTTTAAAAAAAATGTTTATATTTCATAATAAATTCAATAATTTTACCAAATTTAGTTTTTACCGCGAAGATAAGAGGTATGAAAAATCATCACAGTGTTGCTGAAATTTCAAGATAAAGTGGTTCTCTGGGACAAGGTAAAGGGTAATTGTAAGTACTTACTATGTTTTAAGGGTTTCGCTAGATTTAGCCGTAGTATTCTGCCACTGTATATGTATTTCTAAAGAGGGCGCGAAGTAGTTATTCAAGAATAGTAGGCCTACATACAATCAGATTAAAATCGAATCGGTCATTTTCATTATAAACTTTATTTGCGTCTATGAGTGTGAACAGAAATTAAAACGTTATCTACCCGTTTGATTCAAACAAATTTAGGAACATTTACTGATGCCCACCGATTTAGATTGACCCTAGTCTTTAACAATGATTAGTTAATTAATAAAAACTACTAATTAGGTGGTTGGTAATCTAATGTAAACAGCTAACTGGGGAGTTTATTAATTAAGGTTAAAGTTAAATCTGACCAGGGTTAAACACAATTAAATATAAATAGATAGTACAATTAATATAAATATTCCCTGTACTTTCTTCTAACCGTCAATTTGAAAAGAAATTAAGTTTCATTATTATAACATGGTAATTAATAATCATGAATATTTTCTTCGATATTTAATTCGAGCTTTTGTATTTTGTTTGATCCGTATCACTCGGAATTTGAAATTTGACGTTTTTCTTTTTTTTTTTTTTTTTTGGTGCGAATTTACATATTTTCCATTCAAAACACATATTCAGGCGCTTACTTTGAAGAAAAACACTCACTCCCTAGTTATAGTTCTTTTGATGAATGTTAGCTAATTAGCTACGCGCACTTTTCGTATATTTAAAAAAACTGTTTGTTTTACAGTGTCTGTTGATATTTTATTTTTTTAATTCGTTCGATTGGTTACCACCAAGAATTTATTGATTTAAAAGAAGCAGGGATGAATAACAGACCTCGTGTCGTAAGCGGGACTGGGATGAAAAGAAGAGGCGGGTCTTTTAAGATCTAAAAAGCTCGGACAATTATTCTTCTTTTCAACTCCTCCCTGGTTTGTTGCTATTTATTGGGTACTGTTGTCTATTCTTGCTTCTTTTAAATGAACGAATTCCCGTCACCACTTACCAGAATGAAAGGAATATGGCACACTGAATTTTTATATTTAATCCAAAGAAATATTTGGATGAAATACCAAAAATCGCATCCTTTACTTTTCCGTTCGTTAGTTTTTTTTTATATTTCATGAAAGTTTTAATTTTTATATAACAAAATGATGATTGGAATGATAGCCTATTTAAGTTATTTTTCGTTTAGCGAGAGAGTTCTTTTGTACTGTTGATTTTAAGAAAACCGAATGCAAACCGCGATCAAGAAAAAGCCCACCATCTTCGCGAACACTATCTGACCTGCAGATAAGTAGCTCGTGCACGGCATTGACCCCTTTTCTAGCAGTTTATAATATCGGCTTTCGTACGTGTTCTGATTGGAGGCCTTCTTGGGAAAGCTCCTAGTGAATTAGAAAGTTGTAAATTAAAGGATGATCCTTTAGCAACGACCCCCTTACCTCTAGTTGAGAGCCTCGACAGTTTATCGCGGTCACAGTCGGTTTCCGAAAGTTCATTTCCGCTGTTGCCCCGTAATGGCGCCGATTCATTACAGCCGTTGAAAGTGTACAATGTTCCGTCACTGTCGCTCTCATCGCTAGACAATCTGAAATCAATTGCCCAAAGAATAGCCTTAAATCTCCAGTGTTAATTACACGAGAAATTAAATATTTTAGATGTAAATATAATAATCCAAAAATTATATACGTTCAGAAAAAACCGTAGGCCTCCTGGTATGTTTAAGAACTTAAGCTAAACTTTTAATCTAATTAAGTTACATAGTAAAATATTCATCAACCATTTTATATAATTAATTATTTAAGGAATGGATAAAATATACGTCGAGCGATTTCAAAAATCGTAAAATTTAAATTATGGTGCAGCAACTTCATCGTGGTTAATTCGATAAAAAATTAAAACGAAATATTTTAAAACTATTTATTTAAACCTTTGAGTTACTTCATGGGTTGCCAATTTGTAAAGAACTTTGCTAGATTTTCCAAGAAGTAACTGAAGGGTTGTTTTTCATAAAATTCGAGGTGTAAACAAATGAAAGTGGAAAAATATCATATTTTTTCGCAAGGGTCGCTGCACCATAAAACCTGACTAGTACAAACCTATTTTATTTAGACTAGGAGGATCTATGGTAGCTTTGCTGTGATTTCCCGCTCCTCCCGTACCCTTTCTTGATGGCCTTGGTAGGTTGCTTCTTGGTACCGGTCAACGGTTGCTGCTGTTGTTGTGGTTGGCTTTGGCTACGACTCCTATTAACACCGGCACTTGCGGAGGACCAATTTCTCGGTCTTTCACGGACCAATCCCGCGGAGAAACCACCGTGTAATCCTCCACCCATGCCACCGCTTCTCGGCTGGCAAGGTGTGTTTACTGGTGTTGATTCGTCAGAAGTGCTGCTACTACTACTACTGCTACTAGATGAGTCGCTACTTTGATGCTTGGATGTCCCCGCTTCGTTGAATACCACTTGTGAATGGAAATATAGAATTACTCATTACGCAACGCTTTCCAGATGAGGCCGTTCGTTAAACGTCAATAGGAACGGTATTGACAACGGTTGGTGGATGTTTATTGAAGCAAATTTTAAACCTGATAAGCCGGGCGTCAAGCACGCTCCTTGCCTCCTTTCGTTAGGCCTCGGCGGTGTTCCGCTGAATTGTCTAATTCCTGGATCAGTCGCTTCGGACTCCGTCGTAGCCGTCCCGCTTGTCCGGCTTTGATTTCTGGTACTAGAGCTGTCGTAGTGCAGAGGCAGGGGCGGTTGTCGTCTAGCATACTCGTAAGCCCGCATCAGTTCCTCTTGATTCGAGGAACCAGATGTTAGACTGTGGCTGTTATGGGCTACAAGCACAACCCAAAACATATCCGCAAAGAAAAAGAACCAGACTTCGATCGCAAAAGCAAATAAAACTCAAAATACCCAACCCCCGTTGGTAAAATAAGAATATCGTGCTAGACAATTAAAAAGCTTCTAGAAACTCAACCCCTGAGTGATGAAGAAGATAATGTGCCTCGTGTTTTGTTTTAAGTTTACCTTGGCTGTGATAGAGTTCCTCTTTTTCGTTTTTACTCGATGGAGCGTCAAGACTTGACTGTAATTATAAATACGTCACTTGTATAACTGATTTCATTGTGTCACTTGGACTGGAGGTCTACCTTTAACATGTAGGAAGGCTCCCCGTGTCTCAAGCTGAACGTTTTAAATTCTTCTGGAGGGTTCTCGTTGTCGTCTGTCGTAGAATCAGGAAGACGGAATGTAGCGTATGGTGTTATTGCCTCGTCATACTCCACGGATTTTCGTTGCGGTTTGGTTGCTTCAATATCAAAGACAGACGGACAAACCATTTTAAATTTCGCTCGACAACTTTCGGAGGTAAACCAAACCAAGAATACTAAGAGGACCCTTCCAGGCAACTGATGGAAGTCATTCTTTCCCTGGAAAGACCCTAGTAATTGTTGGCTACCTCCATGCATTCAAAAATGGTCCAAATGGAACGAGACAAAATTCAAGCATAAAGGGGCTTCATCGCTTATTTACATCTACTGGTAGAAGGAGAATTTAAAGGCCGGGCTGAGGGGAGATTATTAGTGGGTGCGACTTTTCGAACGGGCGATGAAAAGTAAGAAGGCATATCTCTATTATGACTCTGACTTTGACTTTGGCTTTGGATATGTCGACTCGTTTCGCTCCTTTGCGATTTTTTCTCCAAGTTTGCCATTAATGATGTTGTCGTCGCTACGTCGCTTCGAGATGAAGTCTCACCTAGGACGGACAATACGTATATTAATATTTGAACGACTTCCAGAACTGAACCAGTTATTGTGAAATCTGGTTTTTAGATATGGTTACAGATTCGGAAGTTGGACGCTTTGGAGTGGTACAAACCGAATCTGTGTTAATATAAAAACTAGATAATTTTGGACACCCATTTTCCAACCGGATGATCTGGTTCCCCTACAATGATGCCTCGTGTTCCTCCGCCTTTTGTACATGACTAAGCAAACGACTGCGACTACTCCCGCTATTAGGACGATTCCGGAAGAAGCCATGGACACCAGAGTAGTCGTATCCTCGAAGAATAATGACGTGGCGCTGCCACCTTTGTTTCTCGGATCTTAAATGTTTACAAGTCACCTTCATGAGAGTTCTGAATCAAAATATGTTAGGTTAGCCTACCTCCGACGTTGGGTGAGACTGTCAGGACGTCGTATTCCATGGGTGTAGTTCCTACTTCGTTGTGCGCGACGATCCTCAAGACGTACCACGTATCAGGTGTGAGATTGGACAAAGAGAGGTGGCTTTGATGTTCCGGCGAAACGTGCTTCGTCAAGGTGTTCCAGTGAATTTGTTTATGAGGACGGTACTCAATGGCCAGGTGGGATAATGGGCAGGCACCATTTTGCCAGGCATTTAGGTGAAGAAAGATATGGGTCGCGTTTGCTGATACAAACTCCTCTTTCTTGGGAGCCACGGGAGCTAAAATATTTAAATAGAAGTCATCTGGTGTTGCGAGGTTTGCCTCTTAAAAACTTACCACTTCCTTGGGTTCGAAACGTAACGGTATTGCTTCTCTCCGTTCTTCCTTCCGAGAAAAGGAATAACTGGTATTCTGCACCACATTGTAATTGGTCGACAGTAACGTGGTTTCTTCCCGATACGTGACGATGTCTCCATTCACCATTTGCCGGTTGATATCTGGCCTCGTAACCTCGTACCGGGTGATTTTCCGTTGTTTGTAAGATTTCTATTTGCACCGAACTAGTTGTTGTTGAAATTACTTTAATTTGTATTTGTTTATGCGTGATTGCTACGAGAGACATCGATGCTTTGAGTTTCGTATATATACAAATACTTGTTGATTACCTACTTTTTACTACAAGCCGGTAACTTATTTCATCCACCCCATGAAGATTGTGTACTTGGCACGTGTAATTATTGGCATCAGAGTTGTGAACCTTTTTAATGGTCAGGGTACCGTCGGCCAGAATTTCTATTCTAGTCGTTTCAGTTTTTTCATGCTCTCTGAGAATAATTTATAGGACTTTAGCTTATTAATGGTACATCAGCAAGTACTTCAACTAACGTGTATTTCCATTTTCTCTTGATGGGTTCAACTCCCACAGCGACGCAAGGCATGCTGGCTGGGTCACCAGCGATGGCTTTGATCTCTTCGCCGAAATTAATAATTCTTGCTGGAACTATTATTTAACCAATTAGATGTAATTTAGGGATTCGTAGAGTTAAATTTCGAACCTCTACGGGTTGTTGTTTGCGAAACCACTCTAGTTGTTTTACTCTCCCCTCTACTTGTGAACGTTGTCACCCAAAACTCATGCCTAGAGTTTTCTCGTAATCCCAGAACTTTGTACTGGAGTTGGTTTGGGTTGATCGGAATCATTGTAGCATTCTATATAACGAAATATTTAATTATAGCTAACTTACAGAAATATTCGCAAATACTGAGATGTTTACCTTAACAGCATTGGCAGAACCTCTCCAGTACAGAGCGTACTTAGTAATTATTCCATTTGGATTTTTCGGTTTTTTCCAAAGTATAAGTACCGAATCTGCAGCCATTACAACGGCCTTGATGTCTGTCGGTGGTCCGGGTACTGAAGTTGCGCGTGTGAAAATAATATTAGATAAGTAATATTATGATTCGACTGAAATATGCGTACCATCTTCCAATGTTTTACAGTAGACAGGTTCGCTAGCGATTCCCTCTCCCTTCTGATTGTAGGCGCTAACCCTAATCGTATAGTTAGTAAATTTTAAAAGGTTTCCCAACTGTATTTCCTGCGGTGTGACCAGTTTCTCGAGATGGTCTTGATGACCTAAAATTTATTTTGAAATTAGGACTATTAAACGTACGATATAGTTAAGAAACATACTGTCTTCTTCGCTGTCGGTTATCTTGTAAGTCACCTTGTAGCCTTGAAGATTACCATGAATCGAAATTCGCGGTGGTGGTTCCCAAGAAACTTGAATTCCTTGCGAAGAAAATGGCGAGCATCGAATTTCTTGAGGCGGTTGACTCGGTACTGAAATGGACAGTCAGATTAGTCACGTTGAAGCGCGAGTGTAGAGAAGGCCTCACGTACCATCCTCCATTGTTCGCACTATGATCTCATCCGATCTCGGACCAGCACCCATTGAATTGTAGGCCTGCACCAGTATGCTGTACCTGGTGAACTTCTGCAGTGGCGTGAGCGTTACTTCTTCGACTTTGTCCGAATTCAGCTCGAGCGTCTTATACAAATACGGGTCTTCAGACTCGTAGACCTTGTAGCCAATGTAGTATCCCCTGATGGGTCCATTCCAGAGATCATCTTCTGGAGGCTGCAATGGACAAAGGTAAAACCGAAAGAAATAAGACGAATGTTAGACTGAAGTTGATCTCTCATTTACCGAAACATATACCTTATTAAAAATAACGTACTTTCCATGTGACCCTGATTGACTGCGAGTCCATCGGTTCTCCTTCGACGCTTAATGGTGGACCACCCGGAACTGTAACCGCAAAGAATCAACTACTTTCGTTAATGAAGATTTTATTCATTACCTTCTTCGGAGGTGGTAACCGCGACCTGTTCGCTCGATTCGCCAACACCTACGATGTTTTCGGCTTGTACGTAACACGAATACGTTCTTGCTGGTCGTAAGCCACGGATGACTGCCGTGGTTTCATCGCTGGACACGGACGCGTTGACCGGTTTCTCCAGGGGGCTCGTCTTGCAAGAGATTATGAACTTCGTTATGGCACTGTTTCCGTTATAAGGCAGGGACCAAGTCAATTTGGCAGACCGACTCTTTTGTTCTAGGAGTCTAACTTCTCTTGGTGGTTCAGGAGGTTCTAGAAAGATAGGCGTTAGGAAAATTAACACTGACAATGGATGATATGGTTTCACGGAAGGTGATGAATTTTACCTCGTACGATGAGCCGAATATTGTGGTCATCTCGACCAAAGGCATTTGACGCAAGGCACGTGAAAAGAACCGAGTCTCTTCTCTCGGCTGATAAGATTACTACTTCCGAAGACATTCTCTTGTTACCAACAATTTCTTTGAGCTCGTATCTGAATAGACAAGAGTTTATACTTTCAAAAGCACTTGCCCGTTATTGGCTACCTTACCGAGCATCTTCTGTGGGATTGAGTGGTTGTTTATCAACATTCCAGACGATTGTCATGGGGTGGTCTCCAATGGCTTCGCATCTCAGGAGGACTCGTTCTCCTTTATGGACCGTCTCGCTTCTGAACTTGGTTTCAAAACGTGGTGGGACTTAACGTGAACATACACCATACATACGCCTATAGCAGTAAACAGCGACTGCGACGCGTGAGCCAATGGAAAGTCTTATTCGAGTCTAACCACGACCAAGGAGCCAATTATTTTTCAAGATTAGATTAAACTTTCTAACTTAAGGAAACAATAGCCAATGAATTTGAATTTAAGCGTGAAAATTTCTTCCAACTGAGACTAATTTGGCTTGTCCTCAACATTATTGCATAATTTAATTCGGCTCCTTCATCACTTTATTGGCCCAAATCAAAACCTCTCTTTCGAGCGTTCTAACGTTTCTTAGTTTCGTTCCATAGCTTAAAGCGTAAGTTGCTTCGTGTCTTATCTATTTTTGAATGATTGTTCTTGAATTTGGACTAATAATTCAGACCATTTCCATGCCCATTTTGAACAATATATCGATATTCGCAAAATATCAACCGAATTTTAAGAATTAAAGTTAATATCTTCGAAAACGTACGTACCATGAACAGTCAGATAAATGACTTTACTCAGTCCGGACCCGATCTTGTTGTTGGATTGACAAAGATAGTATCCTCCGTCCATTTCCAAAGCGTTTTTAATAAAAAGTGAACCGTTTGAATGGACTTCGTAGTGAGGACCACTCGCGATCGACGTGTAAAGTCTAGGATTACCGGCTTCGAGAGGAAAGAATAAAAAAAAACATTTTATTTTATTGATACCTGAAGGCAATTTAAGTTTGGGATTACCGGAGCCTCTCTCCCACGTCATAACGGGAGTGGGAAATCCTTTGGCCAAACAGTCGACGCGGACAGTGTGTCCGGAAACGACTGACGTATCACGAGGTTCCACTTCCCATTTAGGAGGAACTGTTACGGAAGTGAAAGATTTAGTGAAAGAATCCAACTCGTAAGTAACGCCTTATGGGCGTGTCAGCTAAACCTTTCGAAGCGTTAAAGTTATTCATAGAGGCCGACAAATTTCGCTTTGAACAAATGTCAATTAGCATAAAAAAACTAAGAGGCAACTTTAGAACCTCGTTACGCTGGCTAAACAAAAGGAATCGAGAATAGCGTTACGCGGATCAATATGTCCTATGTCATTTGTAGCTGAATATATTGTTATTTTTATCGAGGAGCGGGATAAATTAGCTTAATCGGGCTAGGGAAATAAACTCGGTACGTACCATTGACTACTAGCAATGCCGTATGAGATACGGCAGCTGCCGCATTACTAACTGTACAGGTGTAATTTCCGTTGTGATTGGGGTTTATGCTCGGAAAGGTCAAATCGCTCGAAAAATCGTCATCGCGGTTGACCACTCCTAGATCTGGTTGTATTGAGCGTCCATTTTTAGTCCATCGATATAAAAACGGCGGATCGCCTTGAATAATTGTGCAGACTAAACGGGCGCGCATTCCTTCTTGAAGATTTCGCGGGAAGTGAAAAGGTTCGATGATTGGTTTGACTGACAAATAAAAAGGGAAAAGAGGATTGAGTTAAATGGCAAAAAGTAATAATAAAACTTGAAATTTAAGCTATTACTAATTATTTGGTACAAAATTCAGACATATGGTTTTTTTTTTTTTGAGAATATTTAACAATCCTTATCCTAGCTACTGACTAACTAACCAGAATAAAAGTGAAAAGAAAACAATTGTTGGAAATAGTTTACCCATAACGCGAATCCTGACAGTTCCACTGGCGCTTTGTCCTTGTTTGTTCTTGGCTCTGCAAGTGTATGGTCCGTCGTCGACGCCCTTTTGCACGTCTTGTATGACGAGGGTCCCGTTTTGGAAAACTTCCTGTCGTCGGTTAGTCGGAAGCCCGCTTCCGCCCGTCGACCAAGCGATGGATTCAATGGGATATCCCGCTACCGGACACCTCAGCACCAGTGTTTCTCCCGCTACGGCGGAAACGTCTTTCATAGGACGGATATAAGGCAACCCGAACACGTTCAACCCCGTGACGTGCGTCACGGTTCCCGCGTCGTTTGACGCAACGCAACCGTACTGACCACCGTCTTCCACGCGCAATGACGTAAAATTGACGTAACTGACTACTTGGTCGCGCGACGTGATATAGTCACCCACACGAAAATTTTGATTTTCACCTAATGGAACACCGTCTAATGTCCACGTGATTTGAGGCGTTGGGGTACCTGAAGCCACGCACTTTAACGAATGAAAATGTCCCGGTTGAAGCGTCTGTTCGCTAAAAATGTAATGAAACACCGGGCCCGCTTCTGCATCGCATTTGAAATTCAGAGATCCAGACGACCGAAAATAAAAAATTTATATTTTTCAGTTTTTTTTTTGGTTTGATACCATAGACTTATCGTAAATTTATGATCATAAGAACGCGTGGACGGTGGTTACAATAAAGCGATGAACAAGAAGAAATAATTTCAGGAAGTTTAACTCTTGTAGTTACGATATTTTTCTTCTAAAGACCGTTGTAACGGATGTAAAATATCGTATTGCTATTACCGGAAACAAAGCGAACTAGAGCAGCGAGAAAGGGAATAATGGAAGCTTCTCAAACGAACCCTTAGAAACAATCGCGAATAAGAAAGATCACCCATGGGAAGTATTAAACTTTGCTCTGAGGAAAAACATTGAGAAGTTTCTTCCGGTATTAAATCGGGGCCCATACAATAAACCATCGCTCAATATTAAATATTTCAAATACTTTAGTTCCCTATATCAACCTCTTTTCCTGTTTTTAAAAAAGGAAACCCATGGCCGGGGGAAATTGGGAATAAAGAGAAGGAAAGTGAGAGACATAATCAAGAACTTGCACAGTTTTATCAATTGATAATATTGAAGTATTGCGATGTTATTGGGATAATTAGGCTTATTCCCGTTTGGGTTAATGTTAGTGCTCTTCAAAATGAGCCAACTTATGTCAAAATTAGACCAAAACTTAGGAAATTATTTTTCGTATAATAAACACGCCCTGTTATCTGAGATTATCTATTTTTTGTGACCACTAATTATTATTATAAATTAAAGATAACCTTTTGATATTAGGTGTATTGCCTAATTCTAACTATACCTAGTTTTAAATTACCAATGTAAAGACCTTATCACTTCAAATTAAATTTTAACATTAGTTCTTGTTCGATCCTATGAAAACTCAAAAAGGCGAGAAACTGAAATTCCTGACACAATAAAAATGTTATCCACGCTCCAACCTTTATCTTTTCAACAAAATAAAAGTCGTGATTTATTAAAAAAATAAAAGAAAGAAAAACTAGAAGAAAAACTAAAACTCATTGGGGAAAAGGGGTTTAGTTTCCACTTTTCAAATTCTCGGACTATTTCTGTTCGTACGTGTTTTTACGTAACGTATAACGCCACCGTATCTTTACCTTTAGCGCAAGTTAGGAAAGGATATAGCTATAGGAAAAAGGAATTTAGACGTTTTGTAAAGACGCTGGATGATAGCTAGGAAAACCTTCTCTCGCTCCTCCATTTATTCTTTCTTTTCTACCAAGGGATTCTGGGAAGATGAGGATCATATCCCCTTAGAAAACAAAAACACGGAAAGAAAGAAATTCGGTATAAAAAATAAAGAGAAACAAGGTGGTATAGATACATTTCAAATTCTATGAAGCTTAAACACCTGTTCGATAAGATTATTTCGATTAAAACTGGCTTAGAATTTTCTTTTTACCTTTAATAAAACAGAACTTTCTGTCCTTGTTGGTTCAATATGTTGGTTAATTACTACTAGATTTCAAATTCCGTGAAAAAGCTACGAAAGATTTTTGCTGCTACCACGTGAAACCAAACGTCACGCGATACTCCTAAACTAATTTAATCCACTTAGATTATTTTCACTTCGTGCACTTTCAACTTAATAAACCCGAAAACCTTAGCATATCCATGATTTAAAAGTTCTTTGGGGGCTCGCGTGATCTTAGTCTTATACATTAGCCATTTGGTAGAGTCAAGGATTACCTTTTTCGAAGCGTATGGCCCCAGTTTTCGACCCCTAAAAAAGAACTAAGGCAAACCGAATAGAAAAGATACGGGGGGACCCAGAAACGATGGAAAGGTTAGATGAGCCCGAATAAAAATAGAGAGAGAGAGAAAAAAAAACAAAGAGTCAGTCATCAGCTTCTGTCGGTAATAAGAAAGGCCCTTTGACGGACGATGACGCCGAAAGATTTTCCTAACCTTTTCTCCTTGGGATATTCAAGGGATTTCACGAAAGAGACCTCTATCTCCTCCACCAATGCATGGCTGGCCATTCAATGGCCAACATTCAGAATGACTTTAGGGAAACAGGCGAGCAGTGTTCATGATATATTTTACTGATATGGCTTTTAAGAAACAGCGGATGGAGCTAAGGAGGGAATCCATGAGAGAGGGCTATGGTGTTCACTGTGTAGTGTGTACATAAATTTGTGTACTTAAGAATTATAGTTTGGTGGTTGGTCAAAATACAAGTTAAAAAATGGGAGGTTTTGGAAATATTAGGGTACCAATATCTGGATCCCATTTTTGCACAATTTTGAATTGTTGTAGCCTACCCTTTGAAGTCCCCTGGTTCATCCCCACTTCTCTGAAGTCAAACAATACCACGGATAACCTATCACCAATAGATTTTGGGACACGGCACTGCGGGATAAGGGATTTTAACGTCCTTTCTCGGTCCATATAGACGAAAAGGATTTAGGCAGAAGGCGAAAGTGCATGGGAACTGGGACCCGAACCCACGCCCTTGTCCTATAAGAGGGTATACAGACCGGGCTATAACGTCTGAATTACGACACCAAACGCGCCAACCCGCTAGTTATTAGCGCTTAAGCTTTTCGCCTTCCAAATCTAGGCATCTGAGAAAGTGCCAGGGCTATAGAAATGGCTCGTTAGCGAAGACGCCTCTTACGTACGTCCCCTTTGACGGGATTTTGGGTACCCTTTACCATATAGACCTCTTCTTATAGCTCTTTTTTTTCCTTCTCATTCTTATGGGAGGTTCATGAGACCAAGTCGAATACAGTAAAAAATAGCCCCGTTTTATCTTTAGTAATAAAGCTACGCGTTGAAGCTGAATTAGATCTTTATCGTCAAAATCGGGGTAAAAATAACGAAATTACGAACTGATTGAGAAATTTTATTTTATAAATTTTTTTGAAGTTTAACCGAAATTATTTAAAACCTCGTAATTTATTTATAATACGATTTTTGCGTTATTTATTTCATTTAAAAGCTCTGATTAAACTACACGTGATTCCCTAAAAATATAAACACCTTGACGCTAAACCAGACTTTCAAAAATTAAATCAAACTTGCACCCGTATATTTCTCAATTCACAATCTTAAGATGAACAAGACTGTGATCCTCTTAGACCATTCTTTCTTTATTACGGGGCAACTTTCTTAGATCCGTCCCGCCAATACTAGAGTGCTCCATCCCGTTGCGAAGCAAGCCGCATCTAGGGAGAAATATCGAAGCCCCATGCTCGAGAAAAGGGGCTTTCTTTACCAGAATTCTTTTTTTTTACGATCCTAGAGGCAACTTCTCAAAGTTGAGCTCATTTGGAAGGAAAATAGAGATCGGGAAAAAGCTTATTAAAGGCCCTGAGAAGTTTCTACCCTTTTTTTTTTCTTCTCTCTTTCGTCTGCGCTTTAGGCGGCCCGAAAGAAGGTTTTAATAGGGGCAAGGGCTAGGGAAAAAAATCCCCCGCTCTTTTAGTCCAAGAGGGCGAAAGGCCAGAGATGAAAGTACAAAATCAATAGACACCAAAACTGACTTAATATATGAACTATCGGGGAATTTAACGCAAAAACTTGGTAACTCGTTTTTCTTTTTACCAAGATGGAATTTGTTATTGTTATTAATTCAGAAGTCCATTAAACAGAGGTAAAAGAGTTCATATTAAAAGCAAGGACCATTTTAAAGACCTTCTCAGATGAGTGAACTTGAGTTGAGTAAACTAGTTACAACTTTTTTACTCAAGAGGAATCACTAAATTTAAAATTGATCACTCATCAGTTTTTGTAGACTCAATTTTTTGACCCATCTAGTTGTGTCAAAAGTTGTATTCTCTGGAAAGGCCTTTAGTCAGCACTTGTAATGAACTTTATAGGCAACTATAATTCCAGTAATATGATAGTTATTAAGACTATATTCCGAGCAAAACTCAAGTTCGCGTCACAAGTCATGACACTGTTCTTCAGGTACACTTTCCGTTATTTAAATTTGTCTTTGGATTTAGTCCCTTATCTACTCACCAATTTCCATGATAGTGCTTGATTTAAAACCTTAATAAGTATCTTAAAAGCTTTCAGCATCGTGAGAGGATTTCTCTAAATTCATCTGACAACATTATCCAATTACCGCATGTTTGAGGAATTGTTAAGTTACCACGTTTTTTCATTCGGGTACAGGGTGAGAAAAAGTACCCCACATATTTTTGGCTCGTTCATACCATACCATAACATACTTTATATAGTTTGAAGCGTAAAAAATCCCTCGAAAAGGATTTTTCCTCCCGCATTTTTATCCCCTTTGGTTTTTCCTTAAGAGCTCAAAGGAGGTTTTTTTTTTCTAGCCGTAAAAACTGGCGTCGCTCTTAAAGCCTTAACTCTTTCTTAGCTAACACACCGACCTAGGATAAAAGTATTACGAGCCCCAAACTTAGTATAGCATTGAAACATTTTCTGTCTCCCCTTTTTTTGGACGTGCAAGTGCAAGGAGTACCAGGGGAAAGAAATGGTACTTTGAAAAAAACAACAGAATTCTGAGGTATAAAAAACAAAATACAGAAATTTCAGATTTTCGCATCCATAAATGTATATCTAAGTTTAGATTTTATTATTATAGTGCTTTTAGAAGTGCATTTCTCGAAGTAAAACATTACACATATTCTCTGATTCAAATTGTATCCCATTTCTTCGAGGATTGCAAAATCAATCGCAACGAAAATGTATGTCGTTCTCAAACAGTCTTGTTGAGTTCAAAAAATGTTCGCCTTTCTCAAAGAAAATGCTTGGCAATCTCAAAAAATGCCTACCCTTCTCAACTAACATCCAACCTTCTAAAAATGCACCTTGTCCTACTCAAAAACATCCTGTTCTTCTCAAAAACGTCTTGGCCTTATCAAAAACCTCTCAACCTTATCAAACTTCATCCACAAGTCATCACTTACTATTAATTTAATCAAATAATTTTGATGTTTATTTTGGTCTAAGCTTGAAAATATTGTATTTACTTTAACTACCAGACTTCAGCCTAAAAAGCCTCGAATGATGGGGCAAAACTGTTGGATGCCATTCCCATTGGCTAAAAGGGTTAGTGGATAGTCGAAATAACTTCGGGAGAGAGAAAAAAAATTGCGCTTATCGTAAAATAATAAGGCTAAAAGCCCAAAACATAAATAATTCTGGCTAGTAAATACGTTTTACGCGTTCTCCACAAACTGTCCAAAATAAAATTGGGTTCCCTAAACCCTCTGGCACTGCGGCGGTGGTGGTCTAACATCTAGGCTAAAACCGGATTAAACTGTACTGCGCGATCTGATTAGGAAAACACAGTACCGTTCGTCTAGCTCAGTTCAAACCCAAAACATCGTAAGTGGTAAAACTGAATGAATTCGATTCATATTGAATTCAGAAAATTGAAAAAGATGCTTAAAGGGTTGAGTTGTGAAACTATCAATTGTCAAGCTGATTTTCTGAAAATTCATACTGAAGGTATTATTTTCAAAAGGGAGAAAGGGGTGAGACGGAACTTCCGGTTCAGGAGGGTCACCTGGAGCTATTTACCCCCCCCCCCCCCCGACCTTTGAAAATGGTCTATTAAGGAAAGTTTTGAAACAAAATTCACCTAAGAGTTACGTCATTTTAGCATCCGGTAAATCAAACAACAACAACAAAGTAAATATCTAGTTTCGGAAATAGGGTATTAAGGCTAACATCCGAGCAGTAATGGCTAAATCTTTTCTTCTTCTCGAGAGAGAGAACGAAATTAAATATTTATCAGAACTTGCACCAGGTTAATAGAAAGGAGTAAAATTTTCATTCAGACCTCCTAAAACGAGCTGACCAGTGGCCTGCGCGCTCTCGAAGTCGTTGCTGACTAAACATTGATACATTCCTCCATCCTCGCGCACCACCCGTTCAAAGTTTAAATTGACCCAGGTCAAAAGTCGTACGCGGTCACCATCCACGATAAGGGGTTTGCCATCCTTTAACCAGGACACGCTGTTGACCGGGTGACCGCTGTATGAACAGTTGAATGTTGCCGATTTGCCAACGTCAATTGATTGTTGTTGCGGTGACATGCGAGCCGTTAAATGAGCTAGAAATGAAACGACCGGTTTTAATCAGAGGTTATGGAATAAATTAAGGTATTTACCATTAACGGTCAGGACAATTTCTTGTCGCTCTTCACCGGCGCTGTTACTGACCACGCAGACGTATTTACCGCTATCTTCTACGTTGACTGTTCTGTATAGCAGCGAACCGCTTAGCTGTTTTATACGGGGCTCCAAATACAGCGGTATTAGATGGGTACCATTACGTCTCGCGTAGCGATACCAACTGCGAAAAAAATAAAATATTTTTAATTTTAGAAACGGGTTTAGAAAAACAAATTTGAATCTTAATGTTTTACTCTTTCTTAATTATGATAACACTTTTAATTTATGCGTTTAATTAAATCCCAAGACCAAATTCAACTGAATAATTGCTAATTTATGAACATGTGTTGTTAACGAGTTTTTAAAACTGTCCAAAACACTCTAGTTCAATTACCCTCTCGTACACTGACGCCAATTAAGAAATCCTTTTTAACTTCACCGCGTAGAAATCATCATATAACTTATGACAATAAAGCAAGTCTGAAAATTCGAAACGTTTAAAAACTAATCACTTTTCTGTTTTGATACCCTGTCAAATAATTTTTTGATTAAATTCTCTTATCCGAAATTAAAAAAGCAGCGGAAGAAACCAAATGGCCGGAATTACCGTCTATATCTAAAGTAAAAACAAAGAGGAAGAGGTCGTTTGGTATGACCTAAGATTGTATTGAGTAAACTAACGTATCTAGTCTAGAAAATCAGACTTAATTCGTGAGATAGAAACTGCGAGTCTGTTTTGCGAGCTGAATACAAAATGACGAATCGTGGTGGAAGTACAATGCAATTTGTACGGACGCGCTATAGCGCCTCTATACCCAAAAGGGTCAAAAGGCGCGCAACCCGCTAATCTAATAGGGGACCTTTTTCTTTATGGTCCGAGCAATTTTATCCCCCCGCCTTCCCTTGCCTCCCTTATAACAAACTTAAACAAGTAGTTACGTTGAATTAGAGCTTCATCCCTTAACTTCGTCTATTTGGCTCTGTCGAATGCCAGGAAATGATAAACGTTACCCTTGGTTTCGGGATGTATTGAAGTCAGTATTTAGAAGTGTGGTGCTATCATAAGTATTGCAATTCCTATCGTTCGAATTAAGCCTTTGACAGGCCCTCGCAAGGAATGGCTTCACAGGACAATTTCACCTACGTCACCACTCCATGCACGATTACCTCTCGGTAATCAGTGAAAAACTTCTAGTGATGGATGTCTGCCCTATTCGAAGCAATAGCATGAAGTAAGAACTAAAGTTCTTCTTAGCAACCAATTACGATCGTCCTTGGCAGAAAGGGGTGGAGCTGGCCATCTCCTTTGCTCGAGGCTCTTTTGTCTTCTGATAAATTGCTATTACCAGACTTTGGTGGGTGTTTGCTTCTAACCCTTGTTAAAAATCTAATATAGATTATAGAAAGAGGAAATATTCTTGTTTCGGAACTTTAAGACTTCTCGCGCGTGCCTTGTAAAACTAAACCAAAACACGACGGGCGACTACTATAGCTAAATCAATGTGGGAATCGAACTGCACTCCAAACTTACGAACTATATATTTATTAAGGGCGGGAAACTTCATTGTTTCATCTACGTACGTCATACTCGTGTGAAGTTACTAGCGCGTGAGGCCCCGAGTGGGCCTAGTTGCTTATAAAAGTCTCGAGATTGGACCAAAATTCCAAGTGAATTTGGAACGTACTAATAAGGTTTGCAAGAAGGAATAAACTTGATATAATAATTAATATAGAATGTCTAATAAGTTTAGTATCGCTTTGATGTAATTTACTTCATCCAGAAAGAATTATAGCTATGAATAGTTGAACCTATCAATTTTCAAAATTCAAAGGTTCGGTCGTAACCAGAACCAAAAGAAAACTTGCGGACCATCCTTTGATGTCTGTTTATTAATTCCACGCATTCTATACGCATCTAATGCCGCGGCAATTTTGCGTAGGTATACTAGGCTTAGAGATAGGATATATTTAAATACACTAGGAGACGTATTAGGTCTGTTTTAAGCCTTGGCCAACCGCTCTCGTCTCTCTCCATCTTTGATCGACCCGGTAGCTGCCCGCTGGAACCTTACGTTCATCTTTATGGGGTCTGACATTTTATTGACATCTTCAATATATTGTAGAAAACGGAAAATAAAGAGAGACCAGTTTCCTTCGCGGTCAATAAAAATCAAGTTTTCCATTTTAGAAATGAAGGCCGGGGTTCCGCGTGGAGCGTGCACAAAGAAGATGTAATGTTTGAAATAGAAAAAAACAAATTTTTAAAAGTGTTCGAGAGAACACTGTCTGCTTTCCCTTAATTTTTTTCTAAGGTTCAAACAAGACTGTATGTATTATCCCTCCCTTGTAATTTCTCTTTGCTCTGTCTGCCTCTTTCCCTTCCTTCTCCATCTTTGGGAAAACAGACGACCCTTTTGCTCCCCAGCTTCTTTTTTTTCTCCTTTATCTTCTATCAGAGATGAAATTATTTTTCTCAATATTTGTTAGCGGTTTTTTTTCCACCCCAACGGTGGCCGTGAAAAATATATATATTTTCACAAAGCACGATTTTCCTTTATGGCTCTATGAAAGAAATTTTTTATTTCTAAAAGACTAACTTCTTCTATAGATTAGTTTTTTTCTTATCGAGGTTAGGTCTCATTAAAAATTTATAGTGCTGTATGTTAGACAAAGAAATTATTATTTTTTTTTTTTTTTGAAGTAAAAGTTACTTTAAAATATCAAAATTCCGCCTTATATTAAACTATCTCTTGTTTTAGTGTTTGCAATGATGCCTAAAGTTGTTCTTAGCCACGCTAATTACTTAAAATTCACTTATAAGATTGGTTTTTGTGCGTTTTCGAGTCCAAGTTAGCTTTTGACCAAAGTTTCTTAAATATGGACAGATGAAAAGTAATAAATAAATAAATATTAGAAGCTCGTGGGGGTGTAGAAAAACGCGGGAAATGGCACGTGGAAGATGGCGGGGAAAATAGGGCGAGTTCAATTCTTCAAACAGTCAGGACATGGATGGCACCATATATCTACAACTCTAAGCAGGTCATCATCATCATTTTCACTTTGTTAAAGATCTCTTGGCGTAAGATCTCTCGCAGTTCGTTCCCCCAAAATCTTCCCGGTTTCTACTAGCTTTTTCACGACTACTTTTCTTCTTTCAAAAATCACAATTTTTGAATGCATATCCCATATTCCAAAAAAGACCAAAACGGAAAAGGCGCGCGAAAAAAAAAAGAATATGAGATTGTATGAGTACGACAGTGGGACGTGGTGGTTCAGCTTCTGAAGAAGAATGAATGTTGGCCAAAGTAAAAAAAGCTGTATTTTTTTTTAACAAAAACTTTGAGAAAAAGAAAAGAATGGTATATAGAAGGCAGGGGAAAGTAGAGGAAAGTGGAATCCGACATCTACTTGATGGTGAAAGGAAGCGAGATTTGGCATAGTGTGTCTCTGTACTTCTTTTTACTCATTCTAGAAATGTTTAGAGATAAGACGATGTAACTACCTAAGCCTTGGTTAATGTTAAATGTCATAAGAAAAATATGTTAATTGCGCGTGCGCGTGCGCAAGAACTAGTTGAATTTAAAATGAAGAAATAACTGACATGGTGAGGGATCTATGACTATTATTGACGGTCAACGCATTTCACTTTGATTACACTTGCCAAAGTATATAAAAAAAATTGCAGTTATTGCAGCAGAGAGAAAAGGTTAACGCGGAAACCTTTAACAAAGTTCTCATCGAAAATAGACACTGTAAAACGTTCCTAAAATTTTGAAAGAGCAATACGCGTCACTGTCTATGTAATAAGTCATCTTAATATAAAAATATTTAAAGTTTTATAAAGGTTACGACATTCTTGCATTAAATTTCTCATCGCCATGGCGATGTTCTCGACCGAGGAACCGGGAAAATGGGCACGAGAAAGCGCGGGAAAAAATGGTATGGCGGGAAAAGGAGGAAACGAGAATGCAGCACGTGGCTTTCTAGAGAGAGAGAGTGAGGGGGGAGGGGGTTAGAGCTGTTGTAAAAAGGGGACCCAATGTTTGCAGGAGGATCAAGAGGGCCCGCGAAAGCATTTGTTATTTGAAAAATTGATTGAACGTCTGACGTCCGTCCGGTTTTGGAAAGTGCAAGAAGCGAGAGAGAGAGAGAGAGGTGCGGGTGACGTGGGAGGATGGCAAAAGTGAAAGAGACAACGGGAACTGTCGGGATGAAGGCAAGCGTGCAATAGGAAATGGGCAAATGGCCATACAGTGCCAACGCCCGGAGGAAGAGTGCGTGTCAGTGAGAAGTCCACGCTTATAACCTAAACAAGAAGCGTATCTTTTAGAGTTCGCGGTGTTTAGCGCCCTTGTACTATATCCTCCTACTTTGCCTTAAATATATGAGATGCTTGAGAAGTTTCAAGGCTGCTCTCCGTATGGAGTTGATAATATTCCATGATGAATAGCTATAGGCCTACGTTGAAGGATTTCATTAAAAGATCTTTTTCTAATTCTGGAAAATGGCGGCAAGAAATTTAAGGAAAATTTTACTTGCTCCATAACGCCCCTATACGTTTAGATGTACTCTGTTTACTTTTATATCCCGATATATTTTGAAAACAAGAGTAGAAAAGTAGCCAAAACATTCTGATGGCAAAACATCTTCGCATTTTATTTTTTTAGAACTAGAATCTTTCCTTTTGCTAGAATACTATGAAATGGTAACAAAACAAGGTGGAGTCACGTACAACTATCTCATCTTGAAAGCTTACTTTAAGATGGGCAGGGTGGATGATTCTCCCCCTAACATAATGTAAAGGAAAACGTTTTGACATTGACGTATCGGATGTTCAATGCCTCGAGTAGCACCAAATTAACCGAAAAGTAAACAGTCCCAACAACCCGTTCTTCCCCCTATTATTCCCTCATCCTGCTCTTGAGCTTCTTTTTTCTCTTCTCTTAAAAATTCTCCTCATTCTCATCTCCATTCTATCCGGATGAAAGTTTTCGATTAACGACTCTAGCGAGAAGTTTGGGGAGGGAACTTTTTCTCGGCTAGTTTCCGATCTCCGTCTTTTGCCGTCTCGCTTCGTAGCACGACACCACCGCAACCGGTAATGCCCCTAATAAGTTACGACGAAATGTCGTCAATGAATTAAAATTCCAACCAATCTCATTCGTAACACCAGAACCAGGCAAGCTATCCTTTATTTAAAGAGCCAGGCAAAGCTATCTAAATACTCTACTTTTTTTTATAAGCCGACTTTTAGGGGCAAAATGGCCCATGTTATTCCTATGGCCCCTGTAGAAATGTTTACACTGCCAAATTTTTCTGCTCAGGGTGAAGCTACCCACCAGGGTAATGGTAATCTTATGGAACAATGTTGCGAATTTTAATTATTTATATCTTTGTTAATTCTGGTCTGATTTTAGCCTAATTTGTTTTAATTCGTAGATATGAATCGGTTATATCTATATTAGTAAAAAATTTAAATAATTTTGGTAATTAAGTATGAAATATTTTAAAGAGACATAGTAAAAATATTTTTTTTCGAAGCGACCTTTCTGGAAATGAAGCAACTCCATAGACATTTTAAGTTTAACCGAGTATAACGATATAATTATCTCACTGAAAGCTCCAAATTTTTGCAGCTCATTTTTATTTATGTTCGAAAGTTTCTCGTGTATCTCCTAAGGTAGCTCTTGTGTTTTACGCGGTTTGAAAAATTTAAATATTTGAAATAAATGTAGGTGCGTAAGTGATCTCTGAAAGTTTAGAAAACGCGGTAAAAGGGGTTTTTGTTTGGAGGGAGGGGGGTGAGGGGATCGGTACTCGGTAGAAAATCCAATTGGATTCCCAATACAGTACGTGTTCGAAAGTTTTCTCTCCTATTTTGTAACGTTGTTAGGGTTAGGAGGATTGGAAGCCTGCAGGAGGAGAAGTGAGACGGTCGTATTCTACAGAAGTTCCCCGGAGAGAGGCGCTAGTTGGATAGCGACGTGACGCTCCCTTTTAGCTCCGATCACGAGCTTTCGAAGCCTTTGCCTAATATTATCGAGCCGTTTCTAGCCTTCTCTCTTAGCTCTAATTTGACATTCAAAGGCCACTGCTGCCGCCGCCGCCGCCTCGAGATGCCATTCAGACAAATAATAACGCCTAGGAACTCAAAACTCGCAAACTTCTTAGATATTTTCGCTAACTATTATCCCAAATATGAATACTTGCATATGAAAGCAAATACCAATTAAATAAACAATGATGGGTGACGAGCTATTATCTGCAAGATAGCGGAATGAAGTCATCATAATTAATAAATTTAGAAAGAAAACAATGTAGATATCTATTCTCCATTTTTCCAAACTTATTTCCTAACCATTTTGGACGAAATGGTAAATAATTTGTCTATGAAACTCTGCTTTTTCAAAAACGGAAGAGCTGGAAGCGGCAAACTACAGCTAACGAAAACAAAGAAAACAAGATCTCCTTTTCGGAAGAAGGAAGTATGCTAATTGGCACGAGAAACTTTGGAATTTCTATTGGGTAACCTTTGACCCTTTAACTTTCCCCTTCGTTTTATTGACGTGTTGTCTGTTAGCTGCATGAAAAGCAATCCCCTAAGCCAATGATTATCGCGCGAAATCTGTTTATTCTATTTTGCAGTCAAATTGTTGAAAGTTAAAGTTAGTCTTGAGTATATGGTATTCCATAGAGAGATTATAGGCTGAAAATAAAGTTAACCTTTGAGCTCCGCAACAAATGAACTTTATTTTCCTTTTAAAGAAAGGCTTATCCATCCTAGATGTTTCAGTTTTTACTTTGAAAGAGAATATTGGAGCAGACTGCTTGAAAGATAAGGCCTAAAACTCCGGTAAATTAACTTTATTGATCATATATGTTCTTTCGAATTAAAAATTAAAATTCTAGCATGGAAATTTCTTAAAAGCATAGTAAGAATTCAGAGTTGAAATCAATATAATAATTTATTTACAATCATAAATAACTTACCTATATCTTGGCAATGGTAATCCTTGAGCAGCGCACGGGATCTCCAAAGATTCTCCTTCAAAAGCTGAGAAAGAGGTTCGATGATCGGTAAATCTTGGAGGAACTGTTCCGCTAGAATCTGGAGAAGGAAAAAAAAGAATCGAATAAGTCTTGCTTTTCTTCATTTTATAACCGAAAACCGTCTTCCAAAGCTATAATAGAAGATCTGAAAATAAAATGGGCAAGCGCCGCCAGGGAAATGTGGCTAGCCTCTCCCAAAAAAAAATAAATAAAAAGAAATCCTTACCAAAATCCTACTTTTTTGGAGCTTATATTTAAAATAATGTCGGATCTGTAAATGAATTTAGTCATTTTTCTCATGAAAATTGAATCGTTGGATGGGTATAACCTAAATTGTAGCATATATTTTTCTTTAAGAAAACATTTTTGGGATATTTAAGCAAATTCTCAAAGGCCCGAGCAATCGCTGATCCGAAAAGTTTTCTATGCGTATAAAGAAATGGAAAAATGGTTGGCTCACACTTTATCCAAAATAAATGGTTTTTAAAACGAAATACAGATCTAGAAGAGATTTTGAATCTGATAGGTTTTCGAATATCCCAGTCCCCGCCACACGCGTACACTCGAAATGAATTATGGGTAGTCTGAGGAAAAATGTTGGCTCTCGCGTTCCCTCGAACGTTTTATAAATTAATTTTACGATATCTTCGAAGCAAAATGGATTTATCTCGTGAAATAATACAGCTTCCTTAGTTGCAATGTTTTTGTCCCAAGACTGTCGGAGCTAGAAAGGGTTTAGAATGAAGTTGGTTGATGGAACCCGCCCAATCGTCGCTCATTCCGAGAAAATCCACACTCCACAGGCTAGAGTCGCGATGATTATTCGAATATACAGTTGGTCTAGAAATGAGAGCGTGCGTGGGGCTATCCCCTCTATTAATCAAAAGAACCCCTTTAAGCCTTCCTTAATCGAGGGTGAAAAATCATTAAAACTCGACCGCTGGACGGCCTCTAAGCCTTGGTCTCGCCTAGGCTTAATAGATATCAGAAATTAATCAAACGTAAAGGGCAACAATACAAATGTACAACCTTCAGTACCAGGAGGTACCACCTCTTTGCAATTTAATATATTTCCTAAGCCTAATCAGAAAGAGTTGCCACGAGAAATAAGGCGAAAGCTATTTATACTTAGTCTACAAAATAAAAAATAACAATATACGTTCACGGAGGTCAAATAGATTGGAGAAGAAATGGAGGTGGCTGTTTACGTATCTGCCGGGCTTTTGGCTCTATAAGGTTCATTTTGTCACGTGCAACAGTAAGGTCACCTTTATTTTGTGCGCTTGCATGATCTGTCTTTTCTTCTCCTTTTTTATTTTTCCTCCATGTTGTATATTTCTACAATTTTAATTGTGATATCTATGATTTGGAGTTGTTGAGCTCCTTTTCTTGCCATAGAATTGTTAAGAGTTAAAACAGGTTGCGATAACTCTTCGGACGTGATAGGAATACGATTGAAAACGCGCCCGTAACACCCTAAACCATGAACGGGTTCATTAATTATATCCAAAAGAGCTTGCATAGGTCATTCCACAACTTATTCCGGGAATTTTTGGGCACATTTTCGCCCCCTTAAGCAAAAATAAAAGAAATTCCACAGATTAATTTAGCTAGTTGATGAATTAAAGCGCATGGAAATATTTTATTTCTTTCAAACCCTTGAACGTTGCGGGTTTTTGGGGTCTCTTGACATAACCAAGAAGTTAGGAAGTATATCCAAAATTGTTTCACGTTATACAATGTGTTCCAAGAAGCAAGGGTAGTAGGACCAATAGAATTCACTGCAATCCGGTCCACCCCTAAATTTAATCCCTTAGCTCACTAAATAAATTTTTTCCTTAACAAATTTGAGCTTAATCGACCAGATACCTTTCTATGGTATTAAAGAAAACGTAAAGTCAAGTTTCAAATTTAAAAGTTAAGTCTAAGGACTAGCAGCTGTAAACTTGGGTGATGAAGAATTTAGGTGTTCTTTACTGGCATTTAAAAATACTTGGGCTCGGATCTAAGAAAAGGGGGCGTGTTTCCAGGGTACTTTGCTGGCCGACTCTTTTCATTATATACTATAAATTGTCCTTCCTTTGCAGGGAAAATATTTTTAATATTTTAAATATTCTCTCATCTTACAGCGACCGCTATAAAGAAGGGAACTAATTTTCTAGAATGCCTTTGAAGGCTGGGCTGGAATAGGCGAGGCGACGAAAGGTTATTACTTACGGCGCTTGTACATGTTTTAGGAGGAATATAATACAGGGTGTGACTGAAATTCTATTGTCTTTGAAGGCTTATAAATGTCGACCAAGAGGTTGAGGTGGAGTGGAAAAGTTAGTGGGACATGTGCGGCAATGAAGAGTACCTTGCGTAGGTCCATTTGAAAATAGAAGCTAGTTCGAGGGAAATAGCTTCTATTTTTACGCCTGCACACCCTGTACGGATGTAACCAGTCCACAATATGCTTATTTTTACGATTTTGAGGGGAAAATTGTATGAGGTAGGTAAAACTGTAGTATAACGCACCTGTGACGCTAAGTCTACCGGACTTGTCGCTCAAACGAGCCGTTCGCGTTAAGCGGTGAGTTGTCTGGCATCTGTATTGCGGGGATCCATCCTCTAGCGTCGCGTTGCGGATGTGCAGTTCTCCCGATGGATAAACGCTGAAACGACCACCTGCCATCCATCGTAAAGAGAAAGAAGAAGAAACAATTTCGTATTAGACCAACCAAACTTGGACGCCTACCTTTACCTATTTTAGATTAGTTGCTACTTCTCCATCAAAACTATATAAGTTGAAAACCGTTTATCATTAAGTTAAACGTTACAACATGGACTTTTAAACTCTATAGCGGACGGGAAAACTTACATGATTTCTTTGTACGAGTATTGATAACTTAGTACATGAAAGGCATCTAAATATGATTTCAGAAATCACTGTTTAGACCTAGTTGCAAGGGGGATGTTTAAAATGATTGTAGACCTGTATTTTTCTGGTATATCAAGGTCACTTAAAATAAGTTACTCGCGTAGTCGGGACATATTATTCACTTAGCTAAACTCACTGAGCTCTTTCACAAAACAAACAACTTCTTTTTTGATAATCTTTAGTCACTTCGTTTACCAAATTTCGAACCGTTCGACGATGATAAGCCTAAAAAATTGCGCCAACTTTTCTATCCTTTCACTCGTCACTTTTCGTACAAGGTACTTTCTAAGATAACCATCTTTTTTCGGGAAGGTTATACCCCCTATATAGCTCGTTTTCTCTTGGGTGTTAACTTCTTCGTACCGTGTAGCTCCGAGGAAATTTTCGAAAAATGGAAATTTATAGTCGACTTACAAGATCCGTAGTCCGTCTGTAGAGAATGAGGGTGAGAAAGGACGAAAGACAGAGAGACGGATGACTTCTACTCTTTTAAATCTTCGGGGAAAGTTAGGTTTAACGCTGTATTGGTTTGAGGTTGTAGGGTAGTGTAGGTAGTTTGATTTTAGGTTAGTTAATTCTCTTGAAGAGAAACTATTCTGCGATATTAAAGAAATAACTGCCAACTCTACGTGTTCGCAGGTAATAGAACAATTTCGAATTTATCATGTCTCTATGGAAAAACCCGTTTCTTATTTTCATTTTGGTACTTTCCAACTCGCTCAAAGAGTATACCATCCAGTGCTAAAAGATTACGACCCGGGTAATTGGTTAAAGGTGTACATTTAATCTCTTGACCAAGGCCTAATGATTAATGATCCTAAAATCAAGGTTTTTATACGGTTTTTCTTATCTTGTTTCTAACTTTTGGTCCGTCCATCCGAATGATCTTAGTCAGAAATAAAAAAAGCCTAAAGATGGAGGTAGTGAGGAGGGCGTGGCTATATTGTATGGTACCCTAAGGTAAAAATAGTAAAGGAACTGATGTTGCTAGTTGTCCGAATGTCTGAAAGAAACGACGACGATGATGATGGTGATGATGATGACGTCAACGACGCACGCTCTCTTTCCTTCTTGTAGTTGGCCTCGTCTCTCCTCCCGAAACCTTCCTTCTTTTCTTGATGGATGAGAGTTCCGACACGATCCCAATCCCCTCCCACCCGTCGTTTTTACCCCGAGGGAGGGAAATCAGAAAATGAAGATCAATTCCAGCTTCTCGTTATGTCCTTGTCAAGGCATGAACCAGAGCAAATATCCAGCTGGGAGAAACGCGATAGACTAGGCGGGTTAAGCTTGCCATTTCGTATTAAAGGTAACTACCTCTTAAAATGCATTGTATAAAATTGCGAGTCTATAGTTAGAAGACGGTGCTTTTATTGACAGTATGATCAAATTTCAATCTTCATTAATATCTTCACGGTGATGTTTTTAAAACTGGAAAAGTCATATGATGTAGAAATCAGGACACAAACATACTTGCTATCTTGCGTTCAATTTTATCAGGGTTTTTTTCGGTTTATGCTTTCTTAAACTCTCTAATATTTTCAGCTACTCATTCTTTCACCACCACTGCCGTCGTGGTCACGAATCTATATGAAATAGTGTTTGGCTAAAATAAATATCGTATGAAGGATAAAATATATATATATATCTATATAGACATAGAAAACTTCCAAAAAGAGCCAGAGTTTGTTCGTTTATTTGCAGTAGACGTTTATATATATATATATATATATATATAGATTTGATCTGTCGAGTAAGCTCTTTTGAAAATTTAAAGTATTTTCAATTTAGGAATGAGAATGTTTATTTGTGGAAATAATGTTGAAATTAGGGCTCTTATTGAATGATGAATATATTCGGGTTAATAGCGGCATTAAATTTTAACAAAGGCATTTAATTTTCTATTACATTAGGGAAATTGCCTTAATCTGAAATTTATAAACGTATTTATGCAAAACTGCTGTTTAATTTAAGATAACATTCAAAATCCATTAATAATATTGAAATTTTGAAGCAAACAAAAAAATTTAAAAGGGGTTTTCGTTTCGTGAATTTGTAGCTCAACGCTACAATGAAGTAAAACAACAGTTAAAACAAAATTCGATTGCGGTTTTCCTTTTAGATGGAAAACCAATTTGGGGAATGCAACTTTGTATTTATGTCAAAGCTCCCACGATTGTTGCGAGCACTAATTCAAAACTAAACAATCTTAAGACATCAACTAAACGATATTAAAATATACTATAATGATATAATGATAAACATACATAAGCTCGTAAATATTCCGCGTTTTTAAATTAAAAAAAATGTTTCAGATTGAATGAAGTGACAGGAAGACATCACCAGATAATATCTTTTGTAATGAAGATTTCATTCTATAGTGTATACAGTAACCATGACCGCCCTATTGTTGTAATATCCATGTCTCTGCATCTTCATAACGAGGTCGTTAGCGACAATGCCGACGAAATTTAGGAGTCTCACAGACTCATACAGCGAGTTATTAAGCACTCCGATCATTGTAGTTGGGACTTGGGTTAAGCGATCTACGTTAGCGAAAAGCGCCAAAGCCCTTCCGGAATGTTTTATCATTTTTTTTCTATCTGTTTCTCTTTTTGGTCCCGCTCCTGGAAACACTAATAAGATGCCACCAAGAGTTTTCTAGATGATGATCAGGGAAAAGAAGGTTAAGCCACGCGAGTATGTAGAGAAGGAGAGACAGTCGTTGATTTCGTTGGCGCCCGCGTTATTAATAGAAGGAGACAAAAAAAAACTAAAACCCATTTCCATCTAGAAAAGTGTTTTCCGTTTCCGAATATTTTCCTCTGTCGGTGGGAAACTTTTATACTAGTTCCCTCGCGTCTTGCATTGCCTTCTCTAACCGAAGGTCTTCGTTAACTCGAAGATATTCTGCCCTTCAGTTGCGTTAAGTTGAAATTTCACAAGAGCTTTAACGAGCTAAGCCTAATTTGAAACTAAAAATGAGATATCACGTGAGATTTTCTCGCGCCAAATTTGGGATCACGTGCAGAGATTGAGATATTTTCGTACACTTTTATGCATATAAAAATGGGAGATGAGAAATCAACTCGTGCTTCTGATGTTTGAGTACAAGTATTGCTAGATTTTTTTGTCAAAGCCTTTAGTTACAGTCCAGAGTTGCACGCACCAACTTGTCTTCAGTTGGTAGGAGGGATGAAAATTTGAAAGGCAAGATTTGTTGGTGCGGCCGTCGAGACTTTACCATGAGCTCCTTGGCCACGAACCATGTAGTCCTTCAATTACGTTTCCACAAAAACATCCTATTTTACGAGGACATTAAAGAGACCGCGAGAAAAGATATTAAACCATCCTTCTCCATCCTCTAACATCCCGGCTCACCCTCTTCCGTTTCTAGCCGCGCATCCTTTCGCTTTTTACCCTTTTAGGGATCTTATATACACCATAAGAACGCCTCTCTCTCTTTTAAGCCTAACCGCTGACAAGAAGAAAAGCTTTCACCCATATACCAGGGGGGGAAGAGGCCTGGCTCTCCGTCCAATCACGTACCCTACAATAAGGCAGAAACCTAGATAAATGCGTTTTCTATCACTTACATCTCGCTTAGCTTTAATTCGTTGAATCTTAGTGAACGAGATGCGACGAGTTAAGCCTATCTCGCTTTTTTATCCAGGGATATAAATCCAACAAGCTTTTGTGGCCATTTTCCGCCATTCCCTAACCCGTTAAAAGAAACTTAATTATTTTTCGAGAAAAATATTTAACCAATAGAGCTTTTTTTCAAGCATGCTTGAAATTCTTTCGGCTACGTTTTTTAAAAAAATAAACCTCAAGCCATTTTATCATCATCAAGTGTTGTTGAAACTGTTGAAAAGTTTTTAAAAAGAGGTGAGACCATACTTGTTGTATCTCTCAAGCTTTGGAACTGGGTATTTTACTTCCAACTTAATAATTTTATATTATCCGTAATTACTGGCGAATCATGGTAATTGTACAACATTCCTGTTTCATAGGTCTGCAGTTAAACATACAAATTTCTTCCGGTAGCAGTCTTGCGATGCGTGGTTTTTTATCTTCGCCACATTGTATAATATTATGAAATATTTTAGCTTCACACTCCCTTTAGAAGCAAACCCCCCAAAAAAATTATGGGATCCCAGTACAAATTAATGGGTTTTTCTTTTTTTTCTCCCCGACCATTTCTAATTTAAAAAAAGACGCGGGAAATTGGAGGTGATTCTATTTTTTCTTACATGTCATATAAGCCAAGGCTTAGGGATTATAAAATCAGTATTAGTTCAGAAAGTAAATTGAAAAGTCGGAAGAAAAAAATTAATTCACTCCAAAAATAACTCTAGATGGAGGAAAAAAAGAAGATAAATTTCTACGTGGTGGCCTTGATTCCTTAATATGTTTGCCTTAACGTTTCAAAATGAATATATTAGGGTTCAGGCTGAGGAATAACTCAAAGGAAAAAGACCAGAATATAAATCATATTTTCCTAACTGAATGAAGACAGCTTCGCCATTTTCTTTGTCTTCTCAGATTGTTACGCAAAATTTCAGGTGTAATAAGAGCGGGCAAAGGCACCCTAGTTTCCTTAACCCGCTAAGCCTCGGTTGCGGCACTACCCTAAGCCTTTTATTATTATTCTTTCCCCCCCCCCCTTTCATCGAAAGTATACAATTTCCAGTGGCTGCGATTTGGCTGCGTTGGGAATTGGCAAATTAGATTCTATCTCTCCAGATCGGCCTTTCTAAAAACCATTTCTAATCGTCCCAATAAAAGTACTTTCACCCTTCGAAATTAATTAGCTCTTGGGACTTTTTCCTTCCTCTATATCTCTCTCTCTCTATTTCTCACATTCTCTTTTAAGCCTTGGCTAAAACCCGGAGGGGAAGGAGAGAATTGCGAAGGTAGGAAAGAAGAGAGATTGAAGCGAGTAAAGACTCAGACAAATGCCAAAAAAAAAAAAAGAATTTCTCCGTCCCAATTACTACTTTGCAGGAAGTTCGATCCGTGAAAGCTCTGAAATTAAGGACTTCTTTTTTGTATGTAAGGGTATATTTTATTGTTATTTTTTTAAAAGGAACCTAATCTTTGAGTACGTTGGTGAATTCCCCAATAATAAGTCGGTTTTTGAAAGGAGATATAGGGGGAAACTAAGGCGCTTTAGGTGTATATATTTTTCCCCACTCTTTTGAGACTCTACCTTTGGGGATTTTTTTTTCTTTTGTCTTGTTTCGTGCCTCTTCTCGGTAATGACTAATGAGAAATTACTTATTTGCCATCGCATGATTATTTTTAGCTCATTCTATATATATAAAAAAATGCAATTATATTTCTATAATGAAGTGTGGGGGAGTTAGGAAATAAACTATGTATCAACTTCATACTGTATACAAACCCCCAAACCTGATAATATGTATAATTATTTTTATTTGTAAAGGAAATTAATTAGGAAAACATTCTCAACAGCTAATTGAATCATCATATATGTGAGACTATTTAATTAGGAAGGGGAGTGGGAGATGTCGTATTATGATAGGACTAACTGATGTATGTAACTTCATCCGAACATTATTGCGCATGGGTGAAATGACTTCACAACTTTTACGTCTTATCGTGTAGCTCTATATCAGTTAAAGTTCGAGAAATATTTCCTGATAACGTTACCATATAATAAAATATTAAAAATCTTCACTTTTCCAAACTAAAAAAAACCTCCCTCGAATTTTTGCGACAACTCCCTCAAATGTTCTCCCTGATTTAACTAAGAAAGGAAAAAAAGCATTTTAATATAATTTCGTTTCATTTTTTTTGTGACAAAAATCAACGTTTGGAAAATGAATGAGTACTAGAAACAATGGGGGTTGCTTCTCGTTCGCTAAACACGTTAGTCATCCTAATTAAAACAAGACGAAAGAGGAAAGCTAGAAGCAAAAATAGAAAAAGCTACATCATTAAAACTTATTCTTTAGAATACAAAAGGGAAAGAAACAGTCGAGCGAGACTTCATTACAAATTTTGTAGCTTTAACAGTCTGTTTGAGCTTCCAGGGATGGAGAAGGTTTCCTTAATCCTACACAATCAAAGATGTAAAAGTTTTGTTAAGCGGAATGCTCTCGCTTTATAATTATATCCTCAAGTGTTAAGTATATGGAATGGTTGGGAAATAGAAAATTTTTTAGTGGGGATAGGAAAGACTAAATATTTATTTCTGAAATGGACAAGCAACGTTTCACTATATTTTGTGGTTTTTGTAAAAGTCCTATCCATATTATATCCCGTTTCTACTGTCGGCTTTGTGGCTAGGTCTCAGCTAGCCAAGGCTTAACAAAATAATATCAGGGATCCGAGAGAAAAACGTTCAAATACTGCGAAGGAGGAACTATTTTTTGTATTCCGAACTATGAAACCACACCAGAAACGTCAAGAACGGTTTTTCATACGTTACTTGAAAGATCGTACGTCTACGTACCGCTTACAGACTTACGTCGTAAACCTATGACATTTTTCAATACATCTATAAAAGAAAGAAAGTTCCAATGGATTAGATGAGGGTCTCGGAAAATTAGCTTTCTCAACCATATCATCAAATAATTGTACAAGGGATGAAGTTCCATCCTTGGATAAAAATTTTCTTTTCTATTCAATTAACGGTCGAGAGTTTCTCTTTAGGCGCTGTGGGAGCTTTAATAAAAAAAGAAGAAGCTCTGGATGTAATATAGGAAGGTTTGCAAGGGATGCCGGGAACGTGTTCGTTTAGAACGAACGAGTCGGAGCGTGACAAGTCCGACAAAAGAAGAAGAAGAAGAAGATCCTCGGAACCTCACGCCTCCAAACAAGCGTCCGGATTATGTCCCAACTATATACTACACTCTCACCATATATACTGCAGCTTCAAAATCGATATCTCTTTTCGCCAATTTTCATTCCCTTCGCCTAATGATTTCTCGTCGTCCAAAACCCCGCTACAACACCTCTTCTTTACAAAGATCTACCACTAAGAAAGAGCGTCGTAAAAAATCCCAGTAAAACAAGTTGATTCAAAGCTAATACTAAGCCCCTTTCAAAAAAAATACCGCTGATACTGAATGTACCTGTAAAAAAGTAAGATTCATTACTAATTGAAAATTTTCCAGCCACTCAATTAGTATCAGTGCAATAAACCTTGAGCACCTTCGAATTATGAAGGGTTTAAAAACTAACAGGGGTACATATTGAAGCTATAAAGACGGGGATCTGAAGGATGGAGATAAAATAAGATAGAAAAAGGGAGTGTATCGAAGGAGGTATGAGGCGAAGGAAAGGGTTTTTTGGGCAGGACATGTAAAGACGTAAGACGATACAGCGACACTACACCAATCGGACGCGGATTGTGCCATATTGAATAGCGAACGGCGCACGGCGACCGACAATCGAATGATAATATAAAGTCAATCATCCGCGTTCTCGAGCCCCGTTTTCATCTAATCTCTTTACCTCGTTCTTTTTCTACGGATACGTTTCGGGAATTCCCACGAGGATCGTTTCGAACCCTAACTAAATATATTTGGGAGTAACGATGGAACTTTTTTAAACTGTACTTTCCAAACCACTGCACGTATTTTACGCGAATACCCCACAAATTAGTTTCCGGCATCTATTTTTTATATTACACTTATGTTTTTTCTTATTTCAATGGTAGATATACTAAATTTATCGTTGTAAGTTTTCCCTCAATATTGTTAGACCAAGTACAAGGATGTTTCCGCAGCGAAGTGTAGAGAATTTTTGATATCGCTAGGGATTGCGAGAGAAATTGGACTAAGTTACCCATAATGCAATGCTAGTAAAAATTATCATGAATTATAGTTTTATTATCGGTTTGCTCCAGTTCCCACCCAGTTAACTAGGATTCGGGAAAACGTGCCTAAATCTTACCCTAATGATATTTTACCCAATTTGAAGAACGTTATTATTCGAAACTTATTGTCATAAACTTATAGGAGGAACGTTTAAAATATAGCGATATTTATAAATGTTTTACAAACGTAACGTCTTTATACAAACTCCATTTGGAGCGTGCTAAACATCTTACAAAATTTGAAACGAAATCTTTCCCCATAGAGTTAAAGATTTAAAAAGGCGAAGAAACGGCGTTTTCTGCTTAATGAGGCGTAGACGAGCTATTAATAATGGGGAGGAAACCCCCCCCCTGGGCCTTAGGGACTTACATATACGTGAAAAAGGCGCGAAATAAAGGCGGGAAAAACCGGCGGATAAAAGAATCGCCTTCCTAAGAAAAGAAAGATGATTTTTAAAGAAAAAAGACGCCGAAACAAGGATTAAAAGAAAAAAGTGAAAAGTTTAGTAAGATGGGAAGTTAGAGAGTTTTCTCGCTGTACCCTTTCAAGATTGCGACGGGAAGATTCGAGGGATCTTTAGAGTTTAGAGAATGGAGAAGCCGCTAGAATGATGATCGATTCGCTAAGAGAACGAAATGATTTCGGAATAAGAGAGAGATAGAAAGAGAGAGAGAGGAAAAAAAATAAAACCGAACGGGGTGGGAAGATTTCATTTGAATATACGTAAAAAAACGTACTCGCGAGATATATATATAAATATATGCATGTATGCCTTAAAAAGATGGGGTTTTTATCCCCAAAAAAAGGTGCGAAATCAGCGATGTTCAAGAACTGGTGGGTGGATACTGAAAATAAGTTGGTTAAATACGTAATAATGGCTTCACACTTTAAACCCATTTTCTTCTGCTTCAATTACAAATTTGAATCTTAAAGTCATTTGTCGACAACTTTTCTGATTAATAAATTTGTTAAGGCGCAGGAAGTAAGTCCTATATTTCACAAAACAAATGATACTTCGATAAGTGGGTGGGTACTACATAATGATTGGTTGCAATGTTTAACCACCCACGAGTAGATGGTAAAAACAAGGCTCAATATGGCCCAATTTCTTTGGAATAACTTAGTAAATTCTTGTAAGCCTCTTTGGCAAGTTGGAGATATCCTGACAAATGCTATATAAATTCCATCGCTTATAACGTATACGTACCACTACATCTAATCACAAAATATATAAACCACCTGATCTATTCAAGAATGTCCCCGATAAGAAGAGAAAAAAAATTCGTCCGCTTCCGCTCCAGCGCGACGCACAACAAGGACGACGTTCAAGGGACAGAGATGGATATAGAATAAGAAGGGTGATGGTGAACCCTAAGAAGTAGAAGCTGTTTCCTTTATGGATTTGGGACCCCGCAATACGCTTTCGTTCCCTGATCCCCTCCGCTTAGACGCTTCCCAATTTACTTCCACTGCTTCAGGCCGCTTTTCGAGCTTGTTTTCTTTTTTTTCTCTCTCTCTCTCTCTTGCTCCATCTCTTTGGACATTCGCCAAGATTCATTTCTCCAATGTCCGAAGCTTCCTATTTTGGCCAAATATCCCTATATAAGGAATAAGGTATAACTCGGTTTGTGGTACCAGTGATCTTGACAAAAAGTTTCAAAGTGAATGGTTGGTTACTGTTAAAGATTTAAAAAGCCATTGGAAGAACCAATATTTATTGAGATAATATATTGTAAAACACATTGTTAATTTGTGTTTATATGGGAACTATTGGTCTGTATTTGTTTTAAGAGAATTAACCATAATTATCGTCTGAGTCGTCTGAGGGAAAGACGACCTTTAGGGGTAAAACCTCCCATAGCAAACCTACGAATGAATGAATGAATGGTTTATTGACCCTTTTGATTACAAATCCCTTTTGGAACAGGGAGGAACCCTCTAACGTGGGTTCACAGGTCCGAAAATAAAAAAAACTAAAACAAAGCATTAAATGTCGTACAATAAAAAAACACTAAATTAATATTTACACGTTACAAAGTCAACAAGAAAACTATTTACAATTATGTACAATGACAGCTGATCGACATATGATTCAATCCTTTAATAGGGCATGGGGCAGAGAAGGCGCAATTTCGCCCAATTGGCTAAAATACTTTTTGTGATAGAGCCCCTGTAGAAATGTTTACTCCTCTGCACACTAAATTTTAGAGTGAAGCTACTCACCAGGGGCAGTATTATTAATATGGGATAAATTGAATTAATAAATTTGCTGATAACTTCGTTAATTTTAGTCCAATTTTGATCTAATTTGCATAGTTTTGTAGCCCTAATTAGATCTATCTTCATACTTAATTAGTTTGAAATGCGGCAATAACTAGTAAGTTAGGCCGTCGTAGAGCTATGACAGTTGGCAAACACTTATAAATTAAATACGAGCGTTACTTCACCAATACATAACACTATTCCTTTCCGTTACTCATTGATATAACGACGCAACTCTTTATAGAGCCCTGACTGGCATTCTGTGGTCCTTTATAGTTCTTTCAACAGCGGGCCCTCCGCGTGTCGTGGAATCTGACGTCGAAGGCGGGGTGGGCCCCCTTTACCAGAAAAATCTCCGAGCTAATAATAATTCGGCAAATAAAAGAAATTCCGATAAAAGATTTCTCCTTTTCTTTTTGTCTTGAGATAGTACAGTAAGAAGGGAGAGAGACTACATGGTTCTCTCTTTCTACGACGGCCGGCATTCGCTCCAAATTGCTTCTTATTGAATATTTATGACGCTACCATTAAAGAGAGACCTCCTTTCCCTCCCTCTCTCACTCTCTCTCTCTCTCCACATTCCTTTTTAGGCTTAACACCAGGCAAGGCTTAGAAGCGAGCTCAATCTCATTCTTTTTATCGTTTATCGAATCTCGAGCTGAGAAAAACACAGTAATCAATCGCTCCTTATTTTGAGGGGAATTTTTTCACGAGCCCAAAATGAAAGGCAGATGCAAATTTTTCCAGAAAGGGGAATAAAAAGGGCTGATCATATTTTATTTAACGAATGAATGAGCTTTTATCTTACGTACGCTTAACTCAACAGATGATAGCGTTCAATTTAAGGGGTTGCATTTTATTTGCCTTAACAAGACATGAAAAAGAACAATAATATTATTACTACCAAAATGAAAAGATGTTTGACACCTGTAATTTAATGGAACGTGGTTATAATAAAACGACCTCATCCTTTTGCTAATTAAGAATTAAATTAATTAGCAACTCTAATATGGTGGAACATTTTAAATAGTAAAAAATTTAAATGATATAAAATATTCATTTTTCGCAAACATTCTTCAGAATTCTGTATTCTCATTTACACTCAAACCTTAAATGAGAAAAACCACTCGATGAATGAAAAAGAAAATTAACAGAAAAAAGGGCTACATTAAAAACTAATTAGTGGATGATTTAAAACGTCTTTCGGGATATAATTTCGCATTACAGAAGCGTGGATATTTATAAAAAAAATGGCTTGGGGCTCCAACATAGTATGGACGGAGATCCTTTGTAATTATTCAAAATGACCTTAAGGTGTGTCTGAATCAGTTATGATCGTTTTGTCTGTAATAATATTGAAAGGCTGAAGCTAACGCCCATCGTACAATATTAGAATGGTCCACGTTTCCGCACCAGAAAAAAAACAGGCAGATAACAAATCTAAAGTGAGGCTGAATTTATTGATCTACGAATGTAATAAAATCGAGTGTTTCTGTCTTTAATACGTTTACTCTCCCTTTACTGGGTATTTTAACGTAAAAGGTTCCCGGCACGATGACATAACTTAAGAGCGCAGAGTTCGTTACGGGCCAATTCTTCGTTCTAGGCGGATAACTTTGTCCCACCTCCCTTCTTTTTGCCTCCTTGTCTTCCTAAAATGGCTTGGAGGAAAAGGAAAAAAATCGGAAGCTTCCTTTTAACAAAGATTCCACATAGACGCGGTTTCGTCTATCAGATCCGTCATGGGCTATTTCAGTGGAGAAAGTAAGCTATCCTTAACCCTAGTTTGTACCCCTGCAAATCACTCGCGTTCAACTCGATGGTGCGTTACTGCTAATCAATATACATTTGTCGTTGGTCTAAATTTATTTAATTGTTATTCTGGGTTATTATCTTAGTTATGCAAGGAGTTTCTGAGTTTCTGAAAAGTCTGTCATAAATTAAAGGTTGTCTTCTTAGCTTCAAACTGCGTGGAAAGTGTCCAAGAACATGGGGTCTTTACCGTGACGTGGATTCCCAAACATTAATTGTCCCCAAAAACGAGGAAATAGTTACAAATGTGGAGTAAGACATATCCGTCTTCAACGTAGGGACCTTACTGAACCTTTATCTAGCAGAAGTGTCCACTATTAAGTAGTAACTCTGCATGCTAACCTCGATTATCTTTGTCACACTTAATTTTACAATCTTGTTTCAATTTAAGAAACAACTCTCCTCGAAAAGGTCCATGAGTCTTTCCTTCTTTCTTTGCCACTTTGGTTCTTTCGCCCCGGGAAACTGGGCAAAGCATTCGTCCAAAAGAGTACGTACGAGAAGAAGTTTGAAAATGCTTGAGTAAATGCGGCGAGCAGGGCCAACAAAACTTGTATATATAAAAAAGTTTCCGTAACAGTCTTATTGCCGGCTACAGTTTTTTCTTCTTTCTCTCATTGGAAAAGAAGAAAGATATATAGACTAAGAGCGCGCGTGAAAGGAAAGAAGAGACGGAATGGGAAAACGTGGGGAGTACTTTAGCAAACACCACATTGACGGTGCATAGCGCTAAAAATAGGCAGCAAGATAAACCAGAGACTGACGTATTTGTGGAAAGTTCCAGAAATGGAGTGTTAGTTTTTTTTAGTGTGAACTCAGCTAGATGGTCGGGAAGTGATCGAATATGATTTTAAGACGTCTATCATGTTTTGTATATCTTAACGTGGATAATTGAAAGCCGAGAAGCGGTGGTTCAATCCGTTTTGGAAAATGAAGAACCACTCAAGTTCATAAGATGTGTTCCATAGGTTTGTCACTGGTTGTTGAGAGCTTGTCATGAAGTGACTTAGGTCATAGATTGTCTTAAAGCGACGCCTGGTGAGGCGCTGTCAAAGGCTTAGTACAGACTAAATAGGACTAGATGGACTTCAAAACTGAGCGTAGTCAATTCTCGCGTCGTTCTCGAAGTATAGGTAGTATCATTTTAGCATAATTTATAAGATGTGTTCACATCTTATAAATTATGCTAAAATGATTATTTGCTAGAAAAGTTGGCTTCGGGTGAATAACATGATGAAATCTTTAGGTTTCTGGAAAAATTAGAGCCAACGGAGAAACTAATAAACCCGTAAACCATTTTGATACTTTCCCGGGTTTTAAAAAACTCTTTCTTAAAACGTAAGAATCTTTGAGAGAAGGGCGGCTTTTAAAAGGAGAGAAAAATAGCGCGAGAACATTATACCGGAAGATTGAAGAGGAAGGAGAAGATTTCTGGCAAAAATTTATTCCGAGTTAGAGAGCTTTAGGAAAGGGGAGAAGATATAAACAGAAACAAGTATAACAAAAGTGTGATAGCTATACTAGAGGGGAAGAAAATAGATATCTCCCAAGTTTCTCCCTGTCTTTTCGAGCGTATTAATTAGGCCTAATTTCTTATTTCTTCTCTCTTTCTCATTTTATATTCTATTCATCCGAGATAGCTCGTGCCTTAACGGCGTCTCGCGCGCGCTAAAGAGAAAAGTTTACTTGTCTAAGATATTTTAAAACCTTCTTCCCCTTTTATCTTTGAGGTTGACAAGAGCCAAGGGGATTAGACCCGCCCCCTCCCCGTTTCTATACCTCCACTCAAGATTATTTTCTATCCTTGACCAAGAGTAGATAAAAATTCAGAGTGAATCTTGGCTAGTGCGTGAGATACTCGTAAAAATAATTATATGTAAATATAGTTTTTAATCTTTATTTACTCGCGTTCTTATTGATATAGACTTAAGATTTTGGAACCGTGGGATAGAAGACAAATTTAAGCATGACATCCCAGAGTTTGTTTACACTTTTGGCGGCCATCTTAGAAGATGGTGGTTTGAATTCATTCCTTAATTTTTTTAATAATGACCTGGCGCTAATAATGAACTCGTAGATTGATCTATATTATTTGAGATTCCAGGCCCACGGACGCTCAAACTCGCGTATGTCGAATCTATGCACTCTCAATTTTTCTGTATTTACTCCTGGTGTGATATAACTTAACCGTAAAGAATAAAGAAGCTAGGCTATATGTAAAAGAGAAACGAACCGTCTTTGGACATCAAAAGCCGTTAGAATTCTTTTCTTTCTCGTCTCAAGGAATATATCTCCCGAACAACTCCAAACATTTTTCGGTGCGAGCTGAATCCATCAATGTCAAACCCTTCCCAATCCTTTAGCGAAGCCGAAAACCTATTTCTATACCTATATAGCGGTTGAGCTTAAGAACTCGTTTCGCGTTGGGCGTAGTTCAGTAATAATCGTCTACATTTTAAGAGCACCTGCTGGCAGGTGTTACTGCACGGCCCATACTCCCTCCCAGGCTGTATATTATATCTTTATATCTATGAGAAGCGAGTGTTAAACTTACTCCCCTTTACGTAACGGGACATTCAAAGATACTGCCAGGCGAGCCAGAGTTATTGTTACAATTAAAGAAGTATCAGTGTCATTCAGGATCTAATGTCACCCTGATCCGACAAATCTTTACAAAGAAAAATTTATAGAACTTATTCATCAATCTTTGACTTCTATAGTTAAATCCCATAGAAATCCTGGGTATTGGTCCCACACAAAAACTAATATCAAACTGCCCCTTAGCCTGAACACGAGTGTAATTTGGTTTACTGTAGATTACTACACCAATCTAGGTAATCAAAATGTTAGTAATTAATTCTAAGGGATGTAACCATACGTCATGGTTGGATCCAAACTTCTAATAATTCGCAGTTACTGTTAGACTTTAGGGAATAATCTCTCAAACCTTATTTTATTTCTCTTTGAAAATTCCATCTTTATTTCTAGTAGTTACTACATATTTCTCCTTAAGCCTCGGTGCTTTGTCTTGAAACTTTGGAAGGAAGCTATAGCCGCCGCAATCCCGGATATTTCGAAATGTACGTGCCGATTCCATGGTTTCTCGGGGCTATCTGGCTTTATGCGAGACGTAGTTACCAGTTATTCCAGGGCCGGCTAGGCTCCTCTCACATATCTTACGATCTTACCCTTAAAAGGGCACCGTCCTCGTCTCCACAAAACACGGACTAGTCGTAGGCGGTTTTGAGAATATATATATACAACGGCCAGCGCGTGACCTTTTCTAATATAGCGGTTCCCAGAATATTCTACGCCTAATAACGTTATAGATGGGGAAAGAAGTCAATTACCACGAAACTCTTAATTAACATAGTCTTCCTAACATTCTAACTAATAACTTGGTTTTAATTAAAATTATCCTAAGACAACAATTTCTATTCCAGCCTCGTTTATTTGTTGCAGGAATTACAGTTGGTTCTACGGGAAATCAATTTTGAACGTAAATTGTTCTATGAAATTTTGCCATGTGGACCCAGGATGATCCCCTAATTTTAACTTAGAAACTGAATGGCCTAGAGAGCTCTACATTTTCCTCTAAAAATATCCCATAAAATTGTACCAACCTTTCCGTTAGACCCTGTATGAACTAGAACTGTTTAGGAGTTAAGGATTTGACAACGTAGGTTTAATCAACTTTTAATAATGGAATGGGCCTTACGTAGTATGGTATAGCCGGCGTTATTATCGGAATGTTTGAAACCGCGCGCGCACTGGCGCTTTCCGACTAAATAATGTTTTGCCTTTTTCGTGATAGTCTACTCGAAAGATTTATTGAAGTTCCACAACCTAAAATCCCTTCTCGTCGGTCTATAGGGTCAGTATAGGGTAGAGTGAAATTTGTAAAGAGGTACAGTACCACCACAAGGTTTTTTGCCTTATTTTTAGACTTTTAAAGTCTTGGAAGTTTAAAGGTGTTTCTTGGTTAGTTTGATGAACCTACGTAGCTGGCTGGAATAATTCGAAAAATTTCGTGTAAATTTTATGGAGAGTTTTCGTGAAAATATTTTTATTATTTTTCTAAAACTGAATTTAAGCTTTACTTTTTATATAAATAAGTTTATTTTTCAACCCCTTCTTGCATAGTTTGGTTTAATTTTTCTAAAACATTTAATACAGTATGAAAAGGTTCCTATTTCGCCTTTCGAACCCTTTGGGCCATCTCGGCGGTTTCAAAGTTTGCTCAAGAAATTTTTTCATATGGCACTTTGGGGATACAGGGGCTTAAAAATTGGTGGTTCCCAGCCTTCTTGTTTTTTTTCTTGGAGGTTACTAGCGGGTCGCGATAACCTTTTGCCGGTATAAAGTTCGCCGCCCCCGTTTTAGGAAACCGAGTCTCGTCTCCTTCATTTAAGCGAGCAATCCTTTTCCCGAAGAGGTATTTCTTTTTCTCTTCCCCATTGGACCTTCTTTTTACTCCTCTCTACGGAACCACTCTCTTTCCTCTTTCTTCTCTCGCTAGAGAAACTGGAAATTCTTTCTTCTCTCTTAAGTTTTCTCTGCCTTTTTACTCGCATCGCATAAACGATAGGCGTCTTGCACAGTTTACGGTACATCAGGGTTCGCGCCGTATAAAGTTTACTTTTTCAAGAAAATCGTGGATTTCAAGCTCTCTATGTATACGAAGAAAACGGAGAGAATTAAATTCCGTAGCAACTGAGACGTTTCGAGCATCAGATCTTCATCAATTGAAGTAAATACAACGAGATTATTTTTAATCAAAGCGTGTTACATTTTGAACAGCAATTTACTTATCAGAAGCTCGACAAATTGACTCAGGAGGAAAGTGAAAAACCTTCAGATAAATAATTTGCCAATTAGCTACGCATTCCACATCTTAATATTTCAACATTACCACTTTTTGTTGTTTCTAGCTATGCGAATCATGAGGGCCATAAACACTTTTAGTTTTATCGCGATGAGAGCAGCTCAAAAATTTGCGAAATGGTCCGCGGAAGAGAAAATTATGGGGCTATCGCGAATTTCGGCAGCCACATTCCTAAAACTCCCATAAACGGGGTTTATAACTTAAAATTATTTTTTTTTAGACAACTATACACCATTATGTAACTAGATAGGGCTTTTATTACGTCCCACGAATTCTAATGACTGCAAGGACACTAATAGATGTCCTCTAAGCTAATAAGTAAAAGCAAATGTTCAGTATTTTTAAATTTTCCAAAATTGGTGTACTAGAACAGAAACAGTTTTACAGGCGCTCGTAGAAAATGCCTAACATTGTTTGAGCCTATACGGTATCTTTACCTAAATACACAAACTTGTCTTTAGCTATTATTTACAAAGCAAACTGAAACTTATTTTAATGGGACGTTACTATCTCTTTAGAAATATTTTTACAAGTCGCTGTCATCTTGAAAAATGGCGGACAGGAACGTAACCAAAACCTTTCTCTCTCTTTTTATTTTGAAATTACACTATCTTGGCAAAAAATCCGCGTTCGTCCAGTACTATTTGTTAGTTATATGCTCGATGGCAACTTATAGATAAGAATCAATTTATGATTAGTTTGACTTCTTTCATTGAAGTCGTGCGCCACTCTTATCTGTTTGAATGAGAAGGTTCTATCTAAACCCTGAAAACCCTGGTTTTGATAGAACCTCACGCGATAGCCTGCAAGTTTTAGTCTGAAAATCCCGCAATATATGATCGCTAAGTCTGTTAGTGAAAGTTTACTAAGGTATATATGGTACAAAAGGGCGCGCCGTTGGGTTAATACCGGTCCACGAACGGACGGAAGCGCGAGAGCCGGAGAAAGGATGCGGAGAAAGACTCGGAGAGACAGCTAGAAAGGAAGATGGGAGGAGAATAGTTAAACCTTTTTCCGTTAAAAACATTTAGAGTAAAAATATCATAACTGAGTTTAAATCGCTGTGTTTTTGAGTTTGGATTTGTCGTATTTAAAGTTACGACGTATTTAAATTGGGAAATATATTGTAAACAGAATGCAAGTGAGCGTATACGTAGCACAAGCGTTTCTTGGATTAATTAGATTTCCAATTTTGATTGATGACTGCCGGCACGTTTTTTTTTAAACCCGCGGGTATAACGTCATACACGCTGTTAACCTTAAGGTGTACGAATATGGATGACTTAAAAAATATTTAAAGGGTTACTGACAGTTATTTTAAAAGTTATAGAGTTTTTAGACATTATTTTTTATAATAATTATTAACCCTAAAATTAAAAGTAATGCATAATCGAATACAGCTTTTAATAAATAATGATCTATTATAATTTGAAATCGAGATAAAAATAGGGTTAATTTTTGTCCTTAATCCTTTAAAAAGAAAAATTTCAAAGAATCCTCAATTTTCCCGGGGCCTGGCTTACACTATCAACCAATCTAAATGCAATAGAGTAAAGGGGATGGACGAAGGAATACAGTTAATGACGTAACAACTCACCACTTATCACTAATAAAAAAATATTATGAAACTTTTGCCTTAAACAAAATTGGGAATTTGTACCATGTTTTCTCTTTTGATAAAATGAGAAACCGCCTCCATTTTTTACAAAATAAGCCATTATCTCTCCCCAAGGCCTAGGTAAAGACATATAAATCCCTTTCCTTCTAAATTAGAAAAAGCTTAGGTTAAACCGATAGCTAAAGAATAAAAAAAACTGAAACTGGTTTTGGCAAATGGGAATTTGAAAATCTTTTGGAATTTTCCCCATATCATATTTTTAGCAGCTATTATGAAACATTTTTTTCTTTCTAAGAGAGACGCCAAGGCCTAAATTTGGAAGTTAATCATATACTTGTTTCTCAAGGGTCTCTGTAACGAGCTATTTATATCGCGAGCCCCTTCAAGGGAATTTAAGCCTTGGCCAAGATAAGTGTCGAGTGAACTTTCTCATCTCGAATATTGCCCGAATAATAAGTAATTTGAGGATGTTTCAAGCTCATTTCATGCAAGATTGCAATTTTGCCGGATCATCAAGGAGAAGGTCATTTTTTCCACTAAATTTACAGTATTCAAACGAAAATACTTGTTCCCATTTAAGAGCAATCACTCTTAGACATTGTATGGATGAACTTTGACCTCGAAAATCTGGGGAAACAGTTGGATATATTTTTTTCCGTAGTCATTTACAGGTATGTCGCCATCTTGGAAAGCCAGCCAATTAAGAGGGTTTCACTACTGCGATATTATCACCCTAACAGCGATAAGAACTTCGCCTGAATTAAAAATATATTCTTACATTCTCAACGGAACTGCGAAAAGCCATTTTGAAATTTAGCTAAATTGTAAAGTTCTGGGAAAATTTTAAACCCTTTTTTTCTTCATATCTTTTTTTTTTGGGTCGCGGATCTCTCATTACCTTAAAAACTTCATTTTAAGCTGGAAAACGATCCCTAAAATATTCTCTAATCGTCGAAATGGGCTCTACTTCCCTCTATGTAGGTACTTTGCATTCATTATTCATAGGGCGAGGTTTCAAGCCGGATTCCAAAGTTTATAAACTCCACACCCCTAAAACCCTGTTTTCATCTCTCTCCCTTATATGTTTAGTAGTGGACGGATTCGTTCGTTGTTTGCACAGATAAATAGGGATACAGTAAAGCTAGACCACTCTCGGAAAGAGAGTCTCTACAAATATATACACCCCAAAAGTTTTGCAAATATAGGCTTATTTCCATTTTTTATACTAAATGGCAATTTTTTCCGTTTTCGGTTTTTTTTTCTTTCTTTCTGTGTCTCATTCCGAGAGAGAGAAGAAGATGACGCCGAAAAAAATTGCGATTTTTTTTCCGGGACTGTACTTGGCCATAACGAGTTTGTCGCGAGGATTTTAAACCGTTAAAATTTTAGGTTTTTGGGGTTTATTGACTGGCAAGTTGGCTGCGATCTTTTTCAACTGTTCCCAGCCCACATGAAAGGGTTCCTTCCTCGAAGCCCTTCGCGTTTGGTGAAACTGAACTGAACCAACTGAGCATTGATCTGAATTGTTTTACAGTACTTTTACTTCAAGCAGGCTTATTGCTAACTTTTGTCTGTACCTATTATAGAACAGTCAACTGAAGGGTAGGTTTTCATTTGAATTGTGCCATTTGGTGCGCGAGGTAGTCGTAGATTGTAACTCTACGTTCTAACTTTTCTTATACAAACACAAACTGTGGGTTTGAACAACCCATCCTGTGACACTTGTTTCTCATGCCATAGCACCGAGTCTTGGACAGTTGGAAAATTGCGGAAAATATTTTCCGACAGAGGGAAAGGAGAGTTGTTAGACTGAAGACGGAGATTGGGAAATAGAAGTTACGGGGGGGGGGCAAAAGAACGTCGTAGACGATAGTGGCGTCGCGTCACATTGCTGCTCTGGTACCGGCGACCAACCCAATTTAGCAAATAGGGAAACCTCCGGAGTTGAATGGAATTTTGCTGGCTCTGTTTACTCAATACGGTTGGGGTTAGGATTGGCATTCCCTTCAGGCGTTCGTTCTCTTCTCAGAAAAAAGGATGAAAAGGTCTAGAGGCGAGGAGAAAAAATTCTCCTCTTTCTTCGGTTGTAACCATACTACTTTCCATTCCAAGCGATGCTGTCGCGAGATGCCACTAGCTTGCTTGCTATACTTTAATGACAGGATTTACCTATAACCGAATATTATATTAGAAAAAAAACCTAGGTTAGCTTGCTGTTAGTAAGGATATGACAGCTTTTAACTTGGGAATTTCTTACTATCACCTATTAAATATCATAAATGGAAGATATTTAAGCATATATTGGAAATAACGGCTACAAAACGGTTCAAATTACATTAAAATCGGACTAAAATTAACGAAATAATTTGCAAATTAAATGTAGAGTTCTGTCCCATAGAAATAGCATTGCCCCTGGTGGATGTCTTCACCCTGAGCACAAGTGTGTAGCAAATTAAACATTTCTACAGGGGCCGTAGGAATAACATGGGATGTTTTACCCCTAAATGTTGGCTCTTTCGATGTGACTAGTAACTAATGACGCACTGACAATAAACAAAGAAAACTATGGGACAAGCTGTTAAAAATAACAAATATATTATTTCCATCTAGAGTGTTTTTGCATTCAGATATTGCAATCTATAAACTCACTAGCGTATCGAAAATAAAGGCGAGATAAAAAGCTAGGCAAGCCGCCGTGCATTTTTATTTTATTTTTTAAAATGAGCTAGGCCTTTGTCTATTTCTCTTATGGTATTCTTATGTTATGGATGGTACGCGACTTTTCTTTTATGGCATTCGCGCCCGATAAAGTGAAGGAGCATGGAATCCCGACTTAGTTTATAGTTTTCCCATGTACAGCTATAGCCCTATTCCCCCCAAAAATATCCTATTCCTACCAGATTTTTCCACTATAGGATTTTTTATAGTTGTAGAATGGCATTGGGGATAGATTTAAAGGTGGGATGTTGAAAAACCAGACGTTCATGACTTGAAATAAGTTCAGAAATTTCAAAGGAAAGGCTCGTGCTAAACAAAGGAAACTTCCTCAGTCGTCCAATTGAATTTCATACCCACAAGTCGTCTGCTTCACGACACTAGTTAGTTAAAGCAATAACTTTTCTTAATTTCAACCGATTCAAATGAAACTTTGTACACTAGTTCCATAAATTATAAAGCAGAGCTTTACAAATTTCCGTTTAGATCGGTAGCCATCTTTAAAAATGGCGGCTCTTCCTCTCTCTTTGCTCTTTAGAGATTCGATTAATTGGGAAGAGGTTGGTAAATATCGTTTTCAAGTCGTAGACTTCTAGTATAATGATAAAGGGGAATGACCAAGGCTTAGAAGATCCGCTGCAGTTCTCGAAATGGATTCAAATGACGTATTGCACCGCGAAATATTCACCCGCATCTCGTCAAAGATATTTGCTTTCCAAGGTTGGTTGGTTTGGCTCGGATTCCCCTCTTACGCTGTCGAAAATGAACACGGCTGGAATATAAATTTTCTTCCAACTAAATCCGGACACGCTTCGACAGTCTCTCGTAGCTACACTCCCTCGTATTTTAGAGAGCGGGAAAAAATATATATATATAAAAATAATGCGAAATCCCCAGGATTATTTGCCGTCCGTGAATTTTTCCCATTCCCATGTATGGATGATCTTGCAAATTATTTATCTTTATTTTCATCCCAAAATCCGTGGACTGGCAACTAGTAGAAAATCCCCCTTTTCAGGGTAATGCAACGTCACTAGCATATAAATTAGATTTTATTATTTTAATGCGAGCTCTGACTATTGATAGGGTAATACCACGTGTTTCGTGAATATAATAAAATTCGTTATTTTAATTTTGAAATTCACCTTTTGAACCAAGGCTTAAGGTGTCTAGTTTATTTTGGAAGGTTTTAAGTCAATATTTTAGTTTCAATCATTTGAAAAACAAAATTTATGCACACTTAATTATTCTTACTTAGTTTTTAGTGCGGTTTACTATCCCTTTAATTTACTTCCCACCCACAATCCCCTCATTCCAGCTAATGTTTTGTTTTCCAGTAGCCACCAGGGGTCGTGCTGTGTAGTTTCACAGTGCATCGTAAGTGATGAGGTTATCTTTCTCGCACCGAGAATGCTAAATTAGAGCTCGTTCCTTTGATAATTAATTTCTCACAAAAATACGGTTAGGTTTTTTATGTTCTTTTATTTTTTGGTGTGTGTGTGTGTGTACTGGTTTTCATGAGAGAAAAAAAATGTAGGAAAATCCTTAAAGGTAAAAAGGAAAAAAGTACCACAACTAGAAGAAAAGGGAGATAAAAATAATATATTAGAAAGAATGGTTTATACTAAAGAAGAAAAAAATACAACCTTAGCTAAAAAAATACGTTAAGCTTTTGTGGGTTTAGTAACGGATGCGTCCCAAGAAAAATAGTACGGACAAGTTGAGAAAGGTCACTTAAAACCCTTGAGCTTTGTGAATACTTTAGAACGTACGTATTAAGACAAATGTACTTAGGCATGTTTTGCTTCAATAAAATTGAACAGTTTAAAAAGTTTACGTGTCTAGCACGCGCTAGATATTTCTCACTTCAAAATCGGTAAGTTTAAATTACTCAAATTCTTGTTATTGTTAAGCCTAATTTGAATATTGATAAATTCTCGTGATAATTCTATAGTTCTTACATGAAAGGCGCGAATTTCGTCGCACAAGCTTTTTTATCAGTTTAGGAATAAAACCTTAAGCCTAATTCTAATTTGATAAATACTCGTGGTTTTTCTCGCTATAATTTGAAAGATATTACAAAAATGGCGCAAATTTAATTTCCCCACACGAGATCTCTAGTCAAATTAAGAATAAAACCTTAATTACTCTAGCTCTGGAAGATTTGGGCATAAGAACTTGTTACCATTTTTAAAAGGGAAATTTAACGTATCACATCCTCAAAGTGTTACAAAGTCCTGTGTTCAATCACAAAGACAGCTAAGTAACCTTAAAACCTTTATCTTCCCACGGTGTAAAAACACTAAAACAGTCAAGTTAGGTTGAAAAACGTCTAGATGCGAATCTCAACGTTATAATAACAATAAAAAACGATCCTTCTAATGAAAGATTTTCTAGAAACAAATTATGACAAAGGCTGGAAATAAGGAGAATATAAATTGCACGTCAAGATTATTATCCCTTCGCGCGGAAAATGCTTGAAAATCCTGTACAAAAGAATAAATACGACCATGCGGGAGATAGACCTATTCTATTAAAACAGCGTGCTATCCTACTCCTACTCGTTAACCCTGTGTTTATACTGTGTATTATACCGAGGTAATGAAAATAGAAACGCTCTTGGTCAGGGAGGAAATTTGGAGACAATACGCAGAAGTTCGTTCAAGTTTGAAGAGACATTTATTTAAATATTTATATTTAACTTAAAATATAAATAAATAAAATTTCAAAAATGTACTTCGGTGCGAGAAATTGTTTCTAAAAGAAGGTCCTAAATTGATGTAAATTGTTTCCTCGTTGGTCCCATCGTGTTTACTTCAAGATATTAACTTCTGGTGATACTTCTAAGAGTGCAAAGGTCACCTTTAGAGTAAATACCTCAAAAAATCGAAAAACTAACCCCCATACGTGCAATATACTTAGGATAAGGGACTAGTATTAAACCCAGCTTGAGTAAACGAGACAGAATCAATATGAATAAAGATTTTAATGAAATTTCCAAAAAAAGAGGCAAGAGTGGGTGAGGAGGCTCTTATGGGATCCTCATATTAAAAAAGCCTGACTTTGCGTTTCCCCGCGTTTTTTATTTTTCTGAACTCTTTAGTTTACGTTTTTATAAAAACACCAGTGGAAAAAAAGCGGGTAGCTTAGCTGCGAAAGTTAGATTACCATTTTTAGGTGAACTCTTTATACTATGGGAATAAAGAACACAAAAATAATTGACTCGCTTGGGTTCGTGGACCCCTTTTAGATTGAAAGTTGATAAGTTTTTCCCAGTATTTTTATTTTGTCGTAAATTAATACCATGGAAGTTTACCGGATTTAAAATTAAATTCTCAATAATTTTCCTACGCCCCCAACCCTAAATAGTTTTAAAATTATCCCTTAACTTTGACATTTTCTTTTAAACATTGTGTGACAGCAGAGACAAATATTTATTATGAGTAAAATGTTGTACTGCCGACGAAAAAATAATCGGTATGATAAATATCAGACCTATGACACTACATTTCACGTAACACATTTAATACTACGAAATTATACTTAAATTAAGTGTGGTTTTATCTATTACATCCTTGTATAACATTTTAATCAAAAAATAATTAGGGGAAAACGTTTGATTACACACTTAGTGGTAAAATCCTTCGATAAACATTCTTCTAAAACTTTAAACCACAAATTTTGTTATGTAACAAAAAACTTATTCATTTCTTCGAATCAGAAGAGTATATTGCAAACATATAATCTAATACACAATCTCTATTTTCCCGGAACTACACTATTGGGTATTTATATATTACCATGGGCCTTGGCGTCTATGTCAAATGAAATGACTGTTTATCGGAATTGCAATATCTTTCCTATGGGATATAGTTGGCTTCTTTCATACATACTAAGAAAAGCAAAAAAAAGGGAAAAAGTTTGTTCTCTCGCTGTCAATATTGTCGCGAGCCAATATTCCTCCATTCTCAGAGACTCAGTGGGTCTTCGCCAGTCTCGAGGGAGAAATATAGTTGGGAAAACAACCTTGGAAGGGATATGTTATTAGACGAAAAAGAACCGGTTTTCTAGGGACACTTTGTGGTTTCTTAAAATGAAAGTTATATATAACCAAGGACACGATCTGATGATCCACTCTGGAGATAATATAACATAGCATAAGTGTATGTCAATAACAACACTTTACCTAAAATTAGAATTACGTAAATAGAACCACTTCTTTCGTGGAAATTGCAAGTATAAACCTAGAGAAATTTGTTAATTCAAAGCATTGTTTGAAGAAGACTTGACTGTTTGTGTCTAAAGTGAACGCTGACTTTAGTAGACTTATTTAATAGATCTATGCGACTTATGATGTTTTTTATAGATATAAATATGAACTAGATTATCATAGTTTTGCATAAAAGTATCGGCCGAGCATGAGCAAGTAGGCGTTACAATGTATTATATTAAATTTAGAATCTATTTTTTGATGCAACGTAGGCTGTACCCCTTTTAAGACGTAATCCATCATGGTTATCACGTCATTGTCAAAGCCGCTCTCTCATTTCGTGCAGTTAGTATCCCACCATATCGTTAGTATTTTAAAAACCTTTCAAACGAAGACGGCACTTCATTTTTTTTCTAACAAAGTTAAAGCCAAATGTACTTAAAATAATTGGAAATGAATAGAGGGATTTCAAAAGTAATGTAAATGTTGAGTTCAAAAGGTCAAAGTAGTGTTTACGTCACCCATAATTGATTACTTCCCTTGGTCACAAGTCTAGAGTAAATTCTTTACGTATTTAGAAGTCATAGCAAGATGCAGTAGAAATGTTGGTCGGCCATCTGCAGCCGGAAGTACCTTGCCTACCTTTGGTAGGGAATTGTTAAGTGCTGCCACGTACAGCTATTTAAAAATAGAAGCTAGTTCTCATAAATTAGCTTCTATGTTTAAAACACAGGGGACATTGTCGACGTACGACTCAACCAAAACTCGACGATGCTAGGAAGACTTTGCTGTTACGTTATATTTTTAATTAATACTTATAAAATCAATAATTTATAAACCATATTGCGCTGTCTACGTAAATTGCTAGCGTAGAGATAAACATTTTCTCTCCTTCTCCCGGCTCTTTTAACTTATATATTTCAGGAAAATATACTGGCGCAATGACCATTCCTAGATCTTACATCTGTTTCTATCAAATTTCGAGTAATATCGATTTTACGGGCAATATACGAAGTCAATGTCTCGCGCTGACTTCGTGTCTTTCTCTAACTGTTGCTGAAGATAGGGGAGTAAGCAATTGATATAGAAAAAGAACAAATACTCTACACAGACAGACAAACGGAGAGATAAATACGGTGAACGGTAAAAGAAAAATATTTTCTCTTCTCTTTAACTTACCTATATCGGAATCGGAGACAATTGGAACGATGTCATCTCGGATCCACGACGTGACGTAGACGTAATCTTTGACGAAACTCGGGATGTGACATCGCAAAACCGCCGTATTACCTCGGATCACGAACTCGTCGTAAACTTGAACCTCGTAGAATTGTTTCACCACTGAACAGGAGGATGAGAAAATAGAAAAGAAGAAAAAATGACACTCATCAAAAAGGATGGAAGATCATCTCTAAGTAAGTCAAAAGCATTCCTTGTACCCTATACCTGTCGAAGCTTAGATAATATGAAAAATGACGGAGTTAGTGATACTGACAGGACGAACCTTTTCGACTCTTTGAAAAAGTTTAAAGTCTTTAATATTAGACTCTCATTGACGTACAGTCAAAATGCCCATAGTTCCTTGCGAACTAAAGTTTCCAAATAAAAGGGAAAATAATTCTATTAAAGCGTGAAACTCTTAGAGAAATTTGTTACCGGAAAACAAATGCAAATTATAATATTAAAAAAATCCCTTCGCTAGACGGAAGGACTACCCCGGGTCATACACATAACTCTGAACATACCAGGACCGCAACAATTTTGCATAAAGGTTTGTTAATATTACAATTCGTTACATTTGTTAATATTATACAAGCGTAGTGTTGTCTTATAGGCGCGTTAAGGGAGTATATTTCCCGGCGTGCGGCCGGCTTACTCCTTAGGGGGTAGTCCAAATAGACCCGGAGCTAGTGTCATTAACAAAATGACTCAATTTCCACGAGGCCAAGGGACCCACTGTAACCTTTCTCCCGAAAACTTGTTTTGGCTAAATGAGTATTTTTATAACGCTCGAATGGACGCAACTGGGTAAGGGTAGCTTTGTAGGGTCGCCAATAGAGTTGGACAGAGTCAAAGACACCGCCCTGGGGGACCCTAGAATTCTATCTAGGGTTACAGTGAAGTAATGCTAAGAGATATACGTATTCGCCTTAAGTGTTTACTCTTCAGTAAGGTTATTGGATTGGATCAGATGTTCGTTATGATGAAGTTAGCCTTAATATGGTTGTTTCATAATTTGAAGCTATACTGGCCACGCCATAAATAGGTCTAAACGGAACTAAATAAAAAAATCGAGAAGTTCACATTTTGCGTCTGATTTTCGATATACGTCAATTAATGAGCTTCTACTTGAAGTGGTTAGTTCTAACATTCCACGGTTTACTTTTAGGTTAACCCATAAATATTTCTAGGAAGATAACCTATTCGTCTCTGTTGTAGTAGTTTCATCGGTTTCGTAATCTCCGTACAGGGTTTTGACTAGCTTGTTCGTCCTTCATTGGTGCAAATATATTGAACCACGTTGAACATTTTCCGGTTAGCTATAGATGCGAGGGAGGTTTCTCGGTACGATCGCGTCTCTCTCGCCTGACCGAACTCCATCGATTTTGAAGGCTTGCCTGCCTGGGTTGGATTAGAGGGTTGACCCTAGGTCCTTTTTCAATCGTTTCGAACCCCAAAAACACTGAAGTTCAATTAAGTAAATGAATAAAGTTGTTCCTCACCCTTATCTATCAGTCGATTTTCCCCTATTTTCTTATTTATTGCCTATCTAATCAATAGAATTGAGGGAGGAGGTTTTACCAGAGTTGCCTGGAAATAGTTGGGCATTTTAAGCTCTCTGACTTCTGTAGAAATAAATGTGTGAAACATTGGTCAGGGAAAATTATTTAACACTACCAGGGAAAACCTTGAAACTCGTGGAATTTTGAAATTAAAATCCGTGGCAAGCTTTTCCGCGATAAATGTGGTTATTTTCCGATTGTTGTTGCATAGTCACACGCAATAAGAAGATGCCCTTGAAAAGTTATATCCTGAGATACTCGTGAAATTGCTTACGGCTCGTGGCACCTAAACCTTGAGATTTTCTCTATCCTTTTCCTCTTGCTCTTCCTTATTTTTGGGGAAAGAGAAAGACGCGGATGGTCCCTGGGGATGCGAGAAGAGACGCTCGCGATACTTTGGTACATCATCCGTGTAGGTGCGCTCCGTCAACTTAAGTTGATAGATTTCTTGGGGGCTAAAGGCCGCTTTACTCGACGCTGTCGCTGAATTTCTCTTCCCAATTTCTTACTTTTTATCCGTAACATCCCCATCCTCATCCCTGTTTCGCTTTTCTGACTTATAGTACAGAACCACGAAGCTGTTCAATACTCCCACTAATATACAGCACATGCCTCACAATTGGAAAATGAAAAAGAATACACCGAAATTGATTAACATAAAATATTTACGTCAGATTTCGCGTAAATGTAGGGTGTTCCATAAAGTGTGCGGTACGACGATTTTGAGTCAAGAATGTTCTATGATATTTGCCGTCCAGGTTTACGAATTATGAATAGAGTGTTTTACGGATTACTCTTAAATTTGAGTTAGAAATTAATTTTAATTAAGGGGGAATCATTAAAACTCTTTAATCATAAATTGTTTAGGGTGGTCCTAGTAGCAAAGTGTAATAGAACCTTTTCAACTCAAAATCGCCCATAGAAAATTGGAAAAATCTCTATATCTACTAAAATATCTTGTTGACAAGATTTAGTTTATTTTAAATATTAGTTTATGATAATGTTGATGGGATAAATTATTTCGTATTCATGCGGAACTGGTAGAAATTCGTGGGCTTAGTGGTCGGTGCACGGTAAAAGAAAAAAAAAATGACACTTTTAATGATGGAAGAAGGCTTGGCCGTCAAAAAATGATTCCGAGGGGTTTCTTCGTCGACTTATATGAAAAGAGTTTTTATATTTTTTCCCAAAGTTTTCCCGAAAAGAAAGTTGTTTTGGGGCATTTTTATATTTTGTTCAAGTTTTCCTTTTCCTATATAAAAATGTTAAAGGTTATTAACCTGGGAAAACTTTCAAGGGACTTTTTTAATTTTGGAAAATTGTTTTTTTTTTTGTGTGTAAGGGTTCTATATTACCCGCGTGATGAGAAGCAGTTAATACGTTTTATAATGAGACATTTATGTTGGTCGCGTTCTCATGCAAAGTCGTTAAAATGAGAGCGAGTTTAAATTAATTGTTGTCTCTAGAGCTGAATGTTGACGCCAAGTGCATATATATGAAGTTTTGTCACAGAATGTTTAATAATTTCAGTAGAATTTAAAGTTGTTTCTACAATTTTTCAAGTAGGATATCTTCTATTTGATTTTGAACACCTGTCTGTGTTAAGGTATTCTACAGAGACTATGGAAAAATGCATAAGTCATTTCATCCCGTTAGGTGTCTTTTCTGAACTAGGGTACTCATTACAAGCCAAGTAATTAAAAATACTGTGGTGTTGAAAAAAAAAGTTAATTGAAACCTTCAGAAAAATTAATATTAGCCACGTCAAACACCGTTTCTTCACAACGTCGAAGGAACTTCCTTAAAAAAGTAATAACAGCGTGGTTAAGATAATGAAATTCAATACCCAAGATTTCACGAAGAATTATGCAAGTAAAGTGAATCAGACCAAACCATCTACAAGTTACAACCATTCTTAATTTTTATCAATCGGCTTGTAGTTTTAGCCAACGTCTGGTAGCCAACCCCAAGTTGACCGTGAAACGCATACCAAAGAAGGCAGAAATGAATGAATGATCGATAGAAAATGTTTATTGGAAGTGACTGACTAATTTGAGTCTAATACGGTTTGATCCAAACCACACTGCAGTCACTCGCGTATATCAAGGAGCAAAGGCTTAATTCAGGGGACCTATATATAAAATAAATATCGGGTGGCATCTTGTGGTAGATTATCCTCCCAAAGTAGCGCCTTGTACGAGTGAAAACGCGAGGTGGGGTGGAAGTTGATTCTCATACATATATTTGGTTCGATTTGTATGCTAATCAGGAAAAGGAGCTAGATCTAGAAGAAAAGAATGGAAGAAGAGAAAGAATGGCTCTTGTCGTTTTCTTGACTGCCTCTATAGTAGCTTTTACGACACGTGGTTTGGGATGTCAGTCCTCCAAAGAAAAAGAAAAAAAAATATTCATTTCTCGGGACAATTTTTTTATATGGAATTTTGATTGCTCCGCTGATATTTACATAAATAGTCGACTATAGATACTTAGGCTCTTAGAGAATAGAGAATGGTTTCCAAAACGTATATAAAGAAAAGGGAGAGATGTTATGTATGAAGCTGGGAAAAAAACGAGAGCTGTTATGGAGGATAACAAGATGGTAATTCAGTGAAAGAGTGGTTTCACATTTTCAAAAATGAAAGTTAGGCTTAGCTATCCAAGTTTATCCTGCGTAGCTTCGAGGTACAGTACGTCTTTATCTCGTACTACTACTACTACTACTACTACTACAACAACAACTACTACTACAACAACAACCACTACTACTACACTACTTAATTGTACTACTCATGAGTGGAACTAAAATCCCTTAGAAATCTTATTTCTAAATTCTTTTCTTGAATATAGAGATAGGAGCGTTGTAAAACGACGCGTTTCTTGAGGGCTAGAACGTGAGAGATGGAAATCGCTGAGAAGGGAGAGAGTAGGATAAAAAAATCCTTGATGAGATCATCGTGATTTTGAGCCCGTGCAACCACTTTTATATTTTTATTTTAACTTCCTTCCATCTCGCCAAAAATAATCTTATACAACTCTGGGAGCATTCCCGAGTATAAAGGGATGATAATACCCTACTGGATAAGTAATTACATCTATTAAAATTCCTCAAAATACAGTTTTTCAGTTAAATTTGTATACTTTTTTTATATTTTAATATAAATTGTTTTGTAGGATGTCAAAATGAAAGCGGAATAATTTATTTGGCCAGGGTCTTCTTAGAAATTAAGGCGACTTCTGTTGTTATGTCGTGTAGTAAATGTAAAAGCTAACGAAGCGACGTAAGGGAATGGATTAACATTAATAATAGCGTTAAGATTATAGAAAATGAGGCGAAAGTCTTTTGAAGACGACGACATCTCGAATTAAAACTACAGGGGGCTTTTCCTTTCGCTTTAATTAATTTAATATTCTAGTAAATAATGAGAATAACTTAAAGCAGCGACAAAATTCGCAGTACAATAAAACCGGATGAAATTAAGACATTTTTCCAAAATTTTATTATTTTTTTTCTAGACTTTATGTCTTGCTGTTCCCACTGGGTTTTGACCTTACTTAAAGCCTGGAAATCTGGTTGCGTCTGTCCTTTGAAAAATATACAATGGGGATGTAATGTTTTCCATCCTAAAGTTTTCAGTGGGCTCAATTTTAGTTTGTAGGCCTAGTAAGATGCTAAGTTACTAGGAATTTTCCCCAGCGTTCTATTGATCTTAGTTTGTCGTAACAAGGAGCGAGGGAAAGCATTTTCGTCGTCAGCTTGGGGAATAATTGGCCCAAACGTACCACGCACGGACAATTTCCTTTATTAAGCTCCGCGTGTAGGGTTAGGCGTTTTTGCGATAAAAGCCAAAGGGTGCCTCGAATGTAAGAGTCTACTATAATGGTAGGTAAGGCCACCGAGGCCAGCCTCCCCGTCGAGGCTGCGTGAGCGGGTTTTAAGGGCATTAGGGAATCAACCGCCGCCACCGCCACACTCTGAGGGGTCAGCGCTAGACTGCAAAAATCTACATTCGCGACACGACCCCCGCATTCCGGACCTTAGGTGAAATGACCCTTAAGAATCTTTAAAGGTAGAATGACCACCATGTAGTAAGTTAGAACCGGGTAGGTATTAAGATTAAATATTGTGAGAAGTGCCCACTACCTTCAAACAATTCGATAACCCAGTGGGAGCCGAAATTACCCGTAGCATTGAGGTGTTTCTTTATGTGGTACAATAGGTAAGACCATCAACACAAGTTTGCAAATCAATGGTCGCTCTGCCATTCTCTATGATTTGTTCTGTCGCAGTTATGAAGTGCTGCTATGAAAGGTAGTATATTTACAACCACTGTTTGAAATAGAACACTCCTTACGTTTCAAGAACCGCTGATCTACCCACAAACCTTAGAGTACACCTATACCTAAGTCCGAAAGAACTTGATGCGAAATTCTTTTGGTCTCATCGTACCATCATCTCCATTAAACAAAAGACTCGAGGGAAATACATCTCCTCCTCAGCATCCCTGCAGTAGATCCCTTAGCTATTGACTATAGATGGTTCTTTCTTCGCATCAAAGGAACCCGAGGAATCTTTTCTTAGTCTCAATCCAGAGGGGAGATAAAGAGAGAAATGAAAAGGAAAGACGATCGTCTCTAAACCGTTCTCTAACTTAGATAAAAAGAGGACGATTCTGCAACTCGACACGAAACTAAACTGAATAGAGAGATCTCTGTACTTCGGTTGGTTAGACGTATACCTGACATACATGGCTCTGAGTGTATTCGGCTCTCCCCTTTGAACAGTGATGGAATTCTTAAAGCATGCACTCGGAAAAGGTTTCAGATGTAGAAATCGGGGTAAAGCTACGTAACGGTACAGCTATTACCCTATAAAGTTCAGGTTGAAAGCGAAATTTAGTGTTCACCAAGCACAGTATGATGCCTTGACGTTCACGTAAATGTGGACCATACTGCCAAAGATAAGGCAACTAACTTTACCATTATGTACTTATCTTCTGAAGATCATACTACGATGATGACGAACTATAGGATGCAATCCATGCATCTACCTTTTCACTTTTCTTTTTATTCTACTTCGTAGCGACATATAGTGACTTTAGAATTATTTATAAAAGGTTTCGTCTTTCGAGTCCTAGAAAGTATTACATTAAGCCAGGCATGTCAGTTATCTAAATTCAAAGGGATGGATAAGTTACTTAAGTACTATAAAGTGCACGTAAAAAAAGGACCATGGTTGAGTTCCAGAAGAAGATCTCTAGGGAAAATATAGGTCAAAATTTCGATCCTCGGATTCTACTTTCCATCATCTTAGGATATGTACAGGGTGTTGCGCGTTATTGATGTCTGTAACGTAGCCCTGTTGCCTAGAGCAATGGCGACGCACGCGCTACCTGCTTTATTAGATGCTTAATTTTTACATTTGAAATGGTCGAAACCATATGGTTGTCGATACCAGTACATCATTGACGTCTAACCTAATACCCTGTACGTCGTGTTGAACGCGGATTTCCTAAGGTATTATGGCATGCGTTGCTCGATCCGACCTAGATGTTTCCGAGGGAATTTCTTCTTGGATCTTCCAGAAGAAAGAGGAATAAAGAGAGCTCTCGGAATATATCTGTAGATAGAGAAAAAGAAAGCGAGGAAGCTCGGACGATCTCGTATTTCACGGTTGGCTTAGCGTCTTGGACTCTGCCTTTCCATGCCTCGCTCGCGTATTATTCTAAGACGATTTTCTCTTCCCTGCCTTCAGTCCCGTAGCCATTTCTTCGGGCTTCTTGCTGTATGGCTTGACGATGACTGCCATTCGAGCCATTTGATGGCTCATTTAGCCCGTGATCTTCTTCTCTTCTCTATTCGGATTTATTGGCACGTGTTTGGGCTGAACAATAAAAACAATTGCGGGCAACAGATGTCGTTTTCCGCCCTACCATCTTCCAACTAACTTCCATCTTAAAAGCTCGTATCTAGAAGTATATCTCTCTAACTACCGTAACTTCAGAGATCATTTCGTACTAGGATTGTTTATATTTATTAAATATAGAGGGTATAATATTCTAACTACGTGTGAAGTTAGGTCTAGCTGCAAAGCATATAATTTTGGTGAGTATAATTCTAATGCGCTTGATTTCTTAGTTAAATTAATTGCTATTAATGAATATTGTAATTTCAGGCGTGGTTTTCTTATAAATTAAATTGCAAAGCTGTTAGATAGTTTTATCTAACTGAATATTTCCGAAAAAGATAAGAACATTATTGCAGACTTCGTGTCTTGGACATCCAATGTTTGTTGCTTCATGCCAAGACTATTACCGTCTCAGCATACTTAGTTTTCTTTAGCTAACGGTCCTATATATTCTATAGCATTCTTTTCCTCGTTTCTTTTATAAGACTAAAGCCTGAATAGAAGGTTCAACTTCATCTTATAACGGTTTTCAAAAGCGTGGTATGGTGTACAATCATTGTTCTGTTTTCTTTTTTTTTCTTTCTAAAATCAAACTTCTATTAGAAACCCGACCCCTATATACAGATAGCTAAAGTACGTTTCCTTTTTCTCTTATTTTCTTTTATGTTTAAAGAAGTTTTCCTTTAAGTCTTTTAAATCCTGTTTTGCTCGTCAAAACGAATCCAGTTGTGGCTTGGCCTGGAATCCAGGTATAAGAAATATAAACCACAAGGTTTTTCTTGGTACATTGATCTTCTTTAAGAAGTCTAAACAATGCGTAGGATGTTTACCGCAGTTAGTTTGTCACGTGACCAAGCTTTGATTGACAACATAGATTATAATTCGTCTTTCAAACAATATTCTTATAAGGATTATTTCACTCCTTGTCTGCGCTATGTAAGGATGATACTTCGAGATGTGGGCGGAGACTCTAGTAAACTCACGACGCTTGGGCCATGATGACGTCAATAAACAAGGTACAAACTCCTATCATTACCTAATTATCATCTTAACACCTTAGATATTTTCTGCGCAAGTGTTTCCACTTGATATCCAAGATTTAAATCTTATTAAAGTTCAAAACCCTCCATGCAAAATAAATTTCTTAATTCTCGTGAAACCTCAAGTAAAATTTAGCTACCCAATTTCTTTTATTCTTTCATGCATGGCTATTTTCGCCGGTTAAGACCCCGGGATTATAGTTTTAACTTTATTAAAACAGGAAAACGTCAGTATCTTCTATATAATCTCTAGCTAATTAGGCAAGCACACCTGAGGGAATTTTCGAAAACAACCTCGGATTAATTTAAAATAAAAGAAGAAAAAAATTATAATTGTTCCATGGTTGGAGATTATAAGATTTAAAAGGTTGGAAGTGAGATGAAGATGCTCGAAAGAATGTTGCTAATTAGTTCTAGTTCGTAAATGGTTGAGAACGTCTTAAAAGAAAAGATCGAATACTTATCGCTAATCGGGGTTAGTTGGAAAACAACAGATTTGGCCCCCACTATAAAAAACAACGCACACACAAAGAACCAAGCTGCACCGGAAGAGGCAAACTCGCTGCTAATAAAAGAAGATAATAAAACAAGCTGGGTAATCCGTGTTTATATCTTCACCGATTTCGTTTTGTTGTAGTTTGAATTTTAAATTCGTTTACGCCGATGATTCTGTACTAGTACCTCTCGCAGCTTCTTCAACATATAACCCAGACGAATTTGTCAGTGTGTGGTTCTAAAATACGGGGATAAAACGATATTAAGCCTTGGGAAGCATTTTCTATAAGACCCTAAGATAAGAAGTTAAATAAAGCCTGCTGTATAATCCTTTTTCCAAGGAAAAGCCCATACTATACAGGCCTATTTTATATCCTCTCAGATTCCGTAGTTCATTTCAACTCCAGTTTACATTAAAACAGTAACCGAGGCTAGATTAAGTTTGTACACGAGTATATTGAACTCTCCGTTTGATAGCTTGATTGCGCGGCGAATTTTCTCTCAATTCTACGATCTTAGCTTCTTAGGCCTTGGTTCTTTTTTTCTTTTCTAGCTTACCCGATTCCGGGTTATTTTCTGTTTCCTATAGCTTTATTTCTCCTTTTGCCTCATCCTACGTCCCAAAAGGACACTGAAATCGTCCCTAATGTAGCAAAACGAGACCTCTATCCGAGTTACCAATTTTGGTGTTGCGAATTGCTGCTAAAAAACCATGGCACTACTAAATAAAGAAATAAGATGGGTAAGCTTACAAGATAAGCACCTAAAAAAGAAATTCATAATGATTTCATTAATAACTAATCGTTCTCATTGTCTTGCCTCTATGGTTGCCTGCAAAATAGATGTTTATCTTCGAGGATGTCTTGAACTTTGACAAACATGATGATTCAGCTAGGTAAGTACCATATCAACACTCCATAAAACCGTTATTTTAAGAGAGATTAAATTACTCAGTTACTAGATAAATGGTAGGGTAGGGGTTTCCTAATCGAAATCCGCTTCTAAATTATAAAATATTTAATTCTAGTTAAGTTTAAGCTTTTCTACAATTTTATTAATGAACCTGCCCTTACGACTAACACTCTCTGGAGATTCCTAACTACTTTACTGGAATTTTCGTTTCCTTTGGCGGAAAGGCGTTGTAAGCTGGGCAGTCCATGCACCTCTGTATAAGGGATTGATGATAAGGTGATTAGATGCTTTCTCTGGCCGGTACTACGGCAACGATGGGGAAAATAGTACTCATCATTTCGCGACCAACTTGGCTCGGGGAAGTTGCCATAGTCATCGCGAATATGAGTAAGGAAAGGCGCCACGTTAGGCTTAGCTATATATGAATAAGGGGGTTGTTCTACCGTATCTATATTTGTTTCTGATAGCTATAAGGGTTCCTTATTTTCCCGGGCTAAGGGTTCTCTATCGAGGAGTTCTCCCTCGATGAACGAAATTTGTCCAATCCTCATCCCTCTTTTACGCAAACAAATCATACACGCTTGGAAAAATCTTCGTCATCATTTCGGGTTGCTTTTCCCTTCGCCTTTACTATTCCATTTCTATGTATGTACAAGGATATATACAGGGTGTTCCATAAAGGGTGGTAAGATACCGAAGTACAGTCGGTTCTAAAATAAATCAATTTTGAGTGGAAAATTTTCAATAATATTTTTAAACAAAGAATACCTTAGGCAAGTGTTGACTGGATTGATTTATGGATGACCCCTTAAATTTAAGTAATAAATTGAAAGACGATGCTAATATATTTAAGGGGGCATCCGTAAAAGTCTAATCATAACTTGTTTATGGTGTACCTTACTGCAAAATGTTATTGAACTTCCATTTTTGACTCAAAATCTCAAATAGAACCCATTGTACTTCGCTTCTGCCACATTTTTTATAGCACCCTGTATATAAGTTCGCCGGTTTTATCCATGATCACGACTTTCTCCGACTCTCCATTTAATTTGAACGGTTTAAGCGTAAAATGTCGTAAGTTTAAAAAAAATAGTGAAATATTCTATGGGTTTGTTTTTAAATAGAAATGGGGGCGAGCTGTAGTTTACGATCACGTGATAGTGTATGAGATCACCTGACTTGTTTTTCCAATATACGACATTTTACTCTTAACCAATGATCACTATTTCTTCTAGAAGAGGAAGTCGCGTACAAATCCCTAAAATTTCCAGGGTTCAATCCTTAAAATCCCTGCAAAGGTCTCTTTCTTCGTCTGGTCCGCCGCTGATGAATTACCTATTTGGCTCAAATGGTCACGGAGAAAACCAGGGAGAGAATGGATTGGATGAGGGAAGCTGGGGAAGACCAAGAGCAAGGATAAATGCGGGTAAAGTATGGAGCAGAGGGTTTCGCGCGGGAATCATTCGAGTTTTAAATGCTAGCTAGCTTGGAAATGTATCCGGGACACCGCCCCGGCTAAAGTTAGGTTATATTAGGAAAATAGAGCCAGGATGAACCCTGGAACAGGAAACGTGGGAAACAGGAGCTGAGACGGAAGAACAGGAAGATAATGGTTCTTCGAAGTAATGATTAAAAAAATCCTTACAGGGAATTGTACAACTAATTTTGTTGTAAGTTTCACTGAGTTGACACTCAATTCAATTTTAATTGAAAATACAATGCGTGGATGCCATCTTTTAGGGGTAAAACTAGCCAGGTTATTCCTATGGCCCCTGCAGAAATGTTTATACTGCTGCACATTCATATCCAAGGGGAAGCTACCCACCAAGCAGGTGTAATGTTTTTCTATTTCCAAGGGAACCGAATTGTAAATTTCAATTTCATCATTTTGTCCTTAATTTTACTCTAATTTAGGCCTCTTTTTACTGAGAGATATTGGTAGCATTTTCTCGTATTAAACCTGATTTTCCAAACCATTTAAATCAAATAGCTATAGTACGACGTTCGAGTTTTAAAAATTCCATTTAAAATATATATTACTTCTCCATGGCTTATTTGGGAATTAAAAATGATGGCGTTCATTCTCGCGCGTTCTAAAATTAAGAGAAAATAGAAACTTGATTCATTTCCACAACGCAACACAACGTACGTAACGCGATACAACTCGCATCTTTCGAAATTTAAATGGCTCGCAGGAAACTTACTTTAAGAAAGCGAAGAACATTACCCCCCGAACTATCTTATCGATTGCTTCTAATTTCCTAAAAGGGGGACCAGAGTGAAATTCGGGAAAAGGGAGCGTAGTGTAATGAGGTGAAATGTGGTGGTTCCATCCCAATCCCTTTTCAGATATTCATTAATTCAAGAAGAGACAGCCATATGTTGCGATTTTGGATGAAATTAAAACCATGCCATTTTCTAAAGGAAATATCCTCGTCTAATACGATACAGGATGCTAAGAGATATAATTAATTACGTAGATTTTACTAAGATATGGACCGATGTATTTTAGAAACTTATATTACGAATTCGCCTATAACGTCAGCGTATTGGTGTGGAGTTATGGCCTGTTGGTGTAAGGTGGACCTTTATTGCAAATTCGATGTTAATTCAAGGGTTTTATAAACCCAATACTATAGGGGGATAAGAAAACTGATCCGGTGCTTTGTCGATACATAAGCCATTAGCAAGGAAAATTAGGATTTTAGTATATCAAGGTCGTTCTTAATTTAATTTCAGTAATGCTCGAAGCTTGGGTATGGTTGTCCCTAGAGCTCATGGTTAACTTAACTTAGTTTTTCTTTAGCTTTGTTTTGTTTTGCTACCTCGTTTTTGTACGTTTCTGTTTGTTTATTGCCTCTCCCTCTTTGAACTTTCCCATTGTCACTACTATCGTGTACCATAGAGGGGGTCGTACCCAAGCCCTTCAATAAATAAGTATTCCCTTAAAGTTACTGTACTTGGATGTCAAAAATATTTTAAACGTCAGCATCTTGATCCCCGTGACCTTTCAAGCTCATATGACTAGTATTATTAAACGTACTAACCTCCTCTAACGTGGACATCCCGGCTAACGATGGTCCCTACTTCATTTTCGGCTTGGCATACGTAAATGGCCGCGTGAATGTCCTGACGATATTGTTTCGGGTTGAAAGACCACAAGACCAGGGTGCCATTGGCGAGAGTTTGTCTCAAACCGGGAACGTCTTCGGCTGGCATCCCGTCTTTGAGTCTCCAACCTACTCTGGGACTCGGTGTTCCGTAAGCCAAGCAATCCACCGTCACACCCGTTGTGTTCAAGAAACTTAGATGGTTTGGTGGTTCAGTCATAAAAACTGGACCCAACTTCCGTTGGTTTGGGTTGCCTGAAAAACATAATGATAAAGAGAAATATTACTTATCAAAGTTTATTACGGAATTATAAGCAAAGGTGGATAGAATAAGAAAAAGTGAGGTATGCTTTGAGGCATCATTATCATAGATTTCGTAGCGCAACCTGGTGGTAAATATTATTTTGTCTTCTCTCGTGTTCATACGCAAGTGTTTCCCCGATAATACCGCGTGAGGGCTTTGTTATTATTATTATTTTTTTTTTTTTTTGCTTTGAGGCATCACACGTCATTTCACTTTCTCTGATTTCAAATTTGCATTAGTTTAGGAGTTTTTCATCTCCTAACGATTGTAATTGGTAACATGAGGAGATATGCGTATAAATAAATAGTCGATACGCCATATCACGGTATAATTTTGCCCATCGAGCAGAAAGGGTAAAAAAATGTGCATCTTTTTATGGTCGTTTTTAAATATAAATGAAACCGGTTTTAATGTTAGCGGGGAAAAGTTTTGTAGTCGTTTAAACTTTGGAGCGTAAAAACGTGTCATCCAGCGCATATCCTCTTTCCCTTGAAATGTCCTTCCCGGTGAAAAAAAGTGGTCACTAAGGCTAGCCCATCTTCAAAAAACTGCGTAACAGGGCTTTAAAAAAGCCCGTTGGTTCCGTCAACGTAAAAATCCGCCATGGTAAAGAAAAATTTCAGTTTCCCCTAAATGATGGTCATAAATAAGGATGGATTTTTATCATCTCTTGCCTTCTCTTTTTGCTACCTTCTTGTATCTTTAATAGATGAACAAGTGGAAATGGTGTGGAGATTTGATCAAATTATATTTTTGACTCAGAATCAACCATAGAACGCGCTGTATTTCGGTCCTATAACCATTTTGGAGCCCAAAAGCTGGTACATTATATTACTTCCTCCACTTCTCTTAAATTTTACTCTTATCACTTGCTCGCCTATTAAACAAAACGCGTAGGCCATTCCACTCCTCCCTCTAAAATGATCGAATCGAGAAATTGGGCCTTAAAACTCTGCTATTAATCCATGTCCTAGATTATTAAGAGCGATATCCTTTTATTAAGAGAATTGCTGTGGTGCTAAGCCTCGGTTTCACTCTCTTTTCCAAACTAAATGTCGGGGTAAAAGAAGAAAAGAAATTTGAAAAAGGGTTGGTATGTAAAATGCTTTTTAAGTTCGGATAATTAGTGGCCCATATTAAGAGCATGCAAAAGACTGACGGACGGAGAGACTAGAGGGGGAGGGGGTGTAAGAAGTAAAAATGAAAATTTTCTCGTTCTAACCATTAAGATGATTCAAAAAGGAGTGGTGAACGTATAGTCCATCATAGACTCGAAATGGCTCTATTCTACTATGGAATAATGCGTTTATCGAACGGGGATTTTATGCATTTTAAGATTGCAACTACAGATTTCTTCTTTCGTCTCTATTCCTTTAGAAAACCAATCTCTACCGACTTAAAGGGAAGATGACACGACTTCAATTTGATTTGTTTCGGTTTAGTTACAGATTTTGGCCATACCCTTATCATAATCTCGTAAAATTGGCTAAATATTTTGCAATCAAATTCGTCTATTGTTTAGCAGAATTACAACAAACGGATCTAGATGATCTTCATATTGGATTTAATTGAAACCATTTATTTGTGAGTTAATAGTTAAAAACAAAGAGTGAAAATCCACCAAACCTTTTTTTAGACGATACGATGCCCCTTACCAATTTAGTTCGTTTGATGGAATAGGCTAAAATAGGCTTTGGATCTATACAAGATGAAGAATTTTGGTTCAGCGCCTAGAGCTAGCTAGCGAGCGAGCGTTGGCAATGGAAAGCGCTATTAGTCTTACTAAAGAGAAATTTCTTTCTTTCTCGGTCCTCAATTTTGAGCTGAAAGAGAAAAAAACCGTAGTCGTCCATCAAGGACCACGAAAACGAATTAGAAACTTTCTCTTTTCTCGGGTGTAGTTGAGGAAGGGGTGTCCTAATCATTACTAGCGGAAAATATATGAAGAAGTTGGTGATCCTTGAACAGAGCTTCGACCAATACCCTCGGAGTATCCCCGGAATCGCTTAAGCCCGCCGCAAATCCAAACGAACGTGGCGTTTAGACCATACCAATCCATCCATTTCGTCTCTGGTAGACCGGAAGTTCATTAGGTGATGTAAAACTCGATGTCAGTTGCAGGGAGAAGAAATAGCTTAAGCAGGCCTTTGCTAACACCGTGAAATAATGTACAACTTAACGGTAATTAAATGTATAATACGCTAAGATAAGGATAGATCAACTTGTTCTGAAGTATCCGAAGCGTCTCTAGGATAGACGCGTTTTATGTTAGAGTCGCTCAGAGCTGACCACGTGAGACATTTTTAATTGGGGATTAGGCTTAAAAAGTGACACTCTAGATTTCTAGCCAAGGCTTATCGCCAAAGAATCTTTCTGACTTGCGCGATGCGAAACGTCACAGATTGCGCTGCTGCGGTTATATTTTCTCTGTGAGTGGCTTTGTTCTGATTTGAAATACCTTGACTCAAACTACAATCAATGAACTTCTGTAAAAACAAGCTTTGCAAAATAGTTTCAGCTAAAGTATTTGATCTCTTTATTTCGCTATTTGTCTTCGGTAGATTGCACTTGACCAAAGTTGAACAGTGTGCTTCTTTCCTCATTTGGTAAATTCCTTGATAGATTACGCGCGCCCTTAAATGTTTGCAATGACCCTTTGACGTAATTATCTTATCGCTATACCTCTTCTTTTAAGAGTCAGAACTCTGGTTGGTTTTAAGAGATAAACAGGGAAATCCTCCGTCTATGTCATACCCTGCTTTTCCACTTTCCAACGATACTGAACTGTGACGGTTGTTGCAATCAGGACTATAGAGGAATAACCAAATTACCAAAACGTTAGCGTTCTCTCATCATCCCAATCCAAGAATAAAATTGATATTTTTCTTATGTAATTTTTTTTTAATATTTTTGAATGGTGATTGTATTTTTAGACCGGGGGGCTGTTTCTTTTTGCTGAATGCGACTCGTCTTTTTTCTCTCTCTTTTTGAAAAGGAAAATTGCAAAAATAAAAAAAACGAAAAACATTTCTGGAACCAAATATTCAAAGAACTGCAGGCGATTTTGAATAGATTATAATGGTTCCATAAAATTTCAAATTCTCTTTCATTTTATGCTGGCAGCTATATTCCAATTTCCTCGTTAATATTTATTTTATTCTCTCTGTATTCGTGATTGTTTACCTAACGCTAAAATTAATTACCCGAAAGAAGTCATTGAAGCATTAATTGTCGAAGTACATAAACAAAATGATTTTAAATTATCAAATTACATAATTTTCATTTGGTAGAAAAATAATTATTTATTCTAAATTATACAATATTATTCAATAGGAAAATTTTATATAGTCCAAATTTCGCGGAACTTTGGGGAAACGGCTTCCTAACCCTAGTCCAGTGATCGAACAAACAAACGCAAAGTGTTTTTGGCACAAAATATATCATTTAAATTGCGTCCGTCGCTGTATGCGGATATTTCTCGCTATACCAAATATATAAATAGATATTTTTCGTTTATAAAAAGTATTTTTTTATCTCCTTCTGCCTTTCGAAGCGGCTAGTTCTAGCCTATCTGGTAAAATCCATTTGTTTGTGGATAAAACGTTCTGGCGTTAACTTCCATTTCATTTCTCAGTTACGATTGGTCGGCTTTACTCGGCGGTGACAGAACTGCCAGCTAAGTACGAAAATAATATATATTTTTTCGCACTGTTATTTTTATATCATTTCAACCATATTTTCTCGTGAAAGGTTTAGACTAAAAAAAAAAATAGGAGAGAGAGAAATCTTTCCGAATGCCGGCCAAAACCCAACCTGTGAAAGGAACTACATCCCTCGGAATGTTAGAGGTTTATGAGATATTGAAATGATACTGTGGATAGAAATGATCCCTTAATACTTCAATACCGTAATATTAATAGTTACGTTTGATCTAAAGCTACATCATAAACGCAACTAATCTCTAGGTCTAAATAGATATAATAATGCGCACGTCTAAAATTGAAAATATTAAGAATAAACATTTAGGCAAACCTCGGTCAGTATCGGGACATGTCGTTTCTGCTCACACTCTGTATCCAAACACATTCTGCGCAGGCGCGGAAAAGCGAGATGGAAGGCACAGTTTTACCCCCGCACCTATCCCTCTTAAATTCACCGAAATGTGGTAGTGCCAACGACGTCATCGCAGTTGCAGGCGCGCTCTTGTAGACTAGCATCAAAATCGAGAAAACTTTAACCCCAAAATGTACGTATCTTCTTTTAAAGTTAGATCTATTCAATGCCTTTGTATTGCCTTGTCAATCTTGTTACTTTTTACTACAAGGGACGCGAGAACGCTCTTAAAAAAAGTGCTTCCTCTGTCGAGGCCTTGGTATAAAAAAATGTATATTTTTTCCTACCCAAAAAAAATTACAAGTTTTTTCTTCCCTTTCACGGAAAACGATAGAAAAACGAAACAAATGATCCCATCTTGATAAATGTCCCGTATTTAGCGAAACCGAGTTTTTCGCGATACATGCCTGTTATTCCGGGCTATTTCTACCCCCCTTCCTCTCCTCCTTCTATAAGAAGCAGTGCCCGTTCCAGAACCTATAGATCCTTGCAGTATGATTAGAAAATGCTATAGTATTCAGAGAAAAATTTATATAATAAAAAATATCTGTATGTCCAGAATAGGACCTATCAAAGTTTTAAACGCGATATATTAAGTATGCCCTAAAACTTTCTCTCTCAGCAGCTGAGATCAAAGAGAGTTTATTTTAGAGTAAGTATATCGCCATAAGTCTGCGTGCTAAAGTCTACAGCATTCTGGAAAACCAGAAATAATAGACCCTTTTATTATAATATGGTGGACTGGCATCTTCGAAGCATTATCTAACGTCTTTGGAGCGACATACAGGATGTTTCGTCACCCATTTCGGAAAGGGTATGTTAGTTTACAAAATTTGGGAGGAACATTATTTAATTTCGAATTTTTATCAAAGTCCACTTGTTCAAAATACTCTCTGGTGTTCAAGAAAATTTTTAAACACAACTTCTTAATGACTTACGATCTTAAACTTACGATTTAAAATTAAGAGGAAATATTTGAATATTTCATATTTCTTAATGGATGCGCTTTTAAAGCGTATATTTAAGTTTAAAGATACAGTATTTTATAATTGGATACAGTCTAGTTCCTTATTAATAACTTTTAAAATGAGTCGACCCTTTTTCTGAAATGGAAATTAGTTGAAGTTAATGCACGTAATATGATACGGTTTTAGTGGAAAAGTTTAAAAACTATACACTTTTTTATATATAAAAAAAATTCAGAAGAAAATATTTCCTGATCGTGGATTCCATATTGAGTTTTTAGGGGACTTGTAACTTTGTAAAATCTATTTAGTTCGTCCACTAGGAAAGAAGTAATAGCGTTTAACTTAGCGATAAGGGTAGATACAAACGCTACTCCCCAGCCTTGGACTCTATTTCTTATTAGACAATGAATAACTGACTGTAGCTCGGACTTCGATTATTTATTTTTTTTCCACAAAGTTCTTTTTCATTTCATATAGAAATTATTTTTCGCTTAGAGAGAATGATGGAAGACTTTTAGTTTTCTAGGAGGATTATTCTCAAAGGAGTCTGTGTTGCAGCTGGCAACCTTGAAGCTTTGGCCTTATTCGTAAGGTTATCATGATTTCCCCCTCCATCCCACATAGCTATAACGGTCACGTGACTCGACCTCCCTAAAAGAGACGCACGGTAAAGCATTTATTTTCTATTTTTCCAGTTTAGACACCTTAGTTAAGACTCATTTTGCTTTATCCTCCTAGATTCTTTCGACTTCTAAGACGTGTTTTCATTTCCCAAGATTGTTGATTGAATTTTCTCCGCAAGCGCTTTTCTTTAATTCAATTGCATTGTGAAAACACATCTTAATTTTTGGATAACTTTTAAGACTTAGGAAGCGTTATTGATTTTGGAATTATAATAAGAAGGTTCAACTTAAAATTAAGTTATTTTTAACCATTACAAAGTGAATTTGTCTCTAAGCCGATTTCCTCTTAAGGTCGATGAATCTAGAAATTGACTTTTTAACCCTAATCGAACATGGGGGATTTGGTAAATAGTACTTTCTTCAAGGTTGTTAACTGCTAAACATCAGTTGCCGAGGGACTTTATTCTTCAGGGAAAGGGCTAGTACCGTACTTTTTTTTAGAATCGAAGAAGAACTCTTGGATAGAGGAGAACACAGTTTGAATTCATCGATGTTTAGGGGACTGGTACAATGTTCTCCAATATCGACTTCATGGATGCGTGGTTCCGGGGGTTTAGGGTCAGGGGTTGGGGACTGTATCGGGCAGGGATGGATGAGTTCTCCTCTCGTGTCGCCCCGATCTTTAAGCTGGCTTGGACTCATCTTTGGGTCTCATTACTAGGCGAGCGTGTGATGATATCCATGGTAATTGTAGCAAAATTTGCTTGATATTGACACAATCCATAAAACAACATGACCCCCATTGACCCCTCTATCGCCTCTTTAAGATAAGGAGTATATTGGGATGGAATCAAAACTCGAGGGTATTTGGTAGCGGCAGTGAAAGAGTCCAGCCTAGCTTCATTGGGGTCCATTCTACAGATTGTATAGTTAAACGACTAACCTATAGAGAAAAGCTTCAGGCTATTTTCTATTTCAGGCCCAAACCGAAATGAGAGAGAGAGTTGAATGGGAGTCCATTATCTAAAGTAAACCATTTCGTGGAGCTGTCGAAAATTCAAATTGCATAATGCAATTCCCCACTATAGTCTATGGAAATTCTTTCCACGTGTTTTTCGATACGACGCCTATTTTGTGATGTCAGCTGCTACGGTAGATGAAACGAGATGACTCTACCAAGGCCCATTCTACTTCACAGACGTAAACCTAGTCTGAGAATGGGGTCTTTACTTCGTTTTATAAACTTCTGGTAAATCTTGCTGTATGCAGAGAAGAACGGTCCGGTTGTTTGGAAAAGCATGGAGCAGGGAAAGGATAAAGTGGGGGTGGGAGTAAGAGAAGCAGATCGATACCTTTAGTCCACTATGTTTTATGCTGAAGGAGAAAAGGTAGCTTAGGTAGAGGGGGTTGCCAAATAAGGTGAAAGGGGGGAAATAGAAATATTGACATCATTAAATTAAAGGCGAGCGAGCGAGCGAGCGAGCGGGTTTGGGGAAAATCTAGCCGAGCATCGAAGCAACTCCACCACCAAAACCTCCTCACACTCTCTTCCCTCCTACCAAGAAAAATCTTCGAAATTGATGGCACGCGGTTCGCGAAAGCATTCCCGAAGGATTTCCCAAAATATCCTGAAGGTTTACAAAATACTATCAAAGTATTATCAAGAGTGGATAAAGAAAGAGTATGCCTTATTTGTTACTTAAAATCTAAAACCATCTGAAACCTGTCGGAAACGTTACGCCGATAAGATATAGTTAGATAAACTTTTTGGATTGTTGACTTTACCACCCTAAAGCCGTGTTTCACGCCTTTGAACCTAGATACCTAGGTTTTATCGGATAGAGTGCTCAAAGTCTTTCACGTATAACGCTTTGCTGGAAATCTATTTTTAAACGTTTTAACCACACTAGTTTTTCATACATTTTGATTTCAAAGCGATTGAAATTATTTTTTATAACCAGGTTTGAGAAACGTATGCTCCTGTAAGTTCCCCTCGAGTTTTTACACTCGCGAAATGTCTCGCGAGGGATTATGGTTCAGTATTTATAATCAACATCGGACTATGAGGTCTATGTCAGCAATTAAGTTAGGGTTTATCTGAGAAGCAGACGACGTTGGGGTTAAAGATCTACTGGACGACGATAGTACCAGCTGACACGCAGTCTCCAATAAATTAAACTGATTGCACGAACATCGTCATTAATATTTAAGTAATATTCAAAAATTAAAAATACAAAAATTTTCCGAGCCTCGAAGCATTTTTTCAAACCACTCAAGTGAAAAGACAACACTATACTTGTAACCTGTGTTTCTCATTATTAATTCCATTGGTATAGGGGGTTTTTCAAAATTCAATTTCCAATTCCAGTATATGGTTTCTTTAAGTATTCGAGCGGCATTCCAGGAAGCAAACAAACAGTGAAGCGGGGTGGGTTTGCATATAAGGGATTGGACGAAGGGGGGTGAGGTATCCAAAAATACATCGGCATTAGTCGATTGGCTGGATTCGCGAGATTTTCTCTTATTTCTTCCCCCCTTGGTCCCCTTTCTTCCGCAACTTTACCCTTTTTAAACGAATCTAGGTGGAATTGCCAAGAGCATCCCTGGCTGGGCTTGGAGGATGGTAAGGGAGAATAAAAAATAAAAAAAGATAAAAATTTCCTCCGGCAGCTTTTGGTGTGTGGACTTTAGTGGCTATAGATCTCGCCGGAATGTAATAGAAAAGTGATTTGGTTGCCAAGCAACGCGCCGGAAACTGCGAGAGTGGATTTGGCCGGGTCGTCCGTCTCTACAACCCAGTCACCCCCTCCTCTTGTATCTCCTCTTAATATCTAGGCCAGTCGTTATGTTGCAATTGAGAGAAGTGAGCGAACGTAAAAAAATAGACCAATAGATCTTTTCGAGATAAGTCACGTGCTAAAGTATAATAGACCATTTTTAAAAAGGGAGAGTCCGCTTGATTTGGGGTTAAGATGGAACATCTGGATGGTATTTCGATGCAAAGACGATAGATAAGGCTTTAATGTTACCAGTGCACCCAAGTCCTTTTATTTTTAGCTTTATCTAACGTCTTTGAAATTAACATACTGGATGTTCTCTCATAAGAAAACAAGCTTGTCAAATACAACTTCACCGACTTTGAAAAGGGTATCTTGCCTGAACTGGAAATAGATCCTGCCCACTTCTCTGGAAATCTAACACTGATCCTTGCTTGGTTTATCTTCAAACTGAAACTGGCTGGTGGTGTTCTTTACCCTTCTATCCCGTTTCATTCGTCGATCTAGAAGCTAGGGAACTATATTTGGGTTTTCACCACAACCCTGGGCAAGAAGAAACTTATTGAAGAAGCCGGCTGCAATTTGTAAGGGCGCCACTCCAGCCCAGCAGCTCCCGAAGTCTCTCTTAGGCCTAGCCCCTCCTTCTTCTAACCATTCTGCAACCAAACTCAGTTCTTCCCACCTACTACTGGTAACTCTCTCTCTCTCTCTCTCTCTCGACTTTCATAACGACGGCCTACTTCGATCGAAACGAGATTGGAAAAATATCGTTCCCAGCTTTTTTCGTACTGGCCGTACCATAGATATGTACCAGAAATATAGAGAAATTTCAAACTCAAAATGAATAGGGAAATTATTTAGAGTGAAACGGGGAATTCTTTTTGAGCCCCTTTGATACAAGGGTATGGATGCAGCTGTAAATTTAGGTAGGCTTATATTACTATATATTTTCCATATCTATGATGCATAGTCATCTTCCAGTAAACCTACACACGTTTTTCGTATTTCTTTACTTTTGGATACATTTTTTTTTTTCAGGACGTTTTTTTCGTGGATATAAAAAACTAGCGTCCGTCGATTCTACCATCAAATCGAAGTGTAGCCTAGCTTGCGCGCGTATTCTAAAATAAGAAAAACCGCGCCTTCGAGGTAAAACTATATTATATATAAGTGTGTACCGAAAATGTAACTCCCAAAGTTAAGGTAAAAAAAATCGCAATTTTCAATTTTGATATATGCAAAAAAATATTGGATTGAAATCTTAAAAGAAAACTTTATAACAGACGCGAAGCTGGGATTTTACTTATTTAAACGTAATGTTTTATTTTTTATAGCTTTTGTAATTTTTTGTGACTTTCTAATGATTTTATGGGTAAAAAAATGTCTCTTACCTTGGACTACAGCCAGGACAATGGTCAGCCAGAGACGTGACCAGCCCGGAATGCGATAATAGCCAGTGTCCGATAACATGCCTTAGTAACGACGTTCTTACAATTTCTGGAAGCAATGTCCGGTCACTGAAGAAAGATGACCATTCAAACCACGGACCGGACCTCGAGTCTACAGTGACGAAATGAATCCTCCCATATGATATGATATGACTCGGGAAGCGGTACAACACAAAAACCGAAAGTTCCGTAAGTCGAAAAGTCTTTTATTATTTGTTATTTATTTTTTTAGTGGCCAAGGCTTATAGAAACGATGTAGTTTCGGTGGTTCTTTGGTTCAATTCGCGTGGTGCGGGCCAAAATCCTTGACCATTAGAGGGACAAGACGATGTTAACGTCCCAGTTGTCATGACGTCCCACCGTTTCCACAAAGCTGATGGAAAGGGATGTTACCAAATAATGGAGGTTCTTCGCGAATTGTCGATTATTTTTCCGTTTTGGTGGAGAGTTGGGTGGTGGTTTTCTGAGTGTCTTCCCGGTTGAACTTGGTAAATTCTGTAGTAACTGTCGTGTTCTTTAACTTTTTGGTCTCGGAGCACTCCGATGAGAGAGGCAAAGACATGTTCTCCTTCTTGTCCCGAGAAAAGAAATCAAAAGAAAAAGATTTTTACTTTACGTTCTTTTTCATTATGTAAGATTCTTTCTTCCCAATTTTTAGTTACGCCCCCAAAAAAATGGGGTTTTGTCATGAGTTATGAGATTATTATTGTTGAAGTGGATGTCGTTTACTTCGGTGTTATTGGTCTAAAGCTTCTAACCACCTAACATCTTGGTGAACCGAGTATTCTAAGGGATGTACCAGAACAAATGGATTAAAATAATATAGAAACATTCTGAAATTAATTACACCGTAGCTATTAGCTCAACAATTCTAATTACATTGACAAATTACCTACACGTAATCAATTAAAATACATCATTAATTTAGTAAGGAATTCGAAGAGTCTGAGAATTTGACTAATCTATCTAGCAAGTACTGACTGATGACTTAAAGGAGAACTAATTTTGCGTTTCGGGCTTTTTGGAATTCGAAACAATTAATAGAGTTAAACCCTCTTGTTTTTTTGGTCAGGAAATGTTATGGGAACGAGATTGATTAATGCGAGGGAAGACCTCTTTCTCGTTCTATATGAAAAGAATCCCAAAGTTCCTCCTCGGTTTGCGAGTGGCTCGAGTAAAAAGTGTTTTAAAACAATGATCTAGAAATAAGGAACCTAACGGGTTGGCTCTTCTAAAAGAAATCAGACAGTGTTTTCACGCAACTACTATAGACTAACGCTTACACTTTTCAAAACTTTTTACCCTTCCAGGCATTTTTCGAGACTCCTCAGACCGCCATATTCCTTTAAAAGAATGTTACACTAACTAAAAATGGTTTGGTTATAAGTTATATCATCCTGTGTTTGTTCTAGAAGCTTAGCGAAACTATTTATAAAAGTGGTTCAAATTTCTGACTGTTTCTGAGAGAAAAAGGCTAGCAGGTCATGATAACACGAATCATACGAAACCTACGCTCCACTTACTACCTCATTTTCCGTTATTTCTATTTGCATTTGATAGTACAGTCTGTTGATATACAATCATCTCAATGTTAAGGATCGCTTACATGGCATATTTCTCAGGTGTTTACCATCCTCGCTTGGATGGAGTACACTAAAGTATCTATAGATTCGTGTTAAGTACATGATTTACGCTTACTCTTCTAAACGAATATATTAGGTATAGTTGTAGTCAACGATCCGATACTTGTACGGAAACGAGAACTTCGATGAAAAGAAAGAGGTGAATGGCCAAAAATATGTTTAGTACGACTTCCATAAGAGTCCGTTCAGGGGCATAGAGGTAATAGATTCGCGAGTAACGATGGAAGAGGTATCGTCATTACTCTCTATCTCTTTCTTCCTGCAATCCAGCAATATTGCCTCTAGGTATACGAATGTTCTAGTTGTGGGTAAGTTTAGAACAAGATAGGATTTGTCCTTTTATGGACAAATTAAAAATGGATTTTTCGGTTACCGAATTTGCTGGCGTTCGCTGAATATCTATAGACTTAATCCAGAAGCGATACAAAACTATAAACTAATTCCAATGTTTAAGTCGTTTTCAACTTAATTTGGAATTACTTCTCCCTATTTTAATACTCCAAGATACTAGGGTAGTAGGCGAGGTATCGATTGGACAGCAACGCGTCAGCTATATTTCGGGCATTATCAGCGTGTCGCTTTCATTTGACCCGCAGCGATTTCGCTCCTTTGCCCTGGCACACTATCTTTGCATCAAAATTGCGGGCTGCTCCCTGGAATACACCACTACCGCGCTAACGTGTACTCTCTCTCTCTTCAATTCCACCTAGCTAGAATATATCTGTCTCAGTGATTTTATACTGGGCTATAGAAGGAAGTACTACATAAGTCTAGAAGTCCAAACTCTAACCGAAATTTAAGGTTAAAAATATCGTAAGTTCAAATTCAATAGAGAGGTTTCTTTCAAAAGGAAACCCCTGCGCATAAAGGGAATTAAGAATAGTTGGTTCACGTCGAAAGCGGAGAATTATTGCTTTACCAAGTAAAGTTGGTTGGGAACGCTTTCAAAGTTGGACTACCATTATTTTCAGTACATCACAACATGGAGATTTTTTTCTTGTTGTTGGAAGGCTTACAACATAACACTATAAATTTGAAAAGAGACCAGTTACGCCGTTTTACCTTGGTGCAGTTGGCGCTATTAGAAAAGACCTTTCTTCGAAGACGCAACATTTTTGGCTGACAATATTCACGGGCTTTAAAAATGCCAAAAACATTTTTAAAGAATGCCAGTTTCCTCTGTTATATTCTTTCCCAAACCTTTCGCTTCTTTTCAAAACTAAGTTATACCGCGTTTCAGCGATACTTCAAACCACAATCAAAGGCTACGGTGACCCTTATACGTCTCTTATATCAGTCTTTTGCCACGTTGAAATTTTAAGTAAGCGCGTTCCCGGAGAAACCTACATTCTAACACTTTCATTCGCGAAATTTTAGCGCCTAAGCCTTTGTTATTAAATATCATAAGCTAAGAAACAAAATATTAAAAAGGAGAAGTTGAAGTATATTGTGTAAAGGCCACGCGGAATGATACACCATTATTAAACCTCATAGAAGTAAAAGTAATCGGGAAAAATGACATTGAATAGAAATATACAGACACCCTAAACAAGTTATAATTGTAATGTTTTACAGATGATCCCATAATTTAATTAGCATTGTCTTTCAGTTTCTTATTTAAATTTAATCGTAACTTGAAACCATCACAGAAATACATTTTCAGCCCAAAATCCACTGTACTTCAGTCCTACCAGAACACCCTGTATATAATAAAATACAACTTTACCTTTTCAAATACAATTTCCACTAAATAATGATAAAATAACATTTTACCATCCCTTTAAATACCATATTTCATACCATACCCATCTTCTTCTCATATATATATACTGTACTCTTTCGCCTTTCGAAATTAAATTATAACTTAAGAAATTGTTATAAGAATAATAAAAGTAGATTCTGAAGTCCTCCTCTATTCGCCGAGAAAACTTTCAGAAACTTCTCCAATTTTAATTTTAGAGAAGGAGGTTGGTCGCGCGTTTGGCAACTCTTAAGAACCTGGTTTTTTTTTTAAATTTGAATATCCTTTATTCTCAGTAAATTAAATTCGGTTAGGACAGTGTCATCCACCGTCTGTGTCTGTGACACGGAATCATTGCATTTTCTAAATTATTTATTTATTTTTGAATGCGTCGTACAAGAGGGAGTTATTGTTTACCGAGTGCTTAATTAGTTTTATAATTGATTAACTTTCAAAATTATTATAAGGAATATTTAGAGACTATATGCTCCTGTTAGCGGTGTTTTCTCTGAACATTGGTGTATCGCGGGTGAAACATTTCTACAGGGGCTATGGCAAAATACATAGGGTAGTTTCAGCCTGTAGGCGATATTTCCATCTAAACATATTTTATTAAATGTAGCTATAATTCTAAATTAGTAAAGATAATTTATTTCAATTGTTTAGCTTTTGCGCGTAGGTATTATATTGTTACTATCTTATTTATGGGTTTGAAAAGGGTGCCGGCTTTAAGCTTCCGTTCTCAAATTGTCAAAACGTTGGGTTTTGGGGCCAAAATGCAATTAGAGATTGGGACAATTCTACAATAGAAATATAGGGGGAGGGGGGGTCGCTCAATTTTGGCTTTATCAATATTTGAAAAGGCTGTTTAGAGAATAGAACGCGTAGGATGATATATAATGGACATGTGCTCAAATATACTTGATAAAATAGGAAAATCAGATGTTATGTTAGTATGAAACGAAGTGGCGTTGTTTGACCCATTTTTCGAGCACGATTTTTCAAGATGGCAACACTAGATGGGGTGGAGAAATGGTTGGCGCTTCCGCGTCCCGGGTTCGATCCCGAACTGTGGTACCGGACGGAAAACCCTCTATGCAATGCAATCGTGGAAGGAGAAAATGGTTGGATTTGCATCTGGTACTAAAACCCTGTTTCTAATATATTGTCGAGAAGAGATTCAAATGCTACAAAGGAGTCCTTGCTCTGGAAGATAAATGATAGAAAATGAAGACTGAATTTTAAAACTTAATCCCCAATGATATTTTAAGAGTGGAAAATGTTCGGGCTCCAGCGACTGGGATAAAGGTCACGTGGGAAATCAAAACTTAGCGGTTATCCGCGACCCTAAATTATTCCAGAGGATAGGAATGTGAGAGTATGAAGTTTATCATTTTACACCGTAACATCGCTCTGGGGCTAAAAACTAAGAGGTTTGACTCGTGTATATTGGAAACACTGAGATTCTAGCACAATTAAAATTGCAAATTTATTCTGTGTTTGGAATTTACTGAAACCTCCCGGATATGGTTGTAAAATAGAAAATTTACAAGTTTGGAATATTACCTATATTCATTATTTATGGTCTGATTTTGGTTGGCGTAATTTGTTTTACGCGAGGGGAGAGTCACTCTTTAATCCGTCACCCGTAATCGGGGTCCAGGGAATCTGAGAGTGATAAGCCCCTCGTCTCTGACTTAATATAGACACCTGAAACACGCGATTTCTTAACCCACTCCGAAGTAAAGATTTTCTTTCACTCTTTTTACATCTTCTCGTATGTTTCCTTTATATATTTTTATGCCCCAAGTTACTCTTTCCGCCAAAGACTCGGAGGTGGTCTCAAAAGGGATTATCTTTCGACGGTTTGCACTCGGAGGTGAACCGAGCCATACGCTAACGAAATACTCCAAAGGAAAGCGAAGGTCACAATCCCTTTTAAAGGTAAACGAGGGCGTGAGGAGGGGGGGGGGAAAGAGGATCGAGATCTCGGGTCGACTCTAGAGATGGAGAAGCGCGCTTCTATATGGCCTAAAGGACGAAAGAGGTCGAAGAGAGAAGGATGGGTATGGAACGATGGTTCGCAAAGGCGAGTTTGCTCCATCAAGACAACCTTAATTAACTGTCAAGAACAGTTCGAAATTAAATATGCGCCCTATAATCCCCAACGTTCCTCTCATCTACAAGACTTAAGTACTGTACATTCTGCCTCTTTCTTTATTGAAAATTTGACAATTCTGGATTAAAGGCGAACAATCTTGATGCTCCTAATCAACCAACCTTAGTTACTCCGTGGCCCTGCGTGTTAAGGACAGGATCCCATTTTCATTAGGTTGGTAGGAAACCGGGAAAGGGATCATTATAATACTTTGGGAAGCGAGTATCAATTGGATTCGAACCACATTATTAGCGGATGACGGTTAAAGATAGAAACTTAAATTTAAAAATAGGCTTAAAGGGTTGCGAAATCTGTTATGTAGGGGCGTATATTTTGAAGTAGTAGTTTTACGACTCGGCGAATAGATTCAAAGGAAATGTTGATGGCAATTCCCAATATGCTCTGATAATGCTAAGAGCTCTATTTGATGGAAGATAAGCTTGATATAGACTCCGCCTCTACATAACAGATTGTACATTCCTTTAACTGTATTTCGGTCAAACTGGTAGTAACTTCACGCTATTAACATTTATTGAAATGTAATTTTGCAGTGACAATATAAGTTTCAAAGGATTTCCCATCCAAGAATTTAGGTCATGTGACGCGTTTCTCAGAACGTATCTCCTAAGCATGCCTGTAGCGGTAGTCACTACCATTATGCCCATATCCTGATTGTCAGGTCGGAATACTAATCCCTGCTCTAATCCGAAAGCAAACGTAACCGTCGTATCTCGAATATGGCTCTAAGCTTTTGAAAATGTCAAATGATCGTGCCGGTTTCTCTATCGCGAGGTTTATTTCGGCCATAAAATTGACGGGAACAAATGTGTGTCCGGCTTCGTCCATAAGTCGACAAGTTTATCACTCTCCAACCCAAACTGGCGAATACGAAAGGGGATTTGCGCTTAAGTCGTGTCCTTTGAAAAGTCTGACGTATAACGTCGCTATCTCAGACTGATACCGAAGGAGCTGTAGAATTCATGCACTCGCGGGAGAATGACCGCGATTTTGAAAAGGGCGCCAAAAATACCGAAAGAAAAGGAGAAAACTGCGTGAGCTGTCACGCGCTGTAGGTTAGATGACCCGGGATGGCATGAAGGTGACAAAAAATCTCTTACCGTGAACCTCTGGGGCCTGAAGTGTGGTCACTCTGGTCCGAAGGGGTTGCGCAAACTGTGTCTAAAGAAATAAGCCGCTCTCCTGAGCTATGGCGGCGCGGAGGCCGCGTTTTCTACTTCCGCTCGGTACTCCAGCTCGAAAGCCTCTGACTCTGAGAGGATTTTGGCCCGGAGGAGAGTGGTAAACTTGGAAGGAAGCTGAAGAGGCAACGCCAACGCCACTAGGCGTCCACGATCGAGAGAAAATGATGAGGACATCGGCGCAGACTCTGTTACTCGCTTCAGAGTTACTCTTGCTCTGCCGGTATGGTACGCCCTTTCCCAATTTATTATCATTCCGTTTACTCACGTTTACCTGATACACGATTTCTACTCTCTAGTTATGCCGATATGATTAGTTAGGGAAAGGACAGTTGAAGCAATGATAAAGCGCATCATATTGGTGCATTTTAAACATATCCTATACTTGTTTATTAAAATTAAAATTGAACTGTTCCTTATATTAGAAAAACGAAAATTACATAAATATTTTTTGTCGGTGCTCTACCACGGATAAACTTTAATAGAGAAATCTTCAAGCTAAAAGTTAAAAAAACTGGTAAATATCTGCTTTATAATTTTGCTCGCTGAGTGTGTACTTAACTAGGAACTTAAATGTCTCCTATATTAAATTCTATCATACTAAATAGTTTGTGGACCGTGTTTTGTTTTCTCGTGGCTAACCTTCCACTCCAGTATCTTCGGTACTCTAGGATTTCTAAACATATATTACTCCACAGCGCGAACAGCCAGCGAGAGCAGGCTTGGAAATAAGGTTTATTTCTGAACTAGTCCTCCGGACCAGTGACCCCTGGGGTACGTTCAGTAACGAAAATCTCAAAGAAATCGCTGTTTTCTTGATGTTTGGTTGATGGGCTCGAGACGTCACAGTGACATAAAAGGTTGTTGAACGGAAAAGTCACATTTTGAAGTTAGCGCTGTTTTCGAAAATGGGGTTGGGGAAATGTCTTACTGGCCCTCAAAACGTTACGAAGCGCAAATGGTTTTGTCCACTATTAATGAACTCGCAAATAATGAAATTGTTTAAGAAAATTATGTCCATTTGAATGGTAGAAGTAGTTTTGTAAAGAAAACGAATACAATTACTGTTGGAATAGCATTATTGGAATGTAATTTTTAAATCCCGCGCCTACAACAGTCAAGCGCTACGTCACGCCATCAAAAAAACCATATCGATTACATGGTTTTTCTGATGAGCAAGCGCTGAGCATCATGACGTCAAAACCGGAAACGCGAAAAAGCGTACAGTAGTGAAAATCTGGCATCGCTTAGTAAGCGCTGCCATCAAAGAGGGTTACTGAACGTACCCCTGATGTCTTAAATATGAAACTGGTCCCGGGACCAGTGACCCTTCCCCTATTTATTTTTCTACTGGTCCCATTACTTGTGGTCGTTCTCTTCTAAAAAAATCTCTCTCGGCTTAGGGTTGTATACACAACTGGACTCATGGAGTCGAAATTTATGTTAAAATGAAAATAATTAAAGAGGTCCCCATATCAATTTTTAATAAAAGTAGGAATTAATAAACTAGTCATTGGGACCAGTGACCCTCACGTTTTGAATAAAAAAGTGGTCCAAGCTATTAATAAACTGGTTTTTGACCTGTAAACCTGTCTTATTTCCTAGCCTGAGCGAGAGTCCAGTATCTTCGGTACTCTAGGATTTCTAAACATAGCGCGAACCAAGGTTAGTAAAGTATAAAATCGCTATAATAGGTTTGCTCAATCAAGGTCAAAAGCTTATCTTTTTTAAAGATTGTTCATTGGCTGTTAGTTTTGACGTCACTGAGAGACCCAAAAAACAAACGGCTCGATGATTTTGAATTTGTGATGGCTGGTTGATTGGATTTAGAGTAAAGATAGAGTGCCAATTTTATTGAATTGTAAGTTTTTAACTCTTGAAATTGATCTGTAGATTATCTTAATTAGGTTTTTAAACGTTACATCCGTTGAGTTCTTATAAATTTAAAGTTAAAAGTAGCGCAATGGGCAAGGCTTATGGTAAAGACTTTGGGTATGGTTTTGGACGTTTGGCGTTTGGGTAATAACAAAAGTAGATAAATTGGTAATAATTTCTGTTGAAGAACTTTAAGAAGTTGTGCCATTATGATAATTTCTGTCAGAACTTTCTCTATACGGTTGTAATTTAATAGATTATAATTATTTTCTATTTAGGGAAGGTGTAAATTGGTAAATAATGCCGGGAACAAGATGTGCAGTTGCCGTGTGTAACAATAGTCTGCTTAAAACCAAAAATAATAAGTCTACAGCCAATATTCGTTATTATTCTTTTCCTAAAGAACCTGGGCTTAGAAAAATTTGGGTCAACAAATGTAGAAGGGTTGGGAAATGGAATCCATCGACTAGTCGAATCTGTTCCAAACACTTCAAAGATGATAATTTTGAACGTGATATGCAAGCGGAACTTTTAGGGCTTCCTGAACGCAAAGTGTTAAAGTTCAATGCAGTGCCAACTGAAAACTTATTACAATGTAACACTGGAAAAACTGCTTCTCTGTGTGACAGAGAGGCAAGGTTATGTAGAAGAAACAGAAGAAAAACTGCCCAAGATATCATAGCATCAACGTCTGTTGCATCAGAAGGTAATGAAATGCCAGAAATGGTTAACAACCAAAATGCTGTGGATGTTGAAATTTCCCCAATCCAAGAAGATACACCAAGAAATCTTGTAGAAATACCCAGTGAAAATATTAATCTAATCAAGAACTTAAAGGCTAGAATAAGCTTTTTAGAAAAGAGTCGTAGTCGAGTAATTAAGCAACGTAAGCAAAAAGACACAGTAATTCGAGACTTGAAAGTACAACTTTCAATGCAAACCCTTGTTTCTAAAAGAGCTCTTAAAGACCTCAAAGCCTTAAAAACCAAGAAAAACAAAAAAGCAAAGTATAATTCAAAATTAGCTGATATTTTGCGGGTGGTGTTTTCAGATAGTCAGATAAAGAGACTTTTGGGGAAAAAAAGGGTTAATTGGGGTTCTGAGGATTTAAAAAATGCATTCACCCTGCGCTATTTTAGCAAACGAGCCTACGTATTTTTGAAAAAGGACCTTCATATTCCCCTACCAGGTCTATCTACCTTGAGAGCTTACGCCTCTAAACTAAATTTAAGACAAGGTATATTGACAGATGTTTTAAATTTGATGAAAGTTACTGGTAGTGTAAAACCCACGCGTGAGAAACTTGCAGTTTTGACATTTGATGAAATGAAAGTTCAAAGTCAATATGAGTATGATGTTAAAGCAGACCAGGTAGTGGGCAAACATGAACAAATGCAAGTGGCTATGGTCCGAGGGCTGTATGGAAATTGGAAACAACCAATATACATTGGCTTTGACCAAAAAATGACAAAAACCTTACTGTTAGAAATTATCACCAAGCTTCACGAAGCTGGATATCTTGTTGTATCAACAGTTTGTGACATGGGTGGAGGGAACATGGGGTTGTGGCGTGAACTTGGAGTAAATATTAACAGAAATTGGTTTTATCATCCTAGTGTTAGTGAACAATTAATTTACTGCTTCGCAGATGCACCCCATGCACTAAAATTAATTCGAAACTGGCTTTTGGACAAGGGATTTATTCTGGAAGATGGGGATGTTGATGTAAATAGAAAACCTTTAGACGAATTACTAAAATTAGACTTTAACGAACTTAAAATGTGTCACAAACTAAGAGCAATTCATTTGGAATGCCGAGGGCCAACAAGGCAAAATGTAAAACTAGCTGCTCAGCTGTTATCTAACAATGTTTCAAAAGCATTATATTCAATTTACATTTCCAAAAAACAAAGTCATTCTTCAGATGAAAATCTTGAAGACTACCAAAATCTATCCAAATTCATAGAAAAGGTCAATGCGTGGTTTCAAATTTTCAATTCCTACACTGAAAATGATCCTGTTAAAATTAAATGTGCGTTTGGTGTTCATTTAACAGAGCAGTTAGAGGCATTAAATGAAATGTCTAATCTAATAGATGACATGAGGTGTAAAGGAACGAAATGCCTACAAATTTTTCAAAAAGGGTTGCTGATCTCTATTAAGTCTCTTAAAGACTTATATTTTGACCTTAAAAATAAATTTGGCTATAAATATATCTTAACTCATCGTTTAAATCAAGACTGCCTCGAGAATTTTTTCTCTCAGGTTCGTACTAGAGGAGGCTTAAATGATCACCCAACGCCTCTTAATTCAATATACCGAATTAGAATGATTATACTGGGAAAAAATCCTGGTGTATGTCACCAAAATAGCAATACGTCTGATTTAAGCCAATCTGAGTATCTTTCTAGTGATATTGTAAATTCTCCATCTTTTCAGGAAGGAGAATATGTTTTAGCTAGTGCCTTTAAAAAAGCCTCAATAGAACCTATTAATCCAGATTGCAGCACAGCTGCAGATCTTAATAGTTTGATTGATGACAATAAAACATATTTAGCAAATAGTGACTCATCAAAAACTATTAAGAATACTAATGAATTGGACGAGAGTGATTTTTCAAAGTTGGAGGAAAATGGTATTGAGCTTTGCGCGGGTTGGCTAGCGAAAAAGCATAACAAAAAGTTTCCTGATTTGAACTTAACTGAAACTAAAACACTCTCGGACCATAGTTATGAGTTGCCATCTTGGGCAAATTTTTTATCTTACGGAGGCTTAGCAATCCCATCCTCTTCATTTTTAGCAACTGTTAATACATTCGAATCAGTTTTTAGATCTTATCTACCACAGTTTTCCCTTTCAAACGAGCCAAATCTAGTCAAAAATATCAGTGATTTAATTTTGCAAAGTTCTTCATTACCCAAGGAATTAGTACAATCTTTTGTGAAGTTAAGAGTATTCATTAGAATAAAATTCCTTAATAATGTCAAAAAAACAGATGCTGAAAATGGTGACAGTGGTCGGAAAAAGGCCAAAAAAATGAACAAGATAATTCATTAGTTTCACCCGCTTAAGAGTTTAGCCTATCTTATTTGAAATGCTTCTTAAAATACCATTAACTTTTGCCTTTTAAAACTGTGATATGAAATAAGAATCTTTTAAATTTACTTGTTTCCGTTTTCGAGAAACTAGGCTCCAAGCCATATTGCCCTTTAAATTCTGTGATAAGCATTATCATATCAAATAATAAAACAATAAATCTAATAAAAGATTAACTTATGTTCCTAGAAATAATTCTCCAAGTCAAACTACCTTTCATCTGTTATGCTAAAGATTCATATTTATTATTTAATAAACATATGTTCCTAGAAATGATTCTACAAGTCAGACTACCTTTCATCTGTTACGTTAAAGATTCATATTTATTATTTAATAAAAAAATGTTCCTAGAAATGATTCTACAAGTCAGACTAACTTTCATCTGTTATGTTAAAGATTCATATTTAATAAAAAAAAGTGTTTATTAGCAACGAATGTTTGTGTTTATTCCAGAATTACATCAGTTTTCTTGAATATATCCAACGTAATCTCGCTATGTAGACAAAATATATTGCAATAATTAACCACAATAATTTACATTGCTTTAAATTGGTTTGTTTCAAATTCTGAAACATGTAAACTATTGTAGTTTGTGCATTCAATTTCAATATCCAATTATCCATTCTTTACCTTAAATTTGCAAAGTTTAGCCATTGGGGTTGTAAAGTTCAGTACTACAATGGATGGGGAATATAATTGAAAATTATTCAACGATAAACAGAAAAAAAAACACTTCTCTCTCATATTTTAAAGCCCTAAAAGAAAAAATAACTAAATATCCTTAAATTTGAATAATCAAATACCCTTGGGCCTTGGCAATAGCAAAAAAGTCAAAAACACCATGGTCAATTATTCGGCGTTCAGCCTCCTAAATTCAACAATATTATTGAAAATAATGTAATAAAAACTCTTCCCTCGAACATTTTGCACGTAAAAATAACAAAAAATGGGATGAAAATAGTTTGAAAACTTTGAAATTGCTTCCCTATTCGTATAATCAATGGCCTTGACAAGCAAAAACAAACATTCTTCCCCCTCGGGGGTCTCTCGGTGACGTCAGACCAACCGCCCGCGAAAATTTGAAAATTCCGAAACTCGATCGAGCACCCCTTGAGCGCGAACAGCCAGCGTGATCGAGTGGGCTACAGACCAATAATACAAGTGATGAAGGACTAGCAGCTACTTGAAACCAGGCTGGGAAATAGCACACTTCCTCTGGTCCAAAACCAGTTTATTAATTGCTTGGACTAGTTTTTTAATTCAAAAAGTGGGGGTTACTGGTCCTCGGGACCAGTTTATTAATTGCAAATCTATTGGAGAACAAAGGCTGGGACCAGTCCGGAGACCAGTTAATTATTTCGGGGACTAGAGGGGTCACTGGTCCCAAGGACTAGTTTAAAAAATATCCTTATTTCCCAGCCTGCTTGAAACTCCTCTAACTTTCCAGTCCTGTAATACTCCCTCCATGGTCTTACAAGTGACAGATCGAGCCAGAGAAATTCAAACGGTATGAATTAAATATTAATTGAAGTCTGATTATAAAGAAAGATAATTTAATAAAAAATGGCGGCATCGAGTGAGGTAAGTAATAGTATTTACCTTTATGTTTTATGAATACGCTATTATGGTAATCATGATGGAGTTATTTAATTTTAAGGGTAATGTAGGCCTTGGTCATAGGGCATTTCTCCCACAACAAAACCCAGTTTATAATTACACTCCGATTAATGAAAATTACACGCTAAAAACTGGCCTTAGAGGACGAAAAGGAGTGATGTTTTATGGCTTGGTTATATTTCTTTTCGCTGTGGCTCTCGCGAATCTTGGGGTGGGTAAGAATATGGAAGACGACTTAGGCTTAATAACGTAACATCCTTCAATGGGCTTCCAGGTGACCATACTATTGTTATCCGTATTGAGAATCGGTTACGGTATGGAAAGCATGGAATTTATACGACCGGGACAACTATTAAGATTCCTTAACGAAGCGGACCTGGGTGTTGTTATCGCGCATACTGGCACAATAGGAGGATTTGCCGATCAAAATATGGTCATTACCGGAGAAGGACAATCCGTATGACTTTGAAATATTTTCAAGTAAGTTAGTACGGATTTGTAAATAAATAAATGTTTTATAGGTTATCATGAAAGCCGGAGTTGATGACGCTCGCAAACGTAGCGCCACAATTGAAGTCAGTTCAGAATCAACTGTCATTAGCAATGTGGATGAATTCAGAGTTCGAAGCCCAACAACGGGAGAGAATATATTTTCAACAAAATATGATGATTTTAAATTACCATCCGGAGTTCCTAACCTCAGTGTCAAAGAGGCCTACGTTTCAAGGGTAAATAGTTAACTAAAACTATAACAACAACGATGGAATTAACTCTATACATTGCGATAAAGATATCAAGCCCTTCAAATGAAAATTTGGACATTTCATCTCCGTATCAAACAATTTTAAAAGGGAATGAAGGATTATTCATGGATGGGAAAGAAATTTCGATAACCGCTGGTGTTGACGTTTATCTCAAAAGTGTTGTAAGAAAACACGAACCAAACTAAAGTGTATTAATTAATTAATTAATCTAATCAATTTATTTTAATTATTAGAATCACAGTATTATCTTGGACGGACACAAAGGAGTCAAATTATCAGTTGATAAACTACCAATTGCAAAGAAAAATAGTGGTGTTACTAATACATGGTATAAATTATGCGTATGTATGCCTAGTGGCCGTATTTTTCGAGTTCCTGTCAGGGGAAGCGGTTTTGGGTGTAAGGATATAAGATTTCCTGAAAGTATTAATCCGTGTTCTTAAACAACAACAACAACAACCACCACCAAGGAAATATTGGTTGGTTGGGAGTTTCCATACATTTTGATTCAAAATATTTGAATTTAAGCTTCCGTGTTTGGCCTAAAATTAGTCTACTGTCTTTGTCTTCCTTTTGCCCAAATGAAAGTTTGTGGTTGAGTGTATATCCCATCATTTAGGCGGTAAACAGTACTAACTACCGAGTGTTAGGCGAGTTTTTCATGATTATAAACTAAGCTTTATGTAATCTAGTCGTTTTTGAGTAATAAAATACTCGTGTTGATGAACGAATAAAAAGTGTTGTCTTGATTGCATTTCATTGCTTTCCCCAAATGTGGATGAGAGGGAAAGTATGACAATGGCCATAGAGCCTGTGTTAAAAAACGCAGACATCAAAGTTTCGCCAATAACTATTTAGTTTACTAGTGACTGATGGACTTGCAAACTCGCGACTGAAAGTAGTTCAAACATTTATGCTCCTTGGTTTAACCATAGCCCACTCGATCACGCGCATCACTATGCAAGCTGCTCGCGCTATAGCTAAATTACCGAGATTACACAATAGCAGACGACGGTAACCGCGTAACCGCAAATTAACACAAGACCTATTTTAAGGGAGTGAACAGGCCCAGTATAGCTACGCCAATAAAACGGTCAACTACGGCGAAACTCTGATGACTCGCGACTTTTGGCCATTTTCATACTTTTCCTATCATCCACTTTTGCTTTCCCTCATGATGACAAATGATTCGAAATAATTGAAAGTTCACTCACATCCTTATAATATATTTAATTTATTTATCCATGAATTTATTTCACTTTAATTAAACCTAATTAATAATTTAATCTACTTAGAAAACTAATTAATAAGCTTTGGACATTATTTCCTCAAACATTTTCTTGCAACTAAATTTAGCGTTTAATTTTGAGCAGAGTAAGAATATTCCACCCAATTTTCTATGCAAGGAATAACTCTCTTCCGGGGGCGGAGTTAAACGATGTTGAAGCATAATTGGGATTAATTTATGAATCTCCTTGGTTGTTTCTTGACGACCAAAATCAAATGGTTTATCGGAACGAAATGGTTCCCCCAATGTCATAACTGCGGTTACGTGCGCTTCTTCCATCACCTTTGACTCGTAACCAGAGAGAAATCCCAAATTTTGAGAGTATTTTAAAACCATCTCTCTGTCTTTTTCAACTGCGCCTTTAATTATCAGTAAGTATTGGTCGATAAATTCTTTAGAATATTCTCGACAAGCTCCAAAATCCAAGAGATTAATCTAGAAAGATTATTCAATTAATTAATTAATTAATTTGGGTTCAAATAGGCGCGCTGAGTGCGGAATGGCCCAGGTAGGGAGAGCCACAACAAAATGGGGGAGAAATAGTCGGACTCAATTGTAATTGGTTCATCTGTAGCCTCCTTGACCAATTACAATAGAGTCCGACTATTTCTCCCCCATTTTGTGGCGTCCCACCCAACCCGAGTCGTTCCACAGTCAGCGCGCATGCCTATTTCCCTCAGATTTCGCGTAATTACTTTATCCTTCTCTTTATCATATAAGAAATTCGACCAATTAGGATCCGTTTGCATATAATTAAACTCAAAAAGTTCTAGCAAACATAAGTTCAAAAGAGATTTGCAAATCTATGAATTAAAATAATTAAGTTGATTAATTAAGTTAAATTCAATCATTTTGAAATATAATTTGAAATTTCGAACCCTATTTCTAGTTTCTTGATCACAATCTGTAATTTGATCAACAGGAACCCCTCCAACCAATTCTGTCGTGATAATTCTAGCTGTACTCAATTCAGGAATTACATCAGGGATGCTGAATTCGGGATAATTAGCCACGAGTTTCCTAACGACACGAATAATTTAGGTTTGCTTTAACAATTAAAATAATTAAATTAAATTAAATTAACTAACTTATATTTTACACTACACTCCGCTTCCCTAAGATAATCAACTTCCCAATTTAATTCCCTTCTAGCAACAACTGCCAAATTTTCAACAAACATTCCTAAAATAATGTAGATTAAATTAATTATCGCGCCGGTGGTCAAACTATAATTAAACTATTTTAAATACCCTTTGGCAATATATCCCATATTTTTAATATTCCCATTAAGTTATTAATATCGCTATCAATTCCTTTAGCAACGCCAGGGTATTGCAGTTTAACGGCTACTAATCTCCCATCGTGTAACGTTGCTCTATGAACTTGACCAATGGAAGCGGCGGCAAAAGGTTTCATTTCAAATTCGGCCATTTTACTTTGCCAATCACTTCCTAATTCCTCAGTTAGTACTTGTTCCATTTGCCAAGCGGGCATAATATCAGCCGATTGACGAACTCTCTCAAAAACAGCTTGTAATTGAGGATTTAAAAGGGAGTTGTCTAGGTTTGACGTTAAAATTAATTAGGCCTAATTAATTTCTCTTAGTTTTCACAAAAGTATATGGATATAAAAACAAAAAGTACACTCTATTAACAATTCCCTCCTCTCAACCCCCTAGACGAACTAACCAATCAGGGAAGAGCTTCTTGTCGTCATAGAAAGTAGTACATGATGCACATGGCGATCCAAACGTTAGTTTTTGGTACTAGAGCTAGCATCCGCTACTTTATAAGCCTATTTACGGCTTGTTCCCTGTGCCAGGGTCGGTCGGGAAGGTAATCATACGCTTAGGGGGGTGGGGGGTCGGAGTTAGAGATTCTCATAATACACGGCGCCAGCAAGTGTACTTTTTGTTTTTATTTCTATATACTTTTGGTTTTTAAGTGTACCCTGAATGCTTAGCATTTGTCCTAATTTTAAAGCGGCTCCTCTAACTCTACATAATGTATCCACAATTCGATTAGCATTGGCTTGAGTTAGAAATGGACTGCCGCCAATTACGGATGAAATAGAGTTATCAACATCGCCTTTAATTCCTAGAGTTCGACGCGTTACTTCAGCAATTGCTCCCACCCCTAATCCAGCAGCCAACCCAGAAAATGAAACCAATCTGCCTATTCTGGATGCTGGAACCCTTCTCTCCCTTGCCTCTGGACGTAAAGAGATTCTGGGCTTTTCCTTCAGAGGTTTTGTTGCTTCGGTTTTACCTAATTTCTCTTCATTCAAGTTAATTTGATATTCTGCAGATTTGGGGGACATTTCTGCAGATTTGGGGGACATTTCTGCAGATTTGGGGGACATTTCTGCAGATTTGGGGGACATTTCTGCAGATTTGGGGGACATTTCTGCAGATTTGGGGGACATTTCTGCAGATTTGGGAGAAATTTCTACAGATTTGGGAGCAATTTCGACTGGTTCCTCGATACCTCCAACTCTTTTTTTAATTTCATCGGTTAGAGCTTGGATATTTTCAACTTTCTCCCTAACTTGGGAGGGTAATTTTTCCCTCAATCCTTGCAAATTTGACTGTAGTTTAGTTCCCACTATGTACGAGTTTGGGGTGATATTTTTGGCGTTGTTATACGCTTGTAACCCTTTCAAAACTATATCAGCTTTCTCGATGACTTGATTTATCGGGATGGATGGTTTTCCGTCAAATTTCTGTTTTAAAAATACAGTAAGTTGAAGGTGACAGATGTAAAGAGTTAAGGCGCATTGGCAACCTTAAAATGGACTTAATTTCGATTAGATTTAAAGGTCCTTCTAAGGTTACGAGTGCGCTATCGTGGACGTTATATAATAATTTTTGGATCGTGAAAGTAGGTTAACTGAAGCATGCATGATATAGCCAAGGCTTAACGACTCACCACTATTTTATCCAAATTTATGTTTGTTTTAGCGCTATTGTTGCATTTTAAACTTTGCACGAAGCTCGAATTATTCGAAATTTGCTTAGTGGCATCTTTAGCTATTTTTAAGACTTCAAATAAAATACTTTCCGAAGCTTTTAATAGAGCTAGAAAATCACTCGCTCCTTTGGCGCCCATTTTATTTTTGTATTTTGAATAATGGCGGGAACTTCAAGGGGAAGCAGTCTGGGAAATAGCACACTTCCTCTGGTCCAAAACCAGTTTATTAATTGCTTGGACTAGTTTTTTAATTCAAGAAGTGGGGGTTACTCCAGTTTATTAATTGCAAATCTATAGGAGAACAAAGCCTGGGACCAGTACGGAGACCAGTTAATTATTTCGGGGACTTCACCTAGGATCCTCTAACCCACGGTATACTTATCGTCTCTACGGTCAACCTATCCGTGCCACCCTATCTGAATCTGACCTGGGTGTTACAATGGACCCATCCCTTAAATTTACCTCCCACACCAATAAAGTCTCTAAAAGGATTTATTCCCTATCAGGCTTAATTCGTCGTAATTTTAACAACCGCTCCCCAGCCCTCATTAAAACCCTCTATAATGCATTGGCCCTCCCTATTTTTGACTATGCCTCCCCTATTTGGACACCATCTTCCTCCCTTGGTATTACTGCCCTACAGAAAGCCCAAAACAAATTTACTAAACTAACTCAAAAATTAGATAAACTCCCAGCCCCTTCTCGATTAGAAAAACTTAAAATTGATCCCGTCATTATCCGCCATAAAATTAACAACCTATGTTTACTTCATGACTTCTTTAATAACAAATTGGCACTTAACGTTGAAACTTTTTTCCACCCTGCACCGTATCCCTCTACCCGTGGACACTCCCTTAAACTTGCAAAACCACGCGCCCTGACGTCTATCCGCCAACATCATTTCACCCACACTGTTATCTCAGATTGGAACGCACTCCCTGAATCTATTATTACCATCTCAGATAAATCAAAATTTCGCGCTAAGTTATCGGCTCACTTCAATAATACCCCAAATTGACCTGTAGTCATACCGTTTTTTACTTTGTTACTTATCTTTTTTTCTACTTTGTCACTTATTTTTTTTTTTTTTTTACTTTGTTACTTATCTCTTTTTGTTTTTTTTTTCTTTTTTTACTAATGTATAACTAAATCGTTAATCTCTGTATAACTAAATCGTTAATCTCTCTCGGTTGTACTAACCAAGCTCTAATGGCTTACCTGTACTGAACTAAATAAATAAATAAAATAAAAATAAATAAATAGACTAGAGGGGTCACTGGTCCCAAGGACTAGTTTAAAAAATATCCTTATTTCCCAGACTGGCGGGAAGAACAAGAAAGCACGTTTCTAAGGGAGGGAAGGGGGGGGGTATAAAATGTAAGGGAAACGAAGAAAAATAAAAAATATCCATGAAAATCAATTTTATTACAAAACTGCAAACACTTTATTACAATAAATGGATGAAATATATTTACATAATGTTATTATTTACTCTGTAAGAAAAAAAAAGAGTAATTGACTCTTCAGTTTGAAACTTTAATGACTAAAAGTCTTGAACATTAAAAACTGGTAATAAACATTTTAACTATCCAATTTAAGCAACCTCCATACTTTGGTTACTATTGTCTCTAATAACGCCTTGCATTTGCTTTAGACCTTTTTCAAGACTCTCTTCACCATTGGACATGAGATTTGAAGTATTATAACCATTTTGGCAAGAGGTAACGATCCCACCGCAGTTTGAGGCAGTGGCTGTCAATTCGTTTGAAGGATTATCATCCCATTCAATCTTGAAACGAGTAACCCTAGGATTTGTGGCCAGGATGTTTCGCTGCAGCTGTAATAGTTAAAAGTTATTAACTCTAGTTGTAAGGAAAAGCTGGCAACATTTTACTTTATCAAACTGCGGAACTGCGGGAGGATTTTCCTTTAACTCTGGATCAGTGTATTCGTTATTGACATAATAGCCAACTCTAATGAATTCCTTTCCACGGTACGAACATGTTAGTAAAACTACCGTGACTCCTACCGCATCTTGTACTGGAATTTTTGTTGGATCAGGAGCGTCAGCCTGAAATACAAACATGTGTCTCCCCTCCGGAACTGGACCAACATACACAGTGTCCAAGATTTGGTCGTATTCTTCACTTTCAGCGGAACCAACGTAAATTATTTTCCATTCTAAATCTACAAGCGCAAATTATTAGGCCAAAACGCGTTGTAAAGGTAGTAAACGATGAGGACTTGCCTTCCTTCAGGTCCTCGTTGCATTCAAATGTTATTTCAAACTGGAATGGGTTGACGAAAAGCGACGGATTATCCAAGACAACGACATTACATACGTGTACTTTAGCCATTTCACGTTTTTTTGTAAGACGTTAAATGCTTAACTATATTTTAAACTAACTGGGGTTGGGAACAAATAAATAAACGAAACTAAAAATTCTTAAGGTAGCCAAGGCTTACCCCGAGTAGACTGGCTCAAAGTCTCAAAGAGGGTGAATTATTATTAATGGCTGGTATTAATTAAACTATATTCAAACGCCAACGGGTAAAGAGATTAATTTCTATTAGGATAAAATTATAGACATAAAATCTACACGCCGCCACAATTACTTTAATTGTCAACCAATACCATCATCCAAACTCCACACTAATGCCCGCTTCTTTTCTTTCCGTCCCGGTTTTCCCGCCTAAAAAGTTGGGGAGACAAAAAGAAATTTCTTAACAATTTACCATAGCCCACTCGATCACGCAAAAAGAGCGCTACTACTCGTACAGTCGTACAACAAATTAGTTCAAATTTATTGGTCAGTCCCGAAAAGATCGTGGCTACTATTAATGGCCCAGCCCTTGGGTCATCTTGTTATCAATGTTAATAGCGTTTTTATTTGAGGTGATCCGATCCGAGCTCTCCAAAAAAAAATCGTCTTTCAAAAGAAATTTTAACTTGCCCACCTTGTTTTTATTAGCACGAGCGGAATTCACGAGTCATCCGTCACTTTTCGTTCAAGGCTTGATGACACATAAATAATAGCCTATCTCGCGCTCTCATAAAACACACGAGGTGGCATTAACCCTTTAGACTCGCGTTAACTCGCTTAAAGAGTTAGAGAATTGCCCCCAATTTATTTCAAAGGTACATTTCCAGGCCTCCTGTTTCGCGTGTCAGTTTTAACCTTACGTGTGTCTATAAATTAAATAAAAATATTATTAAATAAATTATAGCTACACGTACGCTGTTTAGGATTCACTCTTTTTTCGGTGTTTATCGAATCCGCTCAAACATGCATTTTTCATAAGAGAAAGATTTAGTCCCATTTCCCCCAAAATAGTTCTCCCAAACGCTACTTATCCCAATCCCAGTTTACCCAAAATTATTTCTCCCAATGATTTTTAACCCAAATATTTATTTCTCCCAAAATTAAAATAAGTATCGTATACATTTTACTATTCTAAATTAAAACCATATTTTATTGCCTCCAAAAACTCTTCGGGTGTTTTAGCGCCGGTGTCCAATTGTTCTCTTAGAATGTTCCGTTTGTTCTCAAGATCGCGAAACTTTTTTAGAGGTGGTCTAACAGAGTGAAGACGGCTCATAGAGTCTATTTCAATTTCTTGATGGACCTCTTTTCTTTTCATAAACTGTATGAGTTCATAGATGTCGGGATGAGGGACCTTCAACGCTTTGTTCCACTTGTTATGTGTGCCTTCACAACCATTGTTCGTTCTTGCATCCGCGTTGTCACCATGGCACCATATGAATTCTGCAGGGCTGAAAGATAAACCACGGATTGCGGCGATTGTTTCTATGGCGCGAAACATACGATCATAAGTTTCGCGAGATTTATCTGGTAGCAATCAATGAGATAGAATATATATATTAAACCATTGGTAGCAATACAAATAGCTGAGGTAATATTTTTTTTTAACGAGACAGTGCAATGTAAAGAGTTGATAAAATAGTGCAGGTGAAGCTTTGAATGTTCCATCCATGCATATGCGTTGAGCAGAACAGATTCTCCCAACCATCCGATCAGTTCCGAAAATGAGTATCTTATCTTCGTCGCCTTCGTTGAATAACAGAAAATTATGCTCAGATATAGTCCTTGTCACTCGGAGAGGTAAAAAAGTAGACTTAATTTGATTTTGAAATAAGCGCGTGACAGTAATCACGTGACGGTATACTAAAAGGTATCGAGAGGGCTGAATATAACCTTAAGCTCTTTTCAAAAGTAGATTATAGAGTTCTAGTGAAGAATGTAGATTTTTCTTGTCCAATTTAACATAATTAATTTTTATCTATCTGATTTTTGGATTCAATTATTCTCTTATTTGCTCGTTTATTGTTTTATTTGTTACCTTATTGTTCTATTTGTTTGTTAATTGTTTTATTGTGGTTTATGTTGTTCTATGCTGTTTTATTGTGTTTTTATGCTGTTTAATGTGTGTTTATGCTGTTTTATTGTGTTTTATTGTGTTTTTATGCTGTTTAATGTGTGTTTATGCTGTTTTATTGTGTTTTTATGCTGTTTTATTCTGTTTTAAGCTGTTTAATTTGTGTTTATGCTGTTTTAATGTGTTTTTAAGCTGTTTTAATCTGTTTTAAGCTGTTTTATTGTATGTTTTCGCTGTTTTATTGTGTTTCTATGCTGTTTAATGTGTGTCTATGATGTTTTATTGTGTTTTTATGCTGTTTTACCGTGGTTTATGTTGTTCTATGCTGTTTTATTGTGTTTTATGCTGTTTTATGCTGTTCTATGCTGTTTTATCGTGTTTTAATGTAGTTTCTGTGCGTTTTATTGCAGTTTCTGTACGTTTTATTGTAGTTTTTGTGTTTTATTGTAGTTTTTGTGCGTTTTATTGTAGTTTCTGTGCGTTTTATTGTGGTTTTTGTGATTTATTGTAGTTTTTGTGCGTTTTATTGTGGTTTTTGTGTTTTATTGCAGTTTCTGTGCGTTTTATTGTGGTTTTTGTGTGTTTTATTGTAGTTTCTGTGCGTTTTATTGTAGTTTCTGTGCGTTTTATTGTGGTTTTTGTGTTTTATTGCAGTTTCTGTGCGTTTTATTGTGGCTTTTGTGCGTTTTATTGTGGTTTTTGTGTTTTATTGTAGTTTTTGTGCGTTTTATTGTAGTTTCTGTGCGTTTTATTGTGGTTTTTGTGTGTTTTATTGTAGTTTTTGTGTGTTTTATTGTAGTTTCTGTGTGTTTTATTGTAGTTTCTGTGTGTTTTATTGTAGTTTCTGTGCGTTTTATTGTGGTTTTTGTGTTTTATTGCAGTTTCTGTGCGTTTTATTGTGATTTTTGTGCGTTTTATTGTGGTTTTTGTGTTTTATTGTAGTTTTTGTGCGTTTTATTGTAGTTTCTGTGCGTTTTATTGTGGTTTTTGTGTTTTATTGTAGTTTCTGTGCGTTTTATTGTGGTTTTTGTGTTTTATTGCAGTTTCTGTGCGTTTTATTGTGGTTTTTGTGTTTTATTTTAGTTTTTGTGCGTTTTATTGTAGTTTCTGTACGTTTTTTTGTGGTTTTTGTGTTTTATTGTAGTTTTTGTGCGTATTATTGTAGTTTCTGTGCGTTTTATTGTGGTTTTTGTGTTTTATTGCAGTTTCTGTGCGTTTTATTGTGGTTTTTGTGTTTTATTGTAGTTTCTGTGCTAACTAAAGCATTCCAAGTATTATAACTAGTGTTTATGTCGATAATAAGTTAAAAATGAACTTTTCTAATTTCAAAGAAAAATACAAGCATCTGCCGCATCATGAGCCTATTCACGTCATCTTCCCAGTGCCAAGCAGAGGGGACGGGATCGACGCCATTCAGTGATAAAAGAGGGCTTCTCATATCACACGCCGAGAGCAAGTTTCAACGAAGTTTACTTTTTGTTTTTATATCTATATACTTTGTTTATACTTCATAAATGTACTATAGAATAAATAAATTGTTCGTCGATTTAATGTATCTCATTTCTTATTCCTTTTCTTGTCAATTAAGTTACAGCAGCCATATATAGGATTTTAAAATGCATTAATTAGATTAAAAAGGATTAGGAATATGGGATAATTAGAGGTGCCCGGTAATCACTTTAGCACTGTTAATGGCAGCGCGTCGAGGGGCTATTCACTAATGAAAATTTTCTTTTATTGGTGATTTTTATTCACGCTTTTAAAAAGGATAGGGATTCATTGGTGATTTAAAATGGATGGGGTTTAATGGTTGCGTCTAGATTACGAGTAATAATCGAGGGGCTACTCACTAAAAACTCGTTTTTAAACGGGATTGGGATTGTGGGTAACTTAGGGGCTACGGGTTGTTATTATTTTACTAGTTATGAACGGATTATTAATCATTCACACATTTGCCGCTAGGGGCACTGTGTACGTAGTTACGTATTTACTGACATTTAAAAACATGATAAAATTCTGCCAGACATTCGTGTAAGCAATAGATAGTTCATAAATTGCCGCTAGGGGCGCTGAGTACGTAGTTACGTATTTACTGACATCTAAAACATGATAAAATTCTGCTAGACATTCGTGTAAGCAATAGATAGTTCATAAATTGCCGCTAGGGGCGCTGTATACGTAGTTACGTATTTACTGACATCTAAAACATGAATAAATTTGCCGCTAGGGGCGCTGTATACGTAGTTACGTATTCACTGACATCTAATACACCAGAAATTTGCCGCTAGAGGCGCTGTCTATAATATTATATAGGCCTAACTGTGTGTTCTCTAATTTGAATTAGCGCCCACGTCACACTTCGAAGCGCCCCCAACGACGGAATATACGATAAAACTCGGACGCCACTTGTCCAGGTTTCTTTTCTCTCTGCGCCGGCGACCAGTCAACATCGTTCCTTGATCAGCTCCTCGTAATCCCAACTTTCGAAGGCAGTATTGGATGGAAAGCCACGTTTTACGCCGACGGTGGGACGTGACTCTAAGCTCTCCGCCATTGAATGTCCATTAGAACGTTGAAATCACCGCGAAAGGTTAAGCCTAGTACGGTATGTGTGAAAGTCTTTCAATAATCCAAAGTCATCCAGCTAGCAATTTATTATTTTATTTAATCGCAGAGTTTAAATTATTTAGGTAGAGTTAATTGTTAGTTAATTATGTTTATTTATTGATAATTAACTACAATATGAAGAAATTTCCAGACACGAGGTCAGTTAGACAAGGCTTAATTTAGAACATCTTAAATCAAGTACTTGGGCTCATATTAGGGGAAATTAAATTCCTTATCTATTTTAAATAATAAACCTCGACTGTTAACAAATTAGGTCTCATTTAACGGCGCGAAACTATATTACCTAAAATGAGTAACGTATGGTTTAACGGGGCCAGATTAGGTTGCACTAGGCTAGGCTGAACCTTTTATAAAAATTTATCTGGGCCTGGCACTAATCTCTAAGTTTATACTTTATGCCGTCGTTTTAATTTAAATTAACGAGAGTATTTTAGAATTATTACGCGTAAATTATAGATTTTAGATTCCAAAATTTCATTCGAGGCAGTATTTAATTATTTTAGATAATGAAGTACGGTCTATTTAATAAATTAAATGGTTTAAATTAATTAGGGTTAACTGTTAATAAGTTATCATTAATTATGGAGATTAAGCCAATTTAATAATTTTAAATGAGCCACGAACGCGAAGTTAAGGCTAGAGATTTTTAAAATATATTTACGTAGTTTTTATCTTAAACTATTTTAATCTATGGTATTGTTTCCGTGAGTTATTTTGTTGGGACCTCGAGTAGCCCTTTAATTCTGATATGGAAATTGCTTAATATTTAGTGCAATTCTTACATTATATTTATGGGAATATTTTACTTGGTTTTTTTTTTAATTATTATTCTGCTAGGACCTTAAAGTAGCCCTTGAACTCTGATTTGGCTTAATATTTAGTGTGATTTTTAAATTTTGTTTTCGGGAATATTTTACATAGTTTTTCTTCAATAATTTACGGAAACAAATCCATAGATTAAAATAATTTTTTGTTAGGCCCCTCTAATTCTTATTAATATTTGTTATTAATATATTTTAATTTTTAGACGCCATGATGTTTTTGGATATTCTGTTGCTGGTCATTGGGAGAAGTTTCCTACCAGATGATTTCAACCTTTGTTAGAGACGCTCATTCCAGATGACATCTTCCTTGGATTTGCGATTCAAGATGTTTTCAACCTGTGGTGGCCATGCAATCATTCTCTACAAAGATGCGATGAACATCAGCGAATCTAGAAAATTCAAATTTTTATTAGAATTATATTTGCAACTACTTAATTTCTTTTTACACGTTTAAACTTCAATTTACGGGACACTTTATATTATTTTTTGTTGAAAATTTTTGTAAACACCTTATTTTTTTACTTTTTGTTCAATAAATTATGCCTTAAACCACTTTTTTTGTTTTCTTAAAAATTATTTGATTAAGAGGGAAGGTTTGAATTTTTTAGCTCTAAACAGATAGCCTATTTTTTGAGGACCCTCTTTTAGGCTTCTTTTATCTTATCTATCAAAAAATAAAACGATCAAATTGTTTTGGGAAAAAAATAGCCTAAATTATTTAAAAAAGTAATAAAAAGCCTACAAAGGGGCCTCAAAATACTACCCTAAGTCCAGACCCTAAAAAATTCAAGCCATCCCCCATATCGAAACTTTTTCAAGAAAACAAAGAACGTGAGGCAAGGCAAAATTTTTTTATTGAGAAAAAAACAATTAAGGTGTTTACAAAAATTTTGTACGAAAAAATATTTAAAGTGTTCCATAAATTAAAATTTGACCGCGTAAAATTAAATGAGGAAGGCTAGTTACGGATTAAATTTAAGAATAAAATTAAGTTCATTGGCGGAAAAACTTCACGTTCCAATCAGATTGAAGGCCTCGTGTTTCGCAAATCCAAGAAAGATGTCATCTGGATTGAGGGTCCTTAACATCGGATGAACTTCCAAGTCTACTTGAAAACGTCTCTGAATGACCAGCAACAGCTTATCCAAGAAAATCATTCGCGTCTAAAAATTAAAATAAATTAATTACAAATATGAAGGCAATGCCTAATTTTAAAATAAGTGCTACTTTAAGCCTAACAAAATAATAATTTACCGAAATAATCCCATATATTTAAATAATTAGCAAAATACTGGCGATATATTGTAAAAAAATGTTTTTTAATAATCTAAGTTAAATTTCTTAAGCCTTGTTCAAATGTCTTAACCTCGTGGTCGTAGTTTATTTAATTTTAATTCAAAATTATTATTTAATAGACTGAATTTACGTAAATAATAATGATTAACTTCCTGTTCCATTAAAACTACTTTATTTATTAAAACAATAAGCTATTTAAAAAAGGCTTACATTTGCTGCGCATTGACAAGTTTGTTCATTCCAACATGACCTCGCTGAATCGATTCCAAAAGAACATTCAATGGCGGAAAAGAGCTCTAGATTCTGGATTTATTCCTTGACGGCGAAAAGAAAAATGGCTGATCGACGGCGAAAGGCCTGATTTCCAAGAGCTGAGCAGATAACGATCTTGACTCCACGATGCCAATCGAAGAAAGAAATTTCAGCCGGATACTCAAGAGCAAAGTTCTCTCCCGCAAGATTTACATCCTCAAGACGTTAAAAGCAGACGACACTAATTGGTGTAAATTCAACCGTTTTTCCGTTGGCCTATTCCATGAAGTAATTTTCGCTCCTAAGAAATTACTCCATGGAAAAGGACAATGGAACGTATGGAGCAATATTGTTGGAGACACCAAATTTTAGGGAAACTTTCATTTTCGCTCCATAAAAACTACTCCATGGAAAAGGACAATGGAAGGTATGGAGCATTATTGTAGGAGACACCAAATTTTATGGAATTTTAAAGAAAGTTTCCTTCTCGCTCCAAGAAAATTACTCCATGGAATAGGCCAACGGAAAAACGGTATTACTCCAATTAGTGTCGTCTGCTTTTAACGTCTTGTGGGCGTAAATCTTGCAGGAGAGAACTTTGCTCTTGAGTATCCGGCTAAAATTTCTTTCTTCGATTGGCATCGTGGAGTCAAGATCGTTATCTGCTCAGCTCTTGGAAATCAGGCCTTTCGCCGTCGATCAGCCATTTTTCTTTTCGCCGTCAAGGAATAAATCCAGAATCTAGAGCTCTTTTCCGCCATTGAATGTTCTTTTGGAATCGATTCAGCGAGGTCATGTTGGAATGAACAAACTTGTCAATGCGCAGCAAATGTAAGCCTTTTTTAAATAGCTTATTGTTTTAATAAATAAAGTAGTTTTAATGAAACAGGAAGTTAATCATTATTATTTACGTAAATTCAGTCTATTAAATAATAATTTTGAATTAAAATTAAATAAACTACGACCACGAGGTTAAGACATTTGAACAAGGCTTAAGAAATTTAACTTAGATTATTAAAAAACATTTTTTTACAATATATCGCCAGTATTTTGCTAATTATTTAAATATATGGGATTATTTCGGTAAATTATTATTTTGTTAGGCTTAAAGTAGCACTTATTTTAAAATTAGGCATTGCCTTCATATTTGTAATTAATTTATTTTAATTTTTAGACGCGAATGATTTTCTTGGATAAGCTGTTGCTGGTCATTCAGAGACGTTTTCAAGTAGACTTGGAAGTTCATCCGATGTTAAGGACCCTCAATCCAGATGACATCTTTCTTGGATTTGCGAAACACGAGGCCTTCAATCTGATTGGAACGTGAAGTTTTTCCGCCAATGAACTTAATTTTATTCTTAAATTTAATCCGTAACTAGCCTTCCTCATTTAATTTTACGCGGTCAAATTTTAATTTATGGAACACTTTAAATATTTTTTCGTACAAAATTTTTGTAAACACCTTAATCGTTTTTTTCTCAATAAAAAAATTTTGCCTTGCCTCACGTTCTTTGTTTTCTTGAAAAAGTTTCGATATGGGGGATGGCTTGAATTTTTTAGGGTCTGGACTTAGGGTAGTATTTTGAGGCCCCTTTGTAGGCTTTTTATTACTTTTTTAAATAATTTAGGCTATTTTTTTCCCAAAACAATTTGATCGTTTTATTTTTTGATAGATAAGATAAAAGAAGCCTAAAAGAGGGTCCTCAAAAAATAGGCTATCTGTTTAGAGCTAAAAAATTCAAACCTTCCCTCTTAATCAAATAATTTTTAAGAAAACAAAAAAAGTGGTTTAAGGCATAATTTATTGAACAAAAAGTAAAAAAATAAGGTGTTTACAAAAATTTTCAACAAAAAATAATATAAAGTGTCCCGTAAATTGAAGTTTGAACGTGTAAAAAGAAATTTGAACGTGTAAAAAGAAATTAAGTGGTTGCAAATATAATTCTAATAAAAATTTGAATTTTCTAGATTCGCTGATGTTCATCGCATCTTTGTAGAGAATGATTGCATGGCCACCACAGGTTGAAAACATCTTGTATCGCAAATCCAAGGAAGATGTCATCTGGAATGAGCGTCTCTAACAAAGGTTGAAATCATCTGGTAGGAAACTTCTCCGAATGACCAGCAACAGAATATGCAAGAACGTCATCGCGTCTAAAAATGAATATATATTAATAACAAATATTAATAAGAATTAGAGGGGCCTAACAAAAAAATAATTTTAATCTATGGATTTGTTTCCGTAAATTATTGAAGAAAAATTTTGTAAAATATTCCCGAAAACAAAATTTAAAAATCACACTAAATATTAAGCCAAATCAGAATTCAAGGGCTACTTTAAGGTCCTAGCAAAATAATAATTTAAAAAAAAACCAAGTAAAATATTCCCATAAATATAATGTAAGAATTGCACTAAATATTAAGCAATTTCCATATCAGAATTAAATGGCTACTCGAGGTCCAAACAAAATAATAACTCACGGAAACAATACCGTAGATTAAAATAATTTAAGAAAAAAACTACGTAAATATAAATTAAAAATCTCTAGCCTTAACTTCGCGTTCGTGGCTCATTTAAAATTATTAAATTGGCTTAATCTCCATAATTAATGATAACTTATTAACAGTTAACCCTAATTAATTTAAACCATTTAATTTATTAAATAGACCGTACTTCATTATCTAAAATAATTAAATACTGCCTCGAATGAAATTTTGGAATCTAAAATCTATAATTTACGCGTAATAATTCTAAAATACCCTCGTTAATTTAAATTAAAACGACGGCATAAAGTAAAAACTTGGAGATTAGTGCCAGGCCCAGATAAATTTTTATAAAAGGTTCAGCCTAGCCTAGTGTAACCTAATCTGGCCCCGTTAAACCATACGTTACTCATTTTAGGTAGTATAGTTTCGCGCCGTTAAATGAGACCTAATTTGTTAACAGTCGAGGTTTATTATTTAAAATAGATAAGGAATTTTATTTCCCCTAATATGAGCCCAAGTACTTGATTTAAGATGTTCTAAATTAAGCCTTGTCTAACTGACCTCGTGTCTGGAAATTTCTTCATATTGTAGTTAATTTTCAATAAATAAACATAATTAACTAACAATTAACTCTACCTAAATAATTTAAACTCTAGGATTAAATAAAATAATAAAATGCTAGCTGGATGGCTTTGGATTATTGAAAGACTGTCACACATACCGTACTAGGCTTAACCTTTCGCGTTGATTTCAACGTTCTAATGGACATTCAATGGCGGAGAACTTAGAGTCACGTCCCACCGTCGGCGTAAAACGTGGCTTTCCATCCAATACTGCCTTCGAAAGTCAGGATTACGAGGAGCTGATCAAGGAACGATGTTGACTGGTCGCCTTCGCAGAGAGAAAAGAAATCTGGACAAGTGGCGTCCGAGTTTTATCGTATATTCCGTCGTTGGGGGCGCTTCGAAGTGTGACGTGGGCGCTAATTCAAATTAGAGAACACACCGTTAGGCCTATATAATATTATAGACAGCGCCCCTAGCGGCAAATTTCTTCGTGTATTAGATGTCAGTAAATACGTAACTACGTATACAGCGCCCCTAGCGGCAATTTATGAACTATCTATTGCTTACACGAATGTCTAGCAGAATTTTATCATGTTTTAGATGTCAGTAAATACGTAACTACGTACACAGCGCCCCTAGCGGCAATTTATGAACTATCTATTGCTTACACGAATGTCTAGCAGAATTTCATCATGTTTTAGATGTCAGTAAATACGTAACTACGTATACAGCGCCCCTAGCGGCAAATGTGTGAATGCTTAATAATCCGTTCATAACTAGTAAAATGATAACAACCCGTAACCCCCTAAGTTTCCCACAATCCCAATCCCGTTTAAAATCACTAACGAGTTTTTAGTGAGTAGCCCCTCGATTATTACTCGTAATCCAGACGCAACCATTAATCCCCATTAATTTTAAATCACCAATGAATCCCTATCCTTTTTAAAAGCGTGAATAAAAATCACCAATAAAAGAAAATTTTCATTAGTGAATAGCCCCTCGACGCGCTGCCATTAACAGTGCTAAAGTGATTACCGGGCACCTCTAATTATCCCATATTCCTAATCCTTTTTAATCTAATTAATGCATTTTAAAATCCTATATATGGCTGCTGTAACTTAATTGACAAGAAAAGGAATAAGAAATGAGATACATTAAATCGACGAACAATTTATTTATTCTATAGTACATTTATGAAGTATAAACAAAGTATATAGATATAAAAACAAAAAGTAAACTTCGTTGAAACTTGCTCTCGGCGTGTGATATGAGAAGCCCTCTTTTATCACTGAATGGCGTCGATCCCGTCCCCTCTGCTTGGCACTGGGAAGATGACGTGAATAGGCTCATGATGCGGCAGATGCTTGTATTTTTCTTTGAAATTAGAAAAGTTCATTTTTAACTTATTATCGACATAAACACTAGTTATAATACTTGGAATGCTTTAGTTAGCACAGAAACTACAATAAAACACAAAAACTACAATAAAAACAAACAGAAACTGCAATAAAACGCACAGAATCTACAATAAAACACACAGAAACTACAATAAAACACAAAAACTACAATAAAACGCACAGAAACTACAATAAAACGCACAGAATCTACAATAAAACACACAGAAACTACAATAAAACACACAAAAACTACAATAAAACACACAGAAACTACAATAAAACGCACAGAAACTACAATAAAACGCACAGAAACAACAATAAAACGCACAGAATCTACAATAAAACACACAGAAACTACAATAAAACACACAAAAACTACAATAAAACGCACAAAAACTACAATAAAACGCACAGAATCTACAATAAAACACACAGAAACTACAATAAAACACACAAAAACTACAATAAAACACACAGAAACTACAATAAAACACACAGAAACTACAATAAAACGCACAGAAACAACAATAAAACACACAAAAACTACAATAAAACGCACAGAAACTACAATAAAACGCACAAAAACTACAATAAAACGCACAGAAACAACATTAAAACACACAGAAACTGCAATAAAACGCACAAAAAATACAATAAAACACACAGAAACTACAATAAAACACACAGAAACTACAATAAAACGCACAGAAACTACAATAAAACACACAAAATCTACAATAAAACACTCAAAAGTACAATAAAACGCACAAAAAATACAATAAAACGCACAGAAACTACAATAAAACACACAGAAACTACATTAAAACACACAGAAACTACAATAAAACGCACAGAAACTACAATAAAACACACAAAAACTACAATAAAACAGCATAGAACAGCATAAAAACACAATAAACAGTATAAAACACAATAAAACATTATAAACACACATTAAACAGCATAAACACACTTTAAACAGCATAGAAACACAATAAAACGGCGAAAGCATACAATAAAACAGCTTCAAACAGAATAGAACAGCATAAAAACACAATAAAACAGCATAAACACACATTAAACAGCATAAAAACACAATAAAACAGCATAAAACAGCATAAACACACATTAAACAGCATAAAAACACAATAAAACAGCATAAAACACAATAAAACGGCATATAACAACATTAACCACAATAAAACAATTAACAAACAAATAGAACAATAAGGTAACAAATTAAACTATAAACGAGGAAATAAGAGAATAATTGAATCCAAAAATCAGAGAGATAAAAATTAATTATGTTAAATTGGACAAGAAAAATCTACATTCTTCACTAGAACCCTATAATCGTTGCCTACGTTAATCAACTCGAAGGAGGGGACTTTTAAGAAACGGGACTTCTTATTTCATTGATAGCTGGGAAACCAAATCATCTTCCAATAGTTTATATTGTTCCAGTTTACCCGATGATAAAATAGAGGACTGGGTGAAAACGGTTAAGTTCAAAGTTCAACTACAACAATATTACGTTTTTAAAGTTGGAAAAACCAAAATATTACCTCTCCGAGTCAAGAGGATAACTATTACTACAAACTTATTAACCTAGATATAGAATTATTTCTCTTTTTTTGAAGTAAAAATTTACGAATTATTAAAGCAGTATTCCAAGAATAGCGAATATACTATAAAGCAGACGACATTTTATATGTCTTGGACACATGGAAAATCAGTCAATGGGAAAAAACAGGAAATTAAGTGTATAACTTTAGGAGAGATATAACCTTTATGTGTTTGAAAAGGCCCAATTGTCTACGCTTCAACTGTTAACCCTGTATTCTCATAACTACATTCACAACTGGTTTGCCGTATAAACACTATTGTCTCGTTTCACCTCAACGATATTCTTAGTTAGCCAACATGGGTGTTAACGTTAAATACCACCAAAGCTGACTTGTGGTTACACGCAATGAAAGTCAATGCGCACCATAACAAGAATGAATCTCCGAAGTTGCAACCCGATTACGAATAGCCCTTTCACTGATCTAATTACCACAATGATGCTTTCTCCTATTATAATATCTAAACCTTATTATTTAAACGTGTATTTAACTTTCGGCTCCCTCTGAACCGTTAACGTCTCTTCATTACAGACACGAAAATCAAAACCCATAATTTACTTCACCTCAGGTCTCAATTATTTACTCTTTGGTTCACAAAGCCTATTACGGATAAAACTTGATTAAACGACACAGTCTTGGCCTTAGCTTTCCTCTTGCAATCAGTAAAGCAAGGATTATTCTATAGACAGATGTAGTATAGCTTAAGTAGTATATAAACAGCCATTTCAAATAATAATATTGAAAACTATTCTTGGAATATCTAAATGAGACCGAGCTTTCAAGTTACAAAACTACTAAAGGCATCGTAATTACGAAAAATATTTCCACATATTCACTTAGTATTATGGAAAAAGGGAATATTAAGGTTCTGTAGGATTTCTTTACACATGAACACAAGGCGAACTGCTAACGCGGCGCACTAGTGTAACAACGGACGGACACACACAGACAATCATATAGACTGCTTTTTAACCCTTTTCGTATTAATTTTGACTTGAGAGTATCTTAAATACTAAAATAAACATACTGGTGTTCATGTGGGAAGGACAAAAGATCAGATGATGGTGGTGTTTAGAAGCCAGTAAGTACAGACTGGTGTCCATGTGGGATGGACGAAAGACCAGATGATGGTAGTGTAGAAGCCAGTACGTACAGACTGGTGTCCATGTGGGATGGACAAAGACCAGATGATGTGGTTTGTTTAGAAGCCAGTAAGTGCAGACTGGTGTCCATGTGGGATGGATAAAGGACCAGATGATAGGGGTGTTAGACAGACAATGGAGTAATAGGCATTGTAAGTGATACAATTTTCCAAATTTCCGGTCCGGAATTTGGGAAAACGTTTGCTCCGATTTGAAAATTGCGAACGCGGTCCCCTGGAGTGTAAGTCAATAACAACAGACTGACACACACACACTCACACAGACAGACAGTTTTTGGGTTAAGTGGGAACTGGGAGAAACGCCTTTGGTTTAAATGGGAACCAAAATATTTTTGGGTTAACTGAGAATTGGGAGAAATGGTTTTGGGTTAATTGGGAACACTTCCTGAAAAAGGGGTTCTTTGGACGGAAAGTATTAGCATGGATAGGCGGGTGCTCATGATTGTTCCTATATCCAGATTCTGAAAATTTAAATGGAAATAATCAGATTTTCTCTTATGAAAAATGCATGTTTGAGCGGATTCGATAAACACCGAAAAAAGAGTGAATCCTAAACAGCGTACGTGTAGCTATAATTTATTTAATAATATTTTTATTTAATTTATAGACACACGTAAGGTTAAAACTGACACGCGAAACAGCAGGCCTGGAAATGTACCTTTGAAATAAATTGGGGGCAATTCTCTAACTCTTTAAGCGAGTTAACGCGAGTCTAAAGGGTTAAAGCCACCTCGTGTGTTTTATGAGAGCGCGAGATCTAAATAGGCTATTATTTATGTGTGTCATCAAGCCTTGAACGAAAAGTGACGGATGACTCGTGGAGTCGTGAATTCCGCTCGTGCTAATAAAAAACAAGGTGGGCAAGTTAAAATTTTACCGTCTTTGGTTATAAAACAAGCGATAACTTATCGACCAGTTTAACCCTTTCGATAAGTTATCACTCTCGTGAATATTAAAGACGGTAACATGTTAACTTGACCACCTTGTTTTTATTAGCACGAGGGGAATTCACGCGACATCCGCCACTTTTCGTTCAAGGTTTGATGACACACATAAATCATAGCCTATTTAGATCTGGCGCTCTCATAGAACACAAGAGGTTGGCATCAACCCTTTAGAGGATAGTCAAATCGGAGCAAACATGTTCGCGATAAGAAATTTTTGACTACTCCCATCGTTAGGATTAAGAAGTACGCGGCGATCGGCTAGGATTACGAGAAACGCCTAGCCTTCCAATTTCAGACCTTCCACCAATGGTTCACGCAATTGCAGGTTTCCTTATCATTTATTGAGAATCAATCGCTTTTCTTTTTTCCCCAAATTTCCAAAAATTATTAAAGAGGCATACGCTTGAATTCAAACGTCAACAATTGCGATGTTTTAAATTGATTTTAAGAATCAAGTTTTTTTAAACGATTTAACGAAGATAAATTTATGAGAACACAAGGAAATATGACTCAAATGTTGATAGACGTAATCAAAATCATATTTCAACTAGTTAATTGTGATTGTCCACTCTTGCTCGCGATCGAATAGAGGCGTTAAACTTCCTCAGAACGATAGATATCACTTAAACCTAACTTTAAAATAACTTATTTGATAATTAGGACGTGGTAAGATTCGTAAAACAACACGCTTCCCAACGGGACTCCATTTTTCCCGTATTGGACCCCTGAGGGATCACACGGTTCAACCCACGCGTTCAAGATATTCTTTGTCAAAAGACGGAGAGGAAGGGACACGTTTATAAATACACTTTCGAATAAACGACATGGAAATTCGAAGCACCTTGGAATAAGCCAAAGTAACGGTAAATCAATTAACCGCGATTTTACTCGTCCATAGAAGAGGCTGGGCTATTTACTCTTGAAAAAAGTCTTTTCTGGTTGTGCCAAGGATCCAAGAATCTTTTTCGCGTCCCAAAACTAAAATAAAATTGAAATTCATCGAAAAAAAAAATGTGGTGCATGGTGATGGTCAAATGATCATCTGATACTAACTTCCTTGAGGTCAGTGGTCCCCTGAAGCATTATTTACATTCTTACTTACCTCTCTTCATTCTTAATTCATTTTGTGGCGAATTTAGTCGCGCGATGTGTACGACAGTTGCTGCAAAGAGAAAATTACATTCGTTAGCGAAAAACCAGTTCTGACTTACAAAAAAACTGAGTTTATTATATTAAAAAATTTACAAGTGAATCACAGGTGCACCTCAAATTTTAAATGTAACAAAAATTGGTGATGGTAAATATAATAATGTACAAAGAATGTTGAACTTAACTTCAGGGGCAAAATTAACTTCTTTAAGGACTTTCGTGAAATTTATCAACAAAATAAGTGACCAATAATTTGAAATGAAAATTAAATTATGATCGTTAAGAGAGACTGTATTTCGGCCGTTTGTACTAAAAGTCTCATTTTTATGATTAAGTTTAGAGTGATATTTAAAGTTTAAGGGGCTTTGTAGTCACGCAACCAAGAACTCGCTTCATACCCAAGAATATCGCGCGATCTAAATCCCAAACATCACTGTCTTATTAGCAAGTTTATAAAGATGGTCTTGAACTAGCTGAATGCAACATAATTATTCAAACACGTTCTAGGGTCGTATTTGAGTTCTTGGCTGAACCGAACCCATTTTTAAGAATCCAAAAATCCAACGCCTCGTAAGAATAAAATTAATCTGAGATCATTTAAGAATTAAAACAAAATCCGTGCTTCAATTTCTACATTAAAGGATTAAACATTTTTTTATATTAAAAATACTCCTACCATTTTATTTAAAATAATATTTTTATCCCCTTTAAGTAACTATAAGCGTTATAAATAGAAAACTTCCGCCGCCTTATTTTAAATATTATTTGTTTGTTTGTTTGTTTACCTTAGAAATACAAGGAATTATTAAAAAATATATTATCAGGATTTTTGGACTTTTTGCCCAAACTTCTTATAACATTAGAAAAAAAAACTTATATATAAAATTTAAGGCCACTTTATATTTAATCCTTAAACCATTAAGAGGAACGTTAATTATATTACTAAATTCCCTTACCTCCAATTACCCCCAGTTTTTCATTCTCTCCTGCGTTTGTAAAAAGCGCGCGCTAAAAGATATTACCAAACTATCAGTCAGTCAGTTCCAGCTTCATTACTACGTATGGAGCCTTTCTACGGGAGAATCGATTTATTACGATCGATTTGTAAAAAAAAAATAAGTACACTTAAAGACAATTTCTGGATGGTGATTCGTGCGAGATATTTTTAACGCCAATTACCTAGAATGTAAGACGTTGTTCTTACTAATCTTAAGGGGCGTTTAATATTCAAACCAGAAACATTTTAAAATGGGTGGGAAGACGTATGTATGAATGAAATATCACAGTATTTGTAAAATTCCCTTTAGGAAATTAAACTTAATCGTTCTCGTTTCAATTAACTGTAAACGCGTAATAAAAAAAAAAAACAACAACGAAACTTTTGGCTTTTAGGTGTATAAAAACATTTTACTCGTTGTCAATTAACCTTTTATAATGCCCAGAGGGAAAGATCCGTCAGAGAATTTGAAATGTCTTTTGTCATAAAATTTGAGCAAAGCGGGACTGAACGGATGGTTTTCTTTCAAATGAAGATAATGCACTTCCGGTTCGTTGGTTGTGTGTCCGCACTCTTCGCAAACGTAGACTTTGGCTCGCCTTTCTTTGTAGGCGTAATTGTGTTGAATGCCGTGAACCTTTAGCGTGTGTGACTCCAACGAACATCGTTGGGTAAAGGACTTGTCGCACATCATGCATTTGTAGGGACGTACTCCTGAAAGTTATTCAACGCGTAAGAAGAACGTCCAAAGCGCTTAATTTCTTTATTTGATATACTTACCAGTATGCGTGCGAGTATGTCTCTTCAGATCAAACGTATCGTTGAAGCCCTTCCCGCAAAACGTGCACATATATCTCTTCTGATCACTGTGACATTTCATGTGGCGATTCAAAAGGCGTTGCAGGCTGAAACTTTTACCGCAAATATTACAATTCAACCTGTAAAAGTATAGTAGGACTCGTATAAACTGGAGCTCTTTCAACAAACTATGTAAGCCAATAAGTCTTAGTTAAAGGGTTGAGAGGCGAGGATACGCGAGACAGTTCGCAAACCTTGAAATTACTGATCCAGACGCTTGCGCGTCAATATGCCTTTAGTTTAGACTGCGCAAATGGTACGCGCAAGTATCTGGTTATTGTACCCAAATAATGAATATCTGTACCTGTGGTTGTCCGAATTTGAATCCGCGTGTCGGTTTTCACGATGGGATGGACTTTTATACGATTCCGTGGGCGAATGGCACGCGCTTGATGTTGAGGACACTCTAGGCGGTGGTTCCGAGTTTCGGTGAAGGTTGTTAACCAATGGGTTCTTAATGCCCGCGCCACCGTTGACGAATTCGAGTGTTTCTGGACTGATAACCTGTAAATAAGGGTTTATTAATACCATGCCTTTTGTTACACCCGTTGACGGAAAAGTCGTCTTACCTGTCTGATTGATTCGGGTATTCTGATAGGTTGACGGTATGATAATGGGTGTGGAGACAACGATCGACTATTGTGATGCGATCGGAAATCCAATGGGCCTTCGCTATCAATTTGCTCGTTTGACGCGTAACTTCTTGGACTGACTGCTGAACAAGATTCGGATCCTGAATCGTAAAAATGGGATGCCACAGGTGACAATGAGGCGCGGGCCTCCGCGCTTCTTTCAGCGTACTTTTCGTAAGCGTATCTGGCTCGGGATCCGGTAGGGGCAACGTCGTGCGGTGACTTGATGACGGACACTGGGAAGTAAGTCGGACGGACGGCCCTTGGACTGATGGACGAGAAGGACGTGTATTGTTTGTTGGATCGGTATTGACCGTTCGAAGGCACTTCGTGGTTGCTCTTGGATGATGAGGAGATGTCTTCTTCGCGAAGTGGTTGAGGAGACATTGGTCGAATTGGTGAAGCGAGTCGATTAGGCGACACAGGTGGAGTATTGTGGGTTGATTCAGACCAATGCGAAGGTGAGCGTGAACGATCATGGTCATCTATCAGAAATGAAAGCGAAAGGGTTAAAATATGCTCGGTGTAATAAGTAAATCAGGCGATATGTGAAAACTAAAGGGTTTGAGGCCTTGATGGGAGTAACATGGTTTAAATCAACCGCGTTAAAGGTAGCACCATTAATGGTGGATTTAATCAGAACTAAAATTGAGACTGATGGAACCCTTGAATGATCATATGACGTTAATTTCAACACTCGAGGCTAATAGTTAATAAATTTTGAGCGCCACATAAAAAAGTTAACTTAGATAACTGTAAAACCTTATGATTTTCAATCTGTAAATGATAACATTAATATTCAGTCACTAAGGTTTCGTCTAACTTTCACTTTCCATAAATTCGTTTCGTATCTAGCATCTTATTTGCATAATATCAATTTAAAACTAAAAAAAACACGTCGTATTGCAAAGACCCCAAAAGTCATCGATAATGAAAGTTAAGTTTTTCAAGGTTAAATATAAAATAAAACGCATTCAAAACAAAATAGATTCCTAAATAAATTCCCTTGTAAGATCCCTTAATATTGGAGCCAAAATTGTGCGGGACATCAATGGTTTAAGAAAAACCCGGGATAGTCGCGGAACGTTATTTACGTATCTAAAGTTAGTGATAAAGTTCATCATATAACGCTTCGAATATTTAATATATCTACGCAGAAGGTTTCTCTAACTTACTATTAAAAGAGTTCAAGACTTATTTGGTAATTCGAGATTTATAGTTAGTTTTCTACCCGGATCAAATTGCGTCTGTAAGAAGCTATAATCTTATCTTTCCCATTAAAAAACTGCATCAGTAATTGGCATTCACAAAAACACTACGGTAAATTCTGGTTTTGAAAGTGAAAGTTACGGCGTCAACTTCAAACCGGTTTCAAAATTATTTTATATACTCGAAATAATTCGCAAATTTTTCCCCGATGAAAATATTTTGTAATGATTTAAACTCGTGATCGTGAAAAATACGAAAAATAAGGCCAAGTTCAAAGAAAACGAGACAAATGGGATGGGGTGTTTTGAATTTTTGCCAAGGGTGCATTGAAAAGTTAAGAAAATTTAGGATATTGGTTCGTTATTTAATGGGATTCTTTTTATTTTATAAACAATATCATGCAAAGAGGAACACGCAAATAAGCACGCATTACGTAATCTAATTGCCCCTGCTAGAGATATCCCTTGACATCCCGATGTTGGCGTTTTCACTTCAAACGGGTTTTCTAAACTGCAATGTCTGAACAGAAATTCATGATTCTATTCAATTTTCATCTTTGCGAAATCTTTGGCCTATTGGCCCAACTATGTTAGTTCTAAAAATACCTTCTATCTGGGTGCAACTATGAGATTTATACAAATTTATTTTTAGCTATATTCTTTCCTAAAATAGAAAGGGAAAGATTACCGAAAGCTTTCTCCCAGTATAGAAAAACTCGGCTCGAGAATTTACCAAGTACACAAGCCACAACCATAATACGAAACTGCGTATCTTGTACCTTTCTAACTAGTATAATTTAAAGGTAAAAAACTTTAAATACGTCGGGTGGCTTAAGTTCCCGTAAAGGTAGCGGTCCGTGACCATTTTTTTGCAAAGTGGTTGTATATTCGCGACCAATGTCACTTGACAGTACAACAAATGGCAATAAGAGATAGCCTTGGGCTTTATATCAACCGTCAATGACCTGGTCACCCACAAAGATGGATGAAAAGTCTATCTTTACAGCGTTATCAAAATGAAATGCACCCACCAGTGACCTTCACTTCACTGACAACCATGGTCCGGTCTAAGACATCCTCCCGGTCACCCACCATTTTATTCAACAAGAGAGAGGGAAAGTTTAAAGATGGATATTGCCACCAAGAGAGGTGTGGTTTGCGCGTCAATGTTACCTGAGGTTTTTAAATGGAATCTAAGTGGTTGTTTAACGTTTTATGATAGTTTCAGGTAACCTTGACGCCAGTTATAACCGTACCTGGGCTCTTTGAAAAGTGAATTAATACCTTTTTTTAACTTTTCAAGGTTATAGTAGAAATAAGAGGAATTTATATTAGTGTGTGTGTGTACCGGGCCCGTTATACGTCATGCCGAATATTTTGAAATTTCTTTCATAGCATACAGGGTGTTTCTGATACAGCTGCCATAAACTAAAGTGGGCACTATTCTTTGGGTGAAAACATGGGGTCTTCAACACTCAGTTATGGATATATGGGCTCCCAAACATTGATTGGACCCAAAATAAGCCACTCACGTGGGGTCATAAGTTCATAGGATATGTTCCATAAGTTTGTTACTGGTTACTGATAGCTTTGATAGAAGTAGGCAGACCTACAATAAGTATCGAAGTAATGGAACAGAAGTAAAAGTTTTGGCCTGGACCATTTGTTTTTTCTTGAACCGTTAAGAAGCCCAGTTTTACGATGATATTAACGTCGACTAGACTCTTCTACCCCCCCCCCCCCCCCCCTCCCGTGGTCTATTCTTCAAGACTTGGAGTAGAAAAGGACCGGTCAAGAGATATTATCTAGAAAGGGACGATGATGGTACGCAGCGTTTTTACTTTCATCGCAGACTGTCCCGGGTCGAACCCAAACCGTTATTCAATTCTTCACTCTCCATGGGCCGGTTTTTCATAATAATTCAATAGATTCTACCTAAGCTTTGCCAGCTTTTTATGGCGCAGTTTCGCCAACATGGTGCTAAATTTTAAAACCTGTTTTCGTATTTCAAGGGAAGATAAATGGTAAATCCGCAATTGGAATACTATGACAAATAGCCCATCTTACAAAGCAATTTCTCGCGCCTTCTCTCTTCCCTTTAAAACTTTACAAAGCAATTCACGAGCGTCGGCATTTACGCAAGATATTGCAAAACTACTTTTTACCCCTCCGCAAAAAGAAAAGCTTAACAACTTGGCTGTTTTTCTACCTAAAAAATATATATCTCTTACGTAACATTTTTCTTTGGAACGTTATACCTGAGACAGTGACGTCATACAGATGAGAAACTTTGTGAATTTTCCGTTAATTAAGAAATAAAACGGTACATGGGTAAATTACCATTTGAAATATTTCATTTCTTTGAAGAAGAAGGGGTGAGACGTTTTTTGCCGTATGTATGGATTTTTGATATTTCGTAACTTCAAAATTATGATAATTACCATGTAGACGATGAAACCGTTAGCCAATAAACGTTTTTTCCTCCCGGATTTTGGATAAACCTCCTCTATCTTAGCCCTTCCCCCACCGATCCAGTCATCTCAAGAAATTTCTTCACGAAATGGAAAGTTTTTCCTCGATGGCTTTCTTATTTTTTAATTTACATTTAGTTTTATTAGATGTTCATCATCTTAAAGTGATGTAACTGGATTTTTTTTCAAATTCATAAACAATTTCGAAACATTCCCAGTCTATTCCCATAACTATAGTCTTCTATGACCAAAATAAGGAATTCTCCACTTTTCCCAGTTCATAACCTCTACTGTCTTTCACGAACAAAATTTAAGATTTCTCCACTTTTCCCAGGTCATAACCCCTACGGTCTTCCACGACCAAATATAAGATTTCTCTACTTGTCCTAATCTCTACGGTCTTCCATGACCAATGTTTAAGATTGCTACACTTTGCGAAGCTCTACTGTCTTCCACGACAAGATTCCTCCAATTTTTCCTGATCCTTACAAATATACTTCGACGGTATGAACTTCAAGTAGTTTGCGTAGAAGCATAAATTTTTCGAAATAAAAAGAAAGGTATATATATACTTATTATGTACTTAGTGGAGGTAAGAGAAAGAGAGAGGGGGGAATAGAAGGTAACCTTGACAATGAACGAATGTAGCCCTCAAAACTCCGCAGAAAGGGAAAGGACCACCTAAACCGGTTTCACTTTCTATTCCCCCGTCTTTTCCCGCTAACGATCCCCGCAAGGCGCAATGCCAATCTCGCTCGCTCGCTGCTCTTCGGCAGACTGCATCGCGATTTAACGTTAACTATTTAATTTAATTATTACTACTAGTACTGCTAACTATAAATGGGTACTAAAACTTTACGCTCCACTAAAATATCACAATAAACCAATAGGAAACCACAACCTTGATTAAAACCACTCCAGTCCTCTGATTAAAACAGATTAAAAACCACTCCCGTTATGTGCTCAAATTTGAAAGCTCAACTCAAATTAGTACTTCGTTTAATTGATAATAGATCAAATGGTACTAAATATCTAAAGTTAAACTGTTTACTTTCTCTTGATTTATATTAAAAGTTATTATTCATATTTTCTAACAATTAATTAAATACAGAATCTATAAATTTTTCAACAGGTACCCCCTTAGAAATTACCTTCACTAATTACGAAATCTTTCCATGGTAAACAAACTAATTAAAATGTTTTTCCTATTGATAGTGTGAAGGCAAGTGTTGCCAGTCATTCGTGAATGATATTCAACCGCTATCTACAACAGAGTGAAAAGCTCACAGCTCTGTTCGATTCAGATCATTCAGTTCCAAACCCGAGATACTCTAATAACGAACCCTGAAGAGCAGTTAAAGTTAAGGAATGAGGGGGGGGGGAAATGTATCCAGCCCCTTTAGTGCACACTCTATAGTGTTCATGTGAAGTTGTTATTCACCTTCATATTCTACGTTTTACTTTCTAATCTGTCTCTCCATCAAAGAAAACTTAACGATTAAAAATTTAACTTATTAAAAAAAATGATGAATCGAATTGAGGGGGGGTTGACAAAAACGTATCCTTGAATAACAAAGTTCTAAAAAATGTAATGTTTTTTTTGGCTCGAGTTGGTAAAGAAAACCCGTTATGTTATATGGAAAGACTTGGCATATTTCGTAATAGATTTTTCATAGAAGGAGAGGGTACCTGAATTACTGCTTATACAATGTATTTCGGAGAAAAAAATTTGAAACAAATAAAAACGGGACTGGCAGACCGGTTGGAACATATATATATATATGCATATGGCATTATACAATAGAGGCATGAAATTTTGTATTACAAAGTTTATAAATAATTTTCCATAAGACCAAATGAAAGAGCACCCCTTATAGCGACATACCATCGTGAGACGGAGACATAGGTTCGTGCTTCTCCGGCACCCTTCTCTGAACAACCAAATCCTTGGGTTGATCCTCATCGTGAGATTCCGAGGATGGTAAAGTATTTTGTACCGCCGCTTGTCCCGCCGTCACCAGTCCCTCTTGTTCGGGACTGGGAGGTGGCGTCACTGTCCCGAATGTCCCATTTCCTTTCGCGGGTTGATTGCGAAGTTTACGAACTAAGAACACTTTAGGCATGGTCACGTCAAATCCGAAAAAAATTTAAATTATTTCACAAGAAAAAGAATGATTTTTCCATTCAAAAATCAAATAATGTCACGAGTAATCCTTTATAATTCTTCGAGATAAAACTGTTCTTTTTTTTCAGGACCAAAAGGATTGATTGTTAAAGTACACAGGTTACTTTGTTATTTATTTTTATTGGACGAGTTAAAAGTTGCGTAATTTTCGATTGGAGTCCAAAACTGGACTACTCCGTTTTCAAGACCAACCGATTTCGAGGTCTAGGCCGAACTGGGTTTCTAGAATCTAGGGGAAAGTGGTCCGAGGCTCGAAGTCCCGCTCCGGAACCTCGAAGAAAGCGAGTGGACCGGTAGGTTAGGGGGAAATGATTTCGCTAAAATCTAAAAGGGGGATCTCTCTCTCTCTAACTCTACTAGCTACTGATTTCCAATAGGGAGGGTGAAAGATTTTAGACTCCTAGCGGTGGTGTGTGGAGGGTAAAAAATATTCCCGCCCGTGACCATGACCGTGAGCTTTCCGCGCATGCTCCGGAGGACTAGAAAAAAACGTGGATGGTTGTACAGAGAAGCGACTCGGAGCTTAGCATGAATGAGGCGGTTTGTCGGTCAGTGACACAACTGTATTCCTCCGGTGCGAAAGCGCTTTCGGAAGACTAGCCGCCTAAATCGAGGGACCGTTCCCTAAACACCCATTTTCATGAAGAAGTCAATCTCAAAACTCTGTAACATATGCCTTTAGGTTGTGATAGCCCAACTAATTCATATCCAATTGAACTAATTGCCCAGACAGGTGCAGTGTTCACAATAGTGGGTTTATAATTTAAAAAGAGAGTATCTTTTAGGGTGTAAGAGGACAACTGCGATTTCAAAGGGTAACCTGATATTGTAACACGCAAGTACCAATAGTAGACAACACAAACTTTCGAAAGGGTTCCCGTACGGTTTAAGCAAAGATTAAGACACTGATTAACCCAGGTTTGGGCCAAAGATAAGATCTACGAATAACGCCTAGCAGTTTGCGAAATGAGAAGAGCTCTTATTAAAACTACACGATCTACGCAATGATAAGAGCTCTGATTAAAACTAGACGATCTGCGCGATGACAAGAGCTCAGATTTAAATCTACACGATCTGCGCAATGATAAGACTTCTGATTGAATCTACACGATTTGCGCAATGATAAGAGCTCTGAAGCAACACGTGATTTTATCAGAGAGAAGACTTCGATCAACTCCACGTGCTTTCAGACAATTAAGGTTAAATTGATAAACAATTAACACCTCAGTTCCTCCGTCTTTTTCACTTACCAAGTTACCCGTAGCGGGCAAGCTGTTTGGGAAGAACATCAAACTAGGGGAAGATTGGTTATTGGTGGTCCAAGACGTCGAGGTTCTTGTTGGGTAGTAAAAAAAGGTAGCCATCATTTATGCGAAACGGTACAAACTGACCTTTACGTTTTGATAGAAAGGGAGCGAAGGAAGACCACCACCTTTGTAAAAGAAGCTTGATTGACATCAGTTTCGAAGACAAAATTCGAACATTCCCTCGACGAACAGCGTGTGAATAACTGCAGGGTCGTATAGGTTTTGTAGACACATATATACTATCAACACCCTCTAGTAACGCAAAATCGTAAAGAGTCACGTGACCTAATATATCAGCGCAAATAGCTGGAAAATTTTAATCAGTTAATTCCGAATAAATTTGCACCCGTTTTGTGTGTACAACGCGATATTAAACGCTCGTAGAAAATAAAAGTATTATTTCAACCATTCCAGAAATTTCCAGTTTTATTTGAACATTGAGTTATGACTTCGGAGAAATTTAGTTAAATATTTATTTTCCTTTTTAAATACACATTTTCATATGATTTCTATTTTAACTTTCTCATGGGTGTCTTTTGCAAGCCGTAACGGCATATCTCAGTCCGTGATTTTATTTATATCTTCAAGTCATTGACATTACTTGATTGAACGGTTTCGAGTACATAGAAATCATAGAAAAACTGTAAAAAAATTCCCTTCCAATTTCACTTAGAGTTGTTTTAGGCCTAAATAAAAATCTCCAAATTTCTGAAATTCCCTTATATTGAATTGTTTGGGTTCAAAGGTGTCTTATTTCGATTTGGCTTGCAATGAATCCGAAAGGTAAGTCTTTCTTCAAGTTTATAAACGAATCTTTTTTACCGTTAGACTTTCCGACGTAATCATGACGAAACCTAACTCGTGATTTTTGCATCGCTATAGAGAAAAAAGAAAATCACATCTAATACTCTGAATTTCCTAAAATCTATTTTAACTCTTTATTATTTGACTGAACTATATACCTTTAGGATTGGTCCCTGATTAACAAACTACGCGTTTAACTTAAAGAAGGAAAACTAGTATATCAAGATTTTTAGCGTTCGCGATGCGGAGAGAGAGAGAGAGAGCGAGAGAGAGCGAGAGAGAGAGAGAGAGAGAGAGAGAGAGAGAGAGAGAGAGAGAGAGAGAGAGAGAGAGAGAGAGAGAGAGAGAGAGAGAGAGAGAGAGAGAGAGTGACGAACGGAACGGGGGGCCGGAACCGGTGGGGGGTTCTAAAAAATTTAGAATCTCAGTATGGCGTAATGCATCGTGTACGTCTTTGCCCTTGGCATTGAAATTTCCAAGGAGAAGATAGCGTTTTTCCTTTCTGTTTCTTTTGAAAGTATGTAATGGGGAATAAAGACGTTTCTTCCCTCCCCATACACGTTTCGTGCTCCACGGCCATCTTCATCTTACTTACTTTCTTTTTTTTCCGTCTCGATGTTTTCCCTTTTTGCTTTCTTCAAGTTCATGGAATAATAAGCGAGTATAGGCCTGCGCAATTTCGTGAGGGATGCTTTGAAAGTCCTGGAAATAACCAGGACTGTTACGATTTTCATGGACAGAGTAGATGGAGCTAAGAAATCAAAATTAACATATTTGCTCTTGCAGGACTATAGTATAATCCGCTTTTGAATTACGGTTTTTAGCACTTTGAACATGACCAGGAAAGTCCTGGAAATAACCAGGACTATGTTACGATTTCCATGGACAGAAAGGATGGAGCTAAGATACCCAAATTTACTTATTTGCTAGTCTTGCAGGACTATAGTATAATCCGCTTTTGAATTAAGGGTTTTTAATGTTTTGAACATGACCAGGAAAGTCCTGGAAATAACCAGGACTGTTACGATTTTGAGGGACAGAGTGAGTGAAGCTAAAAAATCTAAATTTACATATTTGCTCTTGCTGGACTAGACAAACATAATCCGCTTTGGAATTAAGGATTTTTTTTTTTTTGATCAAATAGTGGAAGAAGTTAAGAAGGTTATAGTGGTCCACATAAATACCGGAAATTGAAAGGAAGAAATAAGGTAAAATAGTGTTGGTAAATTATCATAATCTAGAAAGATGAATAAATAAAGATAAAGTTATAAATTGGTTTGTTAAGTTACATCTGGGTAAGAATACAGACGTGGCTAACTAACACCGTCGGCTCACGGAAGCCTCAGGGACATAACGTGTTGGTAATCTTATCTATCACGTGTATACCAATGAATATTCCACAGCAATATGCCGTTGTATTAATTTATTTAAAATTATTGCGACTTAAAAATGTTCCGATATTGAAAAATATAAGTTTGTTTACGACTTTAATTTAAATATATTTAAGTATGACGCGACTAAAGGGATCCATTAGCTAATCTCGATATTTGCGAACCGTTTTCTATGAGAACTTTCTAATCGTTTAAAAATATCATAAAAAAACTGTAACTCACGCTATGAGAAGTGTACATACAGTTTTTTAATTGGTATGTCGAGTGTATATCAAACTTCGGACTTGAAATTTAAATTTTATGGAGTGTTATTTGCCCAATAACCAATATATATATTCCGATAACCCTATCACGATCTGTGTGTGCACGTCCCACTTCTTGAAAATGAATAAACACATATATTGGACATTTGGATCAAAGCAAGAGGGCCGACCACTCCTCGTTTTGGATGACCCAGGCTAGGACTCGATTTTTTTACTCCACGTTCCAAATAATCCAGATTAGAGTAACAGAAGGTATTTCATTTTCTTTTTTATATGGCTAACGAATTCGTCTATAAGGTTGTTTATTCCGAGTTCTATCAATAGCGCGCTGTTTTGGTCCGATAGTGGGTCAACCGAGAGCCCAAAAAGATGGGTGCGTTCCGTTCCATGGGACGGGGAAAGCTCACAACAGATTGAGGGGGACTTTTCTTAGGTATGCCTCGTGACCACCGACATGGATAAAAGAAATATACAAGTGATGGCCCATATCGTAAACTAATCTATGTCGATACCGATACCGATACCGATATTGAAGTTTTACTGGAACCGATTCCTATTTTAACCCATTATTTAATCTCAGCGAGATAATCGATTATTTTACAATATGTAACCGATAAGAACCGATTTTCACTGATTACTAACCGATAAGAACCGATTTTCACTGATTACTAACCGATAAGAACCGATTTTCACTGATTACTAACCGATAAGAACCGATTTTCACTGATTACTAACCGATAAGAACCGATTTTCACTGATTACTAACCGATAAGAACCGATTTTCACTGATTACTAACCGACAAGAACCGATTTTCACTGATTACTAACCGATAAGAACCGATTTTCACTGATTACTAACCGATAAGAACCGATTTTCACTGATTACTAACCGATAAGAACCGATTTTCACTGATTACTAACCGATAAGAACCGATTTTAACTGATTACTAACCGATAAGAACCGATTTTTACTGATTACTAACCGATAAGAACCGATTTTTACTGATTACTAACCGATAAGAACCGATTTTTTCTGATTACTAACCGATAAGAACTGATTCTTACTGATTACTAACGGATAAGAACCGATTTTCACTGATAACTAACCGATAAGAACCGAATTTTACTGATTACTAACCGATAAGAACCGAATTTTACTGATTACTAACCAATAAGGTAAGAACCGATTTTTACTGATTACTAACCGATAAGGACCGACTTTTACTGATTATTAACCGATTATCAACCGATTCTTAACTACTATTTGGTAAAAATCGGTAAATTAAGTTCGAATAAACAACCAACTGCCCTTTTTCATGGGCTAGTTTTGGTTATTCGATCCTTTCCAGTTACTTTTTTCTGATATCTATGTACCACGCGACTTTTTTCGGCCACTTCCCTTACTAAGGTGCGCCACGGCCCTCGGAAAAGGGATCACTTTACCCTGAAGCCGCTTTCCCTGGTTTAAAAATGTTGTTATTTATCCATCAGGTTTGACCCAATTTCTACCCCCGCGCTAAGCTCGCCAACAATTCCGGAGCCCAACCTTATGGTACCCTAAAAAAACCGCTCCCATGAATTTGTGTCCCAAAAAATATGTTCATCTTCCTAGAGATTCGAATTGAATAAAAAATAAGTATTAATATATGTCGATCGAGACAAACTTTTGCAATAGCATATGTTGAGGTTTAGATAACCGTTGCAAACGTAGAATTAAACTTGCTTTGGGGAGGCCCTCGTGTATGTATGGTAATTATTGAAAGATGATTAGAGATTTTAAGGTACTAATCAAAAACACAGCGCGCTTAAACTTCTTAAAGTCAAAAGAGTTAAGTCTAATTTGAAAAAATAAAGAAAGGCTATAAATTGAAAAGCACATGTGAAATTTTCTAGTGCCAATTTTGGAAGATTTTTCCTTATGTCTAAAGCGCTACACGTTTCGCGATGAAATTCTAAAACCCACAAAAACCTGGTCTTTCAACTTGGTTTTTATCACCTCAGTGCTTTCGTTTCTTCTAATTCCCTTTGTCTTTGCGAAAAAATGAATCGTCTCGGACCCCTGCAATGAGTCCAAAAATTTAAGTTTAAAATTCAGTCAAAACATCAGTACTACTTTCGTCTACTTATATTACAAGTCTTTCTCCGCGGTAACTTTAAACCATGCAATAACTGTCCTCCGTCTTTCATTGCAGATAAAGATCACCGTGTTGTTATTTACTAAAACAAAACTACAGAAAACAAGACTAGATCTAAACATAAACAAGCAAAAACAGTCATTGCAATAAATGATCGACTAGGCCTAAATATATATTGAACCATTCCTCAACAATACTATAGAAGATGTACTCGATTTCGGGGACAGTTTGATTGTTCAATATCTCTCTCTCTCTTTCTCTCTTCCCTCGCTCTCTCCCCGAGAAACGAATCCAACTCGGAATCTCATCTTTAGAATCGGAGAGGTTGAATCGAGGTCATTGTCACTGGGTCACTTTCACGGCGCGGTTAAGACGGTGCGGGGTTCTTCGTGAAAAAGAAAAAACATTCACCAAATACCCCCGGTTAGAGGAACAGATTTTTTTTCAACAGTTTTTTCTCCTTCTTAAAAAACAGCTCTCACGCAAGAGAGAATTATGGCGATAGGAGTACGAAGGCGTGATTTTCTTGGTTTCCCGTCAGCATAGGGAGATCCTGGACTAAAGGTAACTGCTTTAACTCCTCTCTTCGTTGAATTATTCTTCGTGATCTCCCACATCCTCCCTCGGTCCTGGTTCCCGCCTCACGTTTTCTTCACACAAATGGTAAGAGTAGATTTGAGACAAGTGCGCCTTTAACAAGCCTAAATTCGCCCCGTGTTTGCCAATAAAAAAATACCAACAAATTACGTCAAAAAAAGCACGTAGCCACTTTCACTGCGAGGTTTAAACGAAGTCAGTCCTGAAACTACGAGAGGATGTTATAGACCGATATTGTTTGGTGTTTAAGAGGTTTTTTTCTAGACATCTGTTGAACAGTTGAGAATCTATTTACGGATGGGATTTTATTTTCTTCTTGTTTGTTTTGTAGGAGGAGATTTTTCAAATGTGTTTACGCCATGTTTGTCTACGTCACGTTTTTAGACTTTTGGGAATAATTAACTGGTTTTAGTACGGATAACAGGGCTCCCAGAGTACCTATAATACCTATAAATACCTATAATTCTGAGATGGTCCTATAAAAACCTATAATTCGTAAATTTATCCTATAATACCTATATTTTGGATATGTTGGTTTAAAAACACTGAGAAACTTCAAAAACAATCCAAAATTTTTAATTTTTTTCAAAATTTTAGCGAGATTACGTTTGACCAGACACAAAAATCGCGGAGCTCGCTTCGCTCGCTCCGCAAGGTTTTAAGTTATATATTCAAGAAGGCGATTTAAACGCTCTAGTTTAGTTATTTAAAATGGACAGTTGGGCCTAAACATGTCAGGGAAAATCGTAATAAAAGTCCGACAAAACCTGAAAAAGTCAGGGAATTTGAATCTGAAAATTTCGTGGAAACCCTGAATTAGTCCAAAGTAAAAAAAGTACCTGACATTTAAATAATTAAAAAAATTTAAGGTAGTTATCTATAAAAAATTTCATGCATGGTAAATAGTTTAGTTGCTACACTATTAACTACTAGTCCCTAGTAAATTAAATAATGATCATATTTTTATAAATATGTTTAAAAGTAGTCTACTCTCGAATATATAATATACTTCCTGTAAAACTCCAATAATTCGTAATTTTAAACGTATAAAATTTACATAACATAAGTTTGAACCTATAAATTGATGATTTTTGGACCTATAAATATCCTATAATTTTAGCCTTTTAGACCTATAAATATCCTATAATTTTAGCCTTTTAGACCTATAATACCTATTTTTTTTGTGCACTAAGCGCTGGGAGCCCTGGGATAATACAATTTGATTAACAATAAGGGACATGCAAATGAACGCCAGATGTATCTATTGAGAAAGTGTCTACGCCAAGATGGTATAGATATAACAGAGTTTTTCTTGAACAAGGTTGTTTAAGGCACACGGTAATATTGTAACATCAAGTCTTAATTATCACCTTATTGAAGTTAATAATAACGAAATCAAAAAGTGATAATTGTACACTCAGTTTCATAAGGTCTACAGTTTAGTATAGCAATTCCTTCAGTCTGCATGCTCTAAATATGATAGAGAAATTTTCTGTCAATTTTCTTATCTTTAACCACATGAGTTTCAGGGTTGGTAATAATTTGCTACTAGAGCATCTCCTGCAATGATAATTACTGAATTGAACTGAATTCTACAAACTTTTCAGTCTGTTGTAGGATAGCGGTTGAATTTCACTCACTTAAAAACTGGCAACACTGTATTACATAAACCTCTAGTAATATTTAAAATATCTCTGTTAACCCACAAACAATATTTTCCTTCCACCCCCTCCATTATACTTATTCCATTTTCCCATATTTTTTATTTTTGTAATTTCAATTTTTAAATAAAATTTGTGGTTGGCAAAACGCAGGATATACGGTAGTTGTAACACGGAGTTCTTTGCCCAGTCAGGCGGGGGATTCCAAATCACGCTTTCAAAAACGTTATTCGCACGATTATTTTTTTAGTTTTTATTTTTTTTTATTTTTTGTGAGAGCGCAAAGTTTCTGGCGGCAACGCTTGCACGAATTCACCGTATAGTTTAGAACACGTTACGTGGACTCGCCAAAAAAGCAAAAACATACGTAATAACATAAGGCTATCATACTCTCTATAAGAATGGGTATAAAGGATATATGATACATGCGCTAAGAAATTACTAAAAGGGCACAGAGGCGTCACCTTGTGATGGATTCGAATTAATAAAATTATTTCCTATCTCTATAGAGAGCTTTCAGTTGGAGGAGCTGAGTCTCGTGACATAATTTACGCCGCCATATTGGTGGGTTTAAAGCAGGAATGAAGCTGAGACCACCCAATATGGCTACCAAAACCGCGGTAATCCCTACCCGACCTTTCACAATTTTGAAAAACGTCCCTAAATTGAAATATTTTTCAAAGGGCAAATAAATGTCTTGGCTCGTGTATCTTGTTGAAAATATCTTAATATATATATACGCTGTCATATTGGTGTGTTTAAAGCAGGATTGAACCTGAGATCATCCAATATGGCTACCAGAACAGAGGTAAGACTTGGGAGGGTGTGACGTAGTACTATCCCATTTGAAAGCTCTGTATACGTACAGCGGCACAAGCAAGTAAGGGATCCAACTCGATTCTGTTTTGGATAAGAAACATTTAAAGAGTGTCTCAGTCAAGGTTTAGTTCAGAAAAATGGCACTAGATGTTCCCATAGTCGAGGCCCCGCTAAGCTTAGGAAAGGCTAACTAGTTTTAGCTCCGCTCTTGACGTTAACGAGTTATGATTGGTTCCAGCTTTTCACAAAGTAAAATTATTGCGTATACGGGGGCACCACAGGAGGGAGACATTTTTGCTTTAAACGTAGGTGGAACGACACTCTATTTTATCACAAACTTACACATTATAGGGCTATGGTGATAATCAAGCCGTGAAATAAAAAATAACTATAGAAGAAGAGGTATTTGGATGGAACATAGATATAAGCGCAGGGGGCGATTCAGGTTTAATTACGAGAATGCGAAGGAAGCTTCGGTTTAAGGGCGGGATGAAACGGAGGCTGAAAGGGGCATTTTAAGCAGGGACATATTAAAGGGTTGATAAAAGTAGAGTCGCCTTAATCTAACTTAACTTTCACTAAATGGAAAAAAACTAAACATTGTATGAATTTCTCAAATGGAAAGTTGAATTTATAGTTAATAAATTGTATTTATTATGGAAAGGTTAAATATAGTTTCATTTATCTGATAATTATAATTAAAAAATTTAAATTAAACTAAATTTATCTAGATAATTTAATTAAAAATATTTACATTAAAACTAATTTTATCTGGAAATCTCAAATTAAAATTTAAAATAAACTGAATTTATTTGGAAATTTTAATTAAAAAAGGTAAAATAAACAAAATTTATCAATAAATTTAAAAAAAAAATCTTTTTTAGAAATTTTAATAAAAAATTAAATTAAAATCTAAATTTATATAGAAATATCATTTGAAAAGTGAAATAAGATTAAGTCTTACTTAAAATATCAATTAAAAGTAAGAGTAAACAAACAAATCTGGAATATTTACTGAAAAAGAGAAAATAATCAAAACAATGTAAAATTTTAATTGAAAAATGAAATTATATAAACAAAATTTACCTGTAGAGTTTACTATCCCTTTATGAAAAAGGGGGGGGCAAGAACTACCACTTTCCACCATTCACACAACACACACACACACATCCACATCACAACCAAGTTCTTTCGTAGCGCCCTTTTTTTCCTCAACAATAAATTGGAGGTCGCTGACGCGATATTAGGGTCAGTGTCTCTCGTTTGATACGCCCCTCTCCCTCTCTCTGAATTTCGTTCTCTGGAACAGAGATTCTCCTTTATGGCTAGGTGGAAACTCCAGGTATCCAGGTATTAAAGTGGTAAACTCATCCCCCCCTCCCAACTCCGTTTTTCCCCGAGATAAAAAGATAAGAGGGGAAGATCAAAAAAATGAAGGAACCAGTTGAACCAGTAACGGTCATACCCAAAAACACCGCACCGTCCCGTCTCGCCTCGCCTGGCAGGTCTAAAGACAGTATACCAGTATGGCAGAAGGCCTGCTCTTAACAAATTTCTTTATTTTTTTCATTTTATTTTAAAAACATTATTCTGAGAATTTTTGGGAAGAAAATTATCTAGTAACTTAAATACAATCTTGTTCCATATCATTAAGTTGTTTGGAGTAATTAGGGTCTACTTGGTAATTAGTATTTCTGTGGCATAAAGAAAATATATCTAGTGGATTCGGAATTTAAAACTTGACTTTAAGTTTGGGTTTGCCCTATTTGGTCGTGTTCAGTTATTTTAATTGAAGTTGTATCGAGTCTCGAGTGAAATGAATTAGCGTGAATTTAATTGGATAATATCAATAAAATTAAATTGAATTTTTATCATTCTTTAAAGTGCGATATAGAAAATAAAATTTCTACTACTAGTCCGTCCAATAGAATTTTATACCACAAGGACGTCGTCTGCTTCACAGATATGCCTAACGCGTAGATACGTTACCTTAACTGCGCGTGTTAAAAATATTCCTTATTATATAAGCTCTAAAAAAGAAAAACCTAAGATTAAAATCGCAAAAATTCGAATTCTCCACTTACATGATTGTTAAAAAGAACTCAATAACGTACCCCATCCATTTCTAAGTAGGCGTACGTGAATATTTGACAGTATTTTTTTCTTTTCTATAACCCAAAGATTTAAGAGGTGTAATTAAACACCTACGATCAAAATAGTCAGACACCATTGAATTCTTTCTTAACTGCTCAACATCGATGCCTTTTGCCCACTTAGAAAACCATTTCAATAACGAAAAATAACGTGAAAATTCAATTCATATTCACTAAAGAAAGAAATGTCTAAAGATGGTAATTTCATTAAAAAAATATTCAATTAGGGTGCCCTTCAAGCTACGCAGTTTTTTTTCTGAAACTCTCCAACATCTGGGCATCCTGCCCATCAGGCGAAAGGATTGGCATTTATGACACATCTAGGTTTCTGGGGAAACTGAAAACTCAAGTCTATAGCGGGGTTTATATAACATCGTTGCAATTAGAGATCGCGTTATACTTTTAATTATGTAACATTGTCTGCCAGCCAAAAAGGGGAATGAAATATGAACGAATTTGCCTTAGTAACCTTGATTCGATTCAATTAAAACACCCAACTGCCTCTTCTGTTAATGTTATAATTCTTCATTGTCTGGGTCAAAAGGTCCCGTCAAAACATTGCTTTAAACAGTTATTCCAATTTTTGGTCAAGAAAAATTATATCAAAAACAAATAGAATTAAGAGAAAGTGAAGCGGTATATGTGTTTCTACGGTTTACAGCGTGGAACATAGCATATCAGGCTAAATCATTTGAAACTGTGATGTGACTCAATCTTTCTTAGACTTACAGATACCCTAGTTCAAGGAGAGACGCGATCTTTGACCTTTACTCGTTACGCGGTGTCAATACCTTGACGCACCCATGAACTCCCTATATTTACTGGTTCCCCATTCATCTAATCTCAATTCAGCCAATATGCTTGATACGTGAATATCTTAATATTCAATAGACCACCGTATGTATTGCTATAATAAAAACGAGTCTTATACATTAAAATAAGTCTTAAGTTTTTCCCCTTGTATGTGCTAAGAAAGAAGTTCACGGCCAGTTCGATGATCTAAGGCCATCACCTCTTTTCTCCCAAGGCCGGACTAGACATACAGCCACTAACCCCGAAACTCTCTCTCTCTCTCCTGTTGGCAAATATTTTAAAGTGACAATGAAGACAGTCCTCAAGGTGTGTTTTCGCAAACTCCCATTAAACCATTCGTTACTCAATTTAAAGGAAATTTCAAGTGTTTTAAAAATATACGTCAAGCGCGAGATTTAACGATGGTATAGTCTGCTACGACGAACTTCTCGTGACGTAACCCCCTCCTATCGTTTACCTCGGTTTTGACGACCATATTGGAGGTCGTCAGTTATAAGGCCACAAAATTTAGACTACCAATATTAAAGTCACGTCCCCGTAGTCCCTCTCAGTACCACTCTATAATGTCACGTTTATTAGTAAATACTGTTCCTTTGACACGAGGTAAAACAAGGTTAGATAAGTCTCAAAGACTACCACTAGCTCACAGAGGTTTGGTTTTTAGAAAACTTTAACTACTCCTGAAGGCTTTGTTCAAAGGTTTACTTCTGACTATTTCGTCTTCAATCTCCCTTTGAAAAATTTGGCTCGGGATTACAATTTTATTATTCAATACAATAAAATAGCTGAAAAAATTAACAAAAGCCGTAACCATAAGCGTAACTGGTTGACTTAAAAATTTCCCCGGCCTCCTGTCGCCCCGTAGGGGGGATAGAATTTAGCGTTCCCCCCTCTGTTTTTTCAAGCATAGCACACCCATGGACACTATAGGAATCTCATCCTATCCTTTTGATGTATAAAATTTCTATTCCCCCATATTGCTCGCGTATTTATGCGAACTACAAGTGTTTGAAAAAAAATTATTTTATCTATTAAGAACAGGTTGCGTAATGGGGCACTGAAGCGGCGGGACCATCGTCACGACCAAATACGCGGCCGAGCGAGTGACATCGTTAGACTATGGTGAAGTGCCAAGCTGCTTGGAGCTTAAGAAACCAATAGATAGTATACACGCATGGAGGGCTCATACAATTTACACCAGGAGACCAGGCTACCTGGAGGACAAAAGCAGACGGGTTTTTGTCCTCCAGAGAGCTAGTTCAGGAACGACAAGCGAGAATTGCAGCTACACTAGGTTCATTTTGCAGTCCTTCCATCTTCCTATTTAGTCTGCATTACTAAGCCTTTGACTGCGCCTCACCAGGCGTCGCTTTACCCCGAATCTATGACCTACTTCAATCACTTCATGACAAGCTCCAGTTTGTAACCAATGACAAATTTATGGCCGACATATCTTATGAATTTATGATAATCCAGACTTACAAATAGCCAACTAACACCTCTACAAACTAAATCACCTAACTCGCCAGGTAAACCAAGGTTCAACGTGCGTATATAGATATTTTTCCAAACGGCGATTCAGTTTGTTCTCAACCGTAACAATATAATAGGCCTTTTTCGTTTCAATCGTTTCTCCCGGTCAAAATATAGGCGCTAAAAATTTAAAGCTTATAGATTACGTAAAAATACCAACGTTCCCGTCACTGGGAGTCTGGGGCTCTGGGAGAATCAAAAACTTGTTTATTATACCATACACTGTTACCTTGGATAACAAGCGGATGATAACGATATCATGGTTATCGTAATAATTTTCATTGAACGCGAGGCGAGGCCTGTTACAATCTATCAAATATTATGAATTGCGCGTAATGTGTTTGAAGAAGGTTTTAAAATAATTATACATAACGTTAAGAATCTACCGTCCTACCATATGTTTAAATTGTTTATTTCCAGATTTTTAATTTGAACATCACGACTTGCATAACCCTCGCTTGTTTGAGATTTTACTGTTCGCTACCCATATGGACCCGTTCTCAAATTATCTAACACGATGGTCTTCAACTAGAAGAATTGAAGAACCAAATGAACCTTTCGTTGCTGACCTTTTATTATTTTTTATTTTTGTTATTTTGCTGGTGGCCATTTTAAAAAATGGAAGCGGAGCGAGTGTTCATTTACCATAAATCCCATCGATACGTGGTTTACAGCCTAGAAGGATTGATGCCTTTTATATCAGGAGACCACGCTACTTGGTAAGTCTGTACTTCGTCCTCCAAGTAGCGTGGTATCCTGGTGTAAATAGTATCAATTCTCCTAGTCTGAAAACTATTTATAGGTATAGTTATCACTCAGTATTTTAAATTATTAATAAATAATTTGAAACGTACGATCAAAGTTATTCCCCAAAGAAAGAGATGGTCGCCATTTTTCAAAATGGCTTCGGATTGGGAAAAATCTTTTTTAGTGTTTACCTACTACGTAAAGAGTAAATTAACGTGCCTGTAAAGATACTTAAAGTTTCTTATTTGAAAAGGTTTGGACTGGGCGTTCCACCACGTCTTTGAGTTAACAATAAACCTCACAGCCTTAATCTTAAGAAGCAACCTTTAAATTTCAATATTTGCCCTGAAGGAATATAATATCTTATAAAATAATTAATAATTTTTACATTTAATTTTAATTGTTTTGACTTTATGAATATATTGTAAAAAATAAGAATTCATTAATAGGACATGTACGAACCACAGTGGGATAGAAAGAAAAAAATTATTATCGTCTTATTGAAGCGCTAATTAACTAAAATCTAAAGAGACGGGGATAGAGAGAGAAAAAAATGAAAACCGGAGGTAAAAGTTGTTGGAAGGAATTCTTAAAAAACTTTCTTTTCTCCCCCTTCTAATTTCCCCCTTTACAAGCGAAGGGGTAAATAGCCTCATCCTTTGATGACGGCTGGGAGTCAACGTCTTGAAGATCAACTACTGGAACGAAAGGCAGCGAATGGGAATCCAAGAAAACAGGGAAAACAGCAAAGGGAAGCTCAATATAATTTAGCCAAATTATTGAAATTGTAGCTTATGATTATTTTTCAAGAAAATTAATATCTCTTTCGTTCCATGGTTCGACAGCACGAATTTGATGTGGATAATTTGATCATGTAAGAAGGGAATTAGACGTCTGAAATTAATGTTTTCAGGATTTGGTCGATGGAAACGCAATTGAATTTGCAATAATTAAATACTTAAAAGAATTTTGAATATGAAAAAAGAAAAGCTAGAAGCTGATTGGTCTAGAGGGTAACTGACGTTTCGTTATAATTCGGAATCTTCGTACCAAAGATTTCAGCGATTTTTAAGTTATACTTCTTTAGTTTTTGTCCTTTAAATACTTAAAGGGGAATTTTGAATATCAAAAAAGCTAGTGGCCTAGAGAGTAACTGAAGTTTCGTTAAAATTCAGAATTAATACCAAAACACCCGTGATTATTCTCTTTTCGCAATAAAGATTTCAGTGCCTTTTATGTTATACTTTTATTGTTATTGTCCGAAGAGTCGTAGTAATTAAAATAAGATTAGTTTCACCCGCCCTTTAAAGATTGCCTTAGCATACCGATAGCATTTTATCCAATGTCACCCAACCAAGTACTCGCGTATATTGAAAGGACATCGTGCCGCGAGCGCGCTAAAGCAGTTTAGGGCTCGTTTCGGAAAGGGGCTGGAGACGTTTCAACGAATACTTTCTTGGTGCTGGTACATTTTGAGTTGATTTAGATTTTTTTTTCTTTTTCTTTTTACGAGTGGTGCTAGCAAAACTTGCGTTAGTCGAAGCGTGAGAACCCTTAGCCGCTTCTTCGATCAATAGGTCACTGCTCGCAAAGATTTTAAACAAATCCAGTTTATTTCTAGTTCTGTAAACCCCTAGCTGGCACTGCACCACATCGTCTTTATCTACATACGCTCTCTCTCTCTTGCACCCCTCCCAAAATTCACCCTACCTGTCCTAGCTTCGTCTGTGACTATGTCATTTGTGAGGAGTTGAAAATTTGCTAAATTATAATTACCTCATCGTGAAATTGCTAATTGCGGTGAACCAAGCGAAACCTTAATTTAAAACCAATGTGGCCCCAAAAATATTCCGCTTGGTCTGTAATTATTTTACACGCGTTTTTATTCTTAGAAAAAAACTTTCACGATAAATTTTACTCGGATTTAACAAAAATTCGGTGGTTCTAACTTCTATGTCAAGTCGGTAACACTGGAGCAGAGTAGGCTTTGCTTTTTGGACTTGGTATTGGGTGTCGGCGGATAATCTCCAATTGGGTTTGGGTATCGCACCGTACTACCTATCTCGAAAACCCCAACTGAATTTAAAATTTAGAATCTTATCGTAGGCCGAGGCAAGGTTAAATCGGGGCGAAAAGAAACCAATAAATAAGTCTGTCGCTCTACAATTTTATCTCCTCAAAGTCAAGTTTAAATTAAATGGTTCACTGGTCATAACACCTGAAGTTCGTCTATTGGCAACATAGTAGAAAGGCTTGGTATCAATTCTGTCTTTTAACCCTATTGCCTCTAGGCAAAACGACGACGACATACAGCTAGTCTGAGACGTTCTTCGAGGGTGCATGCATTCTGGGACCACGTGTACTCTTTTCGCGCCAAAATAAGGGTACCGCGCAATTTGGTAAAAACGGTGGGAAAACGTAAGCCGAATGGGCCAGCTACTCTATTTACAACACGTCCCATTCATGTTAACGGTGACCAAAGGTCCAGTAAAAGAGATGGAAATCCGTAGGTGGTCCAATCTAAAATAAACCTTCCGCCCAAAGTGGAACACAGATCCAATTATCATAACTAAACATCTCAACTGTGACCCAAGAAAACATACCAAAAACACCTTTAGCTTTTTGTTTTAATTAAAAACTAAGATGGCGCCCTAGACTAAGACATTTGACCCTCAAAATGGCGGGAACCCGGTTTTTTTCCCGCGCTGCCAAAAGGATTATTTCAAGGTCGCTATAATCTCGAAAAGCCTCCCGAATCTTGGGGAGGGAATGTAATTCCAAGATACGTGGGTCACTGGCACGAGCAACGCAAACTTCGCTTTCGCACCTGCTATTCAAAACCGTTCTCGCCGGATGCTTCTGGCTGGTTTTGCCTTCTCCTCTCTCTCTCTGCCTACCTCCCTACCTCTCTCTCTAACTCGCTTTTACTCTTTGCCTCCTTTTCTAAAGAAAAAAAAACCTCCGCAGAAGTGTCTTTGCTCTTCCCCAACTTTCATCCTCCCCAGTCTTTGAACATCTTGGATAAGGGTTGATCATCTCAAAGTTTAGAAAGTTTTTAGTTACGTGTATGGTTATATAATCACAACGTAACTTATAGAAATGGAGTTGGGGTGGCTTTGTGTGTGTGTGTGTGTGTGTGGGTGTGTGTGTGTGTGTTTGTTGGTTTGTGGAACGCAATACACGGAAGGCAAGATTTAAGATTTGGATGAGAAAGTGGGTGAAAATATCATTGGGAAAAAAATGCATCTTTCCTTCATTTACAGTTTCTAATCTCAGACCTACACTACCATTTCGAAATAGATGAAAAGTGATTTAAACTTATGCTGTCTCAGCCATAAAACGGTATAATGTTTTCTAATACTGAAGAGATATGAACTGAATTAGAGCAAATTTCTCTGAGGAGGCCTTCAATTATCTTACGGAAATTGCTATTATAACGACCAATTTGTTGTTGTTTTTATTTATAATTATATTTAATACGACGTTTTATCAAAATAAATGATGATATTATTTTATAGCTACGCTCACACGTAGCTAAGAATAAAAACGTAATCGTATTTTTCTTTTCTTGTCACTTTCGCGCCCGAGGCTAAAGAAAGCATCGTTTAATACCTGTTACTTTTTTAACCCAAACACGCTCTCATGATGATGTTTCGCCTCTTTAAGAGGTTTTTTTTATTCCATCATTATGGTCATGCGTACTTAGATCACAGGCCCGTTCACATCAAAGATACTCGATACAACACTTTCAGTAATAGATAGGTGAAGGAAAAACCGTTAAAAATTTCGGTAACTGTTAAAATCAAGAAGAAAGACTCGCTAGCCTCTTGCTCATAGTGTTAGGCGTATGATAAAGAGGTACTCTCAATCAATACGATGTTTTTCACTTTAATTTGATTTAAATTCCACAACTCGGGCGAGATAAGCTTAATTTGAAAATTGAAAAAGATTTTTCATTCTAGAATGACGGACACCATTTTCTGTCAATTTCTAAAATGCTTTGAGAAATTTCTCCACAAACGTAGGTAGATTCTTACAATTACCGTGGAAAACATATTGGTCCCCTATCTCCGTCGAATTATTGAACACACCCAACCCAATATCAACTTTTACCGTTTCATATTTAGAAATTAAACTAACGTATGCGAACAAGACTCGTACAGGGGCACCACGACGCAAAAAACCAGTCTTTTGATAAGGTAAAAATTCTCCTATTCCCTCGCTAAACTCACGTCATCTTTTTGCAGGTGAATGACTGTAAAGCTATTTCAATACTGTAGAAGGTAGCATCAAGTCAACAAACTCTGATGATACGCGTTCGTTGCGATCCCTGGTGGGTAATTAGACTTCACTTTTAATGCGCCATCAAAAAAACCCCTAAAATTTTAAGTTCCCCAAAGGTATTGACGAATATTTCCATTTCGGAAACTGGTTTTGAACATTGTGACGCGGGGACAATCTGTATTATCTCGTTCACTAACACATCACTTTCTCTCTGGATCAAGAGAGACAATCATTAGAAATGAAAATTTTCCATTGAAAAACAGCGGAAACTAGACCATTTTAATAATCAAATTATACAGGTATAATTTTCATGGTTCGTCCATTTTCAAAAAAAAGGGATCTTCGTAGATAATTTTTAACTGGCGAGATTAAAGGAGTATTTAAACGTTTTGTATACGACTCTGTTTCTTAAATTTATTATTAGTTAGTGGTCAAATAGATAAGGGACAGTGTCCGGTAACGTGTTTTTAAACTGGACAGTCGCGTGATAGCTTTCATTTAAAACTATGTACAAATTTGGTCATTACTTCTTGTTCTACGAAGGTGGTGTTTATTTCCTCTGGGTAAAGATGGAGATAGGCTATAGATTCTGTTTACTTCAAATCACGCTAGGACACGCCCTTCAACTAAGTCTATTTGCAAAGATTACACTGGTAGCAAAGATTACACTCGTAGAAAATAGCCACACTTATGGAGAGTATGATTGGGTTATGGTATAACATTAAGCCAGAATTTCAGTGAACAGTGTTAAGAACATGCATGAAATAACTTCAACAGTACTCCACCCCTTTAAAAAAATACTTCCCACTATCCCTTTAATACTTAATCGAGTCAGAGTTTGATGAAAGTTGAATATCACCATTTGATAATTACAGCATTTTCACTAATTACCTTCTATCATCACGCGATATGGTAGTTTAAAATTTTTTTCTAAGGAAAAGTGGCCCCAAAAATGCTATTGAAGGTCGGAACCTTGTGATCTAAAGCACCAAAAGAACACTTTTCACGCTTCGATACTTTAAAAACTGAATAAATTAATTTTGGAAGAGGACCCCTTCTCGCGTGAAAAGGTCGATTACATCAAAAACTAATGGGTTTTTCATCGTTGGTTTGTGTTTGGATATTTAATTCCTTAAATAACCACCAAGGAAGGATAGTTTAACGTTGCAAAACTAATTCGGAATTCGATTTTTTTAGTGTGTGTATTAACTTATGCAAATTAAAGTATAATAAACATAAATAACTTACATGAAATATGTTTGACTTCATTGCGGTTGATAGCTTCACTCAAACGTCCGTTCACAAATCACGTGTCGTTTTAATAGCAATAATAATAACAACAACAACGACAATAATAACAATAATATAGAGCTTTATTAATTAAACTAATTATGTAAATTAATAATTTCTTGAACGATTTTAAAGATGAACTTCACTCGATAAAAACCGAATTAAAAATGATAAAATCACAGAGGGGGAGGAGATGGGTTGTTTCAACAGATATTTTTTAATCTAATATTGCTTATCAAAAATTTACAATATTGAATTTTTTTTTGAAAATCATGTGGGGTCTGGAAATATTTGCTGTGCATAAAATTTCAACATAGTAATTTTAAGAAATGATAAAAAACATGTATTGTAGAAATTTTGGAACTATTAACAAAAAATTATTTGAAAACTACAATTGTTTAGTTAGGAATATGCTAAATTAATTTTATGTTAAGTACTTAAAATCTTACTGGAACTTTTGGTTGGTTGGTAGGGATATTTAAGGGTCAAAAGGGTCAAATTTTGGGCTTCATACAAAGTAAAATAAAGGGTATATCGAAGTGATAAATTTCGATAGAATTCGTTATACCTCCCACACGTATAAAAGCGAAACCGGACGCATCTGCGTCTGAAAACATAAGTATAACATCTTAGTGTTTAAGAGCCTTGGTTTTCCATATCGAAAAACAGGTTATTCTATAAGAAATAGGAAGAATGCAAAGACGCTTAAGGACTATAAATACATACATAAGTTTGTTAAGAACCCTACTGAGTCAAAAATCCAAAAACACTTTCTTTCAACCGGCTTCCAATTACTTTACAGTCAAAAGTACTTGCCCCCTCCGATTCTTAAGTAGAACTTCCAATCTTCTATGGCCAGGTGTACGCGGACATTTTTTTACAGTATCCTAAACCCTGTATTTACCTCGGCGTAAAGGATTTGATTCGTCCATCTCAATGACACAGTTCAATTGAGCGTTGTTAAGGATCCCATAGTAAATGCTTCGACTTCCTTGAGGAAGATACAATTAAGATTACACAGACTTCTGTCTGTGACACCGTGGATGATGATTCTCCACCTCATACATGGACCCCTTTAACTTAATGAACATCGACACACGCGACTGGGGTACAAGTCCTCCCTGCCCAGGACACGCAACGGTTGAAAAATATTAATTTCTAATGATGAAAATTTTGACGAGGTACCAGAGGGTAGATAACCAAGCTAAGTATTTTATTCGTGAATTATTTTAATTCTCCTTGAATAATGAACTGTACGACCATGGAAATCAAGATACGATAAGGTTTTAATAGAATGGGTCTTACTCGGGGGACACTCGAATCAACTCTTGTTTAAAGTCTTGGTCCAGAAAAACCAAACCGTACATAGTCTCGAGGAAGGATACGGAGGGAAAGTTTTCTTTGATTGATATAATAACGAGGTTGTATTTGGCAGATGCGCAGCAGCAAGGCCCTAGTGTTTGGGGCATACATTCGAAGCAGGGCCGAGTAGCATTTATCTAAAATGACGGGTACAACCTTCTTCTAGCCCTGAGTCATGAAGAGGGCCCATTTTTTAACCCTGGAGGCGTTAAGTTAGATGCTTAGCTCCATTTCGCTTTCGTTTTCCTACTGACCCACTAACCTTGAACCCAACCCAAGAGCAGAGCTCGTTAAAGAAGATCACGAGCGCTCAGCGTTGGGACGTAAGACTCGCGCGTCACAGAAGGACTATACGTAATAATATTAACTATAAACGCGATAACGAAGAAGTTTAGAGGGAGGAATAATAGACGGAACCATTTCTCCGTAGCTAGCATAAGAAGGGAGCTTGCCAAGGATGATGGGTACCAATATTTTCAATATGAGACGATGGCGTGACTCCTATAGTTGAAGGGATTGTGAAAGATATGCATGGTCGAAGTCGATTTTCCCTAAGTTCAATTGCATTACGGGAAATTCTAAATGGCAGGCCCTTACATAATGCAACACTTTATCAACACGGCCTAATCGTAATCCTCGAAAGAGTTCTCATATCACTAAGTTTCATTCTACCAATTCTAGTATGGTACTAATAAGATGTTGCGTTAAATTACATTTGTGACGTCAAACACGGCCCATTCTTAATATTACTCTAGAGCAAAGTTCTATTCTTGCAAAAGGGGAGATAAGTATTCCATATGTCAGCTCTATATATTTAAAGTTGCGTCTTTAACTCAATCTAAAAGCAAAAGCGGAACAAGGTTTCATCTTATCTATCGATCTCCTAATTGTTCTAATATTAATAGGTACACATTGGAGATGTCAGGCCATGATTCTGGATCATCAAAGGCTTAAAAGTTTAAAAATGATCTACTTTCACTTTCTTTCTCTAAGTTTGACTTTCACTATCACTTTAAGGATGGTACATAAAAAAGGCAATCTACTTTTTTTTCAAGAGCATCACCTGTTTAAAAGGGGGGGATAAAGACGATAGAATAATAAACGCGTAAAATAATCGAGCCAGTGGCAGGTGATGGGATCAGCAGAAGTTCGCTCGCTCGGTCTTGAAAAAGTGAACACCTTGACCTTAAAGATTCAGACTTCGTCTTCTTGAAGAAGCAATGTTCAGCTTTAAAAAAAAAATAGATATTTATATACATGACAGGGACCATGCATGGCCAGGGGATAGTTCCTCAGGAACCAACCACTCCGGATGCGACTGTTCCTTTCTTATTAGTGGGTTATTAAAAAACACTCGTTTAACAATTTTTTAAAACCGTTGGCAATATTGGGGTTTTTAGGTTTATTGAAGAAATTGTTGTTATGTCGTCTAGTTTATTTATATTAGAATTTTTTAGCGATGGTGACTGACTAGTATATAAAAGAATGGGCTTCTGGGTGATGACTGATTAATTATGGGCCTTGTCAATAATCACGTGACATTCTTTTATCAATCAAAGCGCGTGAAATAAAAAAATTAAAAAAATAAAAATTCAAAAACCAAGGCTTAACAAATTTTTTAAAATTCTTACGCTTGCAACTATAGGGAGAGGGCGTTTGTCAGGGAGGGAAAGAACATCCGACGTCATTTTATACCTCTACCTAGGGGAGCGTTTGTAGGCGCGATACTGAAATTCCCCCGTTAGGGGGATGGAATCGAGGTAAGAGATATAAGCCTATGACGTAGCAAGAATGGGTTTGCCGTCTCCCTATAGCTTTTCTACTAGTAAGGCTACATAAATCTCCTCGAACTTCATCATCGAAACCTTTCAAGAAGGAACCCTGTACTTTCTTCTTACTCAACTTGTTTTCATTTCACTTATTAGAGCATTCGATTAAAATCACCTTTTTCCTTGACCGCCCGAGGAAATTGCAACTAATAATTTTATCATCAGACTCCGGTTTAAGTAAGTTGGTTTTAAGTCGGAAACTGGAGTGAATAACAGGAAACGAGCCTCGTTCCCAATTCCGTTTTTTTACAGTATAGGGGAGTCAACCAAATAACGCATCTTTTTTGAGGGAATGTTGGGAAACTAGAGTTCTAACTAGAAGCTGCATGGGAAAAAAAGCGCCTCGTAAACCAACCCGTAGGTCACCGCCAAAAACGAGTTAACTTTACTTTCTATCAGATCGTGCGACCTGATTCTATTTACCATAGCATAAGGTATTATCCATAAGTCTACTAAGTCTTAGACCTAAATAAAATGGGCTATAATTCTAAGGTATCTATGCTGGTTGGGAAGGTTCAACTTATGGATGGTAGATTGTCAAACCCTTCATGGTGATGTCCCGGCCGGAAGGGTGCATGCTTATTTATTTCTGGGTCGGAGAAACTTTAATACACATATACATACAGGGTTTCCGATTCCGTTGGTTCATTGTGACCGCAAAATTGACCCTCAGAAAGGCGTTAGATCGGAAAAAACGTCCTTAAAATGGGAAAACATCCTTAGATGGACTCTAAAGGGGAGTGGGAATAGCAAAATAGAATTAAGTTCAAGTGCAGTTGTTCAGGAGAAAATATCCCAAAGAAAGCCAGTGGGTAAGTGAAAGTTCTACAAATTCGTTGGTTCCTCCATGCGTAAGAATTGTTTTCTACTGCCCCCGAATTTTTTTTTTTCCTTTTTTTGTCGAAAAACCCGCTTTCCAAATGGCGCCCGATATTTCTCGATCCCCGGCCGAAGTAATCTTGTTTCTAAAAATAGATTTTGTAAAGGTTTGTGTAGTTACAGAAACTATCTTTCAAAAGGGTCGCATTTTCGAAAGAAAAAAAAAAGAAAAGAAATATATGAACTATATATTTATATAAAAGTTCAAGTTCAAGTCATGGTGGGTACTTACTGTGTGTGCCATTTCAAATCAGGCCCCTAATGCGAATTCTATTGAAGGGGGTATTTTTCCAAACAGTCCTTAAATGATGGTTTCCATGAAAACTTCCAAGAATTAGTACTATTATGCTGTAATTGGAGTTACATATTTCGCAATCATCAGATTTTTAAAGTAGAAAATCATTTTTCTGTAATTTAAAATTAAAAAAGTACTAGTATGCTATAATTGAAGTTACATATTTCGCAATCATCAGATTTTGAAAGTAGAAAATAAATTATGTAATTTAAAATTAAATATATATATATATTTGTTTTGTTTATTTTTAAAGCAGATAGGGACCGTTGCTTCAAAGTGAGCGCGATGGTTGTAATATGGAGTGAAGTGTGCTGGCGACCTCTTTTGAGAATGAAGAAAAACTAAAGATTTTTTTTTCAGTTTAAAAAACTACTAAATTAAATTAGAAAATTTTAATTTTTATAATAATTATATGAACGCTACCTAAAAATAAAAAACAATATATTTTAATTGATTTATCTATTTCCTCCAGTCCTAAACTATTCAAAGGATGTTGTTGTTAATTTAGGCCTACATTTGGCCTATTTTTATAACAAGTTTACAATTTCAATTAAAAAAAACGTAGTTGTTCACTTAATTACTCAGTAATTTTAAGTTTGACATAGATGACGCTTTTTACTGAGGTAACCATCCACCTAAAAAGTATATTTCATCCATGGAAAAATCAATACTCCAAGGAGAAAAGATTACTACTAGAGCGGAAGCCCATTCCCGCTCTTTCTATAAAGGGAACATAACAAAATAATTTTTCCTATCCCGAACGAAAGGTCAAATATGATTCAGTTTGTCCTATCCCGAAAGGCTAATTACTCTCAGAGATAATGAGCTACGTTGCGTTCTAAAGATTAAGCGTTATCTCTTTAGTACAGTCAAAGTTACAGTGTGACTGGACCCTCGTTTGATTATGGCCCAAATAGTGGAAATCCTTTACGCGTAGTACACTTCATATAATACACTTCTGATAGGCAAAACAAATAAATAAATAAAAAAAACACGATTCTCACGAGATAAAGCTTGTTTGGTACGGTATTTCATTACTCGCCCTATGTCCAGCCCACAGGGATGTTTGCGATCAAGAAAGGTCAGCTCGGCTATATAGCGAAAAGCCGAAAGAACCAAGTGAATAAATAAAAAAATACAACACGAATCGATGGATGACCCTATAAAGGCAATCTGACCGGAGAAATATAAGGAGGCGGTGTAAAAAAATAAAGATCCGGGAGAGGTTGAAGGGGTCAACTACGATTTATTGGTCAGTCTAAACTGACGGAGGACAGCTAGCCAAATCCGTCAATCGTAATGTCGAAAGAAACCATTTGTTACGTCTCGAGGTTCGCCGCCTCGGGTTAGTGTTAGTAATACCCCAGAGCAGACGGAAAAACAAGAACAGAAAGAAACGTATCATTTCATAATGTCGGTCTGTGTACAAATATCATTCGTTAAAACGGAGTTTAAGAAAGTGGTCCTAAAACGCCTATAGCGTATCTCTCTAGAGGTGTGATCCTTACGTTTGAGTGACACGAGAAAAAAGTGCTTAAATTCATTATTTCAATTTCATTTTAGGCTTAGCTCGAAAAAGTTCTTTTATAATTTAAAACTATAAGGAAATTAAAATGGAAAACGTCTATGGCCCTAGCTACTCCACTACCTATCTTAAAACGGCTATGATGCCAATAAGGAACCACCCATCCATAAGCATTCAATAAGGAAGTAGGGATACTATAAAATACGGTGTTAAAACCATAGGCGCGTTCAACCATCACCCGGGGCACCGGGCACCCTATACCGAATATGGCTCGATAAATATGTTTTTTCTATTCCGATAAACGGGGCCAAGGTTCGTACCAACATTAAACGCCCGCTAGCGGAAGCAAAACCCCCGTCTGAACCCCTGTTTGGACCCTCTCTCCAAAAAAAAACAGAAAGACCAAATGATCGTAAGCTCGATCCTTTCGATAAATATTAAGGGCGATAGAAAGATTTATTTTATGATTTCTTGGATGGAAGAAGTGTAGTTCTATGGCCGCCGATGTGGCTTCTTGCTGCCTTTTTTTTTTCATCTCTCTCGCGGCTTTTCCGTTGATTTTTCCTTGCAAGATTTCCCGTTTTGACCAGGAACAAATGTCACCCCATAAGCCTATCGTACGAGGTCCCTATAAGTTACATTCATATAATCTCGACGATGTTTTCAAAATGAGCGACAAGAAAACAAAATTAGAAAAATAAAGATCACCGCTCGTGAAAGGTTTTACGACTTCTGTCGCACGTGAGAACTTACAATTCTTGAATATGAGGGTATTTGGTTTGAAGCCATATCTGTTGTCTTTGTTGTCCACATACCACCGGATCTTCCTTCTTAAGAAAACAAGGTTATGAAACATCAGATTCTATTTTAACCCTTCGACTTTTGAAAAAGGTCTATTTCTGTCGTTTTTGGCCAGCCATTTTGTTCACGAATACAATTCACTTTCAGAACGTTTCTAACTTGTAGGGATCTATCGTAATAATCCTTAGAATAGCTCCAAAACTGCACGCGCGGTTTTTTTCTCCCCCAAAACAAAATTTCAACTTAATGAAGAATAATGAATCTTTAAAAGTCCAAGAAAAGCCGACCACGGAAAAGAAAACCAGAAAAAGGAAAGAAAAAGAAATGTTTTCTCAGGAATTTTTTTCTTTCCGAATTTTTGGATGACGAATGAAGATAACGTTTTCTTTTTCATCTCGATGATTAAAAAGTTTGGATCCGGATAATATCCTTGAAAGCGATTGAATTTTAGGGGTAGAGAAAACAAAATGCCACTATTTGACAGTGAAAGTTTTTCCTTGTTTGCAAACCAAGATAAATATTTTAAAATAACCTATTATTGAAGCTGTATAGCTAAGTCTATTTGAATTCGACAAAGCGTATTAAACATTCATTGATAAGAATATTTTTTCCATTACAAATTCTTTGTAGGGTACGAAAATTATCATACTTTCAACATGACCGACTTCAATTTCAGTTAAACTCTATTTGAAGCTATCAAAATTGGTACGCATTCTTGCAAAGGCTAAACAGCTTGTAGGCCTATTTGAGTTACTAAATTTATAAAACCACGGTTCAATTGATACATCAAAATATGTTCATTTTATCTTAGTGATGTTTCTTTGTGCATTTTCTTTAAACCACTGAACATGTCCTTAAAAATCGGAGTCATTATCGAGTATGAAAAAAGTCATTACAGTGTCAAACGCAGTATAGAATTTTTAGGGCACGCATCTCTTTCATCTTCTTTTTATGCAAAATAAGCGGGATGGAATCATCCATGGAAGCTCAAGATGAGAAAAGAAGAAAAAAAAAGAATTAATAATAAAAAAGTTGGATCGCTTGTCGCTTAATTAGTCGGGGTGCTGTCGGAGACTCATTCGCTAACTTAGTGACAAGTGGTAATTAGAGGCAGAAAGAACCCTTCTTCTCTCTGTATACATGACGTAGTTTTAATTTTAGGGAGCGGATCTAATTTGAAATTAGTGCGATAGAATTTTCCCTTCCTAATAACCACTTTCTAAGCATATCTCCTAATTTCATCAAAAATCCACAAGTTATCGATTTTTCTCTTCCACGAAAATTGTTTGAAGGATTTTCGGATTAGTATTAGTGGCACGTTTTATTTAATTAACTCCTAATTAGATTTTATATAAGGAGCAGAAATTCAGAACGTACTGTAAAATTTCGTCGTGCGCACTTCAAAAATTTATTCCTGGAAAATATTTTAAGTTTCTCTCAAGAGAAATTTAGATCTGTTCTCGAGTGTCTGTACAAAAAAAGAAAGAGAAGCAAAAACCTTTTCCTTTGATGGCTCCCATGACATTTTGGAACGTCAAACAGTGTTCTTTACGCACTGGGGGACACCAGAATCCTCGCACCAAGAGCAAAGAAAAAGGACCTGGACGAATTCACAGGGCGAAACATTCACATTTGGTTAAGCTCCCATTAGATAACATTATAGAAATGCCTGCCTAGAATCAGTCCTAAATGCATAAAGGTTAGGGGACTCGGATGCCTCTCCAGTAACCCCATCTATAGAGTTCAGTAGCCTATTGGCAAATGTTTTATAAGCGGCCATCTTGCAAAATGGCGGAGTGAAAATATCCAGACATTTTAATCTACTAGCCTACAGTTAACTTTGATAGTTTTTTTTTATGAATTCATTAATAGGAAAACACAAAGGCCTAGTACCAAGAAAACATTATCTTGTTTATAACGGCGCTAATGACTTCTAACGAAAACTGTGCGGATCAAGTATATTTTCTATGATAGAATCTTTTCGTTCTGGGAAGCATTTCCGGCGTAATCTAACCCTAATACCGTGGCTTTGGTCATTTATAACCTTTTAGATTTAGGCTAGGGCGTCCGTTATTTTCGATTTGTTTCGAAAACGTGATATCAAAATACGATGATTGGATCGTGCTGGAGAGAAAGAGAGAGAGAGAGAGAGATGAATCCGTTACCATTAAAATAAGATACATTTTTCGTTGACGACCCGCTAGATTTGTGGCGTATTTTGTGAAATTTCTTTTTTTCGGACATTTCTTGTCTGGCAAGAGGGATTGATAAGATTTGGGGAAGTAAACAACCGTTTAAATACAGTGAAGCTATATGATTATGGTTATAGGTCTAGTAAAACTGAATTTTAATATTTTAAAATATTTTAAGTTCAGTGTTAATAATTAAACCAATACGTCCCTTGAAGGGGTAACTTCTCCCTGAACACGGGTGTATCGTCTAGGTTACATTGATCCCCACGTATTCTCCTCCGACATTTTACTTACTAAAAGGATTCTTACCCTCTGGAATCAACGCCGTTCAAAAACATTACCTAAAAACAATAACAGTTTCCTCCCCCATTCTGCTAGTGTGCTGCGCCCCCTCTCACTCCGTTGGAAGTAAAACAAAATACAAAATGTATTGTTTCATTGTATATATTCATATTGTATATTTAATTTTATTTAATCTTGTAAATCTTACCTTTCTAATGCTACAAAAAAAAAAAAGGTATGTACCAATTGCTTGCGAGCCAGTAGTGGCTCCTCCCTGTTTCAAAAGGGATCTACTAAGAAGGCAAATAAAGATTCATTCATTCATCGCGTGTGAAACATTTCTACAGGGGCCATAGGATTAACATGGTGAAGTTTCAGCCTGGTGGCAGGCTTCTCTGTCAATGTTTCAAAATATTGTAAATGCAATTATTGTCGAACTAAAGTAAAATCCAGCCTTGGAAGGGGTAAATCTACGAAATACGATGTGTCCTAGCAACTTCTTCGTAATTCGAAATTATCACTATGGGAAATGTTTCGCGAGAAAGCGAATTTGTTCGTTTTTTTCTTGTGGTCAGTGGGCGAAAAGTTTTTTTAAGAGTAGGGAATGAGTATGGAAGGAGGGAGAGAAGGGGAGAGAGAGAGTAAGTATAGACCATTGATGGATGAAGATTTCCGGGCAAGAGGACGCTCACCACTGTTTCCGGGTGATTCGTCATTCGAAAGCTCTCATCCCGACCCAAATGTCAACCCAACAAGAACAGTACAGGACACCATGCTAAGAGTGTAAGAATTTCTTTTTGAGGGTCAAAAACGAAACAAGAACAAAAAAACAAAATCACGTTTTCTCATGGATATTTTTGACAAAAGTTTTCTTTCATACTTATAGAGTATATACTGTATGAGTTGTGAAAAGAGAAAATCACAAAACGGGACTTTTCCTACTAAAAAAAAATAAAACCTTGGGAAGAAAAATAGCTACTAAATCGAAGCGTGATTGACTCGAAAATATCTTAAACCCCTAAAACGTAAGTTACGGTTTTAACACAGACTTTGGACACGTGTTCACTATACCCGAAAAGCTACCATTCCTTTTAAACTATCAGGATCTTTCTTAAAAAAAAGGTAAGATGAACGCAACAGCCAAGTTTACCCAACTAACAGAAAATACCTTGGGTGAGCCTACATTCTATCCTCCCTTTAAAAAGATTCAATACTTCTTGGTGAATTATCGTTGGATAAGTTGATATAAGACCATCAATGCAACAAAATACGCCTATAGCTTTCCTTTCTTGATCCCAACAATTTCTTTTTGCAAAGCCAAAAAAATCCCCAACTATTGGACGCGTTGAAAGTTAGTTTTTCTTCCAGCACCCTTTCTCTCTCTCTCTCTTGCTCTCTCGGAGGAGTAACGAGGACGGAGCGTTGAGAGTAAATTTACTCGTCAATGCCAAAAGGGATTTTAAGTGGGCGGAGATATAGTACGGCAAGCGAGTAAACAACCTTGATCGATGTTAGTAACTAACACCAAAAAAAAAGGTTGGAAAAAAGCAAAGATTGAAGGATTCTAAAAAAAAAATAAAGAATGGTGTAGCTTTCTAACTATTTAAAGTCAGATTTTTGTTTTGCAAGTATAGCTACTTTTCTTCAGTATCCTTGCTTGCAACTTTTACAAGGTCATATTCATATTGCCAATGATTTGGTAACTTCATTAATATATTGATAGAAACTACAGAGTGTCACCAATAAAAAAAATGGGTATTTCTTAATGTAATTCGATATATTTATTCCGAACAATTTTCAACTGATTAAGAAAATAAGGGTTTCAAAGTAAACCATCCAACTTCTGGTTTAGAATCAAATTTTACGTGAAACGGTGAAACTAAATCGTAAAATCCTATACAGTTACCAAGAGGATCTATAGATACGGCTGGAGACTCTAGAGGTAGAAACGTAAAAATTGCGCCAATATCGCAACCAAGGGAAAAGAAGAAAATTGCCTTTCTCAAAGTAACTGAATTTTATCCTCTAACAAAGGTTGAATAAAGACAAAGGCTATCGTTTAACGTATCTTCGCATATTACCCTAACAAATGCATTCACCATAACACCGCGAATACCGAATAGAAAAGACAACGAACTCCTTGAATGAAAAAAAGTAAATTGAAGTGAATACGTTCGCATTGGGTATGATATGGTTTTCAAGTGTCCGAATGTTCAGTCACTGTACGATTGGCAAATACCGGATGTCCGAGTAGAAATCTCGTGAGCAAACATTATTCGTGAGCTTTCAGGAAAGAGGTGGATATAAATGAATGATTACTAGGAAGTAGAACCTACACGCGGAAGTAGCTAGAAACATATCTTCTTCGTTTATGAGTTCTCCGATATTTGCTTCCCACTTATTCAATGGAAGAGTACGTCTAGAAGAAGATAACTCGAAGTATTACTTGGATAAAATATAGAGAGAATAAATACATGGGTATAAATATAGTTTTTCTTCCTTGGTCTATAGCCAGCTTGATGGAGATAACAGTATGGTGTGTGTTTAAAGTAAATCCTTCAGAATTTTGATAACAAAACTTCCTGTAACAACTTTCGGATGAAATGTAAAATCCGCAGAAGCGTACGGTCTAATGGGAACACGTTCGCGAGGCTTTCGTGTCCCGAAGATTAGGAGGGTTTCAGTCCAGACTGTTCGTACGTAGTCAGTCGGACAATGATAGTCTTGGTTCGTCTCCCAGAAGCTACAGTTACACAAACCGAACCGGAAGCCCCGAAACTATACCGTGATTTCCCAAACGGCGAGACTGAAAATTCCTTTCTTCCCCTACCGGCTATTTCCTATCGGTCCCTGGAATGCACTGAGCTTTCGTTCTCGACACGAAACGCCGGCTCTCGGGTTCGTGGCACCATTAAATCCAGCGCGATCTTTCAGCGGACCTTTGCTACCCACTTATCAATGGCTTCACGGAGTACCGAGAACATCAATAATCCACGGGCAAATTCACTTACTTTTTTATTTCAGGGGTTCGAATCTTTTTACCCTACTTCCCTCGACCCAATATTCCCTCAAAGGAGTAACGTTTTTTTTTAAACACTCGGATCCTGTTAAGGTTTACGAGGGTTCTTGGATTGAGTACCAGAACTCAATTTCGAAAATATAGTTTAACCATGAAAAACATACAGCTAATAAAAATCAACGTGTAGACATTTTCTCAACGTATCTAGGTGGATTTTGTGGCACGAATTTTATCTTGCTGCGCCTTGCACCTAGGAACTCGCGTTGCAACAAAACCAATGAAATCAATGTTAGAAAGACGTCAGAATTATGAGACGTGACGGAGTACTCAAGTCAGGCAAACAAACCCAAACAATGATTACTTATAGCTTTATGTATTTCCGAGAAAATAAATAGAAAGTTGGAACAAATACAATTCATTGAACAACAGATTAAGCTATTCAAAATTCAGTTTTATGGTAATCCAAAACTACCAATATTTTGGAAGTTTTCCTACGGACTTTAAATTGCCTCGTCAGCCTTGTTTCTGTTACGAAATTCTGGCGTGTTAGAACAAAACCTTTCTAAAGAAAGGACACCAGCAATGGCACGGTTGCCAGCGAAAATCTTGTCCCCAAAAGACAAAAAAAGGGAGTTAAGAAAAAGAAGATCTTTGTTGATCAGAAAGAATGTTAAAGAAAAACGGAAGATACTGACATTAGAAGGTTAAGAAAATACGGTATACGGCCAGAAAGATTTCTAGGTCGACAATATCGCCGGCAATCCGTGTCCACGGTTAAAAATCTCTCTTTAGAATATAACTGCTTAATGTTCTATGTATGATCGATCACCGCGAGTTGCCGTTCAAAGAATTCTATAAGCGTTGCCAGCGGAACAAAGGCCTAAACGTTTTCTACGGCGGGGTTAAAGGTACATTTCGTTACTAACCCTTACTCTGTACAAAATTGCATTATATACTTCTAACCTTATCTTCTTAGACAAAAAAATAAAAAATACCGTACTTTACGAGCAGAAGGGATAATTAGGGTTGATTTATGTCCAAAATCTTTTGTCATATATACCCGATTTTGGACAAAATCAAAACAAATATAAAAAATATTGGGGTTTCAGGGTTAAAACGTTTTAACTCGAGATAAGATATTTTTTAAATCAGTGGAAAAACATTACTTAACGAAAATCTAACGTAATGCTTTAAATTTGATTGAGAAAATCTTTAAAAAATATTCATAAATGAATGAGCTGTATATTTACAACAATTAAATTAAATTAACTTACTTATCTGACATGATTTTGTTATTAAAACATTTATGTAACAATCGAAATGTACTTACGGCGTTTTTGCTTCCAGTTAACTATGTCTATTTTTGGAAAGATATTTCTTTATTTTTTTTTTTTAAGTTTACCATAAGCGTGGGCGAAACTCGCTTATGAAAAAAATTTCCTCAAAATTTCTCGCAAGCAAAAGGACAGTTTTATAGGAATTGTATGTGATGGTAGTTCGGGGTAAACCTTTTCGATACTTATTCATAATTCAAAAAGTTGCGAGAGACACAATAGACTTTAAGAGAGGAGAGAAAACTACCCTTTGCCTGTTAGAAAAAAAGGAAAAATTCTGACCCAAGTTTTCTATCTTTCTTTTTTTTTTTTCAATTCATGGAACTCTGAACCTCAAAATCCATTTTTTCCTACGGCTTCAGCCTTCTTATTACTCCAAACAGGTGCAACAAAAAATATGAGTTGATCAAGTCTCAATATGCAATTTCACTTTTTAACCGTTAATATACCTCTTTAAAAAATGATGGACTAGCAACCTTGAAGCCTTCTCTAACGTCTTTGGAGCCACATACCACCTAAGCCTACACGCTGCGAATACTATGAGTGGGGGGTCAAGTTACCGACTTATCCCCAATTTCACAACCACATCAAATCAACAATACATTACTTTCACCAAAAACCAGAATATTTTGGGACGAAGCTAAATCGTACGCATTTTTGGAGGTTCTATTTAGATCGGTTGTATGGACCGGTATAACCAAAGGGTAGTTTCAAGTATATATGTATAGGAAAACGGTAAAAATATACCTTTTCCATTTATCACAACTAATGCCGTTCCTCCAGTCTTGCCCCTTCAACCAAAAAGCCTATATTTAGGGGGAGGGGGGTTTCCATTGCCCCACGTTACGTAGACCTACAAAACTGGGGTTGGGGTCCCCATCGAAAAAAGGGAGAAACTACTATCGAATACAAAACAAACGGTTCTCTACCTTCAAGAACCGTTAGCTTCTTTCTAGAGTTGTGTAAATATATTTCACTGTAACGTTGAGCACTTCCATAGAGATGTTTCTATTCCACCAATAGAAAACGTAGAACTTTCAATTTGCCAAATATATCCAAGCGTGGAAAGAAACTGGCATGGCTTTATAATAATAAATAATATTATATTAAATTTAATCTAAGGAATTAAGATTAAAGTTGGAACTAAGATCCCGGGAATGTAATAAAATGTTTTTTTTAAAAAAAATCTTACTACTCAGAGTAATACATTTTCATATCTATTCCAACTGGTATGAATTCAATTTTTTTTTCCTTTTCAACTATATAGTACAAAGAACATTTCAAAAACTAACTCAAAGGTATTCGAATAAAAAACGGCTACTATAGTACAGTTTTTTGGGGCTTTTAAAAAGTGGAAAACTTTAAAATCTACGAGCAAAAAAACCCCAACCCTATACTTCTTTCCAAGGAGCTAATAATCCTAATCTTAACCCAAAACAATTTACCTTTATGAATAACCCCTAATTAAACATAGTTTTTATTGAATTTGAAAGTGTAAAAAATTAATTTCAAAAATAAAAACTAAATTATGCAGATATTTTATACAGGTGGAGGTAAAGACTAATAAGTATTCAGTGTCTACGTTCTTCTCTTCATGTATTCCAGTCCCTCTATTTATCTAGTGTCTAAGTAAAAGGGGACGATGATTTAACTTTAAATAATGAACTTCATTCCCGCGTGCCTTAATATATTAAACATAAATGATGGTAAAATAAATAAAACTAAGAGATGAGTTATTTTGTAAGTGGAGTGTAAGGGGGGAGAGGGAGTGGGGTTCCAGCCTGTCATCTTACGAATTCAATTAAGGCTTCCCTTTTAAAGCTATAACTTACATTCTTATTTGTCAGTCAAAATTAAAAATAAAAATTATATATATATACTCCAAATGAAATTATGAATGCTTTCATTGCTGTCTTGAATATTGTCATTGAGAAATTTGGAACATTTTAATTATTAAAGGCACTCCTCACTGACCAATTTAGGGTTTGAGTTAGAACATTATAGAACCGAAGAACAGTGAGATATCGAATTGTGCTGTTATGATACCGTGATCTCATATTTTCCCCTTACATCACCGCCATAACGACACAAAGATAAACCTTCTTCAGTATTCTAAGTTCAAATAATATTCTTAAAATATATTTTAGTAAGTGAAGATGTTGAAAGATCTTGCTTGTAAGGTTAGGTGACGTGGAAAAATCTCAAGGACGTTTTATAATATTATTTGAACCTTAGTGAGATCAAATGGACAGGGATCGTAAAGTTATCCTTAACCCGGAAGTCGTCGCTCTCAGGGGTTGCCCAGCTATTTCCGGTTTCCGTTGACGCTGACCCTTCATTGTCACACACACACCCACCCACTCACCCCGTGTCCCCCCATCAGTCCCTGAATATATACTCAGCTCCATCCCCGCATCTTCATCCCACAGCATCCTTGCACTTTGGTATATAAGAAGAATTTTCATCGTTTCGCTCGGGAGCATCTTCATCGATCAAAAGGAGAATGAGGCAAGGGGGAAAATTATTGTTCCCTTTTTCATCCCTCACCTTATAAATTATACACCCAATAAGGTTGTCTAGTCTACCGTCTCCGGTTACACACACCCCGTGCACGGAACCAGCGTCAAAAACACCACCAAAAGAAGAAAGTAAGAAAAATTAAAATTTATCTAAACAAGATGATCGAAACATACCCCCAAAAACTTTGTTTATCCATCTTCGCAAAGGCAAATAGAGCAACAGAAAGTCCAAAAGTCACCTTGCCCATGCGCAATGATATGACGGCATTCAAGTGGAAAACATAAACCGTTTAGTATGGTAAGTCCCACTGAACACGGTTGGTATGGTAAGTCCCACTGAACATCACCAACGCACTCTTCTTTTTCCCGCTGGCGACTTCCCTTAGTGTTAATTGAATACCAAAGAACATTTCTGACTCAAAATTGATTTCCCATAGAACACCCTTGTATAATAAAATTATTTAGACCTCCAAATAGCCACGATTCATCAAATCAATAAGTTAGTGAACTCAATTTCTTAAGGATTAAAAATAAAAAACGGGCCTTCAAAAACTTCGGGTCCATTTACCGTCGTATCATCCAATTACGTGGTTGAACCCCTTTTCTTCCTCATTAGCGTATATCCTCTCTTCTTTAGTCTTTATTTCATCACGGAGGAAAAGATATTTTTTAAAAAAACGATAAAAAATTAGCTATTTTCGTCACCTCGTAAAAGCAAAATGACCGTGAAGAAACAATATATTCTGGGAAGGTCTCGGACGGAGACTCTCTCTCTCCGAAAAAGGCTTCAAAATCTAAAAAGGATGAATAAATGGCTTCCTCTAAGCTCTATCTTCCAACCCTTAAGGGTTTTCCAGGGACAAATACAGAGATATATGGTTTGCGAAAGGGTTATAAACCTTGAAAAGTATATTTTTGAATTAACACCTCGTTATAATATTATAAACTGAGTAGAAAGCAATTAAAAATTTGTAGGGCTTTGATCCCGTTTTAACGTAATTAGTGCCAAAGAAGTTAAATATAGCTTGATATTTACACACGGGGATAAGAATTCCAAGTGCCACCTCTAGAATTTCCTGAAATATAGACCAACTTTTCCCCTTTAACATAGACTAACTATTCCAGCGGTATTAGAGAAAATAAGCACACAATACAGCTTAAAATAAAGCACTTAAAATTTCTATTTTAAAAAATACAATATAGTCCATAAAGGGTTTTTTTCCACGCCAGTAAAAATATGAGAAATTTTAATCGGATTAGAAGCTGGATTTCTCTATATTGTATTTTTGGCCAGCCTAGAAGATAAAACCTTATAATAACCGAGGCCCAAAAACAAAAAATAACAACAAAGGACTGGTTTTTACGAGTCGTGATGAACCTAACGATAAAACACAAGGTCCCAGCTAACCCTAAAAACCTATAGGAAAAAATACACAAGGGAAAGCAAAAATTCGGAATTTCGCTTTATATATTTATCTGTTTAAAATCCGACCATAACGAAAAAAGGGACAATGGTGTACAGAGCCAAAACCCAATAGGAGTTATTGTTAGACATAAATTTCCAGAGGACAATAACGATGGAAGTAAAATAGACAATTCTATGTATTATTATAACCTCCAAAAAAAAAGAAAGTATGTCATTTTTTATGTGTCGTAAATAAAATTTAAGCTATTCCTGTAAAGGTCAAAGTTCTAGTTACTGGTTCTTATACTTAGAAAGGGTTGCTTTTTAGGGACCATAGTAACGGGAGTTTCAGTCTTTAGAATCAAGATGGTATAATGATTATGGTTTAAGTAGATTCAGACTTGAATTCCCGCCACTTTGCTGGAAAATTTTGGGGTACGTAACTAAAGGAGAATGAACCTGATTGGTTTAGAAAGAGATTGGCGAGTTATGACTTCAAAAAATAAATAATAATAATAACAACTTCAATTATAGTTCAATGATACAATTAGAATCACGTTTCATTATTTGAGTGTCATACTTACAATTGTAGTCTTACTTATGTTTATACCAAAAAAAAAACTAGCTTAGTTTTATTGCTATTGAAGGTTCCAAGCGTAATATAATTCAAAAAAGCTTTGCTCTATACTACTCTGGAGTCTGGAAGTATGGAAAAACAGAGATAGTTTAATGAGAAGCGCTGTATCTTTACTGTTTTTGGTATGAACCCGGAAAGGGGACTTGGCTTTCCACCCGCCAGAGGCTGTTAACTCACTTTCCAGCTTTTTAAAAACAAAAGAAAAAAAAGATTGCTTGCAAGCATGGGATAAAAATAATGACTTAATCCTCGAAGCTTAAGAGAAACTAAACTGAAGTTGCCTGTACAAAAAAAGAGTCAAATTCGGCTCGTGGGAGTGTATACAGGGTGTTACAGAAAAAGGTTGATAGTACCATAAGTTAATGAGATATGTTCCATAAGTATGACACTTCCTATACTTCGTAATGCTAGATCTAGACTTACAGCTCGAGCTGGTTCGAGAACGACAAGAGAGAATTAACTACACTCGGTTAATTTTGCAGTTCAGCTAGCCCTGTTTAGTCTGTACTAAGACTTTGACAGCGCCTCAAGGGACCATCCGTAAACACTTCAATGTTCGTAACGGTGATTAAAAATGTCGTATGAAGTTACGTTTTCCCCTCAAAATAGGTTTCTCATAGAATTATCCCACTGTACTTCGGTCCCTTTTTGTAGCACCCTGTACAAGAAAAAAAGGTGATATTCTAATGTGTTATTTTTTGTTGTAGAAGATTAGTTTTAATCTTTATATGCCTCAATTAAGCGTTTGACTTATATTTTTATTACAAGGCTTAAGAACAAATATAGCCGTTCGTAACTAAAGAAGTAGAAGTAAGTCTACAATGTTTTTGAAAGCATCGAGTTGAAAATAAGGTCGGTCCTTTTGAAAATAAAATATTACGATTTACACTAACGCGCGTGTATTCTTTTGAATATTTAAATTGAACTTTTGAAAAATCCGCTTTCAATTTGATGATTTCCCTCAAGTCGCCCGTCAGTTAAAACTGGTTCGTTTAGATAAACAAAGGCTTAACGTTTCTCTGTTGTATATTGTTTCTCTCTCGCAGACTCGATTCTGTCGGTTTAATTAAGAAAAGTTGCCGGAACGAAGAAAATTCCGAAATTATTCTAGTAGTTACAACGACGACGTTGTTACTATCTCAATTAAAAGACCCGCAAGACTTTCTTTGTTCTCGCTAGAGATTTGACAAAACAAGTACCATATGTTAATAATTGTCATTTAAGTTAATAAGTAAGCTTATCCTTTAGTTGGTTTCGCCATAGGTTCATAAGATATGTTACCAACATAAGTTTGTCGCTGGTTACTGAGAGTTTGTCCTGAAGTGACGTAGGTCATAGATTCGAGGTAAAGCGACGCCTGGTGAGGCGCCATCAAAGGATTAGTACAGACTAAATAGGAAGATGGAAGTCTTGCAAAATTAACCAAGTGTTGGACTTCAATTCTCGCTTATGTCGTTCTCGAACTAGCTCGAGCTCCTAAGTCTCTAGCATTACGAAGTATAGGTACTTATGGAACTTCTCTTAAAAACTTACGGTTTCACAAAGCTTCAGATTCTTAATTTCAGATTTATTTATGGCCACTTTTCTAAAATCTTAACAATAACACTCGAAAAGAGAAGGAATTTTGTATGGTTGAGGAAAACAGATAAAAGGTTTCCCATACAATATCGCCACATCTAGAAATTACAACAGTCACAAAGTGAAGACCAACTGAAAGAGAAAATGGTCCGAACTCGCGCAAAAGGAAAAGGTCAAGGGAATATTATTAAGAACACGCGCCACGAGGTCAAACAAGCATTTTTTTCTTCTCTTTCTAGCGTTAGGGTTAGAGAGAATTGTTGTCAAGATGGTAGGACTTATTCGGGATCATCCGGAGCTAGGAACAGTACGAAAATTTCGTTTCCCGGGTGATTAGCTCGAGTAATGATCTTCGGGACACCCTCCCGGGTAAGCTAGATCGGAAAGAAAAATACAAACAAGATGCGCGTGGCAATTGGAGACCCGCAAAAATCGTAACGATTCTTGGACCGTTTCCACCATACTCAAAGCTAAGAAACCCAAAAACAACTAAATAGGTTTAAAAATCCCAAAACACAGAGGAGGATATGAAAAAGAGGAAGAAGCTCGAGCGATAGACCTTCGTTCAACCATGCAGGGTGATCTCTTATATAGTACGAAGGACTAATAGCCGTGGAGACATTCCAATACTACGCAATCCTCCAAGGAATTCCGACTGTACGTACCCCCAGAGTCACGTCGGCGCGACCGACTAGCTAGCTAGCTCCATACAGTCTGCTGCCTCGAACCCAAAGAATAAAGGATTCTGGTTCTCCATTCAATACCATACCGTACTAATAAACTCAGAGGCGTTGTAATACAGAATATTGGACTCCGTGTCACCAGCGAGTAAAACGATGCCAAGGTGATTACTCTACCTCTGTTACGCGTAAAAACGCTGGGTCAACACGGCATTTCTACTCTTGTTGCATCCTCAACACCGCCGAATTAATAATATTTCTGTGAATTTGACCTCTTATATGTTGTACTACATATGTCGTCACTCGAAATCCATACGGGTTTTAACCTTGTTAATTTAACCTCTGATCAGAAACACATCAAAGACCCCTTTCCCATCGGGTTCTTGGTAACGTCTCGCGTCTATCTATGTACATATACGGTTGCTTCTAAATACATTGCGGGGGGGGGCATATAGGGTCATATCGTCGTAAGGAGAGACTCCCTTAGGCCTTGGCAGTAATATTCCTGACGTGACAAGAACCGAGATCGAGTGAAAGACGAGTCACGGTGTTGACCCTCGCGCGTCCATCGCGTCACATGACCCACCTTACTCACCTCCCAATTTCTACAACTTTATAACCTTGCCGATCAAGTATCGTGTTCATTTCCAACCGAAGGACCCCAAGCAATTTCCAATATAATAACAGAGCCTTTTCAAAAGTCGGGGTAAACTAGGGTCTGGTGTTCATACTTCGTCCCCCTTTTTGAAAATAGTTTACTAAATAATTACAATTACGTAACTTGGTCAGCTCAACGTTGAAAAACGTAGTTCATTTCAGGAATTTTTACCATGAACGCGTGTTCGACTATTCTACACTATATAAGTAAGTGGTGGCGGTGTTAGATGAAGGTTAGGATAGGGTTTGGCGGGTAAAAGGGTTAAAGGAGGGGGGATGGGAGGTGGGTTCTCATTGGAACCTATCCCAACGGGATCGAAAACGAGCTCGTACATCAAGAGAGGACAGAAGTTTATTAACTTCTTGTCGGAGCATATTTCCAACCTAAAATCAAGCGAGAGTAATCGCAAGATGGATCGAGGGCCAAAGAGATCTTCCTTTTCTTTTCTTCTCACCAAGTGTCACGCCCCCTTTCACCCCCTTCTCTCTTGGCTATAATACGTAATATAGACGATGATATAGAAAGATATAGTCACTTCTGTAATCGACTCGCAAGGTATGTAGGTATTCGACCCTGTCGGACAGCGTCACCAAAGACTTACTACATCCGATGGAAAACTTAGGTTTTTCGGTATATTCGTTTGAACTGATTAATAGGTTTCTTTGTTAACATTTTACCAAGTTATTTGCGTGTTTTTTTTGCATTTTCATCCATCCATTTTGTTGGGAGTAAATTAGAAGTAACTAAATTGTTTTAAATAAAATGAACTAGACTTTTTGCTGAAACTACCCTTTTTGTATGCAAAAATTTGCACGAAGTTTTGGTATATCTTTACCATGGACAATAAATGCAATTGTTGGATGGCGAAATACGTGAAGTGCGTCATAAATCAATTCAGATATAAGAGTATCCTTATACCTAACGAGTTATGAATTTATAATTCGGTATTTTAAATTACAGTTCACCCAAACAATATTCACTATATAGAGGAATTTACTAACAAGCGACGCGTCTACTAAAGGAAAAGGAATTTATAATCCCCCCGAAATGATTAAAGGAACGGCAACTAATCTCAACATCCTTTGATCTCTCCGAATAACAGCGGAGGATGGAGAGAAAGGAGGATACGGTATAGTATCTCAATTATTCCAAGTATTCCCCTAACACGCGTAACATTTCTTTATAAAGGGATCGGACAGTTACGTAGTGAAGCGAATAAACTAAAATAAAACACTAATTTCAAACGCAACTATCCGTGCTCTTTCTAATTTACCGTATTTCGTTATTTTCCCCTTAAGGGAAGTCGAACAACGCTAAACAAAAGATAAAATATAACGCGATTCGATATTTTTGTTGTTTTAGCTTAATAAGTTGGAATACCTTACATAATTAACATTTAATTTATCTCTATAATTAAATCATCATAAAGCTCATATGTAGTTATATCGTCCCTTAGTATTCCTCCATAGTTTATCTGTCTGTCTGTGTGTCATTTAGGTTGTTTTGGTAAATTAAACTTTTAATAACAACGATGCAACCTGGACCGTTCTGTGCCTATGGTTCAGTCATACGTTCTTGGGTCGTAAAAGGGTTCTTGGTTTCACATATAAATTAGTAATTATGACGTATACGAAGTAAAGAAGAAAGTGAAATCCCAAAGGAGACAGTTACCGTCGCATCCCAAAATTTTGCATTAATTGGAAAGGACCTTCTTCCCCAAACCAATTCTTTTAAAGTCCTCTAGATGCTGTATTTAGTCAAGTTCTAAAATGTAAGGAGAGTTCGGCTTTTTTTTTCTTTATTCAGGATTTTAGATCCTAGGGTAATAAGCTTCCATTAGTGTCAGGCATCCATCACGTAGCCGCCGGGCATAAAAAGTTTTTAGCTTAGAAATTGGTAGCGGTATGCCCGATAGACTATTCCAAATTTAAATTTCAGTACGTTCCTTAATACCTTTCTCCGTGTTACTGTAACCGTAATAAAAATCGGGTTTAGAAATGTCGCTCGAAATGGTCCATACTTCGAGAACAATCTTGCCTGAGATTAGTTAAAAGGGTTCATCGAGACTACTAAGCCTTTGTCCCCGCTGTCAAATCATATTGGTTTATAGAGAAATTTCTTCGCGACCCATCCGAAAGAAGCCCATTTGGGTAATGCTTTTGGAACGCTCTCATTCCCTTAGTTCGAACAGAATATCCGCTCAATTTTCAAAAGCCAAACTAGGCTTTTTCGTAATGGTTCCCAGCCGCGTGTAAGCGCGGAATGGAATTTTTTTTAAACAAAAATTCACCAATTTTTTTTTCTTTTTCTTTAGGGGTTTTAAACTTTGCTTTTTCCTTTTCCAAAGGGAAATATTTTAGCTTTAAACAAAACTCTTTTAGGAAGAGGGGGAACTAACTAAAAATATTGTACGGTTCCATAAGGGTCATATAAGCCACAGAGGTCATAATGACGTATATTTAGCGCGTGACGTACGGTTTTTCTTCTTTCTTTTTTTAACTCGGTGAGAATAAATTAAGAAAAACCTTACACGTGATACAATTTAAACCAGTTCTCTATATCGTAGATCGTGTTTTAAAAGCTAAGAGAGGGGCAGACAAAGCCGGGTGTCCTTCTTATTATAATCTGTAACTATTTCGGACAACCGGTGTTACCATTCTCTCGTGTCATTGCAACAGGATGTTGCTTTTTACGCAACGGGGGACTTTTGGAAATCACATCATCCTAAGGTTCCCGGGTAGAAGGCAAAAGGGGTGTCAATGGGATAGGGACATCCGGACACACGCTAAATGGTAAAAGAAGATGAGAGGGACGGAGAGAAGCTCAAGATCAAAGGGATGGAGGATGGAGAAAGAGAGAGAAAGAGAGAAAATGAATCAGCATCGCTGTTAGTGACAGAATACCTCCTACCACACTCCTTTTACAAGATTAATTTCCTTTTCTGCCTCTTGAAGAGAAGCGCCCAGGAAAACGAGGTAAACGCGGGACCCAAAACTCTTTTCTAACGAGGTGACCAAGTCCTTTCCTATAAAGCTGTCAGCCAGACAAAGAAAAAAGGATAAGAACAAAAAAAAACCTTCCTTGAATACTATTTTTCTATCCTAACTAAATTTTCCTCATGGAAATGTAAATTCCTTATTCTTTTTTTAACCCAGATTGAATCAAGGAAGAAAATAATACGGTAACTTATGTAATTAATTCCAAAAATATAAAGAGATAGTATAGCTCTAAATGTGGTTAGCTCTTTGTAGCCTTATAGTGGCGGGTGGCTAAACATCAAGATATAATTCAACATTAACATAACAAACAAATACAAAGCGTATATTAATTTAATATGAGGAAAAGCATCATATCGCTAGCACCGGATGATCGTTTAACGGGGTGTATAATATCGCTCTCAAGAAATTAACAAGCGAAATTCCTTCTATATGACAGTCTAGCCACTCATCCAATCATTTTGAAACAATGCCCTCCCTGTATATAGTTGCTTCAACAGCAACGGGATAGATTGACGAAGGGAAGACCCCCCTTATCCTTTTGTTCTAATTGAAACAGCGTCAGAAAGATGATAATTACGATGGAAAATCTGGAAACGCGTCTATAGTAAAGTTGCCAGAGCGAACCCCGCCTCTCGGACTCCCTGGTTTCGGGAGCCAAATTCAGTCAGTCATAGGAAAGGAAGGGAATTACAATTACTAACGTTCGCGGGTGGATAAGCCGTCCATGTTTTAAGGATGAATTAAGTAAAAGTTGCCTGGCGTTGATTCGAAAATAATGGAGATACAACTTATCTTTATTTCATCTTTACAGGCTGGACAGTATGGGGGGATTTCAGAGGCGGAGAGACTTACACTGGAATGTAGATATAAGGGATTTTGTCATAGGGATGTGCATGTGGCTTGAAGAGGATAGACAGCGTATCCATGCGGGATTTTGTATATCCTTACATACATAAACGGGATATATCATGATAAATTTTGGTGAAGTTTTGTTCAACAGATTCAATTGAAATTTTGTTCGCCGATTAAACACACTTTATGTAAGGTCTGAGTAAATTTTCGTAGAAATTTTAAACGTTCATCTTGGTTTAAAAATCGCGGCGGCTCACATAATGGTCACGTCGAGGAACTTTCCCTTGACCACGAGGCCCGCCTCTGTTCAGCTGCCTCTCTCATAGTGGCGTGCTGCTAAAACCGGTAATTATACGAACTCATAAATTATCCAGGCTGCTCTTGATGTATACCAACTTTAAGGAGAGAGAGAGAGAGAGAGAGAGAGAGAGAGAGAGAGAGAGAGAGAGAGAGAGAGAGAGAGAGAGAGAGAGAGAGAGAGAGAGAGAGAGAGAGAGAGAGCCAAAGCCCAGCCAGAGTTTAGCTGGACTAATGCGTATTTAATGCAGATTTTCGTGGATATGGGTGGTTGAGAAGGGTAGAAAAGCCGGGCGGCAAAACGGTGGATGGGTAGGGAAAGCCACTAGGGCGTTTACTTTATGGCGTGTCATCTTTAAGGGTAACTAATCCGACGCTAATTTACAGAAGTGCTCTTTTTCTTCCCCTTCTATTGTCTTAGTCCGCTTTTCTTCAATCCTCTCGTTCCTCGCGACTTAAGCCTTGGCGAATAAAACAATAAAGCCGAAGTGATTTTGAAGGGAGATGAAGGCTTTCGTGAGACGTGATAGAAACCCAACGAGGAGGGAACGACGTTCGAGTATTTTACAAACGCAAACTTGTAAGGGACTCGCTAAGAGGAACGGAGATAATAAAATATAGTTTAAAATCGAAAGAAGAAGATATTTCTCTTTTGAAAATCGTTCTGACGTGAGGGCTTTTACCGTCTTCTCTAATGACGAGCTGAAGTTTATCACCATAAGTCAATGCACTATAAAGATATCGTGTTCTAGACAATCTTCTTTCCATAACGTAACAGATGAGGTTGGCGCAATTGCTGCTGAACGCGTTAGCTCTTACAGGGGCAATATGCAATTTGGGTTAACTCCAGATCTTGAAGCCATTCGCAGCCTGGTACGTTTCCTAGCATAAAATGGATCTAGCCTAAAATTTTCAAGATCGTACTTTGCTTGACTTAGTCTTGGCGTACTTACGTTCATAAACTTAGGAGATTCTAAAAAGATTCCGATTTGTACCCGTTAAAATCGAAGAGGGTTTGTGGAAAAACATTTTGCAAACTTCTCAATCTTCGAAGGAAAGAAAAAATAAAATAGAGTAAAGAAGGGTCTGGATCTTTTTGGGGAAAATCCTCGTCATATTAGTACCACGTTCGTTAAATCGCCCTCCTACGAACGTAGGGTCATTAAGAATAGGAATTCTTAACAATAAGAGACAAGGCTTAGCACGTACACGATTTCAGTTCCTTTCCTTCCTTCTTCCTTACCTTTTAAAGGAGAACGAGGGTTAAACCATCGGCATCGATTTCGAGAGCCAGATTCGCCTTTTGTGATTTTGTCCAGCGAATTGAAGCTACCGCGATATAATAAGGAGTTCATTGGGACCCACTATCGTACTAAGGCCTTCAATTCTAATGGCTGTAATTATTCGGACATTCCTTTATAAAACAGGACGTTGCTAGTTTAATAGAACTAAATTATTTCTTTTCCGTACAAGAGAGGATACGAGAAAACCCGGGCTTCATTTTTTTTAAAGTTTAGTTTTCTTATGGAGAAAAAGACTTCATTAAGAATGGAGCTTAGTTTTTTTCTTGAACTTATTTTTCACACTTTTCCTTAAAAAACCGTCTTTCCTTCTTTTTTAGTAGCTCCTATAATATTATGAATTTATTAATTCTATATATGAATATATTTCTAACGTCTTCGTGGTTTAAATGATTTAACTGATGACTGAGATTTTTCTAAAAAATCTAGAAAAAAAAGTGCCACCTTTGAATTTACAAAGAGCACGTAAAATAATGTAGTTGCAACTACGAGTATATATATATTAAAGAAGATAGAGGTCTAAAGCATGCAACAGAAGTTCCAAAATAGTTTATTCTAACCGAGTTATTTATTTCTTTGGAACTTGGAGATTGTATTTCGTGATAGGTAAATGATTCTTTGTTTTCCCTTAAATTCCTTTCCCTATATATGTATACATATATATAACGTATAACCTTGAATGCCCTAAAGGCGGTTCCTTTCGAATGCCTGTAGCTGTAAAGGCTTGATATCCTTCCTAAGCATTTACATTTCAAATGCAATTTCGCTGTTTACCAGCTCGACCTCGGGTTTTCGGCTTTTTCTCCCAAGTTCCTTTTTATCTGGATTCTGGCGGAATAGGAGATGAGCCGTAAGTATATAGTCTTCTTTTCAAACAGAACCACGATTCGAACGAACAAGAATTCTTTTCCAGACTGAGAAAAGATTGGAGAGCATTCAGAGAAATATGAATTGGTACAAAACAAAATGATTTCAAAGGCGTTTTTTTGAGTGAATCATTCACGCTACGTAGACGAAATTAGGATCAAATTATAGAGAAGATAAAGCTCTAAAAGATGGGGGCTAAAATATGAAATAAAAAAAAATTAGGATGGCTGAAAAATTCCTAAAATTTTGAAGAGATTTTTTAGAAATGATTTTTTTTTCTCATTGCAATGCTATTATGATCAATATAAGTTGTTTCGTAAGTTCATAAGAGGTGATCCATAAGTTTGTAACCGGTTACAAACTGGAGCTTGTCATGAAAAGACAGAGATCATAAATTCGAGGTAAAGCGACGCCTGGTGAGGCGCTGTCAAAGGCTTAGTACATACTAAATAGGAAATTGAAAGTCCTGCAAAATTGACCACCGAGTGTAGTACTTCAATTCTCGCTTCTGTCGTTCTCGAACCAGCTCGAGATGTAAGTCTTTAGCATTACGAAGTATAGGCATACTTATGGAACATATCTAATATACTTATGAGGTATTAAAGTTACTTGAAGCATTTCGACGATATAACATTTTTAAAACGAACAACAAACTAGAGAAGAAAATGTTCTAAAATTGTTGTGTGACAATTCTCGACAGCCCGTAGATAATGTATTCCACAAAATATGTCAAACTTTCTTTGAGATTAAAGCTCGAAATAATATTGTGGTCGTGATAAAAATACATAAATGAATACATAATCAAAACTAAATTAAATCTAAAAATAAATCACTTTCTTCAAAGAAGGTGCCGCAGTCACAACGATACATCAGTTTTTGGTTTGTTTTAGGTTGAGTAATAAGTAGTACTTATTCAAGTTGGTTACCCCGGCTAATCCACGGGCAACTTAGCACTAGGGACGCGAGCTTAACCCTTCTTATTTAAGCCAAAGATGGTTAGGTTCAGCGCGTAGGGTCATTATTTTAAGGAAAAAGGAATCTTAACGCGACAGTAATTAAAATAAGTGTAATCCCTCCTCTCGAGCATGATACCCACGGCGCCGCACCCTTTGAGAAAAAGTAATTACAATTTCGAGGGCAAGTAATCAGAGCGTTTATATTCGAAGTACGTCTAAGTTGGGGATACTAATATGCCTTGCGAGTGATAAATTGGAATTTTGAGAAAGTAAACTTCTTGTATAATTCTCTGTAACTTGTTGGTTTTGTAGCGAAGTTAAAAGGTTTATCATAAAAACTATATACATGCTCACAAAGTAAGATTTGACTTAAGACTTTTGTGATACTTTCGAAATATGATTAAATTTCAAAACTAGAATGACATTTGACTAATTTTCCTCGTGGTAGAATCGGTATGACTTTCACTGGCTGCTAGGAAGGATCTTGTAACAAACCGGAAACACTTAACTTAAGAACAGGAACTTTGACCTGGGAACCGTCAACGTAGCCAGATGAGCAGTTGGTCTAGGTGAACATTGTCCATTTTGCAAACTGGTCGTTTCTTTATAAAATGCAGTATACCCTCGTCTACTCTGTAATACTTAGAATTGCTTTAAGAGGATCTGTGTGTACGTCACACTTTTATTGAGCACTTCCGCAAAATTTCAATTTTATCACTCGTAACGACTAATTTTCTCCAGAGATGGTTTTCCATACGAGGTCCCAGAACGATCTTTCCTCTTTTAGTCTGCGGTGCCGGATTTTTAAAACTAACTAGTATAGTTTTCCAAAAGAGAAAGGCTGGATGAGTTAGGCTTAGCGAGTGAGTGAGAATAAAGAGTTTGGGGGCGTTGCTTTTCAATTAGGCCTAGCCAAAACCGGAGATTACCAGGAAGAGACTGGCGCTAAGCACGTATAATGGTGCGGGCGGGGATAAGGGGTTGGATACTTCCTCAATAGTAAAATACGTTTCAGTTATGGTATAAAAAATTACTTCGGAATAATATCAAGTGTCCTATCCCTAAGTGAGATAGAGTTAGAAAATACTACGAGGTTTTCTTTGCACATGAGCCTCAGATTCATCTTCGGCAGGAGAATTGACCGAAGGCTTTACTCCTAATGCGTTTCCTTCGTGACCCAGAACTTAGAAATCTGGTAATGGGCCATCCCAAAATATAGTACGTTTCCTCCCATCGCCTCAGACTCTGATATACCCTTTTTCACTATTATTTTTTTTTGCTAACCAAGACTGAAAAATCTAGAAAAAAACATACGCACGAAAAAAGGCCTAATATTTTATGGTTAGTAGACCTTGAGTTGGACGTGTTGGAATAAAATATATTACATATTTAAATTAATCTCGAAGGCCTGCCTACGCGTACAGTTAAGCCTATTTGTGAAGCAGACGAAGTTAGGGTTAAAATTCTGAAGGGTTTATATTTCTTTTCCCGCTTTTTAGAATTCTAATCCTAGTATGTAAGAGTGATTGTTATATGTCAATTCAAACCATATTAAGAGAAAAAATACACAAGACCTACTAAAGAAACTGATAGTGTAAACGTAAACAGACTCGCAAGTATTTGGTTTCATATTATCAAGATATTTTCAGGGGGAAAAATGTACGAAACTAAATAATTTATCTGTGTACATTTCTTAAAGGAGATCTTGGCTCTAGGGGGATTTTGAGGCGAGCTCTTCTTCAGGTTAAATATCAACAGGAGACTTTTAAAATATAAAAGAGGATGAAGAAGAAACAGTAAGGGATACTTGGCTTTTAAAATATTCAAAGGAAAGAAATAAAAAAGTAAAAACAAAAAAAAAAGTTACCTATAAGATGGAAGGGTTCTCCGTAAAAGAAATTCATGTCCCTCCCGTGAAATATTTTCTATTTATACTGGTTTTATGCCTAGCTGCGACTGGGTTAACGTTAAAGCCTGCTTTTTTCTCTACGCACTATTTACGGTATAACAATATCAGAAGTTCATCAAATGAAGTAGGGCTTGAGCAAACGGGGTAATGGGTTCGTTCGGTGGGACTAATCAAACATATCGGTCTCACGAATGTGGATAGGCAACGTGTCTGTTTAAATTTATAAAACTATTTCCTAAGGACGTGGTATGAACTACTCCAGTAGTCACGAGGGTGTCATGCTTCAATTACTATACTTCTGAGAGAAACGCGACTAAAGAAAAGAAAAAAAAACGCAACCTGACCGACAAGAAACCAAAATTTTCCAGCCAAGTCGGGCATTTTTGACTATGTACGAAATAAAATAGCAAACGTATTTGTTTCTCTCTTGTCTCGTGAGAAATGGGTGTACGTTAGGCCTAGATTCTTCAATTGTAGCTAGCTAAGCCTTAGTTTTAGATAAAAGTGAATCTATACCATAAAAGAAAACACATGAAGAGCTAGTTTGACCCACTTTCTTGAATATATACGTTTGCCTACATTTGAATAAGTTACAAGGTTCAGAGACAATACAGACCAAGTCAAGAAGACGAGAAACCGCGTCCTCGCATCATTGATTTTATTTACCATAAGTTTATAAGATATATTCCATAAGTATGACACCCCTATATTTCGTACAGCTAGAGCTAGTTCGTGAACGACAAGAGAGAAATGACCACACTCGTTTAATTTTGCAGTCGATCTAGTCCATATGTACTAAGCCTTTGACAGCGCCTCACCAGGCGTCGATTTACCTCGAATCTATGACCTCATTCACTTCATGACATGCTCCAGTTTGTGACCAGTGACAAACTTAAGGAACAGATCTTATGCATGCACTTGTTATTTCACCTATTCAAAATTTCCGCCCATTCCTTTAGAAAATAGATTACTTTTGCCTTTAATCGCGCAAAGAGGAAGGAGCGAGTACTTGAACCTGGCTTCTATGTCTTAGAGGTCACTAGATAATGCTTGACAACCCCGCTCGCTCGCTCGTTCTCTTAAGTACAGCTATGTTCAACATTTAAGTATTCTGTTCTATCGCTAATTAAGGTAAAGAGGTTATCAGAAAAGGAAGGGCACAGCCTCTTAGGACAGCGATATTATAGTTTAGTGCTAAAACCAAGTATGTCAAACTTCATCGAGTGAATTATGCGTCTATCCACTCCCGAAAACCCAAAAAGTTAAGCCTTGTCCGATACTATACTAAATTCTTCATCATATCAACGTTAAAATATTTAGAAACAGTCATGGAAGAGTCTGGAACGGTAAAATTTTACCGCTGCTCTTAACTGGGAAGTGTAATGTACTGTGCATACATATATCTAACCCAAGAACGAATCGTGCAAGACACGAAGCGCGATGTAAGTAAATAATTGAGGGCCGAATTTCCACGTATATTTTCGGGGAATTAAAGAGCTTCTACCGTGTTTTAACATAACCCAATACATAGTTTCTGTAAGTATGGGTTGCGAGGATCTTATAGCTAAACTCCTACAGGGACGTATCTTTACAAAAGAGTATAAGAGCGTCTCCTGGTGGCGGATTCTGCCTGCAGAAATGGAAATCATAGCCTACTTTGATCTAGCTCCTATCTGTACTTGTAATCCTACTCACAGTAGGCCATGTATAACTCTATATTGTTAAGTTCTGGACCAAGATGTAGCTGCTCTCTTGAATTTTGTCTCGCATGGATAATGCCCTAAACGGAGACACGCATGTACTTATGGAGAATATTATTAGGTTATGGCATTATTTTAGTCCCTTGTAACCTAGATACGATCTTAATATTTAAATTAACTCAGTTGGGGTTGGGAGGCATCGAGAAATGGAGCTATGAAACTGCCTAAATCATATATATTGCTCAGACGCTGGTGTATGTAGTAAAGTACTTAAAAGTTTTAGTCTATGACTAAAACTCGGATTTTAATAACTATGTAAACCCGCTACGAAGGCATAATTTGTGAGACACGATGTAGTTCCAACTTTACGTAACATTGATTTTAACGCTATTACCTTCGAATATACGATTTGTTTTAGAGATAAGGATAAGTTCAAAATATTTTTGATAGTAAAAAGTACCTATCAATTTATAGTTTTAAAACCGCATTAAAATATTTCGTTTAATTACTTTATTGACTTAAGTTCACTTAATTACTCGTATTAGCATATTTTCACGAACCTTTAACTTATACATCCAAAACGGTTAAATCCAAGAAAATTAAGGTATATTTTAACCAACTAACAAACTTTAGAACAAGACCTCGCAGGTATTTATAAAAAAAGATTTTTGAAGAGAATTTCTTTCATTCTTTTTTCTATTTTTCAAAATCAGAAATAACCAAGCTTAGTAAGAATTTCTTTCTCCGCTCGGATTCGATTTCAAACCAAGCTTAGAAGGTCCGAGAAAACTGATTGGTTGTAAAAACAATTGGAAAAGAAAAATGTTCACGAAAGCCTAGAGGGTGCAAAACTAAAACCGATATTCTTTCTACAAGTAAAAATTCCAGTAAGCAAGAAAGTATGGAAAGAAAATAATAGAAGAGTCATTAAAAAATTGCCAGTAGACACTAAACAACGTGGGCAAAAGGAGACTTAAAATATAGGCCTAAATCTTTCTCAATGGAAATTTTAAAAGGGAAGGTGAACGCTATGAATATTAATCTAAAATTGCAGGCTAGGCCTAGTAGCTTCTTCCGCAATAATTATAATTATAAAATACTGGTAATTATCAAATAAAAAAAACCTACCATTTTTCTCGTGTCAACTTCAATAAAACTTGAGGTGATTTTTGCGAACTACCACTTGCATATCTCTGTAGCTGTACTAATCCCAGATTAGTAATTACAGTAAATGCTTGGAAACATCGTCCTTCTTTTCCAATACCGTCTTAATTGATGGCGGACCAAACCTTTAAAGATTTGTCAAAAATCGATGGCCCCAAGCGCTATCAGGTATAAGAGAGCGGACTAGTTTTGGAAGGTACTATGTCCAGATAGCTAAGACGAATATAAAGGAAATTGGTAAATCATAACGGGATTGAATGTATCCATACATTTTCTACAGTTTTCTATAAATTCGGAGTTAGTAGGTGGACGGTTAAGGAAAGCAAAAGCGGGTTTTCAATCGTTAATGATTCCGATAAGGTTTCGCGTTCAAAATGTATACTGGTGGTATGTTTCGTACACGAGGCTTAGCGGAAACAGAGAGAATTATAGCGTGTGGAGTAGAAAATGTGATACTTTACGTATTTGAGTTTCAGGTTAGGAATATGATGTTCTCACACGAAGTTAATAACTCTGGTAAATTTCTATAGAAGAAGATTGCTTTGAGGTTCTACTCCTAGTACTATAATTCTCTCTGGTATAGAATAGAGTGTGTAAATCCGTTAATAGTAAAGGGAAAATCTCAAGAGTAACTATCGTACTTTCATTTATTAAACTAGTAAAATAATTAGCGTCTATATATTGAAATCCAGCCTTCGTAATAGTAGAGTTTAACTTCAGGTTTTGCAATTAATGGGAAAATTTATTCTTTCCAAGGTTGATGTATTATTTAATTTCAGTAGAAGATTAAAAGTATGACGTATTGCATTAATCCCTTTATCCGCTTTTAAGGAAAACTAACTAAAATGTAGTTAAAACCCTACTTACTTTAATATCTAACTTAAATAAATATATAATTACATTTGAAACTTTCAGCACGAATAAAGAGTAAATACTAAAATTTTCAGGATTTAAAGTTAACCCTTTAAAAGCCTGGCTAGTGTTACCTAAGCTTAATCGTTATTTATTCTTGTTTACAGGAAAGGAAACGAGATTGGGGCTCCGCCTGGATATTGGAACAAGCATCGTGTTTTGGGGCCCCCGGAATCGATTTGGCCCCAACACGAATCGCGTCCAGGCCCTAAGAAAAGTAGCGCTAGAGACCGATAGTTTTAATTAAAATTGATAGGGGAACTCGAACAAGTATAGTCTAAAACTTTGATATCTGATTTTTCGGTACGCTAGAAAGAGAAAATGGAATTTCGAGCACATTTATCCCCCTTAGGAATTGAGCTATACTCGAGGTTAACTAAAGTAACGCTAGAAATCTCTAGGAGAGTTTAGAATAAAGAAACCTTAACCTAAGCCTTGGCATTCGTAAGGATAAATGCCTAACGAAAATGCTAAGCCTTTTCACTAGAGTAACGTAATATACGTGCATGGCTAACAAATAACTTCATTTTTTTTTTTTTGGTTCCTTTTGGGTTTTTATATTGAATTCAGATAACTGGAGCGTGAAAAATAAATAAAAAGTATATTTCTCTCAATCTAAACTAAAACAATATAAAATAACTTAGGGAGTCTACGGCCAAAAAAGAAAAATCTCACCACTTGTATTTGAGTCAGCCGATATTGGCATATGAATTCTAATATTTTTTCATCCAAGAATAAATATATATATATATTTTTTGGGTCTAACTTAAAACGATATTTGAAACTTTCACTTATGTTTGTTTTCTCTGTATTTTATTAAAAACTGGGTGGAATTGAAGAGAGATTATGGAGGCTGGTTTTATTTTCTCAAATTTATACTTCTTATAAATCTTGGTTTACCCTTTGCCTAAAACCCCAGTTTTATAATGAAAATTTTAAGGTAAATCTTACCTTTTAAACAATAATCAGAAATCTAGTATTGAAATTTTCTTTCAAATTTCAAAAGAAATCTCGTGCCATTTTTTTTTCTCTTTTTTTTTGGTTCGTGGAATATCAGTTAATTAAGTAAAAGGCAGGAAGATGGTATTATTATCTTTCGCGTATTAATGTAATGTATACATCGCAAAGCTTAGCTCTATTGGCGAATATATCGCGAACGAAAATAAATATGCAAATGCGATTTTAATATATCACCGAATACGTTTTTAAAAATATACGAGAATCGGTTTCGCATTTGGGTTTATGCATTTATTCTACTCAGAATATTCTAATCGGAAAAACGTACTTCTTAAGGCCAGGGGTTAAAATCTAGGTTAATTTATCTAGAATAAATGACACTAGTTGAAAAAAATTCTAAAATAGAGCTGAGGTATAATAAAAACAAATGCAGACATCCAGAAGAAAATATGAAAAAAAAAAAATAATAATAAAAATAAAGTTATTATTATTTCCTAAGGCATTCTCGAATTTTAGGTCACCTCTACTCCTCTTAATATATTCTCTTTGCTACCACATTTCAGTGTTCCTCAAATGTCCTACGCCTAATTAACTACCGCACAAAGTATAAAGGATCGAACTTAGTTAGAAAAGTTAGAGAACCCTTAATAGTTTAGGATCATTGAAGAAAAAGGCTTATAAATGTTCGGTTTTTAAACGGTCATTCGGAAGGGGCCCCGAAACCTAGAACTAACATCGTAAAGGTCAACGCGAAGGAAGAAACCACCTTTAAATCGTAAAACGTTTACGATCAAACAGCTGAGAGAAAACCTCTAGGTATAATACAATGTTGACTGTTTTAGCTTTAGCGATATAGTGGTTAAAAGCGGAAAAAAATGACCAGCTCTTGGTGGATACCGCTGGATCTTTTACGACAACTAACCGAAGCGAAACAAGAGTCGTAAGTCGAAAATGACCGAATTCTTCTAAGTAGAAAGGTTTGGCCCCTGAGAAATAAAACATTTTTCAATATCAAAACGAACCGAGTGGAAAACGAGGCCCACTGTTTAAGTATATACGCACGACCTGCCTTTGTTTCTGGTGTATTCTTACGTTCAAAAATACTATTAAGGTTATTGGGCGAACCTTTCTCTCACACGCGAAACTATAGTCGAAATATCTGCCCAAAAAGGTCGCGCCCTTTAATTCCCCTAGGATCCTAAAACTCAAACCCTTTTTTTTCATATGAAACTATAAAGTTGGGTATCTGCGGTCAAGCTAGGGTTATAAGACCAATGCTAGATTATTTTCTCATAGCTACAGACAAAGGTCAATTGTCTACATCAATATATCAGTTTAAATGAGTATTCAGTAATTACTTGCAATGCCTAGAGCGTGCGAAATTTAAAAATTCAAACCAAGGCTTAACGTAACTTCAAATTTATCGGCTTAGTTCATATTTGGCACGTCAAAAAAAAATAAAGAAAAACTTAATTCAATTCATGAAAACTGTAGATAAACTCAACGTTCGTTTCAAGGGTTTAAGACTTTATCATACTGTCCACTAACAGGGGGGGAAGGTGAGAGGTCAATTCTGATCTCTTGGTTATAGAAGTCGATTGTTAAAAGAACGCGGAATTGACCGCTGAGGTCGGATGGTTTGACGTTATCTAGATATTTACTGGGCGGAAGAGGAGCTAGAGAAAGACATGGATGGTAGGTACCCTAGCTGGTTCTTTACCAACCAATAGGGGAGGACAGTGGTCGAAGTGAATTTCAATCGTTAGTTCTAGAGGGTATATACGGTGGTTGAGGATCAATATCCGACGGTGTAAAATTATTCTCCATTTTCTTTCGAGCGATAAAATTCACAATGGAAAAAGGAGAGAAAGAAGTTTCGGGGGGGGGGGACTCAGAAGGGAAGTGTACTCAGAGGGGATAGTTTTTCCTTTGAAGAACTTTTATGAGAACCGTTTTGAACAGTGTTGAAATTAATTTAACCGAAGATATCAAAAGATCCAAGAGAGATTACTTCAATTTTTTTTAAAAAATATAATAAGAAGCAACATATTTGTCGGTCTGTCGGTAAGTCCAGATGATGAGCGTCACAGAAAGTGCGAGGGTATACTTGTATGAAAAGAAACAAATTTGAAGATGAAATAACACAATTTTCTTTTGATTTTAGTTTACCAAAAATATTAAGATTTGTTTTTTATTTATATATCAGGGTTGAGGTTTATACACGCAGAAAGGAGTATATACGGTATGCACGATTTAAATTGTTTATTTAATTTTTTTTTCTTTGTATTTACGTTTCAAATGTTTCTTCGTCGGTATAGATCACATTCCCATAATCCTCCAAACCCCACAACAATCAATATCTTTGTCTATTTTCTCAACGCCTTTTGGTGGTGTTATTTTGTTTATTATTTATTTTTGTTTTTTTTTGTTTTGGTAAAATACGGACGGTTTTAAAACCCCTGTTCAGTCTCATTTCTGATTCTTTTTTATTTATATTCTCTGAAATTTGAAACGTATAGGGTTATCATTTTAGGTGAAATGGGAAACGATTTGAGAGAGAAAACTATCGGTCGATAAACAATAAAGTATGAGATAGGATGCTTTTGTAAGAGGCAAAACATTGTATCTTTCAATATAGCCCGTTTTGGTTCAGAAACTAAGAGTTCAATTGCTTGTAAATAAAGTTGTAACAAGTACCCAAAATTGCCTTACCTAGGAAGCTTAAACTAATTTCGCAGCGACGTTACTAGCTCTTAATTTACTCACTAAGAAAGATTTTCCTAATCAGCGGCCATTTTTTAAAATGGCTGCCCAGTAAAAGTACCCAAACCGTACTAATGAGTAACTTATGGATATTTTAACCATGGAGCTTCACACGCAGTTAAAAAATAAATAGACCTTTTCGACGTAAAAAAGGGGTTAGGTAACCTCTCATGATACAAAAAGACTACAGCGCAGGTGCCAAAAAGCGAGATGGAAGGCAAAGTTTTACCCCATCTTAGTTACATCGAAATGATCTATTGATCCCCCATGCAATTTGTGGAAATACAATGATTTGCCTCAAAAGGATTTGGGAGTAAGTGAACAAAAAATAAATAAAAAGGTCAAATTGTAGGGAAAGAAACGATATATCTCACCTCAACAGCTGTATATAAAATTCCACCGAATAATAAAAAACATAACCTAAAAATAAAACAAATCCAAAGTAACGGGAAGAAAGGGGTTATTTTCTCGTGTCAAAGATTGTTTTGCGCAGGCAGACAATATTCTCTCAATCGACTCGATGGCTGGGCACGTCTGTCGTCAACCGCTCCAATGATAGCCTTAATATATCAACCATTCTTTCTTTTTGAAATCGGCTCCTCAAACTTCTCTTCGCGACAGCCCAGAAGCCTTTCAAACCTTCCACCAATGTTTTCTTTCATTCCGTAGCTAAGCCTCTTTTTTTAAGTCTTAACCATTTTAAAAATATATTGTAAGGGTCCATATTTTTTTTCGTATACGCACTAGAGGGTGCATGGTATTTATCTTTAAACACATTTTCCCCCGGGTTTAGAGTGTTTTTATTAATATTTTTTTCTTTTTTTTTGGTATTTTTTTTGCCGTCAACTACGTCTGTCGGTTACGAACGGATCGTCTTCTATATTTGATGATAATTTCAACTATGACCGAGACGCAACTGAGTCCCAGTCCCGTCAATAGCACCACAAAAATACCGCCAACATTGTACAGCCCCAATTCATCGGCCGTACGAGTCGTGTTGATCTCCATGGGATCGCATTTTTCACCACCCTCCTTTTTCTTCCACCATTTGTTTTTTAAAGCGGCCAGAGAACCATCTTCTTGGAGGCGCAAGATCATACTTGAAAAGATGGGAGTGTAAGGAGAACCTGATACAAATGGTAAGCGGTGAAACTTATTAAATACGTTTCTCCATTCATTCGAAAGATCTTATTAAGACTGAGGAAAACAACATTGAAGAAGATAATAGCTCAATTAAATAGATCTTTTTCAAAAGTAGTGGCTGGAAAATTTAATTATCTAGAACCTGAAGCAGACAATATTCTAAGTCCTTATGCACCAAGATGACCTAATTTACAGATAAGCCTAACCTTTCGCGTAGCCTCCAATAACTTAACTTTATCCCTTGTATCTTCTTCAATATCGAGTTACATAGTTCCAATATTAATTATCTTAATGATCTTAATGAGTATTTACCTTGAGGCATGGCTATTCCATAACCTTTACTGTCTAGCAAGCCTCCAACTTGAGTCAACCGACAATTCCTTTCGGTTATATATTCGATAGAGGTCGACTCCATCAAAAAGGCGTAATTCTCGTTGAGGACCCGATCAACCCCTTCCAAATTGGAATTCGTGAACGCCGTTGGTTGAGATTGTTTCATAAACTCCCACATTCCTTTGTACATCTCAATCTCCGAATTCTAAAAGGCAGGGTCCATTTCCACGTAGCGAACAAAAAGAAGAAGAAGAAGAAAACACAGGAAAAAATGCGGAGAGGGTTGAATTTAAAATTGACCAAACGAAGAAATACGGGTCAAAATGTAAATGGATCATTTGGAGGACAAACAAGGTTTATCATCGTGCATGGATTTTAAGTAAACTGAAAGTGAAACTATGGAGCAGCGTGCATACGGAACAAAGGCTGATTACCTCGAAGAAGGCGCAAGTGGAACCGCTGGCGACGCAGCCATATTGAATTTTAGTTTGTTTAGCTAAATCTTCGACCTTTTCGATGGGTAGTTTTAGCCTCTCAACGGTCAAAAAGGCGGCGAAGTTGGCCGTATACGATGAAATCATTATTAGGGTAAAAAACCACCAACTTAAAGCGGCCAAACGAGTGGACAGAGACCTGTAAAATTATGATTAAAACGAAACATTTCCTACTAATTACGGATTTAATAAAAATATCTATACTCTAAAACGATTAGGGCAAGAATGGCTACAGAAAAACCGGAACAGAAGTCAAATAAAACGATGAGCAAGCGTAAAATGTTCAAACACTGGAAAAAGGGACCCAGACACAAAACTGGAAGCAAGCAAGAAAAAAAGTCAATGACGTCTAAATATAAATTTTAATTTCCCGTAGGAAGCCATTTTTCATTCGACAAGCTAAGAATTTTTTCTTCCCCCCCCCCGCCCGTTTCTCTTTTTCTCTCATCTTCGTCCCGCGGAGGAGATAGAATGGGTAGGATGGGGGTCCGGCTCGGCGCGCTTTTTCTAGCTTGCTTTGGACCTCAGAGGTTTGACGTCTTCGTCAAGGAGTATAGCTAAGCCTCGGCCAAAAGTCCAAACCAAATCGCTTTTATGTCAGAGCACGAGGGAAGGCGAGAGAGAGAGAAACGCGACGCGCGAGACTGAAAGACGACCTCAAAAACCACGAAACTCGCCTTAGAACAGTCTTCTAAGCAATGCATTGAACGGTCTTGAACTTTTTATTTACGCTATTTTTTTCCCTTACTGGCTCACATAAGGATGGACCAAGCCTTGGCTAGTACAGTACAGCTCCAATTTATTACCGTAGGCCCTCTGTCGTTGAAAAATGAGTTCCTTGGTCTCCATAAATTCAATTTTCCTTTCAAGCTCCCCGTCTCCCATCCACACCCTTTCAATGATATTTCGACGCCTTTTTAGGGACCACAATTTTTTTTTCTTCTTAACACCTTATTCGTGCCCCGCATACAAGGGTGAATACAGTGAGAGCTTCTACAGGGCAGGTTTAATATAAGGCGTCTTTCTTTGACTACATTCAAGCTTAGGCGTATGGACAAACTCGTACTGAATAGTGAGTGAGTGCACAGGTCTTTCTATATTCAAACGTTCGATATTTTCCTCTTTTTTTTCACGATACTTTCAAATATTCGACTGTTAAAGGCAATTCGGTTTTAGAAGCCACTTTTATGGTATGATATTCTATTTCTTTTTTCCAAGACTATCTAGTGGTAGCTGATAGAAGAAAATCATTAGAAGTGCCTCATTTTCTAGACCGCATTGTGAACAGAGGAAAGGAAACATAGTATCGAACCTTCTATCATTTATAAAATACAAAGAAACTATATAAAGGCTTAGAAACGAAGGTTTATCTGTTGTCGTAGGTCAAAGAAGTAGGGTTTCCTTGGTCTTAAACACTTATAGGACGTGGCGAAGACGTTGGGAGTGCATGAGAACGATTCGAGGAATGCGCGGGTGAAAGTTCTGTCATTTTTGCGGGGTGCGAGGACTTTTGACAGACGACAGTTTATTGGCAGACTCAAATGTCGTAAGCAGCCGATAGTGAACGGATAAAATTGAGCGAACCCTTTTTGAGTCTGACGCGCGCGCTATAGTGCGGTAGAAGAAGGATAAAAAGAAAAAAAAGGGTCAAGAACTCAATGGCATAAAGAAACTTGACAACCGAGATATTCTAACCCCGACCGAGAAATAGTCAACCTTATATAGGAAGTCATACAAATGGCAACAAACAATTTCGCGCCTCAATGCGTCTGTAAGAACGAGTGAATTGAAAACGTCATTGCAGACGTAAGTCATTAGTGTAACAAGTGTAATTTGTGCGTGGTTAAATTTCACACCCAGATCTTTACTAGTAGATAATATATATGTAGTCAAATTATATGGTAAATATCGCGTAATCAAGTCAACTTATACAGTGAGTTTTAAGCAAATTAAGCAAACCCAAGTTAAATGTAGATAAATGGCCAAAATATCAAACGAAAATAATAATGAAGTAACATTCCGAAACATGCCACTATGACTTAATTCAAACTACGCAAAACCATGCATGCCAGGGGTAAAGGACTTTTACCCTAGGGTGATTGTAACCATAGTAACGCCATAAAAACAATTCAGGCGTAGCGTAACGTCTCAGAGCCCCTCAAGTCAATCAAGCGTCCATTCCGAAAGGGAGTACTTAAAATTGTCCTACCGTGGTGTGACGGAAGATCCCTGCCTCATGATTGAGCTGAGCATGAACCACATACTATTGGCGAAGCCAAAGTTATTGACGAGGACTCGCCTCCCTCCCGGCTTGATGACCCTTCTCTCGGGAACCCACTCGTTGGGTGAGAACCTGGCCGTGACGTAGAGCATCATGCTAGCCAGAATGTACGCCCCCAAGGTGAAGAACCAGACGTCGATAGAGAGTGAAGAGAAGAAGATAAACGGATTCTTCTCGCGTCTCTTTGGCTTACGGAACAGAATACTAATGCCCAGATTCATAAAGGGCATCGTGAAGTCCACAACTTCTTCGCGTTGGTAAGTAATTGTTACGTCGGCTACAGCCAAGTCGGCGTCCTATACAAGAACAAAGACAAGATTGAGTTTACAAGTTTCAAACTTATTTCCACAGTTTTGATATTGCAAAGAGGCCCGGGGTAATTGCGAGGTTTCTGCAGGGAGTAAGGGAAACATTGGTTTAACCGAACGTTGAATTATTAAAAATCTTAAATTTAACTTTGCGCAAGTAAAATAAATGAGAAATCTAAAAAAGTCAATAAGTCAAACACACTCAAATTTGGATCGGAAAAATTTTAGGACAGGCTCGCTTGTTCTTAGCTTTCTAGCAAAGAAAGAAAAATTTACCCGCGGCTTACTATAGAAGCCGCTGAACTAAAAATTATCAAAATATTATCAGGATATAACCCCGTGTCGCTAAACTTTCACCTTTGCTTGACCTCTTTAGAACGATACGAATTAAACAATAATTGCAATTTCATCTTGTCAAAACTAGTACATATTTCAAGATGTACAACTAAATTTTGTTTTCACGATTTCTTTTGATAACTTCCGACTTATACCCTTCGGTGAGATGTAAAAGCTGAAGAACCCAATTTAGAAGAAACCGGGAAAAGACCCGTCTTAAAATATCGCCCGGAGTGACGGGATGTTTGCTATATGGAGACCGTTATGATGGATTACGACGTAGCTTCCAACTAAGGAAACTAGAAAGAGGGAATTGGGTTAGTTGCCCGAAGTCTGTAGAAACTGAAAAATGAAATGCTAACGGTAGTTCGACAGCGGCTATCCTTTAATAGTCGATAGAGTTCCGTTTAAAAGAATGGAGAGCCCGCACACAACCGCGTGCACGGATCTGTTTATTCTTAAAACTTATTGCGTTAGCTGAAGAGATTTTTCCGAATAACACGCGAGCGTCTTAATGAAACAAGAGGAAAAAGACAATAGAAGCCCCTAAAAATTCGGAGCTCAGCGGCTTTTTCTCTTATTACCTTGCTTGAACAGAGAAAGAGGGCCAAACATTTTCAGAAGAATGGTAGGGACTATCCGCGATATCTTTTGTCTATTAATAATCAATCCAAGTAGACAGTATTTTTTAAGGGTTCGAAATTTTACCCTTAATAAGTAGTACACCGTAAAACCTTAGGTTTCCCAGGGTTATAAAGAAAAGGAGGATCAGTACGGTGTGAAAACGGGGTAGTAGGTCGTTGGAAGTTGATATAGTCGCCTTAAGGGATAGGAGAATGAGAAAGAATGAACGTTACCCTGTCGATAAGTTCCCTAATCATTCCGTTCCACTCTCCTCGTCCTTCGAGATTGCCGTAGTTGTTATCCCGGACTAATCGAATTTCGTAACGAAAGCCTAAATGAGCGGACAGCTTTTCGAGGAGGTCAACGCAGTATCCGTGGAATCGACTATTCCCCATTAGCTCCTCGTTTTCTTTCACCATCGTGTAAGGTGGACTCTGCAATTATGAACGAGAAAAACACACTCTTTTAGATAGTAACCGAAAGAAGAAGAAGAGAGAACTAAAAAGGTCGACGATCATTTCCAGATTATCTTTCCGAACTTCTAACCGCGAGGTCACGTCCTTTATTAGTTGAATCAACCGTCCCCAATTTCCCTTTTAACACTCGCAAAGGTAACGTGATACGAAAAGTGAATTACTTACACCAAATAAATCAAAAAACGTAATTAAGTAAATTCAAAATATTTTCAATAAATCTAATTAATTATTAGTTAATTTGGTTCATAGCGTAACTCTTCCCAAAATTATAGTCACGTGACATTAATCTATCAATTATAAAAGGGCGGGGAAAGTTTCAAAATTGAAAAACCAAGGCTTGTGCCATTTTATTTGATTTCACAATTCCTTTAAACGGAACGACGATTTGAGGCAAGACTTCAATGATAAAGAAAAGATAAAGGTTGGGTTGGGTTGGGTTTTCTTCGTGGCTATCTCGATCATTCGCTAGGTTGAGCAATTAACGCGGAACTTAAATCGCTCGGTTGATTTCTAATTAACTAGACTGTAGACTCACCACTATCGCCACTATTTGAATGATTCTAATTTCCCAAAACAGAAGATATCCTTAACTTCAAAAGGTCCTCTACAAACTACTTCACACGTGGGGAGGGAGGGAACTCGTACAGGCGTGACGTACTTTATGAATGGTTCCTTATAAACACAACTTAGAAAATGCAAAATAAAAAAAATAATAATACAATACCCAAAAGCTAACATTCAGGGGAAACCAAGTAATGTTATTTCCCATAGCCCCTGTAAAACGATTTCACCTTTGTACTTTCCTGTTCAAGGAAAAGCCATCATACAGAACTTATAAAAGGCAAATTTGAATAATACCCAAAAGCTAACATTTAGGGGAAACCAAGTAATGTTATTTCCCATAGCCCCTGTAAAACGATTTCACTGCTGTACTTCTCTGTTCGAGAAAAAGCTACCATACTGAATTTTTAAAATAGGCTTTATATTTTCTAAACGCCTTTACAAACGCGAAAAAAACAATGAAATTTTCATTTTTTTGGCATTATTAATTTATGTTTAAATTCCCTGGCGAAGATGTCTGCACGGATTTTAATTTTTACTACTATTTTTTAAAGTCATTCATTAATATAATATAGTATGCTTATCTTCATAAATACATCGATGATAAGCCGAGAAAAAATCCTTTTGCTTGATATAGGGCTTATAAAAATATTACACAGAAAAAAAATAACAATAATAATTCACTGGGACCTTTTAAGTAAACTAACTGCCCAGTTCTAAATAGCATATTTAGCTTTGCAATTAAAAATTATTTCTTTTATGTCCCTATGAATGTATTATTTGTTTACGAGACTTTTGCTATAAAATTTTTTGGTCCTTTTCCAGTACGCAGTTTTAGTTCGCTAATAAATTATCCAAGTTATCAATAATATAATAAAAGACAGATTTTCCGCGCCCGGGGCTAAGCTGCTCTCTTAATCTTTTGTCACACTCTCTTCCTCCTCTCGCGCTTCCCTCATCCTGATCTCCATCCTCCCTAAAGAACGATGAAAAGACCGACATTGGCAATAGGCTATTTCAACAGAAATCACTGCCCAACCTTCACCAGCCTTATATCCCTGGTAAAATAACCAAACTGTGAAAGTATGGCCTGGTTATTCAAATAAAATCCCTCCTTTCTCCGACCACCCTGAAAAGTGAATTGAGGAAAATGTAGCGATAACCCATTAATAACGTATAAACCCAGGCTACCCAGCCTTTAATTCCATTCAGGAATAATGCGTGAACTAAGTTGGGTTGGAATTCTTATCTTTAAGAGAAGAAAAGGGAAAGCATAGTAGTTTTTTTAAACAAATAGGCCTTGGTCCTTCTTGCGTCTCCCCCCGTCGCGTAATGTAGTTAGTAACACTCCAGGATACTGAGGACACCCCCTAGAGTTACCCTTTGTGTATCGGCTCTGAACCAAAAACCCCTCGTTTTGTTCTCTTAAATTTTTTTTTGCAAAGTGTCCTATTAAATTTAAGGAAAAAGGAATTCCAAAGGAAATGTGAAATAAAGGTCAAAGATATTCGAAAAAAACCAAAAAAAAAAAAATGGATGAATTTCTTTTATGTTGAACTACAATATTTTACTGAACCTTTCCCCATAATCACTCGTAATTTTTCAATGTCGCCCTTGTTATAAAAAGAGGAACTGGTTGGTTCCATGGTTGCCATTATCACGACCTCTTCCTTTTTTACGTAAAGGTCTTTTGACTAGGAAAAGGAAGCAATGAGGTAAAAAAATAAGGGTTACCAATGACGGAAGTGAAAACAAGAATTCGCGGTAACCACTAAGAAAGATATCTATGGGAAAGACAGACATCAATGGCGGCGGCAAAATGTATTATATATACTGTAGAGTTGATAAAGGTCATGGGGGTGAGAGAGAATGGCGCGAAAAAGGAAAAAAAAAATGGCGGGAATAACGCGCGGGAAGTTATTCCTTTTGATGATCGCTAGGAACTATTTGTGACCGCGTTGGCAAATTATCGTCTGCTCCGTTTCCTCCGCGGAACTATGTTCCTTCTTTTGTCCAGTCCTACTTCACTTCACGCCTTTTTTCTTCCCCCACCCGCCCAGAGATGTAAAAACCGTACCGTGGAAGACATCTTCATAAGGCGTTTTCCACCATATCATCTCTGTCCACGTACCTACATTGAATATGGTGAAAGGCAAGGGAATAACTAGAGTTTCAAGTCTCTTTCAAATATAACTTCATTCGGAATAGAAACGTGGACAACTTTATATTCCGCAACCCTGATCCTCGTACTTTGTCGGTATATAGTAAGGGTTAAAACGGATCGTAGCTTCTTGTAAGACAGGGACCCCAAAAATAGAATGGAACGAAGAGAGAGAGAGAGAGAGAGGGGCCATTATCGGTCAATGGCCCCTACCCTCCCTGAAAATGGCGCGAATATTGGGTTCTTGAAGAAGAAAAAGTTGGGGTGTAACTTTCACATTAACCAATTACAATTCATGTAATTCATAAATAACTAAATGAAGTGAAAATAGAGCAAAGGATAATAGCGTGAGAAATTAAGAGGTGTATAAAACAAAGAGCGGTCTTATAAAATAATTATAATCTAATTAAACCCATACTTAATTAGTTAAGAATTATAATACTTAACTAATTAAGTATGATTCTTTATGGTTGTGAAATCGCGAACTAAGTAAAGTATGTGACGGAATGTAAATGAACACGTCGAGTATAAAATCAACTAATTAAACTTTATTTGCTGCAAAATGTTACTGCATTGTTACCCGTGATAGAACTGACTTAATGCATAGATAGTATGCCGTTATATACAAAAGTTAAAAAACATTAAGTGAGATAATTAATAGACCAAAAAACTAGTTTGAGTATAAACATCCCGGTGTCCTTAAAATGATACATTTTAAATGGTAAATTGATTGAGCATGATTAAATTAATCTAATGGTAATAAACAGAGTTTCGTCACCGAACGTTTAAGTAATCTATCCGCAGTTTTTAAAGTTACAACTCGCACGCAGCCGTCATTCCCAGGATGAACTTCTTGGACTCGCCCGAGTTTCCATTTAGTTGGTGGAAGGTCTTCATCTTTTATAATGACAAGGTCGCCGGACTGGACATTCCTCTTGAGTGAGACCCATTTTGGACGTTGTTGTAGTCGACTCAGATATTCGTTCCGCCATCTCCTCCAGAAGTGTTGCAATAGTTGTTGCCCCATCTGCCATCTTGATAAGCGGTTAGTTTTCACATCGGTGAGGTCAGGCTCGGGAATCGCGGTTAAGGCGTCACCAATTAGAAAGTGGCCAGGAGTTAGAGCTACCAATGAGTCAGGTTCCGTAGAGATGGCAGATAAAGGTCTCGAGTTGAGGCAAGCCTCGATCTGGCATAGTAGAGTGCTCATTTCTTCATATGATAAGGTTGTTGGTCCCACCACTCGTTTGAGATGGAATTTCACTGATTTGACGCCAGCTTCCCACAAGCCTCCGAAATGTGGTGCAGATGGAGGATTGAAATGCCAGCGGATTCCTTCGTCTGATGTCCATCGCTTAATCTTCTCATGGCTGGTTGAAGTAGACAGAGCCTTTAGGAATTCTCGCATCTCTCGGTTGGCGCCAATAAAGTTAGTACCGCAGTCACTGTAAATGTCAGAGCTCTTCCCGCGTCGAGCAGTGAATCGTTTTAAAGCAGCTAAGAAGGCGTCAGCAGTCATGTCGCTTACGATCTCTAGGTGAATTGCTCGTGTTGTGAAGCATACGAACAATGCCATATATGCCTTAAATGTTCTTTGTCCACGACCCTTCATGAACCGAAGACTGAAGGGACCAGCATAATCCACTCCGCATTTCAAGAAGGCTCTGGCTGGGTTTACCCGGGCTGCTGGCAAATCTCCCATCTGTTGTTGTAAGGCAGTTGCCTTTTGGCGAACGCAGGAAACGCAGCGTCTGATATGGAATCTTACGGCATCTCTAATTCCAAAAATCCAGTATCGTCGCTGAAGAACAGTTATGAGGAGCTGGGCTCCTGCGTGGAGGTGCCTAGTGTGCTCATGGTTGATTATCAGATCGGTTAGTTTGCTTCTTCTGGGTAGGATCATAGGGTGAACTTGATCCGTATTAATCTTGGCGTTACGAATGCGACCTCCAACTCTAAGTATTCCACTTGGATCGATGAACGGATTTAAGGACAGTAGTTTGCTTTTCGATGGTATTGGCTGAGTTTTAGCGAGGCAGTGAATTTCTTCATTAAAGACTTGTCGTTGAGCAATCTTTATCCAATGCTTGAGTGCTGACTCGATCTCAGTTGAGGTTAGTGGACCAGTGATTCTGTTTGCTTTGATGGTGCGTGCATTGTTGCCGAATCTTTGTACGTAGGCTGTTACGTGGAGAAGTTTACTGAGAGATGAACAGTTGTCAAGCAGGGTGGTATCAATAGTTCCATGACTTGAGAATATGGCCGTAGGTCGAACTTCCAAGAGACAATCTTCGGTTTCGACAGCGAGAGTACTTTGTCTAATTTCCGGACAGCGAAGAAGCCAACTAGGTCCATGCCACCACAATGAATGATTAAGTAGTTCGATAGCCGAGACACCACGAGATGCGCAATCTGCGGGGTTGTTTTCGCCCTTGACATGGTGCCATCTTGCTTTAGGCACCGTATCTTGGACCTCGCATACTCTATTGGCAATGAATGTCCTCCATCGCTGTGGTGGAGAAGCTAACCAGCCAAGTACGGTCATGGAGTCAGTGTAACAATGGATTTCTGGGATTGTAATCTTCAAGGCATCTCGAATCAATTTCATCAGTCGGATAAGAAGGACAGCGCCACAAAGTTCCAGTTTCGGCAAGGATACTTGCTTCAGCGGTGCTACCTTTGTCTTAGCTGCGATTAGATGTACTTGAACGACCCCGTCTTCATTCTTCGTACGTAGATAGACTACAGCGGCATACGCTTTCTCAGAGGCATCGCAGAATCCCTGAAGCCCAATCTCTTGAGCATGACGTTGCGACATATGGCGTTGAATAGCGAGGTTTTCAATCTCTGGGAGCTCAGATTGAAAGGTCTTCCACCTGCGAGCAAGGGTTTCAGGCAAGTGGTCATCCCAATCCAGTTTGAGCCTCCATAACTCTTGAAGTAATAATTTGGCTTGGATTATAACTGGTGATAGTAGTCCCAGAGGATCAAAGACCTTGGCTGTCTCGGAAAGAACTGCACGTTTGGTTATGCTGTCCATTTCCAGTGATCTGTTGACAATAAACGAAAAGTAATCTGCTGCCGGTGTCCATCGCAGACCAAGGGTCTTAATCGATTCATCGTTGTCGAAGTTAAGTGGACCTTGAATTTCGCGCAGATCTTCGGAAAGAGCGGTTAAGAGTGCAGGATCGTTGGAGGCCCATTTTCGTAGACTGAAGCCTGCTTCGTTAGTGGCTTGTAAGAGTTCACGTTGTAGTTGAAGTGCCATTTCTGTAGTGTCTGAACCGGTCATCAGGTCGTCGACATAAAAATCGTTACTCAATGCTTGAGCGGCAAGAGGATACTTAGATTGAACATCCAACGATAGTTGCTTTAGGACCCTAGTTGCTAGAAAAGGCGCAGAAGCAGTTCCGTATGTGACAGTGCGGAGTTCGTAATCCCGGATCGGTTGTGATGGATTAGATCGCCAAATTATCCTTTGTAAGTGCGTATCATGCGGGTGTACCAAAACCTGTCGGTACATTTTAGCAATGTCTGCAGTTATTGCCACAGCATAAAGTCTGAAACGAAGCAATAGCATTATTAGGTCTTCTTGGGTTTTAGGACCGACGAGGAGGACATCATTTAGGGAAGTCCCGTTAGCTGATTTCGCCGATGCGTCGAACACCACTCGTAATTTAGTGGTGCTACTGCTTTCTTTGAAGACAGGATGGTGTGGCAGATAGAAGGCGTTATGGCTTGAATTCGCCTCTTCCGGCACAAGAGTCATATGGCCAAGATTGATGTATTCCTCCATGAAGTTGCGATATTGCTCTAAGATACTGGGAGTAGTCTGTAGTCGCTTCTCGATGGAGGTAAATCTTCGTAGGGCGTGTTTCCTGGAATCGCCGAATTCTTTGTGACATTTTAGAGGTAGCCGAACGATGTATCTTCCTTCCTCATTTCGACTGTAGGTATTGACGAAATTCTCTTCACATCGGCGTTCATTTGCGGTTAGTGCCCTTTCAGGACAGATTTCTTCCAACTCCCAGAATTTGGCAAGCTGCTCATCTATTGTAGTTGTATGTACTTTGATCCCTTGGGTCGGTTCAAGTAGTTTCTTTGATTCAATCGGGCCGCAGATCACCCAACCGAAGACTGTGTTGAAGGCGCCAGCTGTACCGGACTGGCCTGAGCACACGCCATCGCGCAATAGATGCATGTATACATCCGCTCCTAATAAGACGTCAATCGGCCCAGGTCGGTGGAAGGTTGAATCGGCCAATCGTAGATTCTTGATATGTGCCCATGATTCAACGTTGATAGGATGAGTAGGCAAGTCAGCTGTTATCTTCCTTAGAATTAAGGCGTTGACATTAAAAAGCAAGCTTCCTGTTCTTGGCTTCATGATTAATTCAACGCTTCCTCGAGAGGTACCGATTCCAGTAGCTCCAATTCCTCCGACCGCAACAATGAGACGTCTTCGCTTCAACTGCAGTTTTCTGTAGCACTGTTCATCAATAAAACTGGCCTGTGAACCAGAATCCAACAGTGCGCGGACCGTTGCCCATTCTCCATTTGACAGTTGAACTTCGATAATGGCTGTGGCCAATACCACTTGAGGTAATGCACATGGCTCTCTGGATACCAAGGACGTGACGATACCATTAGAATTTGTGGCTGATTCTCCTGATGGTCTCGTATCTTGATGCAACAGCGTGTTATGATTGCCTGGACATTTTCGACAGCTTCCAGATTTACATTTAGCCAGTTGGTGATCAGATCGTAGACAGTTATAGCACAAGGAATGCTGCTTGACTATCTTCCATCTATCATCTGTGCTTGCTTTTAGGAGAGTCGGGCATTTGTAGACAGCGTGTGACTCCTTGCAAATGCTGCATCCTTCCTTTACTGAACCATGATGGGCAAGCGTGTTCTTCTTTGTGTACGGAACGATTTTAGTCTTCTGAGGATTGTTGGAGGCTTGGGATGACATCAATGCACGAGCACGTTGTTCCAAGAACAGTGTTAGCTCTTGAAATGTTGGTCTGCTGGTGCCGGTTAGTGATAATTCCCAATGCTTCCTGGATTCTTGATCGATCTTTTCCTTGACTATATACAGAAGAACCGCATCCCAATACTCAACTGGCTCCTTCAAGACCTTCAATGAACGAATGCATTCGGTTGTCGTATCAATAAGGCAGCGAAGTGCTGACGATGACTCTTCCTTGATGGCCGGTTGACTGAACAATCTTTTGAGGTGGGCGTCGATTATCTCTCTCGTGTTGTTGTACCGATTCAGGAGAATGTTCCATGCTTCAGTGTAGTTTTCATCAGTGACCAGGATTGATTTAACAAGTACTGCAGCTTCTCCTCGTAGAGACATCTTTAGGTATTGAAGTTTCTGCGCACCAGACAATGATGAGTTGTGGACGGTGGCAGTAAACAAGTCATGGAACGAGAACCATTCAACGTGGCTTCCACTAAACGTCGGTAATTCCATCTTAGGCAGTCTTATGTCCGCAGTTGGTTCGGCTCTACCTGGTTGTTGTGTTATTGCAGTTTTTTGACTCAGAAGATGGTTGAAGTAGATACTGATTTCTTCTGCTCGTCCAATGAGTAGATTGTATTCTGCTTCATGTTGATTGAAGGCTTCTGCTGGGCTTTCAATTATGATTCCTTCTTGTATGATTTCCAAGTCGTTAAGAACTCTATCCGCTCTTTCTTGGTATGTCTTTACGGCGGTGACTGAGAACGACTCCGGTGTATTGTCATTGATGATGGTTTCCAGTCTTGTGAGTTGACCTTTAATAGCACGACGCTTACTGAGTAAGGCTTCCATGATGAAACACACTTGATCAGCTAAGTTCCTCAAGTACTTAACTCTTCCACGCGAAATAACCGTATCCTCTCAATTCAGTCGTAAATTGAAGAGATGTAACGAGGATCCGGCTCGACGGACCAAAATGAAATCGCGAACTAAGTAAAGTATGTGACGGAATGTAAATGAACACGTCGAGTATAAAATCAACTAATTAAACTTTATTTGCTGCAAAATGTTACTGCATTGTTACCCGTGATAGAACTGACTTAATGCATAGATAGTATGCCGTTATATACAAAAGTTAAAAAACATTAAGTGAGATAATTAATAGACCAAAAAACTAGTTTGAGTATAAACAGGTTGTATAAGAATCATAATACTTATATAACCAGAAAAAAATTATAAATTCCTAAATCCCAAATGAAGTCAAAAATATATATAAATAGAAAATACTATTTTTTAAAGAAAAGTTTTAAATGAAAATTAGACTAGGCCTAGACTCTACTACTATGATTTTATACAAAACATTTTTTCCCTAAAGTATAGTATAATAAACTTAGCAGAATCTTTGAAGAAGTTCTATGAATTTAAGGAATGCGGGGGAATATTTTAAAGCAGAACGCGTGCATTTTCCTCCGGAGAATATTATTTTTAAAGGCGACTTAAATATAGAAGAGAGCTCGTGGAAACTTCACCGCTAAGGGGCTTTAAAGATGTTGGAGAAAGAAGAAGACGGAGGCTGTCTTACGGAAAATCGCTTTCATATTTGCAATTCAAATTAAATACCAGCCTGAAAGAGAGATCTGCGTGGCATCTTTAGGAAAAAGAGAATTCTACAGTAATGCAGTTGTACCGAGCCCGGAATATGAAGAACTTCCTTATTATATACCAACCAGAGTGTCACGTGGTTTATAATAAATAAATTGATTGGAAGAAAAGAAAAGGCACGTATATAAATTTTTTCATAAGCTATAATAGCATTTGAATATGATTAATTAAGTCCCAAAGCTTCGATGAAAAATACTACTTCCTTGCTTCGCTTTGATGAAAAATAGTACTTAGGTCAGGGGTCAATTAATGTTTGGGGACTCACATCTCCAGAACTAAATGTTGTAGACCCCATGATCAGGTGACACTTTAAACTCAGCTTGATCCCTGTAACACACCCTTTAATTTTTATGCCAGATTTATCAGAAACACGAGCTGTATAATGGAATTTTCCCATATATTACTTAACAAAATAAAAAATTAAATGATGTTGATTTATATATAATCTAATTTTCTATTACACATTACATCAATATTACTTTGGGTAAAGTCTTTGGACATCGTTAGCTTTATCCTCTCTCTCTCCTTGACTAAAACCTTCAATTTACCATCAAAGAATAATTTTAAAAGCAGAGCGTTTTTATAATTTAACCCTTTCTTCTTCATCTTTTCCTTTTTGGATGAGGAAAGCGGATGAAGAAGTAGAAGAAGAGAAAATGGAGAGAGAAAGAAAAGAAGCGCAAGAGCAAAAGAAGAAAGATAAAAGGGTGATTAAAGTGTACGGCGGCGAAATTGCCTATTAAGTTAGCTTAATGATTATTGACGGCTTCTCTATTTTTTTTCCAGCTCTCTCTCTCTTCCAAATTCTTTCGCTGCTTCATTCTCTAATGGAGTAAAGAATAGCCACATCACACAGCCGACCCATATATTTGATGGTTTTTAGAGGTTTTCCCACCCGGTTTTTTCTTTTTTATTGAAGACCTTTCTCTCTTGGATGTATTATCCATTCCTCTAAAGAAAACTTAGGCCAGGGACCTATTACGTTTGTTTAGGCACAGTTTCTTTTGGTAAAATAACCCTTTAAAAGATACGCGATATTGTATGTAAAGATACTAGCGCTGTTTCAGTTACTCTTTCAGACCGCTACTACATTCGAAGTACGCAGAGATATATAACAAGAAACATTGAAACATTTATATTCTCGGCCGCCATTTTACAAGATGGCCGCGGATGGGGAAAATTCCTACCAAATACTTAACGGCTAAGTTTGAGCTTCCTAGGTAAAGCAGTTTGGTATGAGAGTTTATATAGTACTCAAATAACACGAGATACCCTTTTTGATTTTTCAATTTCTAGTAGTTTGTTAAACTTGAACTTTGACCTTTTCATTAAGTGTTGTTACTGACGATGCGGGTAAAATTCGTTAAGGCCCTACAGTTTCCATTTTAAAATTTCGCTTGATTTCAAACATATCTAGTGTTTTCTAGAGTACCCTAATATCACCGGAGAAGGATTTAAAAGTATCATGCCATTAAAGAAACAAGGTGGGTCTATGAATTCTTAATTCGAATGGGCGTAATCTTGGGCTTAATGAATACTGTCTTGATAAACTAATTAAATTTTCAACTATTAATTTTCTTTCAGGATAAAACGTAAATAGATAGAGTTCTTTAAAAATTTAGAACCGTAGATAATTGCTTTGTTTCTTTTCCATGTATAGACTAGCAAGTTAAGGCAAGGCAAGGGTTGCCATCCTGAAAAAGGGAGAAAATTACCTGTACATAAAAAATACTAAAGAACGTATAATAAGATTGAAGGAAGCTTTTGGTAATAGGAAACTGAATAATTAAAGATCAAATAAAAGTAAATTACTTTCGAATTTCAACGGGGCAACGACTGCGAAAGAAGATTAATTTAGAAAGGAATTTAAACTATTCTTAATTGCTCCCGAAGTTACTCCGAGAAAAATTGCCAACTTCTCCATGCTTAAATAAAAACATTCAAGACCTAGCTCAGACAAAAAAAATTCAGAAAATATCTGCAATCACGTGACAATATCCTTTTTTGTTAACGCACGTGAAACTTGATAAATTTATACAACTCACGTGACATTACGCGCGCGAAATTTCAAAATGGAAAACTAATGAATTTTAGCCTTATCTTTTTTTAATGGAAGTCAATAACAACACTTAATAAAAGGTCAAAGTTTAAAATTAACAAGCGATGAGAAATTGAAAAATCAAAAAGAGTATCGCGTGGTATGCAAGAAAATAAATGAATTATTTAAAACAGCCGACTGCAGAAAATAAAAACCTAAACTAAAAGCTGTAGTTTTGGGAAACAGAGCACCATACTAGTGAACCCTTAAAATCCAGGGGGAGAAAACATTGAAAGTCGTATGAAAGAAGCCCAGTAATTGAAGTTAAAAAAAAAATAACTACGTACTAATTTAGGTTCCTAACCTGGACCCATTTATTTGTAAGTTTATAGTTACTCTGCAGGTCATTTAACAGGCATCGTGTCATTTCTAAAAGTAACTGAATAGGTCCCAAGAGTTGTTTATTTCTATTCATTATAACTTCATTTTATGGGTTTCTGTAAGAGGATAAAATTGTGACGCACGAGTATCTTGACGGCGTGGCGTGCAACTAGGATCTCTAGCTAATAAATATTCATGAGTATTCTTTCTTTGAAACTGGAGAAGCTCTTACTCAATCTCCCCATCCCCTTAAAGCGTGTAGAGAAGGAATCAAGCTAGTTGCAACTTGAGCTAATAACTTCAAAGCGACTCTCTATACACGTTTTAGATCTGACCTCCGCTGAGAATATTTTATAAGATCAAGATCTAGCGGCGAGCGACATTCGATTAAAACTCCGTTGGATTATAGTTAACGTTCCGAACGACAACGGCCTTACCACAAACTATAGTGACTAAAGTATTAAACACACCAAAAAAAAATTAGACTTACAATTAACGTCGTAACTCGCAGTGTCTTGTTTCTCAAAGAAAGCAAGGCATCGTTGTAAATACCAGTCTTTGGAACTAGGTACGTTAAACCAGTACGAATATTCCAGGATCCAATCTAGGCGTGCCGGAAGAAATAAAACGGGAGAATGGTTAGAATTCATTCGGCATCTTTGCCCGGCAGCGGTATTGTTCAAATAAAAGAATCAACTCAGCAAAAAAAAAAAACGAAAGAAAGGAGACCAAACACAAGCGGAAACAGAGAACACATCGAGAAATCTTCATCTCTAATTAGTTCTTAAATGAATGAAGATTTGTTTTCCGGATAATGAAAAAAAGAGTTGAAGCGTTTCAAAACAACTCTCTTTTACTGGGGAAGAAAACGTATTCGCAGCGTGAGCCAATCAGAGAGTTTCGGTAAAGGTATTGGATAGTTTTCGAAATTAAACGAAAACTGCAAGCGAAAAAGTTTTTCCGCGACCAAATTAACGCCTGCTTTGCAATATTCAAATATTTGTACTTAACAAGTACAAATACTTGATAAACCTGAACTTGACGAATTTATTTCGCGGACACCTTATTAAATTAAAGTCAAGATAAATCGAAACGCGTTCTATACGAGAACTGAAAAACCGAGTATCAAACTCTTTTTCTTTGAATCTTGGCTTTCAACTTAAAAATCAGGGCAAAACTTGATTGGAACTGTTGAAGGCAAGCCCTTAGACACACTACATGTCTTGAGGCTTCCCCCCCCGCATCTAACTTTAGAACTTTAAGACAAAGTTGAAGTTAAGGAGTGACAGAGTAACTTCTTACTTTGGTTAATCCTTTTTTCTTCAATTCAAGAACGTCCAATACAAAGTCGACTCGACGTCCATGTTCATCTAGCTTTACAATTCCCGTCTTTCCAACGATATTGATCTTAAGTAGAGGGAAGAGAGAAGATAAAGAACTTACGAGTCTGAGTAAAGGAAGTTTTTTATCCATCCTTTGATTGTAAGCCTTGGAATAGCTACGCTGGCTCTTCGTAAGAACCTTCTGCTATGCACCAAAGAATACAGCGAAAAATATCCTGGTGCAATTAGAAGCAATACCTATGGAACACACGTTTTAAATACATCTCCTTCATGAATCACACGATACTGCATTCTTATTTATCAACTCTAAATGAACATGAAAACATTTCGCCCTGAAACGACTATAAGGAAAAATGGCAACAAAAAAGCTGGTCACTCGTGTTCTAGAATGGAGATATTCTATGACTAGAGAGTTACATACACACTAAGTGAAGATTCAGACGTTTTTGACAGGGCAAAAGAGATTGGGTGGATTGCAGGCTCTTCTGACGAAAAAAAAAAGCCTTAGCCTTAAAGTATCGAGTGGTAGGGGGGCGTAGAATAAAGAATAAGAGATTTTCAGAAAAAGAGGAGAGGAAAAATAAAAGTTTGCCATTTCAAAACTTTTACTTCTTTCATAGTGATTACCCTCGGTGGAGTACATATTTTGGTAGGGCGTACTTTTATATCAGTAAGGAATCTCAGTTATGTGGATTTTTTCAAATTAAAAAGATCTTCTAAAGAAAGATCTCTGGATTGAAGAAGTAACCCGATCCTTAAAGGGAGCATGAAGGATTTTGACAATCTTATTTTATTGACTGAATGAACTCACTCTAACCGATTTTCAAAGTTCACGATATTAGGTCTAAAAGATCCGACCATTTTTAAGAATTTTCCCTCAAAATTCGATAGGTATTGCAATTGGCTGCAGTTTCAGCTAATAAAAATAAGGTTTTCTACGCAATTTTCACTGAATGTTTCCTTGGCAATAAAAGTTTTAACTCAATTTCAGCAGGCCTAAACCGAGGCTTAACACTTTACACCTGCCAGCGCGTTAGGTTAAGGCCAGATAAAATAAAAAATAAAAATAATAATAAAAGCAAAGCGCATCGAAACACGTCGATAGCGACGTGTTGGAAAAACTTTCAACTATAAAGCTTTCTTTTTCGTTTTTCTGTTTTCCAATTGGCCAATCCTTAAACCCAAAAGCGAGGCTTACCCTAAACCCTAGCCTAAACCAATTTTTGCAGGGGTTTTCCAACAACAAAAAAAATAGGCCTAAGGTTCAGTGGAAGTCTATCCTTAACGCTATACGCAACCTCTTATCAGCTTTGCTCCGGTTTTAATCCCATATTGGAAGGGAAGGGGGTCTACTCACGAATCGCAACTATAGCACCCCTCTCTCTCTATATCCCGATTACGATAAGTGGCTTGCTTTCAAGGGGTTTTTCCCCTTGTCGAGGAAAAACAGACCATTTTAATCTGGTATACTAATGGGGTTTTTTGAGGAAACGCCCCAGACTAAACCCTCCACGCGATACGGGAACCATAACAAAGGTTTGGAGTAAGCCCACGATGATGTACCAATTGAAATGGTCTATTTCCCTACCCTAAAACACTGGGTAACGCCGCGAGAGTTTCAATGCTAGCGAAGAAGTCAAAAATAAAGAATTTAATCACGAAGATGGTTATGTTTTCAATCCCATTCAACGGAATGCGCGCGGGGTTTTGTTGCAACGTAAGAAGGATGGGGTACCACGGATATTATTGAGGCATTTTCCGCACCCTATAATAACAAACGGTGACAGACGGACGGTTATGGTTAGTACTGGTAGGCTCTGCATGGTGGAGATTAATTTTCGCCACCAATGACATACGGTGGAAAGGCACGCTCCATCTTTCAAAAACATGTAAACGTCATTTCTTAAGTACCGTGCCTTGCGGGGAGATAGGGGGCATCGCCATGTGGTAAAGCAATGGGTTTCATTCACATTACGACGATAAAAGTTTGTTACCGTAAGTATCATAGGTTTCTTTACTTCAAAAACTGTAATTCTAACAACAAATAACGTTTGTTTCTATTTAAAACAACAAAACCTAGTTACTTTTGAAAGATGTGTCGTCGTCTTAGACATTGAGACATTTGACCTAAAGTATCTCGGGACAAAGAAAAATATTTGGGAAGTCTAAAAGCTATAGTCGAAGAACGACAGGTGAAAACTGAAAACAAAACTATCAAATACATTCCAGGAACTGTCGCGTACTCATGTCAATATCGTTTGAAAGTGAAATTAGAAACTAGTCAAGGAAGTTTAAAGCTCGTTCTCTTACCATTTTCATATAGTTGACGACGGATTTTCCTTGCGTCCAAGGTCTAATTCGATCGCAAGATATATTTTCTTCGTGAATGGTTTGGCTGTTGTCCAGATCGTGTAAGGCTCTAGCCAGCAAGTTGAGCGTGTCGTGGAGAACAGCCGTAGCCGTCTGCGAAAGACCCGAGAAAACACAAATAAGAAGACATTAAACACGACTCCCTTTACCTAAACGACAAAACCCTAGCTCGTTGTTTCCCCAGACAACGGTTATGGCCAACGAATGGCCATCGATTTTTATCCCCAAAGTGCCAGCCAAAATATACAATGTTAGACGTTTTCACTCAAAACATTTCGATTTGAATCGGTTAAAAATATCGAAAAGACTTGTTAACGTCAAAATGTGACAGTAAACAAACAAATGGGACGCGATTTGGTTCGGAAAACTTCAAAATATATTTCATACTTCAACCGGAATATAAAAAAACGAAAAACATCCGGACGTGTCTCTTACTCAAAACGGATCAGAGTTATAGGATAGCGTGCTAAGACCGTGATAGAATCCTTTCCCTGACTCGACTTGTTTTCAGTCATCCTTTTATCTCGAATCGTTCCATCATTCAAAATGAAACACGACGCGACTGACTGAATTATATCTTAAAATATATAAGATTCCTTTCTTAGAAGTACTTGGAAATAAATTGGTCGATTGAATAAACGTTGCAGTTAATGTCTTAAAGATGCTTGATTGGGTGTTAAGTGAGAAATCTAGGTTCAAATTACGAACCGAAATAAGATTATCATTTGAGAACATTGAAAGATTCGGTTTCCCTTGGTTCAAAGTTGAAACCGCCTAATATCCGTCGTACCATAACTTCATAAGCTATGTTCCATAATATAGGTAGTGTCATACTTATGGAACATATCACTTATAAACTTATGGTTGTACTAAGACTACAAACCATTACAAAAATATGGAAAGTAACGCGTCATTCTTGACCTTCTATCGACCATCAATTCAAAGAAAAACGCTTATTTGAATGATGGTAATTAACCCCAAAGTCTACTCCTGAATTTCTTAGAAAATGGAGATAGTCTAAATTTCTCCAAGATATAAAATAGGAGAAGCCCTATAATAAACAAGAAAATATTCCAGGAAAAGGCGCGGAGTACTGTCCTTCTAGTACACTCATCGTGAAATGGACAATGTCTAAAAGCGTATAACATAAAAGGGCGGCGACTTCCAGTCTACACTTCTATATCATAAATTGAATTCGCCCAGGCTAAGCCTTTTTCTATGCCCAAAACAAATAAGTTAGGGTTAGGGCGGAGGAAACTGAATTTTGATAATTTCGTTGTATAGTTCTATAGTAGACCAAAACAACACTATTTGCTCCATTGACGTTGGCGACAACGAAAATTAACGGTGGTTTGTTTCTCCAGAGTCTAGAGCTTTGTTGGTAAAACTAGATAGATCTCTAAAAGTCGGCGGAAGGAAATATAATATTAAACCCAATAGGTATAGAAGTAGATAACAGTAACTTCAAAAGAAGTCTGGATTTTCTTGCTATTAAGGTTCGTTAACTTTCGTTGTTTTTTCTACTATATATTTTTCGTACCTTTATACCTTGGGGAGTTTTATGTCTACAGTTTCTAAAGATGTCTTCGCAAAACTAGTTTTTAGTGAGAAATATATCAAAGCTTCAATAGCGCATTTGCGAAGACATCTTAAATTAAATCTAACATTACTAGACGTATTAATATTAACAATCTTATTTCAAAGATAGGGGGGATATATTCTAAAAATAACAAATAATATCAAAAGTTACCCTAAAACTCGGCAATTTTCTAAGGCGGGTTGTACCGTATCGAATTCTCTCGGTCGTTCTCTGATTGGCTGAGAAATCCAAGTCGTATTCGGTCCCCTGGAGGAAATGGAAACCGGAAATATTGGATAAGCCGTGCCGGAAGTCTTCCATGGGGGCCGTATGGAAATCCTACATCCAGAAAGAAAAGAAAAAAAAAATGAGCGGAACTCTCATCAATTAAGAGAGAGAGAGAAAGGGTAAACCTCGACCGCTAGAGGATGAAGCTGAAAAAAAAAGAAAATGGAGAAATGACTATAGGAGGAGAGATTCAAGAGAGAAAAAAAGAAATCAACGAGACGGAAGAAAGAAGAATCTTTTTAATTTTATCATCGGAAGAAAGGGGAGGAGGATGAGAAAGAGAGGTGAAAGTGAAGGATGCTGGGATGGAGAGAGGGGGATGACGTCGGAGGATGGGGATGGGGATGAGAGAAACTCCTGGCTTTCTTTTCTCTCAGTAGCCTACAGCCTTTTGCGGATAAATAGGATACCTCCGGCGTATAAACAGATCGTAAAAACCGGGCTGAGGGCACGGGAATAACCAAGTTGGATAACACTGATAATAATAATAGTTCCACCAAGGCCTAAAACAATTGCCTTTTAACATTGGAAAATTACAAATAAATTTAAAGACTAATCTAGCCCATTTTCTTAACAAGCTCTTCTCGGGAAAGTTTTAAACCAGAGAAAGAAGTCAGGCCCTACTAACGGTACAAATATGATACTTTCTAAATAAAGTATTTTTGGTGAAACTAAAATCTTTTAGTAGAATAGTAAAGATATCGTTTAGAATTCAAATTTCACTCACGAGCGAGGTTACGATGTAGTTGTGGTATTCCGTCAACATTCCCAAATCTTGAGCCTGCCACGAGGGGAAAGAAAGGAAGAAAAAAAAGATATAGTGTATAGTTAAACAAACAAACCTTTAAACATAAAAAAAATACATTTTCCCAACCAAGAATAACAGCTCTTTCTTTTTACCAATTTTTTTTACCTTATTTTATAGTCTTTAAGCGACCAAAATTCCTATTGAAAAAAATGGAAATTGCAGTAGTTTTTCAAGCCGCTTAAAGTATACAAAGAGAAACTTGAATTATGTTAGTTCCGCCTGTTGGAGAACTTTGCTATATTTATAGAAATCTTATTTTCATTTTTTATTTTTTTTAAAAAATATGTTAAGGGAAAAAAAGAAATATGTTTAAATATTTGATTTTCTAGATTTTGCTAGGGGTTTATGGGTAATATGTACAGACTTTGAGTTTCTTTCGTGGAACATTTTCCCCCAAATAATTCAAGATATTAACATAATAAATGTTAGTAATATTAATAACCGCAGATCAAATCTAATCTAATCTAATCTTTAAAAATCCAATTTATTTTAACACTCTCTCAGTAAGTAGTGATTTAAGAGTTAAATTCCCTAAGTGCAAGGCTTAACGCTAGGCCTAACACTCTTTCCGCAAACTCTGACTCAAATACACACCTTAAGCCTTGGCCAAATGTTTTAGGGTTAGTAAAAAAAGGAGTAGTAGAGATTCGTGTATAAGAGAAGGGATGGAATAAAAATAAAAGTTACGCGTATTACCTGACTCTAAAAGGAATGAAATACAAGCTTATTATTGCCTTAAGGTTTACTGTCAACTTAAACGTATTAGGATATACCACCGCGAGAGGAATAAAACGAGCTTAAGAGACTGTAATCCATTAAAAGAAGCTATTTATCCTTTTCCATCGCATCAAAATCATACGCTTGAGAAAACGCGGGAATTTTGGTGCTGGCCCAAGTGCGCTGGCTTTTTAGTTTGCCTATATCTTTTTCGCTTTAGCCTTAACCTTGTTTTTACCCTGGCGCCTTAAAGTGCAGGTGCTGTTGTACCTTAAACCTGACAATGAAAATTAGCCAATTTAATAATAAAACTATGAAATTATCAGAGATTTTCACGGATAGTTGTGCAAAATATAACAAATTATATAGTAAGCTGTTCTTTTAAGGTATAGTGTACTTTTCCTTTAAATAACGGCCCAATTTTAACCGTGGATATAAGATAATCCGTGGATATTATACGTTTCACCCTCTCTTTACGTAATACACCTTTAGCCCGCTGTTCTCTCACAAAACAGAAGCAACTCTCGAATATTATAATATGAAAACAAATAACAATCCTAAATAAAAAAAAATAAACGGTATACGCTGCCTGGAGTGAAAAATGTGGTATATTTTATTAGATTATCTCTGCTAGAAAAAAGAAATATAACATTTTCTCGTTTGTTTCTAGCTCTTCTATTCCAATCTCTATCATTTTCCCGCATGTTAAAGTAATGAGGGTGGATAGCGAACGCAAAAACGGTTTGCAAAACAAAGGAAAACGACACAGATATCGCGCACTTTTCGGGAAAAAAAACCAGGCATGGTTTTCGTAAATGATGTGCTAGGAACTCGTAGGAACCCGGGTTTTAAATCGTTTTCAGATTAGAAAATTTTGCTGTATTCGTATTATTACGCCTGGTGTATTTACCTTAAATTACATTTCAACTAAAGAAATTACGTGTTTGCATTCCTTTAAGCGTAGAGATAATGATAAACTTAACGTCAGACAACAACAAGAAACATAAAAACCTAGAGATTTTTTAAAAAACAATTGCTGACATTTTAATAGTCAGGAATCCGCGTTGATTCGTTGAGCCCTTGACGCTAATTTATTTTTAAAACATTTCTTTATCCACTTAAAAAAGTATAAAAATAGTTGAAGGAAACGAATCTGACGTTAAGGAAAAAGAGATAAAGTTGGGCAAAAAAAGAATTCCACGTTCGAACAAACACGAAAAAGTTCAATCTTTTTCATATTTTTCTCTCTCTCTTAGAAATTCTTCCCTAGTTTTAGTTCCTGAGGGTACGATTTTATTTCTAGATGTATCTTAGCTCTTTAGATCTTTCATTCCATTTTTCGTTTCGTATTTTCAACGCGTTTCACCTAGTAGTTTTTTAAACATTTAACGTTACAGCTCTGGTTGGTAAAAGCCCGCACCACGTTTTAAAAGAAGCTTTCTTTCGAACTTCCAAGTTTTTTTTAACTCTCTCTTATTTTTTCATATATAAGTTTGCCAAAGGGAATTTTGAGCCAAAAGAAAGAAAAAATAGGCTTAACCAAAAATATAGATTAAGTATAAGGTCATGAAAGTTTAAAAGGTAGAAATGCACTATATATGCCTACGAATTAATTTTTTTTTGCAAGCAATTCGGTTTCCTTTTAAAGTAACTAGAGCCTAAATCTGTTAAAAGCTTAAAACATTGCGAGATAAAGTGAAGCTAAACCTTCCACTTACGAAACAAGTTTCCTTCTCCCATTAAGGAAGATTTGAGCAATTAAGTAATATACTGGAGCCATTACGAAACCGTTAAGCCTATTTGTATAGAGGACGAGGGAAAACCTCTTAGTAGTCCAATAAAATTAGGCCAAAAGTGAAGGTGAGATAAATGTTTGAATTCTCTTAAATATTGTAGATAAAGACATAGTTTCAAATTCATTACGTATAGGCTCTTTCGAATAAAACAATTAAATTCTTTCATCAACCATTCAAAACGCAACTTATTTCAACGATTTTCTCAACGGTATAAGCCTTGGTCAGATTTTTCTTAAGTCCAGATTAAGATTTAGGGAAACGTATAGAGCGGGATATGTACTTACAGCGTGAAAGACTGTGATGACTTTTTCGATGGCAATGTCCAGGATAATATGCGTTTCCCCTTGTTGTCCCAGTTCCTTCAGAATCTTCCGCAAATTATCGTCTTGGGAAATCCTCCGGAGCCGAACTTTGTAGCCACTGTTGTACAAGTCTTCCACTTTGAGGATTCCTTTAGCAAAATAAAGAGAAAGAAGTCTATTACTAAGAGCAAACGCGTAAAGCCTACTGATTCGCGGGCGTTTCATGTTTCAAATTCTCAACGTTTCTACATCGAATAATGGACTTTGAATAAAGAGAAAGTGATGGTAGTAAACGTAAAGAGCAAAGAGAAACAAGTAAGGAAGGGTACGGTATTTAGACAAGGAGGTGACAGCTTCCATCCAGATTTAGAGACCATAAATTAGATGTTAGACAGGGCCTCATTATCTCGGCGTGGCGTGGCTTTCGAAAACCCGGCCTTTCAATTCTACTACTTAACACTTAGCGAGGAATTCCCAGTTTGAACGTCAAAATTCTATAAGAGGTTGCTTGTTTTCTCACGGCTCATCGAAGACTGTAGATGTCAATTAGGGAAGCATCTAAGCCTGATTATTACAACTGGGATTGGAACATCTCTATACTTAGCTTAATTTACGAGGTAATCTTAGACCAACCGTAAGAAGGACCCCGTACCTATACTCTCTCTAGCCGCGTACCGCCGGGGCTTTTAAGTTTAAGCATCTATGGAATTAAATTAATTACGTCTTCTAATTCGTCTAAGACTAGGAATAAATTAACTCGTTAATCATACGAAGATAGGTATTAAGATACGGGGCCTTGGCAACGTCCTCTACACTTACATGTACGTCAAATTGCATTTAAGACCGAATTTCTCGCTTCTCTCAGGAAACAACATATCGTAGGACGCCAACGTCGAGTCAAATAACTTGTTCGCCAGAGTTAGACGAACTGGAAGTGTCGTTACTCAAGAAAATTATCGTCTTCCTTCTTAAATTAACGGGAGCGGCCAAGGCTTAACTGATTTTATTTCCCAGAGTAAAGTGTAGTGTACTGGACTTTAAAGTTAATTTAAAACTTAGCAGCTCTGACGAGTATTTTGTTTACGCTTTTGGCCCTTGTTTATTGATTAATAAAGAGCGTCGTAGCGTGCCATTTATTTTAAAAATAGAGAAAGGAAGCAAGGGTAGGCGGCCTATACACTTTGTTTAAAACCGAGCCGAATTTAAAAGGAGGACTTCGTTATAACGAGTTTAAATTCTTACGCACGCGAATTTATGAAAATGAAGTTTACGACTCGAGAAGTTGAAGTGTAAATATCTATCAGAGAGAAAGATGAACCACGTTTTAAAACTTATTAAAGGGAGGGTGAAGTAGAAAATCTAGTGATTTCTTATCGATTCTTCTACCAATTTTAAGCCCAGTCTGCATAGTGAAACATTCAGGAAATACTTCCGAATGATTTTAAAATTCAAATTAGGTTCAGATTTTAAGGATAATTTTAAACAAGGACTGCCGACCAATCACGTAACGCCCTGTCTTTTTGTTAACAAAATTCTCGTGGCACGTTCCACGTCTCGCGCCACGATTATCACGTAGCGCGCGAATTTTATCAAATCTCGTGATAAATTTCTTTAGGCATGGCGCGTGCCACGAGAATTTTGTTAACAAAAAGGCAGGGCCTTACGTGATTGGCCGGAGGACCTTCTTTAAAATTATCCTTAAAATCTGAACCTAATTTGAATTTTAAAATCATTCGGAAGTATTTCCTGAATGTTTCACTATACAGGCTGGTCTTATGATTAGTAGAAGAATCGATAAAAAATCACTTGATTTTCTACTTCACCCTCCCTTTAAGGGATGAAGAATTTTCTAGCAAAAATTAAATTTTTAAAGCTCTATAGTTACGAATAATCACGACGGCTTTACTTTACTGGTCTGCACGCAAAATTCCATTGCATAAAGTTAACGATAACATATATTGCAATTTATATTAAGACTCTGTTGTTGTTTGCGAAAACAAAGGTTTAACTAAATCAAGAAGTTCAAGTAAATTATCCAAGCCGAAATTTTCCAAGGTATAACCGAGGATTTGGTTTGTTGTCAATATAAGATTTGTCTGACTTGACTTAACTTTCTGATCTGAGGTGGTTATCAGGTCAGGGCAGAGGCTTAACGAAACATCTCGTATACAGTATAGGCCTATACTTTGTACATAATAGAAACACAAGAGCTAATAAATCGGTATTAATATATTTAAAAAAATCACTCTAAGTGAGCATCTAGGCTCAATGTTCTTAAAAAACTAGTTACAGCGTCGAATAGGTGAGTGCATTTCACAAAACCAGAGACAAAAGAAAGAAAAAAGGTTTTGCCATGAAAGTAGGTTAAGAACATTGGGGTCATACCGCGCCTTTACCTTCTAGTAGAGACAGGTCATAGTTAGGAGGAAACTCCTCTAATGTTTGCTAACAGGGTTGATTATAATAATTTTCTCGTAATTTATCCGCCGGAATAGAAAGGCACTATTCCATTGTTCCAAAGCAACGAGGTAGAATAGGGTATCAAGTTAAAAGGATCAGACATTAGCGCCCAAAACCGAGTCCAAAATACGCGTAACCTCATGATGAATCGAATATAACGTAAACGTTCAACAAATTTGAATTTTCAAAAGGTGTTAGAAAATAAAATTTCGCGAGTATTCTACCCCTTTACGCGAATGCATTAACAGCTAGTTAAGCGAGTCTATTATGTTGGCAATATACACGGACGAGATTTTTGATAAGATAAACATAAATTTCTAAATACAATGGGTGCGCGAAACTTAACTGGAATCATTTCCATTATTTTCGAGGAGGAGCTTGCGTGGTTTTCAAAGCAAATATATTAGTTTAACAAGGACAGAGAATTTAAGAAAATACAGCGAGAGGAATATAAAGTTTTGTAAGAGAAAAAAGGTAATTTCAAGTTCTAGAGAACTACTAAAGGCCTTTTCAGACGGTACAACTTGAGTTGAATAAACTAGTTGGGTACGTGCGAACAGAAGTTGGACACCAAATTATAAATTATTACTCAACTTTTTTATCCTTTCAGTTAAGTCAAAAGTTTCACCGTCTGAAAAGGCCTTTATTCGTTTCTTCATTTATTATCCGCGATTCTTAATGGTTTTAATATTTAATTAAAAAACTAATTAATAATTAACCGGAAATAGGTATAGAAAGCTTCCTTAGAGTCACTATTTCTAAAGTTTAAGCTTCAACTCTTGTAGATATATTATCTCTAACAAGGGCTAGGGATAGGCGTTGCAATGACGTAAATTATTAAATCCAAATATTTGAATTTTCAACGCGACGTCTCGTAGTCCGAATAAGTTTACCGCATGCACGCATCAAACATTAACTTATTAGAATCCGGAAAGGTATAAATTATTATTTACCTTGACTTTTGGATCGGATCGAGTCATAATAGATAATAGATATATATGCCTAGGAGTTCAATACAATACAATACAAACCCAATAGCGTCTACTGACCTCCGTACAGACTTTAAAACCCTTCCTAGAAACATTAATCGAATTAAATTTCACCGGAAAATTCGAGACTAGAGGGAATTTAAAGAGTATTAAAGGATAATTTCCTTCAGGCTCTGCCAGTGCGGTCAGTAATTCTCGTTTCCAGTTAAAAGAATGCGTGGTTCAGTTAAAACAAACGGGAAAACACAGGAGGAACATTTCCCGATAGATAACAGCACAAGTTTATGGTCATAAGTGTAACATACTCAAAGGACTATCTTATAGGGTGTCGTGTAAATAATCCCATGTTAATCCTATGGAAGGAAGGTTTAAAAACCCTGCATGCACCCAAGAGAGAAATGTTTTTGATACGGATATTTAAGCGTTTGTAAAGAGGAAAACTTACGTATACCGTAATTATCTTATGAAAAATAGACACCGCGTAAACACGGAAGATTCTAGTTTCCACCCACAAACATAATCTCTGAAATTAAGGGGATAAAAGGATCTATTCTTACTAGAAAATATAGCTAGAATGGTTGTACCAATGCGTGAACGGCGCAATCCTAGGCTTATAAAGGGAAAAGAGCCTCGTGTTGCTCTTTAATAATGTATAGATAAACACATTGGTGCTACCGTTTCTCTATAGTTTCTCACAACATACATAATGCTTGTAGTACAAGCAAAACCTTTATCTCAAATTCTAGAACGGTATACACACACACACACCACAGGAGAAAGGAATGAAATTTCACGGATAAAAGGAACCAGCTTCGAAATAAAAGCAAGCAGCCGGGTAGAATGGTTGAATAAAGGTATTAAATTACGGGAATATTGAGCCAGTGTTTGTGATAAATATAAAGGAAATGCAACAATACCCGATATACTTTTGAAGCTGAGCTCGACTCATTTTTATACCGAATCTACATTAACACAGGCTCGCCTGTAAGAATAGTATAACGCTTTTCCAAGACTACACGTTATATTCACCGCGCGAAGCAAAATTACGAGAAACAAAAGAATATTTGAATCCCGATAGACTAAGATCTTGGCAATATACTATACTAAACTATACCTTGGAAAGATATAGTGGGGGGATATACGAAAAGTTCACGAAGCGAGAGAAGTGCTAGCAAATTTAATTTCGATGGTATTTCTATATTAACGCCAACGGCTGCAAACGTATCGTTAATATTTAAAGCATAGATAGCAATAAGTGGATTTTATATAATAAAATTAATGTTTGAAAGGGTTTTGAAAAAATCTAGAACGGTTTACCGCAATCATGGAGGAAAAAATAAATCTACCATAGTTTTTATGACAATCTCACCACATCAAATGGACAAGATTTGGTTCAAAATATAGTCACGTGACCTTTAACCCCCAATATTCACATTTAAAGATGCAACTAGCTCTAGATGGAGCCACTGTAGAACCCTAATCTTCTCTAACTGACCTCTCCGCGCCATCTACAATCGACTCTTGTCAGTCCTTCATGATTTATTTTTCTATTTTGAAAGTAATTAAAACCTCCTTAATCAATTCTAATTAAAAAATACTCCTTTACATAACTTAGGCAGTTAAAAATAAAATACAAGATAAATTAATACGAAAAGCTCTTTTGAGTCGATTGAGAACCCAATTAGATTAGGCAAAGAGACTTCTAAATAGAATACTCTTGCAAATAAGAGCTAGGGCAAAAATAAAACCTTCGAAAAATGCTTCTTCTAAGGTATACGCGAGAAATGCACCCCCCCCCTCCCTTATATATAGGCCTAGGCATTGGGAATGTGAATATTTCATTGACAGAAAACTTGTCGAAGTAATCCCGAAGAAAGCGGAGAGCGAAAATGCCTTGGAATATTTAATTTAAATGATGGAAGAGGGCAAAAGAGAAAGAGAGAGAGAAAGAGAGAGAAAGAGAGAGAAAGAGAAAGAGAGAGAGAGAGAAAAGAAAAATCGAAGAAATTTATCAGAAGTAGAATACAAGAAGTATTAATTATTAAACATTCTGGTAGCATTTGAATGAACCCAAATTATTAAAGTTTATCCTTTAGCCACCCAGGTTTGTTGTTGAGTCATGAGTGACCCCTAAAAAGACTGCACTGAGAGAGTGGGAGAGTAATTTTATTTATAGCACCTTTAGGATAAACTATCTATTGAGTTTGGACTTTCACCGTCAACTTGTAAAGTCAATATTCTTGTAGTTGGCCATACCAATACGTGACTGGACTCTGTTCGAGTAGTCGATAAAAAAAACTAACTAGTTTTCGTGCTGGCAACCCCAGTTTTTCCCGCCCAAGTACCGTAATCTTTCATCAGTAACTTTAAGATTTTATCTCGAAGTTTAAGAACTTCGATAAGAATTCACTTCTAATTTCGAGGGCGAGGGCAATGAAAACTTTTGAAAGGAAATAAGCCATAGAGGCTTGAATACGAGTTGAAGTTTGAGATTTTTCTTTCCCCATAAATCGTTGACTGTTTATAAATATTTTTCGTTTGATTTCGAAATTTAAAGAGTGTTCTCTATACTTTCCTTTCCGAGACCGTTTTTGAAGAAAATTTTGGGGATTTTGGCAGCTGAGGTCTTTCCCACAAAATTTCGAGTGGAGCTTTTATTGATTCCAATTCAGTTCCGCATTTATTTATTTATTTATATATATTTAAGTCAAAAATTGCCGGCATTTCACCGTAATCTTCTTAAGTGGTTGTACTTTTACCTGTTCAAACTGTAAAGACTTTTTCCGTTTTTTCTTAAAATAGAAGTTTATATATTCCAATGTCATCCGCTTCACACTTGGGCCTATCTTCATTGCTTAATTACATTTCGAAATATTACCATAAGTTTTAAATAAAAAAATATTACTACAGAATTTTCTGGCAAATATTACAAGTGGTATATTATTTCAAAATACAAGTTGAATAACCCAATTTTAAAAAATAATTTCCTTCTTAAGCTGGAACCCTTCCTTAACTCCCTAAAATTTTCATCCTTTAAAATCGATTTAAGCCAGAATTGCGAGGGAAGAAAATAAGTCTAGGGTGTCTTATATAGTTATAAAATTTTCTTTTCTACGTCTAATCCCCGAATAATGAATATTGAAGGATCCTTAACCCTAACCCAACCCAGGGTTTTAAAACCATATAAGGGTAAGCCCCTTTGCCATACAAAAATTGATTTAAAATAAGAAATATAAGTTAATTAAAATAAAATAACAGAGACCCAGCTTAAAAATTGTGTCTGTAGGTCTAATACCAACATAAATTTAATATTGACTGCGAATTTTACTCTTAAATCTAACTTAACTCCATAATACTCATTATAAATTACCTAAAGAGATCTTAACATCTTTAAGCCTTTGTCAATGTCACGTATAAAATTAATTGATCTTTTTATTCTTTCTCTCGAATTCTATTTCGGGATAACACGATAATTAAAGTTTGTACCTCTAACTCTTACGGGCTCCCTTAAAATTGAGATTTCTACGTAAGATCAAGGCTTCTAAGGTGATATTTAATATTCATTAATTCGAGGGAACAACGGAATAACTTAAGATGGGGAGAGGAGAGCGAGAGAGAGAGAAGGGCAGAGATTTTGAACGGATCTTGATTTAAAATCCTGCTGCGCGCATCCCCGATCTCTCCAGGAAATCAATATAGATTATAAGGTTTTAGATAAACATACTACAATATCATTTCAGACCACGTTTGAGTTTACCGAAACCCTAAAAGGGTTAAATATTAATTTCGCTAGATTAAAGCCGATGATACGGAAAAATAAATACTAGAGAAATACATCAAATCATTATCATTTGATGTATTGCCGGTAATGATATTTTATAACAATGATATTAATTTAAATTGATAAAATTCAGCTAATACTTTGAGAAATTCATTAAGCCTTTGTTTTTGAACTTTTTTGAAAATGCGCGTGATTTAATAATAGTAATGTCACGTGATTATCGAATACGGTCGGGTTGCGCGCGAGAAAGAACACGATATAAGTTTGTCAGGTTAACATAGGTACTAGGTATATCCATCCCATTTCGTTCCAGGGAGATAACAAGTTTACACAGTTAGGCAACACGAAGAAGAAAAAAAAATTGCACTCACGTTAGGCATTATAATTCCACGTACCATTTCGAGGGAAATTGCGCGCGGTTACTAGCAATGCCACCTTATTTCTTTCGAGTACTGTCTAAAACGAAATGGCACGTGGTTTGTATCGAAATGGTCCGTTGGAAAAGATTTCTGGATGTCTAACGAGAAAAATAAGGGATTGGGGGAGGGGGAAGGGGAGTAAAAAACGAAGACGTATTTACCTTCGTGGTCTTCGTACATGACGAGGAATGACTTCCAAGCCTTGGCCGAGACGAGATCCATCAAGGCTTTACTGTAGATGGCTGGATCGGGAAATAGATTGACGCTGTAATTGACCACGGGCGATCGGAAGCTCTCGTCCGTTTCCAAGTGTGGGAGCCTCATAGATTGACCGGCAGACTGCAGCAAATAGTTGACCGAAGGCGATGGAGATCCCACTAAGGCCACAATTCCTTCACCGGCCACATGGCAAACTACCAAAAATAGAAAAAGAAAAAATAACCTATAAGAGCGCTGAAATTACGACTTTGTCATCTACTCTACCCTGAATTACGACGTCCCACACGCGTCTACCAAGGGATTGCCTTGGTGAACGAGTAATCACGATTTGTCACGAGATTTACGACAGTGAACAAAATGGATATTCTACGGGAGCTAGGTAATATTGCCGCTATAGCCACTTCGTATATTTTTAAGCATCATTACAAGGGCGTAAAAGCAAGAAATATACGTGGCTTTCTCCCATGCCCATTCTACTACAAAACATTTTTTATTTTGTTTAGACCTACTTTTTTATTAATTTATTTTTAAAGCTATTTGTCTAGTCTTGTTACCCTCTAGAGTGTCTTTTGAAGTAAAGACCTAAAAAATAACGTTCTAACGCTACGAAATACAACCTTTAGAATAGGTCATTAAGAAATAAACTACGACACCATACATACCCGGCTACCAAACAAAATGAAAAAAATAAATAGCTTTATACGATGAACTGAAAAATCCGGTTACGTTTATAGTGCACTTCATACTTATGAAATATATATATATATTTTTAACTTATGGTAGGTATTACAAAATTAAACGAAGAAACTGAATCAAAGGAAAAATGTATTTGGCGAAGGATTCTCGATTTAAAAATGGTTAAAAAAATATATAAAATTGGAGGGTATCTTTTGACTCTTTGAGCCTGGGTAAAAAAAAATTTGAAGTAGAAAATAAAAAATGAAAAAGGTATTAATGCGAAGAAAAATCTGAGAGAGCGCGACCCTCCAAGAAAAAAAGGGGTATATATACATCAGTAAAGGTAGAAAGGGAACCACTGTGACGGCCCCGATCAATAATATCAAAGGAAAGTGAAACTAGACCTTCATTATGTGAAGTGCATTCAATTTCAATCATATTTAGCAAGAAACTATAGGCCTAATTTCTCTCGTGAACCTATTAAACTATGCAGAATTCATTTAGAACTTTTGGAAGGAAAGAACCTGCAGGAACAAATTACATTTCCCTACAAGTGTCTACTATATTAAGACCTTTCAGTGTTGAAGATGGTGACGTAATGTTGTGTGAGAACTATAATTGATCATTCTATAGAGCTAAAACGTCGTCTGCTACATGAGGGAAGGCCTAAAGCATAGATACCTGTAATAAAACTAAATTTCTTTCACCTTCTATGTAATTTAGATGAATAAAAACTAATTAAATTATATCCTGATTATTTTCTTTTTAAATTAGTGAAGCGCATATTCTTGGGTACGTCCCGTGAAATTGGACTAATTACTTCAACAAACAAACTTCTGGTTAATAAAGAAAAAAAGAGAGAATCCTCGAGCTTTCTCGAGATTCGAAAAAGAAACGTAAAAAAATACCAAAAAATCAGGATGAAGCTAGGACTAGAAGAGAGAGAAGAAAAAAACTTTAATCCTATTGCGGTCTTTCTGCTGCTACGCTCCTTTTCTCGCGGAATCTCGCGGATAGAGCCAAGTAGAAGAAGAAGAAGAGGAGGAAAAAACGGGAGTATGATGGTCAGAGAAAGTCTGACCATCACAGGACCCATTCGGCGTATACCGTCGCGTACGTCGGACTAGGCATTAATTCGGATTTATCTTTCGGCCACTTTGATATTTTGGGGGCTGGGGGAAGGGGGGGACCTAATAGAATAGCGCGCGATATATCGATCCCGATAAGCTCAACCGGTGAAAAGCCTTAGCCGCACCCTGGACAAACAAGATACGCAAGACGATATAAGAATCCCTTTCGTGGTCGACCAATCACACCTTATGACGTTATTTTTAAAAGTTTTCTCCGATGAAAATAATTCGACTTTTCGACGTCAATTTAATCCGGGAATGGATTCTATTGGTTCTTGGAAAATAATATCATACATAAGATTTCGTATTGCAAACCATAATGGTTGGTAAATGCAATATATTTAGTCTGCTCGCGTATGACTAGTTTCTTTTGTACATCGCATGGGGGCGATCAATACTTATTTCGTTGGTCCCATTTTCTGTTGTTTATATTTGTCATTGGTTAGGACAGCGATTTATTTCGTTCAATATTTACAGCTAGTTTTTAGACCTAAGATCCGAACAACCCGTTCCTTTGAAAGCAATAACCCAAGAAGCCTTTCTCAATATCGAGGGGGTTTGAAAAAGGGGGCGAATAGTAGCTAGAGATGAAGGCGAAGTAGGTAGTAGTCCCAATCGGATTTAGGCTAGTCGACACCGCCGAACTCTAACGCTATAGGGACTTCTTGATAGGTCGCCCAGTAACCGATAGAGCGTATGAAGAGAGACATAGTCAAGTCAGAGAAGAAGACGAAAAAAAGAGCGAGAGAGAGAGAAGAAAAGGTCATTTCTCGGTTCTTGCTCTTTCTATGGTCGTTTGGAGCAGCCGGCTCAACTCTTTCCCTTTAACCCTAGCCAAGCTACTAACTCCTTCGGCGGCATAGAGACCTATATAGAAATTTTTTGAGATCGTAAATGGGCCTCGTCCTGAGCCGCCGCTGCCCCTACAACAGAACCACCCCAAAATAAAATTTAGTCCCGGAGCGACATGGGCGTCTAAAATAGGAACTACATTATCTTTACTATAGCTTGGTCCGAGGCTTAGCACCGTTGGAATCTTTCTTTCTTTTTCTCTCTCTCTAGTATTGTATTAGAAGTTTCTCTTCATTCTTAAGAATGATTTTTTGGAGAAAGTGGGAAGGGGGAACAACTTTTTATTTTCTCATTCCGTCTTGGACTAAATAAAATTAAGGATTTTTAAGACTTTTCTTTCCTGTACACCACAATAGAATGCAATACACTATTATATTGAAATGAATGTCCTATTATTATTTAGTCCAAGATACTCTCAAGTTGATTCTTACACAAGAGTCCAGAGTTTTTATTTATTTATTTATTTTTTTTTTGGTATTTCGGATTTTCTTATTTCACGCTTTTTTGTTTTTCCGTCAATGTTTTTAAGTTATTTCCTTTCCAGGATTTCAGTTACGTAACTTAGGACGTATGGAAAGGGTACGTGATATCGATTACGAGATTGAAAGGTCTATATTATTACCGATGTTATTTTCCACAAAGGTCATGACCTCCTTTCGCACGGTCTATTGACTTTCTACGACCTATTTTATCGGGCCGATTGATATTGGCGTAAAAAAGGGATTGGTGTAGTAATTTTAGTTTTTTGCAGCTTCGTGCGATGTGGTAAAACCTATTATTTGCTCTATTGTTAGAAACAGATATCGCACGAGATAGACGGATCTAAGTTCCTTTCTTTTTGATTTAAGGCTATATTGTTCGCAGGCTCAGTTGACTAAATAATAGCGAACATCTTAAAGAAAATGACACAGATACGGAGCAAACACTATAGCCTCGAGTTACAGATGCCTGTTTGCTACCCGAAGACGACACAAGTTATACAACGTCAAAATATCTATTTTCTATTCCATTTTCGAAATATTAACAAAATTACTTTACTATGCAAATTTATTTATTTAATTTAGGTCTTTTATGTGCAGGCTTCTATTTCTTATTATGCATATATTTTAATGTTAAAACTTTCAAATAAATATAACTCGCTTTGAATATTCCTTATTTTAAGTAAATGATATAATATATCAGAGGGATTATAAGACTATACTGTAAAATTCAAAGTCATTTTTTAAAATCTCTTGAAAGAAAATTTTTAAAGGTGTATCCAAAATACAGTGTTATATATAACAAAGCCCAAGCATAAACTATAGAGAAAAAAAAAGATGAGCCATAAGTAAGCTAGGGGATTTATATACATCGTGAGAAATACTATGGCGATGGTGCGTGTGATAGTATATAAAATAGTCTATTGAATATGAAAGGGGGAAAATACGAAATCATTGGTAACCACCCACCAAAGTCTTAGAAAATTTCACACTTTACTGTATAGAGTCGTCAAGAGACGAGCATAGAGGGGAAAAAAATGAGTCAAAACCGCGACGTAACTCGCAGCGGGACTAAAAGACGCGTTGCCGAATAAAATTTTGCATAAAAATCCGCCCAAAACGTCTTTCAAGCTGCAAATGTAAAAGGCGAATTTAGGAAAAGATACTTTTATATTTTGGACCGGGGGATGTTGGGACCGTCTCCTGGGCAACGTGACATTTTCATCGGGGTTTTAAACTTTAAAGTGTATATACAGTGTGGAAAAGATCGCACCAACATTTACTTTATCTGGAAATCGCGGTACTGTCGACGGAAAAAAAATCCGTATGACAAATCGCAGACACTATGAAACTAATCGCGTTGTTATAAACTCACCCTTGCATAATTTTTAATTACTAATTAGATGAAAACTGATAACTACTGGTCAAATCAAGAGTTTTACCATACAGTTTAGTAGATGAAAATATTGTGTAGGTCGATCTCTTCCACATTTTCACATTTTGAGCATTCAGTTCATATTTTTCAACGCTAAAATATACTACAGGTACATTCACAGCATCCCTAAAAACATTCAATATTATTCGTGAGTTCAACCTTTAACAGTGGTATAATCTAACGCAGAAAAAATACATCTAGCATCTTTTACTATTCGGATTGCGTCGGAAACTTGCAGAGAGAGTGAGAAGAGAAAGCGCTATCTGGATGGACCGTTTCGAGGAGAGTTATATATGTAATGAAACGTACCTACGTTTTCTAGGAATAATATATTAAAGAAAGGCAGCGGAAAAGGCGCTCTTATAAGATGAAAAAGGTCTATATAAAAGAGTGTGAAAAAAATATATTCTTAACAGACGATCTGATCCTTTGAAATAAGCTTAAATCGTGGAGGGATTTTGGATGGTTTTACTGTTACAATCGCGGAGTTAAAATGTATATTTATTCCACCAAAAGAGAGAATAACTTATAAAGGAAGAAAAATGGAAAAAAAAGTAAGAGTATGCCCGAATTTTCTTTTTTCTACCAAGAATATTAATTGTAAATTTCGACTCAATTGCTAAACTAAAAATCGTGGTGGAAAAGCCGAAATTAATAATTTTCATGGGATTATTGAATATCTTCACTAAGGTTGAAAACGATATAAGAAGGGAGAAAGAGCCATCGTTAGCCCATGAGAGACGGGGTAAAATTTTAGACCACATCAGAAAACGGAACCTTAAAAATACCCTTGCCCTGAATTTTCCTTAAATTACGCCTTACGCCTTACGCGCAAGGTTCCCAAAGAAACAGTAAAGGAGAAATATTTTACTGAGTATCTTCAAAAATTTGAATTCAAAACATTTTTCTATAGGGAAGCCACCATACAGGCTGAATTTTTATAATGTTAATCCTACGAGCCCCTGTAGAAATGTTAGCCCGCAATACACCGGTGTACGTAGACGACTGCGATTTTTTTTTAAATATCATCTTTAAATCCGTTTTATTAATTTTTCTCCTACAAAAACAATTAAAATCGAGCCTTATAAAAATAGGGGCGAGAACAAGAGAGAAGGGTTTTCGCTCTAGATAAATGCGACAAGCGATGAATAGAAACGTCAAAGCCCGGGTCCGAAATAAAAGAAAGTTTACTCAAAAACAGGAGGTATTCAGTTCAGTCGCCTTTTCAATATCGGTGCCTCGATTCTGTTCCTACGAAGCGCCAAAAAAAATAAAAAATGCGGAAGTATTAGGGGCTATGCAAATACCAAAAGGAAGTGAGAGCGGGGAACCAAAAACAACGAACCAGGGATAAATGAGGTTGTAATACTAGACGAGATGGTGCAGCTGGAAAAAAAGGATATTCGGGAGGATTTCCTCACTAATTAAAGGCGTTAAAATTACAGAATGCGATTGTAACAATTACGTCTACAAATCCGGGATTATTTTAAAAATCTCGGGTACGATTTAATTTGAAAAAAAAATTTGATTCCCTTGTGACCCAAAAGGCAGGGGTATAAAACCCGCGTCAAACGCGAGTCCAAGTACGTGTAATAGGTCTTTGTCTATTAGTTGTAACCTATTTAATTTAACAATTATTTAAATTAGTATTAATTAAGTTATCTTTCTTAAAAAAGTCTTGAAATTTCAATTTAAAATGAAGAAAATTTTGTTAAATTTCAAATTCAACTACGGATTGTTTTGAAAAAAGGGTTTAGAGACTAAAGGTATTTTCAAACAAATAACTTTTGACTCAACTTGAAGGGTCCAAAAGTTAATTCAGTCAGCAAAAATTGGCCAGTAATCAATTTTTAATTTGGTGATTCAACTTGTCCATCTTCTGCTCACACGACCCAACTAGTTTACTCATCTAAATGAGTCAAAAAATTGTATCGTCTGAAAATACCTTTTGTTTCGGGGAAACCTGCACTCCAATTATTAATCCTCCATGTAGAATTTTTCATCCTCATCCTGATGGCATCCGAAGATCTTCTTGGAGGGATCCCTAAAAACCCCTACGGAGTGAGTCTCTCTCTCTCTCTCTCTCTCTCTCTGGCGACTATCACGCTAAAAAACGATCCAGGCTATAAAGGAACGAGGTCGTCTTTAAAAGATGGGGCCAACTAGGAAAGAGGAAAGCCGACGGAAAAACTGCAAACTGCTCCTTCTAAGATTTATTCACCTTCGGTCATGGAGTGAAGAAAAGAGAGAGAGAGAGAGAGAGAGAGAGAGAGAGAGAGAGAGAGAGAGAGAGAGAGAGAGAGAGAGAGAGAGAGAGAGAGAGAGAGAGAAAGAAGCGAGCGAGAGAGCTTCCCATATAGCCATAGAAAGAAGTATAAAAGAAAATAAGGCCATTTTTGGTTGGCCACATACATATATATGGCGGCTTTTCCTGTGTAGGTACTATACTACACTATGGGTATGCGAGCCGACTTTTAACGGCCTATTGCGCCGCGGTTTTTACGTAGCGTGTTGCGATACCAGTTTGTTGTACGTAGGTATTTCCGCCAGCACCACCATGCACCGACGAGTGACTAAAGTACCAGAATCATTCGCCTTCACTCTCGCTCGCTTGGATTGAGGAACAGCAAACGTAAAATAAAGAATAACAAAGAAAAAAAGATAAGAGAAGAGAAGAGAACTTTGATAAAAAAAAAGATTTTTTAGAAATAGCGTGAAAATCGGGCTTACAAAACACAAAATGCAAAAGCACACGCGGAAGTGAACGAAATAGTTAAATATTACCAGAAGTGGTATGAGACTAGAAGTGAAGGGCTCTAGCATTGATAGTAGATCCTGGCACTAGTGAACAAATTTGAGGATTTTATGCCGCTTCCATCGCGGAGAGAAAAAAATTGGTCGAGTTCCAAAAACATTTCTTACCCCCTTCCCCTCAACCTAAAGCGGCGAAACACGGACCCGGCTCTTGAATCTAGTTCGGCCGTCTACCACCGCGAGCGTCTCACGTTTTGGAGGGGAAATTTCAGAAACCGCCACTAGAGGGCCAACCGTTTGTGTTTTATCAAGTCTTTTCACTAATGCCGAGTGAAGAATTTGGTTAGCTCAATACTTCTAGTATCATACCACTTCTGATATTACTAGTGTTTGTGCTTTCTCTAGAAAATCGTTTCCTTCTCAGATAATGTATGAGAAGATGGGGAACTTATAACTTCAAAGAGCGGGCCAGTGAACATTTGATTTTATACAAATTACATTGTATTTATTGATATAGGAAAATTTAATTAAAATAATTAATATTGTAATTATTTGAATATCTACAATATTATAAAGAAGGTACAGGCCTATCTATTAAGTGGATTGGACCGCAAGAGTAAGTAAACTTAATTGTTCATAACACCTTTAAGATTGTAGTTAGACCAATAATTCAATAATGATTATTTTGTACGCTCTTCGAATTAAAATTTAGCTTATATAATTAACCGAAAACTCTGAAATTAATCAAGGTTTACATTAACAAAGTAAATATAACCAGAAGACCCATAGAGTACATTACAATATCACACTACGCCAAGATGTGATATTTGTCTTAGTGTAAAGTATGGCATGTGAAATTTTCATTCTCATTTTGGTAGCAGCTAAGCCTATTTTTTTTCTCTTTCTTTTTTTATTCTATATCCAAGTCATTTCCTTTACCGCGATTCTTCGGACCCGGTTCCTTTTAAGGAAAGGAAAAGAAAGGAAGAAGGCGCCAGGAAAAAACAATTTAGATTAATGACGGTCGACGAAGTGAAAAAAAAAGAAGATAGAAAAAAAAACATCTTGCAGACATTTCCGAGGCTATATTTTCAGCTTGCCATCCGGACCCAAATATTATTCAAAGAATGTTCAAAATAAGCCAGAGAAAATGTTCAATTTCTTTAAAGTGCCACCCACTGTAATAACAATTAAAATTCCGCGTTAACAACAGTCATCTTTGCACGATGAATAAATGCAAATATTATTTTAAGAAAAGTCTACTAATTATTCTAATTAAATTTTAATGAATCCCTCTATAAACAAATTGAACTGCGTTAATTCCGAAACGCTTGCCACCTCTAACAAATTTGAAATCACCTCATGCTCGCCTTGTGTCTCCGTTTAAATCTCCTTTTTTACTTGGAAATAGCTGGGTGCGAATTGGATTATCGAGATTAATTAAGATGCGCATGTACAAAAGGCTATTAATGACACTTAGAACCTAAAAGCATGACCCCTCTCTCTCTCTCTTTATGACAGGTAATTTTTCCCAACTATTAATATTATTACAACGCAGGTACCATATCCGGAAATGGTTTAAGCAAACTTAATATTGTCTGGTACTAAATTTATAGTTAAGAATATTTTTGGGCCTTGGAGTAGGGCAAAACCTTGTCTCCTCAATTTTCCCGCTCACTTCCTGTTACTTTTATTTGCCTCTGGTTCAACGTCCAGACTAGAGAAGATAAGAAATTTCGCTGGAATGGGCTCTCCAAGAGAAGAAGAGAAAAAAAGCAACTAAACTATTCATCGAAAAATAGCGGTTTTAAGGCGTCTGAATACATCCCTTTTACAACCCAGTCATAAACGCCGACGAGAAACACTCTTAGCGTATTTCTTTTAAAAACAGAAAAGACGGGGCAGCGATAGAGAAGAAGAAAAAAAGAAAAAACCGAATAGAATAGTTTGGACGCATTCTAAAAATCAGTTTCGTTCTCGGATCTCATCTCAGCGAAAAGGGATGATTATTCGGTGGAATCACCCATAATAATGTAGAACTTAGAAGTAAATTAATTGGAGTAGTTAAATTGTTCCAGTGCTTGACGTATAGTAAAGAGGAAATTCTATCGAACCAACTTTAGTGATTTTGTTTGGAAATCGGTATAGTTAACTGCGGAGGTACGAAACTGTGTATAATGGGAAATAAGCAAGACATACGCCTTTGATTTCACTAATAGTTAGTTGCTATCTAATTGGATAATGAGTAACTATGAATGATAGTAATTTAAAAGTAAGGTGTAAACACATGAAACGCACCTACAAAATAAGTTCAGAATTTGAGCTACATTGGCTCCAAAATTTCCTTACAAATATCGTAAAATTGGCCTCATTCTGTAATTATTTTTATAACAATTGGTGAAAATCAAAAGTGTCCATGCATTCTCGCTTAATTAATTCAAATTGTAGGCCTACATCAACTCAGTTTCGTAGCAGGTCTGCGATTTAGTATACCGATTTCTTCCTTCGCCAGTATGGCTGTTTTCAGACAAAACAAGTCTGTACACTGCCGTAAAGTTTTACTTCAAACTAAGGAACTTCTCTATGTTGGTGTCGACATCAAAAAGAGGAAGAGAAAGAGTTAGAATATCCTGGGAGTGGGAGGGCGCGCGCAAAACCAAAAAATAGAAAAAGACGATATAAAAAAGTTTAGTTTCTCTAGCTGGCTTTAAGGAAATGTCGGGACCGGCTATATAGGAAAAGAGAGAGAGAGAGAGACTGGAGAGAGAAAGAGAGAGTGAGAGTGAGAGAGAGAGAGAGCGAAAACGCGCGGCAGAACGGGCGGGAGCAAATCGCTGCGTCGACGATGCGGCGAAAGTTCGACGAATCATAATTGCTTCTTTTGGCGGGCTCGAGCTAGTCCCAGGCAGCCAAATGCCATCCATATCCAGCGTTCCACGAGCGAGTCCGTTTGGGGTACCAGCGTAGTACTCTTTACACGACACAACACCAGCTAACACTCCAGAGAGAGAGAGAGAGAGAGAGAAAACGATACTGGTAAAGTCGTCATCTGACTTTTTCGGGGGGACCCGGATCACTTATTCGTTTTTGTTACAAAAACATTCGCGAGCCCTAACTTTAATTGGCCGTGAATGATTGAAATTCCGATTACCGAGAATGGCGTTGGGGAGAAGAAGAAGTTCGACCTATTTTATAAGTTTCTTTGTCAATTACTTTAGTAAAAAAGGAATACGTTTATTAAAATGACTGGTTCTCACGGTCATTTTTAACTAGAAGCGTGAAAATTTAGGGTTTATAATTTTGAACCCGAATATGACTCGATCGCGTTTCAAAACAGATTTTTATCTTTTCTTACCGGCTTTCATGGCGTGAAACTTGTCCTCCTTTTTAATCTTGATGACGCGAGCCAAAAGTCTCGAGTAAGGCAAGATGGTATCGTTAGTGTTGACGCTTTCTAAAGTATGGAAAATGTCCTTTTCCAATTCTTCGTCATCCTCGGCTATGACAACACCTGATGAATAGAATAAAAATAAATAAATATATTTATCAAATAACCCAACAATTAAAGTATACCGTTAAATTAAATACATCCTAAAACATTTATCCTTACCAGAAAAATAATATTTGAAAATGTTAACCCTAATTTGAAAATGAAGATTGAAAAGCGCGCGTGATAATTCTCGCGCCATATTTGAAAGATCTATAGGCCTACGTTTTCGCGCGTGGTTTTAGGTCATTCATTCGTCCTTGCAATGCAATTAACCTTCACAAAGAAACACGAGAGTTCAAGGACATTCTCAATGCCAGGATTTTGTAGTTGCTCTTTGTTTTATGTACTTCTGGTAAAGTAAATGGTGGAAATTATCGAAATAGCTGGAACATTAATCTCATTCAAAAATGTAGGCTATAAGCGACTTAATTTTACTAGAGAAATGGATTAGCCCAATTCCGAGGCTTATAGTGAAACCAATTCCGATATATTCCCAATACGAAGGGAATTTTCGAAGAGCTTAAAATATTTCCGAGTGAATGATCGAGAGCCATAGCCATCATTAACGACTTAAAAGGGGGTCAGTAATGAGGGGCTTCCATTGTTTTAGCCCTTTCGCCACCTCTAGTCCATTCAATTTCGGCTTCTCAACTCCACCCCCCTCCCCCATTCCCTATCTGCTTAATTATTCCATAGCCAAGGCTTAGAGAAGTAGCTTAAAGAGCCGCAGTTCGAAAAGGCGGCGGCGGAGAGCTGGAGGAAACGATGCGGAATGTCGCAAATATTTCCCTTGGATAAATATATCAAAGAGCCGATTAATTCCTCTCGACTAGATCAAGAAGCAGTAAACATCAAACGACTCGCAACGTAAATATACACACCCCCTCAAGGGACGTTGCGAACGAAATTATTACCGTCATTTTTAATCACTTCTTCTTAATGTACTAGTAGAAAAACAAGTAGAGACTTGTTAAGCCTAGTTTTTAAATGTACAATTTCGCGCCATTTACCCATTGTGTTTAGAGGATGTCACGCGCTTTGAGAATGCAATGTTCCTTAAGCCTTGTTTTCAATTTATGAAGATTCGCGCGCTTTTATATTGCCTTTATGATTAGTGAATATAGATTCCATGCAAACAGACTCCATGATTGAGTAATTTTAGACAAAATCCGCGAGAAAATTACTTTCACCCAACCTTTGAGAATTAGAGAAAGCTTGATGGCGAATCAGACAAAAATCTTTTTGGGGAAACTCACTCCTAGACTCAATCTATCCAACAAAACGTGCAAGGAGAGATGGTGCTATAGCTAGCTAGAAGTCTAGATAATTGAAAAGGGGGTAAAAAGAGAGAAAGAGAGTGAGGACACGAGTCATTACACTTAGATACCCGAGGGTTCCGGATATAAAAGAAAATTACGTCACGGCTTAAATCCATCCCTAAACCTTGGCCCTCCTAATCCATTTCCGGGAAAGGCCATATAGTATAATTGGAAATCGGCATAAATCGAAATTTGCCAAACGCCTATATATCTATCATGATAAGGCATCGCGCTAGCTAATATAGAGCGTACCAACCTCGTTCCATCAACCTCGCCAATAACTCTAATTGAAACGATAGCTCAATTAAACCGAGTGAGAAGTCCAAAAGGCTTATAAGGGAATAACTTAAGTCTAGCGTCGAAATGGCCCACGAGACGAGATGTAGGGTAATTTAGCCCAAAAACGTTCATCGTCAAAATGTGTCATAATCGTTAGCGTTGTTATTTTGGAATCGTTCGCGGCGATGACATTTTCTCGCCAACTCAATTGACACAAAACTAGCGAAGATTCGTACAAATTGAAGCCGTTTCGCGATACAAATAGTGTGATGATGTGTAATGAATTAAATGAAAGTGACTAGGCCCAAAAGTTGTCCTTTTTTCATAGAAGAAAGAAAAATAATGCTTTGAGGGCGGGTTGATGTGTCGAAACATGATTTGTTACGTAACAATCTTCACTACATTCCAAGGTTACAATTAGTGACATTTATTCCAACTCCCCTCTTTCTTTCCACCTTAAGTGCCTCTAAATGTTTCAAGAAGTTCAACGACTTCACGCAAATTTGTTTCATTTCTGATCATTTATAGTTCATACACGCCTTAGTTTGGAAATAATAAAAAAGAGAAAAAGGCATTTTGACTACTATTCCCGTATAGATCTACTTCGTAACCCAAGGCACCGCCACCAACCAATGAAACACGGTCTCCTGAGCATAACTATCAAACTATTTTCCAAGTCATTGAACTATTAATAATCATAGCAGAAACGACTAGATATATATATAAGCGTATTTCTCAGTAGAATAAAGAAAAGAAGAGAGAGAGAGAAGTTGTTCTCAAGCTGCGAAGGAAGGAAAGCGTTGCGGCAGTCTACACCTTTGAGACTTTAAGAAGATGTTAAGCTGTGTTATCCCCATAGCGAAGGCATAGCGTAGCGTAGCCTTCGTTGTACGTGCCCGATTTTAAATCACCTTTCTAGGCTGCCCGAAATCCTTACGGGGCTGTTTTTTCGATGACTCAAAATTTTCTAGGGAATAGGGATATATATGTACCGGGGGCATATAGGCGCTAATACCGTACCACCAAAGTCTTGGGTATAAAACTCTGGTAACGGCGAGAAATCCGTTTTCTCCCTTCAACTCGTGCGATTCTCTGAAAACTTTAGAAAACTTCTTCCGCTCCGAGCTCGAACGGTTTTCACGCGGGGTAAATCCTTTAAAAAAGGACGACTCTCTTCGAAAGGGATTTTAATCCGTTTTCAAAGGGTTTTGAGGTACAATTGCGTGAACGGTGTTTAAATAATATAAATAAATATAGGTCTACAGGGTGTTTATAGGAGAAAACATAAGTTTATAAGCTATGTTCCATAAGTGTGTCACTCGTTAATGAGAGCTTGTCATGAAGTGACGTAGGCGAAACGTCATAGATTCTCGTAAAGCGACGCCTGGTGAGGCGCTATCAAAGGCTTAGTATAGACTAAATAGGAGGATGGACTGCAAAACCGAGTGTAGTCAATTCTCGCGTCGCTCTTGGACTAGCTCTCATTAAACCTCTAGCATTACGAAGTAGAGGTAGTTTCATACTCATGGAACATATCTTATAAACTTATGGAGAAAACTATAAGTCGAAAATATAACTTCTATGACGCAATCCCTGACCAAATTTTGACAATATCCCTGACCATTTTAAGGTGCTTACCAGAGCCAACTTCATAATTACACCTGGGCCCATATTTATCATTGCTCGAAACATATAGTTTGATATACCAAACGAAATCCCTGACCTATCCCTGACTTAACCCTGGTAAAACACTCCAATCATTGTACTTGTAAACAGTGGTCCTTGTGGAAAAATGTTATAGAACATTTTCAACTCCAAATCGCCCTTATAATTAACACACTGTACATACATCTGTCCTACAGCTTTAGCACGGGAATGCTCTTGCATATTTAGTTACCTTATGGTCGAGTCATAAATGAAGGACCGGCCGATATCGTTGGTAATTGCCGGAGGCAGTAACGCGAAACAGGTGCGTAACATACGGATCAGGAAGAGATGAAATACGGAGACGCGACAGAACGGGGATGGGGGGATGATATATCCTTAACATTGGCAAACGTGTATAAACCAGAATTCGAACCCGGGTCATATCGTAATCGCCTTAACAGTTAACGCGTCAAACGCTTTAGGTATCTACACCATACCAGAAATACAGCCATAAGTTTGTAAGATATGTTCCATAAGTATGATACTTCCTATGCTTCGTAATGCTATTAAACCTTCGCCTGACTTCGTGTTGCTACCAATAGATATAATTGGTTGACCATTAAAAAAGAAAAGCACGGCTACTGGTCAAAGGACCAAAACAATCACTAGAGCTGAAGACAGTTCTATTTTCAAAAGCTAAAACTTTTAATATTTAGAGATAAGGCAATGCGATGGTAAGAAGAAGAAGAAAAAAGGCTAAATATGAATAAGAAATCAAAATGTGGCCGAGCCGGCCCTAACTTTATTCAAACTTAAAATTCGAATCTATATATCCTTCTGAAACATTTTATGCAAATGAAATTCAAGATTGAAAAAGCGTTTGGGCCATTGGTGAAACGACGACGAGGCGAGGAGGGCCTTGGGCTGCTGCCGCTGTATTTTCTATTTCCTTTTAATGCTAATACCGGCTGCTTACTAAGTTTTCAAAAGGGAAATAGAATATGTATCTAAAAACGTCAAGAATTTTCGGAATTTTGTAACAAAACTCTGAATTTCCACGCCTATACTTTTATATGTAGGCCTATACGAAGCGAGCTGCATGTAGCTTTTATTTTGTAAAGAGTTAATCGTGGTCGCTGGTGAGGCGCGGGTTTAAAGGGTATTTTATGATGACGTCAGTCTTATCGCATGACTTTGGGATAATTTTAACAGGATACAGAGCAATTAAATATGTAGCGGGAAAAACCGTCAATGCTATAACCAATCAATAATTGTTTCCATAAAAGGAATTTAGAATATTTACCAACAAATGTTTTGTTAATTCGGTTTATAATCAATATTTCGTTAATTTCTCTATTACGCCTGTAAATTCCGTACAAATTTTACAAACTATCCTTACGAAAAGAAAAGTATGTCGATTGGTCGTTGGAGATTAAGATTCTTTAAGCGTTCATCGTCCAATCGAAACTCGTTTTCACCGATACCGATTTAGGCGACTTAATCAAAAGCAAGTCGTATCGCAATGTAACATCTTCCACTATGGTCAATTCCCGTCGCATCTTTCTCGTATTAAAAGACAGAAAGAAGAGAAGAGGATATATATAGTATACAACATTTGCTATACAGGGTGGGTGTATCTGAAAAGTCTGCCATTAATGAAAGGGTGTAAACTTTGGGGTCTAAAACCGTGTGGAAAGTGTACATCCCTAAAACAAAGGAATGTCTACACACCTTACTAGCGCACGCGCACGTCTAACCATTTATTAGTCCATTTCCGCTAGTTAAAGGTTCAACACTGTCTTCGATTGAAAACAATTGAAGGTTGGTTGATATGTCTTACTCCACATCTGTGACTACTGTTCCCATGTCTAAGGGGATAATCAAGGTTTGAGAGGTCGTATCTCCGTAACTACACGTTGTAGACCATATGCAACAATTAAAGGTGTTCGGGTGACATTTTCAACTCAGTTTGATCCTAAGAAGACACCCTTTAAATTATGGCAGACTTATAATGACAAACACCCTGTATAGGCAAGCAATCTCTCTTCTCTTCGACTAGCTCGAGTGTCAGGGGGAGTATAGCGCGGAGAAAGAGATCTTTACTCTTTAGTGTCATTCAAGGAAAGACTTATACGGGGGTGGATGGGGCGAATGCGGGACTGTGAGGCCTTTAAGAGGGTGTAAAGGAAGATGGAGAGGAGAAGGAAGAAGCTGCAACCACCGCGACCGGGTACCACCACCTTATGGAAAACGGGGGGATGTGCGGTACGTATTCTTGAAATAGAGTAGCAGTAACGTACGTTAAACGTAATACACCGGCCGCCGGCTTGGGACTTACACTAATTAACACCGATCTAAATGAACGTTATGTCTTCGTTGCGGACACCAGACTCTGCATGGTTAGTATGGAGGAGATTGGACTGGACGGCTTGGCTTGGTTTGGTTAGGCTACCCCGTACGCGGTGCTGGTCAATCTTTCCAAGTCTGGAGATATAAGCGAAAGGGCCGGAGCTTACGTAATTACTAATTTTATACCAAGGATGATGTATTGTTTAGGAGTGAGGTAGGTTCTCCCCGTGGGAAATATCTGATACTTGGCATGGCGGACTTCAAAATGACTTAGTTAGACGGACTGAATTGAAATTTTACCGTAATTAATAAAAGTGCGAAAGTTTGAAGATGATTAGAGGTATAGAAAATAATTTGAGGGGAGTTTTAGAAGTGAAGTTCATTATTTCGATACATTTATAAAAATATTTTTTTGAATAAATTAGTTAATCTCGTCAGGGATTTTCTTTTATATACTCATTCCGAAATTTAATTAAAATCTCTATGAAGGGGTCATTTTTTGCGAGTTAGATCAAAGATCTTCTGACCAATAATTAAACCTAATATAAGTGGTTTTTAAAAAAATTATTTCTCTCTTACAAATCAAGGGTCTAAATTTTTACAAATAAATATCAATCCCACTTTTATAAACCCGTTTAGAAACACGATGGCTTTAAAATTCAAATTTCCATATCAAAGAATACCAATTCAATTAAAAATACACTAACTATGGTCAAATTCAACCCACTCATATTCCATACACCATAACATATCTTAGTAAATATTTTATCACGGAAGATCATGAACCACACACAAACACACACATTCGACGTCACAACGAGGTCATAGGTCATCAATATGACACGATGACTCACCAATTTTGATAGCGTTGGGTAAGGCACTAACTTGGGAGACTGCGCACCAACGTAACGAACCCAATAGCGTCAAAACAAACGGCACCAAAGTGACCAGTCGCCGCGTTGTCCAGCGAGATCGCCCCGCGCCCATTCGGTTAACCGACCAAATCGTCAAGTACCGCGTTTGGAGGAGACGCTAAATTCCCCTCTCCGAACAACAACAACAACTCCCGAATAAAACTTTCACCGATAAAAAATTAAACAGCACCGAATCATGGTGGCGGTGGGGGTGGTGACCTTTTCAACTTCCGTGTATCGTTAAAAAGCGAAACATCAGCACCAAAAAACAAAGGGTCAACTAATCCCTAAGGTTAAGTCCATGTTCGTGGGGGGAGGTTAAAAAGGGGGATGGAAAAATCGTCGAAAATAAAAAGAAGAGAGTGTACCGGCCCTTGATAGGGTGTCCGGTTCGAGAGCTCTTAAACGCGCACACGTCACGAGCTACGCTACCATCTTTCCAGCGTCATAATTTTTCCAAAAGGCAAAAATCGACTGCGGTATATTCCTAGTTTTCTATAGGATGTTCCGGCCGCTTTTTTTCGGGTATTTAACGGGGAAGAATTTGGAATCGAGTAGGACGCGACTGCGGGTGTCCACTCAAACCCTCCGATTCAAGTCGGGCTTCTGCTAGCTAGCGGTTTCTGTCCGGGGATGTTCGCTACATCATCCCGGAAGGGCTACGCAGGCGCTATGAGTCTCGCGCCGATACCGACTCTATACCGAGAGAGCCAAAACTACACCGCCATCCCGCAGAGAGAACCCCCATACCAGAAAGGAGAAAAGAGCCTATACTAGAGAGAAAGAGAGAGCGAGAGAGAAAGAGAGTAAGAGAGAGAGAGAATGAGGGAGATGAGGGAATTTCGAGAGCTATTGGTAATGTATTACGATTTCAGTGAAAGGGAAAGGTCAGAAGGCAAATAGTATACCTAGCTACTTTAATTATTTAATTTAACTCCTTGACCTTATTCTGTTTTCTCTTAATCTTATAGATCAGTTTCCTGACTGGTCCAGGAGTTTAGGTACACTTCTAACTGTTTCTTTTCTGATTTCCAAATGATTCAGTTCCAAAAAGGGAGAGTAGTAGGACCGAAGTTCAGTGGGATTTATGGGAGATTTTGAGTCTAAAAGGTTCTATGATATTTTGACCCAAGGGATACCGATAAAAGTTCTAATCATTGGATTATTTTAGGGATGACCCCATTAATTTAACGTAAGAAATTGAAAGACAATGGTATTTTAATAAAGGGGTCAACGTAACTTATCGCACTATTGAACCCACTGTACCTCCATCCCTTTTTGAAACACCCTGTATATATCAAAATTCAAAGAGAAAAGCAATTAATAAACTTATTTCTTCCAAAGTGGTATTTTCAAAGGAATACATTTTTCCCCAGTTCCATCAGGAATAGATTCAAAAAAATTATTTTTTAAAACTTCCTTAACTTTTTTTTTCCTTGCACAGTTTTTTATTTTATTTTGCTCCTTCAAATTTCAAGAAAACGGGGGAAACGTTTTTCATTTTAGGAATAAGAAAAATATTCTAGAATAAGGGAAGAAATGCGAAAAGGGAAAGAGAGCTAGGGGTGTTATGTGTTGGGTTTCATCAAGGGCAAATAGAAGTTAGGGAAAGTGAAGCTGGAAGGCGTACCAATCAGGTTTGCACAACGAAATCTGTCATAATCGTAATTTAGAACCAAAAATACAATTTTTAACGCTTAAAATGTCTCAAAAGTCGAACTAAGTTCTATTTTTCGTCTTTTAGAGAAGTTAAAAAAGATAACGTAATATTAAAGATTGTCGTTGACCAAAGAAGCTAACGAGAGAAAGACTCGTTCGTAACCATCATACTGGACACTAAACGAAGGCTTTCATTAACTTCTCCCCAGTATCTCACATTCTGTTATTTCCCATTTGCATTTGGTTCGGTACATTTTTCAGCTATATAGCAAAACGAACGATATTTCACTGCTCTCCGCGAGGGAACACGCCGTTTGGTCAAAATTGAGGTCGCGCGAACCCAACAATGCGTATCAGCTGCTTTTGACTATCAAACAAACCCTTGAACAATATATATAGACCAATAATTAATCTTACACTCGTGGTTTTTAAGTTAGAAAAGACGTAGAAGGAAAGAAAGATTACTAAGCCTTGGTCGTCCAAAGAGGTTTTTTTGATTTTGATGAAAAACAAGAATACGGCGCGGATTAATACTTGTTAAAATTAATGCAACTAAAAATTCAAGCAATTTCTCGAAAGGATCAAGTAATGGCTCAAGTTGATCATTCAAAACCACTTTACATCGTTACTTCATACCCTTTTTCACGTTTAATGAAAAAAAATAATAATAAAAATAAAAAAATTCTGGCTTTTTAAGAGATCTTAATCACCTTTCAACGAGCGAAGTTTCTTGGGCCTTCATTAAAAACGGCAATTTGATAAGGCAAACGCTTGAAGGAAGATTGAACAATGACCCTAGAGTATTAAGGGGATTAGAAACTTTCGAATCGACTAAGATACTAAGCATTTTTTGGCATATTTCATTAACTGAACCATGAGAAGGTACATTTTCTTATAATATAGTTTCCAACGTATGCTAGGCCTTGCCTAAGTGTATAGTACAGTAAATAGTTTTCATTTCCCTCCAGAAACTTCAATAGCGTTTCTAATCCAGTTAAAAAACGTAGATTCCATGGCTTAATTTAGAGAGATAAGAATAATCAACACATCAAACGAAAATAAATGAATGAAATTTGTCATTAAAAAAAAAGCTATTTTCCAGTTAAACCCAATAAAATTTTTAAAAAAATTAACTCGATTTTCCTTGGCTTGCATGTGGTGAAGGTAAACCCCACTCCTTTATAACTGGCTTTTAACGACTAAGGAATAAACGTCAAGAAAGAAAAGGTGTATGTATGTATGTATGTATGTATGTATGTATGTATGTATATATATAAAGGAGATGTAAGAATTCAGGCAACGAAAAAGAAAAGTTTTACCACGAAACATCGAACGGTGTTTAAATAGAGAGAACGCGCTATAAGTTCGACCGAGCAACATCACACGCCCGAGTTCCTTACATTGCTTTTATCAAAGGTTCATAGGTTATGCTCCATAAGTTTGTCTCTGGTAACTTAGAAACTGGAGCTTGTCATGAAGTGAATGAAATAGGTCATTGATTCGAGGTAAAGCGAAGGAGGCCTGGTGAGGCGCTGCTGTCAAAGGCTTACTACAAACTAAATAGGACTAGATGGAAGTCCTGCAAAATTAACCTCCGAGTGTAGTAGTTCAATTCTCGTTTGTCGTTCTCGAACTATAGCTCGAGCTGTAAGTCTCTCCTCTCAGTAACATTACGAAGTATAGAAAGTGTCATACTTATGGAACATATCTTATAAACTTATGCTCTTTTCCTGAAAAACGCGAGACAAAGGCTGTAAGTAATTTCTTCAGAAAAAAGGGGGGCACCTTGGTTGGTTGATAGCGTTAAATAAAAGTCGTACGTCCGTTCGCGGTTTCGGTTTTCCCCTTTTAAGTTTCAGCTTCGTTGCTTCTCACATCACTAAAAACCCTTTTTCTACATGATTTCCTGGCGTCGAACCTTTAGTGAAAGTAAAAACGGAAGAGAGAGAGAGAAAAAAAAAAGGAACGAACTATCCCCTGTTCCTTGATTAACGAGATTTCTAATTAAAAAGAGGCCAAGCTCGTTCGTCATAACGCTAGGATCGTTCGCTTGCCTTCTATCGTCGCCTATTACTCCTTTTCAATTAAAGATACCAGCGGTTTAATCCATGCCTTTCGTAACCTTAACGAATTGATAGAATATACGTATAAGACTGGGTTGCGATGAAATTGCCCATGGCCTTCCAGAAGAAAAGAGCGCAAGAGAGGAATTTTTAATCTTCGGTAGGAAAAAAAACTAGGTTAGGCTTAGCGATTTTATAGGTGTCATGGTTGGAATAGAATATGGTTGAACGATGCCACCCACGCTGTTGTTTCGGTGTTACGAGGGTCTAAACGGCTCGATGGAAACTATATCATCTAAAAACCCTGTTTTCTCGCATCGGTTTTTTTTGTTTTTTGATCGGGTGTGTGTGGAAATGGTGCCTGGGTAGGTCGAACTAGTGTTTTAATCGGTTTATATCAAAAGGGAGAAAATAAGACGAGGGGAATTCTGATTAAATTTGTTCAGTCAATTAATCAAGGAGCTTGTAACGAACGAAAATAGACTTCACTCGTCGTTCAAACTAGGAAGAATAACAAATTATCGACCATTTTCAATCCATTAATACGAACAATTGTTTTTCAATTAACTGACGTGTTTGTGTTTGATTATGGAAATTGAGGTAATGTAGAATGTTAGCTCGCTATTTAGGGTTTTTTTATAGATGTCTACTATCTACAAAATTCTTAATTATCCTTGCTTTTTAAAATAAATTCCCACTTCATACTTAATCATCCTTAACAGAGAATAGTTCACAGAAACCTTAGAAAATATACGAACCTTATACAGATGTCTAATAGATAGTTTACACACATGGAGGATTCATGCGATGTTACCTGGAGGACAAAATGTAGACGGGCTTCTGTCCTCCAGATAGCCAGGCCTTCTGGTGTAAATGGTATGAATTCTCCATGTTTGTAAACTGTCTATTCACTACAATATTATTAACACTCCCACTTCATACTCACTCATCCCTAAAAAAATCTTAGAAAATATTAAAATACACTTTACTTTTCATCCGAAATAAAATTTAAAAGCTTAAATAATGATTTATCGTAACTAATGAATTACCTATGGCTAAAAGGCTTACGTATACTTTTAACAGAGAGGGTTAAGGGTTACGGCGGGTGCGTATTGGATTTTACTTTCCCTCTATGTACACGTTAATCCCCCCGCAAACTATGGTAACACAATCCAGATATCCTATAGTTCAGACCCCGAATCATGTGCGGTAACAATTCAAAGAGCGTGAAAATTTAATAAGGGAATAAGCCATTGCAAGTTTCTATCTATATATATAATTTCCAAACATGTCAGCATTAGTTGCTGCGGGGAAAGTTCCGAACCCCCCTCCCCCGGGTCTATTCGACAAGTCTTTCCCAATTTTAGTATTTTAAGAAGTATATCAAGTAGAAGTTCTGGACTGATTAATTTCCAATATACTCGTGTAGACTACAGGTAATTCCAAAAAGAGGAGGGTGCATGCACGTGGGTTCTATCAGCGATTTTGAGTAGAAAATGTTCTATAACACTTTTTCCTTAACGAGCATCCCATAAACAAGTTATGAATAGTGTTTTTAAGTTACTAATCACGCTTTAAATCCTAAATCCTGGGTGTGCCTCCAAGAACGTTACTACTAGATAGACAGACAGAAAAAGTTTTGAATATTTCAATTTTAATGGGTTTCTACAAGACTGTTATTCTATGAATCATTCCCCGCCCCTTATTTGGCGTAGAGAGCCGTAAAACCACCCCGGAATCATGATGATGACATGTACCGGTATACCGGTATAAAAGTCGGGTGGTACAAGGCCTCCGCAGCTCCGATCCGAGCAGCTAATAGGTCTAATATTTGGTTCCTGGGGAATATAGCCCTTTGCAACAGGGCATAAGTGTATCATACAACCCAAAAGTATATGGGTTAAAAGAATTTTTATCTATATACCAGCACGTGGCGTCACGTGGTGGGTGATTTTAGCAGAAACATATCCACTATATCCAACCTCTAACCTATCCCACTTGAAAATGGAATGAAATCATTGTTGGTCTGGCCATGGTTCAATTCCAGTTCGTTTTTAAAGAAGACGGCATCGTCTGTTTTATTTTATCTGACATGGATAAGGCCCCTTGATCTATACTTAGGCATTATAGGGTTATATTCGTGGCTATAGTTCCTAGAAGCAGTCGTTAGGGAAATTACGGAAAAGCCTTCTCCATCATAAATTATTCAACCAGTTTTATATCCGGGACACATTTATGGCTATCGTGTTATGTTATAGAATGTTACGGAAGATGGGCCAACCAAACTATACGCTGGAATCTATGGCCAAAAAATGATGACGATAGCTGCTTGTATAATATTGATAATGGTCAAACTTGCAGAAGTGTTAGGAACAAAAAAAAACAGAAAATCATAATTTAAGGCTCTTCTGAATTTTCAACTCTAAAGGGCCAACCAAATTTTAACTCTAACTTATATACTTGGCCCAACTATACGCGACTCAGTAAAGCGGGATACAAACGTGATTCTGATTGGTCAAATACTTGAAGTTGGCGGGCTACAAGTTGCCTATAGTATTCTAGAACATTATAGGTCAGCAACCCAAGATATCCTTTACAATATTAAATAAACCAACTGGATTTGGGAAATTCAAGTTGCTGTCCCATAACTTCTCTTCCAAATACAACGTATCACCCGCTTTTCAAAAAAGAAAGGCCGCTTTCACTTTTGTGGGCCAACTCTGCACAATTCGTCGTCATTTGACGCTACTTAGATGGGGTGATGTTGGAAGAAATTTCAAATTCAGCGAGAAAGAGCGTCCGCGGAGATTTTTTCTCCCTTCGCGATCAAATAGAATATGAAAAGACGAAAAAAAAAAAAAGAATTTACGAAAATCCACTCTGTTCGTTGTACATCACGCGAATCATTCGATTTGAAGAAGAAATCTAAATCCCCGAAAGGTTTTAAAGGCGGGACAAACGGAGCGTGTAGTCAAATTCACCAAGGCCTACTACAGTAGGTAGGAAATAGAATCCCGGAGTGCGTGCGGTGCAGCTGCATATGGGATATCGATTTCAAAAGTATACTGCAGAACCGTTGAATTCCTATAACCTAAAATATTCCATTTGTACGACGCCGGTAAAAAATGTAGATGACTCAATAAAGATATTTCTGAAATAGATATTACACAGTCAGTACGTTTTTCCAGCCCCCCCGAAATTGTGTGACGTAGTTTATGAAAGGCAGGCGGAAAAAACTGGAGATCACGTCACTACAACCAAGGTTTTTTTTAACCAACGTTTCAAACTTGTTGCGGATGAAATTTAATGTTTTTGCTTATTAATTTATCTAAGTGTTATTATTAAAAATAGACCATTTTCAAATTTGTTCATTCCAAAGTCGTAAGACAGAGCTTCAAAGTTACCTGCAGTTATAGACCAAAGTCCTTTTGTTTAATTTACTCTAATTATTTCGTCTCACTCCAAATAAAAATAAGAAATTTAATTTAATCTCAATTAACTTGGTAATCTATTATGTTAATAAATTGGCGTTTCCAGGTAAAAAGGGCGTCATGTTTATACAAACGAAAACATAGAAATTGTAACGCTATACTTAACCTGATTAGTTTAATCTATTCTAACACTCCCAGAAGGCGTGGTCGATAGAAGCTAAGGGTTAAAATAAAAACACAACAAAAATCGTGCAATGTTTGGGCCTTTGTTATGTTTTTACAAGGGAAATAAATTTATGCGAAACATGTATTCCCACGCAAGAACTGAGCCTCGACATTCGTTAGAACTATAGTTCATTCTTCTTTCTTAACTGATAAGAAGGGCATTGTTCCGAAAGGGGTGGGAAGGGTTCTTAATCGTTTCCTAAAAATCATTGTTTTCATCACGGCTCGAATATTCTCACATTGTTCCTTTCGTTCCACACTTTTAAAAATGGACCTTTCTAATGAAAATAGCCTGAAAAATGGCTTGAAAAGATTCCGTTTAAGAAGTTTAAAGAATTAGAATTAGCTCGGTGTAAAAAAAGAACGTCTACACAAAGGCGAACAAGTGCTTAAGTTAAATACGTTGTGAAGTGGAAGGAGGTCAAATTAAACAATCCAGGGCTGCCACGAAATTTTCAGATTCAAGTTTCTTGACCTTTTCTAACGATTTTCCCTGACTTTTTAGGCCACATTGTCATAACAAAATAAATTGCATGTTTGAATATTTAAAGTAAAACGCTAAGGGAATTCCACGATTTTGGGGTCTGTTCAAACGTGATCTTGCTAAAATGGCGTTTAAAACATCACCCATTTGCAAGGGTGAACCACAGATATTTTAACCTCTTTAACCAAATTCCCTGACTTTTTTGAAATTTTCCCTGACCTGTTGGCCCATTTTGAAATTCCTTGACTTTTACCGGTTTTACCTGACCCGTGGCAACCCTGTGATCAACATTTCCCGTACCGCTGTGTCGCGCGACACGAACCAAGTACTACTTAAAGTATTTTAGTAAATCTTGATAATATGATCTTGCCTCTCTCTTGTCTTTGCTACACCAGATACCAACATCCACTTCGCGTCAAAATGAGCATTATCACTTAATTCGCCTATGGAAAGGAAACCTAGCTTTTTAGGCGCGTGGTTCTTATTCCGGAACGAATCCTTTTGATTTTATTTTTGAGTCGGAAAGGTCTTAAGGTCGCGCAATGGGGAATCCAAATTAAAAGGGATAGCGCGGTTGAACTCAAACGTCATAAAAAAACGGAAGAAGAAGGGTAAGTCTGAGGAATTAACAAGAAACCTATCTGGCCCTAGCTGTACTGGAAAAACCAGTCAAAAAGCTATAGGCTAAAAAAAAAAGAAGAAACGATTCAGAGCTTGAATGGCTGGCACGGTCTTTGTTTTAAAGTATAGTAACTAGATTAAGAGTTGGTGCTGCTATTTTCTTCGCTTAAATTCATTTGGAAGTTAAGCCTTAGCCCCCGCATCTTTACTTTAGGCCTTTGCTATAATCCTATTTAAGCGTTACGGGTCAAAGGTGGATTCACGAAGCAAAATAGGCCCTTGTTCAAAAGTGATCAGTAAAATAAAAGAGAGTGGTGCTTACTCATCTTGTTTCCCGGACAACAAAGACGCCTTCAAACAATAACAGAACAAATTAGTTGGACTGATAAACTTGAAGTCTAATATAACGTCTTTGTATCCACAAACCGTCCGGATGTTCAGCAGTCGATACTACTTGAAAATGGTCTAATGAGTCTAGAATGTAATCCCAAGTATTTAGGACAATTTAGGATGTAATTTCAGTTCTAATACTTATTAATTTTTCCTTAATATAAGTACGAGTTATTACTATCTCAGGTTTTATACAAGATATTGTTCAGTGCAAATAATATCCCTAAACATTACATATGCTAAAGATTTATTGGAAGAGCGCGTATTCTATACATAATTTATTACTTGGTATATGCATGCACCCTAAGGAAAAAAAATTAAAATAAGTAATTTAGTTAAGAAGTTCCCTCGGAAGGAATTTTTTTTATATATATGTATATTTTCATAGCGCCATCATTATTATGATCAGATTCGATTAAAGCTACGAAAAGTTTACATACAGAAAAGAAGGCAAAAGAAAAAAGGCTTTCTTCAAAGTAAACGCGAGATATGAAGAAAGCAGGTGCTTAAGACAAGCCATGTAAAAACCTTTCAAAGCGTCTATGCATCTATTGAGAGGTAACGAAAGATTCTGCCTTTTAGAAACCAGGCAACGTAGCTCTTTATTTTTAAGGAAAGAAAGAAAGAAGAAAAAAAAAAGACGGGGTAAAAGTCTGTAAGACAAGGCTTCTTGTAATCCGCCTCCTATATGTACTAGTCAACTTCGTTCGCTTCTCTAGATTCCACAATTTCATTAAAAGGTACACGGAAAAAGGGTTGAGACTGAACACCTCCCCCGAATCTTTTAGAACAGCCTTTTAAACATCCTCCTAAAACTAAAGAGATATTTAAAGCCTTTTTTCTATAATGAAGTGAATAGTTTTCAACGCCCGCCTTGTTGGCACCTTTTTTCTTTTCTTCTTTACATATATTTGAGTAAACCCAAGTGGATGTTGTGGTTTAAGATATGGTTAGACGTAATATCACGTGATTAGTGTTTATTGACGCTCCTGAGTAAGACCGTGCATTAAAAACAATAAAATTCAGAAATGTCAGGAAAGCCAACATTTAGGGTGAGCCATCTCTATGTATTTTCCCATAGCCCCTGTAGAAATGTTTATCACGTATTACACCATTGTTCAGAGGAGAGGCAAACTTATAGGGGCTTATTTAAATTATTTTTCTTTCTTTTATTAAATATGTTATTAAAACGCCGCGAGTATTAGAAGGTGATATTACCTTTAATATAAATTAGTATCAAGCAAAAGTGTTTATTCGATTCACTCTAAAAGCTAGCAAAATTATTTATCAAGTAACAAAGTCCTGAACCGTATAGCAAACCATTTATCACTATTCCTGTTTTTTGTTCGTTGACGTTCTTTTTTATTTTTTTATTTGGAAGACCCAATTCCTTTAGTTTTTATTCTCATCAATGTATGTCCGTTCAGACATCTTATACCTAATATCAGAGACAACTATAAATAATAGAAAGTAAGGTAGAGTAACTCTTAGAAAGGCAGTATACTAGCCTAGGTTGTAAGCCTTTTATTCATGCCCCAGTATTTGTCTTTGCTAATATACTTCGCTAAACTGTGTAGAATACACTAAATGACGATGTTCGATTGATTTCAAGTAGAAATTTATCCATTTTTTACTTTCTCGAGACACGTAAGGGTCAAGAAAGAGTTGTGACCCGCAGCTAGGGAGTTTTTGTTTTTACGTATTATACAGGGTGTTTCTGAGAAGTCTGCCATAAATGAAGAGGGGATGTTCTTTGGGAATTAAATTTTGAGTTGAAAATGTAACTTTCATCTCCATTTTGTTTGCCACAATGGACACTGTTTTCGAGTTAAGATTGTAAGAGTAATTAATTAAGAAACTGATTAAGACAATGATTTCTAACTTAATTAAGGGGTCATCCATAAAACACTGAAATCATAACGCGAAAACAGTGGCCCTTAGGTTAAAATTTCATAGAACATTTTCGACTCAAAATCCCCCAAAGAACATCCCCCTTAATTTATCATAAACACCCTGTATATACTTTTTTAAGTCTTAAGTCGATAAAAATGGACCATTAATCACGATGCTCCTTAAAGATAAAGATATCCCTTACGAAAATACTACGTTCGCATTAAGAGTAAAAACTATTTTGTTTTCCCAATAAAATAAAACAAAATAAATAAATATATAGACTCTTTCTTTTGAAATCGAATTATGTCTCTACCGATCATAAATTTAAAATTATCGAACGTAGATGCCCAATATTTTACTACTAGGCCTACTTCATATGGATTGGATACAAGTCTAAATTTGAACCTTATACTTAAACCAAAAATTTAAATAAGCTATACCCGAACGTTTTTATTCTTTAGTACTTGGTATGGGCTATTTTAGTTCAATGGCAAAAATCACCTAGGCCTATATTTTAAAATTTTTCCGGGGAAGATATATTACGTGCTAAAAATGGTGAAAAACTATAGCCAAGGCTTAAAAAGAAGAAGAAGAAAAAAAAAACCTTGGGAAAATTGAGCGAATTTGAAATTTTTGCAGGATAACTTTTTTTTTTTCTTTCTCTTTCTTTTAGCTTCCCATCACATATTTCTCGTTTCTCGTCAAGGGAAAATTTTTTCCCGTATTTTTTTACATAAACTATATAGAGAAGCCTATGGTTTTTCTTTCCGCTTTCGAGTCTCCCATTTCGTTGCCATATTTTCGACGTCCCAATCTGACAGCGTTGAGAAGCAAAGTCAAAATATCGCGACAACGGAAAAGTCATTTTCGGATTTTTTTTTTAAAGTTAGGGTAAAATGCAGTAAAATAAATTTATAAATTTAGATATGTATACTGATTATTCTTTCGTGGAAGCGGTATTGGAAAAAGGATTAAATTATTCGGCTTTTCTTATGAGGTTTATAATAAAATTATTTAGGTCTTTTTTTTTCGTTTCATTACGCCTTTAAGAGAGTCTCGAGGGATGAAATCCAATCCAATCTTTTAGGAGAAGGAGCTCCTTGTGGATCTCGTGTAAAGGAAAGGGTCATGGTAGAATTTTCAAACCTTTTATATTCAAAAAAGAGCGTATAAAATAAATAACCAATATGTGTACAATAGACCAAAAAAACTTATGTTGAAGTAAGATAACTCAATTACTTATATCTAAAGACACATAGTATTAAAATTAATTAATTTTGGATACTGATCCATTACAAAGATTGAATCTTTATGGCTCTGAATTTCGAATTTCAGTTGGAAAGAGCCGTAAATACACGCTCCTGAATTCTATCGAGTTAATTTAGTTGTAAATTAAAACTAACAAGGATTAAAATTTATTAATTCCTATTAAATTAAAGTCATTTAAAATTAAATCGTATTTAATTTTAAATTTTACCAGACTTGTGGGAAAACTTAACTCCCATTAAATTAAAATCCTATTTAATTTTTAATTTTAATTGATTTATGTAAAAACAAAATTCAATTTAGTATTTTGATATTAAAGACTAACTTTTCAATAAATATAATTGAAATATTAGACTGGAAAAATTAAACTAATTCAGTAAATTATGATTAACATAAACCACGTGATAATAATAATATGCAAATATTATATAAGCCCGTCCCTTTTAACAAAAAAAAAATAATAAAAAAAATCCCTATATTTGTTTATAAGAAAGTCTTTTTGATATACTCCATGAGCGAGGTTTTTCTCTTCTCTTGCAAGTTGAAGATCAGTTAGCGAAGAAAGAAAGAAAAAAAGGGGTAACTTCATAGTCGTATATAGCAAACCGCTCTTACGCGGGAACATATATATGTATAGACTATACCCCATTCTTTCAAGCGAAACAAAAAAATCCTGACACGTTTGGCAAGTGCTCCTAACTTCATTTTGCATCCCCCATAATCAAATATTGACTACATACTAGGCTAGCTCAGGCGAGAGGCTAGCCTTAGCCCAGGACAAAAAAAAAACCCCAAAAAGTTGAGTGTATAGAGAAATAAGGCGACTCTGTTTTATATTATTATTTCGTATATGTCTTCTCGTTCCGAACGGTGTTTTTGGCAAGAAGAATTAAGTTTTTGTAAGAACATATGCACAAAACCCTGAGAACGTATGAAAAGCCATAGAATTTTAGTTGTTTTTTATGAAAATATGGAACTTTTTGTTAAGTAACGCACCGGGAATAAAGGCGGGAAGAACAGAGAGTACGATATGTACTATTCAATCGTTGAACGTTCTCAGAACTTATATGGGTTCCCGGTTTTTTTATATATAGCCGGAGAAAATGAACCCAAAAAAAATAAAAAAATAAAAATCGTTTCAAATAGAGAAAAAGTAAAACTTGACCGAGAAACTTCAGTCTCCCATGAAGATTGAAGACTCGCAGATTCTATCAACGTTGCCCAATGTTCATTACCTAAAGTTAGACGTCATGGTTATCGAAATAAAATTTACAAGAGGGTCTTTGTTAGGGAATGACATGACATATCGTTGCACTGGTCCGGGTGTCTTAACGGAGCGCGTCACACCGGACAACCTGGCCATCATTCCATATATACAGCTATTGAAATCATTACGAAAGACTTCGTATTAGGTATGAACTTCTGTTCCTACTATTCTACCCTTTTTGCTCAGTTCAGGAGAAGAAAAGAAACCACCTTGGAAAAAATATATATTTTATGAAACTCCAGATGCTAGCGAGAACCCGCATGGACGCGCTACACGTTTTTTATTGGTTTATTGTCGTTTTTGGGGAAGAAACTCCAATTGTTTTTTTGTTTTTTTAAACCATACACTATCCTATCGCGTAGTACTATTTTATATTCCGTTTGTATATTTTATATCATGGTAAAACTAGGCCTAGCTTGCCGAATTTTATACTTTAAAACCATATCCTTAATACGAAATATATGATCTAAGATCAGGTATCTCTTAAAACAAAACCAAAATAACACTCGCGTTTTGTAGGAAAGATACACAATATGTCTGGAATAGGCTAGAATTTCTTTTGGTTTTTTAATTTAAAAAAGAGCCTTATAAAAATAAAAATTAATATTGTAAATTGGAACCATGTAGGCTACAAATCTACAACACTAAAAAATACAAGTGCGATTAAGTCCTCTTAGTCGTAGAGACGCGTTAGGCCTCTCTGTGAAGCATATCGTGACGTAATGCTGAGAGAAGACTGTAATTGGTCAATATAGTCCTTACCGCCATCAGCTTGACGTAGAATTAAATCGCATACGTAATTTTTAATGTTGTAGCTTGGTCGCCATCTTGGATGAACACCTCATCTAGTAGGTCTTCACTACTAAAGTACCAATATTCATTATTTCTTACTCTCTTTCTTAAATAGAAAAAATATTCTCTTAGATTCCTTTTCTATAAGCGAAGTCGTACGAAGAAAAATATAGATAATCCATAGCTTGAAAGTTTTAAAAACTGAGCATCGTTTGTACGCATTCGAGACCCCACGCACAGAGATTAAGCTTGCAAGTTCCCCCAAATGGAAAAGTCCAAAAGGATAGGAAAGAAGAAGAAGAAGAAGAGGAAAAAAATACGTTTGAAAAAGAATAGAATTCGAATCGGAAAAAGACTATGAGGTTACGGCGTTCGTTTCCAGTGGAAAAAAATGAGGAACCGAGGCTTAAGCTAAAAAAGAAAAAGATAATAAAGGTTTGGACGGATTCCCTATTTTTTTTTTTTTTTTGTTTGTTTTCCGTTTCATTGATCCAAATGATCCTACGTCGTATTCCCGCTTTCGCTATTTGTAACGAAGATGAGGAAGGGTGGGTTTAAATTTTTTGATTTAAGGAGCCCCGTATCAGGATCAATTGCCACCACGTACAACGCTACACGACCTCTTATCTCTGTACAAAAAGAAGGTATTGTCAACTGATCTTGAAAAATTGAGAAAACTATTGAAAATCTTCTTTTAATTTGGGTTCGGATTTTCGATTGTTATTTGGAAAATATACTTAATCATAATAACGATTGCTCATTTCTAAATCTAAAGTAATCTTGGAATCAGATCTTTTCATACAAATCAGCTTATTTTCTCTCTATTTCAAAATTTCCATTTTAATTAATGGATTTCTAGTGATTTTATGGTAATTAATTTTCTAATTTGGTGGAAAAATTTAATTGTTGATTATATTATAGAGATTTATCAAAATTTATTTATGAAAAAAAATACCGAATAAAAATCATTTAACAAGCCCCTATAAGTTTGCTTCTCCTCTGAACTTTGGTGTAATACGTGATAAACATTTCTACCGACCAATTGCCCTATCACAGTGCATATCTAAATTATTTGTAGCGATTTTAAAGGCTCGCTTAGAACGTTTTGTTGAAGATAATAATATTTTAGGGGAGTTGCAGAACGGGTTCAGGAGGGATAGGAGAGGTGCAGATAGTATTTTTGTAGTGTCTCAGTTGTTGGCCATTGCTAGAATTGAGCAACGTCCGGTGTTTTTTGCTTTTCTAGACTTACGTAAGGCTTACGACAGCGTCAGCCGGCCGCGTTTGTGGTCGGTCCTAGTGTCCCTGGGAATTCCAGTTCCTTTCGTAACCCTTCTGGCTACACTATACGAGCATGTGCAGTATCGCTTTTGGTTTGGGGGAGTAGTCACGGACTTCATGCCTAGCAGAGTAGGGTTGAAACAGGGGTGTCCTCTCTCACCGCTTCTTTTTGCTTTATACCTAGAACCATTAGATAGGGCCCTGCGAACATCAAATTTTGGGTTCCCTCTTCGATACCCTGGCAGCGCAAATCAGGAACTTAGAATACCGGGGGGTTTCTTTGCGGATGATATTTTTGTGACAGCAGAGTCCCGTTTAGGTTTACAAGCCATTTTAGATATTTGTGGGTCTTATGCAGCCGAGTATGGGTTGGTTTTTAGCTCTGAAAAATGTGTGGTACTCTCAAATCATTTGTCTATGCAGGGTGGGTCAGGTCCCATTTCCCTTCAGGGCAGCGTTTTGTCAGAAGTGTCTGAGGTGACATACCTTGGTGTCAAGCTGACAACTGTGGGAAAGTTTTTAGAGTGCCACGAGCATTTTTTGACGACGAAGGCAAACCGTCTGGCGGGCGCTATCAAACATAAGGGTTACCACTCTTATAATAAATATAGCGTCATGAGGACGCTCTGGAAGGCGGTGGCGGTCCCGGCCCTTACTTACGCAAATGAGGTCCTTTGTCTCAGCACTGTTACATGTCGCCGCCTTGATCAGGCCCAATTTTCCGTGGGTAAGGCTGCGTTGGGCGGAAATTTTATCACCTCTTATGGCGCCGTCAAAGGTGAAATGGCCTGGTCTACTTTCGAGGAGAGGGAGGCCAAAAGTAAACTCCGGTATCTGGGTCGGCTTATGTTTATGGCAGAATCGCGCATTGCACAGCGGGTGTTTTTCTACGTCCGGGCGATGAACCGCAAGACAACGTGGTTAAAGCGCGTAGAGCGATTACACGAGCAATATGGCGCTGGTTTGTCGCAAAGGGCTGCTGAATCCCTACATGGGTGGTACAGCCGAGTTGATGAGGCGGTGGCTGAATCTTCTCAGGCACGTTGGCGGTTAGAGCTCGCTCGCCATCCAAGCTTGAACCTCTACGCCTTAAAGGCTCGCCCGGGCCTAGAACCACTTTACGACAACTCTATTGGTAGTGGGCTTTTATTCCTGGCTCGGTCGGGGGCGCTACCCACAGCTGAACGGTTGGCCCAAATCTTTGGTAGTGCGGAGCGTAGCTGTCCGCTCTGTGGGGCGGATAGGGAGGATGTCGCCCACGTACTTTTATATTGTCCAGTCTTGGAAAAAGAGAGAGAGCCGTACCAAGAAGTTGGGGCTGCCACGCTGGCTGATAGACTGTCACTTGGTCCCAATGTAAATGTAGATGTAAATATTGCAATAAGTGTTATAACTAAATGTCTTCTTGCTAAATGGGCAAATGCTCGCCTCCAGCGCCCTCCTTAGCCTGTTCTGTGGTTAGCATATTTTGATATTTGTATTATTAATTTGATATTTGTTTTGTATTATTATTATTGTCGGTATTTTGCTTGTAAAAATTTTTTTTTTTTTTTTATTTTTGACCTGTGAACCCCTTGCGGGTTCCTCCCTGATTCAAAAGGGATTATTATTTTTTGGGTCAATAAAACATTCATTCATTCATTCATGGGAAAATACATAGAAGAGGCTCACTCTAAATGTTGGCTTTCCTGACATTTCTAAATTTTATTTTTTTTAAAGCACGTTCTTATTCACGAGTGTCAATAAACACAAATCACGTGACATTACGCCTAACAATTGTTAGGCTTAATGAATATTAATGTATTCACATTATACTGGAGAGAGGAAAAAAATCAGTTCTCTGTGATGGGTCAAACTAACACATTTTTGTAAGAATGTTGTCATATATAGGGAAAAAAATGTAATGTCAGACAAAGAACAACTAATGGAGAGATACCTTTCTCAACGTGGATTGTTCTGCGCGTAATGCTGATAGGGCATTCGCCCCATTCTCCATTTATGGAAAGAGACTTTTTTACTCTGTACAGTGAGGTATACTGTGTGTTCCACGTACTTTTGTGCACAGCAGCACAGAGTTCTTCGAATAGAGGAAGCGGAAATAAAGGCAAGGAGGGTAATCAATGAGTTAACCATCCTGGTGGTGCCTCAAAAGACGCTTGTGTATATGGGTGCCCCGCTTTTGCTGCATTTAAAAGTTAAGGAAAAATGTATTAACTCCCAAGAGTTTTCGATTTGTGTCTGTGATGATAATTTAGGTTATGTTGGACCGGTTTTGGGGCGAAGCTTGACATAAAGTTCTTCTACTTGGAATATTTAAGCGGTCATACACGTACCCATACTAATATCTGATTGAAGTTAATGGGAAGGCCTTCAAACTCCGTTAAGCCTACCGCTGCTCCTTCCTCGTGTCTCATTGGTTATTCAACCGAACATTTATTTACACAAACGTAAGTTACGACATTTTTGATATTATAGTAGCTAAACCTAAGTGAGACGACTTGTACTATAATGATAGCAAGGCTACCAAAGAAAAAAAAGTAAGACAGTATACTGCAAGACGTTTAAACGTAAGGATGAGCTCTCCGCGACTCTCTCCGAACCATCCCACAATGCACCTTTTCCCACGCTAACTCTATAACGAAAAAGAGGGGGGCGTGATAGGGCGTTCTTCCATTCGAGTCAATGAGCGGTTGTTTCCATTAGTAGTTATGGCATTTCCCGAAGCTAACCCGTCAAAGGAGACTATACCGTCTTTTTTTCCCCCAACCTCTATACTCCTGGACCTCATTTTCCGTAAAAAAAAATAACTAAACCAAAGTCCCATCCATGGCAGGCAGTAACTTCCTCAACACCGGAAATGCGTTCTTATTTCTATTTAGAACCCTTTGTGTCGTCGCAAACAGTATAACAGACATTAAAATTTAAAATTAGTTTTACGATTTTATGTCTAGAGTTAATTTTCAATTACCTTCGTCAAAACAAAAGTTAATACGTACACCTTAACGCCGCGGCTGCATGGCATAGGTTAGGTGGTTTCATTCCAATTTTGAAATTGTTTGTAACGCGGCGGTATTATAAGGACGAGAACGACGAAATGAATGTAAATAGTTTGAGCTGTTAGAGCCAGAGTCGTTTTCTAATTAGCCAGAATTTATAGCTATACTTAAAATAATTACAAGCCGTGTATAACGGTTGAGCTTTAGTCGGAATTATTCTCCGCGTGTGTCTAATTTGCCATTACATCCCTTTTATAAAGCGGTAGTTTCTCTTTAACTTCCGTCATGTATATACAAATTTGAGATCCCGTTTTAGTCGAGTTCACATTGCGATTGCGCCTGATTAACCTAATACAATATTCCCAACATAAAACAAGAAAATTTTATAAATATAACGTTCCTTTCCCCTAAGTATGAACTTATCCAGGACTCGCTTCACGCGCTATCTTTACATCCAACCATATTCGCGTATCACGTTTAACACACCACGTGCAAGCATTTCCTGTTTGGTTAAGTTCTGTCTCGCCAAGGCTGAATGGATCAAGCGCCTTGGATGAGAATTGAAGTTTCCGGATAATTTCGATTTGGAGAGTCGCTCTCTTTAATCGTTCTCGACTTGATTATAGCAACGCGTACATTCCGTAATACGCGAGCATCCAGCGAGGCTTAGTATCCTTTAATCAACCCTTTAACCGTGTCGTTCTCCTTGGAAAAGCGATTAAGGTATACGTCTCGAGTGTTGACGAAACTATGACGTCAGGTTAAATCCAAAATTCTCAAGCGTCTATCATGAGAGTCAGTCATAAAATTAATTTTATACGTATTATTGTATATATAAATCCCGTTTAATTAAGATTATTGAATGAGGCCTACCATCTATGAATTAATTATTATATCTTCCCAATTATTCCAGGAAGAAAACAACCCAAACTTCAAAGAAAAGTTATTATGCCTTGGTAGATATTTTTTTAAAAAAACAGTTTGAAATTTTAACGATTCCAGTGAAATTTTCTTTATCTTTACGGCATTCTTCGAGCTTTCTTAATGGAAAATCCATGAATTTATTTTTTCACCCATGAATTCGCAATTCTGTCTATTTCTCTTAAGGCCATTTCAGACGATACAACTTTTGACTCAACTAGATGGGTAAAAACGTTGAGTCAGCAAAAATTGGATAGTGATCAATTTTTCATTTGATCGTTCAACTTGTCCAACTTCTATTCACACGACCTAAGTAGTTTACTCAAGTTGAGTTGTATCATCTGAAAAGGCCTTTAGTTGGGATCAAAGGCACTTGGTCAAACTGGCGACCCATAGTACTTCCTCCTCTATAAATCTAGGCGGGGATATTTCCTTATTCACGTTGGGATTGAATAAATTCACGAATTTCAGGGAATTTGAAGACGATACTGAAGAGGTAAGTTAGTAGGGCGAATTTACAATAGGTGGATCGAGCGATGTTGATTCGAAACCCGCCGAATGTTTGGGGAATGTTTGTACTGAGTTTTTATTGACTTAATTGAAAGGGGGCTTGGGAAAATGTGTTTGGAAAACGTGCCACGAGAACAGTCTTTCGAATCAACGAGCGGACGCGACCTCGAATGTTCACGCATAATCCCGCCACTCGGAAATAGGTAAGGTTCGTTCAGGCTAAATGTTTGGGTTAAGACTTAAGCTCACACAATACGTACGGTAGAAACAAACCCTCTCCCATGATTATCGCCTATAAATAGACCACGTGGAACGGTGGAAGAATTGTAATTAAGCTTTAAAACTTTAAATAAACTTTGCCATGCGGGTTAATTCTAAAATAGACAAGATCATGCATGCATCGTTTCGTTTCCAATATGTGTTGGGTTTTCGTATGAAAGGTTTTAAACCTTTCATTGGATTGAAAAGTAAAGTCGAGATGACAATAATACGACGGCAATTCTTTACCCAAGACTAAAAAAAAATAAAAAATAAACGACAAGCGCGTAAAGAGATTGTTATTAAACGAGATTTGGGTTGTATAAGAAGAATTTATTTTCCCGCGCGCGGTTCCGAATAGAAAGAGAACAAGATCAATATAGGAAGTCGTCCAAAGACGTTGGGAGGAGAGACGGAACAAATAACTTGCACGGGGCTTTTTACCTCGAGAGAAAAGGAAGGAGGAGTTAGGGGGCATAGCCTAGAGGGAGTCTGGCCTTGTCTAAGCTTCGGGCTTCGGGGAGAGACGCTTCTATTCGCGTAATTTGCCAGATTTCTCAATAATTCCTTTTCCGTCAATCTCTTTTCGCGCCTCGATCGCCCAGAATATCATGAATTCTATTCTAAAAGACACTAGGGAATATAACCCGCGGCGAGGGAACCCAAACCCGATGTGGTGGTATGGCATATACGAGCCAGAGATAATGATGAAATTTTAACCCTAGTATAAACTCTGGAGCATTGAAAATATAGCCACTCTACTAAAATTTACCGTGTATCTACTGGCTCGCCTAGGAACGTTAGGGTAACTGGTCTTGCTAGTACAAGAATGAACGAGATGGTGACGAAAGAATAAATGGATGGATGGAAGAGGCTGGGGTATAAAAAAAGAAAGAGCAGGCGTTCGGGGATGAGATAACCGGAGAAGAAAAGGGGGGAGAATACTGTATATAGCTGCCTCTCCCGTATATACGTTCTAGGCGGCATCCTTTAACGCGATTGTCGGAACAAAAAGCCCTAAAAGGAGGAAGGAAGGTAACGTTGATAAGGAGCTATAGACCTAAGGGACAAACGAAGCCCTATGCTCTTACGGAAAAGAATGGGTGCACCTTCTTCGGAAGGAGCCTACAATATATATATTCAAAGATTTTTGAAACGTTTTAATTATATATCCCGTTGTAATAAAGTTTCCTCTCAATATTTGTCATCATTTCCCAGACTTAACGCGTCGTAAAAAAGTTACAAGGACGGAATTTACCTCACCTCTCAACAAAGTTAAACCAAAAGAAAAACGCTACGTCTCTCGAGATTTATGAACCGTTATATACTTTCTCTCTCCTATATGCACCGAATGGATTAGAAGATATATATTTAAGTAAGGAAAAGAGTGGCGGAATAGCAAACACAGACACGTCGACCCATTTAAGGCAAAACGGTATACGCGGTACAGTTAAACACACTGAGGTGATGACGCGTCCATTGGAAAAGAAAAAAAAGAAAAAGACGGTTGTGCCCAGTCAGAAGAACGGAGATTAATTACGTCCCAAAACGCGTATGGGAAGAAAAACTTCAAAGAAAAAGTTCTATATAGACAACTTCGAGCTGAGAAATGGGGGGAAGAAGCTTCAAGCTCGCGTGTTTGTGGAAAAACAGAGCGGGAGAGACAAAAAGGCGGGAAAAAGATGGGATGATAAAAGATATCTACAGGGTGTTTCTCTTGGTTTAATCAGAAGTATATATAAAACACCAGAAGTGAGATGAGACTAGAAGTGAAGGGCTCTAGCATTGATAGTAGATACTGGCACTAGTGAACAAATTTGAGGATTTTATGCCGCTTCCCACGCGCCTACACTACTGAGAAAAAAACATTGGTCGAGTTCCAAAAATATTTCCTACCCCCTTCCCCTCAACCTAAAGCGGCAGAACACGGACGCGGCTCCTTGAATCTAGTTCGGCCGTCTACCACCGCGAGCGTCTCACGTTTTTGAGGGAAAATTCAGAAACCGCTACTAGAGGGCCAACCGTTCTTGTGTTATCAAGAATATTCACTTTCGCCGAGTGAAGAATTTGGTTAGCTCAGTACTTCTGGTCTCATCTCACTTCTGAAAACACTTATCTTCGAAGAAAGTGTACCACAAAGCGGGGGGAGGGCTAATTGTAACATGATTCTTCCCAACATCATTTTACATTCGGAGCAAGATCACTAAACCGAGTCACATACGCGATAAATAGTTCCCTCATCATTACTTGTCTATTAGAGCTGAACTATTGGCCAATTCGCGTTTGTGCCATGGATTTTCCCACGTCAAGACAACCAAGGTTTGTGAGTTTATTGCTGAGGATTTAGTAACAAACAGTTAAAGAATTCACCCCAGCACTGTGCGATGCCCATCTGAAGTTTGATGAGCAGGAGAGCAAACAAAAAGGGGTGAGCCAGCGGAGAATCATGTTACGTAACTAAAGTGTTAAGAGGATACAGAGTGTCATCCTTCTTCTATTATCATCTTCTAGTTTAATTTATAGCTACAGAGTTCTTCGTAGCAGCGTCGTATAACACCCTGTATGATTCTGACACCCACATGGACTATTAAAGTTGGAAGAAAACTACTAAGCTATGGTGAAATTCCTCCGTCATTCCCCTACAACTACTACTACCGCTTTTTCCCCCTCTACGCTTTTTGTAAACTTTCGTGATTCGTATGGGTATACAGCCTCCTAGCTTCTCCTCCTAACTTTTTGTTTGCTTGTCAAGTTTCCTCGGCCAGCGTAAAGGTCAAGAAAGTTCTTAGAGTCGGACGTCCACCGCGAGGTCACGTTTTTTGTTTTCTACACGTAGTATAGCCTACCTCATACAGGTCATTAGCGCCAGGGGCTTCCTGATGTACTGGACTGGAGAAATCAAGAACAAAAGGAAGAAAGAAGAGAAATAAAGTTCTTTCCTCGGGATAAAAAAAATAGACCTAGTTTATATATAGTACCACTACTAATATTTTATTAGGGTTTGAACGAAATTTTTATATTTTGAAAATCCCTGACTTTTCCAGCAGCTTATCCCTGACCAAATTTTGCTAACATCCCTGACCTTTTTAAGTACGTGTTTACCCGAGTCCACTTCATAATTACACCCGGCACATATTTAGCATTCCTCGAAGCAATCATGGTTTGATATACCTATCCTGACCTTTTAGGAAGAAACTTTAAATCCCTGACCTATCCCTGACTTTTTACCCCTTTTTCCAAATCCCTGACTTTTTACCCCTTTTTCCAAATCCCTTACCTATCCCTGACTTTTTACCCCTTTTTCCAAATCCCTGACTTATCCCTGACCTTTTACCCCTTTTTCCAAATCCCTGTCTTATCCAGGTTTTCCTGGTTCCGTAGCAACCCTGTTTATACTCCCTGATAATTAAAAATTAACATATATTTTTCATTGTTCTATTTTCCAATCAAAGCCAAGTGATGGGAATCTACAGTTCAATCATCTTAGAAAGAAAAAAGAATGGGTTTTCTTTCGTTATATCTTAGGTGGCCATCATTTTATAGTCTAGTTGCTTTTCCTTTTTATCTTTCGTTCAGACGAACGTTTTATCGTCTTATCTTTATCTTCGTCTCATCTTTTTCCTAAAAACAGATGGGGGGATAGGAGTCCATTTTTGTCGCGTTTTCTTTAGTGTTTGGCCTAACACGGGGGGTAGCTTCTTTGACCTCGATAGGTTACTTTATCTTGGATTTCTTTCGCCCGTCTCTGTTCGGTATCTTTTTGAACCTTAACGAGGCTCTGAACTAAATATAAGTAGTACGGCTTACACCGTATACGATCCAGTGTTAATGATATAATTAGTAGAAGTGCGCACAATATTTCGGATAAAATTTTTAACTAGAATTTGACCTTGGAGATTTCTTTTTTTTTATAGCGCGGCGTCTTTAATTACCACTAATGACCAAATTGGAGGTGCCAATTAGTTGTATTTATTTTAGTCCTTGAGATAATCACTGGCTTTTAGTAAATGGCTTTTTAATGTTATGTGGGATAATATTTAATTGGGTATTAATTAAAAATAAACGCGATTAGAGAAGCGGAGAGTAAGATAAATTCAACAAAACGTTACATGAATTGATAACTTAAAATGGAATATATCATTCACCACCACAGCAGAGGCAAAATTATCGTATTAAAGATTAGGGTCTGACTGGTTACGTACAGATAATTCTGTAGCAGTAACTGATAGGCAATATACAAGCGATTCTGGCTAGAGATTTCGTATTTCGATTATTGCACCCACACATTCCCATTTGGTAGAGCTTTTCTACGGAAGATTCAGATACGTTGTCTCCCCTTATACTTTCAATTCTAAACTATTGTTAAAGTCTCGATATTGACGAGCTAGAGGAGAATCACGATATAAAATGGCCTATTCTCGTATCAAAGTTGGAGAGTGAGAAATAGCGAGAATGAGATGGGATTTAGAGCTGGTAGGAGAGAGAGAGAGAGAGAGAGAGAGAGAGAGAGAGAGAGAGAGAGAGAGAGAGAGAGAGAGAGAGCTCGACGACCCAGATTTAAAGTTTATCGGCAAAATGACCATTTAAAAGACGTCAAGAGATGCTCGGCCAATAGGAGACGAGTAGAATAAACTGCTAAGTGCTTATGTTTACTTTAGAGAGAAGTGGCAAAACTCTAAAAATTTACTCAATCTTACTTTTATTTTTTCGTAAGTTGTTGTTTGTTGTCGCGATTAAGGGGATATTTATGGTGTGGTAGTTAAGGTAAGATCAGGTCTAGTTATTGTTAAATTAGGTTTAAGTTAGGTTAGATAACCAGCCACAATTAGAAGTAAATATAAGACCTTTCTGTATTTAATTCCATACATTTTTGATATAAAAATCAGAAGAAAGTCCAGCTAAATATTAATCGTAAGTCAGCGAATGACGTTTTACTGAAACTTCAGTTTAATTCTAATATTACCACAAGTTTGGCTATGTGTAAACCAGTAGGGAAAAGTACGCCATTATCGGAGTCAGACCCCTATTCCATTTTCGCTATATATATATATATATATATATATACATATTAAATCCTTGCTCTAGCTACTACTTTAGTTATTTCTCCTATTAGGTACAACCATAAATTGATAAGATATGTTACCACCATAAGTTTGTAAATTCTGGTTACAAACTGGAGCTTGTCATGAAGTGAATGAGGTAGGTCATAGATTCGAGGTAAAGCGACGCCTGGTGAGGCGCTGCTGTCAAAGGGGGCTTAGTAATGCAGACTAAATAGGACAAGATGGAAGCCCTGCAAAATTAACCACCACCGAGTGTAGGACTTCAATTGACTCGCTTCCGTCGTTCTCGAACTAGCTCGAGCTGTAAGTCTCTCAGTAGCATTACAAAGTGTAGGGATTGTCATACTTTATGGAACATATCTTATAAACTTATGGTACAACGTTATACGACGACGTATGTAGTGGCTATACGAATTCCAACTATTAAAGCTTCAATGTAAGCCAATTTCTCAAAGGCTCCTAAATTTACAGACCAAGTAAAAGGGGTTAGTATAGTCATTACACTCGACATACTACGTCCTACTAAATCCCAATTAATATTCTAGTTAAATATCACGGAAAACGCGTAAACGAGTAATAATCATTGTAAATGTAAAAGGGGTAACTCGGGATGGAATGGCGCGAAAATGATTCTAAATTTAAAGGGAACGGAGAGAGAATTTCTATGATGGGCCATTTTTCATGACGTAAAGAACTCTTTTGAATATACATACGTGGAATTGTATAACGCGGTGTATACATTTGAAACGCTATTAAAACGATTATTGGTTGATAATTATTGAAAAGGGTGGGAATTATTTGGCAACTATAATTGTGATTTTATGATTTTAAAGTTATAATTTCAAAATACCTATTTTGTATAAAGTTATGGGTTGAAAGATTTAAAAATTAGAAATTTTGGGTTTGGAGAACTTTTAAATTATTATAAATCTTGCAAAGATATTAAAATTAATATTTTAGTATTTTTGAAACAATAAAATCTCCATTGGACAACTTGGGAAGTATTAAAGCTAAAAAAAAAAATAATAAAAATGTAGATTCCTAATTCTTTCTAGGCTAAGAATATGGAACTTCACAGCATACGATTGAAAAACTTCGTTTGAACTATAAAACTTTTTGTTCTAAACCGAGAATGTTCAAAGAGGGAATTTTTGAACAAAAAAAAAACAGAAAAAATAATAAAATGGTTTCGGCGTTGAAAAGATGCGAGGATGAAGGGAGCGAAACTATTTATGATCCCCATATCCCCTCACTTTAAAAAAGAAAAAATGAAAAAGAAAGAAAAAAAAAGATTAAAATTCCATAGCGCTTCGAAGTTCAAATTTCTAGGAAAGGTCGGTCAGAAGACCTCAGAACGCATTTACAAACCAATCATTTTCTCTGGATCCAGAACGAACCATTATTTTATAACGTCAAATTGAATAAACCGTAAAAAATTGGTGGGAAGAAAAATTCCCCCCCCCTCAAAAAAAAAGAGTGAAAAAGAATTTTTCCATTAATTCGCCGCAGACGCTACGCTACCTAACCTATCCTTGGAGAAATCATCTCCTGGATTAAAATTTATTTAATAACTAGCGTTTTTGGCAAATTATTCTTAATTAAAGTATACAGCTGAAGTACCTATAATAACCCTTTCTAGAAGAACACCTAATGGATCATAATTCTATCTTTTCTAATAAAAATAACGATACTGATCCTTGAATTAAATCGTCTAAGGCTAAGCCTAAAACCCCTTTCTTTTTCCTCTAAATCCCATTCAATATAAATGCTAAATTCCATCCATAGCGTCGACCTAGGATCAAAACCTAACCCCGTTTTTGGCACGGGGCAGCGCATCTCTAGACGCGCATGATGGTGCTAACCCATAACATATACACATCTATTGTCACCCACTCAGTCACTACATCCTTTCTATTGCCGCACTTCGTGAACTTATCAAAGATACGATGGGGGTATTTCAATATTTAAAATAGGCATTTTTTTATTTTTTTATAGAATTCGATTCAAGGTTCAAAAGGATTCCTCTTGAGAAATTCAAGGTGCTTGGCGGGTTTCTATATGAATCTATTTTAAAATATTACTCGATTATATAAATGGTATTTTACCTGAACACATTTAGGTCAATATTTTTAGAGATTCGTTGGATAAAAACCGAGAGGAAGGACACTTTCATATTATATTATATTTCGTACCTTCAATAGGGCCTTAAAGATGTTACGATCTACCACTTCGTGAAAAAAAGAATTGAATGAATTCAGGGTTGCCACGGAATATTCAGAACCAAATTACCTGACTTTTCCAGGTTTTCCCTGACCTTTTTCTGAGACTTTTCCCTGACCTTTTGAGGTCGAAAGTGTAAATGTTTACAGCACATTTAAAGTGCTTATAATTAAATTAACTCTATACATTAAGTTTTCCAATGTGCTTGTTGCACCAAAATGATTAAGAAACATTTTAACTATAAATAACAGTCTAAGAGATTTTTTTAAAAAGGCATTTACTTGACATAAAAACAATTCTACACATTTTTAAGGATTGCTCTAGAGTTTTCTGTGTTAAGAGAGGATGATGAGAAACTTTAATTACTCTTTCAATAAAGACTTATCCCCAGAAATTTTACCCACTAAAATCAAATTCTGAAATTTTTAAAATTCCCTGACTTTTCCCTGACCTTTTCGGCCCATTTTTAAATTCCCTGACCTTTTCGGCCCATTTTTAAATTCCCTGACCTTTTCGGCCCATTTTTAAATTCCCTGACTTTTCCAGGTTTTCCCTGACCCGTGGCAACCCTGGAATTATAAAATTCATCTGGGACTGAGAAACTAAACTTAACTTAATCTAATAAATATATTAAACACTAAGGCTAAGCAATGGGATACTATAATTGAGTATTGGTTGTAAGGAATCTTTAACCCTTCTTGTACAAACCTCGAATAAACTCCCATAATTTAATTTAACCCTTCTCTTTAATGAGTTAAAAGGGGGAATATATATTGGCGGGAAGTTCAATTTCAATCCCTGGTGTCTTAAGAGAAACTCTATCAGGATCTGTCTTATACGTATCTGACTTAATAACGATGTTTCACGTATTGCAGACTATAACCTGGCCTCTAGAGATAGCGGTCATCTTTCGTTAGTCGTAATACCTTAAGTTCTTAACCTTGGACTTGATGTATTACTCGACGGAGGGGAATAATAAGAGAAAGCGCGGGAAAAGATAAAAAGGCGGGAAAAAGAAGGAAGGAAAAAAAGGAAAGAAGCACGTGGATCTATCGCTATCTTCGCGCGCGCTTTTCGTTCTAGTTCTTTAATCCTAAGCACGAAGTATTGTGTGCTTGTGGCTCGCTAGGGGGTATTGCCTACGGGAAAGGGGGTGGTAGTGCTAGTAGTATATTGGGTGAAACCTTAGCGGGCTGTCTTAAGGGTAGCCGGGGTTATTCATTTTCTTGACCACCGTTTTGCCCGTTATCAATCAAAGAGAAAGGAGCATTAAGAAGGGAACAAAAGGGCGGGAAATCATCGTCTACGTATAAGGGTACGGACGAGGATGGCAGGTAATAGAGCGAGAGAGAAGCTACGAAGCGATACAGGTATGGCGTGGGAAGGGGGAAACCACTCGTGAGCAAAATAGTTGTAACTAATGTTTGGAAAGAATCGAATTTTATATAGTATAAAATGGGAAAAAGCAATCGCTTTGAAGAACTTGGGGGTTAGTTTATGAAAATATCTTGCTGCTTTTTATGTGCTTGGATCAGAATAACGTCAACGAATAGAAAGAACATTTTCTAAAGCAAGGTACTATGGGTATGTTAATTTAATTTGCAATGCCAATTTTCACTATAAGCAAGACACTAAATACTACAATTTCTCTAAGTTGGTTCCATACATACATACATAAATAAATAATAAAAAGTAATAAGTAAAAAAATAATAAATAAATAAAAATTAACCAAATAAATAAATAAACAAATAAATAAATCTATTCTAAAATAAGGTTTATAGTTGTAATTGCCTTACAATATCGAAGAAAAAAAGGCAAACCCCTAAAAATACTTATGGAAAACGGAAATACTACATTTCTACTTTTACAAGAAAGGCATCTCTTTCCTTTTCTTCGATTCTTTATTTTTTTGTCCCGCTCTTTCTGTGATCGAAATACAAGGGAGCTAGGTAGTCGATCGAGGACTATTACATTTAGGATTGTTACGAGCTCGGGCCCCAAAACTCTGGTAAATCAGCTCCTCCCTCCATAGTTACGTCACTGGAATCTTTACTTATGATCCTGTAGCTTGGCCGCGGTGGATTCCAACATCCGCTCTTATTATGGGTTAGCGCATAAGTTCATTAGATATGTTTGGCCATAAGTTTGTAAATTCTGGTTACAAACTGGAGCTTGTCAAGGTAAAGCGAGGCCTGGTGAGGCGCTGCTGTCAAAGGCTTAGAATACAGACTAAATAGGACTAGATGGACTGCAAACCTAACCACCGAGAGTAGGACTTCAATTCTCGCTTCCGTCGTTCTCTCTCGAACTAGCTCGAGCTGTAAGTCTCTCAGTAGCCTTACGAAGTATAGGAAGTTTCATACTTATGGAACAATTCTTACGAACTTATGGTGAACGGAAGGAACCTATGGGTAGTGGGGGGAGGGGGTAGTTGGCGTACGATATAAATTACGTTCGAGAGAGTGATTAATAGTCAAGAGTAATGCAAGAGTAGCTATAGCCTATATATACTCTTGTTACGTACATACATGCATTGCGCTGGAAACTGATTTACCACTAATGGACCCTCTGTCAGTAAATATATACATATAATCCTTGCTTCTACCAAGTCTAATGGAGTATTTATCTCAAAAGGATGGTGAAATACATCAAATTTTTGAATTTTTAAAACTAATTTTCTCCTTTGAAATTATGGCTGCAACATTCTAAAATTTTAAATTGGTTCTATCCCTCAAAGGGTACTATCCCGTCTTACCTTAGTCTATAATCAATGATACCAATTTCTCTTGTAAATTAAACATATCGGCTTTGATTTTCTGTGCACTTAAGGCTATCATAATGCTCGCCAAAGTTGTAGCGAGATTGAAATGCATAGAATAAAAATGCTTACAAACATCCACGTGTGCAACTTCGATCAAATTGATATCCAAAGATAAATTCATCCATTCTTCAAAATATCATTGGGTTACCAAGCTGCATCTTACAACAAACAAGATTTATAATGACCACGACCAAACTCTAAGAGATGACAATCAAGCACTCATCTCCATCCAGTTACTAAAAATTCGCTAATTAAAAGCTGTCATATGACGTATTCGGTTAATTGGTTTTATGTCTTCGTCAGGGTATATAAGTACTTATAAGAGGCTTAAGGATATACCGAGCCTGACCATTCCTGAGCTGATGGTAAACATAGAGTAGATGACATTAAGTTAAAAAAATTTCCCCTCCGTCTAGAGATTCCTTGTCTTAAACTTTCCACGGAAGAACAAGAGCTGTCATCTAGCAAACATCTGCTCGACTGACCCAAAAGCTGCTATCCTTATTACTCCCTTCTCCTTACAACCTGACTTAAGTTCTAAACATAAAAGCCAAGGCCCTTGTCCCGGTCTTCTCCAACTACAACAAATTCTCCGCGAGCAAGGAGCATTTCGTCGCAGAGTTGATAGCAACCATGCTTTATTTTAGTTTTCGCGCCTAAACCTATTTTGGTGTAAGACGAGCGCGGGAATCTCATCATTTTCGCGCCAAAAATTAAAACCAATTCCCTACTGAAGGGGATTCCTTCCGTTTTAAATTCTTCATGACCCCGTTGGCTGTGTCAAAAGGCGGCGACGGAAGTAGAAGTCAGATATGGAAGTAGAAAAGCTTCTTCCGGACATCGCGTCAAGACGTCAAGTGACTACGCGATTTTTAAAAGACGTAACTCAAAAGTCCCTAACACGTGTTTGTAGATATTTTCTTTTAAAAAGGGAAATTTTTCTTAGGTCAATCCTTTTACTGCAAAAGCATACCTCTGAGTTCTTTTTGACAACTTTTCTGGATCCTCGCTTTCTCGTCTTACGGTTGAGAAATTTAGAGGACATGATTTGTTTGGATACTACTAAGAATTGAGTTTGTTCATGGGGGGACATCCCTAAAGGTTAGGGGACAGTTTTTTTTCCTATTATCAGGTCATGAAACATTCTTGAAAAATCGAATAATTGGCGTAGCAATGAATAACTTTAAGGGTTACGCCCCAATGAAACCCGAAGCCCTTCCCTTTTTCCATCCAAATGATTTCAGCGATTAGGCGTCAATATAGATGCAAATTCGTACAGTCCCCATTTTTCCCTTCCGCGTCCCCAAAGTCATTCTACTAAGTTCTGAAGGGACTGAAACCTTTGCCATTACCCAAATTTAGCTCGAGACTCGAAGAGAAAAGAAATTATTCGAGATACGGGCCGATCTAAGTCGCGAGTAGCGCAACTTCCCAATTAAAACTTATTCAAAGTCTGATCTGACCAAGAATTGGATGGGCATGGCTACGTAGGAACTAATTTCGAGTCTCGTTTCAACTCTGGTCTGGTTTCGACTGCTGATAATTATTACAAGTACAAGAGACAAAGAGATATGATGGAATTAATTTCTGAGTTACCAAATTAAGATATGCCGCTAAAGAGAAAGAGTCACAGAGTAACGATCTAAGGAGTAAAATGTAGTAAGTGCAATTTTAATTTTTGTTTTCTTTTTTTGATTGAATCTTGCCTAATTTTTTAAATTAATTTAAGGAGGAAATTACTTAAGAAATCAGATGGAATTTTCATTATAACGGACATTAGGCCTACCTGAAGCTAGTAGACTAGAAATTTTGTATCTAAGACCGCGGTGAAGGTTTTAGTGTGTCATAACAAAAAAATCCTCCATTTATTTCAGTTACTATATTGTTATCTCAAAAATAAGTTACGACAACGAGTACAGTGTAGGATTGGATTAATTTCGTTTCGAGATTAAATCAATGTCGGTGAGTTTGGTACTGGTATCAGCCGCATCGTGAGAGGACTTTCAGTTCTCCACTGTTCTTGGCAGTCGTTAACCTTGTTCGAACAACTTAATTGGATATCTCAAAACGATCCAATTTGCTCAAAAGAAGAGCGAGAACCGCGTAAACCAACCACGACACCACTCAAAATAAAAGAAAACGAGTTGTCGCTGTTGAACAGTTTTGTTTTCACAATAGTTTCCAACTTTTCAAATCGGAAGATTCAAGATAGTAACCAAACAAACCGGAAGTAATTTAACAACAGAAAAGGTACCTTCCCCTCAACACCGTTGATTGATAAACGTCGCCATGAACAATTAAAAAATAGGCCCTAATTAGACCTTGAAATATAAACAAACAAAGTCTTTCAGACAGACAACTTCGCCCTGAAGAATAAGTAGGACGAAGTCAATTTATAAACAGTACTAGAAACCTTTCGATGAATAGGGAACAAAACCCAACCGTTCTAGATTCCGGCTACTTGTCTCAAACCATAGATTCCATAATTTACCTCTAGCTACTTGTATTAAGCGGTAAAATATGTGGGCGACCAAAACGACTTAAATTCTCTTTCGCTATTCGTTAAGGAGTTTACAATGTAGCAAAAGGTAACGCGGACTAACACGCAACGTTAAACCGCAATGGGGTTAAAAAGAAGTCGATCCAAACTGCTGTTGAAAAAGATGTATAGAAAAGAAACCCGTGGAGAAGAATAATTCCAATTTATTCCACTTTTATTAGCGAGCACCCCACCGAAGCTGTAAATATTTCACCGAGGAAATTGAAACATAAAATTCTCGCCGCAGAAAAGAGAGAGAGGCTTGTTGATGACTCGCCGGTAAATCCTAAAGAATATAGATTCTAGACACCCCGAGCTTTTCAGATAATCTTTTTTAAGGGTTGATTCATTTCGGACCAAGCTCGATGAAGATAGGCGAGCGAATGATAATGATTTTATGTAAGAAATGGAAAACTAACCATGGCATTTTAACTTGGGTAGTTCATCTTTAAAAGAAAAGTTCAGGTAACATAACATTACACAGGCCTTTTTCTAAATGAAAAAGGAAAAATATTCAAAAAATAAATAAATAGTCTCTTATTACAAAATAATTAGTACATTTAATTGATCTTAAAAATAATCAAGGACTACTGCGCCATCCGCCATTACTTTAGTGTCGTCTGCTAAACCAAACCTCTTACGCCTACAGGATTGGTTGAATTCTCACAGGCTGCGAGAGGTAAGGGGTAAGAGATTCGATCTAGCAGACGCCACTAAAGTAATGGCGGATGGCGCAGTAGTCCTTGAATATTTTTAAGACTAATTAAATGTACTAATTATTTTATAATAAGAGATCATTTATTATTTCTGTACATATATTTTTCCTTTCATATTTAGTAAAAGGCAGTTGTTTTAAGGTATAATGTTATGTTAGCTAAACGTTTTCTTTAAAGTTAAAATTAATACATGCTCACCTTTATTATACTTCAAAAAAAAAAAAAAGATAATTTTCTGTCTACCATCCACTCTTCTTCGCTAACCAAAAATTTAAACTTTTTTTATCACCCACTGAAATTTTCTAATCTAGAACGTTAAAAAAAAACTATTAGTCTCATAATGCAGTATACACTACCGGCGTCTAACCGCCTTTCTAACTAATAAAGCGAAACGTGTCTCGTCTCCGCTCTCAAGGGGGATATTGTTAAAGTTAAAAAAGGGTTAAAAGATACGGCTATTTAAAAAGGATTGAAGTATTTTATAATTTCCCATGTTTATAATTAACAACGTTGTTTATATTCGATCATGGCTGGTAAAAGGGGGCAACGTGTAAGGTATTGGTGTTTTTGGTTAGAAGTTGCACGATGTATTGTGAATAAAAAGGTGTATATTATTTGGTGCGTAAAATTTATTAACTGAAGCGGAGAAAATCATCATAAATGGCGCTTCCTTCAATAACCCAACCCAAGACTTGTTGCATATTCTTGCCTAAATCCAGGATATTCACTTCCTTTGTTACCATGAGTTTATAAACATGAGTATGTAATTAGTAAAGGTTTAAGGAAAATGATAATGTACGGCAGTGGGTATGGGTTTATACCAGGGTTCATACAAGGTGTGGAAAACCGATTTCCTTTAGTTTTCCACGTTTTTCCCACATATTTCCACATTTTTTCCATATATTTCCCTGAGTTTTCCAGGTTTTTTCCTGTATATTTCCCTGAGCTTTCTAGGTTTTGTCCTATATATTTCCCTGAGTTTTCCAGGTTTTTTCCATATATTTCCCTGAATTTTCCAGGTATTTTCCTATTTACTTCCCTGAGTTTTCCAAATTTCCCCATGTATGGAGTAATAACAACGGAAGTGGTTTTTTTTATAGTTGAAACAACCCCTTCAGACCTCACAAATTTCAATGATTTCCCTGAGTTTTCCATGAGCTCTTTATCAACTTTATTTCAATGAGTTTTCCAGGTTTGTATGAATCCTGTACACGCTTATCTAACTCAACTGATCAACATCAAAAATTCCTCCTCGAAATTGTTAAACGGTCAATTAAAAAAAACCATTTTACTTCCGCTTTATAACGCACTATACACTCGTGTCTATAAACTCCTGATACGCAATTCTTATTAAGGAGTTCAGTGATGGCGTGTTTCCGGATAACGGAATGATTTTGTCCGTTTATTTTAGCAAAGAATATAAGAAAGAAAGTGGATATCATTTTTCTCTCTTCGTTACTCGTTAAGGATGGGAGGAAAAGATATTTTTAGGTAACACCAGTCCATACGAGAGAGAGAAAAAGGGACCACCACGCGTCATTCCCCCAGACACAGCTGTTGTCCGAAGCAGCCCTTATACTTGGACGACGCTACATACCAAAAAGACCAGAGTGGTATAAATCTGTAACATTAATTTCGGTACAAAGCAACGGAGCTCCAAGACGGGATGAAAAAAAGGAAGTTTGTTCGTTGCCCGTGAATATTTTATAGATTGTAATTAATGATGAATAATGTGGAAACGTTATAAAATTAGCCAGGCCTAAATTGAGGTTGACTAACTTTTTAATAATTTACTTCTTGTATGGGTATGTAGGATATGCCATAAGTTTATAAGATATGTTCAATAAGTATGAAACTAACTATACTTCGTAATACAGAGACTTACAGCTCGAGCTAGTTCGAGAACGACAAGCGAGAATTGCAGACTACACTCGGTGGTGGTTAATTTTGCAGGACTTCCATCTAGTCCTATTTAGTCTGCATTACTAAGCCTTTGACAGCAGCGCCTCACCAGGCGTCACTTTACCTCGAATCTATGACCTACCTCCCTCATTTCATGACAAGCTCCAGTTTGTAACCAGAATTTACAAACTTATGGAGGAACATATCTTATAAACTTATGAATATATTGTGTTATAGTCCAGTATATTTTGAGATAAGATTGTTTTTCCCCAAAAAGATTTCAGACCTACATTTTCAATAGAATGATTATAAGGATATTTGTAAGCGTTGTTTCCCGGAAGTAAAAACCGAAGAAGAAATACTTGGCTTCCTGAAAAACCCTACTTCCTTTTCTTTTCCCCTTCTATTTTCTATTTATACTTATAGTTCACAGAGATATTTTCAAAATGTTTCTTATTTCATAGAAAATGAAAAGCCAATAAATGTCTGAAGATTTGTAAGTGTTTCGCTACATTCGATCTAAAAAAAAATTAGATAAATTTTGGGTGAAGTTGTTTCTTAAGAACTCCCTATAGTTTATGTTTGATTTCATTTCTCGATTCTCCAAGGAATTTATTCAGCTTTATGTTTTAACTAAACCTCAATATCAGTTCAAGTTTGTTCCATTTGGTAATATAAACAAGGTATAGATAATAATAATTAAATATTATCCATAATTTCAATGATGATAACCCTTTTCCAGCGATTTTCCCTGACTTTCAAATACAAAATACATTACAAATAAGTTCCCTGACGTTTCTATACTGACCAATCTTAAAAATTCCCTGAGTTTTCCCGGATACCCAAGTAACCCCGAAGATACGTAACTCCGGAAATGAACTCCTATCAAGTCAGGCAATCATGGCATATAGAAATCCTTCTCCTTACATAAAATCTACTTCATTTTCGATCCATCCCTGCTTTCCAAACCTTGTCTCCTGATTTTCTCTCTGCAGCATCTTAAGATTCTTTTACTACTTATACACTCTCTCTTTCGTCCGAGGAACTTTGCTAAGTCAACCGGATGGAATTATGGGTCTGCGACTGGCCAAAAATACGCCCAAAAACCCGGGTACAGGGTCTTATAGAGGAATAAGGCTTATTACGATTTATCAGAAGTAAGATGAGACTAGAAGTAAAGAGCTCATAGCGTTGGTAGTAGATCCTGGCACTAGTGAACAAATTTGAGGATTTTATGCCGATTCCCACGCGCCTACACTACTGAGAAAAAAATTGGTCGAGTTCCAAAAAATTTTCAACCCCCTTCCCCTCAACTAAACCTGCGGAACACGGACGCGGGTGCTTGAATCTAGTTCGACCGTCTACCGCCGCGAGCGTCTCACGTTTTGGAGGGAAAATTCAGAAACCGCTACCAGAGGGCCAACCGTTCGTGTGTTATCAAGAATATTCACTTTCGCCAAGTGAAGAGTCTGGCTAGCTCAGTACTTCTAGTCTCATCTCACTTCTGGTTTTATACAGCGTGTTATATCGTAGACCAAGGCGCGAGATGAAGACGTTTTTGGGTACTAAATTCCGGGGATGCCGGAATAAAGAACCGGGGGAGGAAAAAAGGTATAAGAATATAGATCGAGAGAAGAAAAGACGCAAATCCGGTGGGATTCCAAGATTCCTTCTCACTGAATAAGCCAAGACGACCACCGGCTCTTTATTCTTTCACCAGAACGGATATAATAAGCTTTCTTTATTGAAGCCGGCCCTACAGTTCGTGGAAAATTTTGGATACAGACTGCGAGGCGGGGCGTTGTTCTATAAGTCTAACTGATCCTTGGTTTAAAATTGATCTACGTACAATATACAGTGTGTCTCTAATAAGTCTGCTATAAATTAAGGGGGATGTTCTATGAGAAATAAATTTTGAGTTCATTTCGCCGTCCGAACCACTGTTTTCGAGTTAAGATAAGAAGTTAAGGTAAGAATCATTCATGAAAGTATACGGTTAACACCTTGGGCCAGACTAAGGCACAAATTTTCAATAGAAAAGGGTTAAGCCAAGGTTGCGTGATGATATCACGGATAACATCATCGGAAAACTACAATTTCCCTCTTCTTAAAGAGTTGATGGATTTTTATAAATTGAGGGTAATGATGTAAGGATCCACGAAGATAAGAGAGAAAACCATTTAGCCTTTCTTCGCGAGCGAGTGCAATCATTTAGATTCATTTTAAACTCCTTTACAATATGATCCTAGCGTACTTTTAGATAGAAGACGAGGTAATTTGGTCTATTATTATAGTTACACCCGGAAGTTTCGAGTCCATTTCCTTTTTTTTTACTGCGCTAAGGTATTTTCGCAGACGATGTTTGATCAAATAGTTTTTAGACAAAAGAGATTTTTAGAGAAGAAAAAGGGACCCGTGTTAGCTTGGAGGAAAGCGGGATGGAGTGGTAATCCCCATACCTATAACGTTGCCTCACCTACGGAACGCCACCGTAGTCCTCCAAGCATACTCAGTGGCGTTTAGGTATGGTCGTACAGTACAAAATCGTAAATTACGCCCCCTCTGTCTTAAAAATAAAAGCTGGTTCTTATACAAATAAAATGGCGCTAGGCGGCAGCACTTAACAATCGCCTACCGAAGGGAGGTCGCCCATCATTATTTCCACTCCATCTTACTTCATTTCTCCCTGTTTTTAGTTTAGTCTCAATTCTAAAGCGTATAGGTGGAACAGAATACAGGTAGTACGTTGCAAATTCCCTGATCTAAAAACCCTTCCCATCATACCTCGGGGTATAAAAATAGTCCCAACCTGAAAAACCATTAAGGTTAAAAGAGCCTTACATCGTTTATCAAAGATACCGACCACTCTCGCCTCCTTTCCCACCCACGTTCAAAGCGACGTCAAGAACAAAAAGGAGCTCAGCTATAACTAAACCTAATTACCCAAAAGTAATTAAATCCCTAATAAAATAACGTAGCCTTAGCAACAAGATTCCCAAAGTACAGAGTCACGATTTAGAACACGTATACGGGTTCAGTTATTTTTTTAATAACTTCATAAATTATTTGTTTCCGCTGTAAGCTTCTTGGACCGTCTAGTTCTTTCCATAAGACAATATATATATCGGATCTTAATTAGCGGCCTCCCGCCTTGAGTCAATTTAAGCGATGTTAGAGAATAAGAAACCATGGGTAGAATTTTAAGGAAAAGCCTGGCTCCATTTTAGCCTTTTACGTATTATATCTAATTAGATGAAGCTGACTGTCGGGCTGGCTATACTTTCAACCTCAAATTAATTGACGATCAACGCGTCCTTTTCTATAAAAATTATCTTGGCCTCTAAAAGTATTAATTAGTTGCGGAGCTATAGCTATAGTAATTACCGGTTTGCGGTTGAAATTTGAGACGTTTACAAAAAAAAAATTGGAACATTGTCCTTTCTTACTGTACCATAAAATAATAAGGTATCTTCGTAAGGCAACATATTCGATTTTTAGTTCGATAATGTTAAAATAAATAAAAAAAAACTAATTCGGTCAAACCCCAATAGGCCTTGGTGGGAATAAATACAGTTAATAGGAATATTGTGAAGCCAACTATTTTCCTCAGGCGTAATTTGTGACAAGAGAGCTATGTATAACGAAATTAAGCTGTGCGCATTGCACCCTGCGCGTGGTTAAGATAGAACTGGTGTTGCAAAGTACCAACCCAATGCTATCACAGTTACAAAGAGTGACGTCAGAATCAAGCCCGGCCCACAAACCCCGCTTAGAAATTAACCTGATTCCAATAAGCTATATGTATTCCAGGCCTTGGTCATAAAGAAAAAGAAAATAGACTTACCCCTTTTTTAGCTTGAAGAATAATATGCAGATGAGTTGTTGGCGTTAGTTTTTTCTCAATAATCCCTGTAGTAGCGTTGATGAACTATCGTCGATATTGGCTCTCTGGTCTGCTAAGCGCTGATTCGAAATGTTCCAGCCAATTAGGAACGTATCTGGGATAAAAAAAGAAAGAAATATCGCTGTTTAGGGGGATGATATTTTTTTATTCTCTCTCTCTCTTATCTATTGGATATGTTAGGAATGAAAAAGGATGGTCAGGATAAACTCGAAGACATGTGAAATAAAGCCACGTATACTGGTTCTACTGTAGCGCGTTGTATGACTGACTATGTTATTACTTTACGAAGTATAATATTTGTAATATCTATGACTCTCCGGCCTTTTTTGCGGCGATTAGCTTCGTTAGTTGCCATTTTTATCTTTAATGAGAGACGGAAATAAATCCTGTTTTTCCGAGTGTCCCCAACACATAAAAAAACACGAGAGAGGTAACTAATATTCGCTTTCACCTAAAACTGAACAATTATTATTGATTTCTACAAATTAAGGTTCAAAAATGAAGTAAGAAATTTATTCGATCTTATAAAATACCTAAAAAAAGTTTCGAGCTGATCTGATCATCTGGAAGTATTTTTAAACTCGTGGACAACTCCAAGAATATGAATTTAAAAACTAACTATAGGCCTAGTTTCAAAAGACTAGACCACGTGGGTGTCATTTACAACTACACCTCCCTAAAAAAAGGGGGGAAACGAGAAAAGTTTCGACAATATAAGAAAAGAGATCTTTTTAATGCCTAGTGAACCAACCACCTTTGAGACCAGCGACAAATTAATCTTAATGCGCGCCTTGGGATCGAGGGGAAGATCAAGAGCAGTGCGAGGATGGAAACTCGTGGGATGGCGACGAGTAACGAGATATACGCCAAAATAAAAAGCCCTCTATTTCATGGTTGCCAGCCAAAAACCACCACCAACTTTCCAAAAATGTAATCTTTAATGTTTTTAAACTATAAAAAAATAACTACGGTATCTGAGCACGAACCTTCAATAGACACGACTTCACCGGGCACTGACCACTTCGGGTACTGATCCACTGTGGGATACTGACCACTTCGGGAACTGATCCACTGTGGAATACTGACCATCTTCGAAGATTGATCTTTTAGGCACTGTCATTCAATGGCTCTACCAACTGAGCCATGATACACGATGTTGGAACCTATTTGAGTTAATTTAGTTGTGAATTTAAACTAACGAGCTTAAAAGAATTTCTCCGCACCCACGTGGTCTCGAACCTGGGGCCTTCCGCGTACGAAGCGGGTGATAACCATTACACAGCAGATACATATGCAAATGGGTACCGTTTGACTAAATCTTATTTGAATTAAAAACTAAATTTCTTTATTTTTATTTTATATATTTAGTCAATCGGGTGAAGCCAACATGTAGGGGTTCAATTTCAATGCATTTTTCCATAGCCCCTGTAGAAATGTTTACCCTGCTGATCTCCAACGCTCCTATGAAGAAGCATTCGAGGCAACGAAATTATTTCGAAAAATCACTAACATTAAAAAATATATTATAAGACTATTATTTCATTTTCTCTTGGTTGGTAAAGCAATTTCGGACAAGACATTGGTCATTTTGGTTTTTGGGGTATGAGGAATCAGGAAAGTGGGGTTTCTCCAGTTCCTTCATCATCGTAGCTAGGAAGTGGTAGGAATAACGGTGGAGGTAAGGGTAAGGGACACCAATCGACTCTCCTAAGGTTACTGGCTGTCTCATCCCACTCATTTGGTCTTTTTGAAAGATGTTTTGACCGCAAGACGGTTATACCCGAGAGGTTTCCCACCCAACCCATAGAGGGGTCGAACACTTTAGTGTTTTCATTAACAATAACTTCAGCCTCTTCTATAGTAAACGCTGTTCTTTTTTAAGAAAGTCAAAGACAAATTCTTTTAACTTTTTAGCGAAACGCGTTTCATTGTCCATGCCCACACACATTTTCCTCAGACTCTCGAGAAATCCAAAACCCCATCGGCGGCGGACTAGCTCGTACATAGAATTTCTAAAACTCTCTTTTTGGCGTCATTTTTGGAGACCATCCCTGAGGATCAGCCTTAAGAAAGGAAACGTCACGGACAAGGAGGTTACACTCTACAGTAATCAATAAAGTCCCATTTTGGGCTCTAAAAATCTATCGCGGGCTTTTTTTCCACCAGAACCTTTTTTTTCTGAAATATCTATTTTTTTTAACTGCAGGGTATTACTATCATATTGAGGTTTCAACTATAGCTAACTGCAAAGCCTTCTAAACGTTATTTTTTTCGGTTATAGGCCCTAACGGGGAGAATGCTATGACTAGTATAGTACCCCATCTTTCTTTAGAAGAGATTTCACCTTCTCTTTAAACAAATCTATTAAAAATAGGAATGTGCCAAATTTAATATGATAGACAGCTATTTTCCAGGGAGTCTACGAAATTTTCAGATTCAAATTTCCAGGTTTTCCCTGACCTTTTCCTACGATTTTCCTGGACATTTTTAGGCCTAATTATTATTGTTCAAAACATAAGAAGTAAACAATTTTTTCTCTCTAAATATTTCGTTGGAATGCAAAGAATTTCATAATAGATCATGCTTTTTTTTCAATTTGGATATCTCTAAGATTTGAAGCAAATACTTAAATAAAATTATTGCCTTACATTAAGAATATAAGCTGTTGTTGAACGAGAAAATATATTATAAATGTTTTATAAATTATTACCATCTTTAAATATGTTTTTTATAAATTAGTTTAGAAGTAAGAAAAAAAACGAAATAAGGAAAATTAACCTCTCCCCAAGGAGAAGGGGTTAAATTTATATTCAAATCAGTCTAGTATAGGATAGAGGTTGGTGATGAAGGGCAGGGAGAGGGCATAGTTGAAAATAAGGGCTATAAAAACGATGCTGGGGTCGGGGTATAAGCAAGTGATTCTCTAGTGGGCAATATTATCTAGATCCCCATCTCAAAACCACCACCGCAGAGAGAAATAAAAAGCTCTACGCTTTAGTAATCAACAATAAAAAAAGGTAATGCTGTAAAAATTCCTCCGCCCGTAGTTATAGTTACTAAGCTCATTGTTAAGTTTTTTAAGGACAGCTTTGACCTACCTATTCAAGCTGTGACCATTTTTGCAAGGAGCTAAGAAAGTATAAGAGAAGAGAGGGGATAGCCGAAAGAAAGAGCAATGAATAGTGAGTGGATTGTGGTGGTGGCTATCATAAAAGGTCTAATATCCTGAAATCTTAGGTCTGTTCAAGACGATTCTTTTCAGTTTCGAGACATTAGGTTGTCTACATTCCGAGACGAAATTTCAGCCCATTAAAAGAGCCATTTCAAATAAAGTAGCGCCCCTTTTTTCCCTCTCTTTGAGTTTGGTGACAGTCCATTGGTCAAACCTTGGACCTTTAAGACTGAAGTACTTTGAACAGGACGGGATACGCTTTGGATTGTATTAAATTTGATAATAATAGTAGGCCTATAGGACAATTATGTTTAAATGGCATCCAAACTTCATATTTAAACCAGGTCCGTTTTGTTTACGTGAAATGTTCAGAAACACAGACTGATAATTATTAAAAATATTTAATTTTTAATGTAATTTAAACTCAGCTTACTCAGGCCTTGAAATTTTTTGTAAATTTATTTCAAGACACCCAAAAAAACCAAGGGTTAGCAAATGCATTAATAAATTTAATAACAAAAGTTTTATGAATAGTTTTAATGGAATATTTGTACATGTTCATAAAGATAAAAACACAATAAATATTATAAAAAACGTCTTGGTTTGGACCAAGGCCGAAAAAACAAACGATATGTGTGAGGTTTATCAATTGGCTGAAGTTTCAGATATTGCAATTTTTTTAGTTATTTTTATCCATTTAATCCTTAATCAATATTAAATTCAATCAACTGATTTTACTGTTAATCGATCTATTCCCTCTAAATTAATTGAAAAAATTACATATCTACGCTTTTTCAAGAACAATTACATTTTCCGAAAACATTTTATCATGAAATTAATTATTTTGAAGGGAGTACGTGTTGAGGGATTTAATATTGAATATTTGAAATACTGTGTCTAAAAAGGCCAAGCGAACTTTGACATAATTCGAAAGGAAGATGTAAATATTTAATAGTGGATGCCAAACCAGGGTGTTGCACGAATTCATACATTTAATTTCGTATATCGAAATGCTACATTTCTAATGTCGCGACTGTGAAAGAAAGGTTGCACTGCAATTTTCATCTTCGTACTTTATACTTTCTTGGGGGTTAAGTTAAGTGTGACCTTCTTCGTTTAACTGGTAATGAATGGAAATGAATACAAAAGCCATTGGTACTGAAACGTATTTCTTTTTATGTAATCTTTACCTATACCTTTGGTTATATTTATACCGATATCATATTTTTCCAGTGCTACAGATAGCTACTTACTAACAAAAACCACACAGGATAAACGATGTTGCTTTGTCTTAAGTATACGGCATTCGTTTATTAACTAGTCTGAACAAAATAAATTTAAATTATCATATTTTTTTTAACATCAGTCTTCTTAGCAACTTACCGATTTAAAGGAATAGCGACGTAATTTAAAAATTATCTCAAATCTAAAGAAAACCTTACTTTTTTGAGAGTATAAACTCTTCTGATTCCAAATATATGCTTGATTAATATTTAAATATGAAGGAAAACACAGAAAAAACACTTTGAAAACTTGAAATTTGGGGGGCAAAAGCAAATTTGCGGAGAAGATTTTTGGCGGGGTTTCTCCTTGCTACGTCACTCACGGCATCTCGCGGAAAAGCCAAGCGCGCGCGCCCGAGACTCCCGAGTATACCAATGCCGCGCGAATCTGAATAAAATAGGCTTAACGCGGCGCTGAGACACTTATAGGCGTCACGTGAGCGACATCAAGAGTGAAAGTTTCTCCTTACTACGTCATCAAGCGAAACAAAATTTTAACTAGGCCTTTTCCAAACACTAAACTTTGATTGCAATTTTACTAATTTCTACGAAACCAAATACAAAAGTAAACATATCATAATAAACTAGATTTTTCAAGGATTTTTTTAGCATTATAAGTTTGTGGGTGACGAAAATTATGTCGCTAACACTTTAAGTTTTTTTTTTTTTTTGATGCAAACTTGAAAATTTGTCAAGCCAGCAACAATTAAAACTATGTCCGTCAAGTGCTTACACGAAATCCCTTCAAAATAATTAATTTCATGATAAAATGTTTTCGGAAAATGTAATTGTTCTTGAAAAAGCGTAGATATGTAATTTTTTCAATTAATTTAGAGGGAATAGATCGATTAACAGTAAAATCAGTTGATTGAATTTAATATTGATTAAGGATTAAATGGATAAAAATAACTAAAAAAATTGCAATATCTGAAACTTCAGCCAATTGATAAACCTCACACATATCGTTTGTTTTTTCGGCCTTGGTCCAAACCAAGACGTTTTTTATAATATCTGTTACTTCAGTCTTAATGTAATTAAATTTTGAATAATTATGTTTGCTTTACCGTCATACATTTGGGGTTGATCTATTTCTAATTGCTTAAAGAAGTCCTTCAGTATCGTTAATTACATTTAACTTATATCCAATAACATTGATTTCGATAAGCATATAATGTTGCACTTTATTTATGAAAGAAGCTTAAAAACGACGGTATTTGAAATATGGAAGAAAAATATTTGTTTCGTACACTGTATACGTATACAGTGGTGTCGAGATCAGACCAACAGCTTCCTTTATGTACAACCCCCAATACTGCCAACGGGTGATGTCATACTAAATTATACAGGGTGTAAATAAATGTTTAGAATTCATGTTTTATTGTATGCAAGTGACAACGAGTGACAAGGTACAAAAAGAATACTGGAGAATGCAACAAAATATTTTGAAGCACTGTCCTACGATTAGTCTTAGAACGTGGGCCTCAAATTGCAACCTCTTAACTGTTTGGTAAACACCTCAACGTAAATATTCGACGTTTCTACCATTGTGGTTTAGGCAATCTTCCAGACGACTGTCCATGTCTTGCAATACATTTGCAAGCAGTAAACTCATGACGCATGGTAAGACTAATGGTATTGCCGTCTTGGGAAATCCTCGTCCGTTAAGGCTTGATGTAGGGGGTATGATAATGCCAGTAATGATGCCCTTGTAAACTGGCACAAACAGTAGAATGGCTTAGTGCAACTTCTTGTTCCACCGCTCTACTATTAGCATGAATTGGCTTCAAAACGTGCTACGATGTCAAAATCTATATCCTCATTACAGACTATACAGTCTCTTCTACGTTCATGATCTTGCACTACCGAAATCACGAAGGTGCTCGCCAATGTCGGAAAAGGTGCTTCGCACCGGTTGTTGTCGGTGTCGAAACCGTTCGGCATAAAGCACTGCCTTTAGTTGAACGTTACTGCGACCTTCACCCAAAAAAACATCCTGTCCAATTTGTCCTGGTTAGAACAGGTTGGCATTTTGCTAGGAAACGAGACTAACTACTGTAATTCTACTACTTAGCTCCTACACTGAAGACCCTGTATATCAAAAGGGACCGGAAGTACCTCAAAGTTGAGTTTTCAAAGATTGCCAGATTGAGCAGGTCATGGGATTTAAAGTGATGAAGGTCGCTTTAACGTTCAACAAGTGACACCGCGGTATGTTTTTGGTGCTCCAATGTCCTCACCCGATAGGTCCAAACAATTACCATCCTGGTTTTTCGGCTCAGCGTTGCGGTATTGCCGGTTCCATTAGAAATACAAGGTCTGTAGGGTTACAATTGTAACAATACTCCTGTTAAAAAGGCACACAAACTGTACCCCCGCCCCCTCCCCCCAAAACACTTTTAAATTTCGCGCCTTTTCAATGGCTCTCTTTTCAATATGGGAAAAATGATTTTAAATTTTTTAAGTGTAAGAATTAAACAGGAAAATGGAGGCTGAGTGAAAGATAAGTGTAGTTTTAATTATAATTTGTTACTTTAATTATAAGGTATCCATGAATTTACCAAAAACATTCGTGTTTTGGGTTAATTTCACATTAATTATACTTAATTAAGTTTAATTTAACGGTTTATCTAGTGTGGATTTAGTTTATAATACAAGTTTCAATGAAATATTAACTTTAATTGCAATTACTCTAAAATAAGTATGCGCTTTTGATGTATTTTAATGATGAATTAAATTAATTCGAAAGCGAAATAGGAAACATCTGTGGCTGTGCGAAAAACTTGCGTTGTTTTAATCTTAATTTGAGCGCAGTTCGGGAGAGTGGATTAAGCTTAAAAGTATAATTTATTGGAATTTTTTACCCTAATTGGAATATTTTGTGCAGTTTAACATTTTTGCCACAGTCATTATTTTACCCTAAACTTTTGAATTTCGCGCCAATTAATGTACTTTAAACATAGTTGAAATTAACTGAAGTGTGAAATAGAAAACATTGGGATTTACCAACGGCTTGGGTAGTTTTAATCTTAATTAAACAGTTTATTTAAAAGTTATTTGAGCTTTTAATCCAAAAAATGAATATTTTTGGTTTAATTTCACGTTAATTATATTTAATTGATTTAAAATTAACGTAAGATTGTATTTCGGCAGTGTACATTTAGGTTATAAATGACTTTCAATATATACTTAACCTTAATTGCAATTTTTAGTGGGTTTTGACTCTTATTTTACCTTAAACTTTCAAATTTCGCGCCTATTAATGTACTTTAAAGATAATTTAAATTAACTAAGTATGAGATAGAAAACATGGGGCTATACTAACAGCTTGTGCAGTTTTAATCTTAATTAAGTATTTTATTTCAGAGTTACTCGAGTTCTCATCCAAATATGTATATTTCATGTTTAAATTAACGTTAATTATACATAATTAAGATGAAATTAATGAAGGATTGAGGTTTGGCAGTGTTGATTTAGCTTATAAAATGAGTTTCAAATCACCTTAATTGTAAAGTTTAGAAGAGTTTTTCATTCTTGCCAACACAATGTGTTAAACTTTTATCATACCACGTGCTAAATTTGCGGTAACATAAAAATCATCTATAACATATGTTAATGAATGATGTGATTCTATAGTTTAGCAACTTTGGCTTCAATAACAGTAATTAAATTAAATACCTAAACAATTCATAGCAATTTAGACAAATAAATGTGAACTGTGGAGATAGCCAACAACGTAACCCTCCGTTGCTGACGTGGTTACGTTGGAAAAATCTGCGCTGATGTAAACATGGAAATTATTTGACTAATTAAATTACATAACGACACTGTCCTCCTGGATTAATCAGCACCACTGTTACTTATATTTATGAATTAACAAAATCCACTGTTGGTAACAAATAGTTAAGCTGCGCTAACGTAAACATCACGACTCTGCAGTAGGGAAAACATATTAAACTTTTTGTCATCTTACGAGTAGTATTTTGAAGTTTTCGATCTTTTCACAGGGTGAAAAGCATTATCTTTATTTCAACACGTTAATAATTTGAATAGGTATGCCATTTATTGGAAGCGCACACGGTAAATACAGCATAAAAAGCCTAGTGTTAACCCGGTTAGGCTATGTTTCTAGCATAAAATTGAGCAGACTATACACAGGATTCCAAAACAAATGAGAGCTGGAAATCAGCCTTTTTAATAATCTTTAAAGAGTAACTAAAATAGGGTAATGGCAGCCCTCTGCCTTCGACTGTATTAAGCTCTATGGGGAAATAAGATGGGGTGCTATTAGTCTATACAACTTAAGCCTTGGCCGTAAAGAACGTTCAAAAACTTACTTTAAATGATATAAAAACCTCTGTTAACTGTAATTATTTACCTGAATTACTTTTCTAGACGAAAATTCGACCTGATAACGACGTATTTCTTATTAAGGGTGCTACAGTTAATTAGAAAATACATATAAAGGTGCTCAAGCTCGGTTGAAATACCAAAGTAATTTGTTAGCGTCCACTGCTAAGAAATTAGGAAAATCAGCAAGAAAGCCAACATTTGAAATATGTCAACGTAACTTGTTAGCACCCACAAACCTAGGCCCTTCTAGTTGTCAACGAGAACGAAATGTAGAATTAGGTTTAAGCGTGCTATAAGGTTAGGCTGACTTCTGGCCCAAAAGTAATTTTTTGACGTACTATCTTAATTAGTTAAATTACAAAAATTAGAATTCATTAATTAAAAATCGAAACACGTAAGTTTCCCATTTAATAAATGCTTGTTAATTTAGAAGTATTGCGAAAACTAACTTCGCTATACTTTTCCCGTATGACCTATGACCATTTCGTTAAAAAACCGAAAATTTTTTAATGCTTTTTCTATGGGACGCTAACCCTAAAAGGTGTGACTTTTTCTTTAACATTACGGAAGGGTGTCATGTCATATCTACAAGGGCCTACCGGCCCTGTAGAATTAAATATACATTAAAAAAGTTAATTCTGGAGCTATTTAGCTCCGAAAAACTTTGTCAATTGTAATTGTCCTTTGCCTAAAGGTTTGGCAGCGTTTCTCTTGGTTTTTCCGCCATTTTTATTTTTTAATGGTACAGTTTTGACCTTTTTACTGTCATGTTTTTGATTAGTGACCTCATTTAAAATGGTTCTTTTTATATTGGTATTCGTATCTCGTTTCCTTTTCGGTGTTTTAGTTTGGTCGCTAATTGGATTTTTTTCCTGAACCATATTATTTTGTTCAAGTACGGGACTTAACAATGGTTTGCTTTTGGGTTTAGGGTCATCAATTCCGCCCCATGGTAATCCAGCTAAAAGTTTTTGATGACCAATCTAAAAAAATAGGTCAAAGTTGATGCAAAATCCAAAAAAAAACAATTAAATAGAAAAAAATTAAAAGCTAATAAAAAAAATTAAAAATTAATAAAAAAAATAAAAACTAATAAAAAAAATGAAAAATAAATAAAAAAAATGAAAAATAAATAAAAAAAATGAAAAATAAATAAAAAAAATGAAAAATAAATAAAAAAAAATGAAAAATAAATAAAAAAAATTAAAAATAAATAAAAAAAAATTAATTGTAAAAAATATTAAATACTGGTAGCGTAATCTGTTTGCAAACTCTGTTCCTGAGGGAAAGATCACATTCTGGTTCAATTAAATCTGGGGTTCTAAACAGATTAGTCAAAGAAATTTCAGTTAATTAAATAGTAATTAATTTGAATCATTATGATTAATACTTGAAAAATTCTAAAACAGAGGGTACGGGAGTTCCGTGACTTTGAATATTAAATTCCTTTAGATTAATGGAACTCAAATCGTTAACGTAATTTTGACTAGTACAGATTTCATCTTCAATTTCTCTTATAATCAATAATGTTTTGAAACCAATCATACCGTTACTTTTAAAATCTGATTCCTGTAAAAATCAATCAAATTTAAAATTAAACTAAAGGATTCATTTCAAACTAGATTTTAAATAACCTTATTTAAATTCGAATTCAATTCAATTGAAACTATGGCCAAATTTTGTATTCTTTCCATTGCAGTTTCAACAGCGATTTTTTTTACTTCAAAGCATTTCAAAGCGCAATTTTTCAAATAATTTAAAATTCTTTTAACAGAAACTCTATTGAAAATCGACGAAGAACAAGAAGAATATAAAATAAATCTGTTATTTAGGACTGTTCACGAGCTCGAGCCAGCTCGGGCTCGTGACGAGCGAGCCGAGTTCGAGCCGAGCCGAGCCGCCACTTTTGCGGCTCGATTAATTAACGAGCGAGCTTTTTTATGGTCGAGCCGAGCCGAGCCGATAGGCATCGAGCCGAGCCGACTCGCGAGCCGGCTCGCGAGCTTAGTCACTGATATAGTGCTTTCCTTTTAGTCTTTATTCTCTCCACCAATAGCGTTCCGTTGTATCTTTACATGAAATAAAGCGTGGGAAAAATCTCTCGTCTCTAACCTTGAGCATATTTTAAAGAGCGGGTTTTACTGAACCACTACATTCCTAAACATGGGATGGCATTTATAGTCATTCTCAAGTTTGACGTTAGTAGTAGCAATTTTTTTTAATCATGTATATGTTAATCGAGCCAGCTCGGCTCGGCTCGATCATTTTCGAGCCGAGCCGAGCTAGAGCCGAGCCAAGACCCAGCTCGGCTCGAGTCGAGCCGAGCCGCCGTTTTTTTGACTCGAGCCGAGCCGAGCTTTTAAAAAGCTCGCTCAGCTCGGCTCGTGAACAGTCCTACTGTTATTAAAGTTCAAAAAATTACGTATTCTATTTTTTAAAGAACCTCAGATCACTATCGTCTTCTACAATTTCTTGTAAACGGTTCAAAATTTCTACAAATTGCGTTAATTCCTTAACATACTCCTTTAATAAACAATTTGGAGGTGGAGCGTAACTTTTGCCACCTAATTTTATTCTGGTAATGTAAGAAATTGCCGTCTGAAATACGGTAATTACTAAATTACCACAAAAACAAAAAAAAACCCCTAAAAAAGTCATCTTTAATTTACTTGGCACATTGGCATATTTCTTTCTCGTGCCAAACTCTTTAAAACCGTGAAACCCTCGTGATTCATTTTGACTAGGGGTGAGGTCATGACCTTTGCTAGTGCTAGTTCATTTCTATTATTGATTAAAAGACACAAAAATGACCGAAAAACATCGTCAACATAAATCTGGAAAATATTTTTTTTTTTTTTTTAAAGCTTTAAAAAATTAACTAATTATAACTATAACTAACTTCAGTTAAGGATTGTTGTAAAACATTGTCAGAGTTTAGAGTTTCTTGAAAACAAAGTAGCTTTAAAAAGTCTTTGTACGATAATAACTCTGTTTTAACGTCAAAATCATTTTCGTTTTCGGAAAAACTAACGTCTAATGGAACTTCCAGATTAACATTATATATTTCTTTATCGTGGCATAAAAATTTCAAAATTTCAAGCTGCAATTAACCATTTTGACGTTAATTTAATTTAAAAAAATTAGAATTAAAGTCGGCACGCATACATGAGCTTGATTTGATGGAATTCCAAGTACTAAGAAATTTGAGTCTAATAATATTGATCTATTTGTCTCATTTTCCACATTTTCTTTCGCTAATTTAAGCAATTTCCATTCGTCTACCGCGTTACTTTGCGTCAAAAATTCCTCGTATAATTTAAGGGCAGTTTTGAAGGTCAAATTGGATTCATTCAATTCATTAAACTGTACGGAATTAACGTAATGCTTATGTATAAGCGTAACATCGCTTAAAGTAGCGCAATAACTCGTCTAAAATATTATTTAAGTCTATTATTTGACCAGCTACTCGGAACAGGTCAGGGGGTCAATTTCGGAGTCTTACCTGTTTGCTAGCTCTTGTCAGACAAAGTTGTAGCGTCAAAAAATTGTCTTTCGTGTTAAAAAGAGACGTTTGAAAGTTTTTAAGAAGTTTAAGACGTCTACAACATTGAATTAAGTAGTTTTGAAGAGTAACTTCGTTTATGTTGGCACTCTTATTTTTTTTAAAGCCAGGGGTGGCATTAAAAACAACTATTGAAATATCGCGAATCTTAGTAGTATACTTGATTATTTAAAGCGAATATTAAGTGTGCTGCTCTATCGTGTCAAGAAAATTTGAAGAAAAATGGGCAAAACCAAGATTTCGCAAGAAAAATAGGAAAAAAACAAGATTTCGCAAGAAAAATGGGGAAAAAACCAAGATTTCGCAAGAAAAATAGGAAAAAAAAACACAAGATTTCACAAGAAAAATAGGGAAAAAAAACAAGATTTCGCAAGAAAAATAGGAAAAAAAAAACAAGATTTTGCAAGAAAAATAGGAAAAAAAAAACAAGATTTTGCAAGAAAAATAGGAAAAAAAAACAAGATTTCGCAAGAAAAATAGGAAAAAAAAACACAAGATTTTGCAAGAAAAATTGGAAAAAAAACAAGATTTTGCAAGAAAAATAGGAAAAAAAAACAAGATTTTGCAAGAAAAATAGGAAAAAAACACAAGATTTTGCAAGAAAAATAGGAAAAAAAACAAGATTTCGCAAGAAAAATAGGAAAAAAACAAGATTTCGCAAGAAAAATAGGAAAAAAACAAGATTTCGCAAGAAAAAAAGCCAAAAACCAAGATTTCGCAAGAAAAAAAAACGTGAAAAACCAAGATTTCGCAAGAAAAAAAACCGTGAAAAACCAAGATTTCGCAAGAAAAAAAAACGTGAAAACCAAGATTTCGCAAGAAAAAAACGTGAAAACCAAGATTTCGCAAGAAAAAAACGTGAAAAACTAAGAAATATAATGTAACCTCCCGTAATAATCAAGGGACCTCCTGGGTTTCTACTCCAGGGGTGTACGGTTACATAGAGGATTAACACACAGTGTTACCTCTGACCTTTCCCCTACTATATAAGGATCGACTGCTTATCATATTAAATCAGTCATTCTCCACTACTAGAATGTAGTAGTATGCTCGAGCATAGGGCGTCTTGCCCTGGTATTGGACTTCATCCATTAATAGTAATTATGTTAAGTTCTTTAAATGTATAATGCAAGTCGGCATTTAGTTATAATTTATTTATGATTTAGTTAGTTAATAAAGTATGATTGAATATAAGGAACAGTAGTAGTTATTCTTAGTATTAGCCAAGGCTTTTATGGCCACGTGCAAATGGGGCGAGTTTACAAATCTCGCAAGCGTGGTTACATAAATGGCGAGCTTGCCAGGACCGACGGGTCCTAGTCTATTTGGATTTAGCTTTGGCTATGCTAAGCCTTAGAGTGATCGGAGTTTGTAGTAATTAGTTGTTAGAGTAAAGTTAGGGTAGTGATGTTGCGGGTCCGCATTGCGGATCGGGTTATCCGTAACACGCACTATTGAGTTTGAGGGTCGCTCAAAACCTTCCTTTACAACAATTCACTACGATCACAATGTTCAACTCATACTGAACTGCTTCAGAAGCAAGTTTAATTACTTGGCTTATCTCAACGGGACATTCCCTAACGAGAAGAAATTACAGTCAGCAATCAACGCCTACAGAGGACGATCATGAGTCAAGTTCTTCAACGGACGGTGGGACTGCAGACCACCCCCTGCGGAGACTTCCTCAGCCACATCGTCTGATACGGCAGCTCCAGATCTGACTAAATGGGAGAAAGAAAGACAGGACGAGCCAACCGTTGCTGCAGTTCCTGCTTTCATCAAATTACTTATAACTTTTAAATAATTAACCTAGTATGATAATTAACTGGAATCTTTTAATTATCTGTTACATTGTTTAAAGTTACTTATTATTATGTTATGTTTAAAGTAGGAGATTTATGTATTTAAAATTCTGCCGATGAAGTCCAATCTTTGTCGTCTGGGGGGATGTAACCTCCCGTAATAATCAAGGGACCTCCTGGGTTTCTACTCCAGGGGTGTACGGTTACATAGAGGATTAACACACAGTGTTACCTCTGACCTTTCCCCTACTATATAAGGATCGACTGCTTATCATATTAAATCAGTCATTCTCCACTACTAGAATGTAGTAGTATGCTCGAGCATAGGGCGTCTTGCCCTGGTATTGGACTTCATCCATTAATAGTAATTATGTTAAGTTCTTTAAATGTATAATGCAAGTCGGCATTTAGTTATAATTTATTTATGATTTAGTTAGTTAATAAAGTATGATTGAATATAAGGAACAGTAGTAGTTATTCTTAGTATTAGCCAAGGCTTTTATGGCCACGTGCAAATGGGGCGAGTTTACAAATCTCGCAAGCGTGGTTACAATAAGAATTGTATAAATAGGCCTAATTGTTATTTTTTGGGAGGGGAGGGGAGTGCAAAATAAAGGGTTAAAAGTTTCACCCTTTAATACAGGCTGGGGCAAAATGTTTGTTTTAATTTAATTAGTAATTATTAATTGCCAAACTCTCAAATATCAAGCCCCGTCCAAGCTGCATGACCGCTTCATTGAAAACCCTTACCAATAACAAACGTTTTAACACAAAAATATGCCCACACCAAGGAAATGCTTGTGAAGTTATGATGGCTAGTCATGTGCTAGGCCAAAATAATGACTTAAATTTAGTTTAATTTTAAAACTTACTGGTATCTTTCTCTTGTAACAGTTTCACTACACGGTTTTTCCATTGCGAAGGTGGTTTCGTCCAAATCCAACATTTGAATTTCCCATTTGAAATTGAAGACATTTGACAAGTTCAAATACTAAAAAAAAATATCAAATCACTGAATTAAAATACAATACAAAAATTATACTATCAACATTATTTTTGAATATCTTTAAGTCATAATTAAGATTAACTTAAATTTATATTACCTTGAGCTTGAACTCTGTTTAATTCAATCTTTACGAGGAGCTTGTTACGACGGTTACGGTTACACGCCAAAATTTGAAAACAAACCAAAGAACAAAGAAAGAGTCGGATCAGCAACGTGTAATTCTAGGAGAGCGGTAGCTGAGCTCTCTTAGATGATAAGACTTGACACTCCCTCTAAAGTATTTGTCATTGGTTTTGGTGGTAAGTTCAAAGGTTAGGACTCCGCTGATTTCCCGGAATTACTCCCCGGCATGTGATGAAAAATTATTTTTTCTTATTGAATGTAGGTTTAATCTTAATTAATCCCGGTTATTGTTCATCGGCAACCATCAAAATGTCTCCCGAAAACGAACTACGAATAAAAGCTAGAAACCGAACCCTTTCATACTTCGATATTGGTACGAAATTGTAAAAAATTTGGTTCGAAACCAAGGCTTAGCGCGTCAAAATCATGTGATGATGTGAATTGATCGTAGACCTTTCCTAATTTCCTTTAAATGTTGGCTGCGAATTTCTTATTTACGCAATTGTGATTATAAATACGTACCAAACCCTTTGTTTTGTGTAGAAAAGGAAAAATCCTGGAATGGTCCCTTCTTTTTTATACACGCCGCGGATACTCAGTATGGAATGATTGAAAGTTATATTGAGAAAAAACCCGATGGTGGTTGGGACCAAGAGATCGCCCTGACGGCTAAAGCTATCTTGGCAGCGAATCGCATGAATCCCAAACCCCGTTTCTTTGTTGTGTGTGGGGATTTAGTTAATGAAATGCCAGGTACACCTAGATATTGAGATTAAATCCAAATTAGGCTAACTAATTTCACCTATTTTAGCCAATTCCATAAAAGAAGCCCAAATCAAAGATTTCAAAAAGTCATTTCGCGATTTAGACTCTGATATTCCCTTAATATGCGTTTGCGGTAACCATGATATTGGAAATACTCCTACTCCTCAATCCATTCAAAATTTTCAAGATCAATTTGGGGATGATTATTTTTCCTTCGTTTGCGGAGGAGTCAAGTTTCTAGTCCTTAACTCGCAATTCTACGAAGATTTTAGCCAAGTATTACGCTAATTAAATAATCGAATTGAAGTTTAATTAAACCAGTTGAGTTTACTTTTACAGGTGCCTGAATTAGCCAAAGAACAAGACATTTGGTTGGACAAAGAACTACGAGAAACTGTTGATAAAGGATACAAATACATTATAGTTTTTCAACACATTCCATGGTTTTTAAGAACACCAACGGAAGAGAAAGAATATTTCAATATCGACACAGAATTGAGACTTAATATGTTAAAAAAATTCAACGATTATGGTAAAACTCTGCCTTTAACATTTAAAATGAGAAAAACGGGAGTTTTCCAGCATTATATTTAAGGCAGGGATGCTAAAATTAGGAAACAATTTATTTTATAGGTGTCCATGGTATATTTTGCGGCCATTATCACAGAAACGCCGGAGGTTTCTACGAAAAAATGGAACTAGTTGTAACTTCCGCAATTGGTGCACAAATGGGAAATGATAAATCAGGGATGAGAATAGTTAAAATGCTCGAAGATGGATTTAAACACGAGTATTTCGATTTAAATCAAGTGCCTCGAGATATTCCGCTTAACTAATTTTAGAAAAGTATTTAGCTGATGTAGTAGTAAAAACAGAACCATAATATAATTAAAAAACATTAAAAATAACATGAAAAGATCAAATTAACGAGTGAAAACCCCTCTATATCCTTTAAAGGGGAATTTTCTTGTTAATTTACAAGTTTTATTTCTTTCAATTTGTACATTTGTTATATAAACAACAGCTTTAAGCAGTCAATACCATAATATAATTGTAACGTGAGAATAACAAATTAACGAGAGAAAAACCAACCATCTATGTCCTTTAAGGGGGTATTTTCTTGTTAATTTGCAGTTTTATTTTAATTTGTACATTTTTTCTATATAAACTCCGTCAATACCATAATATAATTAATTAATTGTAACATGAGAATACAAATTATACAGAAAAACCCTCTTTGTGTCGTCTAAAGGGGAATTTGTACAAAAGTTTTTTTTTTTTTTTTGTATTTAAAGTGAACGTATTTCATTTGGCAACAACAATAGTAACTTGAACCAAAATTTTTGAATAAAAGAATTAGTTCTCATCGAGAATAACTGAGAGTTTCAAGTCCTCTTCTTTATCACTGTCATAATGTTGGGGGTCTATTTGAGACGCCTCAACCCCATCCAAGGCGCTGAAACAGCTTTCAAATTCATCTTCTTTACTGAAACTCATTCTAAAAAATAAAAGATTAAGATTAACGCTCGTTAATGTTATATTTCAAAGCGCCGCTTGTTGTTTTTGTTTCTTACGTTACAACAGCCGTGTAAGTTTTATTATTGAATCCATGGACTAGATTAAACGACTCGACATTTCCAAATTGCGAAAGGAATTCACGAAGATTTTCTTCGCATCTTTTGTTGCTTATGTTTTCAATTCTTATTTTTTTTGAAATTGACGAGTTGGAATTTGGATTTCCAATTGATGGCTAAAAAAAAAGAAGAAGAAAATTATCAATTGAACTCTTACTCGCAAAACCAGGGCTGGAAATACTAAAGAATCTAACATTATCATCTTTGAAATTGCTTTCCATTGATTGCTTGGAAGTCAAATCGTGGTGTTGATCAACAGGACGTAGAATTGAAGAAAGATCCGAAAAACTTTTACAAGGTTTAGACGAAGCTTTAGGTCTTGCACCTGAATTAGAAGCTTTTTTCTCCGGCAATGGAGAAGCGCAAACTGTAGTATTAGAAAGTATCGGAAATTCCTTTTTGTTATGAATTTGCAGTTTAGGAGCTGCTGGTTGATTGTTACACGATCTCGGATCTAGATGATGGTAAGGACTAGGCGAACGTCGATCGCGATTATCATAACGCGGTGGAAATCTCGGTGGATATGCCGCGCCCTTTTTTTGACTTTCTCTTTGGTTAGGTTGTTGAAATGAACGAAAGTTTTTTTCCACTGAATCCGAAGAATCAGTTTCAGACGGTAATTTTCTTGTTTGATGAAAATTTCCTCCCGAGTTGTTTTTCTTTGATGAATTTTTCGATGCTACCACATTTTTTGGCTTTACGTTATTCCGATTAAATTTTTTGTGTCCATTTTCGAATGGCCTATTTCGAGGAGCACTCTCTGACGCGTCTTTGTTTTTCTTGAAGTAGTTTAGTTTCGACTTTATGGCCAAATTCAAAAATTCCACGTGATCTTCTCTTTCCGACGTTGGAGACGGTGACGCGGTGTTTGGTTGCGAAATTTCGCAGAACTGACTAAAGTCTATTTCTTTTTCCGTGACGGGAAAAGAAAGTTTCTTAGTCGTTACTTTCTTTGTGGCTGGCGATTTTGACGGTAGGATACTTGAAGGATCGGTGGTAAGGTCAATGTTGTCCAAGTAATCATATGACGAAACCGGAATATTCATAGTTGGCGACGACACTGTGGCATTTTCAGTTTCATTTGTTGAAATCAGGACATTTTTCTTTGAAATCAAATCTTCTCCGTGAGTTTTTGGCATGACTTTGGAAGACGAAACTTCTGAATTTTGGGAGTCGCTCCTAGATGAAACGCTCGAAGAATCAGTCGTACGCGAGTCATTTATATGTTTATTCTGAAGTTCGGCATTTTTAAGGTGTTCGGAAACAGTTTTACTTAATTGTGGCAATAAAATAAGGGTGTTTTGAGCAAGTTGAGTAAGCTTCAATACATTTTGAATTGCCTGTGAAAAATTTGGGTTATTTTCAGCAGTGCAAGGTGAATCCAGGACTGTTTCCGTGGCCTTTGATATACTCACCTCTTTTTCCACAGACTTTGATGAAATTACGTCATTTTCCAAAGGTCGCGAGGGATCTGTCTCAATTTCCAAGGGATGTGATGTACTCGCATTAGTTTCAATAGGACGCGATAAATTCGTGTTAGGTTCTAGATCTGATTCCACATGCGTTGAATAAGCGTTGTAATCCACATGGGCTGAATTCGGATTGGGCTCTTCGGCATGGGCCGAATCTGGATTGAGCTCATTGGGCTCCTCGGCGTGGGTCGAATCTGGATTCAGCTCATTGGGCTCCTCGGCGTGGGTCGAATCTGGATTCAGCTCATTGGGCTCCTCGGCACGGGCCAAATCTGGATTGAGCTCATTGGGCTCCTCGGCACGGGCCAAATCTGGATTGAGCTCATTGGGCTCCTCGGCACGGGCCAAATCTGGATTGAGCTCATTGGGCTCCTCGGCACGGGCCAAATCTGGATTGAGCTCATTGGGCTCCTCGGCACGGGCCAAATCTGGATTGAGCTCATTGGGCTCCTCGGCACGGGCCAAATCTGGATTGAGCTCATTGGGCTCCTCGGCACGGGCCAAATCTGGATTGAGCTCATTGGGCTCCTCGGCACGGGCCAAATCTGGATTGAGCTCATTGGGCTCCTCGGCACGGGCTAAATCTGGATTGGGCTCATTTGGCTCCTCGGCACGGGCTAAATCTGGATTGGGCTCATTTGGCTCCTCGGCACGGGCTAAATCTGGATTGGGCTCCTTAGGCTCCTCGGCACGGGCTGAATCTGGATTGAGCTCCTTAGGCTCCTCGGCATGGGCTGAATCTGGATTGAGCATCTTAGGCTCCTCGGCATGGGCTGAATCTGGATTGAGCATCTTAGGCTCCTCGGCATGTTCTGAATCTTTATTGAGCATCTTGGGCTCCTCGGCACGGGCTGAATCTGGATTGAGCTCCTTGGGCTCCTCGGCACGGGCCGAATCTGGATTGAGCATCTTAGGCTCCTCGGCATGTTCTGAATCTGGATTGAGCATCTTAGGCTCCTCGGCATGTTCTGAATCTCTATTGAGCATCTTGGGCTCCTCGGCATGGGCTGAATCTGGATTGAGCATCTTGGAATGGGCTAAATCTGGATTGAGCTCATTGGCATGGGCTAAATCCGCGTTGGGCTCCTCGGCATGGGCAAAATTCGCGTTGGGCTCCTCGGCATGGGCAAAATTCGCGTTGGGCTCCTCAGGATGGGCAAAATCCTTGTCCAGTTCATCAGGATGGGCTGAATCCTCGTCCAGTTTATCAGGATGTGATAAATTGACTTGAGTCTTAACAGGACGTGATTTGCCGAAATTATTTTCACCTCCATCTGATACATCAAAACTATTTTTTGGTATTTCTGAGACAACTTCATCTTGATCATTGTTGATGTTATTTTTATTTGGGACGTCATTGTTTGAAGACGACGAGGACAATGACTGTGAAGGGTTTTCATCGGTGCTGTCAGAGAATTGCTCCGGATCTGCTGAAACACTTGATTTGCGGCTTGACAAATTTTCACATGTTTGTTCCGAAGCGTGGCTGCTCAAGAAAACATCATTTTCCAATGGATGCGATATCTGTCAAATCAAACGTCAGCCAACAAACGTTTGGCAAAATTTTGAGTAATAAGCAGACCTGTTTACGAAATCTACCCCTTCCTCGTCCTCTTCCTTTGGGTACACCAACGTGTTTTGCTAGATGCGGCGGTGGCTGAATGAAATGTTAAGATTAACACAATCTTCATTTACTAATTAAAAAAGAAAACTAAATTACCGGTATAATATCAATATCAAAATAGGGAATTTCTTCATATTTCATCAATGGCAAGCCACGTCCTATTACCCTAAAATAGACAGGCTTGATTACGTCTCCAGAGGCTCCCGTAGTCTTGTTTTTTGAATCGGCCATAATATTTAATTAAACTTAAATAGCTTTTAAGATTATTAACAAACTAATATAAATCCTAAATATTTTGCTATCCCATCTTCCTATCGCGGTTCGCGACTATCCGAACAAAGAGGGTACCTCTTTGATCCGAACTATCGGAGTTTTGCCGCGTTTCTGAGTTCTGACTAACTAACGTGGCCGCGGGAAAACTCGTAGGCTCTCACCTGCATAGTTTTTAACTCAACCTGAAACTGAAAGCTCGTGCGCGATTGGCCAGCCACAGGGGGCCATATAATTACGTCATCGTTGGCTTAGTTTCTACGCTCTTCTGCTAAAACTCTCGCCCCCAAGCTTAAAAAACATTATAAAAAACCGTTGGATCAAAATCAGGGCATAAAAACATGAAATTATTTCTATTATTCTTAATAAAGTATTATTTTTTGGATTTTTGATAACAATTTCGTCAATAAAAAAAATATATGAAATTTGGTGACGTGAAAGTTGAAAATATGCCAAAGACTAAGGACACGAGGTGTTACTGTTTTTCAGTGAGCAGACGATACTTCACTCGCGTTACGTATCAGCAATAAGTTAAGGAAATTTAAAGTTTAATGTTTGTTTGTTTATTTTGACATTTGAGCGGTTTTTCTTGATTATTGTTTGTTTATTTTGACATTTGAGCGGTTTTTCTTGATTAAACTATTTTAAAACAAATTTGTTGCTTAAAGCCATGTAGTAAAGTACCTTTATTGACCATTAATTATTAGAACCAATGGCCACATATAAAGATGCGATTAGTGGCTGTTTCCAAGACCATAATAATGATCTTGATGAAACCATCCAGAATGCCGTTGTTGATGATATAAACGCCAATTTCTCAAATGGTTTAATCGACCTAAAAAACGCCAGTGCACTGTACGAGTCCGTAAATTCCAAAAGATTAGAGTTGGAAAAAAAGGTATGTCATAATGCGTTGCTAACCGTCCGGGTGTTATTCCCTATAAACTTAACCCTTTCCCTTAGTTACGTAGCGCTAAGGAAAACGAAACTCTCGGAGCTTCCAACGCTATCGTTGAAAGTGAAGCCGCGGCTAAAAAAATTAACGAACTTTCGGATAAATTGGAGTCTTTAGGACTTAGTTTTCAAACTTTATTAGAAAAAGCTAAAGAATTGAGATCAACTTACCAAACAAAAGTTGATCAAGTCTCCCAACTTGAAAAACTACAAAGATATATAGAATGGCTTTCCAACTTTGAAAATATAAGGTTAATTTAACGATAACTGCTGGTTAAATACTTATATTTTAATGATAAATTTACAGCGCGGAATTAGAGGATGATATACAAGGAGGTAAAAGACAGTCCGCGGTTTTTGGGTTCCAAGAATTGGTTGATTTATGGGAAAAATGTAAGGGAACGCAGTGTCGGAATTTGAGAAGTTATTTCAAATGTTCTATTTTATACTGGCACAATTTATTACAAGATCATATTGGAAGGTTTGGTTTAATTAAAGCAAAAGCAAAGTATGTCTGGGGGAGATGACTGACTGGTTCTTCGATCATTTTAGCGAATTTGATAGTTGCCTTCAGCCTTTAAACTGGCCTAATATTGGACCAAGTACTAGTGTAGCTCCAGCTAGCCATACCTCGAATGAAGCCAAATTTGAGATGTTATTCGGTTTATTATTACAAATTCAATTACCGTATCCTTTAACGTAAATATTTTTGTTGACAATCGATATTCTAATTTTCCTTAATGTTAAAATTTAGGAAAGATCTTGTAACAGCTTCGGATAAAGAAACTGAAGAATTGGCGGATCAAATGTTACCTCTTAAAATTATGTTTCGTCATTTTCAAAAACGTTTCGTCTTTCATTTTGTAAAAAGCAAAAAGACTAATCGTTTAGATAAGGTGTTATTTATTTGACTTAAAGTTGTAGGCCTAAAAATTTTAATCTAAAAATCAAAAATTGGTGGTAAAAATTTTAGCCGGAGTGGTATTTCACTCAGATATTGACTTGGATGAAAGATAATTTAAATTTTATGGAAAAAAGGGTTCAACCTTTATTAGATAAAGCTAAAATTGACGGAGTTTATGCCAAAGTTAGTAAAACTAGTAAAAAAAAACATTTAAAACTAGTAAAAAACAAAACTACTATAAGTTTTGAACCCGATCTTTTTTTTTTTACGAAGCTGGAGTTAATCAGGGCTTTAGTTCAACTCGCTTGTTGGAAACTTAAGTCCGACATGCCTCAAATTCTATACGATGATCACCTAATGACCCACACGATAGACGAAATTCTCCTTTTTGATAAGGAGTTGCAAAATCAAGGATACGCTTACACTAAGCCTAACCCCATATCAATATTAACTAGCGAAACTAGTTTTATAAAATGGATTAATTTGGAACTTAAATGTACGATTATTGGTCAAAAAAAACTGCCCCCCCCCCCCAATTTAGGCCTATAATAACGAGAAATCTCGTATACATTTAGACGCGGAGGAAAGAATGGACCAAATATTTACTTCCGAAAATGCCTGGAAATGTCGCTATTGCGTCAGTGATGATTTAGACGACTTAAAAGTACCAGAATTGGCGGAATCGTTTATGACGATGCTTTTACTTATGACTGGTATTATTAGATCAAGGAGGATACGAAATTTGAGAGAAATAGGCATGCGCGCTAACTGTGGAACGGCTCGGGTTGGGTGGGACGCCACAAAATGGGGGAGGAATAGTCGGACTCAATTGTAATTGGTTAAGAAGGGCTGCGGACGAACCAATTACAATTGAGTCCGACTATTCCTCCCCCATTTTTGGCGTCCCACCCTTCCTGAGTCGTTCCACACTTAGCGCGCATGCCTATTTCTCTCAGTTTTTAGATCCTCCCCACCGTCACTTTCCTCCCGTATTGAAACAAAATAATTGTAATTACCTTTAGATCGTTATCGCCATTTACCGGAACCGAGACATCAATTGGAGTTTTTAAGCCTCCAATTGAAACTTCTCGATGATTTCAGAGTTAGGTTACAACAATTACGTAACGTAGAGATGGAAGATCCTTTCAAATCTCATTTCGGCAGTATAATAAATTCGGTCCATTACATTATAATCGTCCTGAAAGAATGGAGTAATATGCCTGTTAGTTTAATTCATTTAATTGTTGGTTTAAATTAATTCTATCGATGTTAAAACTTAATTCAATTCAATTGCAGTTCTTTCTACAACTCTATTACACTAAACAAAACTTAGCCACCACGACCTACACGCCAATTGGTACAAATAAACTCCCTTGTATAAATTAGAAAGAAACACGTTCAACGCCTAAAAAGATACCTATTTTAGACATACAAAGTGAAAATAACGAAAATACCATATCCGAAAGCGTATTTTTGCCAGTTTTGCAACTTTTCGAACATATGGAACAGGATTTATTGAAAAAGTTTCATTGCTGGATTTTATACGAAGTTCAAGCTAAAAGCAAATCTTACAGAAAAGAGAAGTACTTGATGATAAGTTCGTGTTAATTAAGTTACGATGAAGGATTTACTAACGCCTCTTTTAGGTGGTTCTCTATTATAGCCAGTGAAATTGAAGACTTGTCATCCAGCGCTTATCCAATGCTTAAAGTTTTAAAGGATAGTCTTCAAAACGCCCAAGAAATTCTATGCAAACCCTTGTTTATTATTCTTTTGCATCAGATTGCCAAAGAATTGAGCCAATACATATATAAAGAGGTAACTAGCGTAATGATGGTTATTACAGGGTTCATACAACGTTAGGAAAACCGATTTTCCCCAGTTTTTTCCCCACATATTTCCCCCGATACCCAGTTTTTTCCCCACATATTTCCCCCGATTTTTCCAGGTGTTTTTTCCCATATATTTCCCCCGATTTTTCCAGGTGTTTTTTCCCATATATTTCCCCCGATTTTTCCAGGTGTTTTTTCCCATATATTTCCCCCGATTTTTCCAGGGTTCTTTCCCATATATTTCCCCCGACTTTCCCAGGGTTCTTTCCCATACATTTCCCCAAATTTCCCCTGTTTTCATGAAACGTGGTATTAAAACGTCATCCATACCCTTTTAAGGTCATCCTCGAGAACATTTTCAGTGAAGGCGGAGCTGCCCAATTAGAACAGGACATAAATCGCAGCGTTATTCCCATTTTCGGAGCATTTATGACGCGACCTGATGGATATTTTAAAGAGTACGCATTAGTACTTACGCGTAATTAATATTAATTATCATAATTTTAAAATTACCATTACCAAATAGAATAAAAGAAGCGTGCGGAATATTAACTTTACCGAGAGGTTCGGCCATACTTTTAAAGGAAGTTCTGGAACAAGGGGTTCGTCAGAGTAGCTTAGACGCTTTAGAGGAACAAAACGTATACAGATTAACACCTGTACAAGCCTTGAAAGTTATTAAGCAAAGATCTGACATGGTTTAGGACTGAAATTAATATTAATTAATAAATTATCATTATGTAATATATTAACATTATTAATAAAATAAAAATATTTTAAAAACAATATTTTGCGTAAATAAAATTAAAGCGAGACTTTTTCCACGAATTATATCGTTTTAATTAAAGGAAAAGATCACCTTAAAAGAACAGTCTTTTTCTAATTATAAAAGTAAAATAGTTTATAATTAAAATAAATTATATTTTATTACAATTAGCATTTCATTAGTCTTAAAAATAATCAAGGACTACTGCGCCGATGGTTTAGTGTAGAGAGCTGCATGGAAACGGTGGTACCATGGAAAACCGTGGGAATGGATGGTTTTTTTTTTAGTAATATCACGCAATGGGATTGGGAATGGACGGAAAAAACCAATATTTAATGGCAGTGGTTTAATTCATTTGAATTTTAGTTGGAAATGGTTGGTAAATGGATAGAACCTATTTTCTATGGAAGACCCTAAAATTCTGAAAAGACTTTAAAGGGTTTTGCCACTGAGATTATAATGGCAGCTATCTGCCTTTGACTCTATTAGAAGACGATATATGGCAATATGGGTGCCACTACTACTCATCTCATCTTAGTTTGTTGTAGCGAGCTAGCTAAGCTAACAGTACCGTCTTCTAGCTCATCCGATCCTCCTTCGGCACACGAGATTCATGGCTATTATAGCTGTCAATCAGTCCATAAATTCTCGGAATAAATATTTTGGGAAGTGACTCCTGCTACTTGGCGACGGGCCGGCAAGAGTCCCTCCTTCCCTCAGTCCAGTCAGAATTTTCTAGTTGTTCAGCCCCTTATTTTTACTAAAACTCCCGATGTAGAACCGGTATTGCAATGGTAATTTCGGGCCAAACCAAGACGCTCAAGGGTTATATTCTTTCGAACACTATGGTATGTAAATGATTTTTCGCTATTATTCATTTCAGAAATGGGTAGAAATGCAATAACATTTCTTAATTGGTTATGGGAATGGTTGGTATTTGGAAAAGACCGATAGGTAACGGATGGGGAGGTTCATGAAATCAATGGGTGGAATTGGTAAACAAAAATGGTAACGTTTGAAAATGAAATGCAGCTCTCTCTAGTTTAGTGGTGGCGTCATGCTAACCCGCGAACCTCTTACTCCTCACCTCCCTCAGCCTCTGAGAGAATTCAACCAATCCCGTCTGGGTAAGAGGTTCGTTTCAGCAGACGCCGCTATTCACTATTAAAATGGCGGATGGCGCAGTAGTCCTCGATTATTTTTAAGACTATTTTTTTAATAAGAGATGATTTATTTCAATATTTAATTGTTTCCTTTTATATTTAGAAAAAGGGCAAGGTCATTAATCCTTTTAAAATTTAATATTATGTTACCTGAACTTCTCCTTAATTAAAAACAACTATCATAATTGTATGTACTGCAGTAAAGCTAATAACCACAGAAATAAAAGCATATTTAATTAATACTTTGGGGGGGAAAACAGAACCGATATACACTTATTTATTTTTTTTTTTCGAGGCATTTGATGACGTATTTTTTTTTTTAAATATCACTGTTCGTTAATTAATTAATTAATCATATGTTTATATTTATTTATTTATATATATCTGCGTTATGTTAATTAATTAATTTTTTCTATACAACTGTACAAGCTGTGGTTGGGGGCGCTTTACGTTAAAAAACCTCCGATGACTTTTAACGGAAGTAAATAAACTTAAAGTAAATTTACTTCCGCTTTTAGTTTGAATGCAGGGGAGGTTAATCTGTACTTAATTTCGATTAGGGTTAAGTATTTAAGACTATTATTTAAGTAGGTATAGGTTACGTTACAGTTTTGTAGATTTTCTTTTTAAAGTACAAGTAAGGGCCATTTTTCTTCACATTTTTCATTAATTATTAATTATTAATTATTAATTATTTACACGTTTATGTGTCGGGGGGTCGGGGGAGGGGGGAAACGAAACGTTTACAACAGAAATCCACCTAAATTATTATTATTATTTTTATACGTTTTATATCTACTGGGCTGTTTAATAATTAATTAACAATACTTTTTAAACACTAAAACATCTATTATTTAATTACTATAGTTTTTTTTTTTTAATAATTAGATTATCATCGTAGCTTTAACAAAGTTTTCGATCAACTCGGTCGGTGATTGGACACTTTAGTGACTTTATTTTAACAATTTATTTATTTTTTTTTTTGGTTCAGAAATTAATTATATATCTATTAAGTAATTAGGTTTAAAGATGAAAATTATAATTATAACCCAGTATTCACCCAAAAAAAAAAAACCAAAAAAAATTACGTGATTTCTAAAAAATTCATTACGAATTATTTTAATTCCAAAAACTGCCAGCTTTTAACGAGTTTTAATTAATTAATTAAGTCAATTAACTCTTTTAATTGACATTTAGTTTTAATCACATACAGGAAGACCAATAAACTTCTCATCTACATCCTTAGAAAGGAAAAAATTGCCTAAATGGGGACTAAAACAAATATAGATAAACTAACTTAATTAATTCGTTAAAATTAATTAAATTTGCATTAAATTTGCATTAAATTAAACTAAATTTAATTAATTCGTTAAAATTAATTAAATTTGCATTAAATTAAACTAAATTTAATTAATTCGTTAAAATTAATTAAATTTGCATTAAATTAAACTAAATTTAATTAATTCGTTAAAATTAATTAAATTTGCATTAAATTAAATTAAATTATTTACTATATAGTTTAAAAAGCTGGCAGGATTAGAAATGATTAAATGTTTACGATTTAACTATATAGGAACAGTTTTACACAAAAAACCTCTTCTTAATCAATCTTAATTAAAACAAACTTTAAGCTTAATGCTTTCTATATAATTAATATTAATCGGTTATTAATTAAAACGAGTGAATGATATATTATAACCTGTAAAAATCACTAACTAACGTAACATTTCATTTCATTTCATTTCTTTAAAAAGAAGTAAATACCTTTAATGGGGCTTAATTATTTATTTATAACTCTCTATATCTTATCTATAAGACAATTAATACAATTTAAATATAATTATCATTTAAAGCTATAATGCAACGTTAATTAATTAATTAATTAAAAGGGAGGGAACGTACGTGCAATTATATACATTAACACTAAAAAATATCCTGGAAATTGGTCCAGTTTAGTTTAATTAATTAATTCTAATTGGTCAGTTTCAAGGAACCAATTAAAACAAAAATAAAGCCAAATATTTTTTTAAAGAAAATTTTAAATTTCATTCCATTTGCTGTTGCCGTTGCCATTTTAAACGCAAATCCCATAGCTGCAATTCCCCGTAATTAAAAGGCATATCCCGTATCCCTCATTAACTAATTAATTAATTAATTTTGTTCCTATTGTAATTAGCGCGCCGCTAAATTAACCAAAACTACGCACCCAATTAAATTTAAAGACGTAATTCCCCGCGATTAAAATTTATACATTATACACTTACTTTACAAAAGCCATTGTTTGTTTGTTTGTTTGTTTTAATTTTCAGGCAAAAAACTGTTACTTATTATTTTTTTTCACAAGTGGCACAAGAAGGTTAATTACATTATATTTGTATTTAAAAGAGATTCGCTGATTTTTGTAATATATATAAAATTAAGATTAAGATTAAGTACCTAATTAACTGGTACTTTTTGATTTAAAAAAATAATAATAATAATAATAATAAAAAAAATAAATAAGGAGACCATGACAACATCGCGTGTTGAATTTTAGCAAACATATGATACAAATATTTATTTGGTTAATTAAGGGTCGATTGAAATCTCAAAAGATAACCTTGAAAAATATGCCTAATTAGTAATTATAATAATTAATTGGAAATTAATATTAGGCATTTTTTGGCTAAAATTACGCCTATTTTACGTTACGTTAAAAATTCCCAAAAAATTTTGTTTATAATTGTTTACTATTACTCTTGAAAAATTTTAACGTAAGCCCGGCAAAAATTAGACTAATTTTTGTCATAATAGGCGTAAAATAGACCAATTTGGCTAAAATTACGCCTATTTTACCTTAAAATTCCCAAAAAATATTTATAATTGTTAAGAATTACTCTTGAACAATTTTAACGTAAGCCCGGCCAGAATTAGACTAATTTTTGTCACAATAGGCGTAAAATAGACCAATTTGGCTAAAATTACGCCTATTTTACCTTAAAATTCCCAAAAAATATTTATAATTGTTAAGAATTACTCTTAAACAATTGTAACGTAAGCCCGGCAAGAATTAGACGAAATTTTGTCACAATAGGCGTAAAATAGACCAATTTGGCTAAAATTACGCCTATTTTACCTTAAAATTCCCAAAAAATATTTATAATTATTAAGAATTACTCTTGAACAATTTTAACGTAAGCCTGGCAAGAATTAGACGCAGTTTTATCACAAATAGGCGTAAAATAGACCAAATTTTTCAAGAACGTACTCCATACTCCGGTATTTCAATCCACCCTTGCAGATTTTAATGATAATAATTTTAATTTTTTTCCGTATAAAACCACCAGGGTCTTCCTTCCATCAAGTTTATATATAAATTAACCTTTTGATCTTTTGTTTCACGTTAATTTAATGATTATATTTAAATTCTCATTTAAAAGATTTATGTATGTATGTATGGCTTGTTCCCCATTTCAAGATTGAATAAGTATAACCCTTTTTTTTCCCACTTTTTTGTAAGAAGACGCGGCGGATAAATTTACTGAAATTCATCGTCGGAACTAAGAAGAGTAGTTTTTTCCGTATATCCTCCCTGAGTTACAGAATTTACCTGCCGTCCCTGAGTGGGTTGAGTTCCTCCTCTCTTCCTGCCGCCCCCGCCCCCGCCTCCGCCTCCACCGTGGTTCGATTGCAGCACCGTCCCCCCATTTTGGTTGTCAGCGCCTTGAGGGTCATCCTCGCCAACGGCGGTGCTCAGGTTGGCGCCGTAGGGCCCCCCTCTTTGCACTCCATTGGGTGGGGGAGCCGTGTACTGAGTGTACTGCTGATACTGGGGATGAAAGTTGTGAATGGCGTCGTTCATGATGTCTTTAGGGTTCATCGTTTCCTGGTTGAGGAAAAAAGAGAACGCGTGTCGGAAATTATCTATTTTTAAAATTGGCGTCTAAAACATGAAATATTCCTATAAAATCATATTTTTTGTAAAGTTTCCGTAAAATTCCCACAAAATTCCCGTAAAATTCCCACAAAATTCCCGTAAAATTCCCACAAAATTCCCGTAAAATTCCCACAAAATTCCCGTAAAATCCCCACAAAATTCCGTAAAATTCCCACAAAATTCCGTAAAATCCCCACAAAATTCCGTAAAATTCCCACAAAATTCCGTAAAATTCCCACAAAATTCCGTAAAATTCCCACAAAATTCCGTAAAATTCCCACAAAATTCCGTAAAATTCCCACAAAATTCCGTAAAATTCCCACAAAATTCCGTAAAATTCCCACAAAATTCCGTAAAATTCCCACAAAATTCCGTAAAATTCCCACAAAATTCCGTAAAATTCCCACAAAATTCCGTAAAATTCCCACAAAATTCCGTAAAATTCCCACAAAATTCCGTAAAATTCCCACAAAATTCCGTAAAATTCCCACAAAATTCCGTAAAATTCCCACAAAATTCCGTAAAATCCCCACAAAATTCCCGTAAAATCCCCACAAAATTCCCGTAAAATCCCCACAAAATTCCCGTAAAATCCCCACAAAATTCCCGTAAAATCCCCACAAAATTCCCGTAAAATCCCCACAAAATTCCCGTAAAATCCCCACAAAATTCCCGTAAAATCCCCACAAAATTCCCGTAAAATTCCCACAAAATTCCCGTAAAATTCCCACAAAATTCCCGTAAAATTCCCACAAAATTCCCGTAAAATTCCCACAAAATTCCCGTAAAATTCCCACAAAGTTTCCGTAAAATTCCCACAAAATTCCCGTAAAATCCCCACAAAATTCCCGTAAAATCCCCACAAAGTTTCCGTAAAATTCCCACAAAGTTTCCGTAAAATTCCCACAAAGTTTCCGTAAAATTCCCACAAAGTTTCCGTAAAATTCCCACAAAGTTTCCGTAAAATTCCCACAAAGTTTCCGTAAAATTCCCACAAAGTTTCCGTAAAATTCCCACAAAATTCCCGTAAAATTCCCACAAAATTCCCGTAAAATTCCCACAAAATTCCCGTAAAATCCCCACAAAATTCCCGTAAAATCCCCACAAAATTCCCGTAAAATCCCCACAAAATTCCCGTAAAATCCCCACAAAATTCCCGTAAAATCCCCACAAAATCCCCGTAAAATCCCCACAAAATCCCCGTAAAATCCCCACAAAATCCCCGTAAAATCCTCACAAAATCCCCGTAAAATCCCCACAAAATCCCCGTAAAATCCCCACAAAATCCCCGTAAAATCCCCACAAAATCCCCGTAAAATCCCCACAAAATCCCCGTAAAATCCCCACAAAATCCCCGTAAAATCCCACATTTCCGAGAAGTCCCATACTTTTCTTGATAAAAATTCTATTTAACCAAAATTCTTTGGGCGGTCGGCAGACAGACTTATGGTTGTTAGCTTACTTTTAAACTGCTGGAAATGCTCTGCATCGTAACAGAACGGCCTTGAGAGTCCGAGACGCAACCATGGGTGTAAATAGTGTAGGGAAAAGCGTATCTCAAAGCCAGAGACGCGAAAAACATTTCGATACAAATAAGGAAGTTCTGATAACCAGCAGAGACAGTTCCCGCATTTGTCGTTGGATCTCCTTCCGTCGAATAAAGGGGCGAGATGACACCCGCTTTTTCCAATACCGCCAATATCACTCCTGAGTTACGAAACAAAAAAAAAAAAGAATTAATTTCTATCTTAATTTAAATTAATTTAATTTTAAAAAGTTGCAATACCTTGCCAGAATGACAAGAAAATAACGGATTTGACAGTGAAAAATTTCCAGACGGGTTCATAAGGTGATAATAAGTCTTTCGTCGCGAAATAGAACAGCAATAAACCATAAAGAGCAAACGAAACGCTGATGTTGTAGATTATGACGATGTATAGATAACCACTGTCTGGTCTATTTTAAAGAAAGAAGCGAAATTATCCCACCGGTGTTCTCATTTCAATGAACGTTTTATAGGCCTAATCCTCCTTAATTTTTTAATTGCATTTAATTGATGATAAAAATAGTAAGGGGTTGCAACGAAAACTTCAGATTCAAATTCCCAAACATATCCAGAATTTCCCTGACCTTTTTTACATTTTTACCTTTAAGACTTTTTACGTCTAATTGTCATTCTTCTAAATATCCCGACTATTAGGCCTAATTGTCATTCTTCTAAATATCCCGACTTTTTAGGCCTAATTGTCATTCTTCTAAATATCCCGACTTTTTAGGTCTAATTGTCATTCTTCTAAATATCCCGACTTTTTAGGTCTAATTGTCATTCTTCTAAATATCCCGACTTTTTAGGTCTAATTGTCATTGTTCTAAAGATCCTAACTTTTTAGGTCTAATTGTCATTGTTCTAAAGATCCTAACTTTTTAGGTCTAATTGTCATTGTTCTAAAGATCCTAACTTTTTAGGTCTAATTGTCATTCTTCTAAAGATCCTAACTTTTTAGGTCTAATTGTCATTGTTCTAAAGATCCTAACTTTTTAGGTCTAATTGTCATTGTTCTAAAGATCCTAACTTTTTAGGTCTAATTGTCATTCTTCTAAAGATCCTAACTTTTTAGGTCTAATTGTCATTGTTCTAAAGATCCTAACTTTTTAGGTCTAATTGTCATTGTTCTAAATATCCCGACTTTTTAGGCCTAAATATATATATTGTTCTAAATATCCCGACTATTAGGCCTAATTGTCATTGTTCTAAATATCCCGACTATTAGGCCTAATTGTCATTCTTCTAAATATCCCGACTTTTTAGGCCTAATTGTCATTCTTCTAAATATCCCGACTTTTTAGGCCTAATTGTCATTCTTCTAAATATCCCGACTTTTTAGGTCTAATTGTCATTGTTCTAAATATCCCGACTATTAGGCCTAATTGTCATTCTTCTAAATATCCCGACTTTTTAGGCCTAATTGTCATTCTTCTAAATATCCCGACTTTTTAGGTCTAATTGTCATTCTTCTAAATATCCCGACTTTTTAGGCCTAATTGTCATTCTTCTAAATATCCCGACTTTTTAGGTCTAATTGTCATTCTTCTAAATATCCCGACTTTTTAGGTCTAATTGTCATTCTTCTAAATATCCCGACTTTTTAGGTCTAATTGTCATTGTTCTAAAGATCCTAACTTTTTAGGTCTAATTGTCATTGTTCTAAAGATCCTAACTTTTTAGGTCTAATTGTCATTGTTCTAAAGATCCTAACTTTTTAGGTCTAATTGTCATTCTTCTAAAGATCCTAACTTTTTAGGTCTAATTGTCATTGTTCTAAAGATCCTAACTTTTTAGGTCTAATTGTCATTGTTCTAAATATCCCGACTTTTTAGGCCTAAATATATATATTGTTCTAAATATCCCGACTATTAGGCCTAATTGTCATTGTTCTAAATATCCCGACTATTAGGCCTAATTGTCATTCTTCTAAATATCCCGACTTTTTAGGCCTAATTGTCATTCTTCTAAATATCCCGACTTTTTAGGCCTAATTGTCATTCTTCTAAATATCCCGACTTTTTAGGTCTAATTGTCATTGTTCTAAATATCCCGACTATTAGGCCTAATTGTCATTCTTCTAAATATCCCGACTTTTTAGGCCTAATTGTCATTCTTCTAAATATCCCGACTTTTTAGGTCTAATTGTCATTCTTCTAAATATCCCGACTTTTTAGGTCTAATTGTCATTCTTCTAAATATCCCGACTTTTTAGGTCTAATTGTCATTGTTCTAAAGATCCTAACTTTTTAGGTCTAATTGTCATTGTTCTAAAGATCCTAACTTTTTAGGTCTAATTGTCATTCTTCTAAAGATCCTAACTTTTTAGGTCTAATTGTCATTGTTCTAAAGATCCTAACTTTTTAGGTCTAATTGTCATTGTTCTAAAGATCCTAACTTTTTAGGTCTAATTGTCATTCTTCTAAAGATCCTAACTTTTTAGGTCTAATTGTCATTGTTCTAAAGATCCTAACTTTTTAGGTCTAATTGTCATTCTTCTAAAGATCCTAACTTTTTAGGTCTAATTGTCATTGTTCTAAAGATCCTAACTTTTTAGGTCTAATTGTCATTCTTCTAAAGATCCTAACTTTTTAGGTCTAATTGTCATTCTTCTAAAGATCCTAACTTTTTAGGTCTAATTGTCATTGTTCTAAAGATCCTAACTTTTTAGGTCTAATTGTCATTCTTCTAAAGATCCTAACTTTTTAGGTCTAATTGTCATTGTTCTAAAGATCCTAACTTTTTAGGTCTAATTGTCATTGTTCTAAATATCCCGACTTTTTAGGCCTAAATATATATATTGTTCTAAATATCCCGACTTTTTAGGCCTAAATATATATATTGTTCTAAATATCCTGACTTTTTAGGCCTAAATATATATATTGTTCTAAATATCCTGACTTTTTAGGCCTAAATATATATATTGTTCTAAATATCCTGACTTTTTAGGCCTAAATCAAAATATAACCAAAAATTTTCATTTAAATCGCATTTTTCAAAATTCTAAAAATTTCCCAACCCTTTTTTTTGGCCCATTTTGAAATGCCCTGACCTTTACAGGTTTTCCCACTACTTATCCGTAATACCATAAGGAGATTATCTCTCTCTCTAAGGGCCCAAGCGCATCTATTATTAAAAACATCTAGTTCTGCTAGATGTGACGTAGATTTTGTATAGGGGCTCCTTCCGAATTTTTCGTGAAATTCGCGGGAGAGAAAAATAATTTTCAAAATCAGCCACGACCGATATCCTGAGCCGGTCGTGGTCTAGAGGCGAGCTCTGAGATAACGCTCCCAAGCGGTTGGGAATCAAACTAAAACAGGCGGGGAGGCGAGTGGCGAGACGCGAGAGAAATCTTTGAAGGAGGGAAAAATGTTCAATGCCAGGTTACTCTGCAGCGAATGCGCTCGGCCTCTGTTTAGGCTATACAATTATTATACTACTTGAGATGACACGGATGGCTAACCAAATCGGACATACATACATTTCATCCGTAACATAGAATCTTGGGCCCTTAGAGAGAGAGTATAATTTCCTTATGGTAATACAGATAAACGGGGAATTTAATGGTGCAGCGAGGCTATTTTAAAGGAAAGCGTAGACTGTTTAAACAACCCTTTCCTTTAAAATAGCCTCGCTTCACCATCAAATTGCCCGTTTTTCAACACAAGAAATATTCAAGGTTTTCTAAAAGAAACGATACAATAAAAGGGATATATCAAAATTGACAGCGAACTTTCTAGAAAAGATTCCAAAAACAGATTCTCTCGTACCACTTGGTAAGTTGGTACTACTAATCCCTATAGAATCATGGTCTTTCGCCATAATCCCCAAAAGAATTTTTTCCAAGAAACGACCTGACCCACGACCTTCAAAACTAGTTGGGACCCCCCACTTAAAAACCCCACAAAATGATGTGTCCCCAAGATAAGGCCACTCCTTCGTTTCTTACAAAGAACCTTCTAGATTTTATCACCTCAACCCCTGCTTAAACTGACCCATCTATTTTTATCACGAGGAATGCATACAGCTACAAGGAATCATTGCGTACCCATTTTCTCAACTCAACATATCTAAGCGGATTTTGTAAAAAAAGCTAGACTTATCATTATGTGTGACGAATTTTAGCTCGCGAATAGAGAGCTTTCAGTTGGAGGAGGAGCCGAGTCTCGTGACATAATTTACGCTGCCATATTGGTTGGTTTATAGCAGGAATGAAGCTGAGACCACCCTGCAATATGGCTACCAGAACAGCGGTAAGACTTGAGAGGGTGACTTGGGAGGGGTGTGACGTACTACTATCCCATCTGAAAGCTCTCTATATTCTCTTATCCCGTTGCTCGTTGCAGCTATAGTAAGTGCTCAACCATGGTTAACAAAACCCGCAGTGTCTGCTACTACGAACATTCTCGTGACGTCACACCCTCCTATTTCTTATCTCGGCTTTGGCGACCATATTGGAAGGCCTTATAATAGAGCTATCTCAGTTATGACGTCAGTGCCTAGGCAAAACGTCCCGGGCTTAGCTTTGGTAGTGGGCGGCCATGTTTGGTACCACTTTGGTTCTATGGGCATATGGCAAGGGTGACGTCACACTAAAGCTCTAGTTAGACTATAGAGAGCTTTCAGTTGGAGGAGGAGCTGAGTCTCGTGACATAATTTACGCCGCCATATTGGTAGGTTTAAAGCCTGAGACCACCCTGCAATATGGCTACCAAAACAGCGGTAAGATTTGGGAGGGTGTGACGTACTACTATCCCATCTGAAAGCTCTCTTTACCAATATTGACGGTCACATCCCGGCCCTTACCCTCTCCCCTCTCAGTAGCACTGGATAGAACTTAAAGAGTAGTTATATATATGGGGGCACAATGATTCCTATTAGGTGTATGGATTTCTATTAGCACTATTTTGTTAATACCGGATGATGTCTATTGCAAGACTCATTTCCCTGTTGCTGATAAGAACACCCCACCATAACGTCGCTGAAATAGGTTTCTAACTTTCTATTATATTAACACTATTAACACTAAAACGCTAAAACCTCGGTATCCATCCCAGTCTTTCCCACGTTTCTATTCTATTAAGACTAAAACACTAAAACCTCGGTATCCATCCCAGTCTTTCCCACGTTTCTATTCTATTAAGACTAAAAGGCGTTTTTAAACGTCAGGGTCAGGCATCCCAGAAACAGTTCCTTGCAAACTGAGAAACAAAATAAAACCAAGGGAGGACTAAGCTCTTAAAGTGTACCGCGTTATTCCTTATTCCGGTACTGAAAATTTCTGGAATCCCTCCGAGATGTTTTGAGGAATTAATTTTTAATTAAAATATTGTGCCGAGTGCGCGAGAAACATTTTTTAACTTCAAGAAAGAAGAACGGTAAGCCTATTTTGAGAATTTTGGGTAAATGGTATTGGTTTATGGTTCTGTTTGTTTGGACTCATAGATCCCCTTATACTTTAGTATGGATTGTTTTGAGATAAATTTTATTTGCATGAGATTAATTTTTTTTTAAATCCACCTATTTAAACCATTTAAAGTAAATGAATAGTGTGCTACCACGAAGCTAGGGGGGAAAAACTGTGACGTCAATATTGGGTCCCGAATAATTTGTATAGAGTAATATTTGCTGAGGGGGGTGAGACGTCAATGATTTTTCAGCCAATGAAATTAACAAGCCAACAGATGGAGTCACCTTCTGGTGGCTATAGAGCTCATGTTAAATTCTGCCGCCAAAATGGCGAATGGGCGGAGTTTAATGTCACCCTCCCTGTAACCGATATTACTCTATTGCCCAAGCTGACTACGTCTCGGGACTGCCAATATGGTCGCCTGAAAATAAGGTAAGAGATAAGAGCATGTGACGTCACTACAAAGTTCGTGGTAACACACTATACTATGTGAAGTTATACGCGACAAGGGTATAAAATTAATTTCAAAAGAATTCCAGTTTTAAAATCTTTAAGTTTAAATTCCCCTACAACGTAAATTTTAAATGTTTAAGTTTTTAATTTTAAATGTTTAAATATTAGTTTACATTTTATTTTAAAACAAAACCCCATTTGGGTACTCATTTTGACTAACGCGGACGCATTTTTGTTTCAAACACTTTTATAAACCTCGTCGTAAATGCTAAATTAGTAAATTCCCACTATTAGCCAAGTAGGCCTAATTATATTTACCTCCAATCACCGTCACTGTACTTTCCAAACAACTGTAAAATCAAAGTCACGACTGACATCAGGGGTTTCACGGCGCAAAATTGTAGAGTCGCCTGTTAATATAACAATTAAATATTAACGGTAGATTCAGATTCAACCCAATAACAAATATATACATTTTTAAAAAATACGTTACTATTTACCTGTTTACAAAATCTTAAGAAGCCGATTGTGTAATTTTTTCCAGATAAGCAGCAAGTTCCGTACATAAAACTAGACTTTATGGGCTTTCCCCTGATTTCAGTCATAATGTTACTTTCACCGCCTAAATACTCGTAGCATAGACTCAAGAAATTGTATATGACAAAAGCTAAAAGTTAAATGATACTTAGACTTAGACTCGAACGTTTTAGGCAAGAATAGGACATAGGGTTAAACGTACCTTCGTACCAATCTCTGACACTATCAAAGTAGACGTAATAATTATTGTGAAAAAACAAGAGACTTAACCAAGAATCAAACGCGTAAATAGGAACGATAAAGAGAATTCGCACGATCCATCTTTGTTCCGATGGACACGTGTAAAAACGGAGATGTTGATAGATCTTTTAAAGGGGGGGGGGATTTAAACATTAATTTATTGGAGGAGATTTTTTTATAATTAAGTAATTACCTGATGGCAAGTAATTACGAGAGCTGCCCAAACAAAAGCGCCCGAAATGGCTTGGGCCGCGGTTGTTTGTAAGAATATTGGTGGAATAACCGTTATATTAGGGGACATGGTGTTGTTATTATCGTCCAGAAGGAAAGTACTATTTATATCAAAATTACTAGACAAAACTTCCGAAGATAGTAGACTCGGGGACGTTACATTAGTTGCCCCTTCATCACTGCCATTTACCATCTGGTTAAATTTAAATTGATAATAATGACTTAATAAATGAACTAAACTAATATAGTTTTGAGTGAAATTTAAGCCGGTCTTAGCACTAAAACTAAACTAAATGGGGGAGGTTACGTTCCTTATATTAATTTCATCATTCAAAGATTAAATTATCAGCTCACGTTTTTGATTAAGAATGGACAAAGGCTTAAATTCTATCTCAAAACCATTTAAAAATTTCAAATTTAGCTTAAGCGTAGATGAAGTAAAGTTTGAAATAATTGAAATTATATACAGTAAGGTCCAAGATTTCAGTATACATGCTTAAGATCCCAAAATTTGTACCACTCTTATCACTGACTGCCGAAATAGGAAAATTTTTGGCAATAAAATACTGCGAAATAAAGATGTAATCTATTTGAGAAATACGTGTGACTTTGACTTTAGTTTACTGTAATCTAATCTTTAAATAGCGTAGAATAAATAGATAAGCGAGATATAGAAGCAACAGGACCATATGTTAGGCAAAGAATTAGATTTTATAGCAAATCTGCACATTAACAGCCCCTGGATTTAGGTAAAATTAGCTTCTCTTCGCTTTATATTTGCAAAAGATTGCGAGAATTTATAATTTAACCGAATATTGCATTGCGCAATTACCTAAACCTAATTTACAAAACAAATAGAATATACATTCAAGGGCTACAAAGCTAGCTGTATATCAACTCTAGGGTAGGGATATGTTAAAAAAACGCAAATTTAAAATTTTTCCAAGCATTTTAAGCTCAATTAAGTCTTCCCACGCGACTAATTCACGTAATAAAAAGTAATTAAGATAAAATCAACCCCCCTTCCCTTTGTGGCTAATGGCTAATGGCTAGCGTTACAGTATATGTTATCATTGTTATGAATACTAGCTTGGCTTCCGCGTATTTAGGCCAAGGCTTATTAAAAGTCTAAATTGACCAAGGCTTAGCGCAAACTCGGATTAGCGTACCGTAATGGATAGAAATATCATATTTACCTTAGTTATAATTACAAATTTATAAATTTGAGGCGTTTCCGAGCCATACACGACTACAAATTCACAGCAATTTCACGATTAATAGCCTTAAATTTGAAATAAAACACCGGAATAATTTCATGTTCCAACAACTTCCATCTGTCATTAATGAATTTTGGCCGTTTCCCGTTACGTCACCAAGGGCGGAGCTTATAAAGTTGCAACTTGTGGGTGGGGCGTTGGCGCCAAAATTTAAAAACATTTGGCATGTGTTTTTCGTCAAACGTAACTTCTAATTACCTAAAAAAATAATTATTATTTAAAGTCGATAATTATTAATTTGAAATTTATTAAATAAACAAGAGCTTGTTTACATATAACAGTAAAGATTTATTTAAAGCTAAATACATTTTTTTATTTAACAATAAAAGAAAATAGCAATCATGGACCATTTTTTTAGGCCTTGTATATTTTTATATTGTTGCAGATATTGTTAAACAATTATTATTGGAGCACCTTTCAATCATTTTTTATTTATTTATTTATTTATTTCCCATTGGCTTATTTAATTACCCGCCTAATAATTAATAAATATAGTTTTAAACGCAAAAATGTTTAAATTGCGGTATATATACAATTTGAATCCAAAATTACGAAGGCACAGAAAAACTTAATTAATTAGGGGATTAATGAAAGATATAGAGATTTTTTTTCTAATATAAGAACTTCTAAGATGGGTGGTGAATTCTTTCTTTTTAAATCTAACACTAAATTTAAAAATAAAATATACCTTCTTTAAGTTAAACTTGTCAATTTTTGAATTGTGTTTTTGAAAGTTTCCTTTATTTTTTTTTTTTTTTTGTTAGTACAAATTTAAAATTTAATCTTTCTTTGTGGATCTAATACTCTTCTAAACGGCTAAGACGTATAAAAATATCTGGACAATTAAATTTTTCATGGCACAATATATCGGGTTGAAGTTACGTCAAAGTTTAATTAATTAATTATCATTTCTTTTTGTGCTGAAATTTAATTAATACCTTCTCTACGATGGATTGAATTGAATTGAAAAAATCTCCATCTACGTAAACTTCAACCCTTTTATGCGCTAAATTGATTTGGCAATTATAATTATTTCGCAACAAAATAATTTCTTTTTTTCTTTTCTTTTTGGCCTAGATCGTTAATGTTAGTTTAAATTTACATTGCATATAAAAACTGCATCCAAGTATAACATTTCTATATCTAATAGAACGAGAAATATATCATGTTTATAGCTGGATTTGTTTTCGTTACGTGAATTACTTACATGATCAAAAGTATATAGAATAAAAACAAAAAAAGTACACTTTATTAACAATTCCCTAGCTGCCTTTGGCTCTAAGCTCAACCGCCTACACGAACTAACCAATCAGGGAAGAGCTTCTTAACGTCATGGGCATTGAGTTGAGGAAATTACCACTAGAGTGGCCTTTCATCCACAAGGATATAGACCAAATGAACTTTATCACGCGCTTGTGGCGCCATCCCGGTGCAAAAAAGGGAACTAAACGAAAAGGCGGGAAATTTGACGAATTTCAAGAATACATGTAAATGGCCGAAATTCAAGTTCGTTTTCTAGATGGCGACACCATCGTTTGATAAACTTGGTGGCTGTCCGTCCGTCCCGTTGTTTTAAAAGTGTCCCGCGTTCCCCCATAGGCAGGTTAACGCAAAGGCCACTCTAGTGGCAATTTTCTCAACTCAATGGTCATAGGTCTTTAGATAGAAAGTAGTACATGATGCGAACGTTATTTTTTGGTACTAAAAGCTAGCATTCGCTACTTTATGGACCCATAGAGCTATCTCAGAAGCCTTAGTGTGACGTCATCCATGCTATTTGCCCATAGAACCAAAGAGGTACCAAATATGGCCGCCCACTGCCAAACTTAATCCCGTGACGTTTTACCAAAACATTGACGTCATAACTGAGATTTTTCTACTGACGGCCCGGGCTTGTTCCCTGTGCCACGGTGAAGGGGGGGAGGGGGGTAGACACTATTCTGTTGGTAAAGGATTTTCAACGAAGTATACTTTTTGGTTTTTATATCGATATACTTTTGCTTACATTGTACCTTTTAATTTGTTTTAAATTTATTTCTTTTTTAAAAAAGTTAAAATTCTGATGAATGACGTATTTAAGGACTATATAAATTCAACTGATCTACTCTTGCTTATAATTCATTACATTTACACGAGCGATTTGATTTATTTAAAGAGGGAAAAAACTATTAACGATGATGATTAATGCCACAAAAGGTATAATTAATTAATTAATTTTTAGAGAAAAAATGTTAGGCTTATATTTAGCAAAAATAGCGCTCAGTTTAAATTGGGAGGTCAAGTCTATTTTTTTAGTAAAGAGTTTAATTTAAAAACCTGCAATTTTACTTAACCTCTCTAAACCCTATTTAATATTTTATTTATTTTTAATCTTCTTCTTCTTCTAAAGACTCTCGTTTTAATTTTAAAATACTGATTTATAGTTTATAGATCTTTCTTCCGTTAATATAATAATTGTTTATGGCACAATAACCACGAAATTAAAGGAAACATTAACTATTTAACTAATTAATTATTTAAATGGCAAACAGAATTTAATAATAATAATTAAAAAAAAATACCCCATAATTGACAAAAAAAAAGATAGCTAATAAACTAAAAAAACCTGAGATTATCGTTAGTAAATGCGAGGCTAATTAATGTTTTTTTTAGCCTACTTTGTCAAAAATAAGGATTTAAGATCTTTCCTACGTTAAATAGAGTTCATTAACTAATAAATATTAATTAGTTTTAGCTATAACCAATTAAAGACCGTATGAAACGACGTAATTACAGTCAAACCTAAATAGGCCAATTATTAATTTTTTTTAGCCTACTTTGTCAAAAATAAAGATTTAAGATATTTCCCACAGTTCATTAACTAATAAATATTAATTAATTTTAGCTATAACCAATTACAGACTGGATTAACTAATGAAATTACAGTCAAACCTAAATAGGCCAATTATTAATTTTTTTTAGCCTACTTTGTCAAAAATAAAGATTTAAGATATTTCCCACAGTTCATTAACTAATAAATATTAATTAGTTTTAGCTATAACCAATTACAGACTGGATTAACTAATGAAATTACAGTCAAACCTAAATAGGCCAATTATTAATTTTTTTTACCCTACTTTGTCAAAAATAAAGATTTAAGATATTTCCCACAGTTCATTAACTAATAAATATTAATTAGTTTTAGCTATAACCAATTACAGACTGGATTAACTAATGAAATTACAGTCAAACCTAAATAGGCCAATTATTAATTTTTTTTACCCTACTTTGTCAAAATGAAGGATTTAAGATCATATCTACGTTAAATAGAGTTCATTAACTAATAAATATTAATTAGAATTTTAGCTATAACCAATTAAAGACCGTATGAAACGACGTAATTACAGTCAAACCTAAATAGGCCAATTATTAATTTTTTTTAGCCTACTTTGTCAAAATGAAGGACTTAAGATCATTCCTACGTTAAATACAGTTTATTAACTAATAAATGTTAATTAGTTTTAGCTATAACCAATTACAGACTGTATGAACTAATGAAACCTTGAAATTAGGCCAATTAAATGTTTTGGCCTATTTTATCAAAATAAAAGAATAAAGGATGATGATAATTTAATTTGAGATCGATCGTTAACTACTCGAAAGATTTTTTAAACCTCTAATAATTAATAATTAATAATTAAGCGATTTTAATAATAATTAATAACTAATAAGGCCTACTTACTATAGAGGAAAAATTGTTCGGAGATGAAATGAGTGAAAGTTTAAAAACTTAACTTACCGTTGACGTTAAGTGAAATTATCCGCTACTACACTTAATTAGGCAAGTATCAAAAAAAAACAAAATTAATTAATTTCCCCCCCAAAAAAAACTATAATTAATAAATAAAAATAAAAAGATAGAATTAATAAAAAGGAACTACGATACTTTGACAATAAATTGAATTAAAAAAAAATATCAAACGAACTAAAGCTACAGTAGCTTAATTAATCAGAGTCTTAATTTAAACCACTGGGTAATTATAGGGTGGAGGTTTGGAGTATTCTGGAAGAAGCGCCGGATTATTTTGGTGATCGTGGTGGGTCCAATCGACGATATCGGGTGGCGCAGTGGGCGTGGCGCTCAAAGGGGCGAATAAAGGGTAGGTTGGAGATTCGGGGCTCATGGAGTATTCTCGAGAAGAACGTGACAGGGGAATCATTTCTCCGCAACCGCCCGGGCTATAATCGTGAATGAATCCAATACGGTTTTCGTAACTTCCTCGTTCAGTGCGTCCAGTTTTTCTATGACCACTTTAAAACCATAACGATATCTCATTAAGAATTGGGACTAATTAATTAATGCAGTATTATGATTAAACTACTAAGAGGAAAAGTGACACATTTTTCAATTATTTTTAGGGGAGTGCGGCCCGGGTATTAATCAAAATATTATTGTTCTCGGGTATCGGGGCGGGTACCCGAATTTTTTTCGGGTATTCCGGTAACGAGGCTTAGCCGTAAAAATGGTTGTAGGGTATTAAAAGTTACAACGAATCCGTATCCGGGCAGGTACCCGAATTTTTGTCGGGCATTTGGGTAATAAGGTTTAGACGAAGTTCGGGTAATTAATCTTCGTATATAGGGCGCGGGTAATTAATCTTCGGATATAGGGGATATAGGGCGCGGGTACCCGAAGTTCGGGTAATTAATCTTCGGGTATAGGGGATATAGGGCGCGGGTACCCGAAGTTCGGGTAATTAATCTTCGGGTATAGGGGCGGGTACCCGAAGTTCGGGTAATTAATCTTCGGGTATAGGGGCGGGTACCCGAACGGGTAATTAATCTTCGGGTGTCGGGGGCGTGTACCTAAAGTTCGGGTAATTAATCTTCGGGTAGTGGGGGCGGGTACCCGAAGTTCGGGTAATTAATCTTTGGGTATAGGGGGCGGGTACCCGAAGTTCGGGTAATTAATCTTCGGGTATAGGGCGCGGGTACCCGAAGTTAGGGTAATTAATCTTCGGGTATAGGGCGCGGGTACCCGAAGTTAGGGTAATTAATCTTCGGGTATAGGGGGCGGGTACCCGAAGTTAGGGTAATTAATCTTCGGGTAGCGGGAGCGGGTACCCAAAGTTCGGGTAATCAATCTTCGGGTAGCGGGGGCGGGTACCCGCACACCCCTAAAATTTACTTTTGAATTATTTGTATCACTTTCCGTTAAAAGAAAAGACTATATAAACAATTTCTACTTTACTAATAATAATAATTATAATAATAATTATAATAATAATGAACCTAAGGACTAGAGTTGGTTCGTTTTAGTGACAACGTCAAGACAATTACGAGACAAGGTGTTATTAAAACTTACTGGGCAAAGGGAATATTATCTCTGTCAGTGTAATCGGAAGCGCAGTCCCTGGAAGGATTAGGACGGATAGAAAACAGCCAATAGTTAGCAGATAGACACGTGACGTGACGCAAAGCGAGAGCAGCGAAAATCAGTTAAATAGTTAATGAACGAGCCGCAAATCTCGAATAGTTAAAAAAACAAAATGCAAAGAAAAAGAAAGAAAAAAGGAAAAACCATACGAAAACAAATAAATAAAATTTGAAAAAAAAAGGGTTAAAACTTTTGCTAATTGGCAAAAGCGGGATAGGTGGGCGCGGAGGATTAGTGTAATATTGTTTTTTTTTTGTTTTTTTTTTGGTTAATTTGCGTGAATTAAAATTAATTAAGACCCTCTCCCTCTTAAAGTACTAATTAGTAATTAATTAATTAATTTAACAAAATCACCATCCCGAAAATGTTTCTAACTAAGCTAGAAAAAAAAGAATATCGGGTTGAACGGTACCTAAGAAAAAAACGGGGGGAAATTAAACATAAATTAAATTTCTTAATTAGATTTAAACTTGTAAAATTTATAATTTCGCTGCAAAACTGTATAATAAAGTTATAAACTTATAATTGAAGTTTGTAATGGTTAGGGAAATTGGTAAAATGTAACTAGTACTTACATGTCTCCCAATGGCGTTGGATAGGGATCGACCCTGCGATAGAGGACGGAGAGAATAATCGCGACAATCATGCCTGGTAGACAAATGAAGACGCAAAAGCCTAAACTGACCCAGTACCCATTCTAAACAGGGGCGTAATTAAAGGTCAGTACCCCACTTTCCTTTTTTTTTGTTGCGTTAAAAGATAGTTAACTTACAAAGGGTTGAACAATTTCATCGCAGACCGATACGTAAGACGCCTTATAAGCTCTATTAATCGGTCCACATTTCCCTACAACTTCTTCAACTTGGTATTGCACGTGATCAGCGTATCTGTCCATTAGAATCGTGAATTCATTGACGAATTCCGTCGCCAGCTAAACGCGTAACATCATAAGTTCGTAAGATGTTTCGTAAGTTTGTCGCTGGTTACTGAAATCGATCATTACCTTTCGTAATTCCTCACGTCCTTTGGTAGATATGAATGATTGAGCCCATTTAGCTTGTTCCAATAATAGAGCAATTGCTTTTTGAAGATCTTTCCCGTTATATTCGGCTTCGTTTTTCAGCTTTTTAACAACCATTTTGAGTTTTTTCTAAAAACGATAAAGAAAGGGTTAAAAATAATTTAATTTTAATTAAATTAAATTAATTATTTCCGAAAAACGAGCGAGCGAACTTACGATCGTTTCCATTATGGGGTAAACTAATTTAGTTTCGTAGCTCTCAAGTTGTAGAGCTAAATTTTTGAGAAGATTTGCGGTCTGACTATGAGACGTCGGTAAGAGATCGGCCTTTTCCGTTATCTCTTTAGAAACGTCCATTAAATTGACCCCGGTTAAACCATTTTCACCCTTTAAGATTAAAGGATAATTAGGCCTATAACTATTTTCTCGGGACGGTTACAATCCAGTTAAAGACGTACCAAATTTAGATAAATATCAAAATTAATATTTGATATCGGAGTATCCCTTAATCTCTCTAAGAGACTAGTTCCTTCCGGGGTTAATAGAATAACGCTGGGATTTATGCTAATTTGATGCAAAAAGTCTTGGAGTTTACGATCTAATTGATACCGTTCACGGTAACCCTTAATATCGGAAAAATTTCCAACTTCCACAATTTTATTCGGCCAAACTTCGACTCGAGTGTATTTATCAAACTCGAACGCTTTGTAAAGAGTGGCATTTTGGCTACATTGACTATATAACAAAATATTTTATCGCTTAATTTCAAAATAACCAGTTTTATAAATTTAATAAAACCAGAAGTGAGATGAGACTAGAAGTACTGAGCTAACCAAATTCTTCACTCGGCGAAAGTGAATTAATATTCTTGATAACACAAGAACGGTTGGCCCTCTAGTAGCGGTTTCTGAATTTCCCCTCAAAAACGTGAGACGCTCGCGGTGGTAGACGGCCGAACTAGATTCAAGCACCCGCGTCCGTGTTCCGCGGCTTTAGGTTGAGGGGAAGGGGGTAGGAATTTTTTTTGGAACTCGACCAATTTTTTCTCAGTAGTGTAGGCGCGTGGAAAGCGGTGGCATAAAATCCTCAAATTTATTCACTAGTGCCAGGATCTACTATCAATGCTAGAGCCCTTCACTTCTAGTCTCATCTCACTTCTGATAAAACTTACTAAAGAACTTCTAAATAATCGATACGATGAGCCGTAATTAAACCGTTCGAGTTCTCATCCCTCGAACGTAATAAATCAATTACTTGCCGTAATTGCGGGCTGGAGGAATTGCTAAGCGTATCGCAAACGGACCGATCGGCCACGCTACCCACAAGAAACAGGGCAGTGGTAACGATAAGGAGAACCAAGGAAAACAAAAAAACTAACGCTACGCCGCTAGAAAATTCATTTCCAAGTTTAATAATCGCGTTTTCATCGTTTACTTTTAAGTTATTTCGTTTATACCAAAGTAAAAAGCAAGCTCCCTTGCTTCTGTTGCAACCGGTATCGCCGGCGTATAGGTTGCCATTTCGTTCATTGCCACAAACGCCGCAAGAAAGTCCGAACGAAAAACATAGGACAATCAAGAGCATAATGGAGCAACATATTAAACAAGCGTACCACCTATTAAATTAATAATGTCAAAAATCGTACGCATGTCACGTGGTTAATTAATTCTAATTAAACTAGCCTGTATCGCGAATAAAATGATAGAATTGGTCCATATTCATCAGCGTATTTTTTCGTCTCTTGCAATTGGGGAATATATAACGAATCGCTAATAGATACTGCCGTTCTGGTCAATTCTTCGCCTACTTGAGCAATTTTTCCTTTTATATCTAAACATTAATGATTGTTCAAATCAAGTTTAGACCAATCCCAATTAACTTAAGTAAGTAATCCCTACCAGGTACGGTTTTGTTCACAGCCTTTTGAATCGTATTACTTAATTTATCAAATTCAACTTTTCCCTGTAATTACGCGTACAAAATTAAATAAACGCTAATAAACGTGTACAGGGTGTTAACGTACTTTCGTTATTTCTTCGCGAATATTGTTCGATAATAAAGCCGAGACATTTTGTACAACCGGATTTAAATCTGGCAATTTACTCGTATCGGTTATAACGTCTAACGCCGCAAAATTTTGTTGTTCCAACTCTTCTCTACAATAACGATTATTACAATCCTCTAAAGTTTTCACTAATTCTTTCTGTAGCTTTAAAAGCCCTAATTGTAGTTGACCAGTTAATCTTTGAATTTGAACAGTAAACTCTATAAGCGATTTTAGATGTTGCTGTATTTCTTCCAGCCCTTAATTAAAATTCATTTTAACGATGTTACGATTAACGATATAATCATTTTCCTTAATTAATAAAAACTTACTAGATACAATTACGGTTAAATTATCTACAGCAACGGCTTTGGAAACTTCCCCAAGCCGTGTTTTAACAGTTTCACCACTTCTGTCTAAAGTGGTTTCCAATTTATTTTGTAATTGTTTGAAATTGTCAATAAGGACTGTATTGACTTCCTATTGAGGATATTTTAATTTATTTTGCAATTAAAACAATTATAAACTAATTAAAATAAATTAAATAAATAACGTACGGCTCTGGTATTAACTAAAAACGTATTAACGTCACCGGAACTTTTTTCAATTGACGTAGGAAGGGCGTATATCCCTTGTTCAACATATTCGTTAGTAACAAACGCGCAAACTAATCCAAATCTTAATTTAAAATTACTTAAAATTAATAATTAAGTACTTAATTGGGGAATTAGAAAGGATAGTTGCAATAATTTCGATGTTTTTCTTAATCGAAATAAAATTAACCAATTTTGAAAACTAAAAAAATGTAAAAAAAAATTAACCTCAAAAGCTCGCTCGTTGGTCAATTAATTTTGACATAAAAACAAAGGTATTTTAATTTGGGATTAGTGTAAGCAGGTCTGAATGGTACGATATATAATTTACGAATCTTTATGACAATAGAAATAAGGTCAAAGAATCAAAATGAAGTCAGATTTCAGTTGAAGAAAAAATAAGTCACTAGAAAAAAAATCGAGATTTTTTTCTCATTAAAATATAAAATTTGCCAAAATTAAAAGATGACATCATTGCTAGAGGCATAAAGTTGCAAAAGTTGATGATTGCGTTCATATTCAAGGAATTTTAGCTATCTTAGTCATAATTCAACCTCGTTTTCCGGATTTTGGGATGAAATTTTATAAAAAGTGAAAGCGTAATTTCTTTCAAAGGATATTTCGAAAATTTAAAATACCAAAATTTTCTAGGTGGTTAATGGTTATCACCAGGGATAGATTTAATTTTAGAAGTAGGAATGGAGAACGGTTAGTATTTACCGCAGTCCGACTCATATCCCAGTTTAGAGCCCCTTCCTCCAACACGTAGGGGAAGGGGGTCCGGGACTTAGACGCGTTCTCAAATTACTCTGTTCTCCATTCCTACTTCTAAAATTAAATCTATCCCTGTTATCACTAACATTTTCTTGCTAATATCCGTGACTATTTTTAGGCGTTTTATCAGAGACCACGTCCAACCCCTCATATTTTAGCAATTGTTCAACTCGAGGTTTAAGAGTTCAAAGGAAAATCCCTGACCTTTCACCCCTATTTTCGGAATAGGAACCCTTTATGACAATATTTGGACAATTTTAAATATTATTAAAGGGGAGGGGTTTCCGTACTAGCTCTGACAATTTAAAAAAAATTGTTAATGGGGATTTTGATTAAGCTTTTGAGGTTAGGAGTTATAAATTTTCTAAACAATTCAACCATAATAAAACGACTGAATTACGAGGTAGTCTAAACATCATTAAAAGTGTAACTATCCATTCGGTTTCGCAAACTTAAACAAATTAACTTACAACAGAGCAACGACAAAGGGGAAGAAAAATAAATTGCACAATCCTCTTTTACAAGAATCTCGTCTTTTTTCGGGTACGCCTTTACGGCCACCGCAACGCCCGGTGCAACGGCAACAACAAAATATTAACCCGATAAAGGGTATTAGCACCGCTAAGGAAAGTGAGCTTAATGCTACGATAATGGGTCCGGTAAAATGCGTCGTCAACTAAGAAATTACGTATAAAACCATGTAAAATTCTTCCAATGCACGGGATATCAGCGGTAACATAAGTTTATAAGATATGTTCCATAAGTATGACACAGTTCGTAATGACAGAGCGTGAGACTTACTGCGAGGGGCTGGTCACTCAGTGTACCTTTTACTGTACTGGAGTGATTACGCGTAATCTATGAAAGCTTTGCCCTTGAAAGTGGTAAAATAATCGATGTACAGGGAGTCTAATAGTGATTAGCACCTCGACTTACAGCTCGAACTAGTTCGAGGTACGACAAGCGAGAATTGACTACACTAGATTAGTTTTGCAGTCCTTTTTCCTATTTAGTCTAAACTAAGCCTTTGACAGCACATCACCAGCCCTCCTTCACTTTAGGAGAATAGTGATTAGCCCCTCGACTTACAGCTCGAGCTAGTTCGAGAACGACAAGCGAGAATTGAAGTACTACACTCGGTTAATTTTGCAGTCCATCTTCCTATTTAGTCTAAACTAAGCCTTTGACAGCACATCACCAGGCCTCCTTCACTTTAGGAGAATAGTGATTAGCCCCTCGACTTACAGCTCGAGCTAGTTCGAGAGAATCTGTGACCTACGTCACTTGTAACCAGTGACAAACTTATGGTGGTAGCATATCTTATGGATGATGGTAAATAGTTAATCTTACGGGGTTCTGATTCTTTTTAATGACTTCAATTGGATCGTTAAATACATCCTTTGTCAAAAGGCTTTCGGGTATACCTTGTTCCATAATAAAATCAAGGAACATTTGAGTGATGAAATAAAGATGTTCCATTCCCCTGGGGTCAAAGACGATGGTCGATTGGTATTCCAGGGGACTCTTGGCGCTACTGAAACTGATTTCCACCCTGGACGTCGTACTCCCACCACTCGATGATCCATTGTTACTGTCGTTCGTTAAAACCGTGGTGCAGCAAAGCCAAGAGAAACACGCGAGGTACAAGAAGTAACGAAGATTCATCCCAAAATAACAATCAGGATGATCCTCGGATGGTAATATCTCCAAAAATGAGAAATAAACGAATTGCCGAGATATAGCGGAATTATTTTAAACTTCCGGTTTTTGGGGGTTTTTTTTAAACAAAAATAAATTAACTTAGCAACTTGGGAAGAAATATAAATTAACTTAGCAACTTGGGAAGAAATAATTTAAACCTTTTGGCTTTCACTATCAAAACCTAAAGACTGGGTGGGAACTTGCGAAGGATGAAAATTTTGTACTACCACGAAAAGAATGAATTCAGTTGTATCTGACGGTAACTTAGGACCTTATCATAAAATTAGTCATGGGGAAAATTACAGTAGTCTAATCACAAAGCAAAAACAAACAAAACTGATAAAAATCATAAATGGTTACCAATATTTATGTTTTTCAGGAAAACATTAACCAGAATAAATTATTCCACAATATTAAACCTTTTAAGTACGCCGTTATTTAAAAAAAATAAATAAATATAATATTTCATGGGAACAAATTTAAACTTCACACCAAAGCGCGAAATATATCAACTTCACACCACAGCGCGAAATATATAAACCTCACTTCACACCAAAGCGCGAAATAGATAAACTTGACACCAAAGCGCGAAATAGATAAACTTGACACCAAAGCGCGAAATAGATAAACTTGACACCAAAGCGCGAAATAGATAAACTTGACACCAAAGCGCGAAATAGATAAACTTGACACCAAAGCGCGAAATAGATAAACTTTACACCAAAGCGCGAGATAGATAGACTTTACACCAAAGCGCGAAATAGATAAACTTGACACCAAAGCGCGAAATAGATAAACTTTACACTAAATCACGAAATATAGCAAACTTACACCAGAAATATATCAACTTCGTAAAAAGGCATGAAATATATATCAAATGGGTAATTTATAAATTGACTTTGAATTTTGAACCTGTCATCTTAAATTTCTTGAAACAAAGCACAATAAAAGGTCTTAGATTTCCGTTACTCACTTCAGACAAGGGGGAGAAAAGAACACAAAAAAAAAGGTGTAACTTAATTCCAGCAAAAAACAAAGCGTTCAAAAACCACTACATGTCATTTATACAATGGCTTGTATTTTTATTCTCCCATTTCCCCTGTAGTAAATTTTTTTTAACTGTAGTTGCATTTCCAGTTTGTGGTGGGTTGACTCATCGTAGGTCACAGCCCCTTCTGGGAAAATAATTTTCAAAGGAAAGAGAGAGAGAGAGAGAGATACAAGCCTACTAAATGCTAGAATAAGAGAAACGACGAGTCTATGGGCGCTGAAATGTGTCTAGAGTTTCGTTTCAAGGGTTTAATGAGAATTGACAGATTATTGTAATTCGCAATTGTCGCAATTTATAATTAAGTGGCACAAATTTAATCATTTAATCCTTGGATACAAGGTTGATCTAAGAATAAACCAACTGACTGGAAACATTTTAAAGGAAAAAATAGTCGAAAAATACCATATAAAATCACTTTTTGACGCGTGAATTCGAATTTTGAAAGTCTTATACCTTTAACTTATTTTAGGCGGAACTAGATATTTACCTAAGTAACCACAAGGTTTTTAAACTTCTGGCGGAACTAATAAAACATTACGAGGAACTATCTTAGAAGCACTAGCCTGTGACTGCACTTTTTCTAACCTTCAATAAACTTTCATTTCATGGAAATAAACACGGGGAAAAAAACACTTTCATATGACAAATGGTTAAAACGTTTTGGGTGGCGTCTTGAATTTCAATAATACGAGATAATAATTATGCAAATAAGACCGATATTGAACCCCACCACGTAATGCTAAAAATATTATACGAAGTAGAAGATATGGGAAAACGGGTTTGACCCCAGCTGCTGGGGCATAATAAACACAAAAGCCAATGCCTTACTGATTTTACCAAGGCTTAAGATTACAAATATAACGCGACTTTAACGAATTTACAAACTCCATTTTTAGGTTTCAAGCCGTAGATAACCAAAGTGAAATGTGACTTACCTATTTCATTAATCCTAAGTGAACCATAATTCGCGTTGGCGTCTTCGTTTTAGGCCTAATTATTTTTTTAATTAATATTCCAAACAATGCACTACGCACAAACCCGTCAGGACGGTTACCGACTGCCGCGCGAATGACGTTTCGTTAGTTGGTCTCAACCCAAATTCCATTCATTAAATTCTATTTTTATGCAAAATCCTATGGCCGTATTCGACAGTTAATGCGTGGGTATACTAAAGCTGAGTACTGAGAATGGGATGAATTGAGCGGTGTTAAACCAAGGAGTAGCAAAACAAATGTATATAGGATATGTTATTTAATTAATGGATTTTTATAATAGGATTAATGCACTACGTATGACCGGAAAACATTTCTCTTACAAAATATTGCATAAGATATTATAATTAGAAGTAGTCTGACTCATTTTATCATAACGATTAATTGAGAATCAATTTTGAAAAGTTTTTAATTAAGACTCCAGTCTCAATTCATTTCTCTATAGTTTATTAGCAAGCAAACGCGCATGCGCGAAACGCAACTCCATTCTGAAGAAAGCCAGTATGAAAGGACGCTTTGTTCAAAGTAACCAATCAGATGGCTAGGATTTCTTCCGCCAAAATTCAAATCATTAATAACAAAAACTTTTTTTTCCAAATTTTATATCAAAACATAAATAAATACAACCACGATCCCAATAAATTAGTAAATATAATTTTTTTATAAGAAAATCAGTATTCTGATTCTTTTAAACGTAAAATATAACCGGATGAAGTATCTAATCTATAAAATTCAACAAAAACAAAACAAAAGTTATTATTAAGCCTAATTCTTAAGCCTAAATGGTCCATACTTACTTGGTAACTAAATCGGCACCAATTATATCATGAATATGGTATTTCATTGTTAATAATGCTGATTTAGGTAGTTTTCTAGTTTCCAGCTCACTTTGTAAGAGCTCTTTATATTTAGTTCTTTTCAATACTGAAATTAAGGCCTGTCTTCCTTTCCTAAATGTTTTAACAAATTCACCCGCTCTAGGGATTGAAAGCCAAAAATTCCCTACATCTCGAAGGGTTAGAACCCCTATATTTATAAGTTCACTGAAATTAAACACAGAAACTATGTACCGAAACATCAAAAACTAGATAAAAATCAGTTTTATTACGAGATATCAGACTCTGAAAAGTTGTATTTAGTTTGCAGCATGACTCTATCATAACTCAGATCCGGGCTGCTTGAAACTACAACCTTTAAAAATTTATCTAGAACCCCAGAAAATATATTACTTAGTAATAGGATCGTAGATTTTCACTTTATAATGTTATAACCTGTTACTGTTTTTATATGACTTGAATTCTCAACATGTTTATTATAATCATCAAGTAAAATTATAGCAATTTCATCTTCCTCCGCTCCAAATTTAAATAATCTAATTTCATTGGTGGTGCACAGATCATTCTGCGGTACATTTCATGAATTATAGTTAAATGAAATATGGTTTAAAAGTTTAAATAATGTACCAAATCTTTATCAACACACGTTCTATTGCTAATTAATGAATATATCTGATGTTTCATTATTATAGGTGGGAGTCTGTGAAGAAATTTTTCAACGGGAAATAAAGATCTGATGTAAAAAATTGCCTCCTTGGTGCTAATTTCGCCTAAAATAATGATATTAAATGTTTTAAAACAATCCCGATTGCCTCTAACTCTTATTTTCCCTAAGCCTTGGTTTAAATTATATAATCATTCTAATCAAATAAAAATAAAATCACAAACCTTGTCCAGCGTTATTTCCTGTCTTCTTCTTTTTACCGCCATAAATATTTGGTATTGCAGATCTTTTTCGGTTCATTTTTAATTAACTTATGTCAATTAAAGAGAAATTTACTTCTTTTTTCAGTATTTTGAGCAGCCGAATCTTTGTTTGGCAGTTGTCAAGCATAGCCCACTCGATCACGCGCTCCACTCTGTCTATAAAATACTTTTAATTCACCTAAATTAAAATTTAAATAAATGCACGTGAAATTTATTCATTTTCTTTGATTTTTTTTTACTATATATTCTGATTTTCAATTATTTTTATACAGGTATAAGTGAATTAACAATTAATTAATTAAGAAGTCTTAGTTTTGTAGTTTGTATTTCTCAGATGGCAATGGCATACCAACGGGCGATTTAGTTTATTTTTTTAAACATCCCCTCGTTTTATTTGATGAATTTTTAATTTAAAGAATTATTTTTTTAGTGAAGACTTTTACATAATGAAATATTTTCAACTTTGTCTTTCGGTAGATAATTTTTTGTTGTTTTTAGCCATTTTCAAAGTTACAAGCCTGCAGTCACTCATTCTATTAATCATCACAAAAACAATTAAATAAAAAAAAAGGCAAAAAAAAAAAAAAAATTTGAAGTCCATTGCGTAACAAGATAACAACCTTGGAAGTTTATTACATGGGAAAGGGCCGAAAAATATTATTATATATACGAAGATTGATTTTATACACAATAAAGACGTGTTTTTATTTTGTTTTTCTGTTTTTTATTTATTTATTTTGTTTGTTTGTTTGTTTTTCATAAATATTTGTTGTTTTTCCCTGTGGATTTTATACCAAAAAACGTCACAAAAATCCTTTGATTTTCAAAACATTTCACATTAAAATAAAGATGTTTATTTTTTGGTTTTCCTGTTTATTTATTTATTTATTTATTAATTTGTTTGTTTGTTTCTCATAAATATTTGTTGTTTTCCCTGTGGATTTTATACCAAAAAACGTCACAAAAATCCTTTGATTTTCAAAACATTTCACATTAAAATAAGATGTGTTATTTGTTTTATATTTTTTGGTTTTTTCTGTTTATTTATTTATTTCTTTATTTGTTTTTCATAAATATTTGTTGTTTTTCCCTGTGAATTTGTTTATACCAAAAAACGACACAAAATTCATTTGATTTTCAAAACATTTCGAGTTAAAACTAAATTACCTTTAAAAAATTTTATTTATTTTTTTATTTGTATTTATTTATATATTTATTAATTTATTTACGACTAAATTATTTAAAAAAAATTCCGATATTTATTTATAGCTTGTTTTTCAAACATTTGTTTTGTTTTTGTTTACTTTTTAGTTTTAAAGGAGGCACTTAGAGAGGGCAAGCATCAGCCTAAATCTTCTTTTTCGGAAAAACAGACGTTTCGTTTCAGGGTTACCTCAATAATAATTAATATACATGATCCAATTAACAAAAAAAAAAAAAAAATTAAAAACTCTTGAGAAAGCGTGCGATTTTTTTAAATTTAAATTTAAATTTATTTTGTTTATTTAATATTTAATTTATTAATATTTATAACTAGTTGAATTAACTATATTAATTAAATCTAAGTTTGGATACTTACTAAGTTAATTATTTTAAGAAGAAATTTTAGCTAACAAATTACTCGTGAGAATGTTATTTTTTTTTTTAATTTTAATTTTATCTAAAAACGGATGATTTTATTTTTTTTTTTTTGTATTTTTCTCAAATTCTAAATTTTACATTAAAAGTGTCTCAATATTATTTATTTATTTATTCTCGGGGGGTTAAAACACTAACATTTTTAATTATATTTGAATTCAATTAATTATTCATAGGCTTATTTATTATTAATAAATTTTATTATTTTTTTTTTTTTTTCAAAAGACAAAAATATAGTCTTAAAAAACATTAGCGCAATTTATTTTTAATTATTTCCTTCGATCGTTTTGCAAAAAACATGATTGATCATAAACGTTTTACAATTTCAGAATTTTTTAACATTTCGTGATCTTGGCTATTAAAAGAATATTCGATTTTAAAGATTAAAAAAAAAACAAATTTATAATTTTTTTTTTCATTATTTTTAAGAAATTAAAGAATAAAACTTGTAAGGGTGTAAATAAAATTTCCTACAACTTCAAAAAGCAAAAGCAAAAAGAATTAGTAAGAAGTAGAGGTGTGCGAGTCCTCATTTTTAGGTTTCGAGTCCGAGTCCGAGTCCTGGAAAAGTGGACTCGTCGAGTCCTCGAGTCCAATTTTGCAGGACTCGTCGAGTCCATCGAGTCCTTAAAACATGGTTTCGAGTCCATTTTCGAGTCCAAAAAACATGGTTTCGAGTCCAAAATTCTTAATCCGAGCCCAAAATTCGTCAAATTTGCTCTTAAAACATTCTGTTTTTTTTCTAACTGTTTCAAAACTAAACATTAACAGTAATTTTAACTTTTTTAAATATGAAAACATTTTTATCAGTAGCTGATAAAGTTGCCTATTAAGTTGGTAAAGAAAAAATGGACTCGACAAGCCCTAAACGGGTAATTTTAGGCCTTGGACCAGGACCCGGGTACCCGTTCGAGTCCTAGGAAAACCAGTTTCGAGTCCGAGTCCGAGTACTCGGACTCGGACTCGAAGTCGAGTACCCGTCATTTTCGAGTACCCGCACAGCCCTAGTAAGAAGTAAGATTAACTTGAAGACGTTCTTTCTTTCTATAAGTTAATTAATTAAGTTTCCAACAATTAATTCCATTAACAAAGACGACTGTATATAAAAAGCATCAAAAGAAAGAATTAAACCTGTAGATTATCAATCAATTCTTACTGTCGGAGCCAAAAATTGGGTAAATTAAATTTTCGCGAAATCACGCGAATATAATGGCAATTATCGCCTACCGCTACCGCTACTACTACTACTAGCGCTTGAACTACAATTATTAGAACTGCTACAATTCATTTTGTCCATTCGATCCATAATGCATTGAATATACTCTGCGATATTAATCGTATCCTTTTCCGATCTGACAATAAAAGGATGTTCCTGAAAAACGCAAAACAAAACCAAAAAAAAAAAAACGTGTATGAAAAACAAGGGCAAAAACCATTTTGCAATACTCCGTGTGGTTTCCTTTCCAATGTGCCGAGGTTGTACAATACCCAACAACAATCTAAGGCGTACACTTATAAAGTTAAGTTGGGAACCAGGATGATGGGGGAGGATGCGTAATCTGCGGGAAATCGGCCCTCTAACTGTGGAACGCCCACAAATGGGGGAGAAATACACGGAACAATACAATGGTCTTCCCGATTTGTCTGACGTAGACCGCCCGCCATATTCTGAACTTCAAAACCGTCCTAGTACCACAATTTTTCAACTAGTAAAACTGTCACTTTTACAATTTAAATATCCATGGAATCCCGTCCACTGGCTTTTCGCGTGCATCACACTAACTAACTAACTAACTGGGGAACAGCGCATAACTCCGTTGGGTATTACATTACCACACCACACGGAATAAAAACTTGTTTACAAGTTTGAAAGAATCCCTTAAATACTGAATTCCGCTTTACTTACCAGTAGTTTTTTATACTTTGGTCTATTTTGCTCTTCCTTAATCAGGCTAAAGAAATTAATATTAATTATGAGTAACTGTTCAATTAAGAACATTAATTAAGACGAACTGTTCAATTAAAAACAATAATTAAGACACACTGTTCAATTTAGAACAATAATTAGGACGGACTGTTCAATTTAGAACAATAATTAGGACGAACTGTTCAATTTAGAACAATAATTAGGACGGACTGTTCAATTTAGAACAATAATTAGGACGAACTGTTCAATTTAGAACAATAATTAGGACGAACTGTTCAATTTAGAACAATAATTAGGACGAACTGTTCAATTTAGAACAATAATTAGGACGAACTGTTCAATTTAGAACAATAATTAGGACGAACTGTTCAATTTAGAACAATAATTAGGACGGACTGTTCAATTTAGAACAATAATTAGGACGAACTGTTCAATTTAGAACAATAATTAGGACGAACTGTTCAATTTAGAACAATAATTAGGACGAACTGTTCAATTTAGAACAATAATTAAGACGAACTGTTCAATTTAGAACAATAATTAGGACGAACTGTTCAATTTAGAACAATAATTAGGACGAACTGTTCAATTTAGAACAATAATTAGGACGGACTGTTCAATTTAGAACAATAATTAGGACGAACTGTTCAATTTAGAACAATAATTAGGACGAACTGTTCAATTTAGAACAATAATTAGGACGAACTGTTCAATTAAGAACAATAATTAAGGCGGACTGTTCAATTTAGAACAATAATTAGGACGAACTGTTCAATTAAGAACAATAATTAAGGCGGACTGTTCAATTAAGAACATTAATTAAGGCGGACTGTTCAATTAAGAACAATAATTAAGGCGGACTGTTCAATTAAGAACATTAATTAAGACGGACTGTTCAATTAAGACGGACTGTTCAATTAAGAACATTAATTAAGGCGGACTGTTCAATTAAGAACATTAATTAAGACGGACTGTTCAATTAAGAATATTAACTAAATTACCATGTGTTAACAAAAACCACAAATTCCATTGAAAAGGAATTTCCATATTCAATGGGATGCAATCTAGGAGGGTCGCCTTGAACCACTTGTGTCAGCTGCTCAAAAACGCTGTTCCATTTAGGGTAAGGAAAGCGACCAGTAGCCACTTCAATCTAAAACAAACAAACAAATAATTGCTTTGACTCCCAAAACAATGACTACAAACAAACAAACCAATGTTATTCCAAGACTCCAAACATCTGAACGAACATCGTAACCTCTAGCACGACCAGGATCTATTCTTTCAGGCTAAAACAGAAGACATTAAATGAGTTAATTACAATAATTAGGAAAACGGTGGTGGTTAGTTTAACATACCGCCATATAAGGTCGACATCCCGCGTCTCTCGTTTTGGCAATAGAGTCAACTAATTGACCACTAATTCCAAAATCACATAATTTAATGTTGCCTTTACGATCTAGTAAAATATTGCTGGGTTTAACATCTCTGTGAATGATGTTAAGTTTCTCTTTTAAATAATTCAAAGCTTTCACAGTCTGAAAGACAAGATTATCTTTTAATATGCGTAATTAAATTAAAAATTTAATTAAAAAAACATACAGAAACTGTAATTTTTCCCAAAATGCTCTCAGGAATTCTATAATTCATTTTTTCACAAACAAATTTGTAGAATTTGTCCAAACAAGTATCCATTAGTTCCATACATATCCAGCAATCACCCTAAAATTATAAACCCTCAAACTTAAGTTTAATTCGGTCTAAACCCTCATAACTCAAGTTTAATTCGGTCTAAACCCTCATAACTCAAGTTTAATTCGGACTAAACCCTCATAACTCAAGTTTAATTCGGTCTAAACCCTCATAACTCAAGTTTAATTCGGTCTAAACCCTCTTAACTCAAGTTTAATTCAGTCTAAACCCTCTTAACTCAAGTTTAATTCGGTCTAAACCCTCTTAACTCAAGTTTAATTCGGTCTAAACCCTCTTAACTCAAGTTTAATTCGGTCTAAACCCTCATTAATTCTGTCTAAACCCTCATAACTCAAGTTTAATTCGGTCTAAACCCTCATAACTCAAGTTTAATTCGGTCTAAACCCTCATAACTCAAGTTTAATTCGGTCTAAATCCTCATAACTCAAGTTTAATTCGGTCTAAATCCTCGTAACTCAAGTTTAATTCGGTCTAAATCCTCGTAACTCAAGTTTAATTCGGTCTAAACCCTCGTAACTCAAGTTTAATTCGGTCTAAACCCTCGTAACTCAAGTTTAATTCGGTCTAAACCCTCGTAACTCAAGTTTAATTCGGTCTAAACCCTCGTAACTCAAGTTTAATTCGGTCTAAACCCTCGTAACTCAAGTTTAATTCGGTCTAAACCCTCGTAACTCAAGTTTAATTCGGTCTAAACCCTCGTAACTCAAGTTTAATTCGGTCTAAACCCTCGTAACTCAAGTTTAATTCGGTCTAAACCCTCATAACTCAAGTTTAATTCGGTCTAAACCCTCATAACTCAAGTTTAATTCGGTCTAAACCCTCATTAATTCGGTCTAAACCCTCATAACTCAAGTTTAATTCGGTCTAAACCCTCGTAACTCAAGTTTAATTCGGTCTAAACCCTCGTAACTCAAGTTTAATTCGGTCTAAACCCTCGTAACTCAAGTTTAATTCGGTCTAAACCCTCGTAACTCAAGTTTAATTCGGTCTAAACCCTCGTAACTCAAGTTTAATTCGGTCTAAATCCTCGTAACTCAAGTTTAATTCGGTCTAAACCCTCGTAACTCAAGTTTAATTCGGTCTAAACCCTCGTAACTCAAGTTTAATTCGGTCTAAACCCTCGTAACTCAAGTTTAATTCGGTCTAAACCCTCGTAACTCAAGTTTAATTCGGTCTAAACCCTCGTAACTCAAGTTTAATTCGGTCTAAACCCTCGTAACTCAAGTTTAATTCGGTCTAAACCCTCATAACTCAAGTTTAATTCGGTCTAAACCCTCATAACTCAAGTTTAATTCGGTCTAAACCCTCATTAATTCGGTCTAAACCCTCATAACTCAAGTTTAATTCGGTCTAAACCCTCGTAACTCAAGTTTAATTCGGTCTAAACCCTCATAACTCAAGTTTAATTCGGTCTAAACCCTCGTAACTCAAGTTTAATTCGGTCTAAACCCTCGTAACTCAAGTTTAATTCGGTCTAAATCCTCGTAACTCAAGTTTAATTCGGTCTAAATCCTCGTAACTCAAGTTTAATTCGGTCTAAATCCTCGTAACTCAAGTTTAATTCGGTCTAAACCCTCGTAACTCAAGTTTAATTCGGTCTAAACCCTCATTAATTCGGACTAAACCCTCAAAACTCAAGTTTAATTCGGTCTAAACCCTCATAACTCAAGTTTAATTTGGTCTAAACCGTCATAACTTGTAAAAATTATACCTCTTTGAATATAGCCCCATAAAACTGGACAATACAAGGGCAATCATTGCTTTTCATGACTACTTCCAAATCCATTAGAAGTTGTTTTTGCTCTTTTTCATCTACAGTTGAACGAATTCTCTATGGAATAAAATTACAAATAAATAATCCTAATCTTAAAATTACGTTGCTAATTATTAACTAAAAATATTACTTTGACAGCCATAATGGTATCACTTCTTTTATGAATCATTTTATTCACAGTTCCAAAGGCTCCTCTCCCAATTTCCCCCAAATCCGTCAAATCATCCGCCGTGAAGTCATAAGTCTGGTGAAATAACCTTAGTTTAATAACTGCATTTATTATTAAAAAGTGTTAACTCACAACTTCCGGAGATATTTTTAGTTTCCCAGATGTTTGTATACTTCTGGGAAACCATATGCTTTCATTCCGAGCGTTTGGTGGACCATTAATTTCTTAAAGAAGAAACATTGAGTGTAAACCAAATATAAAATAAATGGAACTAGATTAAAAATGATTGTACCAGGCATTTGGGGACGTTCGCGAGTTTTCCGGCTAGTGGTTGGAGTGAATGATAGTTTCAAGTTAACTCTACGATCAACTGAAATATAATTAGATTAAACGTTATATGACTTATAAAAAGTACGAAGGTAAAACAGTAAAATTATAATTATAATAAACTTGCCAGCATTTTTTGCTTGATTCCGAAAAACGGAGCGATGCTGGTCTTCCATAATATGACGATACGTTACAATTCTACCAGCTTCGAAATAATCATTTTTAAACATTCAAGAGGTTTAAATTTATCAAATTTGAAAAGAATATTTCTCAGTTTTTAAATATTTGCTTTTAATTTGAAGTATTAAATGTTCTTTGTTGTAAATTTGATGATCCCAAGGAAGGAAGCCCCTTGTTATACAGATTACGCGAGACGCTTATAAAACTAATAAGGGCCTTTACACCACCGTTCCTAGAGCTCTACTAATTGTTATTTATAACCTTTAATTTATAATTATCATTTTTTATCAAGATAATAAACCACAAACCAAATTTGACTGAGCTTTCAAAATGAAATCCCAAATGACAAGGCTTATTAAACAACAAACCTATATAATTTAGCAGACGACCGGAAATTATAAAACGTCATTTTTAGGTTGGCAAAGTAGAAGTGTGTTTGCAAGTTTGCAACTTTCCCCTAGAATGGTAACTTGTAATTTGCAACCATGGAGCAATATTATAGTAGATATAAGCATATTTATTGCTATTTTAAAGGAACTTTCTTTTCTACTTTAGAAACACTACTCCATGGAAAGTGCAAAACGCTAACAGTGGCATGGTCAGTAACATTTGCAAGTTTGCAACTCCTCTATATAGAAATTTAGGAATTGTAAATTTTTCTGTACATTAGGTTAGTCGAATTCTGTCTTTTTCGAGCGCCATTTTTTTCACGGTGTGTAGTTGGAAACCGCGTGGTGTACGCCTCTGCGGCAATTATTTAGTGGATTTAATTAAAAAGAAATTGTATTAAAGGTTTTCAAAGGTAATAAACTATAAATAATAATTAGTTTCTTAAGCGTATTCATTTTAGAGTAATTTTAGAGAAATATTTATTAATTCGCGTTAAGCCTTGGCGTCCCTTTTGGACCTCGTGGCAGCATGGCAACTAATTTCTTTATCATCTGGATATTTTTTTCATCTAGAAATTTACTAGGAAACTTTAATTGGTGTAAATTACAACTATTTAATTTTAATTTAATATTTTAGATGTCCGTCAGCGTGAAGGATGTTGATCAACATCAGTTTGTAAGGGCTCTGGCAGCATTCCTTAAAAAGTAATTATTGTTTAATATAATTACCATCAGGAATGTAATAATAATTGCATGTATTTAATTAAATGCATTTAGATCTGGTAAACTAAAGGTTCCTGAATGGAGCGATGTTGTTAAAACCGCCAGGTTCAAGGAAATGGCTCCATATGATGATGATTGGTTTTACACCAGATGCGGTAAGTTTTTTTACAATATTACATTCCTTTGACTTTAAATTAATCTTCCATTATATTTTAGCTTCTGTCGCACGTCATTTGTATTTGAGAGCGCCAGTTGGTGTTGGTGCTTTAACCAAAATCTATGGAGGAAGGTTTAGGAAGGGAACCTGCCCTGCTCATTGGTGCAAAAGCTCTTCAAGTATCGGTCGTAAAGCCCTTCAAGCTTTGGAAGCCCAGAAATTGGTTGAAAAGGATCAAAATGGGTAAGTAATGTACTTTTATATATATATATATAAGGCAATGTTAATATAATAATTCTCTTTTCTTTTAGTGGTCGCAAATTAACAAACCATGGCCGTAGGGATCTTGACAGAATTGCTGCCCAAATTAAAGGGAAAACACCAAAATAAAATTTCACATGTTTATCTGATGTAATAAAAATATTTCTCAGAAAATTGTTTTTGCGTCTTATTTTATATTTTAATAGGCCTAATTTTAACGTCATAGTTTTGAATTAAAAAATTTAAGACAATACAACTCCCAGTTGTGACGTCAGTGTGTAGGTAAAATGTCCCAGGCTTAGCTTTGGCAGTGGGCGGCCATGTTTGGTACCGCTTTGGTTCTATAACATGGGTGACGTCACACTAAGGCTTCTGAGATCTGTGCATAATGTACATTATGCCACGTAAATCCAAAATTAATATCAATTTGTGACCTAAACTTGTTTTAAATAACTTGAAGAAACCAAATCTATATTTTTCCCTTGGGGTCTGCTACCAAGGAGTATTGTTACAGAAGACCTATACAGGGGTCTAAAAATTTGCCACAGTGGCATATTGTTACAGTAGACTTTTATAAAATTTATTAATTCTTAGTCTTAAGGCCCTACAATTGCTTCTTCTTTAACACCTATCGATTATCCACAACCTTAATAGCGATTTCACAGGTAACTTATTTTCAGCCCCAAAATTTAAAAATATAAAACTGCGTTTTGCCTGGCAGCCCTGTAACTGTCAGTTTTTCAAACATTTTTGGCGGTGAAAAATGGTTCGAGAATTGAGGCTGGTTTTTTGTCGTGTTTTAATAGAAATAATTAAGCAAAATCATTGAAGAACTGCATATTAACAATAGGGAATCGAAAAAAACTTGCAAAGATGAACTGTGAATGTTTTATTTAAATTATCTTAATTAAATTTCGAACTTTCGGTTCTATGGTGATTGTGTTATGGCTCCCAAACTACGTTTGGACAAAGTTCAAGGTTGTGGCAAATGATTATTAGGATTAATTAAATACCGAGAATCAATTTGTGGTGGACTGGAGCGAAAGATTTATAAACTTGGGGATCATAAGGTATGTTAGTTTTCTTTTATAAAATATTCTTCGTGCAGTGCTGTGTGTTGTCCTTGTGCTTGAGCATTTATGGGTACCCTAGAGTTGGGGACGGGGTAAGAGAATGTGCAAGAAGATCGTCGTTCACCATTGGAGGGAATCTAACCTGATTAGCACCATAGTACTTGATACTCAAGTGTATATGTCTAAATTTCTTTAATATAAAATTATATACAACTGTACAAAAATATTGGATGGCAGTGAAGCCTCCCGAAAAGGCCCATATTATTATAATTGTTATTACTATTTTTTTTAAAACTATTAGAGCGAAATTTTTTCTCCTAAAATTTAGAAACGTTCATCTAAAATTTAAATTTTACTAAAATTCATAATGAAATCCCATATATCACAGATTTCCATTTAGTATATTATCAAACAGCGTCACTAACAGCTTACAACTATTGAAAATTATTCTATTTAATTTTTTTTTCAGTATTTGAAAATTTCTTAGTTTTCCTGCTAGTTAGGCTTAGCTACTTCCACCACGCATTAGTCATGTGATGGTAAAACGCTTATTAGTAAGTTATTACCATGAGTTAATAATATGTTAGTTATTAACTCATGTTATTACTCGAATGTGATCGGTGTGGAAAATCTAATTGGGGATCTATCATTTTCTCGATAGATGTCGCTACAAGTATTGATAACTCCCCTCATTTTTATTAATTTTTGGCGCGGAACTGCGAAAGCCAATGCACAGGGGCTCATTCTTAAGGTTATTCCGTTGAAAAGCAAGAATTTAAAGTTTTTTTTTTTAATTATTGTATATAATGAATCTGTTAAAAGCTGGGCTCAAATTCTCCGTAATAAATAAGAAACACGATAATTACTGGAATAATCAATTAGTTAACATCCCTTTTAGTCTTGTTATGTAATATGTAAACTCGGGTTTCTATGGGAATGAAGGCACTTTCGAAGTCTGTTAACGCGCAAATCCATCGTAAAAGTCACTTTTAAATTTGCAAACGTTATTTAGTTTAGTCTTCTCTATAAGTCTGCCGGTTGAAGTTTAGACCTTATGGTCGTTTTGATTTAGTAAGCCTTGGGGTAGTTGAATCTCCTCTCTTTTGGCAATCCTCTTCTTTTCCCACGTCGAAATATATGGAAGGGGAAAACACATAATGCCGGAAAGAGCAATCATGGCTCCAGCAATGTAGAATGAAAAATGATAGCTTCCCGTAGAATTATAAAATAGACCTGCGAACAACACAATAATAAAAAAGATGCTTCAGTGACCCTGAACTACTGCTCTGGTAGCTTCTTTTATATTAAAGCGTCTGCCGCGGTTCTCTAGTACTTTCGCTCCCAATGCCAAATAGCCAATTAAGGGCATCCTAAACTTTAGTACGCTTTGGATACTCTTGAATTTTGATAACGAAACAAAAGTAACATTAACAATTACCTGCAACTGGAGCTCCGACAATAGATGCCAGACCTTGGAATAACAGCAATAATCCAATCGTATTCGATAACTTTTCCAATCCGTGTAATTGCACCAATATAATCGACCTCAACGCGGCAAAACAGGCTAAAATATAATCACAGCGTTAATAATAATAATTAGCGTACTAGAATTTAAATTAAACTTACCAATTGAGAAGCCAAAAATTGCCGCGCAAGTTAACAGCAGCCAATAGCAATTTGCCACTAATGGCATGGTAGCCGTAGCCAAACCTCCAGCCGTCAAGGCGATGTTATTAATAACAAGAGCATTTATATTTGGTTTATCCGAAATCCAACCGGAAAAAACACGTCCAATCGTGTTAGTGATACCAATCATGGACAATATGAATGTCCCCTCTTCCCTGGTGTATCCGGCATTGGACGCCATGTCAATGGCGAAGATAAATGGAACGAAAAACCCGGCCAAGGTTAAGAAACCAGCTACGCAAAGCAAGATAAACGTGGGGCTTTTCAGTAAAGACAAATCCAGCATCTGTCGAAACGTATCTTTCATGGCGTCGGAACACCATCCAGACTCTTCCTCTTCTTCAGAGCCATCGCTCAAAGGGTCCGCTGACTGGCAGCTCTCGTGTCTGGGTATTTTAGTAACGCTGCGATGGTAATGCGCCAAATCAGGTTGCGACCGGAACTCTGGTAGCCTGATTAAACTGCAACTGAATAGGATGTCCTGTCGATAAAATGGCCTGCAAGAATCGCGCCTGATACGGGACGCGCGACGCGTACGTAGTTTGGCGTTACTATTCGTGTTTGGAAAGTAACACGCGCTCATGGAACGTTGTTGCCTGTTGTAAATCGACTTGTCCGCCAAGTTGACATAACCAAACCCTTCACCGCTCGCGTTCGTAACTTCACTGTAAGGAGGTGGTGGACTTCCTTCGCTCTCGCTTCCGCTGGTTCTTAAATCTCGGACTTGATAAGTTGGTGGTATTTGCAACGATTTCGCCCGCGCGGTTTTCGTCACAACTGGTGCTGCTAATGGAGACGGCGCGATCTGAGTGACTTTACCCTCAACCGTGGCGTTACTATTGGCCATTTCGTCCGTTGAGTCGTAAACCATCATGGCATCGCGGGCCTCTTTGATTCTTAGTAGAAGCGGTTTCCGGTCCGGGTCCTCGAGGGTTTCTTCGCTGATTAGGATTTTTGGTGGTGGACTTGGTGGTTCTAGTGGCCTGTACAGGGACCCGAAAATGGCGCAATTTAGAACCATTCCAGCTATTATCAAGAGAGCCCCGCGCCAACCGAATTGTTCGATCAAATACTGGATTAACGGGGCGACCGAGAAGGTGCCTATACCGGAACCGCATACCGCGATACCCATGGCCAAAGCCCGTTTGCGGTCAAAGTAGAAACAGGCCAGCGTGGTCGCCGGAAGGTAGATGAAGCCAAAGCCGACGCCTGCGGCATGTTTAAACCAATTTTAAGACTACGACGTCCTTCCCTATTGGCATATAACTACTCACCTCCTATCACCCCAAAGGTGAAAATGAGGGTCGAAACGCTGTTGGCGAAGAATGATAAAATGAAACCGCAACAGGTAATGATACTGCCAGCGATTGACACTTTCCTGCTACCGAAACTATTCGTAAACGCGCTGACAACGGGACCTGAAACGATAAAGATTGATGGAGCTTGTCCCCCGCAAATACTACTGAATTCTTTTCATACCGATTAAGAGATAACATCCCGCTTGTAGGGATCCAACCCACGCCGTTTTAGCCTTAGTTTCGTTGAACGATGTGGCAAATTCCATCAAGAAGATACCGAAAGAGAAGATGATACCATCAACGATGACGTTTGACATGAACGATGCGAAGACAATGACCCAACCCCATCCTCCGTCCGGCGGGACAACCAAATCAGGGAACGAGTCGTCCAACTCTTCGCTAGTCGCGTCCTCGGATGAAAATGACGCCTTTTTGTACATAACTTCATCCTTTGGTTCTATAATCGTCAACCGTCGTTGTTGAACCACTGGTGGCCTTAAGGGGTCCTTCATTTCATGTTCCTTTTCAACGTTATCCATCAATACGACAAAGTCTTTCACTTCTTCAAATTCTACAATTAAAAAAAAAGTTTATTATATTTTGGTTGAAATTCTAATCGCACAATATCTGAGTCAGATTGTAAACGTTTTTCGAAGCCACGTTGTACGGTAAGAACCTGAGATGAAAAATCTTAAAAAGATTCGTACTTGAAAACATTCTTTGATAAAGTGGTGTTTGCCCCCACCGTTTTTCATCCCACCCTACCTACCGACTTCTATAATGATTTCAATTATCTAATAGCTACATTCGAAAGGCATTATGGGATTTTATAATTGTCACATGGTGGGTAAAGTACCTGAAACATCTTGCAAAAACCTGTATTTTGAAAATGGGTTTTGATTTGACATGTCAGGAAACTTCGTAGTGATGTGGCTATGAAGACAGTCATTTAAAAAAAAGAACTTATGAACAGTTTAAAATGAGAATTTTGGTCATTGTCCTTGGGAAAAATTACATTAGACGGTCAGGGAAAACCAGAAAATGTCAGGGAACCCTAGCTGTATCAAGTTCCAACCCTTAAGATAAATAAACAACAAGTAGAAATCTTTAGAACAACAATAACAAAGGGGGGTTAAATACTAATCTTTCCCTTTCTAATTGATATCGAATTACGATACAGTTTGTTAAATATTTTTGATACGCCTCGCATATCTGTTTACCACGGGCCCGGCCACCCGGGTACATTAGTGGTTACATCGCTCGAATCTCAAAGCGAAAGAGAGAGAGAGGAACATGGCTGATAACCTTATCCTAACCCTCTCTAAAACCCTTTTCTTCAAAATAGATTGACATAATGTCGCCAAGATAACTTTTATGATGTTCTCAACCGGTTTTCTTTTCGCTTCCAATCAGAAGAAAGCCGCGTGTGTTCGCGCCCCCTCTTTAAGATAATCTCAAGTACCAAAATCCATCCCAGAATTCCATTTGTCAAGAAGATTAGCCCATTACGAAGGACGTTCAGCAGGTATATACTGAAAAGTAGACCTAAAAATAAATTTTATCTGGTGCACGGTTGAATTTATAAGTTGGGGAATTCGAGTGACAAAAGGGGTAAACAGATCTATAGTCGTTCTTAGAAAATATACGTTGGAGTGATTCACCCTGAATGTTAGCCCGGACGGCCAAATGTCATACAACATTTTTGTACTCAAAATTACTCAAAGAACATCCCCTTAATTTATGACAGACTTATCAGAAACACCCTAATTACGTTAGGGTTAGACTGGTTTCTTAGATTTATGGAAGCCATTTTTGCAAGATGGCCGCGGATTGAGAACCTACTACCATAAGTGTATAAGATATGTTCCATAAGTTTGTCACTGGTTACAAACTGGAGCTTGTCATGAAGTGACGTAGGTCATAGATTCGGAGTACAGCGACGTCTGGTCAGGCGCTGTCAAAGGCTTAGTAATGCAGACTAAATAGGGCTAGATGGAAGTCCTACAAAATTAACCACCGAGTGTAGGACTTCAATTCTCGCTTGTTGTTCTCGAACTAGCTCGAGCTGTAAGTCTCTAGCATTACGAACTTGTATAGGTAGGGTCATACTTATGGAACATAAACTTATGCTACTACTTATAGAGCAAGTAACGTCCCAATTAAAACTAGCTTCAGCTTCCTAGGTAACTACTAAATATATTAAATTTCCGAGAGCGCATTCTGTTTTTCGAACCTTGCCCTCGAAAGAAGAAGTTACATTCACCAAAAATACTTTCACTATAGTCCAAAGTAACGCGATAATCTATATTAGCTTTTTTTTATCCAATCAAATTGAAGGATCGTAGGGTTCAGCGCGTTGATTAGACTTGACTCGCCAATTAATATTTGCGATATTTGAAACGCGCCACGCGTTCTACCACTTGTAAGAAGCACGTTAATTGCGCTTATAAGGTCTGTTATATTAAGGACAAAAATAAAAAGGCGATAAGATTTCAAGAAAGCTTTTACCCTCTTAAAATGACAGATGCACCCGAAGATAATGATTATGTGGATTAATTTCTAATCCCCGTTAATGATAAAGCGTGGGACTAATTTGAGATTCGCGCCCTGTTTAATTGATATTGTCTTGAGATAATTGCATAATTAATTCCGTGAAAACAATTGAGATATTCTAGACTAAATAATTTTTTAATCGAAGCTCCTCAGAGATTTTTGTCAGGGAAATATCAGGGAATTTTTTTAAAATAATTTTAACTCAGTTCAGGGAGATTGATTTTAGTAAGGAAATTCTAATTTTGAACGTTTGAATCTTTGCTATAGTTAACATTGACAATTAGTGACCCGAAAGATCAGGGAAAATCGGGTGAAATGATTAGTCAAATCAGGAAATTTGAATCTGAAAATAATTCTGTTTAGTTCATTTGGGCTGTTGTGCAAAAAAAAAATAAGTGACTAATCATTTTAAAACTGAAATAAGATGCTCTAAAATAATCTCATACCTTAATCCCCGAAAAGAAATAGCCGATAGACAAAAGATAAGAAATATATTTATATTTTAAATTTGTTAGCGGGTTGGAAACTAGGACGGCGCGATACAATATACTAATTCAAATAGAGAAAAAAGTAGTGACTGCATGACAATACGAGATGGAATTACTTTATTGTATTAGATAAAGGATGACTAACTAAAAAAAAGAGATTTCAAAATGTTTAATTAAAACCAAACAGAAAGATATCTTCTTGAATAATAATTTCAAAAATTATTATTTGTTACACGTTCTGAATTTATCTATAGTTAATGATTTTCACTTTTGCTCGCTGCCTGAAATCACTCAGAACCACTCTGGAATATGTTAACAACATTTTTGAGTTGCTCCCCTATCACTAAGTGTAATTTATAATCTATGGATATAACAAGTAAGATAGTTTGCCAGTAGCCAAGGACACACTTTTTTAAAAATATTCTTTGACTTATCGCATCTTCATTGTAATTTATTGAAGGGTCATGTTTTCGAAGACGTTTTTTAGCTGTTTATACCAGCGAGTGACTCATTGCCTTATTTTGAATCCCTGAAATCTGACCTCGAGTTGTCTTTGAGGTGTAAACAAGTTGTTTTTGCAAAAAAAATCGTTTGATCTTAGAACCGTTATTACCGAATTTATCCCATAAAATTAACTTTAGTTATGCTTAAAAACGTTGAGATGATAAATTTGAAACTTACGTACTATCTTTAAGAGTATCGAATCTTCGAATCTCGAACGCTGTTTATCCACTTGTTTTTATAATATACGCAACGTTATCTCCAAAATAAATCAAATATTATAGGACCGAAAAGACGCGGTTCTAAACGGTAGTAAGTTTTCTTGTCCAGGCATAATTAGTTTAATTAAAAGTAATATAAGAAAATCACTCGATTCTGTTGTAACACTGAGTTCTTATGCCGTTATGCGAAATGTTGCAAAAAAAAATGCTCCGGTATTCCGTTATCTTTAAACTTCTTCAAGTGGTGCTGGTGATAGAGGCACTGTAGCTACGTTTAAACATTCTTCTTTTCTTAGTTAGCTTTAGTTAATAACAGTCGAGTTTTCGTCGTGCAAAAGCGCGACAAAAATGACATGGGAAAAAGACGAAAACTTTGGTGATGGTGATAGGGATGTGGTGGGACACACAATGAACTAGAGGACTTGTCGTTGTATCGTGTAACTCCAACTCCGGAGTTTCCTCCGACTAAAATTTAACGATTGGAGACTGACGTTATTTATACGTTAATTCCAACGCGGAGATTTTATATCTCGGCCCCCGTTTCTCTAGTTAAATACTCTTTCTTTCCCCATTTTATGCTGATTATTATTTAGGTGTAGATGAGGCAATTGATAAGTTGTACTGTTGATTTATGGTTTATAATTTGTCTGATTGGTATACGAGTGGGATTTTTTTGATTCCCGTTTATTTTTTTTAATAAGAAAACGATTTATTTCATCAGCGGAATTGTTTAAAGGGACTTAAAGACGGTAATCTAGTAAAATTTCAGAGAAATTAGAAGATAATGAATATTTTATTCAAGGTGTTTCTGATAAGTTTGGCATAAATTAAGGGGGATGTTCTTTGGGCGGTTTTGAGTCGAAAATGTTCTCTGATATTTTGACGTCCGGGTCATTGTTTTCGAGTTAAGATTTCAGTGTTTTAGGGAGGTAGAAGTTATTAAATTTTTGACTCAAAACTGATTTTCCAAAGAACATCCCCCTTAATTTATGGGTAGACTTATCAAAAACACCCTGTATACGCTTAACTTTGGAAGAATTTAGTTCCGGTGTATTATTACAATCTCTCGAGTGTCAAAACAATATATCAATTAGTAATTTTATATCTTATAAATTCTTAACTATTAATTATATTACCGTTTATATTTCGGATATCTTAACTTATAGGCCTATACTATCTCGCTTTTGAGTTTGGGTATAAAACGCGGAAACGTATAAATCGTTATAAGGAATAAACAATTTTGTTTTTTTTAGTTATACATAATGGAACTTGGAATTAATGAACCATGATTATTTCCGTGATCTTTTGACCTTTTACAATCGACGTCATTGATGACGTAAAATTTATAAAGACATATTTATTTATCCGAGACCCAAATAAAGTGAAGAACTCGTAGTATCAAATTTCCATTACGTAATGTCTGGTTATATGGAAAATCTCCATGAATTTAATAAAACATAAGAGGTCCAGTTTCGCAAATATAAATATAAATTTAATATTTTTGAAAGAAACTATTTCTGTGCAAGTTTAAAGAAATTATTTTTATTAATATATCCTATTACTTTTATAAGTTTTAGTTTTATTTAAATTAAGTGAAGAGTTCAATTTAAAATTTAAAAATGAATAAATCTTACTCCGTAATATCTTCTTGAATATTTGTCCACCGTGTCTTAATTTGTTAATGTATACCCTAGAGATGTTGTTCTTCCATTTGCAGAATTTCTTCACTTTTAGTTGCTAGGCGGAACATAATCTTCAGAAGTAAATTTACGACCATAAACCAAACACACATACATACATACATACACGTAACCTTTCTTAACAATTCTTTGTTTCTATGAAGATATATTTATTTTTTGTTTTTTTAAAAATTGAGGTTTTTTAAGAACTGAGAAACTCCGGCGCGTGGAGAATTTGAATCTACTGATTTTCTCTTTCATGCATCCTTTTAGAATTTGTGGAATATTTCCAGTAGAGGGGAAAGTTTACTTTAATAGTATATTGCTTGCTTGCCAGACTAACATTCACTGATTCACTCCACCAGACTTTGAAAATAACAAGGTGGGTTTTTTCGAAATAGCTCCAATTGACATACTACCACTTCATAAAGTTCAAAAAGGTTTTATTTAAATCAGGGATAGATTTAATTTTAGAAGTGGGAATGGAGAACGGTTAGTGTTTACTTCAGTTATTCCGACTCATAGACCACCCAGTATAGAGCCCCTCCCTCCCTCCAACACGTAACGAAAATTTTAAATAATCTTATTGGCTGCTCACTTAAACTACGTTTTGATGACGTTGCTGACTGGGACGGCGAAAAATATATACGTAATTCCTTTTTACCTCTGTCGCTATGACCCTCCCGTCTCTTCTTTCATACCCTCCTTCCGTTCCGAGGAAGGGGGTCCGGGACTTTGACGCGCGTCCGGATTACTCTGTTCTCCATTCCTACTTCTAAAATTAAAGCTATCCCTGTTTACATTAATACTTTTAACACTGGAGCTTTTGGTCCGTGGTCCCTCTTTACCCGTTATTTCATCTACAATAGTTCAGAATTTTAATTTTTATGATGATAGTGATTTTATTTTATTAGGGAAAATTAGTACTATTTTTACATAAATTTATTTAGTTTTTGCGAGAATATTATATACTTATAATTTTATAATTATTCAAATTAGCTGTCTTTGATTTATTTTTCGAGGATGCAAAAGTAGTAAATCATCCAATAGGACTCGTCATAAACATATCATACTGCGCACTATTACGGGCTTTTTATTCATCCCAGTAATTATTTGCTTTTGCTGCTACAACTACTACAGGTTGTCAAAATAATATCCACATCGTCGCGAGACTAAAAAGGTGCGAGAGAAAAAAATAATAATAGAAAATAGTGGAATTTATCATTTATGGAGAAAGAAAGTAAAAGTTTTAGATCTCCCAGCTTTTTATTCGAATAATATCATCGAAAAATATGGATGGTTTCATTGTTCTCAATCAACTATTTAAGTAGTTTTTATCCTACATTGTCCTGAAAATGGAATTTCCGAATTTATTTTTATCTTTGAAACGAGAGACCGCGTGTCACGTTTCTTAGTCTTTTAGGAAACTACATCATGCGTAACATTACGACTTAATTGAATCTGTTAATTGATTTGACAGTTTGCGTAACGGTTTGAGGGTTTCTGTATCAGAAAATTAAAAATTAAATTAATATTTTTAATAGATTGGTTTTTCAGTAAGTGTAAGGGCTCAGATTACGACTATAGATGTCCCCAATTTTTAAATCAAATATCAATATTACCGGAATTAACTGGCTTCTACTAACGCTACATAACCCTTTTCAATCAGAACGTCAAATATTTTTATTTACCCTTGGCCAAATTAATTCCCCAAGATATGATGACTTGGTCTGTAAAAAGTATTAACACATGGAGGATTGATACCATTTACACTACAGGAGGTTTGGCTACTTGGTTACTGCGCTTTGTTCGCCAAGTAACCTGGTTTCCTGATGTAAATGACATCAACCCTCCCAGTGTGAAAAGGAACTGACAATCCAAATGACATAAATATTCGTATCTACAACCATATGTTTATAGTTTTTACAAACTGATCTCGATCTAATTCTAAATTTTATGTAAAGTAGGCCGGGTATGTCGAATATTAAGTAATATATTTTCATCGTATCAGTTTCTAGGCTAAAAGAAGCCTAAGCAATTCAGGCGTGGGTTTATTTACTTTTTCCCGCCAAAATGTATGTACGTGTCACGTGGACGTATAACCCGCGCGCTCGCGAGATTCAGGGAAAAGCTCGAGAGCCGTTTGTTTACTATAATGGCATATTTTTCTAATAATGTCCCTGGCCCAACCAAGATGCAAAATAGGTTACGTAAACACCAAGGCGTTGATTAATTTATACGTTGAGCTTTGAAAAAAAATATTCTTTTTTTTTTCTTTATTTACGATTAGGAGATCTTTATTTGACAATCTTTTAAGGATTGTGAAATGTTTCATATTACGTCCCCTTTTGATTTCACTAGAGAGAGAGAGAGAGAGAGAGAGAGAGTGTGATGGGCTCAGATGAAATTGAGACTTGTTAAGAGTCATAGCGGTTAGCTATATAGCCACTAAAGCGTGAATAATAATGATTATGTACTTCATTTTTTGATAAGATGAAAATGAAAGCGGCTTAACTGTTCCGTTTTTTATTTACCCTCAAGTTGATTTTTTCTAGGCGGTATAATATCATACTCGAAATTTTGGAGGCTGCCCAATTGGTGGTTTAATATCAAAAGGACTTAAGGATAAGTTAATGAGGAAATTAATAGACGCCACTTGTGATTGAGTTTATTAAGTATACAGATAGGGTGCATTCGCTCCCTGAAGGAGCTACAGAAATTTACTCCATACAGCCTGGTTTTCACTGGCCCAAAACGCAGGAAAAACCGCGTTCCGCGCCGTTTTTTCAGAGGTAACTTGCCGCAAAATTTCGCGTTTTCTGGGCGGCAAGCACGGAATTGGTTTTCTATTTTTCCGCAAAATTTTACGGAAAGGAAAGCGGTGGCCAATAGGAATCGACGAATACGTGACGTCATAGGCTTGATTTGGTCAGCTCACGAGGATTTTTTCGGCGCCATTTTTTACCTCTCCGAGTGACGTATGTCACGGAGAGGTTCTAATTTCGACGTGTGTGTGTGTGTGTGTGTGTGTGTGTGTCTGTCTGTGTGTCTGTGTGTCTGTTGTTACACCCACGTGACCGCGTTCGCAGTTTCCAAATCGGAGCAAACGTGTTCGCCATTTCCGAACTGCTTTCACAGTCACGGAAATGGCTCCTCTACTTGAGTTCTCATACCAACATCTTCTGGTTTTTGTCCACCCCACACGGACACCAGTCTGTACTTACTGGCTTCTAATCACCATCATCTTTTGGTCTTCGTCCATCCCACATGGACACAAGTCTGTACATATTAGCTTCTAATCACCACCATCTTCTGGTCTTCGTCCATTCCACTTGGACACCAGTCTGTACATACTGGCTTCTATTCACCACCAACTTTTGGTCTTCGTCCATCCCACATGGACACCAGTCTGTACATACTGGCTTCTAATCACCACCATCTTTTGGTCTTCGTCCATCCCACATGGACACCAGTCTGTACATACTGGCTTCTAATCACCACCATCTTCTGGTCTTCGTCCATTCCACTTGGACACCAGTCTGTACACCTGGCTTCTACTCCATCGTCATCGTTGGGTTTAAGACATTCGCGGCGATCAGCTAGGGTTACGAGAAACGTCTAGCCTCCCTAAGGTGGGATCGCCACCAAAGGTTTTCGCAATTGCGGTTGTTCAACACCCTTATATACTACCTATTTGAGTAAGGCCAAGCAACCGGCGTATGCTTCATTTCAAACGCCAATATTAGTCAAGTCTCTCAAGATTGTTTAATTGTTCTTTTTTAAAACGATGTAACGTTGAATAAGGCGAATAACTAACGAAGAAATTATTAAATATTAATTATATTTATTTTAATATTTAAGATAATCTTGTTTCTCAATTCAAAATTAATACGGAAAGAGTTAAAAAGCAGTCTATGTTTTTGTCTGTGTGTGTCCGTCCGTTGTTACAGTAGTGCACTGCGTTAAAAGTTCGTTTTGTTTTGATGTGTAAAGAAATCCTACAGAACCATAATATTCCCTTTATCCTTAATATACATAAAGTGAATATGTGGAAATATTTTTCGTAATTTTGATGCATTTAGTACTTTTGTAGCTTTAAAGCTCTATTTCATTTTGATATTCCAAAGATTTTTTTTAATATTATTATTTAAAATGGATGTTTATATATTACTTAAGCTATACTACATCTGCTTATAGCATAATCCTTTCTAAAGTGAATACAAGCACAACGCTACTATGTTGGTCAAATGAACTTTTATTTGTCAATAGGCCTAGTGAACCAAAAAGTAAACGCTTGGGTTTGGTTTTCGTTTCTGTAATACAGAGACATTAACGGTTCAGAGTGAGCCGAAAGTTAAATACACTTTTAAATAATTAGGCTTAGATTTTGGGCGCGTTCAGTAACGCTCAACGGAGGCTCCGTTGAATGCGCATTCGCCACTGAACGATTTTCGGAACTTCCGGTTTGACGTCACGATTGTAAGCGAAGAGGCATCGAAGTCATCGGCTGTAAGAGCCGATTACTTCGTTGAGCAACGCATTTGTGACGTAGCAGCAATGGAGGAAACTTATCTCCCTGAACGATTTTGAGAAGTTAATTTGATGGATAATTTCGGAACTATTTATAAAATCGGTGTAACATCGACTGAATGCGAATGAATAGTGTCTGTTAATTATTTTATGAAATTTTTTCGATTATATCTATGAAGCTTTAAAAGTTATTGGGTTTGAAAGTTTAAGCCTTGGCTAAGTTACGGGTCAGAGTTTGCTCTTATTTCGGCTAGCAGGTCCTTGCGTTTGCATTTCCATGAACTGTAAGCAGATGATGCAACGCAAAGTTTGCAAAAACCGTTCAGTAGCCTAATACGTCACATGACATCACGTTGATCAACGGAGCTCAACGCGTTTGGTATCCGTTGAGCGTTACTGAACGCACCCTTTATAATCATGGTGGAAATCTGGGCCGCGTTCAGCAGAGCCCAGCGCTGTTAGCAGTATCCTGCATAACGGGATTTTGTTTTTGAATTGTGACGTCACGGTGTTTAGCGCTGAGCTAGCGCGGTCTTCAAAGAAAATAGTCGGCTTTTTGGATAACGTGACGTAAAACGCGTAGTTCTCAGCTTGGCGAAAAAAAACCATGGAGGAATTAATACAAATAGCTCTATGGGACTATAGCTATTTAATTGGCGTGAAACCAGTTGATCACGCGAGAATTTTAAGAGATATGTTAGTTTCTAATTTTAATTATAAAAGTTGTTATCTATCTCTATAAATATGTTATCATACAATTTTTGTTAAGCCTTGGTACCTTGCACGCTTTATTGCGCTAGCGTCATTTATAAAACGCCGATGACCGGAGAGAAGCTATGACGACAGAGCTCACCGGTAAACATTTCCAAAATCCGCTGTCTTTTTTGGTGAGCTCTGCTGAACGCAGCCCAGACCAGTGAAAGGTCTGATCGTAATCGGATGATAGCTTCGTGTTTTCATGCTTTTTATGGTACGCATTTACTTTCAGTGTGTGTAGCCACAAATAAGCTTTGGTGTTATGTAACGTTAACAGTCATGTTGACAAACTAAGAAAATTGTTGAGGTGAAACGAGAGGATAGTGTTTACATGGCAACCCTGTTGTGAATATGGCTTTGAACATAGAGGGCATACAGTTGAGGAGTAGAAAATCAGGCCTTTACAAACACGTAAAGGTAATATCCCTCCAAAGTTTTATCTCTTCATTTCCCGTTTTTCCCCCCATCGGATGATTTTAATGTGTACAAGTATATCATTATTGGATGTAAAATGTCGTCTGATTTACAGTATATTTGCTATGCTTTGTATACTGCTTTAATATTTCATAAATTTTAACTTAAGAAACATTTCCATATCTGGGCAAATAAGTTTGTAAGTAGTCGTCTTGACTCGGAGAGGTAATATTTTGGTTTTCCCAACTTGTTTTAAATTGAAGGCGTTTCTGTTGTCGAGTTAAATTTATAAAAATGTGTAGTTAACGATTTGTTAAAGAACTTTGGCTTAATCGTTATTTATATGATAAAAATGAACGTTTTTACAAAGACAAATTCTAAAAAATCGATAGGTTGCTATTGGTGCGTTTTCAACATAACTAGTAAGCCTTGGTCTCCAAGTTTTAGTGAAAACGTTTTGCCGAAATTGCCGCCGTTTTTTTTTTAAGGAATATACCGCAAAATTTTGCGGATTTTTATTTACTGTTCCGTGAAATTTTCGGCAGTGAAAACCAGGCTTACCATGCAGTTTTCTTAACTTTAACCGTGTTTCAGGGTTGCCAGCGTCTCCTGAGTCCTGTAGGTTTGGAACTGAATCGAACAGAGTTCTACAAAAGTTTCAATCTGTTGTTGATAGCAATTTAATTGCACTTGAGAATGACTGGCTTAACTAGTTAGCAAAGGCAAATGAAATTTACAGAAAGTGCACTATTCACTCGGTGTCGTGTAGTGCAATCTTGTTTGGATTAGATTTGATCTTATAGATTTTTTTATTGCTATAAACAGTTGTAAATTCGATTGTTTATTAATTTTCAATCGAAATCTATGTCGACGCTGTCGTTTAAGAGTTTCGAACATATAAAAGAAAAAAAAAATACCGCGAGAAAATTTAAGTTTTTATCTGAAGTTTCGCCATCGTGACGAAAGAAGAGTTAAGTTGTTTTACACCCAACGCGATAATGTTACACTCGTTTAAATTATCGTTACGCAATTTCAGTATTTAAATGTCTAATGAAACTCACGCGCGCATTGTAACACGCGGTTTCTAATAAAAAAAACCGCGAAATTCTCACCACGTGACACTTTTGGGATAAAGCGCGCGCGCGGTTTAATCCACCTGGTGGTGAACTGAATACGCAGTTTTTATAAAAATTAAAAAATAGGCTTTGTTTATCATATCAAAAATGAACCTCAACTTTAAAATTAAAAGGGAAATGTTAAATTTAAATAAAACTAATGGAATGATTTTAAATTTTAATGCAACAAGAACAAGCAAAATGCATTAAAAAAATTCTTTTCTTTCCATTTCATTGTCCCTTTAAAGCCACCATTTCAAAACGACAGTTTCTCACGTATAAAGACTCGCGTGAATATTCGCTCAATTATGACTACGGTATTTTTACAACCCTTTAGCACCATTCTGTCGAACTACAAATTGCTGGCAATTTTTTATCGTTAACTTTAACTTGAAAATACATTTGTTTTCAACTCGGAATATATTTTTTGGCAGAAAATTTGTTGAACGTGATATTTTTACGTAACGAAATATTCCGCCAATTTTTTTAAAATATGTTTTAATTTTATTTAAATGATATATTTAAATATAAATTAAATTGGGACATTTTGAAATAAATAGTTAATTGTGTAGGTGAAAATGATTAACTTAAGTGTTCGGGTCATAAACGAAAACGAAATTAAACGAGAACGTGCGTGTGTTTATTTCTAAGGTATTTTTTTATTATTATTAAATACTTAGAACTATTTAATAAAAAATATTAAATGATTTTCGATCAAAATTTAAAAATTTAATAAAACTTGCAAATATTTTTTTTCTTTTCTTTGAATTTCTTAAGTCATTATCATCCAATTTCTACGATATCAGTCAGTGAAATTGCTTTTGGAATCCGGTTTTGAAATAGATAAAACCATACATAAATCACGTGTCGACTCGAGAACGGTTGGTTTCGAACGGTTTTAGGAATTGTCGCGATGACAGATTGAAATCTTATATTTCAAATCTCACTGTCTTTAAAATGCGCTATAGAAGGGAAAAAAGGGAAAGGGAGATATTTATTCCGGCTGTTTGCTACGCGCCAATCGGAGTTAGCTCAGCTATTCGTAGCCAATAGAGAAATTCGTTCATTACAAACAGAGAAACCAGCATACAGGGGCGAGGCCGCTATTGGGGTATCAGCCCTCTTGCCAAGAAGCAACGCCAGACGGAGTTCACCCGAGTTCACTACACACAGAGGAGGGTAACCAACTCGCACTGCCTCTGGCGGAGCTTCTTGGCGACAGGGAAGATACCCCAATGTCGGCCTCACCCCTGTATGTTGGTTTCTCTGATTGTAATAAAAGAAATTTTTCTATATAGACCAGTTTTCATAAGTCAAGGGTGAGGACGTTAAAGTACAGTCCACTTGTTAGAACATCTTGTTGTCTTAGTAACGTCTTCAATATCGACATAACCCAATCACTATTTCATCTTAACCGTATATCAATAGGATCTTCTGGAAAGGCTTATTGATGTATTACACCCAACCTTTTTAAACTTGGAACTTTTTAATAAAGACATAAAGATGTATAATTAAAAGTAAGAGACTGGAGAGGTTAATGATGTTTACTTATTAAACCAACCAACTCTGGAGTCTGAAGTGACTTGTACTTACTTACTGTTTGGTAAAACGCGACTGAATCGGATATCTTTAGAAACAGAAGGAGGAGAGAAAAAAATAAATTTATCTTTATTTAAAAGTAATCTCTTTTTATTTTTCTTTCGTCTTCCATTTGATTATATTGACCTAATTTATTTGAGATTGAGTTTTCTATCGTTTAAAGAAAGAGACAGAGGTCAAAGGTGAAGGTTCGAGCTAAGGGCGTGTATTTTGTCACATTCTCAGATGAAATTAAAGTGTAATTTTCTCCTCCCCCCCCCATTATTTTATTACGTAATAATCGTTTTAAGATTTTCTTGAAAGTAGAGCGCGACTAAGAACTTGTTAGATATTCAGGAATTTTTACCTACATTTTTATTTATATTACTCGCGGAATAGCAAGAATAGCTTTTCTAATTAATTTAACTTTGACATTATCTATACTTAAGATTAGATATAATTTCAAGAATGTAGATTATCTAAAGGTCTACTTATTCCAAAGAATCCTCCTTATATGAAAATCTTGCAACGTTTAAGATATGCTTTTATTTAAGTATCTCTTTTCGAATTTGGTTAAGCTATAGCTTTCCCGTTGTATTTTTGAGTACATGATTATCTTTCTTGAACGGTTCAACTTGCTCGTAAAATAGCCCACTCGATCACGCGCGAGCAGCTTGCGTCGTGGAGCGCGTGATCGAGTGGGCTATACTCGTAAGGGCTCTTCTTGGATTGATAACTTGGGATGGTGAAATAGCGATTTAGCGACCTCTTTCATTGTATACTCGCATTAACTGAAGCGTTTATTGCTAAGAAAATACTTAAGGAAATTGACAAATTTTACAATTTTTAATTTTGAAGGTTTTAAATGCTATAAGGAAATGTATAAATATGTTAATTTGGATAAGATAAAAAATGAAAAGAGGTTGTTTTTATTTTACAGATGGCATTGTAATCACTATACAGAGATAAATGTTTTTTAGCTTCATCTATGATGACAATATTTAAATTGAAGTTATTATTTTCAACCAAGGCGTAGTAGTAGTAGTAGTCGTAGTAGTAGACGTAACGTGTTTCTCTTTCAACTCAATTTTAACAGTCCATTTTATACATTTTTTTTAAAAAAACCGTAACCCTTGCGTTATAACGTAGGCGTTAACCTTGTTAATCACATCGAAGCTAAAAATAGATCAAATTTCAGTTTATTTGCGTAAATCAGGCGTGTAATTTATAAATAATAATACATCTAACTACAATTTATAATCGAAATTTGTTTTCAATATTATTTGGCCACAGGCGTTGAAATAATGATTTATTACATTGACGTGTATAGTTTCATTTCTCCGAAAAATAAAATGAGGAATATGTATTTCTAGAAAAATAGAGTCTATGTAGCTCGTGCAATCCTGCACGTGTTAGGGTTATAAGATTTTTAAAAATTGGCTCGAGGCATTTTAAGCGCGAGAGACTGCGAGGCTTTTCCAATTGGTTCTTACCCCCTACCCCCTCCTCTTTTCGTTTTGTTCATTTATTATAAAACCGGCCGGCATTATTACAACCCAGACAGAGAGGAGAGAGTAGGGGTGACGGTATAGAACCAAAAATTTTACCCCCCTTCTTTCCCCCCCTTTCAGGGGGGGGGGGTAAAAATTTTTGGTTCTATACCTTCACCCTTTAGGGGGGGATGGGGGGGGAATTGATGACGTCACATGATGGTGTTGGGGGGATGGGGGGGAATTTATGACGTCACGTGATGGTGTTGGCGGGAAATTTGAATTATTGAGCCACCTGGTGGTGGTTTTCTTGATGACGTCACGGCTAATTTTTGATCACGTCACGTGGCTGGTACCTATAGGGATAGGCTTATGCTATTGTAGGCTTTTGCTATGGTAGATCCTGGTAGGCTTATGCTATTGTAGGCTTTTGCTATGGTAGATCCTGGTAGGCTTTTGCTATGGTAGATCCTGGTAGGCTTTTGCTATGGTAGATCCTGGTAGGCTTTTGCTATGGTAGATCCTGGTAGGCTTATGCTATGGTAGATTCTGAAAGGTAGGCTTATGCTAGGTTATTCTATGGAATATCTTGAAAGATAGGCTTATGCTAGGCTTATTCTATGTTAGATCCTGGGTGGTTTATGCAATTATAGATCTTGAAATATAGGTTTATGATAGGCTTATTCTATGGTAATCGTGAAAGATAGGCTTATGCTATATTAGATCATGAAAAAGATAGACTTATTATATGGTAGATCCTGGCAAGCTTATGCTGTATTAGATTCTTTGGTAAATGCTGCAAAAATATACTCTTATGCTAGGTTATTCTATGGTAGATCCTAGGCGTTTTTACAATAGCTTCGTACATGCATTTTATAACTTGATCATTCAAAAGGTTGTAGTGAAATTTCATAAAACTAAATTTCTCGTTCAGTTTCCCTTCCTCAGCCTTTGTTAGAGTGAAGATGCTACCCTCGTTGAATACTATCTTCCCCTCCATAAAGGTTACTTTTATTTTCAAGTTTAAGTAACGATAATTACCCAAGTCGCCAGTTTCCAACGCTGAATAGATCTCCGTCCACTCCTCCATAAATTCCTTCAAAACGTCTTCCAAGATGCTAACAATGGTTCCATCCATCCTTTTTTTTTTGTCAAATGTAGGTTTGGCTCGTATCACCCCGAAAACGGCATAACTTTCATGCCCATAGTCTAACGAGTGCATTTGCGCGGTTTTCTTCAGAGTACGGGTTGATATTTAGCTTGAGGGTATATTGACTGATGCTTGTCTTTTTTTTTTATTGTCCTTTATTGGCTACATACAAGGTGGTTTAGGACCTTAAAAGGGGGCGTGGCTAAAGCGTAACGAATGGAATTTATCCCCATCGGCTTTTTATTTATAGGTAAATACGACCAGACGCGTTTTAATGACGTCACGTGTCTAAATCTTAGGCTTATGCTATAGTAATTCTTGAAACATGGGCTTTTGCTAGGTTTATTCTTGGTAAATGCTGAAAAATATAGTCTTATGCTAAGTTATTCTATGTTAGATCCTGGAAAAGATAGGCTTATGCTAGGTTATTTTAGTTGTATAGGCGGAAGAATTAGAGTTTGTATTAGGTTTAGAACATTTAATGAGCACGAAAATCTGATTTTTCATTTTTTTTTAATGACGTCACGTGTCTAAATCTTAGGCTTATGCTATAGTAATTCTTGAAACATAGGCTTTTGCTAGGTTTATTCTTGGTAAATGCTGAAAAATATAGTCTTATGCTAAGTTATTCTATGTTAGATCCTGGAAAAGATAGGCTTATGCTAGGTTATTTTAGTTGTATAGGCGGAAGAATTAGAGTTTGTATTAGGTTTAGAACATTTAATGAGCACGAAAATCTGATTTTTCATAGAAATATTACTACAGTTTTTTTCATTCGAATACTACTAAAATACCCATGAATATTGATTAAAAACGAGCATTTATATAAAACAACCTAAAAAAACATCAATTTTACCCTGCACAAGTGCCTTATTAGAAACTAATGCTGAACTTCATACGAATAATACTAAACTACAAGGGATTTATATAAAATACATGCAAAGGTTATGCTGACTACTACTAAAATACCCATGAATATTGATTAAAAACGAGCATTTATATAAAACAACCTAAAAAAACATCAATTTTACCCTGCACAAGTGCCTTATTAGAAACTAATGCTGAACTTCATACGAATAATACTAAACTACAAGGGATTTATATAAACTACATGCAAAAGTTATAGCTGATTACTACTAAAATACACATGAATATTGAATAAAATACTGGCATTTATATAATACTACCTTAAAAAACACCAACTTTACCCTGCACAAGTGCCTTATTATATACTAATGCTGAACTTCATACGAATAATACTGAACTACACGTGATTTATATAAAATACATGCAAAGGTTATAGCTGACTACTACTAAAATACCCATGAATATTGATTAAAATACGAGCATTTATATAAAACAACCTAAAAAATCACCAATTATACCATGCACAAGTGCCTTACTATATACTAATGCTGAATTTCATACGAATAATACTAAACTACAAGGGATTTATATTAAATACATTAAAAGGTTATGCTGACTACTACTACTAAAATACCCATGAATATTGAATAAAATACTGGCATTTATATAATACTACCTTAAAGAAACACCAATTTTACCCTGCACAAGTGGCTTATTAGAAACTAATACTGAATTTCATACGAATAATACTAAATTACACGTGATTTATATAAACTACATGCAAAAGTTATAGCTGATTACTACTAAAATACACATGAATATTGAATAAAATACTGGCATTTATATAATACTACCTTAAAAAACACCAAATTTACCATGCACAAGTGTCTTATTATATACTAATGCTGAACTTAATACAAACAATACTAAATTACACGTGATTTATATAAAATACATGCAAAGGTTATAGCTGACTACTACTAAAATACCCATGAATATTGATTAAAATACTGGCATTTATATAATACTACCTAAAAAACACCAATTTTACCATGCACAAGTGGCTTATTAGAAATTAATACTGAACTTCATACGAATAATACTTAAGTGCACATGAATATCGACTAAAATACAAACATTGTTATGATGCAAAGTGAAACATACCCTTTTTTTTATGAAGCAAAAGTTGAACTATGATGCTTCCACAATTCTATTTCATCCTTAAAGTCACTGCCGTACCTGATTTAAATCTCTGGTGAATCATCTGTCCATTTGTAACACGGGCACAAGTCCTTAATCCGGTATTTAAACTCACCGCACAGAGTACAAAAGTTTCGCTCGTCGAGAAGATGTCTTCGCTCTTTATGGGTCGACATACGGATAAGGTTTTTAGATTGAACTAAAACACAACGTCTGAAGTGCGCACAGTCACGTGATGTGCAGAAATAATTTAATTGGCCGCAGTCAGGCACGTCTTTTAAAGTCCCAGCACAATGAGGGCAATGTAGATGACCCGTACGTGGCATGGGGGCATACCCTAGTTTTTTGAGGTTTTCATGAACATTTTCGGCCATACCGAAAGAGATGTGGTCAGATGAATGAAGTATACCGGAATATTACTTATTATTATGCTAAAACTTTTACCGATCTTAACATTTCCGAGTAAAGTATACACGAATAGGGCTAGACTGTCTCTTATGTTTTCTATTTAGCACACATTTTAAGGGACATTTTTACCAAAACAAGAATTACATATTACGTAAGGTGCATCGGAGGAAACACGTGATTTCTTACTAGCCTTGTCACCAACCTTTCTCTCCAGAGTTCGGAAGTGAAATGACTCTCTATAGTTTACAAAATCCCCTTTTGGCCACCCAGGTGTATGTTATATGACATTAAGGGGGAGGAGGGGGTCGAACATGGTTCATAACAAAAGAATTTATCCCAATCTGTTTTTTTTTTACTTATAGGTAAACACGTTCAGACGTGTTGTAATGGCTTTTGGGGGTGTGGTCGAACCAGTTGTATTGTTATCAATGGAATTTATTTTGTCCTTTCTTTAATTGGAACACCCACCAGGTTTTATGACATTACAAGGGGAGCGAGGGTAAACCTTTATCCCCATCTGTTTTTTTTTCATTTGTAAGTAAACACGTTCAGACGTATCTTAAGGGCTTTGGGGAGTGGGGGTCGTACCATTTGTATTGCTATGAATGGAATTTCAATTTAGAGTGATTTATTGCTTTGTTAATTGGTGGCCCATCCTACCACCAAACATTTAATTGATTCCAGGTGGTTGCCCTGAGGGCATTATCCGGACAAGTCTCAACAAGTTATGTTTTTGTAGCGTTAGCAGAGATACAACATATCATTAAACCGAAGCATTAACCTAATACGTACTATATTTATCAAAATTATCAACCTCGTAATCAAAAATTTGTGGAAAACATAAAACGGTATTGAAAGAAGCATCATTCACAACGCATTTCGTGTTAGAAGTAAAAAACAATCGAAACGTTTTTTATCAACTACGTTACATTTTTTCGAAACGAAATTGAGCATTTAAAATTCCTAAAATCCCATAGGAATACATGGGAAAATGAATAGACCACCGAAACGAAATCAGTCGTTTAGCATACATTCTACCGACACGAAAAGCGTCATTTGAAAAACATTTCAAATTGTTAAAAACGTTTCGATAAATTTTAGCTAAATTTATCAAAATTACTCTGTTTCACCAAAAAAACTTTTAATTTAGCACCGATTAAGAATTTAGGATACATTTCTTAACGGTATATACTCCACCCAAGGGGGTGGGTGGGAGGGGGGGGAAGGAGATCAACAAAGATGTTAACGGCATGATTGTAAAAATAACTCACTCTGACACGCTGAAGGGTCCGTTACCATTAGGTGCGGGAGGTTGCTACGTTCTCCCCATCCCCATTGTATGTTTTGAGTTGTTATGGAGGCAAGTACACAAAGGTTGACAAGAATACGCCAGATCTTGGAGATCAACCCCCTAAAAACTACTTATTGTACTATTTATTTTATTGATCTTGGGAATGCTGGAATTCCTTAATCTCTGGTTTCAGAGTTTGGACGAGATTGTTTGAAGAATGACGTCATCTTACAAACATGTTGAAACGCGCCCGTAAAGAATAACTTAATCCTTTTGTTAAGAAATACTCTTTGTAATCTCTTTTGTATTTTTAAAAAATAAATGTGTCACCTTTTTAATACTGTTTTCTTTAATGTCATATATTAAGTAATGGAGGGAGGGGGGTAAAGAGAGGGGTAGGAACTATTGGTGATAAATAAATCGAATATTTCTATCATCATATTCATTCATCATCATGAACTCGGAGCTGCAGAGATATCATACTTTTTACTCCTGGCCACAAGATGGAAACTATAAAAAAGCTTTAAGTAGAGCGGGGTTTTATTCGTTACATACCGATGATCTAGTACAGTGCTTCGAATGCAACGGCATTTTATTAGCCTGGAAACCCACCGATAATCCTTACGAAGAACATTTGAAACATTTCCCTAAGTGCAACTTTATCAGAGGTAGGCACACAAAAAACATACCCTTTAGCATAGATGAAACAGAGACGTACACCAAGTCAATAAATAACAAAATCAAGACCGAGGAAAAAACACCTGAAAAACCCCAAGAAAACAAGGAAGAAATTTATCATACCTTTAAAGTTAAAACTACAGATCTCGAAAGATTAGTCTTGGAACTTTACGTTAGAAAACAACTAAACGCTTTGTATATCAAAGAAAAACTTAATGACTTACGTAAGATTTACAAATAATATTAAAATTTATCATCTTCCTTACGAAGATAGAAGAAATTACTATAGGTTAAATCAAATGCAATTTAAAATGAAAATTGAAAAAATATCCTTATTGTTAGAACCTATACTTTTAAAGAAAATAAATAACTTTTTACTTTATATCATAGTCTTTATAAATTTATTCCTACAGAAGCATCCTTTGTTATGAGCTTACAAAACTATAAGCCTACACAATCAATCAAATATTGACAGGTTGAGAAAAAAAGAGGGGAGTACGTAAAACCCGGTCCACGCCTTAACAGTGGCCGAGCATCTTGTTTCCCATGCATATTTATGGAATTACAGAAAATGTAAAATATTATTTTCGCTTTGGTCGGTGGCAAAGCAATTGATTCCAAAAATATGTTGTTACACACAGATGGTGCACAGAACTAGGCATTATCTTCTATAAGTTCCGAATTGAAAAAGGGGGAGGGGTTGCAAGAGCTGAAGAAACTCACTATCGACCAAACATCAAAGGTAAACCTAATTTAAGAGTGGAACCTTGCGTTGACAAAGCATCCATTTACCGCCAAGGACGCTAAACTATGCCGCACAGAAATTACACTACCTCAGAAAAAGTTTAAATATTATATTAAAAAACTCTTAAGGCATGACTCAAGCAAAAATATATTAGCACGGTAGAATGTCATTAAGAAAATACACTATTATAGGTACTATTTTAGACAAAATTTATATATAATGTAAGAAAACATCATAGAAAAGTTACACTGTAATATATTCTGACATGGATAATAACATTTAAATGAAAGGCTAGTTGTAAAATATGTAAGAAAAAAATCCTAGAAAAATACACTATAATATATCCTGACAATTTTAGACAAAATTTATATACAATTTAAGAAAACATCCTAGAAAGTTACACTGTAATATATTCCGACATGAATAATAACATTTAAGTGAACGGCTAGTTGTGAAACCCCCAAAAGGCCATAAATCACTTTGTGGAACTCTCATAGACCAAATTAGAAATAGGAATGGGTTGGGGGGGATGGGAGGGGGGGGGTTGATGACGTCACGTGATGTTGTTGGTGGGAAATTTGAATTGGTGGTGTGTTTCTGTGCGGCATAGTTTAGCGTCCTTGGCGGTAAATGGATGCTTTGTCAACGCAAGGTTCCACTCTTAAATTAGGTTTACCTTTGATGTTTGGTCGATAGTGAGTTTCTTCAGCTCTTGCAACCCCTCCCCCTTTTTCAATTCGGAACTTATAGAAGATAATGCCTAGTTCTGTGCACCATCTGTGTGTAACAACATATTTTTGGAATCAATTGCTTTGCCACCGACCAAAGCGAAAATAATATTTTACATTTTCTGTAATTCCATAAATATGCATGGGAAACAAGATGCTCGGCCACTGTTAAGGCGTGGACCGGGTTTTACGTACTCCCCTCTTTTTTTCTCAACCTGTCAATATTTGATTGATTGTGTAGGCTTATAGTTTTGTAAGCTCATAACAAAGGATGCTTCTGTAGGAATAAATTTATAAAGACTATGATATAAAGTAAAAAGTTATTTATTTTCTTTAAAAGTATAGGTTCTAACAATAAGGATATTTTTTCAATTTTCATTTTAAATTGCATTTGATTTAACCTATAGTAATTTCTTCTATCTTCGTAAGGAAGATGATAAATTTTAATATTATTTGTAAATCTTACGTAAGTCATTAAGTTTTTCTTTGATATACAAAGCGTTTAGTTGTTTTCTAACGTAAAGTTCCAAGACTAATCTTTCGAGATCTGTAGTTTTAACTTTAAAGGTATGATAAATTTCTTCCTTGTTTTCTTGGGGTTTTTCAGGTGTTTTTTCCTCGGTCTTGATTTTGTTATTTATTGACTTGGTGTACGTCTCTGTTTCATCTATGCTAAAGGGTATGTTTTTTGTGTGCCTACCTCTGATAAAGTTGCACTTAGGGAAATGATTCAAATGTTCTTCGTAAGGATTATCGGTGGGTTTCCAGGCTAATAAAATGCCGTTGCATTCGAAGCACTGTACTAGATCATCGGTATGTAACGAATAAAACCCCGCTCTACTTAAAGCTTTTTTATAGTTTCCATCTTGTGGCCAGGAGTAAAAAGTATGATATCTCTGCAGCTCCGAGTTCATGATGATGAATGAATATGATGATAGAAATATTCGATTTATTTATCACCAATAGTTCCTACCCCTCTCTTTACCCCCCTCCCTCCATTACTTAATATATGACATTAAAGAAAACAGTATTAAAAAGGTGACACATTTATTTTTTAAAAATACAAAAGAGATTACAAAGAGTATTTCTTAACAAAAGGATTAAGTTATTCTTTACGGGCGCGTTTCAACATGTTTGTAAGATGACGTCATTCTTCAAACAATCTCGTCCAAACTCTGAAACCAGAGATTAAGGAATTCCAGCATTCCCAAGATCAATAAAATAAATAGTACAATAAGTAGTTTTTAGGGGGTTGATCTCCAAGATCTGGCGTATTCTTGTCAACCTTTGTGTACTTGCCTCCATAACAACTCAAAACATACAATGGGGATGGGGAGAACGTAGCAACCTCCCGCACCTAATGGTAACGGACCCTTCAGCGTGTCAGAGTGAGTTATTTTTACAATCATGCCGTTAACATCTTTGTTGATCTCTTTCCCCCCCCCTCCCACCCACCCCCTTGGGTGGAGTATATACCGTTAAGAAATGTATCCTAAATTCTTAATCGGTGCTAAATTAAAAGTTTTTTTGGTGAAACAGAGTAATTTTGATAAATTTAGCTAAAATTTATCGAAACGTTTTTAACAATTTGAAATGTTTTTCAAATGACGCTTTTCGTGTCGGTAGAATGTATGCTAAACGACTGATTTCGTTTCGGTGGTCTATTCATTTTCCCATGTATTCCTATGGGATTTTAGGAATTTTAAATGCTCAATTTCGTTTCGAAAAAATGTAACGTAGTTGATAAAAAACGTTTCGATTGTTTTTTACTTCTAACACGAAATGCGTTGTGAATGATGCTTCTTTCAATACCGTTTTATGTTTTCCACAAATTTTTGATTACGAGGTTGATAATTTTGATAAATATAGTACGTATTAGGTTAATGCTTCGGTTTAATGATATGTTGTATCTCTGCTAACGCTACAAAAACATAACTTGTTGAGACTTGTCCGGATAATGCCCTCAGGGCAACCACCTGGAATCAATTAAATGTTTGGTGGTAGGATGGGCCACCAATTAACAAAGCAATAAATCACTCTAAATTCAAATTCCATTCATAGCAATACAAATGGTACGACCCCCACTCCCCAAAGCCCTTAAGATACGTCTGAACGTGTTTACTTACAAATGAAAAAAAAACAGATGGGGATAAAGGTTTACCCTCGCTCCCCTTGTAATGTCATAAAACCTGGTGGGTGTTCCAATTAAAGAAAGGACAAAATAAATTCCATTGATAACAATACAACTGGTTCGACCACACCCCCAAAAGCCATTACAACACGTCTGAACGTGTTTACCTATAAGTAAAAAAAAAAAAACAGATTGGGATAAATTCTTTTGTTATGAACCATGTTCGACCCCCTCCTCCCCCTTAATGTCATATAACATACACCTGGGTGGCCAAAAGGGGATTTTGTAAACTATAGAGAGTCATTTCACTTCCGAACTCTGGAGAGAAAGGTTGGTGACAAGGCTAGTAAGAAATCACGTGTTTCCTCCGATGCACCTTACGTAATATGTAATTCTTGTTTTGGTAAAAATGTCCCTTAAAATGTGTGCTAAATAGAAAACATAAGAGACAGTCTAGCCCTATTCGTGTATACTTTACTCGGAAATGTTAAGATCGGTAAAAGTTTTAGCATAATAATAAGTAATATTCCGGTATACTTCATTCATCTGACCACATCTCTTTCGGTATGGCCGAAAATGTTCATGAAAACCTCAAAAAACTAGGGTATGCCCCCATGCCACGTACGGGTCATCTACATTGCCCTCATTGTGCTGGGACTTTAAAAGACGTGCCTGACTGCGGCCAATTAAATTATTTCTGCACATCACGTGACTGTGCGCACTTCAGACGTTGTGTTTTAGTTCAATCTAAAAACCTTATCCGTATGTCGACCCATAAAGAGCGAAGACATCTTCTCGACGAGCGAAACTTTTGTACTCTGTGCGGTGAGTTTAAATACCGGATTAAGGACTTGTGCCCGTGTTACAAATGGACAGATGATTCACCAGAGATTTAAATCAGGTACGGCAGTGACTTTAAGGATGAAATAGAATTGTGGAAGCATCATAGTTCAACTTTTGCTTCATAAAAAAAAGGGTATGTTTCACTTTGCATCATAACAATGTTTGTATTTTAGTCGATATTCATGTGCACTTAAGTATTATTCGTATGAAGTTCAGTATTAATTTCTAATAAGCCACTTGTGCATGGTAAAATTGGTGTTTTTTAGGTAGTATTATATAAATGCCAGTATTTTAATCAATATTCATGGGTATTTTAGTAGTAGTCAGCTATAACCTTTGCATGTATTTTATATAAATCACGTGTAATTTAGTATTGTTTGTATTAAGTTCAGCATTAGTATATAATAAGACACTTGTGCATGGTAAATTTGGTGTTTTTTAAGGTAGTATTATATAAATGCCAGTATTTTATTCAATATTCATGTGTATTTTAGTAGTAATCAGCTATAACTTTTGCATGTAGTTTATATAAATCACGTGTAATTTAGTATTATTCGTATGAAATTCAGTATTAGTTTCTAATAAGCCACTTGTGCAGGGTAAAATTGGTGTTTCTTTAAGGTAGTATTATATAAATGCCAGTATTTTATTCAATATTCATGGGTATTTTAGTAGTAGTAGTCAGCATAACCTTTTAATGTATTTAATATAAATCCCTTGTAGTTTAGTATTATTCGTATGAAATTCAGCATTAGTATATAGTAAGGCACTTGTGCATGGTATAATTGGTGATTTTTTAGGTTGTTTTATATAAATGCTCGTATTTTAATCAATATTCATGGGTATTTTAGTAGTAGTCAGCTATAACCTTTGCATGTATTTTATATAAATCACGTGTAGTTCAGTATTATTCGTATGAAGTTCAGCATTAGTATATAATAAGGCACTTGTGCAGGGTAAAGTTGGTGTTTTTTAAGGTAGTATTATATAAATGCCAGTATTTTATTCAATATTCATGTGTATTTTAGTAGTAATCAGCTATAACTTTTGCATGTAGTTTATATAAATCCCTTGTAGTTTAGTATTATTCGTATGAAGTTCAGCATTAGTTTCTAATAAGGCACTTGTGCAGGGTAAAATTGATGTTTTTTTAGGTTGTTTTATATAAATGCTCGTTTTTAATCAATATTCATGGGTATTTTAGTAGTAGTCAGCATAACCTTTGCATGTATTTTATATAAATCCCTTGTAGTTTAGTATTATTCGTATGAAGTTCAGCATTAGTTTCTAATAAGGCACTTGTGCAGGGTAAAATTGATGTTTTTTTAGGTTGTTTTATATAAATGCTCGTTTTTAATCAATATTCATGGGTATTTTAGTAGTATTCGAATGAAAAAAACTGTAGTAATATTTCTATGAAAAATCAGATTTTCGTGCTCATTAAATGTTCTAAACCTAATACAAACTCTAATTCTTCCGCCTATACAACTAAAATAACCTAGCATAAGCCTATCTTTTCCAGGATCTAACATAGAATAACTTAGCATAAGACTATATTTTTCAGCATTTACCAAGAATAAACCTAGCAAAAGCCTATGTTTCAAGAATTACTATAGCATAAGCCTAAGATTTAGACACGTGACGTCATTAAAAAAAAATGAAAAATCAGATTTTCGTGCTCATTAAATGTTCTAAACCTAATACAAACTCTAATTCTTCCGCCTATACAACTAAAATAACCTAGCATAAGCCTATCTTTTCCAGGATCTAACATAGAATAACTTAGCATAAGACTATATTTTTCAGCATTTACCAAGAATAAACCTAGCAAAAGCCCATGTTTCAAGAATTACTATAGCATAAGCCTAAGATTTAGACACGTGACGTCATTAAAACGCGTCTGGTCGTATTTACCTATAAATAAAAAGCCGATGGGGATAAATTCCATTCGTTACGCTTTAGCCACGCCCCCTTTTAAGGTCCTAAACCACCTTGTATGTAGCCAATAAAGGACAATAAAAAAAAAAGACAAGCATCAGTCAATATACCCTCAAGCTAAATATCAACCCGTACTCTGAAGAAAACCGCGCAAATGCACTCGTTAGACTATGGGCATGAAAGTTATGCCGTTTTCGGGGTGATACGAGCCAAACCTACATTTGACAAAATAAAAGGATGGATGGAACCATTGTTAGCATCTTGGAAGACGTTTTGAAGGAATTTATGGAGGAGTGGACGGAGATCTATTCAGCGTTGGAAACTGGCGACTTGGGTAATTATCGTTACTTAAACTTGAAAATAAAAGTAACCTTTATGGAGGGGAAGATAGTATTCAACGAGGGTAGCATCTTCACTCTAACAAAGGCTGAGGAAGGGAAACTGAACGAGAAATTTAGTTTTATGAAATTTCACTACAACCTTTTGAATGATCAAGTTATAAAATGCATGTACGAAGCTATTGTAAAAACGCCTAGGATCTACCATAGAATAACCTAGCATAAGAGTATATTTTTGCAGCATTTACCAAAGAATCTAATACAGCATAAGCTTGCCAGGATCTACCATATAATAAGTCTATCTTTTTCATGATCTAATATAGCATAAGCCTATCTTTCACGATTACCATAGAATAAGCCTATCATAAACCTATATTTCAAGATCTATAATTGCATAAACCACCCAGGATCTAACATAGAATAAGCCTAGCATAAGCCTATCTTTCAAGATATTCCATAGAATAACCTAGCATAAGCCTACCTTTCAGAATCTACCATAGCATAAGCCTACCAGGATCTACCATAGCAAAAGCCTACCAGGATCTACCATAGCAAAAGCCTACCAGGATCTACCATAGCAAAAGCCTACCAGGATCTACCATCGCAAAAGCCTACAATAGCATAAGCCTACCAGGATCTACCATAGCAAAAGCCTACAATAGCATAAGCCTATCCCTATAGGTACCAGCCACGTGACGTGATCAAAAATTAGCCGTGACGTCATCAAGAAAACCACCACCAGGTGGCTCAACAATTCAAATTTCCCGCCAACACCATCACGTGACGTCATAAATTCCCCCCCATCCCCCCCAACACCATCATGTGACGTCATCAATTCCCCCCCCCCCATCCCCCCCCTAAAGGGTGAAGGTATAGAACCAAAAATTTTTACCCCCCCCCTGAAAGGGGGGGAAAGAAGGGGGGTAAAATTTTTGGTTCTATACCGTCACCCCTACTCTCTCAGACTGGTTATATATTTCTTCTATCTCTCTAATCGAGTCTTAATAATACCGTATTTTTCTATCGCGTCTCTTTAAGATTTCAAATCTTTTTTTTTAATTTTTTGTAATTTGTAATTTTATTCCCGGACCTCTTAGACAACTAGACGCCCGATTTTTCCAGGAATTGAGTTTATAGTTTTTCGGGCACATTTTTATCGGAGAATTTTATTTCTATATTTTTTTCTAGTTAGGTATTGATTGAATTGTTGTCTGTCTGTCTGTCTTTATATTTGAGAGATTTTGACGATTTTTTTCTGGTATTTGGTCGGAATGAGTTGATTTTGTTACAGTTGAACGAAATTGTTTAGGTGTTTTGAGAGTTGAACGAATGGGATGTCGAAGTTTTTATAGTTTGGTCAATTGGTCAAGATGACCAGAACCAGCTAAACAAAATGGAAAATTCATTAAAAATTTATAATCATACCACGTTAAGTAAAAATACCTATTTTAATCGCAAATAGTTTTTTAATAACATTTACAAATTTATTTCTATATTCTGTTGCTCGCTCCTTCGAACGCCGGCCATTATAATCTAATTAAAGATAATAATAATAAGGCTTCCCTATTTTTCGAGTTTGTTCAACTTTGCCATTCAAAAATGGAAAGCTTTTAGGCACCAATGGGTAGAAAATTCAACAGTCCCTCGCCTGTAAGGCATCTTTCCCCCGATCATTGGTGTGCCGCGGGTGAAACATTTCTACAGGGGTTGTATTGAAAATACATTAATTTTCGTGCCCCTTAATGTAGGCTTCCTATTATTTTAAAGAAAATGATACCGAATATGACTTAAAAATATATTTAATTTTAAAATATAAATTCGAAAAACCAATTTGGTAATAAATAATTAATTTATTTTTCAAAATCTAATAAGTCAATAGAGAGGCAACTTCTTGTTTTTTTTTCTTTTAAAATCCAAGGTCTAATAATGGGGTACTAGAGGTAACCCCTATGTTCCAAAAAAAAATATGTACTCTAATTATCGTTATTAACTGGCGTGACAATTTTAAGTTAAAAATTGTTAGGAAAAATTGATGGCTGAAGGGTTTGAATCTCTTGTTTGGGCCGCTACCCTTTCGTGTATTACGCCACGCTGTCTTTCCTTCATCGCCTCAAGCGCCTAAAATATGATTGGTGGTCTCTACATGGTACGAGTGTATATATAAGAAACATCTCTTAAAAGGGAGGGTGAAACGCGAAATCAATTGATTTTTTAAAATCATTCGGAGGTATTTCCTGGATGTTTTAGTACGCAGATTGGTCTTTTAATTAGTATCTGGAGAATCTATAGATAAAATAACTTGATTTTCAGTTTCACCCTCTCTTTATATGTTGAACACGTCATGCGCTAGGTTTCTTGGAAAAACATTCCAACTCGAGGCTTAAAAAAAAATTGTAATTTGTCTCTTTTCGAAAACAAGGTGATGGGGTTCGAATGAACAATAATATATTTTAGTAGGAGAGGTGGAGATGCTGCATAGCAGAGTGGCAGGCTGAATAGTGATGCGTTTTGCGACCACTTTATGACGTTATATTTTTGAATTTTTTGAGACATTTCGGGCTTTAGAAAATACAGGGTGTTCCAAAATGGGTGGTGATAGGACCGAAGTGCTGTTGGTTTTATGGGAAATCAATTTTGAGTCGAAAATGTAACTTCAATGAAAGATTTTGTCAATAAGGGCCAACCCAAAACAAGTTATGATTGCATTGGTTTACCTGTCTTTTCTAGATTGTATGATCTTTCTATTCTAGCATAAGTTAATAAGATATATTGGCTATAAGTTTGACACTGGTTACAAACTGGAGCTTGTCATGAAGTAACGTAGGTCATGGATTCGAGGTAAGGCGACGCCTGATGAGTCGCTGTCAAAGGCTAAATAGGAAGATGGAAGTCCTGCAAAATTAGCAACCGATAGGACTGTTCACGAGCCGAGCTGAGCGAGCTTTTTAAAAGCTCGGCTCGGCTCGAGTCAAAAAAACGGCGGCTCGGCTCGACTCGAGCCGAGCTGGGTCTTGGCTCGGCTCTAGCTCGGCTCGGCTCGAAAATGATCGAGCCGAGCCGAGCTGGCTCGATTAACATATACATGATTAAAAAAAATTGCTACTACTAACGTCAAACTTGAGAATGACTATAAATGCCATCCCATGTTTAGGAATGTAGTGGTTCAGTAAAACCCGCTCTTTAAAATATGCTCAAGGTTAGAGACGAGAGATTTTTCCCACGCTTTATTTCATGTAAAGATACAACGGAACGCTATTGGTGGAGAGAATAAAGACTAAAAGGAAAGCACTATATCAGTGACTAAGCTCGCGAGCCGGCTCGCGAGTCGGCTCGGCTCGATGCCTATCGGCTCGGCTCGGCTCGACCATAAAAAAGCTCGCTCGTTAATTAATCGAGCCGCAAAAGTGGCGGCTCGGCTCGGCTCGAACTCGGCTCGCTCGTCACGAGCCCGAGCTGGCTCGAGCTCGTGAACAGTCCTAGCAACCGAGTGTAGTCTGCAATTCTCACTTGTCGTTCTCGAACTAGCTCAAGCTGTAAGTCTCTAGCATTACGATGTATAGGAAGTGTCATACTTACGGAACATATCTTATAAACTTATGATTCTAGTTTATATGATTTATAGCGAAACTAAAAAATAATAAAAAAAAACTGTATGAGTCATTCAAAACCTCGGGCCTTATTCTCATTTCTTCATTTTCGCCGTCTTTTGCTATATGGTTAAAAGTCGAATTTAAAATTTTATACAATAAGGGTTCCAAGTTAAGAAGAAATTAAATAAAAAAGATTAAAATTAATACTTAACCTAAATAAATTTTTGATTGAAATAAAGTGATTTAGGCCTACATCACCTGTTGTTAAAAGGGGCGTTAGACTGACGTCAGTTAGACGTACGTTTTTTGGTGGTCTTATAATTATTTTCGCTTGTACACTACACTATCCGCGTTTCTCTCTACTAAATTGAATCAACTATACCTAAATAACAGAAGTAAATAAGTAGGAAGTAATTTATAATAAATAGTTCGGGCGATAACTGGGTCAGGAAGCTAGCGTAACTTCTAATTAATTTACTTCTAACAGGTAATTAAAAAGTGTTTTTAGGTATATGTATAGCCTGTGATCGATCAAATTTCTTATTCGAGTTTCGAAAGCGGCCCCTGAATTAGAACATGTTCACTTCTGAAGTAATAGTTCTATAATATCGTGATATGATTTAATAAAATTTTAATATATGAAAAGGATTAACTTTATCTGTGTAATATTTAAGTCGATAATTTGTATCTGATAAGGCTGGTATGAATTAAGGGGGATTGATTTCCCAAAGAACATCCCCCTTAATTTATGGCAGAGTGAGTGATTAGCCCCTCGTATGGTAAAAAAATGAAAGAGACAAACTATCTTTTATGGCTTAATTTTTTTTAATAAAACTTCTATTAATTTATCTCGCAAAGTTTTCTTGTTTCTTTGTTTTTCTTTCTTTCTTAAAAAGCGGCGAATTCTATTTATAGATAGAGAAAAATAAAGAGCGACAAACGATTTATATTAAAACAAATATTATAATATTGAAAAACATTTAGTTATATCCATTAAGAAATTAAACTTTTAAACAGTCCTACTTATTCATTAATTAATTAATTATATGTCTTTATCCACAAATTTCAATTAGTACGCGTCGTATTACGTAATCCTGGAAAAGAAAAAAGAAAAAAATAATATTCTATTTACATAATGAGGTTTATTTTCTTAATTAGACGCGTTTTAATCTATTTGTTTCTTAATTAGCATCGTTAAATGTTAATTAACTCCATAAATATCGAAAAGAAAAGAAAAAAACACTCGTCACTCTGTTTTAAGTCTAGAGTCAGACGTAATACTATTTATAGATAAAAAGAAATCAAAATATATTTATATATATATTCTCCAATTTTTTTTTTCTTCTTTATTTTTAAACCTAATATAAATAATTTTTTTCTTTTAATTTGACAACACTTAATGTGACGAACTATAATTAATCTAATCCGGATTAATTTTACAATACAATTATCCCGAAAATTAATTAATATATATATTTTTTTTCAATCCATTTATTTATTTATTTATTTTAAATTTTATTTATCTCTCCCATTATTTTAATATCGGCAGTTTTTTTCTTTTAAATTTATTTTTAATCCACGTGGTAATTATCGTGTTGATTAATTTTAATTTTTTATTTGTTTAAAAATCACTCCGTACGTCGTTTTCGAAATATTAATTTGTGCAAAGTTTCTTGTATCGTGGAATGTCTGTATCTTTTTAATATTCCTTCAGTAAAAGATAATTAATTTAGTAACAGATCGAGGAGGGTCAGAGGTTAAATTACGGATGATTTAGTTACATAAAAGGACCAACTTTAACTACAAAATTAAACTAAAAATCTGTCGATAATTTAATTTAGATTTAATCAATTTGAAAATATTAAAAATAAAATAATAATTTTGTAACTTTAAAAAAATTAATTTGGGTTCAATTTCGACCGAATTCATAATTCAACACTTGGAAAACTAAAATAATTTGTATCCTATAAATTTAAAATAATGATTATAACAATTAACAACGGAATTATATCAATAATAATAAATGGGGGTTTTGGGTTCCAAAATTCTAATTGAATTGGTATCAATTTAATTAAAGATTAAAACTAATTGGAGTCTGAGGAAGAGAGAGATAGAGAGCAACGTGGCTTATTTAAATTTTAATAAAAGTTATTTTTGTTTTTTTTTGATAGAAGTTCAAAATTTCCGACGTTTATCACTTCAATATTGTTCAAGATTAAACGTTCGGTATTAAAAGTTTGGGATGGGGAAAAAAAGGAGAGAAAGAGGGAAAAAAAAACGCCTTCTTTATCACAGATTCGAATTAGGTTTTTTTTTTTTTAATAATTATCCGTAAGATGCTCACGATGTTTAAAGTTAGGGGCATCCCATTTTAATTTTTCTTCCCGTTTTTTTATCCAACCGCGAAAATACCGTATACGACGACGCAAAACCAAAATAATGTTTTTCTAAACTTATAAATCACGCTTTTGCTTATGTTTTTTTTTGTTTTTGTTGTTTTTTGTTTCTTCAAATATATATATTTCTCAATATCTCAATATTATTGTTCCAAGCTAAACTATAACGCAATTTCCATCAACATTTCACTCGTTTAGGCGTCCATTTTAATTTTATATTAATTATTTAAATTTTTTTTGAACTAAAAATATAAAATGCTTGGGATTTTTTTTTGTATATTGTTATCCATAAGCGACAATGTTTTTATGGCACACTCCCCGTATTTTGTAAGTCGATTTTTTTTAATAATTAATAATTCATGAATTATGACGTTTAGTTCTCATGAGTTAAATCGACTTAATTATTATTATTTTTTTTCAGTTTATTTGGTTTATATTATTAAATGGGTTGTGAACTTTTTGTTGTTAAAATCGTCTTAAACACGCCCCTATTATATTTTTCTTTTTTGTAATTTTACACCGGGTCGGGTATATTAACCTAAAATGTTCCTAAAAATACACCGATTATACCGAAAAAAAAACAAAAAAACTTTTCAATATTTTCACACACACACACATCTCCTAAATCTACGTTCTTCAATCTTCAGTAAATGTCAAACCACAAAATAGCTTCTTTATGTTAAACTTTTTTTTTCACTGACACTTTCCCTTTGAAAAAATAATTCCCCCCCCCCCTAAATCTTTTTTTCTTTTGTTTCCACGCACGTGCGAGCGAGCGAGCATCGATTAATTAATAATTTTTATTAAACGACCGAAACGAGCTGATTGGCTGTTGGCGCTTTGCTCTCCAAGCTTTGTTTGCGTTTAGGATTGCCGCCATTTCGCTCGCAATTGCCATTGCTTCGACGATGGTGATTATTGGGATCATCCGCCCCCAAGATTTCAACTTCACCATCCTCTCCGCTTCCGACGTTTTCCATAGATCTGGCACGCTTTCTTTCGGTATACCGTCTAACGCAAGGTACCATAAAGCTTAAACTCGCCGAAAAGACCAGCAGAGAGCCGGAAATGAAGAATGGCAAGTCGTAGCTACCCGTCATATCATAAATTGATCCTGGTTTTAAAAAAAAAGAAAGAGTAAAAGAGATCATTAACGAGGTTGTCAGTCCGATATTTACGAGTGACTTACCGGCAATAGGAGGTCCGAGTATGGAAGCTGATCCTCTAAACAAGCTCAAGATGCCAAAAGCATTGGTTAGTCTGTCTAATCCCAGCAAGTCTACCAGGATGATCGACGTTAAACAGATGTAAGCGGCTGTAAATATACAAAATATATTAGAAACTGTCCGCGAGGGTCTAAGTACTTGGTAGTTGTACTTACAAACAAAGAGTCCGAACAAGGTGCAATCTATAACGAGGGTCGTGTAAGTTTGACAGAAAGGAATGGCCAAGATGCAGAATCCGCAGAAAGTGAGGCTGACATTGTTGACCAAGAGGGCGTCAACGGAAGGTCTATCGGACAACCAACCGAAGAATAGACGACCGGCGGTATTGGTGATGCCGATAATGGAGAGAAGGAAAGCGGCCTGGTCCGAGGGAACTCCTTTCATCACGGAGCTATCCGTGATGTAGACGTAAGGAATGTAAAAACCCAACATGCCGAAGATGTTGGCTATGCAAATTAAGAGGAACACCGGGTCTTTCAAGAGGGAGAAATTGAGAGTCTCCTTCATGGTGTCCGCCATGCTTTTCGGCATTAAACCGATACACGGGGCGCAACAACCGGTATCCCGAGGAGGTGGAGCCGCGGACATTGGCCGATCAGTTCCGTCGCCCGCCTCTTGAACCGCGGCGACCGACGCGTGAACGTCTCTTGGAATCGAAATGACGCTAGTTACGTACGAACGAACGTCCTTGGAGGAATTGTACTCTGGCAGGTTCCTGATACTTCCGCTGTAGAAGATATCCTTACGGTACATTGGTCGAGCGAAATCCTTCTTCGTCGGCTTCTTAATGCTGGGTCGAGAACCGTCTAGAGGAACTTGGCTTTCTTCGCTTTGTAATTTCTTCCAGACTTCCTCCACCAAGTAGTTGTTGTTGCGGTTTTGTCTATTTTGTCCGGGAAAGAGGTACGAGCCGCTAGACGATAAATGGACCGAGTTGGGTACGCTGGTTTTGCGATGGTGCAACTCGCTGTTGACCGTGATGTTGCTGACGCTCATTTTCATTCGACCACCACCGTGGTTGTTGATGAGACCTTTCCTCCTGGCTATTTCTCGGATTCCGGTCGAACCAAATTGATTACTTCCTCCGTCCACGCTCGGAGTTTGGACGGGTGTGGTGGGAGGCAAAACGATGGAAGGAAGCGGAGTGGGGGGAACGGTAGACAACGTCGGAGTCGATTCGGATGGAGTAGCTCTTTGGGTTAGTTTCTCTTCGGACGAGGATTCTTCGTCGCGGGAGCCGGCCGGTGACTTTCTCACTTCTTCGATGGGCGACAACGTCACGACGGGGGTTTCCGTGGGCGACTTTCCAAACTGGTCGAGATTCAAAGTGGAATGGACCCCCGGTTCCGTGTTCAGGAGGATCTTAGCCCGCTTTTCAACGGTGCCGTCAGCGTGTTGGACCAAAAAGAATTGGCTATTGCACAAAGAGGCGTGTCTTTGCCTCTCTTTCTCCTCGGCAATTCGTTGCAGAAGAGGTTTGTTGTAACGATCAGTCGCTTGAGACGATTTGGCGTTGGCTTCCAAAGGTCGCATCAGAGCACCGAATACGACGCAATTCAGGGCCAGACCGGCTAAAATCATAACGGTTCCTTTCCAATCGTATATATCCAGGAATTTCTCGCAAGCCGGAGCCAAAACGAAAGCACCGACTCCCGAGCCGCAGACGGCGATACCCGTGGCGAAAGCCCGTTTCGTCGAGAAGTAATATCCGACGCTAACAATGGCTGGCAGGTAAATAAGCCCGAAACCAATTCCTGGAGAAAAATTATCATAAAACCAATTTTAAGCTTGATCTTACGGATGCGCATTCAATGAAAAAGTTATGTCTTACCTCCCATGATTCCGTACGTTATCATTAAAATATCAACAGTTGGGGCTCTGGTACTTAAAAGAAAAGCGACGCAAGCTATAATACTACCGGCTATGGTGACGGGTCGACAACCGAAACGATTAGTTAAAGCACTAACTAGAGGACCTGAAAAAAATCAACTTTGAATTAACATTTTGGAAAGGTTGAGGACATTTTGTTCGGGGACTTACCAGCACTTAGATAACACCCGGATAACAAAGATCCAACCCAGGCTGTTTTGCCCTTTGGGGCACCGTAGAAATTGACGAATTCCATGAAGAGAATTCCGAAAGAGTACGCGATACCGTCCACGACAACGTTACAAAGAAAGGAGGCTGCGACGATAACCCAGCCCCATCCACCATCGGGAGGTTCTGGGATATCGTCGGGACCTATATCAAGGTCATCTGGGTCCCACTTATCGTTGTACTCGTCATCATCCTCGTCTTCTTCTTCGCCGGAATCGTCTTGATTGTCCTCGTGGTACGAGTAAGGGTGTGCCGAGTGAGTACCTGGCACGGGCGCTGTCTGACTCCTTGGTCTCTTCGGGAGCAACGTCGTCAGCGTAGGCTTCTTGGGGACCAACCCTAGAAGCTCTTCGCTTTTACCACCGCCTTCTTCGTCGGATGCCTCTTCTTCTTCCCGCCTATCTTCCTCGATCTCCGCCTTCAACATCCGATTCAACTGTCTCAAAGAGGCATTCTCCGAAGATTCACTTTGGTCTTCGGGTTCCTCCGGTAGATCTTCCAGCGTGGTGGCAGCGCCCGATACGGTAGGGATTGCCGTGGCGGCAGCGGCCGAAGATGGCGTTTCCGTTTCCGGGGAACTGGTTCCGCCGCCATCGGCCGATTGAGCGTTTACCGACTCGGCCGGACTAGACTGTTGCGCTTTAGGGAGGTGAAGAGATTCCGACGACTTGGTTTCATCGGTGGAACCCTTGTCGTCGAGCTCTTTGGCCATCTTATCTGTCGGACCAGGAGAAAGAAAGAAAAGCAAAAATCGTTAACGAACCCGTAATTTTGCACTCGTCAATAATAGCCATACTGCTCGTGGGCGGTGTAATCGCGAACTTACGAATCCTTTCTCCGTCCCAAATACACGCGCCAGTCACGACCCGTCAGGAATATCTTTCCCCGAATCCGAATTATCTATCCATCGACCAAAATTAGCATTCTTCCGGTAGACTCGCGAATATTTTCATTACAAATTTTCGCTTTTTCACCTCGCTGTCTCATTATCGGCGTTACAAATTCCGAACCCGATTTCATATTTAATTATCTAGAACGACAGAATAACTTCAAACTGCTTAAAAATCGTTCGATGTTTTTCCTTCGCAATATCTTGGGATTTTATATTTTATGATAATTTTTATGACTTGAAATTAGTTTTTTCTTCTTTTCTCTCTCTCTCTATTCAAATTATCTGTTTTTACGATCCCGCAGAGTGTAGTGTACCAGCATTTAAAAATAAGTTAAAAAGAGTCATTTTTCCACAGTATGTGATAGCTGGTCTAACCACGAGATTATTTATTTAAAACCACAGGGAAGTTATCAATGCGGTTTTTGGTTATACACGAACGAATAAATCTATCCCAGAATTTTATAGATAAGATTTCTTTGAATAAATACTTTTGTTAGGTTATCATTAATCAACATTTGTTCCAACTAACTACCGATCGCCTTAAGACCTCCGCGAAGTGGGGAATTCATAAACACCGATATATTTAGGGCTAATTTTCTTGAAACTAAGCGAGGTATTATATTTATATTAAAGGCAACTATAATCGAAGTTGCTCTTCAAAGATCTAATTATGTTGCTTTTGATCTCGTAGGCGTTGGTGTAGTTAATTAGTAGAAGGTATAATTATAAACGAGTGGGCTTACTAAGTAATTTCTCGGAAAATTAGTAAGTAGATTCATAAAGCCTACTGTTTACTCCCCCTAAATTAAGGGAGTATTCCCATTCGGCCGAAAAAGCAGTGTTGAAAGTACCGTTATGTTAGGTTAACAAAGACACGTTCGATCGAATCCGCCTTATTCCCAATGCGTGTGCCGAGGCTTATTGCATGATTTTTAGCTTACAAAATGAAACAGAAGCAGACGACGCTTCATATTGACCCAGATTTATCAGTTAAAATCGCGCGATAAGCCTTGGCACACGTATCGGGAATAAAGAGGATTGGACAAAAGAAAAAAAATACACATTTTTTTAACCCAATTCAATTAGCATCCTACGATACCTAATAATTACTAACTTAACTTAACTAATAAACAAATGCAATAAAATAAATTTAATTTAATTATAAATGACTTACAATAATCATCGTGACGCGATTGTCGCCTCGTGGAGGTAACTTCCAACAACACCATATTTTAATAAAAATCGTTCGCAATAATTAATTGAAAATCCTTATAGCAACCATAATTAGGTCGACACCGACGTTAAGCCTAATCTCTTTTTGTAAATAATCGCGCTTAACATCTTCGAATCGCTTTGTACGTGAAAAAAATTATTTCAAAATCTCGAGCTGCGCGTGCTAAATCTTTTTCACGCGCCAGAATTTAAGAAAAATATCGCGATATTTAATCCTCGTGCAATAAACAATTAAATATTCTCAAAATCGATATTAGCAGCTTATTACTTAACTACTCGAAAGCCGAAATGGTTTTAAACAAAATTTTTAGGATACTAGTGTTGATAAAAGTTCTTCTTATAGTTAATCAATCGGGGGGAATGTAATAAGGACTTTGGAATCCAGTTGGAATATTCAACTATCTTTTAAGATATACGGTATAATACTTGTAAGATTGCGTAGAAACCAAATGGGGAGAAAAACGCGAAAGAAAAAAAAATGTATGCGAATTTACGATTTTTCGTTTACACACCTCTTTATTCCGTTTTCCAAATTTTTTTCGAAGATCCCTTTAAAATTTTCTCAAGGTAATCTAGTCTTTAGCTAATCCTAAATTATATCCCCCTCCCCTTTAATTTTGTACCAGGTATACGAATTTTTATACCAATCAAAAAATTATTATATAAATTTTAGGGGAATTTTATATTAAAGTAATATATCCCCTTTTTTCAAAGAAGAAATATGTGAATATTTAAATATAGATATTTCATAGTTGCAAAAATACTCTAATAAAATTTCAAAAAAATAATATTAAATATTTGAAATATTCTTAGGTTTAAAATTGATGAATTTATTTCATTATAAAAGATCTAAAATTGAAGAAATTTAACAAGTTAGGTGTCACAACGTAGAATTAAAAAAATTTATTCGCCTAAAACGTCACTTATGGGTCCTAAACCTAAATAAATGTAAATATTTTATAAAAAGAGTTAACTTCATTACGACACAAACAGTATCTCTAAATAATTAAAAATAAACCATTATCAATGAAAAAAGGCATAGACATTAGAAAAATTATCACCATAGCCCCCAAAAAATTGTCACCATTTCAACAAGCCAAATTCTGTCCATAGATTTACGAATTGCAATTTAAACTCTAGTAGGAATATAAAAATCAATTTATTTTCTCAGTACGGTTGGACTTAGTTCAAATTAAAAAAATCTTTACCGTAGTAAGCTTGGCGCCTAGATTCGATAAAAATACCAGTTTTTGCATCGAAGCACGAGATGAAATCATGGTACTTCACGTGGTACCGCTTAAATACCACGTAACTGAGCGCGTGGAATTGTTAAGTAATGTTTTAAACACATGGAAAAATAATAAAAAACCCCACATCTAGTTCTTTTTTGTCATGATCCGTTGTATGATTAAATTTATACAGATCACGTATATGACCCTGGTCCTTTTTTATCTTTAATTATTAGTTAAATAATTTCAGATCTTAATTAAAATTAAAAATCGAAATTCTCGTTTAGTTTTACTATAAATTTAAATGGTTAAGTATATAATAATAATAATAATTAAAAAAAAATTGTTTATTTAAAATTTTAGGACGAAGGTTGTTTACAAATTTACTCTATCGCGTTTATGAAAAAAGAAATTTCACGTCACTTTAATGATTAAAAACACGTGTATCAGAGCAGAGGAACCTTGAAAATTTTAAATTTTAAAGGGGTGTGGTTAGATTGATTTCTGATAATTTAAAATATGTATAGCTGCTTTTTTTTCTTTGGCTTGATTAATTGACGGATGATTAAAATGACATGCAAATTTCAATCCGTTACGCGATAATTATAAGGCTCGAGTTACGCGTAGAAACAAACGGGGATTTAGTGAATCGTATCCTAGCTTACCATCTTCCCTTTAAATTAAAAGACTAACAAGTTGTCCCGTATAGTTTCGCGTATTACCTAAGAGTTGTTCATCTCTCGGTGTTCAGAGCTATTAATTTTGACTTAAGTTTATAAGATATGTTACCACCATAAGTTTGTCACTGGAGCTTGTCATGAAGTGAGGGAGGTAGGCCATAGATTCGAGGTAAAGCGACGCCTGGTGGTGAGGCCCTGTCAAAGGCTTATTAATGCAGACTGAATAGGACTAGATGGAAGTCCTGCAAAATTAACCACCGAGTGTAGTACTTCAATTCTCTCTTGTCGTTCTCGAACTGTAAGTCTCTAGTATTACGAATTACTTATCTTATAACATATCTTATAAACTTATGATTTTAATGATAACGAAATCGGATCATATCGCGGGGAAAAATACATTGATAAGTTTATATAGAAAAATATCTTCTTGTTAAGTTTTATCTTTGCGAAATAATACGATTCTAACCGCGGAACATCTAGTAGGATTACACGGATATTACTTTAAGTGAGTACCCGCCAATCGCTAAAGCTATAGCTTCAAATCTCCGCGCGGCTAATCTTATACCTTCGAGATTTTTCTTTATCTTTTTCCTTTTTATTTTCGTTCCCTATTGTTTCTTCGAATCGTACTTAGGTAATGCGGTAATACCTAAACTACACTTCTTGTAAACAATAATGGATGATTTCTCTTTCGCGACACCATTTTAGGAGATCATCCTCTTTAAGTAAAAATCAGAGATGTTTCGAGCAAAGTTAAAGACAAAGAACTTCCCCAGCTTTTTCTCAATGATTATTTGATCCATTTTCATAATTGTTTGTCTTTAATTAGACATATGTTACGTGTTGCGACGAGGTCTAGTCCGATCTATAAAATATTTTCTTAGTTGACCTTAGATATTGAGATATTTGAGGTCAAAGGTTACCATGTATATCTAAGGAGGAAAATTAATTACTTTTTGGAAGTAACAAGTTGACGTTTAAAATATAAACAAAACAATACTTCTTTTTTGCTCGTACTGCGTTTTAAGTAATATTCTTAAAACATTGCCAAAAAACCAATATTTTATAGTTGCAAAATCTGATAAAAGCAGTAATTGTAATTGATGGCGAAATATGTTTGTAAAGTTGAAAGTTAGCTTTGATGTGCCATTCGAAATTTCGAATTGAATAAATTACAATCTCAGTTAGAATAAATTATAATTCTCAGAAAATTAAACCAAATGTAGGTCATTTTTGATGTCGATCTCTAGTTTATATATTTACTTTTTATTTATTTATTTATTTATTTATTTTCGAAAGTAAAAATAACAAATTGTCTTGAGTTTTGAAGAAGAATTTAATACCGAATTTTGCATAAAGTAAAGTTATTCCGTTTCAAACTTTAATTAAAAATATAATTAAATTGGTTTTAACTTTATCACGAGTCTCGATAAAAGGGGTGGTATTATTGTGTCACGCGATACTCTACTCTCTAGTCGGGATAAAATTAGTTCTCAAGTAACTTAATAAGATATTAGTAACGTTTTCGTTTTTGCATAAGAGTTTTGAAGTTTCCAAAAAAAACGGGAGCAAGGCGAAATGTTATGTTTATTCTGTCTCTCTCTCTCTCTCTTAGTCCAAATAGGTTAAGATTTATTTATTATCGACAATGTCATTATTTTCTTTGGAAACTCTAAAAGAGAGGCGCAAGAGCTACAAAACGAGAACTGTGATTAGGAAATTTATTTAGAACGTCTAGAACAAAGGGTTGTAGCTCTTTTTGCCCCCATCCCCCGTGGCTTTCCAAGGACGTTTAATCCATTTGTCTTTTACTGAATTGGGCTTTAAGATAAACTTAAATAGAGTATGGTCCCTTTTAACCCTTCTTGGGAGACTTTATAAGGGAGTTGTTTGTTACGAGCGTCCCCTGGTTATCTCTACCGTCTCAGACACGTTCTGCGCAGAAGTGGTAGAGAGAGAGTAAGTGTTTTAGTCGTGTTTATGGTTACGTAATTTAATGACGTTTCAAGAAGCGATCAAGAGAAGCGTCATCTCTTCTGAAATTTCTCATTGGTCCATTTTCAGGCTCTAGATAACCATTTTGAACAGAAATTATTTTAATTAAGGGTTACTACTATTTTTTATTTCATCAATTCTCAAGGAAATGCGCGAAATGCACGTAAGATGTCCTTGGCCATTCATTAATATAGCCGCTCCCCTTATACATTCTCCCTGATTAGATTAAACCCTACAGTTTCTTACTTTGATAGAAGAATTAATGGGATGTCGGTCGAATGGGGACAAGACCTACCTTTAAATTTGCGTAACACCTATAGTAGGTCTGGTTTTATTTGAATATAAAGAAATATAAAGATTTCCGAATTTTTTTTGGTTCTTGGATAAAGATTTTTAATTTATACTTCACTATCACTTTAAGATTAAGATTACGGTTACGACAACTCAGGCCGTCCCTTTCTTTTTAATTTCTGTCTAGGCGACGAGTCCTAAACGAATATAAATCAACTAATTAAGTTTAATCTTGATTAATGAAGCTTGAAAGTTGATTTCTTCTTACTGAATTAAAACTCAACTGAAGTTCACTATTTCCTAGCTTAAAAGTAACGTAAATTTTCGAATCCTTTTATTTTTTTTCTCTGTGTGTGTTAGATAATCTTATAAACATTTGCTATAGAACCCCTAAAAGTAGGTCAGGGCTTTGCATTTCAATAAACACTCCATCGTAACTTTAAACCTCTAACGTTTTATATACACGGTATTTAAAAGTTGACTCTCTCATGTCATAAAAGTAAACGCGTAAGTAATTTATGCGTTGACTTAAAAAAGAAAAAGAATTAAAATTAGCTCGCAGATGGTTTGTATTTAATATTCGATATTCGGTTGGGTTGGTTGTAAGTTGAGATCTGTCATTATAGGAAACTTTGATCCCGTTTTGTAATAAGTGTTTCCATTTGGTAACAGAGAATTTGTTTCCATTTTATATTTAAAATTTGTATGTCATGAGCATTGCGGGAGCAGTGGATCGAGGTATTTTTTGTTTAAAATTGGGGTTGATACAGTTTCCAGAAAACAGTGGAATAGACCAATTCGATGTAACTAAACGAGGGTGAAACTTTTGCCTTCCATCTCGCTTTTTTGCGCCTGCGCTGTAGTCTTTTGGTATATATCATGAATTTATAAGTGATATGTTCCATAAGTATGACCGTGCTACCTATACTTCGTAATGCTAGAGACTTACAGCTCGATTTTATAGCTCGAGAACGACAAGCTAGAATTGAAGTCCTACACTCGGTGGTTAATTTTGCAGGACTTCCATCTAGGTCCTATTTAGTCTGTATATTTAGCCTTTGACACTAGCTTAATTTTGAAGGACTTCCATATCTTCCTATTTAGTCTGCATTACTAAGCCTTTGACAGCAGCGCCTCACCAGGCCTCCTTCGCTTTACCTCGAATCTATGACCTACCTCATTCACTTCATAACAAGCTCCAGTTTGTAACCAGTGAAAAACTTATGGTGGTAACATATCTTATGAACTTATGGTTTTGGTAATTTTCGCATAGATATTGTGGCCCACTGCTATCTCACGCCTACTTGCAAAATGCGCCACGTTCACACTTACGAGATTGCGATCTTTTCGATACAATTTTTCTAATCAATTACTTTTTATTGTTATTAAATTCAATTTCATTAATAAAATAAAAAGATGTTTAAATTTGAACTTCTATATATGTTTAAATTTGAACTTCTATATATTCTAAGCAAAGAAGTGTTTGGGTTACGTAACCGGTTAGCAACCGGAATTTTACATAAGAGAAAAAAAAAATTCATGGAAGTCCCCGCTATTTATTTTAATTCTTAATCCCCCCCCCCGGTCAGGTTCATGTTATAAAATTATATCAAGTTGTTTCTATACGTAACGCGTTTTTTGTAACAGGGGGACGAATCAGTTAATGCTATGATAAATGGGATGGTTGGTCTTTATTTCTTTAATTTTAATGCTGTGAAATTGTTCTAATGTAAAGGGTCTTTATGATAAGTCTGCCATAAATTAAGGGGGATGTTATTTGGGTGATTTTGAGTCAATAATGTTCTATGAAATTTTGCTGTCCAGGCCACTGTCTTCGAGTTATGATTTGATTGAGTGTTTTAGGAGTCATCCGTAAAAAATTAAAGTAGACCGCGCTGATTTGTTTTTTGACGAATAAGTCAATTATTTTAGGCTTTCTCGTTTTTTAACATGGTTCAAATTCAGCCATTAACAATTAATAATGTCAGTAAAAGGAAGGGATATTAAAAATTGAGTGAAAATGTAAAGGATTTTCATTTAAAGGCCATATTTCCGCTTTTACATAACCATCTGATATATATCGCGGGTAGCCGGCGAATCAGCTGATTCTGGTTCGTACCAGTTTCGACCGAACCCGCGGTTGCTATGGCAACGAGGCAGTTTTCCCTTTTCAAGACTCTCTACTCCGTCGCCCGACAGTCGGGGACTCGCTAAGGAACTAGATTCTCCCTTCTTCTTCCTCTTAACCTAAAAGTTCTCTTCCGCCCAAACTGCATGGGATTAGAAATTTCTCCCAACGAAAAATTTTCGATTTAAACCGTTTGCATTGGAAATCACTGGAAGAACAAAAAAACATCCATGGGGTTATGCGCCGCTGCTACCTTTTCAATAGAAAAACCACGAAAAAAAGAAAAGAAACGTATTGGTTAAATATTGGAATTCATTGGTCTACGGCTTGACTCTAGATAACCACTTTAAACAGTACTTATTTCGATTGCCAACTGTACCTGAAATACCTGGAATTTGAACATGAGCTAGTGTCAGAGAATTTTAGAATTTTAATATTAAAAGTCAGGAGATTTTAAAATTGTGATATTAAAAGTCAGGAGATTTTAAAATTGTAATATTAAAAGTCAGGAGATTTTAATATTGTAATATTAAATGTCAGGGGATTTTTAATCTCGATTCTTTTTAGTGGCGCTTAAACTTAATTAACTAATATAAAATTAATCTTTTCAACTTCATTATCGAGCTGCGAAATACAACAACAAATTTAATTCTATAAGGTATAGGTTTTTAACCCATCACGTATTTGGAGTTCAATAAACCTTTGTTCGTAATAAATTCTTCAACCTAACCCTTCTATATCTTAATTTCAAGCCCAGTTTCTTCAAAGAAATAAAAAAATAATAATTCGCGTGAAAAAAAATGCCGGTGAATTTATAACAAGCAGGTTTCCGGTTTTGTTAGATGACGTTTGTTGTTATGAATTAGATTTTAATTTGTGTATTTTTTTCTTTCTTCTTTGAACTGAGATCGAAATAGTTCGTATTCGGGCAACGGGTGATAGGCCCACATTTTAGAATCGAGATTAAATTTGATTGAACGGGTTATTTTAATTTTTTAAACCGAATTCGTTGTTAGTTTGGCGCGAAAAAAGTCTTGCGCCTTTTTCAAATTTTTGGCGCGTGATTTTTTTCCCCACGTGTTTATAAATTTTGGCGCGAGATTTTTTCCCCCACGTGTTTTTCTATTTTCAATTTCAAATTAGGCTTAAGACATAAAAGTTGAAGGGAAATTTAATGATAACGAAATTAAAGCACTTTCCATATTTTAGGATGTTACGCGATTTTAGCTCTAATGGCTAACAACATCATCTAGTTATCTTTTAAAATTTAGTCGTTGACCTGGTTGGAAAGGCGTATTTTTAGAAGCACACTCCGATTTTTTTCGGCGAAGGAAGAAGGCGAAGAGAGTGTTTGCCTTGCTAGCTTTTTTCAGGAGAAAAATGTAGACATTTCAAACGTATTTTGAAGGAAAATGCTTTCCCGTATGTTTACTCGCTCCGACTCGCTTCATTTCGTCATTAGGATGTTCTTCAATGGTCTATTTAGGCCAAATATTAGGGTTACTTCAAGCTAAAGGCGAGTTTCGTTAGTTCAGGCTCTCTCTCACTCTCCTCTCTGGTTTAAGTTCTTCAAAGTCACATTGTTTAAAATAAACACGATTCATATGTGCAGTACCCTTACATATTTCCGGTAAATCTCTTAACTTCCCTATTTATTAATAAGAGGGAATTTTTAATTACGTTTTGTTATTCTAACGACTTTGTCATGGTTGTTTCCTGTTTTGATGCCCGTTGAAATTAAGTAAAAAACAATACTTCCATCCAGGAAGCGTGTACTTTAATTATGTTAAGCCGCGTGTTAGGCCTAATTCTTCCATTTCTTTAAGCCTAATTCATCCAATATGTTAAGTCTAAATTCTTCTTCATTATAAAGCTTAATTTTTGAACTTTATTAAACCTAATTAATCCATTTCTTTAAGACTAATTCCTCAATTATGTTAAGCCTAATTCTTCAACTTTTTAAGCCTAATTCTTCAACTTTATCATCTTTAATTAAGCCTAATTATTCAACTTTATTAAGCCTAATTCTTCAACTTTATTAAGCCTAATTCTTCAACTTTATTAAGCCTAATTCTTCAATTTCTTTACGCCCAACGCTTGCAATACATTTTTAGCTCTATTTTAAGCCTCATTCATGTTTTATCTCAAGGAAACGTGAGAAAAGTCATTTCCAAAAGAATTGTTTCGCGTGATCTTAAAGATATCGGGCTGTTGATACGATCAGCTGTCATTTGTTACCAATAACGACCCTTTAACGAGAGAAAAAAAGGCGTAAAGGGATTGTGACATTGTCATATTTTACGGGGAAATAAATTTAGACGTTACGATAAGAATCATCAATCAGAAATGGTGACATATTCCCCTGTAGGGAAATCTACTGAAAAAGTAATGGAATATTTTAGGCCTAGCCCAACTCTTTTCCAGGGTTCGCACGAAAGGGTAAAACAGGTTGCGCTAGTAAATTTATACATTTTTGATTCAGCACTAAGAGTTCATATAATTATTTAGATTATAAAGATTTCTTCAATATATTTCATTTTAGCAGAAGTGATTTTTAAAACTTGAAAATATCATTGAAGTAAATTGGTTTTTGAAAACTTCCTACGAACCCTGGCAAGGATTATAATAATCTAAATGCATCAGGTGAAAGAAAAAAAAACAGCTCGCGATTTGTTGCCCAAAACCAAAACAGAATGAATTGGTAAAAAAAAAAGGTTTTCTAGTGTCAAGTAAGTTATTAATAGACACGAATCGTGCGCTTACTCCGTCTTAGTCATCTTTTCTAGGGTAGAAAATTGCAATAACGAAAGAAAATTGGCAGAAAGGTTAGCATATATGCCTAATAGTTAAAAATTCTGCAAATACCTATGAACACCTTTTTCTAAAGGCGAATTTCTTAATTCTATGAACCAAACAGTAACCTTGCCAAAGTCAAACTATACACAAATATATAATCACATAGTCTTAACGATGGAAAATTTCCACAGCATATGAGAGATGCTAGGAGAACGGTGATATTAGTATTGGAGGGAATGCATACAACAAATAGGAAACATTGCGCCCCATCCCTATATCCCAAGCTGGTTTTGTGGGCCGGGCTTGAGAACTTACTATCCGTTACGCCTCATAATTCTGACGTCTAAGCCTTTCTGTGATTTCATTGGTTAGTAGCAAGGCGCGAGGTTAGGAGGTGCGCGTGCCAAGGTTTAAGAACCAGCTAGATAGATTATTCGAGAGATAAAGTTCTATCTCTTCCCACAAAATCGCCCTAGATACGTTGAGGAAATTAAATATCTACACAGTGATTCTTATTAGCTGTATTTATTCTTGGTGTTGGCTATTTTAATCGTGGAATTTCCAAAGTAAATTGGTAACACCGTCGCTGTAGAATCTTGGGGGTTTGTGCGAGTGAGAGAGAGAGAAAAAAGGACGATGTACTAATGATGTTTTAGACTAATTGTCGTTCGCTTCGTTTTCTTACGCAATCGCGTTGACTGTTACTGGGTTGTTTTAACATTAGGGAAGCCTCACAGCTATCTCAAAAACGAGGGCTTTTTTAGGCTTAGCGAGTTATTAACAGAGATAGAGTTGCACCGTTTGCGCGACGCCCCGGGGGAATACAGACGCAATAAGAGCTTTGGGGCTGCTTTTTATTTTGTAGAAATAAATTAAATGAAACTCGAATCCCCCGTCTTCGAGGATTCATAATGGTCATCTTATAAAACCTTAATCCCACTGAGACGAAAGTTTTATACGAGAAATTAATTGGTAATTGGACACGGATATACCATATACAACACCGCGATCGATGTATATATAGAGAGCCTTTTCACGGAGTAGGCTTAAGGTCTATTTAAGGACTTTAGGTCTAACTCAGACCAGAGATGGAGATGTATAGGTTTTTGTCATAAGTTGCCATGGAAACGTTTAAAAAAATTAGGCACATTTAGGTTCGTGACTTTTCGTGATTAGGCTTAAAGTTTAAGCCTAATTCAGACCATGGATGGAGATGTATAAGTTGCCATGGAAACGCTTAAAAATCAGGCAAATTTATGCTCGTGACCTTTCGTGATTAGGCTTAAGGATGAGTTAAAAACTTTAAGCCTAACACAGACCAGGGATGGAGATGTAGCTTTTTTGTACAAGTTGCTATGGAAACGCTTAAAAACTTATTCACGTGATTCATAATGATTAGGGTTAAGGATGATTCATGAATTTTAGGTTTAACTGAACGTTTCCATGGAAACGAACAGATTCCCAGTATGGTTTGTTTTGGAACGGTTGTTAATTTAGCGACGTTATTTTAGGGTTTTATTATTAACTTTGGTTTAGTTTACTTTTGAAAATGCGTTGAAATTCATTGAAAACATATTGCATAGCCCTAGACGATGAGGAGAAAAAGTATTTTCGTACACTAACTCTCTCTCTTTCTCGGAGTTGAGTCTTTCGTCATTTTTATCCTAGTTCCTTACTTTTCCTATGACCCACATCTTATGTAAGTCTTAAAACATACTTGGAACCTTCCATAGACGCTATTGGAACCTTAAGCTTGGTTTTCAAAGAGAAAAGAATGATTTTCCTCAACAGGTTACCATGAAAACCCGGCTTATAATTTGTCACAAAAAAAGCCCCCAGTTGATCGATGATGTTTAATTATACAAAAGGGACCATTTCAAATTATTTTAATTACTGTTCCATATAGAGCGCAAAAAAAAAAAACAAACCATAGAATTTTTTATTGGGTTTAAGTCTTATCATTTGGTGGAAAGTTTACTTTTACGAATTTCCTGCGAAAATCCGATTAAACCCGTACAGTCAGTAGCTCCCTTACTAATTTCCGGAAAATGTTTTAATATGACGTGTTTTTCTACTTAATCCCAGGAGCAATTAACAAAAAAAAATCAATAAGTAAAAAACAGGGTGAAATTAATTAGTTCATAAATTGCATTGCAATCTAAACTATCCTCCGTAACTGAACTGATTTGCACTAACAAAAAATTATAGTTTTTTATCGAATTTAATAAGGTTTTAAATCCGCCGACATCTTGGAAAATGGCGGTCAAAATTAAAAAATAACTTGTTATAAAATATGTATGCGTAAAGTTTAAATATTTTGACATCTCATTTATTAGTTTTATCTTTTATTATGCAATGGAAAATATTATTGTAAAAGCTTAATTTATAACGAGTGTATTTTACCAATTGAAAATCAAGTATCTCGCGTTAACGGTATTTTTTTTCTTCTATACTATAAAGGTGCCCAAAGGGTTAGCGCCCGACCTATATATCGCGTGTACTCGTACGCATGCATACACTATCTTATAAAATGCCCAGGGACAGGTTACAATTTACCTTTATATTCTTTTTGTTCTTTCTCAGGTTTTTTCTTTTCTATCTCTTACTGTTCTGTAATAGCTGGCTGCTAGTTTTGAGTCTATGGAAGCGGTTTTTTGTTGCGTCATCCAACTGTCTTTTGCTTAGCTTATGTATTTCAAAGTCGTAAACCTAGTTTTATGTATGTTTGTTCGTCTGGTTTTAATATACCTTTGCACGTATGTTTCGGAAATAATAATATTTTTAGTGGTTTTTAAATCTCTAATAATTACTGCCGGGGTGCATCTAAATTTCATGGAATGTAAATTTAACAGATTCTTTGTACGCTATATGTGCATGTAAATTTCATAGAATTTTCGTTGAAATGCATGCATGTATATTTCATAGAATTTTCGTACACTATGCATCTATATTTCATAGAATTTTCGTACACTATGCATCTATATTTCATAGAATTTTCGTACACTATGCATCTATATTTCATGGAATTTTTGTTGAAATGCATTTAAATTTCATGGAATTTTCATTATATTGCATCAAAATTTCATGGAGTTTTCATTATATTGCATCAAAATTTCATGGAATTTTCATTAAAATGCATCAAATGTTCACAGTATATAGATATAAATTAAATGCAGTCTTTTTAGACCATAAATCTTATAAATTTCCCTTCAAACTCGTTAAAATTTCATAAAATTCGCATCTACGTAATTTTTTATTATATACCTACATTATATATACGTCTATATTCAATATATATATAAAACCCCATCCATTCTAACGGTACTGTACACCTACACACAATTTGCATTAAAAAACAAAAGTTCAACAAACTATATAATAATTTAAGCAAATTTAAAATCGACAAAATATCTGGAAACAATACTTTGGATGAAAAAAAAACCTGGAAAACCTCTTTAAGTTATTATAAATACATAAGCAAACCCATTAATCAAATCGTTCTTAGTTCGGACTTGGAAACCGAGCAATCAATAATGTATGTATGTTTTTTTACGTGAATATTTCCTCAGCAGAGAAAAACAGTCATAGAATATTAGTTAACGTATGGAAATTCCTAGAAGTTACAACAACTACGTATTCAAACTGAACTGAACTGAAAAAACACTACATTGCCATAATGTTATATAGTTCCCTCTCTTCCCTCTAGTTTTAGCGACCCGCTTGTATTGGTTATTAACCTACGCTGTATTTTCGAGCTAATAGTGTTTGTTTCACGGCCTTGTTTAGGAGCTTGACGCGTCAGCCTCTGTTCTAATTTGTACTTACTGTACCTTCCACCTAATCTCCCTAAGCCTATCATCCTATTGAACAATGCAATTTGGCCTGGCCTTGCATTTATGGTTTACGTCGCAACGAAAACAACAAATTTCTATTCGCTTGTTGATTTAAAATATTTGTCATTTGAGTTAAGTTGTAATTTTAATTAGTACTTAATTAATCCGCCGCGATCTCTGGTTAGTTAAGCGTAGTTGTGACTAAAGCATTGGCCACGAGTCCAAGGATTTCACACCTGAGTACGCGCGTACAAGCGAGTTGTTATATTTAGAGTCGGTTGAGTGACTTGGCGACTCGACTACTTCACGCAACATTTCGTAACCGTTAGATAGGTTAAGGATATTTAAAAAATACTCCATCCTTTCGTTTCGGTCACTCTCGGAACAAGTATTATTTCTAATACGTAACCGGTTTATTTCTTTGATAAATTTTACTTATTCCAAGATTGTAATTATTGAGAGATTGATAAATTTGACTTACTGATATTTAACGGAGGCATATTGTAGTAGAAGTTTTGAAAATTGACGTGTGGTGTATACTGTGTAGCTTGTTTCTTACGCTCCTGGAGAGGGTGGTGTCGCGATTGACAGAGAGGTGAAGTAATAATCGGGGTGAGAATTCATCCACTCCGGTGGATCTCCGGAATAAGGATACCTTGGAAGGTTTTCAGCCGCGTCCCTCGGATCTGGACGCTCCGGAGCGGCGCCCGCGGACAGCTGGATGGTTCTTGAGGAACGCTGATGGACTTGAGGTCCACCCGGCCATCCGGGAAGGTTTCCACGATGTCCCGAGTAGATCCGAATAGATTGAAGAAGATCGTAATTTCTAAGGTCGACCTTTGAAGGACCCGTTAAATCGCGCGAAACTTGTGACACCAGCATGAAGAAAAGGTGGCAAACCACGCGCCCGCGTTTCACGTGCCTCACGTACCTCTCTTACCCAACTCCAGACAGAATTTTCGAATAAAAAACACTCCGTCCAGAAGATGTCTTTTAATTTGCGGTTTTTTTAAAAATTGATTCAACTCCGCTCGAACTACTACGCGACCGACCGCTTCACTTTGAAGCTAGTCGCCGTTTGCCAGAGAGAAGGGAATGCCAGTGGAAAATGGGAATACGTAACGCTACTACCCTGGAGAACCTTTCGGAGAGTGGAGGCTTTCGCTGCTAGGCAACAACTACCATTGCCGGAAAACAACCAATTGGAGAGCGTGCTGTGGCGTGATCGGCTTTCGGCAAATTTCGGAACTGGTCCGGAATACCTACCATGTTTTTCTTCTTTCGTCCTCGAACTCACTCTCCTCCTCCGCTTCTCTAGGATCGAGTCCAGCAGTTCTTCCCTCTCTCTCTCTCTCTTTACTCTTTTTCCTTGGCTTTCCGAATCATTTCGGCTTCAGCCTACATCTAGGAAGGACCGCGTCGAAGAAGAGAAAGACCTACCATCACCACCACCACCACCGCCTTACAGCTTCTCTCTCTCTCTTCGCTCGAATTCTGGCTGGGACCTGAACTTATTAACCTTATAGTTTTTTAAGCCCGCAAATGTAACACGCCTACGAGAGAATGATGGTGCCAAAGGGTTCAGACCATAATCTTCTACAATATTAACGAAATTGTTGGCCTATTTTTAATGTAGTTCTATCATGAACGACATATGTTTTGAGAATATTTTAATTTGTAATATTAGTGGATGTTCAAACGTTCCGAATGTTGAAGGCTTCGCAGTGTCCTAGCATAATTTCGTAACAATTACAACGAGGTTTCTTTTTTTCAAGTAGGTTTAATATTGCGTGGATATAATGCAATTGTTCTTGGTAATTCTGGATGGACTGTGGGCGATTCTTTAGCGACTAACATATCCTTTCTTGAATATGAGCTCCTATTAAACTCTTACATAACTTCCCAGCGCTGTGAAAATACCCGTGCATTTATTATAGTCCTTTAGCACCTTAGAAGTCTATCAAATATAAGCAATCATATTCAGTGAAGAGTTTTTTTCTTGAAAAACTTACTATAAAAAAGTTTCCAGACATTTTTTTTTAAATTTTGGTCTTAGCAACGAGCTAAGTGGCTATAGCATCCTCTCTGCATGAGTCAGAGTTTTCTACGTAATAGCAAGACCATAACCATAAGGAAGGGATGGAGGGTAAAATTACAATTCTATTAAATTACAAAAAAAAAAAATTCAAGTTTTTTTTTTCAACTTTTGATTTTCAAGTTTTTGAGCGTCTACTCCCTCCGTAAAAGACCGGCCGCGTTCCCGAAACGAGTTAGGAATAATTTAGTAATAAATATTCAAAATTCCTTCACGAACGTTATAATTTATTTATGTATTTCGTGTTTACTAAAAGTTTCGAGATGGGCCAAGGGAATTATGGGAAGGGAACTACGTCCGAGAATTAATTAATTTATCAATATTTTAGTGTATAATTGTGATTTACACAATTGCGAACTTTGAATTTACTGGGAAGGGGGGGGGGCGGTGAAGATACTTTGAAATTAATATTAATGAGTCGATACAGTATAATCCAACTTTGCAAAATTAACTTGATTAAAACAAATTTTTAACGCGTAATTAACTAAAATGAATTTTAATTTAAGAACGGGGTTTAAATTGACTTATAAAAAAATTAAAATCAGATCCTGGTAGGTAAAAACCAGGAATCCCTGGATAGGTCAGGTCAGGGAATTTGAAAATAGGTATCAGAGAAATCAGGGAAGTTTAAAATGGTCGTAAAAGTCAGGGAATTTCATGTTGGTTTGGTAATTTTGAAAATAGTAGTACTAGCATGAACATTTATAATTGCATTGCACTGGTAATTCTTAACCACAGTATTCTAACATGTCTACTACAAGTAAAGAAATTGGTCAGGGATAATCTGGGAGAGCTAGGGAATTTTCAAATGAAAATCTGTATATATTTTTTTAAAATGGTTTCCCTACAACCAGTGTAGAGCTGTAGGCCTACAACTGTAAGTAAATTAAGTTATCACGCAGAAGTTTTTAACATAACATTAAACTAACGTAGAACTCAATCAGGCAATCAGGGACAGGGTTGTTGACACCGCGCGACAAAAGCAAGCGTATATCACTCTATAGCCTATGTGTAAACCTTTCCATACTTCCCGCGCTGTAACTTTTTTCTTGGAAAATTTCTGTAGGTACCTGTCGAAAAGAAAAAGGGGTAGTAGGGGTATAAATTACTTAAATTCATTGGCTGCGTTTCAAGTTAGGAGACTTAAATATAATTAGCGAGTACGAATTTTAAATTCTTAGTAAAGGAAGTCAACGTTTAATTCTGAAAAGCGCCTTTTGCAGAAAATGATCATTCTATATAGGCCTACGTTTTAATGGGTTATTTTTTGTTTTCTCGCGCAGAACTTAATGGCTTCTATTGTTTATTCAAGCTTCTATGCGCAAATACTAGCCTACCTTTGTTTTGTCATACCGCGCATTGCGTTTCACCATCCATTTAATTTCAGGTTAGGCAGGTACAGCCAGCTATATAAGAGTTGATGACGTTTATACAGGTAAAAACGCTCGCGTGTCGATGTATTTGAAACCTTTGGAAAGGGAGCACGATGATTGGCTTGTTTTAGTCGTTTAGTTTCTGTAAATGAGAGGGAAAAAACAACGGCATATTGTCGTCAAGCCGTCTACCTTTTGCCTTTGCCAAAATTATCTGGGACTTTGCAAGATACTCCGCGATTTCTATGGAAAAATAACTTACCCTCGTTATTTTTGCAAAGCTAGACATAAAAGTAGATCCAGGGACGGTATTACAACGAACCTAGGTGTACGCGTGAACTTACACGTTGCGTTTATAGAGAAATTAAGAATTAGGCTTAACAGTCAGCTTCTTAAAAGAGTTTAGGAAATTTGAAGAAATTGAGCACGTGCTCTTTCAAGTTTGGCGCCAAATAGTAACCCCACGTGTTTAACATTTTTAATTTTCAAATTAGGCTTAAGTTCTTGAAAGTATTTTACATCTAAGGGGCTACAAGTTTTAGGACATGTAAATTTCGGTGTCATGGGGAAAGTCATGGACTTCTAAAATTGTAATAAAATTCAATGTAAAAGAGAATTCATATTGGTTTGATTGTACTATAGCATCTATTTATAAGGTGTGGCTAAGAAAAGAAAGTTTAGGAAGTCTACCGAAAATGCTGTTTTTGTTTGTGGATGTACTCCAGCCATCAAAAATAAATTTCCAGGTAATTTTGACGTTATAAACAAAGAGGTTGGACTAAGTCCAAAAAATGCCAGTACTTGAATGGAATGGTTAGATTGAGTCCGCGATTCTTTTAAAAATTGCATCATGCCCTTTCGACATTTCAAACGATAAGAACTCAATAAACCCATAGGAAAACATACACTATTAACTCTTCCTAATCCAATTTAACATATAACTCCGCAGGAATGTTGTATTTTGATCCCAACAAATTTCTATCAAATATTTTATTAGTCAATTTTGTTTTGTAATTCAGCATTTTTAATGCTTCCATCGAGTTAAAAGATAAACAGTTGTTTACCCCACGAGTTTCTCGTATGGGTTTAAAACAATAAATGATTTATTAGAAATAAAGAAAACCAGACTGATATAGGAACAACTACTTCCGGAAGATGTTCTTCAAAGGAAAATGAGATGATTAATTTTTGAAGTTCTGATTAGAAATTTTTAATCTCAAAATTCTTCCTGAAAAATACGTCATTATTGTGAAAATGTTTTATAGCAATCCCCATTCAAAGGGTTTATTTTTAGACGATAGTCTCTGGCCTCCGCGTTGCTTGCTTGCTCTGTAAGCTCTTGGTTCTTTCTCTCTTTTGAAGATAGTTCGCATCATCTTTTCTCTAGCTCTCTCTCTCTCTCTCTGTCTCTCCTGTTCAGCTTCGAAGCTGATCGTGTTGGCTGGCTGGCTTGATTTGTCAATAATCCCCCCCCCCCGCTTCTTTAGTGTTTCATACCCCCCCCCCCCCATCCCTGTAATCTCTTAAGGATACAGCTGGGTAGGGATACTAGCGACTCTAGTGGTCCAGGGATTGGAAGAGGATGGAGATGATGGAGAGGAGAAGATACCGGAATCATGGCTTTATTTCACCCACTCACGAAACGATGTTTAGGTTTGATTAAAGGTTACCACACGTCACTCGCGTATCTACTTCCTTACCGCAGGAAAATTTGGCTGACTTAGTTCTCAGAAAATCCGCCATAGCTATATGTATTAAATGGCGGGTAAACAATTTTATTCCCAGTCAAGTTTCTAGCTTAGTCCTTTATCTTTCTTACGTCTTGGAGAAGCACGTGGCACGTCTCATCTTTACTCTTGAGCTTCCCATTTTTATTGCAGACTTGAAATGGATAGATTTATTAATTCAAAACGGTTTTTCTCTGTATGAAATCGTGCCCCTTTCCAAGTGTCAAAATGACACTCTAATGTATAATTACAAAACTAAAGAATAAAATTAATGATTTTTAATTTTACTAATTAAGACTGGTTTTAATTTTGAAATTACGCAAGTTTTGAAATAGTTATTATTCGATGAGAAAATGTGATTAGAATTTTTTTCTTCTTTAAATTAGGGCTAGTTACTAAGGTGAATTTTAATTAATTGCCAATTCTAATATTTCTTAGAAAGCGAAATTGAAATAAGTTTTTGGCGGGTTTTCGAAGGTCAGATTACAGGTTTTAAAGGGAAGATGAACTGTATTTCAGCTGTAAAAAAATAATAAGACGTCTTTGATACAATTACTTCTTCACTCGCGTTACTTCTTGGAAACTATCGCGGTTCTAGTAACTAATATCTCGTTTATTTTTAACCAGTTTAAAACGGAGAAGTTTTTTTTTAATATTACTGACGTTTCAAACGAGTTCAAATTATTACTTAATAATTACTAGCTATAGTCAGAGTTTTATTTCGTAAAATAAAATTAACCCAGATAAAGAAATATACGAACTATTAACCAGATTAATTTCTCAGATTTTTGTCGCTTTGAACTCTTTGATCAAGAAAGGCGGTCATTAGCCTGATTAATTTAATCGAGATTTAAGTTTCTAACTAATAAGAATTTGTTTTCGGGATATTTTATGTAGGAGAAAAGGAGATGTTGAGAGAATAATACGTTGGTTTATTTTAAGTCAATTTTGGGAGATTTTATAAACCGACTAGGTTTGCAATTGATAGCTTAAAAGCGCAAATGGAAATTTTACGTCAACAGTTTAAAGCAAATCTCGGCTGTGGTTTTGTTTAAACAAATGCCACTAGATGATCCCATAATCGAGGGGTGGAGTTGACAGTTACCATCTAAGCTTAACAAAGACTAGTTTTAGCTCCGACCTCACGGACGAGCTGTGATTGGCTCCTGCCTTCTGCAAGGTCAACTTTGTGTGTAGAAGATCAGCCATAATGTTAGGGATGCCACAGGAGCCGACTTTTGCTTTAAACCGCCAAGATCTAACGTTTGAACGATGTCAGAGCGTTACTAACAGAAGGACAAATTCAGCGAAATTGATCCTAATATGTCCCCATCTGATGGCAAGCCAGAATATTAGGGGTGCCACAGGAGCTGACTTTTGCTTTAAACCGCCAAAGCGGCAAGATCTAACTTTTGAACGATGTCAGAGCGTTACTAACGGAAAGACAGATACAACGAAATTGATCCTAAAATGTCCCCATCTGATGGCAAGCCAGAATATTAGGAACGCCACAGGTGCCGACTTTTGCTTTAAACCGCCAAAACGGCAAGATCTAACTTTTGAGCGATGCCAGAGCGTTACTAACGGAAAGACAGATACAACGAAATTGATCCAAAAATGTCCCCATCTGATGGCAAGCCAGAATATTAGGAACGCCACAGGTGCCGACTTTTGCTTTAAACCGCCAAAACGGCAAGATCTAACTTTTGAGCGATGTCAGAGCGTTACTAACGGAAAGACAGATACAACGAAATTGATGCTAATATGTCCCCATCTGATGGCAAGCCTGAATATTAGGAACGCCACAGGTGCCGACTTTTGCTTTAAATCGCCAAAACGGCAAGATCTAACTTTTGAGCGATGTCAGAGCGTTACTAACGGAAAGACAGATACAACGAAATTGATGCTAATATGTCCCCATCTGATGGCAAGCCAGAATATTAGGAACGCCACAGGTGCCGACTTTTGCTTTAAACCGCCAAAACGGCAAGATCTAACTTTTGAACGATGTCAGAGCGTTACTAACAGAACGACAGACGCAACGAAATTGATCCTAATACGTCCCCATCTAATGGCAATTCCCGTAAATACAAAAATAATAAATCTAGTCTAATATGTCAAAGTTTTATTTTTGCCAAAAAAACAAAGGCATTGGCTATGGACACACGTGCTCTAATATAAGCGTGGGGGGCATGTTGGGAAAAATTGTTATTTATCAATTGTTGTTATTTTAGAAGGTGCAGTCAGTCCAATACTGGGGGGGGGGGAAGTAATGTATATATATTAGGGAATTCTGGGTATTGTTTTTCTGAGTTCCTATTGGCGACTCCTGTACATAAACGGAATTGACTAATATGTTGGTTTTTTTTCCTCTTTTTTTTCGTCTTACATTGATATAAGGCAACATCCATGTTATTTTATTTTTTTTTTTCATTTTAATAATTTTTTCGCAAGCTTTTAAATTTAGTTTTTAGATAAAAGCTGGATTTTCTTTTCTTGTTAATTTTAATTTAATTTATCTACGGATCGAGTACAATTAGTTAATTTTTTTTTTCATTTATAAAGGTTTAGTAATAATTCAAAGCCAATTAAATCGTAGTTGATTTTAAATATTTTTTTCCTTTTTTTCCAAAAATTTCTTCATTTTTTTTATTTTTTTGTATTTGCGAGAAAAATTATCTGTATTGTATTTCCAAATCTAATCTTGTTTTTTTTTTATTATAATTTACCTATTGTTTGTGGTAGTTTGTATATTAGTTAGTGGTCCTCCAAAGATTGATTTCAATATTATTTTTTTCTCGTATGTATATAATCGCTAATTTTAACTTTTATTTATTTATTTATTTATTTACGATAGAAATGTGACATTAACAAATTAAGGTTTTGTTTTTCAAGTATTATCAGTTACAATTGGGGGTGATGTTTGTTTGTTTGTTTGTTTTTTCTTTCTTGTTTTTTTTTAACTACAATCTTGTGAATAGAACATAGGTATATATGGAATTATAGCCACTTTAGTTCTTATATCAATTATCTACAAGTCGGCTATTTATTTTTCGTATTGTTTTTTGTTTTTCCATCACGTTTTTTTCTTCAAAAAATGCAACTGTTTATTTACTTATTTATTTATTTATTTATGTCAGAGGGTTTCCCACTGGTTTGAATAATTAATATTTAATTATTTTGTACAAGGATAATATTTTCTTAAATGTGACCCTCCAATTTTATTTTATTTTATTTTATAATTTTTAGGGAACTAGAATATTTGTTTTTTTTTTTTTAATTTTATTTTTTATTTAAATAACGCTGAAACAAAAACATGTTATTTTGAATAGGCAGGTATCAAAAGATTTTTAAACTCAGAATATATTTGGATAGATCACAATGCGGACTTCAAAATGAGACAAATTAGGTAAAAATCGGATAATAATTAAAAAAGTTACAAATGTTTTTTTTTTTTTTTTTTTAAAGAAAAAGTGATTAATATTTTAATTTTTTAACTTTATTAAATTTAGTCCAATTTTCACACCTGGTTTGTCTCGTTTTTAAGATCAGAATATATTTGGATAGATCACGATTCGGGCTTCAAAATTAAACAAATTAAGTCGAATTCGGACCAAAATTAAAAAAATTACAAATTTTTGTTAAAAAAAAAAAAAAAAAAAAAACGTTTTTTATTCGTAACTTATTTAATTTCCGGCCGATTTTGATCCGGTTTGTCTCATTTTAAAGCTCCATTCAAAAGAAATATTATCAAAAAATACAATTTTTCATGAAACCTGCCGTTCAAGTCCAAAAAAAAAAACAAACAGAAACAACTATAACGCGAATAGCTAATCATTTATACAAATTCACACAAAACGTAAGACATGCAGCGCCCTTCCAATACTTGTTTTTATTTTCCTTTTTTTTAATAATGTTTTGTTTTTTTAAAGTAAAATTTAGTTCTTTTAATGTTGAACGAAACTCAGTAAATTAAATTTAGTATATAATATAAATTAAAAACAATATTTTCATTTTAAGATATTCTTTTTCTTAAACATTACACTTTTTTTTTTAAAATAGTAAATACACTAAACGCTATATTGCCAGCTAATTTTTCTTTAAATTTTAATTCTTTTTTTTTTTTTTTTTGCCATAACCGGTGGTTAACCAACCCAATTTTAATTAATTAAATTATATAAAATTAAATTAAATACTGATCTAATGAAGGTTTATTTATTTATTTTTTAAATTAATAATAACCCTATTAATTAATTTTTGAAACATACTCAATATTAAAAAAAAAAAAAAACCAGAAAAATTAAAAAACAACTTGTTTTTTACACCCCCCCCCCTTCCCGGTAATGTCAAAAAAAAAAAATAATAATTTGCGTTTTAATTTGGCTAAATACCATTTATATCGCGTTAAAAATCTTTTACTGATGACATGAATTTTTTTTTTTTATTTGTTTTTCTTACCATTCTTGTATATACAATGTGTGGAAATTGTTTTTTAACTCTGTTTTTTAGGGAAAAGAATAGATTAGGATAGAAAAAAAATTGGTAGAGTTCCGGCAAAGGGGAAGTATATATATATATATATTTGTTTTTTTTTTTCTTATAGTTTTCAAGATACCTTTTTTGTGAATGCAAATATTCGATCTTGATACCTTGATTAATATTTTTTTTTTTTTCACACAAAACACGTACTTAGTTTAGGAAGGGTTGTTTTTTAGAGACACTATATTTGATAAACATTTTTTTTTCTTTTGTTTTTATATCGTTTTTTTATCAATTGCCAGAAAAAGTCAGTTGTTGTTTTTTTCCTTTAGTAAATTCCACGAGTCAAAATAAAAAAAACAAAAAAAAACACGTCGCATAAAACCCTAATAACAACAAAAAAAACAACACCGTTCCGTTATTGTTTTTTTTTGGCGAATATATAAATTATGAATTTATTTATAATAGGTATTAGCATTAGCATTTTTTATGTATTTGTTTGTTTTTTTGCCAAACAAAAAAACAAAGAGCCAACCAAGGCTTAGCGCATTTTATTCAAGAGTTCAGAGTTCAGACTCGGTAGAAATGATAAAATTGTTCTATTTTTTATTATGAATTAATTAATTTAACGCAAAGGGTAAGATATTGTTGTTTATTAACTAAAAGCTTTATTAATTAATGTAAATTTTAATTTTCCCTATAATATAATTAATATATGACCGCAAGAAGCCAAAAACTACTTGTTCTTTACGTAGTTTAAACTGTTTTTTTTAGGAAATTAGAATAGGAGAGAAAAATTACCATAAAAAACAAACGCAATGCAATACGTCTTATTTACAGCTCTGAGAGAACATGTCTACAAAAAAACAAATAAAATATTTTTATATCTACAAATGAAAATGGGGGGAAAAGGGAAATTGGGTGTTTATTTATTTAATTTTAATTTTTAAAGCAAAACGTAAACACACGCATTTGTTTTTTTCTTCTTCTTCTTTAATAATGTGCTTTTGCTAAAAAATTAAATCATCGCGCGATTAAAACAGGTATGTTGGGGAGCGGGGGATTTTTGTTTTTTACGTTGTTGTTGTTTACATTTTTACGTAGTTTTCCTTTCTCTATATGAAGTTCAAGTTTTGTTTGTTTACATATTTTAATAAACACAGAGGGGGGTGGGGAAAGGGCCTAAAAGTGTAACTATTTTTTTTTTCTCTTAAAAAACACCCGAAAATAAACAAGGGTTACCCTTGTTTTTTAAACTATATAATATAATATACCAACCAAATAATTTTCTCGGTAAAGATCACATTTGGTTGGCTGGGGAAGTAAAATACAATAATTGTTTTTTTCTTTCTTTTTTCTATCAGATAATTAATTATAGATTGATTGTTAATGAGAGCGCGAATTAAGAGATTCGCTTTAGAATCCCCCCATTTATTCTCTCTACATTCTTTAGTTGGCATTAAACGTTTACCAACGAGTCAGATTTTGTGGCAAATATCGGTAAAATGGTAGGATAAGGATTTCTTAAGCTTAATGTTGAAAAACAACCGAAATATTTGTATTTTAGGGTCCATTCTAAAATGAATAAAATTAAACGCCGCTCTCTTTAACTAGGGGAGTAAAGGGGAGAAAAAAAAAAAAGTTGTTTCGATCTTTTATACGTACGTACAATTTGTTTGTTTATATATTTTTGTCACCTATATATATCAATTTGAAATATTTATATATATATAGTGTGCGCTCTACCTGCATTTTCATAATAAATTTCGAGGATATTTTTGTTTTGTTTGTTTTTTAAAGTGTTTAATAATGTAAAATGTTCATGCTGTAGCTGCGGGTGGCACGGAAGATGCCGTTGGCAAGCTAACTTCTCCCCCTGTCCCAGCCAGGGGGGGTGCCCCTCCTCCACCCGTTCCGATATTAGTAGCGGAACTAGCTTCCAAAGAAGCTACTCCGGCTCCCGCTCCCCCCGAACTAGCCCCCGCTCCTCCTCCGCTACCCGCGGATAATCCCCCTCCTATCGTCTCAACCGCGTTAGAGGCGGTAGCGCCTGTCGCCGCGCCTCCTGGGTTTGAAGAGGCGCTGTTACGCACGTGAGGCGGTACTAGAATAGAGTTCAGGGAAGGCTGGATTTTGAGCTCTAATAAACGCCATGGGGAAAAAGATTAATTGATTAATTAAATCATTGTTAACTTTGTTTCGCTCCTTTTTTTTTTTTAGGTATTACTTACCATTTTCTGTGAAGTTGAAGAGCAATGGTAATTCGCGACCACTTGGTAGCCGAGTTCCTGGTTCCCTTAGTTCGTCAAAGAAAGTGTGGGCGCATGCCTGAAGAGGCGTGATACGAGCGGAGGGTGTATACTCCAAAAGACGGGAGACTAAATCAATCGCTTCAGCCGGAGTTCGCGCTCGGAAAACCTTCAATAATTGGTGAGTCAAAAAGAAAATAAGTTTATTTTTACAGCTGGGAATAGAATTAAGGCGTTCGGACCAAAATGAAGGGGAGGTTTAACAGTGGTGTGCGAGTCCCGTTTTTTCGGTTTCGAGCCGAGTCCGAGTATCGAAACTAATTTCTTATCGAGTATCGAGCCGAGTAACAAAAATACTTTCGAGTATAGAGTATTTAGATAGGTCAAATTTTGGTTCTTTCGAGTAATTATCGAGTCTCAAATATTGACTTGTCGAGTAGCAATTTTGTAAATTTCTTGAAAATAACGAAGATGTTCAATTATCTAATATCTAACTAGTTCAAAAAGATTGTTAGTGATCAATTAAACATTGAACTGGTGATTTTCAAAATAAATGATCATGAGCTCATCGTCTGCTATAGTTGTAAGCCTCGGACTCTAGTATTTTTTGAGTATTTAAGATGTTAAAAAGCTACTCGAATCTGTCTTGAGTATCTCAATGTGTTGTTATCGAGTCAAGTACTCGGCTCGATACTCGAACCGAGTACTCGAACTTAACGAGTACTCGCACACCCCTGAGGTTTAAACCTTCTAGATAATTACTTTTTGCCAAGGATGAGCTTTAATTTGAGGGAACTTAAATTCAGTATAGTTCCTGTTCATCTCTCTAATTTGCTCTTTGGTTGGGGTGCCCAAAATCTTAATAATCTCCACTAATTGATCAACACCACTATCTCCGGGGAATATTGGTTGACCCAATAAGAGTTCAGCCAAAACACAACCAGCAGACCATACATCTTTAACGAGAAAACCACGTAATTATTTATTTAACACGCAAAAATCATAAAACATGATTAAACCACCACCACCACCTTACCAATCATAGTAGTATAGTCAGTGGCACCAAAAATTAATTCTGGTGCACGGTAATAACGCGAACAAATGTAGGATACATTGGGCTCTCCTTTGACCAGATGCTTAGCGCTTCCAAAGTCACACAATTTTAAAACTCCGGTTTCGGGATCAAGTAGAAGATTCTGCGGTTTGATATCGCGGTGGCAAATACCCAAGGAATGAATATAGGCCAAGCTTCGGAATAGTTGGTACATATATAGCTAAAATAGACATCGGGTGATGAAAAATAAAAAGGGTTGGATTAAAACGTGATTAAAACTGCATTAAATAAATTACTATAAAAAAAATTATGATATGAAATACTTTAATAAAAGAAATGGGTATAGTTTGTTTAGATTTGCTATAATGCCTAGCAACCCTGTACACTGTTTCTGGGATGTACTCCAGGACCAAATTCAGATAAATTTCATCTTTCTATAATGATAATTAATTAATTATTATTATTATTATTATTATTATTATTATTTTAACGAGTTTAAAGGAGGAGATGAATTAGGGATTATTCTACCTTATCTCCGTTGTTGTAGAAAAAATATTTCAATTTCACAATGTTGCAATGATCTAACCGTCTCATAATCTGAAGTTCTCGGTTCTTAAGGGAAATACCCAACCATAATTTAGTAATTAATATAAGGGGGGGGGGAAATAAGAGGAGATTTTTGCTCACCTTGAATCTTTTATCTTGGAGAACCTTCTTTATGGCAACTAATTCACCAGTCTCCACCAACCTGGCTTGGTAAACAACCCCGAAGGAGCCATTCCCTATAACCTTATTGTCTGTGTAGGAAACCTCCTGTGGTCTGTCGGGACCTTGACCAGGGGTTGCTACGACAGTCGTTACTTTTCCACCATCTTTACCTGTTAAAAATGGTGAAAAAAACGACACCCAAATGTTTAACACTCTATCTTAAGTGATTGGCTTATATTAATATTAGTCAAGGTTGTAACAACCGCAAGGTTTACCAAAAATAACACTCAAGCAAAGTTACTACAGGGTTTAGGATAGAAACAAATAGCCATTAAAGATACGGGATATAATCTTGGACCTTTTTAACGGGAATTACCCATTACCAATGATGGAAGGTCAAAGGTTAAGATTTTAGTTAGTTTTGGGGTTAGATTGGATAGGGTTTTCGGGGTTACTTAATAAGCATTTTGGATAAGACTCACTAGTGACTTTAACTGCGGTAAAAGCCCCTGACATAACTCTCGGACCTTCGGTAAAAGCTGCTGTAAGAGATGTAGTTCTTGGTCTTCCACTCATCGTAATTTATACGTAACCACAGTTAGAATAAGTTATAACCAAAAGATCTAACCTAATTTTCAGTTCGGACTGTATAATATTTTTTACAAAAATTTGACGACCTAAAAAACCACGAAGACTTTGTCACATCATATAAGTATATCGGGAATCTCTCGGCGGGTAGTTACTAGTTAATGTCCGTAGAAACTAGAAAAGTACGTAGCCAAGGCCCAAGCTTGGACGAGGCCTCCCTTTTAGGCCTTGGTTCTACAGGTACCCTCGAAAAAGTTATTTCCACGACGATTATTCAAACGAACCAAATTTTAAAACTTAAACAAAATAGGCGTTTTCGGCCGATCCCGCTTCATAATTGTATCATAGATATGTGAAAAAATACCGCGAAATTATTACTCGATCACTCATTAACTTTAACGTTATTTCACGGGCAAAAAACAACGGGGACCGTACAAGGAGAAATGTGAAGCGATCTCCTATCCTACCCCCTACAACCCCTATTTTATCTTATAGGGACGTAGCGCAAAGTTTCGAGCCTAATTATGCCCGCGCGCTTAAGCTCTTTTATCCGAATTTATCTCCTTTACTAACGTAAAACTAGAATTTTTTTCAAGAATAAAACTAGCAAATATTTGATTAGTTCTTAGTTTATTTACTGTAATTTCACAGAAAATTGTAATGAACTTGAGAATACGAGTATGTACTGTATGAATGACCCTTATGTATGACATCTTCAAAAAGAGGAGCTATGATTGCAGGGTTCGGAACATTGACCCCTACGTCATACGCGGTCCAACACGTGAGGTTTTCGAATGAACCAATCACGAAAGGCATGATAAAGTGACGTCGGATATCGCGAAGTACAAGTTGCGAATGCAAATGCTTTCTACGATTGAAGTTATCTAAGATTAATAGAGTTTATTATTGAAACTAATTTCAATTATGGGTTACTTTAATTTAAAACTAAAAATTTGTAAGAGGTAAATATCGTCAATTCGGTTTTAGCAATTCCATTTCATTCTTTGGTTTGCTCTGGCTTCACTAAGCCTAACGTTCAAAGTTGCCAATAATTAGGCCTAACTTCAGTTTTAAGCCTAATGTTTCCCGAGATAGTGGAACGAATTTTGATGATAATTAATTTTAAGCCTATTTAGCGATAAATTTTAGATTGAATCACCAATGAACCAACGTATTTCTTTATTTTATTGACATTTTACACTTCAAATAAGAAAAATCTTTCTCTAATGTATTTCCTAGATTACTGGCGTAGATGACATTTTAGTTGTAAGGGAACTTGATTTACAATAGGTTTTCTATTTAATTCAACCCTTTTTAAGTGGCGTGAAAATAACATTCGTAATGATATTTAGATAACTAATGTTCTAAAACAAATTACACGAGTTTTGTGTACGACATTTTTCTACCTTAATCTGGGCAGGCAATGATTAGCAACGCCTCTAGATTCTTATTTACAACGTTATAGCCATCAGCCGCTGACAATAACGCGATTACGCACTTCTGTACAAAAATATCACATCACTATACACGTAATAATATTCTCTTTACGAATTTTTAATGCTTTTATACAAATCTTCGTTAAATTTGATTGAAACAGGAGAACTATAGATTTTGTCGAAGGTTGCGGATGATTTTTATGAATTATTTAACCAATTTCGTGGTTTCAAATTTACATTGCCTAAAATCTGAGGGTGGTTTTTTTTTTTTTTTTTTTTTTTTACTTTATAACATTATATTACACAGATGTCAGTTTGATAAAAGAGTTTGATTTAAAGGGGTTACGAAATAAATCTTGAAAAATTAAATCAGTAAGAGATATTAAGATATTCCTTAACAAAAATCTTAAAAAGGTTACGGTAAAAAAAGAAAGCTTCTATGGTTATCAAAATAGAGCGCAGTTGCACTGAAAAAAAAAAAAAAAATCGAGAAATGAAAGATTTCTGGGTAAGATCACAGATGAATTTTTAAAACTACCATTCTATGGTTCCGTTCCGTTCAGTTATGCCCAAAACATTTCAGTGACCTTAGGGACATTATAACAAAAAAAAAAAAAAAAAGAATGGCCCGACTGCCGAGTTGGTGGTAGTTTTTTGCATCCGCCATAGATGTTTTTTATTATTAAGAGTAGATAGTCTTAATCTTATTACATCATAATTAATATTAATTATTTACATAAATGATTGATAACATAATCTGAAAGATAATTAATAAAACTAAGCCTTTTGCTGAATAGCAAAAAATTAATTAACACTGTTTTAAGACAGAATTTATTTTGATACTGATTAATTTTTAATTTATCAGCTTTGCTGTAATAGAAGAATATAAAGACAGTAAATACTTCGGAGAAAACTAATCTGTAAATTACGTCAAAAAACTTTTCTTGATTGAAGAAATCAATTTCTTTAATTAATATTCCAAATTAAAATACTAAATAGCTTTTTGAAATCTGGAATAATTATTCTAAAACGTAAAAAAAAAGGCCCAAGCAATTTAATTTACCGGTATTTGTAGCAATTTTAGTGTAGGGCTAAAACAATTAAATGTTTAATTACAGCAAAGAAATTATTAATTTACGGTAAAAATGTTCAGTCTGAGCGGTAGTTGCCCGCAACTTCTCAAAACTGTACATTAATTTGCATTTAAATTATCATCATCATACTTATTTCTTTTTCATTTAAATGCTTCATTAAGGATAATGTCATATAATTTTAATTAAATGACGTTTCAATTAGAAGTAAATGCTCCTAACTATATACCTTACATTTGTTTTTATACTCCAATTATAGACTCGCGCGAAATCCAAGGTAGAAAAGGTAAAAACGAAAAAGCGTGTCTTACTCGGAAGAAGTCTATTGAACATTATCGGAAGTATGAGAAGACTGGTTGTTGTTGTTACTGTTAGAAGGTGGTGTAGCTCGAGGAGAAGTGCTAGGAGGAGGAAGATTAGCGGAGGAA